>NC_072736.1:171211198-172508138 GCF_026930045.1 Uloborus diversus | reverse complement strand
TCTTTTTAAATTCCTTCCTTTTGCGAACGTGGATTATTTGCGTAGGGAAGAAAATTATATGTCATTTTAATTATTCGACCCGTAGATTTCGAAGTGCTTAAATCAGTTATAACCGAGGTGCATTTTTTGTTTTTATTATGCTTAAGACTCCGCCCGACAGAGCTCCGATAGCCCAATGGCTAGACCGCTCGGCTTCCGAGCCAGTAGGCCTGGGTTCGAGTCCCAGTCGGAACGAAAAGCGTCGACGTGTTTTTGATTCCTCGAAACCGAAAATTATTTTTTTTTCTTTTTAAATTCCTTCCTTTTGCGAACATGGATTATTTGCGTAGGGAAGAAAATTATATGTCATTTTAATTATTCGACCCGTAGACTTCGAAGTGCTTAAATCAGTTATAACCGAGGTGCATTTTTTGTTTTTATTATGCTTAAGACTCCGACCGCCAGAGCTCCGATAGCCCAATGGCTAGAGCGCTCGGCTTCAGAGCCAGTGGGCGTGGGTTCGAGTCCCAGTCGGAACGAAAAGCGTCGACGTGTTTTTGACTCCTCGAAACCGAAAATTTTTTTTTCTTTTTAAATTCCTTCCTTTTGCGAACATGGATAATTTGCGTAGGGATGAAAATTCTATGTCAGTTTAATTATTCGACCCGTAGACTTCGAAGTGCTTAAATCAGTTATAACCGAGGTGCATTTTTTGTTTTTATTATGCTTAAGACTCCGACCGAAAGAGCTCCGATAGCCCAATGGCTAGAGCGCTCGGCTTCAGAGCCAGTGGGCGTGGGTTCGAGTCCCAGTCGGAACGATAAGCGTCGACGTGTTTTTGATTCCTTGAAACCGAAAATTATTTTTTTTCTTTTTAAATTCCTTCCTTTTGCGAACATGGATTATTTGCGTAGGGAAGAAAATTCTATGTCAGTTTAATTATTCGACCCGTAGACTTCGAAGTGCTTAAATCAGTTATAACCGAGGTGCATTTTTTGTTTTTATTATGCTTAAGACTCCGACCGACAGAGCTCCGATAGCCCAATGGCTAGACCGCTCGGCTGCCGAGCCAGTAGGCCTGGGTTCGAGTCCCAGTCGGAACGAAAAGCGTCGACGTGTTTTTGTTCCTCGAAACCGAAAATTATTTTTTTTTCTTTTTAAATTCCGTCCTTTTGCGAACATGGATTATTTGCGTAGGGAAGAAAATTCTATGTCAGTTTAATTATTCGACCCGTAGACTTCGAAGTGCTTAAATCAGTTATAACCGAGGTGCATTTTTTGTTTTTATTATGCTTAAGACTCCGACCGACAGAGCTCCGATAGCCCAATGGCTAGACCGCTCGGCTTCCGAGCCAGTAGGCCTGGGTTCGAGTCCCAGTCGGAACGAAAAGCGTCGAAGTGTTTTTGATTCCTCGAAACCGAAAATTATTTTTTTTTCTTTTTAAATTCCTTCCTTTTGCGAACATGGATTATTTGCGTAGGGAAGAAAATTATATGTCATTTTAATTATTCGACCCGTAGACTTCGAAGTGCTTAAATCAGTTATAACCGAGGTGCATTTTTTGTTTTTATTATGCTTAAGACTCCGATCGGCAGAGCTCCGATAGCCCAATGGCTAGAGCGCTCGGCTTCAGAGCCAGTGGGCGTGGGTTCGAGTCCCAGTCGGAACGAAAAGCGTCGACGTGTTTTTGTTCCTCGAAACCGAAAATTATTTTTTTTTCTTTTTAAATTCCTTCCTTTTGCGAACGTGGATTATTTGCGTAGGGAAGAAAATTATATGTCATTTTAATTATTCGACCCGTAGACTTCGAAGTGCTTAAATCAGTTATAACCGAGGTGCATTTTTTGTTTTTATTATGCTTAAGACTCCGACCGACAGAGCTCCGATAGCCCAATGGCTAGAGCGCTCGGCTTCAGAGCCAGTGGGCGTGGGTTCGAGTCCCAGTCGGAACGAAAAGCGTCGACGTGTTTTTGATTCCTTGAAACCGAAAATTATTTTTTTCTTTTTAAATTCCTTCCTTTTGCGAACGTGGATTATTTGCGTAGGGAAGAAAATTATATGTCATTTTAATTATTCGAACCGTAGACTTCGAAGTGCTTAAATCAGTTATAACCGAGGTGCATTTTTTGTTTTTATTATGCTTAAGACTCCGACCGACACAGCTCCGATAGCCCAATGGCTAGACCGCTCGGCTTCCGAGCCAGTAGGCCTGGGTTCGAGTCCCAGTCGGAACGAAAAGCGTCGAAGTGTTTTTGATTCCTCGAAACCGAAAATTATTTTTTTTTCTTTTTAAATTCCTTCCTTTTGCGAACATGGATTATTTGCGTAGGGAAGAAAATTCTATGTCAGTTTAATTATTCGACCCGTAGACTTCGAAGTGCTTAAATCAGTTATAACCGAGGTGCATTTTTTGTTTTTATTATGCTTAAGACTCCGACGGAAAGAGCTCCGATAGCCCAATGGCTAGAGCGCTCGGCTTCAGAGCCAGTGGGCGTGGGTTCGAGTCCCAGTCGGAACGATAAGCGTCGACGTGTTTTATTCCTTGAAACCGAATATTATTTTTTTTCTTTTTAAATTCCTTCCTTTTGCGAACATGGATTATTTGCGTAGGGAAGAAAATTCTATGTCAGTTTAATTATTCGACCAGTAGACTTCGAAGTGCTTAAATCAGTTATAACCGAGGTGCATTTTTTGTTTTTATTATGCTTAAGACACCGACCGGCAGAGCTCCGATAGCCCAATGGCTAGGCCGCTCGGCTTCCGAGCCAGTGGGCATGGGTTCGAGTCCCAGTCGGAACGATAAGCGTCGACGTGTTTTTGATTCCTTGAAACCGAAAATTATTATTTTTCTTTTTAAATTCCTTCCTTTTGCGAACATGGATTATTTGCGTAGGGAAGAAAATTCTATGTCAGTTTAATTATTCGACCCGTAGACTTCGAAGTGCTTAAATCAGTTATAACCGAGGTGCATTTTTTGTTTTTATTATGCTTAAGACTCCGACCGACAGAGCTCCGATAGCCTAATGGCTAGACCGCTCGGCTTCCAAGCCAGTAGGCCTGGGTTCGAGTCCCAGTCGGAACGAAAAGCGTCGACGTGTTTTTGATTCCTCGAAACCGAAAATTATTTTTTTTTCTTTTTAAATTCCTTCCTTTTGCGAACATGGATTATTTGCGTAGGGAAGAAAATTATATGTCATTTTAATTATTCGACCCGTAGACTTCGAAGTGCTTAAATCAGTTATAACCGAGGTGCATTTTTTGTTTTTATTATGCTTAAGACTCCGATCGGCAGAGCTCCGATAGCCCAATGGCTAGAGCGCTCGGCTTCAGAGCCAGTGAGCCCGGGTTCGAGTCCCAGTCGGAACGAAAAGCGTCGATGTGTTTTTAAATCCTCGAAACCGAAAATTATTTTTTTTTTCTTTTTAAATTCCTTCCTTTTGCGAACATGGATTATTTGCGTAGGGAAGAAAATTCTATGTCAGTTTAATTATTCGACCAGTAGACTTCGAAGTGCTTAAATCAGTTATAACCGAGGTGCATTTTTTGTTTTTATTATGCTTAAGACTCCGACCGGCAGAGCTCCGATAGCCCAATGGTTAGACCGCTCGGCTTCCGAGCCAGTAGGCCTGGGTTCGAGTCCCAGTCGGAACGAAAAGCGTCGACGTGTTTTTGATTCCTCGAAACCGAAAATTATTTTTTTTTCTTTTTAAATTCCTTCCTTTTGCGAACATGGATTATTTGCGTAGGGAAGAAAATTATATGTCATTTTAATTATTCGACCCGTAGACTTCGAAGTGCTTAAATCAGTTATAACCGAGGTGCATTTTTTGTTTTTATTATGCTTAAGACTCCGATCGGCAGAGCTCCGATAGCCCAATGGCTAGAGCGCTCGGCTTCAGAGCCAGTGAGCCTGGGTTCGAGTCCCAGTCGGAACGAAAAGCGTCGATGTGTTTTTAAATCCTCGAAACCGAAAATTATTTTTTTTTCTTTTTAAATTCCTTCCTTTTGCGAACATGGATTATTTGCGTAGGGAAGAAAATTCTATGTCAGTTTAATTATTCGACCCGTAGACTTCGAAGTGCTTAAATCAGTTATAACCGAGGTGCATTTTTTGTTTTTATTATGCTTAAGACTCCGACCTACAGAGCTCCGATAGCCTAATGGCTAGACCGCTCGGCTTCAGAGCCAGTAGGCGTGGGTTCGAGTCCCAGTCGGAACGAAAAGCGTCGACCTGTTTTTGTTCCTCGAAACCGAAAATTATTTTTTTTTTCTTTTTAAATTCCTTCCATTTGCGAACATGGATTATTTGCGTAGGGAAGAAAATTCCATGTCAGTTAAATTATTCGACCCGTAGACTTCGAAGTGCTTAAATCAGTTATAACCGAGGTGCATTTTTTGTTTTTATTATGCTTAAGACTCCGACCGAAAGAGCTCCGATAGCCCAATGGCTAGAGCGCTCGGCTTCAGAGCCAGTGGGCGTGGGTTCGAGTCCCAGTCGGAACGATAAGCGTCGACGTGTTTTTGATTCCTTGAAACCGAAAATTATTTTTTTTCTTTTTAAATTCCTTCCTTTTGCGAACATGGATTATTTGCGTAGGGAAGAAAATTCTATGTCAGTTTAATTATTCGACCCGTAGACTTCGAAGTGCTTAAATCAGTTATAACCGAGGTGCATTTTTTGTTTTTATTATGCTTAAGACTCCGACCGACAGAGCTCCGATAGCCCAATGGCTAGACCGCTCGGCTGCCGAGCCAGTAGGCCTGGGTTCGAGTCCCAGTCGGAACGAAAAGCGTCGACGTGTTTTTGTTCCTCGAAACCGAAAATTATTTTTTTTTCTTTTTAAATTCCGTCCTTTTGCGAACATGGATTATTTGCGTAGGGAAGAAAATTCTATGTCAGTTTAATTATTCGACCAGTAGACTTCGAAGTGCTTAAATCAGTTATAACCGAGGTGCATTTTTTGTTTTTATTATGCTTAAGACTCCGACCGACAGAGCTCCGATAGCCCAATGGCTAGACCGCTCGGCTTCCGAGCCAGTAGGCCTGGGTTCGAGTCCCAGTCGGAACGAAAAGCGTCGAAGTGTTTTTGATTCCTCGAAACCGAAAATTATTTTTTTTTCTTTTTAAATTCCTTCCTTTTGCGAACGTGGATTATTTGCGTAGGGAAGAAAATTATATGTCATTTTAATTATTCGACCCGTAGACTTCGAAGTGCTTAAATCAGTTATAACCGAGGTGCATTTTTTGTTTTTATTATGCTTAAGACTCCGATCGGCAGAGCTCCGATAGCCCAATGGCTAGAGCGCTCGGCTTCAGCGCCAGTGAGCCCGGGTTCGAGTCCCAGTCGGAACGAAAAGCGTCGATGTGTTTTTAAATCCTCGAAACCGAAAATTATTTTTTTTTTCTTTTTAAATTCCTTCCTTTTGCGAACATGGATTATTTGCGTAGGGAAGAAAATTCTATGTCAGTTTAATTATTCGACCCGTAGACTTCAAAGTGCTTAAATCAGTTATAACCGAGGTGCATTTTTTGTTTTTATTATGCTTAAGACTCCGACCTACAGAGCTCCGATAGCCCAAAGGCTAGACCGCTCGGCTTCAGAGCCAGTAGGCGTGGGTTCGAGTCCCAGTCGGAACGAAAAGCGTCGACCTGTTTTTGTTCCTCGAAACCGAAAATTATTTTTTTTTTCTTTTTAAATTCCTTCCTTTTGCGAACATGGATTATTTGCGTAGGGAAGAAAATTCTATGTCAGTTTAATTATTCGACCCGTAGACTTCAAAGTGCTTAAATCAGTTATAACCGAGGTGCATTTTTTGTTTTTATTATGCTTAAGACTCCGACCTACAGAGCTCCGATAGCCCAAAGGCTAGACCGCTCGGCTTCAGAGCCAGTAGGCGTGGGTTCGAGTCCCAGTCGGAACGAAAAGCGTCGACCTGTTTTTGTTCCTCGAAACCGAAAATTATTTTTTTTTCTTTTTAAATTCCTTCCATTTGCGAACATGGATTATTTGCGTAGGGAAGAAAATTCCATGTCAGTTAAATTATTCGACCCGTAGACTTCGAAGTGCTTAAATCAGTTATAACCGAGGTGCATTTTTTGTTTTTATTATGCTTAAGACTCCGACCGAAAGAGCTCCGATAGCCCAATGGCTAGAGCGCTCGGCTTCAGAGCCAGTGGGCGTGGGTTCGAGTCCCAGTCGGAACGATAAGCGTCGACGTGTTTTTGATTCCTTGAAACCGAAAATTATTTTTTTTCTTTTTAAATTCCTTCCTTTTGCGAACATGGATTATTTGCGTAGGGAAGAAAATTCTATGTCAGTTTAATTATTCGACCCGTAGACTTCGAAGTGCTTAAATCAGTTATAACCGAGGTGCATTTTTTGTTTTTATTATGCTTAAGACTCCGACCGACAGAGCTCCGATAGCCCAATGGCTAGACCGCTCGGCTGCCGAGCCAGTAGGCCTGGGTTCGAGTCCCAGTCGGAACGAAAAGCGTCGACGTGTTTTTGTTCCTCGAAACCGAAAATTATTTTTTTTTCTTTTTAAATTCCGTCCTTTTGCGAACATGGATTATTTGCGTAGGGAAGAAAATTCTATGTCAGTTTAATTATTCGACCAGTAGACTTCGAAGTGCTTAAATCAGTTATAACCGAGGTGCATTTTTTGTTTTTATTATGCTTAAGACTCCGACCGACAGAGCTCCGATAGCCCAATGGCTAGACCGCTCGGCTTCCGAGCCAGAAGGCCTGGGTTCGAGTCCCAGTCGGAACGAAAAGCGTCGAAGAGTTTTTGATTCCTCGAAACCGAAAATTATTTTTTTTTCTTTTTAAATTCCTTCCTTTTGCGAACGTGGATTATTTGCGTAGGGAAGAAAATTATATGTCATTTTAATTATTCGACCCGTAGACTTCGAAGTGCTTAAATCAGTTATAACCGAGGTGCATTTTTTGTTTTTATTATGCTTCAGACTCCGATCGGCAGAGCTCCGATAGCCCAATGGCTAGAGCGCTCGGCTTCAGAGCCAGTGGGCGTGGGTTCGAGTCCCAGTCGGAACGAAAAGCGTCGAAGTGTTTTTGATTCCTCGAAACCGAAAATTATTTTTTTTTCTTTTTAAATTCCTTCCTTTTGCGAACATGGATTATTTGCGTAGGGAAGAAAATTATATGTCATTTTAATTATTCGACCCGTAGACTTCGAAGTGCTTAAATCAGTTATAACCGAGGTGCATTTTTTGTTTTTATTATGCTTAAGACTCCGATCGGCAGAGCTCCGATAGCCCAATGGCTAGAGCGCTCGGCTTCAGAGCCAGTGGGCGTGGGTTCGAGTCCCAGTCGGAACGAAAAGCGTCGACGTGTTTTTGTTCCTCGAAACCGAAAATTATTTTTTTTTCTTTTTAAATTCCGTCCTTTTGCGAACATGGATTATTTGCGTGGGGAAGAAAATTCTATGTCAGTTTAATTATTCGACCCGTAGACTTCGAAGTGCTTAAATCAGTTATAACCGAGGTGCATTTTTTGTTTTTATTATGCTTAAGACTCCGACCAAAAGAGCTCCGATAGCCCAATGGCTAGAGCGCTCGGCTTCAGAGCCAGTGGGCGTGGGTTTGAGTCCCAGTCGGAACGAAAAGCGTCGATGTGTTTTTTAATTCGATTTTTTTTCTTTTTAAATTCCTTCCTTTTGCGAACAGTTTTGCTTTTATTGACTTTAACATTTTAAAATCTACAGGTCGAATAATTAAACGGACTCAGAATTTACTTCCCTTCATAAATAATCATTATTCGCAAAAGAAAGGAATTTCAAAAAAAAAAAAAAGTATTTTCAAATTAGAAAGTAAAAATATACATCGAATATTTCCGTTCCGATTGGGACTCGAACCTAGGGCCACTTGCTTGGATGCCCAACGCTATAGCCATTAGGCTATCGGAGCTCTGCAGGTCGGCGTCTTAAGTATAATAAAAACATAAAATGCACCTTGGTTATTATTGATTTAAGACTTTGAAATCCGCAGTTCGAATAATTAAACAGACTCAGAATTTTTTCCTACGTAAATAATCAATATTCGCAAAATAAAGAATTTGAAAAAAAAAAAAAAATTATTAACTTAGAAAGTAAAAATATCCATTGAAGATTTCCGTTCCGCCTGGGACTCGTACCTAAGACCACTCGCTAGGAAGCCCAACGCTCTAGCCATTGGGCTATCGGAGCTATGCTCATCGGATTCTTAAACATAATAAAAAAAAATGTACCTTGGTTATCATTGATTTTAAATTTTGAAATATGTAGTTCGAATAATTAAACTGACTTAGAATTTTCTTCCCTACATAAATAATCAATGTCCGCAAAAGAAAGAATTTTGAGAAAAAAAGTATTTTCAAATTAGAAAATAAAAATATACATCAAAGATTTTCTTTCCGACTGGGACTCGAACCTAGGGCCACTCGCTCCAAAGCCCAACGCTCTAGACATTTGGCTATCGGAGCTCTGTCGGTCGGCGTCTTAAACATAATAAAAACAAAAAACGCACCTTGGTTATTATTGATTTAAAACTTTGAAATATGCATCTCGAATAATTAAACTGAAGCAGAACTTTCTTCCGTATATAAATAATCAATATTCGCAAAAGAATGAATTTGGAAAAAAAAAAAAGAATTTTCAAATTCCTTGGTTATTATTTAAATACTTTATTATCTATTATTTATTTAAACACTTTAAAATCCGTAGGTCGAATCATTAAATTTACTTAGAATTTTCTTTCGAAAATAGTAAGAATATGAAAAAAAAAAAAAAAAAAAAAAGAATTTTAAACTTAGAAAATAAAAATATACATTGCAGATTTTCGTTCTATATAAAAAAAATGTGATTTATAAAAAATAAATAAATTTCTTTTCTAGAGAGCCGGCTAATAAATGGTGTAAGCCATGAGCCATATTAAAAATTATAAATACAAAAAATGCACCTTGCTTATTACTGATTTAATTTTAATGAAAATTGCATTTAGAATATTTAGGTAGAACAAGAGTTGTACACCTCATCCAAATCGATGTAACCCATTGAAGAAAAAAATAAATAAAAATCAATGTGAATGATTAAAAAAAATGAATTCATAAATTTCCTTTTTAGTGAGCTGGCTAAAAAATCGTGTACACAGCCAATTAGCCGGTATCGAACCCGCGTCCTTCCGGTTACAGGCTCGGGGCCTTACCGTTTACGCCATAGCGTCTTTGTCAAGCGCCGGATAAAAGTTATAAGTACAAATAATGCATCTTGCTTATTACTGTTTTAAGGGGGTCCGGGACACATTTTGAAAATTTTTTTATTATATACTTTAGAGTTTTGAATTTTTTTACACTGATTCACCATTTAATTAATAAACAAAATCACAACATAAATATGAAAAAAAAAAAATTTTATTCAAATTTAATTTGTTTTTTTTAAAAAAATGGGGTTGCTTTAAATTGCTATAACTCAAAATATTGTTGGTCAATTTTCAATTTTTTTTCAAAAAAGTATGCACAAATATCTAAGCTTTAATTTTTATTCGGCGATTTTAAAAATATTAATTCAATAAAAAATTAAAAATATTTGAAGAAAAATTTCGAAAAATTCAAAGATACTTTTTTTTAAAAAAACCATATTTTTTGCAGTAAACGTTTTTTTTCAAAATCGCCGAATAAAAAATTAAGTAAACTGTCTGAAAAAGACATGCTCCAAATTTCATTACTTTATCTTCATTGGTTCTTGACTTATAAGAGTTTGAATGCAAGAAATCGGGAAAAACTGCATCATGGAGAAAAACGCGTTTAAAGTTTTAAAGTCCAATACACATTAGTTAAGTGCAGGCAACAAAAATAATTATATCTTTTGTTCTAATAAAGATAGAAACACGATTCAAACGTCCTTTCAAGCAGAAGAAACGGAATAATTTTTTAAATGATAAAAAAAAAATTGCAAAATTTGTCGATTTTTGTGTCCCGGACCCCCTTAATGTTAATAAATCCGCATTAAAAATAATTAGGTAGAACGAGAGTTTAATACTTCATCCAAATCGATGTTTCCATTTGAAGAAAAAGAAAAAAAAATCATTGATAAAAAAATAAACATTTCAATTTCTTTTCTAACGAGCCGGATAATAAAAGGTGTAAGAAGCCAATGCACACAGGCGGGATCGAACCCGAGACCTTACGGTTACGCACCCGGCGCCTTACCGGTTAAGCCATTCCGGCTTCGTCAGGAGCCGTATTAAAACATATAAATACAAAAAAATGGTTACATGTTTGGGGGGGGGGGGTTGTTACATTTTCGTTTGCTTGTTGTAGTGTTATAAATGTGTATTTTATAAACTTTTGCTCAACTAATTTTACGATTCCTCTTTATCATCATTACATCGCTCATTTGGAGTAAGAGTGCAACCATACTGTTAAGAACTGAAGTGAAAAGAATTCCCAGTGAATGATAATTGTGATGCACGATAAATCGCCAGAACACTGTTAAGTTAAATTCAATTTAGTTGAGGTTTGAAAACCGTGCTGTATTGCATAGATACTTTGGCTCTGTAGTTTTCTTGTAGTTTTTGCGATATAAGTGTCTCTTTATGAAGATAAGGTGATCTTATTGGAGTCTAGCACCCTACATTGATTAAAATGCAATTCTGACAAAGTAATTAATAGTTGGAATTAGAGTCTGTATTTAACAATATGAAGACATGACATTTTACATAAAACGCGTTTGAAGTTAAACTCTTCAAGCAATTTGCTTTAAGAAAAGTAAGATTGCTGTGCTCGCCAGTCGTTAATATTAGGACAAAAAAATGTGTCATTATGTTCCAAAGAAGATAAAGTCCTATAAAAGCCTAAAAGCGAAAAAAAATTAAAAATTTTGTATTGTAGCACTCTTCTTCCAAGCTTCCCCAAACGACATTCCTGTTTTGTCTTTGAATCAGGGGGATTTTGAAAATTGATGCGTTACTTAAACCTCAACAATTTTTTTGTCTTGACGAAAAAAATTAACGTTTTGCAGGTAAATGAAATATAATTGAGGCTCTTATGATACAAACTAGAATTAAAACTTAATTATTTATAAACAAAAAACATGAATTGTCTAATGGGTCAAATGAGTATCAGTTGCATTTGATACTACTGAAGTAGAAAAATGCGAATTAGTATAAACACAAAACTTTCTTTTTTTAAAGAGCAGACAAATATTTTGCAGTTTTTAATATTAATTTGTTGAGAAATTTTGGAAAAGGATTCATTCAAAATTATCATTTCTGTTTTATAGCAAACATTCGTCCAGAGAAAAAATATTGCCTCCATCTGACTCTTACAAACGGATTACAATTTATCTCGACAATCTTCAAATTAACCTAAAGACTTTAGCGTCACTTACCTTTTACTTACCAGAGGATGTGGGAAAGCAATCTTCCTTCTCCTCGGCCCAGTGCTTGAGTTCCGCTTTATTTTATTTCGAAATAAAATACATACTTAACACATATTTAAGCATAAAACAATAATACAATAAATTCCTTGGACCTTGGTCACTATTTTAAGTATTACAATTTTTGATTTTTTGACAATAAATTCTTGAACTTGTTTTAAAACAGCAGTTCCTGTTCATACACAGTAGCTTTTGCGCTCAGCGTTTACTCTAAGCTAACACGAATACACATGAAACGACATCAGTGAATATTTCATAATCAGTCTGAAGGGCCTTTGCAGAACATGGATAAAAGTTTTGTGGGGCTCTTTGGATGTTTTCTTTCTATCAGCAAAAAGAAAAGAAATGGTAGGTGTGCCCCGTCACAAGATGTTTCAAACCACGACTATGCAATCACTGCTGGTCTTCATAGTTGAATGTCAATCTTTCGACGGACCAGAGGCAGGGATGTTAAATGCAACTGGTTACAGTGCAGCCGAAAAACGTTTTCAGGGTGGAACTCTTTCATCATCAGTCACTAAAGAAGAAAACAAACCATTAATACAATGAAAAACAAAAGAAAACTTTGAATAGTATTTTAAACATGCATTATACACCTAGTACAATTTTCGAATAGTACTCGTCTTCCTTACCACGGTAGCAGACTATTTTTTAGCGCTCTGCGATGCAGCTTAAAAAATCGAAAAGGGTCTGCAAGATAAACCGACATCAAATTAATTAAATTTAGAATTTTTCTCGTCTTTCAACTCAAATATAAATGAGGTCTTCCAACAACGAGCATCAAGTTACATGAGCTACACTATACACCAATAAGAAAATCAGAGCTTTGTAAGCAGCTGGATATCTCAACAAACTTCCTAGTAAACACATCTAGATATCGTTGCGAGTTTTACAGTAATCTTGATCAGGAGTAACATAACTAATCTTAATCTTGATCAGGAGTAACATAACTAATCTTAAAAAGACATATGGACGAACACCCGCTTCTTAAAGACTGCTTAACTTTCTCTGCCGTTAATAGTAACTAACTAGACGTGGGTATGCGTGTAGGCGTGTGTGCATGTGTGCAGTCGTATATGTATGTATATAGACGTGTTTAGGCATGTGTTTTTGTAGTGTGTGTGCCGGCGTGTATGTGTGCAGGCGAATGTGTGAAGGTGTGTGGTGAGCAGGCGTGCATGTATGCAGATGTGTTCGCGCATTTGTGAAGGTGTTTGCGTGCTTGTGTGTGTGTGTGTAGACGTGTTCAGACAAGTGTGTGTGCGCTGGCGTGTATGTGTGCAGCCATATTTGTAAACGTGTCTGAGTGTCCAGGCAAAGTGTGCGATTGTGTAAAGGTTTGTGATGAGCAGGCGTGCTTGTATGCAGGCATGTGTTCGCACTTGTGTAGGTGTTTGTATGTGTGTAGACGTGTGTAGGCTTGCCTGAGTGTGTGCAGACATGTGTATCGGCAGAGGGGCAGTTGTGTGTGTAAGCGTATTCGTGTGAGTTCAGACGTATGAGCAGGCGAGTGCTTATGTGTGCAAGCGTGGCGTGCATGCGTGCAGGCGTGTGTGTTTGCAAGCATGCGTGTTTGTTTGCAAACATGCCTGTGTGCAGGCGGGTGTGAGCATGTGTGCGGTGAGCAGGCATATGCGTGTATTTATGTAGGTGCATTCATGTGTGTTTTTATAGATGTGTATAGGTGTGTGTGTGTGTAGACGTATTCAGAAAATAGTGAAATGATCTTTTTCACTTGGTGTTTAAAATTTTTCTCTTACCTTCTGGTTTACATTTTGAACCGAAAGTCAAAACATGACACGTTATATATGACACGTGTTATATTTTTAGAGTGGTATTTTGCGATCGTATTAAGCTTTTTTGTTGATTACTGGTCTTTTGAATAAAGCTCACATAATGAGAATCGTCGAAAAAGTAGTTTAATACAAATTTTCTCAAAAACTAGAAAAACTGCCTCTTTCGTAATAACATTCTCAAAGTGTACTGATGAAGTTTTTTAATGGATGTACTGTACCTCTTTGGGTTTTGACTTTGTTGTGGACACCAGAGTGATAATCGTAAATACGAAGGCCATAGTTTACAACCGTAAGGTAATGGGCTATGGCTTTCCCACGTAGATATAATCTACATCACACTTTATCTTTATTATAATTATGAAGTAAGTAATTAGAGTATATACTAGCTTGAAACCTTACAGGGTTACAAGCTATAAGGCACCACTTTATTGTTCAACAGATGAAGCTGTGATTCTCAGGTCCTTTTGAAAAGAAAGAATTTATCTAGTGGTTCACCTTAAGCCACTAACTTAGAAAGAACAGAGAGCCGATAAAAGAGGTGACGAGGCTTTTTTTATAACTTGACAAATGCAAGGAAACCACTTATAAGTGGCCCATAATACGAATTGTGAGGGTTCACATTTAAAAAACGGAATCTTTGGAGTGTATAATATGACTCTGATAAGCTAAAGCTTAACCTCGAGTTCAGATTTTGTAAAATCAACATGAAGAAAATAATTGTCGGAGCCATGGATCTTTGTCAAGAATATATGCAAATCTATTGAATCATACAAAAAAATCTCAGCAGCATCTTACTTCTCCTTCATACAAAAGGGACGCTAAACTACAAAGCAGCATTGCCAAACAAGTAATTAAAAAAGTTTCAGTGAAATATGATGCCAAATGACGTTGAACTTGTACAGAGTCCTCCGTTTAAACCTGTAAGACCTCTATTTTTGAAACCGTTAGTTCTAGATATATGCATCAAATTGCAAAAATTTTCAAAATCGGTTGCAGAGGTAATGTATTGAAAGTTTCAAGCGAAAATAAAAACGAGTCAAAGTATACAAAATTTAACTTTTTATACTGGCCCTAGGAACCCTAACTTACATTTCGGGAAATAATCTCCATTGAAAGATATTTCTAACACATAAAATTTGACATTTGTGCGACGAAAACTCAAATTCAAAGTTTTAAGTAACCATTTAGAAGATGAGATTGGAACTTACCGCCGTTTTATAAAAATGACAGGTTGTTGAAGTAAAAACAACAAAGCATTTATATTTTCCATTGCTTTTCAAAAATAAATGCAAACTTTACGCCATGATACGCAAAAACACACTACAAAACCGAAATATATTTCAATATCCACTCTATGCACATATATAATTTTAAACCCTTGTTAAATACTATATTTTCCCCCAAAAGGTGTTACTGACGGCGGGTGAAAAGTGGTATAAATCACAATACGCTGCGTTTCATATCGGTGAACATTGGTCGTAGTAATGTCAAACTTTTTGTGCTGGAATTATTTTTAATGGAGATCATTTCCCTGAACATAAGTTAAGGGACCTAGGGCCAAAGTTAAATTTTGTATTTTTTTGGCTTAGTTTTAGTTTTACTTCAAACTTACAATACATTAAATCTACATCTGCTTTTGAACTTTTTTGCAATTGCAAGTGTACATCTAGGACTAAGTGTTGTGAAAATAAAGGTCTTTCAGGTTGAAATGGAACACAATGTATATATATATATATATAGAAGGATTGTAAGGCTTAATCTCCCTCCCGAAAAGATAAATCTAATTGCGCTAATAGCTCCGGCTGAAAACAAACTTAAACGGAACATTGGAGTTACTTTTTGGCATTTAAGTTGAAAGGATTTCTGAGCATAAACACTTGGCCATTCGGAAAATTAAGCAGTCTACCTTTTCACACAAGTGTCCATTCAACAATGTTTTTTGTTGAATAGACACTTGTGTGAAAAGGTAGGCAACTCGCAACACCCCGGCGGGGTGTTGCGAATTGCTATTGCCCTCCTGAGAGCGTCCCAAACATGTTCTATATGGTTGGTTGGAGTCTAGATATATGCTTGCCAATCCATCGAGTGCTCCCCTTCCAGAAATTTGTCGACCAGAAGAGCTGTATGCGGCCTTGTATTAACATCTATTAAAAATAACTCAGGGCTAACAGCGCCCATCAAGAGGTGAGTATAGAGCTCCAAGACCACATCCCTATACCTCAAAACTGTCACAGAGCCTCCTCTCAAAGACATGGAGAGGTGTGCGGCCATCCAACATGATGCCTGCCCAGACCGTCAAACCACCACCGCCATAATGCTCGATTTCGCCGATATTGGAGGGTAGGTAGCAGGTTCCTGCTTCTATACATGTAAACTTAGGACAAGAATAGCCGTTTAGAATGAAACGGGGATGGATCGCTTTTCGCCTTCCAATATCTGCGAAATCGACCATTATGGAGGAGGAGGTTTGACGTTCGGGGCAGGAATCATGTTGGATGACCGCACACCCCTCCATGTCTTTGAGAGAGGCTCTGTGACTGTTGCGAGATATAGGGATGTGGTCATGGAGCCCTATGATCAACTCTTGAAGAGCGCTGTTAGCCCCGAGTAAAATTTAATGGATGTTAACAGAAGACCCCATAGGGCTCTTCTGGTCGATAAATTTCTGGAAGGGGAGGATATTCACTGGATGGATTGGCCAAGCAGATCTCTAGACCAGACGTGGCTCCAAGGGAGGGGCAGGGGGGGCAATTGCCCCCCTGTCGGAAACGTCTTGCCCCCCCGTCGGGGAAAATTTAGTATTTCGTCGGGGAATCTGTTTGCTTTGGCGTTTATCGTAAATGATAAAAATTTTCTCATATATGAACTCGAAAAAAAAATTAGTAGAAAAAAAGTAGAAGTATCTTATATATATATATATATATATATATATATATATATATATATATATATATATATATATATATATATATATATAAAGGAAACAAAAAATAAATCCCCTTTGAGGCAAGGTTAGCCCGAGTCCGTATAACGTCGTCCAGATGGTGACAAAATATAGCTATTGCTTCGGGGGAAATGGTGTGTTTTGATCCTTGACATTTCTGTTTGTCGATGCAGGGTGTCGATGAGCTGGTTTTGACCTCAGGGTGTCCACTTAGACTAAAAGACTACCACTTAGACTACCCTCCCCGTCCCTGCAGAATGTAGTGGTGATTACCAGTCAGGCCTAAGGCGTCGTCATCGGGTTACGAGATAAATACGTACCGAATGACAATAGCCGAGACGAGAGGAGAGGGGGGGGGGGGTCATGGGAGAAAAAACATGCTTCGGAGATTTTTGCTTTTCTATTACATTCGCTAAACAGCTCTTCATCAGCATGTCAAGTGTGCAGACCCAGACGCACTCATTGGTACGTTTTAAAGTACTTTATTTTCACTCAGAAGTTACAAGTAAGTTATTACTATAGTTATTTACAGCTTTTCTGATTATTGTTGGATTATTCTGCAACAAAACATATCGATGAGTAAACTATCCTTTTACCTCATACAAGGAAGTGTACTAAAGTATGTACTAAAGTTAATGTTTTAATTTTTTAGTGTAATGATGTCTTGTCGGCAAATGCTAAATGCAGGAAAAAAATTCTTTGGACTAATATAATAAAAGCAAATAGATGTTTAACATTTTAAATACATTTTTCTCAAAAACTTAGATTGATCTTGTTTGTAGACTGCATAATAGTTTTGTTGGGAATGAAGAAGAAATGAGAATGATTTACTAAACATTGGGCTTGGCGAATCAACACACCAAACAATCATTGGATTATTAAACGTCGGGTTGGTGGCATCGGGCGTCGGGTTGGTAACATCGGGTTTGTGTTCTTTTTGAGAAAAATGTCTGGGGGAGGGGGAGGGGCGAACCTTTTGGAAAAGGGAAAATTAAAGAAATAAATAAATCATGTGTTAAAAGCAATTGAAAACATACATTTTGCTTCCAAATTTATTTTCTTCAGATGTTATCATGTAGTCGAAACTCATGTTTCTAACTTTAAAGTAAAAGCTGCGCTTAGCCCAGACCGCTGTAATCATTTGATCGGACCAAGTCCAATTCAAAAGTCAACATTGCTCCTTCGAGATCGATCAAACCATCTTACAGACTGATACCAGACTCAATCTTGTTTAAGTTTTTTTTTTTTTTTTTTTTTTCAAGCTATATTCTATTTTTTTTTATTACGCTTTTTTTTTCCAAGTACTAAAATAGTGTAAAAAAGCAGTGCTGCGCAGTCAGAGTCGGACAGATTTTGGAGACAAAGAGTCTGAGTCGGCATTTGTAGGTTAAAAATTCCAAGAGTCGGAGTCATTTTCCCTCAATGCCTGTAACACTGCCAGTGATCGCGGGGTCGGAGTGAGAGTTGGAATCGAACTGATTTTAAGGTAAAGGAGTCGGAGTTGAATTGTTTGTCGGTGAGTTGAAGGGGTGATTAAAAACTAATTGTATCGAAAGCCAATGTGAGCAAGAAGCAATGAGTTGTCTTTTCGTTTCCCGCGCTGTATCTCTCTGTCGACTGCTGTCATTGGTTTTTCGAATCAAAAACAATTTTTACTGTGTATTATCTTAATTTTTGAAAGAGTTTATAACTTAAAAAAAGTTTTGTTTGCCTATTTCTGTCCTGATATTTTTGTAGTTCCAACTACATCTTATAAGGCTTCAAAATGCAGAATTTTATATCTATTTTTCAAAATTTCCTCCGGGGAAGAAATCCCCGGGCCCCCTACAATTGGGAATATTTTGTACTCCACTTACTTAAAGGGGAGTCATGTGTCACTTTCTTGATAACATTTCCCCTCTTAAGGTCAATCTAACACAGGACATCAGAAAAAACACATTAAAACACGATCATCAAAAATTAAAGTATTGCTGTATGTATCAGATGAAAGAGACAGACATAGTAAAGGAGAAAAAAAAATTAAAAAAAAAGCCTCTCTCTCTCTTACACCACCGAGAGAAACGTTGTTAAAACTACAAAAGGGGTCTCATACCTAAAATAGCTTAGGGCCCCGTTAAATCCAGCCCTGAGTTTGAGTCGGCTATTTTCCCTCCGACTCCGTAGATCTGCAAAAATGGTCCATGTAGATAAGTTTTGAGGTAAGACTTTGAATTTGCATCCCCCCCCCCCTTAGTCTGGAAAGTGAATTAAAACTTGAAATTTGAAAGTATGACAGATTTCAACTGGCATGTTCAATAAAAAGTTTGAAACTAATGGTTATGCATTTTCGAATTATGAATGCTTCAAAAAATTTGAAAAATAAAAAAGTTAGGTATATAGTTAATTTAAAAAAAAGAAAAACCTTACACAAGAGAAACTTGTGCAATTAATGTCAATTACTTTGATACTTAATAGGTTTGTTTATGGCGTAATATCGTCGGCACTATGCTGAACTACCGAATGTGAAAATTGGCTCTTTTCAGGAGAGCCGAAACAATATTTTTGTCCACCAGACGCTTTAGTTATTTTCAATGTTTTGATTTTTATAAATAACAGTAAATAAGTGTAAATCTTATTGTTTGAAGTACAGTAAACTCTCGATTATCCACGAGCGGATTATCCGCGAAAGTCTCAGAAGAAGAAAAAAAAAATAGTTAACTTAATCCTTGTGGAGAAAATTTTTGTTCTTCAAAAACACGGATCTGAAATCAATTCGTCCCAGATTTTTTTTTCCCTTTCCCATGACAAGTGCTCCTTCTCAAAAAACGTGAAAGTCGTTATGCATTTTCATCAACTTCTCTTTGACACGTGCCTCAAGGGAAAGCGTTCAGCTGATTTCGGTAAAACACATGTGTTTACTGAAGACCCCTAGTTTATCCCCGAAGGAGCGTATGACATTATCCTTATCATCTGTTCCGATTGAGAAAGGTTAGGAAAACGCCTGCAGGTCTTCTGGGAATTCTCTGATGGGGGTGGTCTTTTTTGTTGTGGTCACTGTTTTCACTTCTGGGCTGTTGAATGTTTTAGGTTGACGGAAAGTTTCTACTCATGATTTAAATTTTAATTTATTCTAGTTCTGTAGAGCTTGAAATACAAATATTTTTTAATGCCGCATCTCTTTTAAACGTTTCACGTTTTATTTACAATACAATCATTCTCAAGCAAAAGATAATTTCTGTCTTCTTTACCTCTGGTTTTAAACCTTTTTCGCATTATCCGCGACTTTCGTTATCCGCGGTATCTGGGCCAATAATTCCGCGGATAATGGGGAGTGTACAGTAGTAATAGCCCTTTCTGAATACTACGGCAAACCATTGAATTTGAAAAACGAGATTCGCGATTTTCACCTTCGTTTGTACCGAGTTTAGCATAGTGCAGATCATATTATCAAGTTTCGTTTTTTTTTTTTTTTTGGATTACACAAAACACACACACACACACACACACACACATTACTTTCGTTTAGTACATTCAAAAACTTAGAACCAACGGTGAGCAGTTGAAGTCGGACTGATTTTGAGGCAAAGAAGTCGGAGTCAGGAGTCGAAGGTTTAAAAATTCAACAGTCGGAGTCGATCATTTTCCCTTAAAATCTGCAACTCTGCCAGTTTGGGTGGAATCAGAGTCGAAGGCTCTAAAATTCCCTGCGGAGTCGGTCATTTTTCTTCCGACTCCGCAGTCCTGCTTAGAACTGCTGGTGTGACTATTCATTTCAATAATTCTCGCTCACTACATTTTAACTTTTATTTTCTATTTCAAACACGCTTCGGCGGCCCACACATTTTCCTCCAAATAGCTGTGATTTGTACGATGATATTTTACCCGTTTCCAATTTCTATTTGTTATCAAATAAAATACTTGTAATGAGTTTTAGCAAACTAGGCTCTTCAAAAGATTTTCAATTTTTTCTCTTGATTCTGCTTTTGCGCTAGCAAAACTTAGTAGTTGTAATCGTTTTCCCTTTTCCATGCTTTCCCAAGTTATCCCGGAAAAATAATATAATGAAAGAAAATATAAATAAATTTAATTTTATACCTGTTCTGATTCGCGAGGTTCATCTAAATATAAAGCTAGGTATCGGACTCAAGTTTCTTCTGAATTTTTTAACTTAATATTAGTTACTCTTCTTTTGTTTACTTAAGATGTGAGTTTCTCTGCTCCCCAATAAATATTTTGAGCTAGTGGATGAGCACCGCTATAACCTTGAGCCCTGGAGTTTCCCTCCGTAAAATTTGTGTTTTTATAAGGTTTGATTACGGAAGGCGGGGGGGGGGGGGAGGAACCGTCAGTATCTTAATCGATCAATAACCCCATCACCCTAACGTTACCAAACATGACCTACAATTGCGTTTTCGATGCATCAATTTTAAAACTTTTTCGGGGGTGCACCTCGACTCTCACTCCCTATAAAATACCATTACAGATCGACGAAAATTTCGTTTATTGGACTTCAATTTCTTAAAATTCTTTGGGGGTGAGCACCCAAACCCTTCTCTCCATGAAATTACCGAAGATCATCTAAAATTGCGTTTTCAGAGCTACAATTTCGAAAATTTCCCGGGGGAGAACCCTCGGACCCCCCTCATTTCTACACGCACAACTAAATTCCTGTTGTTAAGTTTCTTTCTCTGCATAAAACTCTGTTGAACACACATTTATAATGATTTTACATCATATTCAGATTTTTCGTCAAATTCTAATTCTCAGACAGTTTTAGTTTATTGATCTCGCGATGACCCTGCTCACAAAAGCCTAGTTTCATGTTTTTCATTTTAAATTTAATTTTTTTCCCTACATATTTCATTTTATCTATTTTAAAATTTTTATTTTTTGCTTTTAATTTTTATAGGGAATTCGTGTTCTTAGACGCAAAGAATGATTAAATTCTTTGTCATTTGAATTAGAGGGGGCAGAGCCTGATTACCGCTGGTGCATGTGGGGCACAGGCCCCTCCTCTTAGATTTCAGGGGGGCCTAAAATCCCCTTAATTTATCATGTTAATTAAAAATAAATAATGATTTCACTCAGAATCTAGAGTACAATGATATCATTGATAGTTTTGCAAATGCCAAAACAAGGAAAAAATCTATTTGTTGATAAAAATTCGCCTTAAAAGTGTGATCTCTTTGCAAATCAGAAAACCACTCCAAATTTAGTCTGTACTTACTATTAAAAGTTATATGATAGATCATTTTGGTATTTACGGTTTACTGCAACGGGCAAAGTTTAACCACATTTACATATTTATCGTAAACTACTAAATCTCTTCTACTTTTTAAATGTATATATTACAGTGATATGAGGTACCACCAAATTTAGTACGGTTGTGTAAGAACGCAAGTATCGAAATATTTTATTGCTTCAACATATAAAAAAAAGCTGGAATGGGGGGGAGGGAGGGGCGGCACAAAATGAATTTCCTGAAATAGAAATGTGCCCCATGTCTAGTGTCAGGATGATCAGGCTCTGGGGGGGGGGGGAATCTTGCAAACTAAAATTTGTCTATGCCCCCCTGTCGGGCAAGTTTGCCACCCTGTCGGGGACTTCCTAGCGCCACCACTGCTCTAGACTCCAATCCTGTAGAACGTGTCTAGAACGCTCTCTGGAGGATAATAGCAACTCGCAACAACCCTCCGGGGACCATTCATAGCTTGAGAACGGCGTTGTTGAACGAGTGGAAATAATTACTTAAGGATACCATAAACTGCTTTATTTCAAGTATGGAGTCACACTGCGAGGCCTGTATGCCTGTTAGAGTGGAAAGTACCCCTTATTAACCCATTTTTTCGTTCAATGTTGTAACCGCTGTTTCATTCCATCCGACTTTAACGAGTGTTATTTATGATCATAATTGCGTATTTTAAATTTTAGATGGTTATTTGTTTTGTATTGTTTCAATGTATGTACATACCAAATTTCATTAAAATCGGTCTAGTAGTTCTGAAAATAATTGACCAAATCTGAAAATTCTCTTAATTTCTTACACCAGTGCAGTTCAATCATAACAGGAAAAAAAAATATCCTTGAATGGAAATGTTACGATATTTAGCAAACGTGTTAAGCAAAGAGAAGAAGTTTGTGTAAATCATTACAATAAACTCCCAATTATGCGTAGGCGGATATTGTTATTGCAGATTTGCTTAAGTTTCCTTGGTCACCGAAAACTGAATAATTGAGACCCGATTTTTACATGTACACTCATTGCGCCTGTAAACCAGTGACCTGGCCAGTTTTGTTCGAAAAAGTTCTCTTCCTTTACACGTTTTCGGTGTAACCTAACTTGATTTGATTTTATTGATCTGTTGTCATGATTTGCTGCGTCTATTTAGAATAAAAGAAGGGTTTTCTTTGTCTTTTTTTTGCTTTTACGTACATTCTCTACATCGTACAGTTATTGTTTTTAGTGTACTACGTTGTTATCTAGTATCGTTGCTGGAAAGTTTCAATGTATGTCAGTGGTCCTGATTTTTTTTCTCTTGCATGTTTTTCTATGCTTGTTTCTTTTTAGCTAGTGTTTCAATCGAATATTCACGAAATTCGTTTATCCATTATTACCATGGTTGCCTGTTCCGTAAAAAATCGGGAGTTTACTGTGCATGCGTAATATTCTATTTGCTATTTTAAGCAATTGTTGCAACTACCTTCCTCTAAATTACGAAAGGTAATATTAATTGCGTGTTTAATTTACACCTCCGATATTGAAATTCCCACACAGATTCAACCAGGCAAAACTCACAAAAGAGGAGCTGCAGTCTCTGGCTGATGGTGTCTGAAAAGGTAAAGCATAGATAGATCCACTTGCCTACAATGTGATCTGAACAATGAGATATCTCTGCCTTGTCTGAGCAAAATGGAATCGGTTTGCCTCTTTAGCTACTTTCTCACGCCACCGCAAGGTGGCGTAGTCAAGTTCTAGAAAAAAATAATATCCTTCAAAATTTTCATATCAAAACATTAAAAAGTATCGATCTTCTAAAATTTCATATTTTTCTTTCTGTCTATATAAGAAAGACCGAGTATTTCCGGTGAATCATTGGTGGAAGTCGACATTTTCCAATTTCAGTCGGTCACGGTAACAAACACACTAGGTAACGGCACCAGCAATAGACATGCTTAAGACATCGCTTTCATGTTAACTCAATTTTCCTAGCCTTTTAATGTATTTATTTATTTTTTTTTTAATTATTTTTCTCTCATGCAACTGCATCTCAACTCACGTTAGGCTGGTTCTGGATCCACTGTATTAGTTATTTTTTTTATTTTATTTGCTAAGTTTCGAAAAAGATCCGACCCCCAGTAACAGACAACAGCAATTCTGATGATACCCAGTAACAGATAGGATGAAGACAGGATGGGTAATGGGCAGAATTTCCATATTTCTCTTCAAAATGCGCAAAAGTTTTTTATTTTTAGATACAAAAGGTCATTAAATTCTAATGAACATAAAACACCGGCATACCTGGTAGTAGCTGTTCATAACGTTCCACCACTGCCTTGAAAATACCAAGTGGCTCATATCTTTATCACTCTGATAAACGGTAGATGGCTGCACTGTATTCATAGGTCGCAGCAGCATATGTTTCACCCGCCTAAATTTAATATTATTTAAATCCAAACTTACGACAGTCTGTTACTGGTGCCGTCACCCTACACGTAATATTCATTTGTACATCTTTTTGCTTACTACATTTCTGATACAGATGAATAGGAGCAAGAAGTTCCTTGGTGCCAGCTACTCCTCCTTTCTGGGGAAAGTTGTTTCTCGGAGCAGCTTGCTCCCCCCCCCCCTTCTAAAAGGACAACTCGCCCCATACGCACATGTCCTTGAAAAATCAAATTATCGGTTAGATAAAAAAACGTTAATTGTTTCAGCATTGTACTTTAGGATGCACAATCGAAATTTTATACAAACACCAAAGAACTAACAGTATCATTTAAAGTTCGTGAAAAAGACCAAAAAGTTCAAAAACAAAAGTATTTAGAAAATTAGCTAAGCGATGCACGTGCTTTAACCTTTAACGATATCTAAGTTAAACATTGGTTTTTTTAATAGTATTTTTTCATAATTTGAACAGAAGTTTAAAGCCAAAAAACATATTTTAAACTGTTTTGAAAAAATCCCTCATTTAAGGGAAAATACTACTGCTGAAAAAGTAATTTTAAAAGGCAATCGAGGCAGCTTGGATCCTCATAGAATGAAGTGTGTTACTCTTGCTCACTCAATACTATCCAGCAGCGAGACTGCGCTCGATGATGCAAGCTCGCAATTGAGTGGAATGAATTGATTAACGGAATGAAGTTTTATAGTCGATACAATTCTGAGAAGGAATAGTCGCTTGTTTGTGTTGGAATCAAAAATTAAGATCAATAAAAAGATAAGGAAAACGATAAGCAACAATAAATAAATAAATAAAAAAAAAGCTTACATTTAGAGTTCAGAATCGGGACTTTTAATTTAAGCATTCTTTCAACCAAGGTTTAACTCTATTCGTTCTTTAAAAAACATAACAGTATAGTTCGATATTAAAAGTATTTATTGACAATTTCTAGTTCGTTATTAGACGCGTATCGAATAAAGTCTTGTTTTAACCCATTCTTTGCCCCGGCCGATACAGGATCGACCGCGCAGTTTGTGTTAAAACTGCCCCGGCCGATTCAGGCTCGTCGCAAGAAAGTGGGTCCTAACTGCCTTCGACGATCCTGTGTCGTCACGGCGTTTTTAGCAGTTTTTGCTTCGGCCGAATATGTGTCGGCGATCCTTCCAGGGGCAGAACCCCGTTATTGCGCTTCTCTGTTGGGTTCTGGTGCTTTTGGGGGAGCGCTAATCAAGCTCTTTTCCTTAGGCAAAAGGGATGTAACTTACAGTATTTCACGAAATTTGTTGTAAATTATTTTATTTTACTAAGATATTAACCTTTCAATTACTCTTAGATGGGACACGAATAATGCTTCAACTAATCAGGCATTATATTTTTATCTTTTCGTGGAAGCTTTGTTTCTTAGCATTCTGGCATTCGAACTCCTGATGAACAAATGTGAAAATATTTCCTTACACATTTACCAATATTTCTATGCCTGAATAAAGCAAAGAAACAGAAATATTTTTTTCTTGTTATCAAAAATCCACCTTCTCACCCAAGCAACCTTCATTAAATTGTTCATAATCCTCAAATTTTGTAATTTATTTTACACACTATTATTTTTTTTAATTATCTTACACATCTTAATTTTGTACGAGTATGTTTTTTTTTATTATTATAATGTGTTTACTACGCTTTTTAGTTATTTGTATACTATTATTATTTTTTAATATTTATTCATTTTTAAATCATGATATTTTCAAACTTAAATTATAACGTTTTATATTCGCGGCACCCTTTGATGGCTTTTTAGTGATACAGTTTTGAATATTTTTAATTTCACAAACAAAAATTATGACGACCGCATTGATTATGCATAATAGTTGACCCCTATGCAAAACATAAAATATATACTACAGTACAAATGAAATGATAATATCTTGAGTTCTTTTCGCTTTACTCATACAAAACGAAACATTCCTTTTCTCCCTTTCTTTTTCAGATTTTATTTATTGTTTTAAAATAGCTCCAATATTTTAATTGCACCTTCTTTTATGAGATTTTAAAAATAGAAATAAAACATTTGATTTCTTTTCAATAATCAAATTGCCTTAATTAGTAAATAATCCTATGAAACTAACTAAAATTTATCCAAGTATGTAAAAAAAAAAAAAAAAAATCCGACTCGATTTCAAGCAAAATTTTCTTTTTTTTTTTCTTCTGAAGACATGTTCCCAAGTACAAACAGTAAAGCTTGCTTTGAAATTCCTTTCTGATTCAAACTGTTTTGTTGTACGAAAATAATGCGGAAGGGTTGACCACAAGACACCAAGGGGGGTACCTCCTTAGGGAATCCGCCCAGGCCGATTCCTCTCTCAGCTGGGGGCTTTTAGCTGCATGCACAAAGGTATCCTTTAGGGATATAGGGGATTAGCCGGAAGTTTTGATCTTTTGTAAGCATTTATCTTTAAAATACTTCCCACGCTTGAGCAACTGATATCTGGACACTCAGAAGGGATTTAAAAGTCATCGGAATTAGGATAAAAGAACCGACCAGTCTCTGTGTGTATAGGTCGTTTTAAAGGGTCACAATGTATCAAAAGGCACCGAAGAAGACTTTATCCTCTTAGAAAATCATTCCCACAGTTATTAAAGCGTTTTGTCCATTCAACAGGTTCAACTCACATGTTGTACTGATCAGTCAATTGTTTGAAGAATGCTTTGTTGAGCCATTTTTAAAGACAGATCATCTTACATTTAACAGTTCTTAAGATTTCTTAAGTGTATAAAAAGATAAAAAAATGATATACTGAGGTAAAAGCAAAAAAAAAAAAAAAAATAATAATAATAATAATAATTGAATAAAATAATTAGTGTTATAAAAATAATTGCTTTTTGTCCTATCCTCTATTGTTTGTTTTTCCGTTATGTACTGTGTAAATTTAAGGAATATTTCAGCACAGATTAGCAACCTTGTATTTTATTGCACTATTTAATTCAGGGCCAAAAAACTAATAAAGCGAAGCGATTTTCGAATACAAGCTGAACAGCAAAAACATTAAAATCCCGATAGCAAAATGGGGAAAAAAGTGCTATTACATCGTAGCAAAAAGCAACTCCGTTCGTTATCTGCGGCATGCGCGTTAAGGGGTTTTGGGCTGGTTATGGAATGGGTTAACAAAGGATTTGTATCGTAGTGCTGCCATCTATGATCATAACAAAAAGCTAGAAACGTACCCTGCAATTTGTTAATGGTTTAAAAGGAAAAAAAGTTTTATTTGAAAAATTCTAACTTATATTCCTTTATATTCCGTGCGGCGGTTACAAAATAAAAGATCTATATGTAACTATATAAATTTGGAAACTTCGGAGATGAAAAGAAGATGTGGAATCAAATATAATTCGTCGAAGATCCAGCGAAGACTCCATGTTCTGCAGTGCTGCCATCTATGTTTATTAAAAATTACTGGTAATCACAGCCGTATTTCTTTGCAAGCTGCGGTCTGCCGTATGCAGGTAAACGGCAGAATCTGCATAGGATTTAATTTATCTACTCAATTTTTTAACTCCATTAATTTCCGACGGATGCAGTAACCTGTTAAAAAAACCGTTAAAGGATTTAATCCCATAATAGACGTAGCATTTTTCCATCAGTAACGGACACATCCCACTTAACGTAGTCTGTATCTGTCAAACTGAGGTTGACATACTACGTCAGATAAATGCAAATGTCAGTGTCAGATAAATGCAAATTTTGACTTCGCTTTAAATGCAACATGCTAAAATTGCATTCCCCGAGAAACCACAAGACGTTATAGAGAGGTTAAAGCGCGACATTCAAAATAATGAATGTATGACTAATAATTATCGTAACATATGCAGATTCATTAACTTTTGAGTGGGGATTGTGAATCTGCTACGAATGAAGAATCGAGTGTTCCAGAAATCATTCTGTATGAAGTTAAAATCGATGAGCAAATGAAATGCTATTAATTGGAGAAAACTGGAGAAAACAATCGTATTAGACAAGTACGGTACGAAGGCACAGTAGAAAGTGGCATTGTTGTCCTAAAAATATTATTGCTAAGCTCTTGTTCCACTTGTACATCCTCATATAAATAATAGCCGATGATCGAGTAACTCGCGTGTTTCAACAATGAAACTCGCGCCACGGCATAAACATATGATAATATGTTTTGGTAATGTTTAACATGCAAGGGAAAATCTTTATTATGACAAGGCTTAACTCGATCCGGTCACCCAACTGTTTTACTGGTGTGTCATTTCAGGAGAATAAAGAAACGAAAAAGTGATCAACAATGAACGCTAATACCGGAGTTCAGGGTTAATCCGCTGGAGTTATGGTGATATTTTGATAGTTGAGATGTAACCCTATCACCAAAGAGGCAATGGCTTCATTCAAATGTAGAAGCCACTTTCACCCGCCATACCTTAACGGGCGACTTTCGAGTTAGAGATAAACAAGGTGAGTATAGCACAAAATCAAAAGAAAAAATTAAAACGGATTCCACAAGAGCTTTGGTTCAAACTTACTTTTCAGGAAACTATACTATTGCATGCGAGGAAGAGGTGCAAAAGGTTTATTGGTCAAATGACAAGATTACTTTTTCTACAGTAGCAATCAAACATCAAAACCTAATGAAATTATATGTAATATATTCTTATTGCGTACAACATGATGAATGCGCGGTACATATTTTTCTACAGAAAATTGAAGATGTTGTGTCCTCGTATCGTGGAAGTGATATCTCTCAGATGAAGCAAGTTAAACACTAGACAGGAATTCATTTCATTTAATGTCCACTTCATGGAAGAAGTAAACGTTTCTTTACCAATTCTCATGGCAAAGGACCGGTGAACGGAAGTGGTCAACTGAAAGACCATTGTTTGGGATGAAAAAGCACATTGTCATATCGAAAATGACGTCAGAAATCATGTTAAATGTTCAAATGCTGTATGAAAGACGCGGTAGCAGTCATCTATATTCTTAAATTCAAAGTTTTCGGAACAGTGGATAAACTTGAAGGAAGATGGATTAGAATTGATGCAATACCTTCTACCCATTCAGTACATTGCAATACCGAAGGTACGTACGACATAACAAATGACAAAACTCAGTAATGAAACAGGCAAATCGAAATACATGCAAACTGAATTCAAACCAATAAGAAATAAGATAACAGTACGTACTGAACATTCACTAGACAGAAAGGAATGAGTGCCATTTAAATATGGCTTCACCTAGCATAAACTGCAATGAGCTGAAATTAACTACTAAATACATTTATAAAAGCTCTGCTCTTAAGGTTTATTTAAAATCATCTGGGATAGTAAACTGAAGTCTTTAAAACTAAATATAAGTCACTTAAAGTTCAATATTTTAGAACTGATACGTCGGTTACAACAGGAGCTTGTATAAAAAAAAACTTACCCCTCTTTTATTTAATTTATTACAACCATGCAAAGTAATATATTGTTATCATGCTTTTATTTTTTTTAATATATTGCAGACTTTTTTTTGCATATATAGTTTCAAAAATCTTTGAAGCTTTTCTGAAGGCTATAAAACGATCCTTTTTTGTGAGATACGTCTATTAATAAGTTAAAAAAAAAACACCGATTTAAAAATATAAATAAATTTTAATTGCATGGCGTAGACGTAGGGTCCTTGTTCTTCAAAAGTGGAAGCAATGAAACATGGACTTAGGGTATTTGAAGCCTTTGGAGGGTGCCAATGCACCAAGTGATACGTCTATTACGGTGGAATTACGCAGTTGTCACTTGCAATAGGAGTGAATATTTTGTGAAGATAAAAGAGCAAATAAGACCTACTTAACCGGACCCAGGGTAACCAACCCTGGGCCCGGTTGGGAAGGTCTTAAGCAGGCCTGTCGTCACTTTGCATTTGTATATTTAGCAAGTTGTGTAATTTAAAGTGTTTTTTCGTTTAAAAAAATACGTTTATGACTTCGTTTGTGGTGAAATTCTTGTAATTATACAATACATGTGAAGTGATTTTACAAGTAAACATGACGTGGTTGATATAAATTTGAATTCTAATGTTACTTGTTTTCGTGCCCCTGTTATCGAAATGTAAGGTCTCAAAAGGATGCGAAATTTTAAGAAAATTCACCAAATTTAGCGAGTTTCGGTAAATAGTGGAATAGATCTTTTACACGCTTTGCATCTGAATGACGTGCCACATGCAGACGACGAAATTGTCTACGATATATTGGCACCTTCAATTTCTCACCAAATCTTTGAATTTGGCGCTTCTCTTAACATTTGGTAGGTTTTAAGACCTTATATCTCGAAAATGGGGACACGCGGGCAAATAACTTTTGATTGAGGGCAAAAATGTGTCAATATGCTCTTTCTATTGGTACCTATAAAAAGAATATTTTTAGATTGTTTATTTTTGCTAGAGTGCTTAGAAAATAATAGTAAGTATTGAAATTAATCCGGCTTTAAAAGCTCCTTTCTGGTGATTTTCATTATGAATATGTTTTCTTTTTTTCCTCCACTTGGTTTTTTTTTTTATTTACTTTGTTGATTGAACATGGGGTTCATCACTTCAGCTGAATTTAGGAGCTGGTGCTGGATATTCGTTTACAATGAAAGTCAGCTCAAGAATCATGCAAAAAGTGTTTAGTTGCCCAAGTATTATTGAAAAAAGCTAGAGAAATAATTAGATAAAATTGGATGAGGAAACCTCGACTGAACTACAATCATTTTTTCATTTGAGGGGGAGAGGAAGAGATACATAGCAGTAACGAAAGGAAGTTTCAAACTACCGGGGAATGAAACGTGTAATACAAGAAACTGGAGTTTCAGTAGTTAAGTGCAAAAAATACCCCCGAATTCTCCTGTATAATCAAAATAGCAACCTTTAACTAGTTTTACATGTAAATACACTTTTTCCTAAAATATCGACACTTATGTTTTTTATTTAATCCTACATTATTTCCATCTGTTTGTATTTTAATAATGCATTACATAAAAGTTAAGTAATATTAAAAGCTTGAAAAATATATTTCAAAGTAATAACTTTATTTTAACTCGAATCAAATTACTTTTTAAAGGAAAAATATTGTGAGTTCTAATTTGAATGTTTGTCTAAACCAGGTTTTTACAACCTTTTGTCCATAATGTGCTGAAGCATCGTTGTTTGTTTGTATTTATGAAAAGTTTATCAGAACTAATTCTTTATTTCACGAAATTGAATTCCTGTTTAGTGATATTTTCACAATAAAAAAACATCACCAGAACGCACATATGTAAACATATTTGTTTACGGGGGTACTTACTAATTGCCTTAAGTAGAGGACACTAGTTTTGTAAACAATTTTGCAAAGAAAAGAAGCTGGTGACTGCATAGCGCGCGTAGTGCATATTATGTTAACAGAAACAAAATCACCTGCGGTAACCTTCGGAAGAAATTTCCGCCCGATGAACCATAATAATTCATCAAACGTCACACTTAGTGGATCTTTGTCAAAAACTTTTGCCTGGTTTTTGGAGATTTTCTATCTGATAACCACATTGAACACTGCATTTTCTCCTATACAGTCACCACTTTCTATTTTTCGCTCAACTAGATACAACTGGCTAGCGTCCTCTAATTCAGTTATTTAGTTTAAATTCCCCCAGAGTTTATTTTTATCTTGCAGCAAATTGCCTTTCATTTTATCAATTCGTATTTCTGCTATCAGAGTTTATAATGGTAAAGATCGTTTTTTGGCGCGCTGTGAATTTTTTTCTCATTAAACTACCTGAAAAACATTATTTTGTCAATTTCATTGCGCGACAAAAAAAAAACTTCAAAATGCTTCTTACATGACACGGGAACAGTCATTTTGGTACCCAGGTATTTGGAACTGATTTTGCATGAATTTAGTGCTTTGGGTTCAAATATGACCTCAGTTTTTACCCAGAAGCTCACATTTCTAAGGTATAACATTGAAATATACGTGACAACGGTTAAAGTTACATTCATTGTTTAAACAACAAACAAAACATGGAATTTTTATTTCTATTGTATCCTACAAATACTCAGAGAGATATTTACTCTATGTAGCGAATTTTCCTGAACGTAACTCGACTGCAGACTGACGAGGGCAAATATGCGGGAAGCAATCCTTGTTTCAGAAGCCTGTACTTGCTTTAGAACTGCACAAAATGGAGTTAAAACTGCACATTTCGGGTAAAACAGCAGCTCTCATATGAAAAAGTAGAGCCCTGCTAGCGAAAAAATAATTTTATATTTTGATTCAGAGCATCAAACGTATCTAAAATCAGTTCTCAAATTTTTGCACCGATGAGAAAATATTGTTTTGTTCCCCTGTGTAATACTTGCTGATTCTTATGAAAAATAACCCCCTGAAATCCAAATAACGCAATGTCCTTCAACAAAATTAGCCACTAGTAAAACTATAATCCCAGTAGCAGATAACCCCCCCCCCCTTTATTTCGCAATTCCGATTCAAAAGAGCAAAAAAAAAATATTGCAAAGCAAACCCGCAGTTAACAAGTTATAAAATTATGAACTAGCACTTTAAAAATTAAACGTTGCAAGTTTAATATACTATAGTTAAATGATGATCAACAACGTTTTGACACAAAATTGACAGATTACTGCATACACAGGTTTCGAAGTTTAAGGCGACCTCTTCTTCAATGCAAATAGTGTGCTTTTGGATGAAAAGACAACTTTTCCTCCAAAAAATCACAATTTTCATGAAAAAAGAGTTTTCCTGAAACCTCGAAGCACGTGTATGCAGTAATCTGCTAATTTTGTGCTTCAAAACTTTGTCGCTCAACATTTGCTTTTCTGCACAAAGGTATTTATTTATTTCTTATATTATAGTTAGTTTCAAAATGAAAAGTAAAACTTTAGCAGGTTATTGTCCCTTAGAAACTCTTATTTATTGCTTTCTCCAATTCAGAAGTAATGGTCTGCTGACTTTCTTGAAAGTCTGCGAAGGACATTTCAATGTCATGCTCTTCCTGCTGCCGGGAAGAAAACATTACACATTTCCACCAAATTTAAAAAAAAAAAAAAGGAAAATCAAGACTTACTGCGGTTGTCGCCAAAGGACGTCGGACAACACGTGTAAAAGTTGGTGCTTCTGTGAAACTCCGATTTGTTGCCCAGGAAGACATTTTCGAGGCTGCATCGCAGTAAGAGTCTCAGCTGTGGAAATGGAAAAATTCGAATATTGAGTTAAATTTTATACGCAATTCGCCAACATAAATTAGCTTTAACAGATACTAATATTTATTTATTAAGAACCTAAATGTTTAATCCAATTTGATGAGACTAAACAGAGAACTATCGGGAAGTGAATGAACGGACATGGTAAATTCGTCCTCTCATTAACTCTAAATAAAATTCCGAAACGCTCTTGGAAAATTAGGGGCATCTTATGTACCTCATTTCTGCCTTTAACATATCAATCAGAATTAAAGATGAAAACGGTCGGAAAAAACCGGAAAATTTCCGAAAAAAAAACGGGAAAAACCGTTTTTTAACCGAAGAAATTTATTTTCACTCCGGAAAAATTGAAAAAATGAATTTTTTGAAGTTTTCAAGAAGTTTTAATTTAAATTTTCAGCAAAAAGTGATTAAAAATTTCTCAGACTTAAATTCTGATGCAATTTCCTCCTCCCCCCTTGTAAGTTAAAATACTGTCTAACTTTAATGCTAGTTGTTATATGATTATATAATTTGCATATAAATCAAAAAAGTTTACTAATACTTTTTGCAAAAAAGCTTGAACCAATATCCTTAGTGAAGAATTTATTTTCCTTCTTCATAAAACAAACAAGCATAACTTTAATCACAAAAGTGTTTCTAATGACTGTGCGAACCAAATGTACAGGGTGCGGAAAAAAAAAAAAGATTAAGAAATGTTCCATGAAACTTTATTAAAAATAAATTAAAACATAAAAAATAATAATATCAGAAGATATTTAGCAATCAATAAATTTAATTGGTTTCAAACTGGCAATCTGTTGCAGTAATACAGAGATGCAACTGCTTATTAAAATTTTCATTTAAGGCCCGCAAGTCCTTTAATCAATTCTATTCCCTAGAAATCAATTGGTTTAGAGAGTTCAAACTTATGTGTAGTTTAGGGTAGACCTTTGACTCTAAAATAGGACATACAGTGTAACAAATGGGATTGAGGTCCAGCGAGTAGAGCGTCCACTCAAAAGATGATACCATGACAAAAACAATGCGCCTTACACCACTCGTCTTCTTAGCCATATGAATTGGAGTGGAGTTTAAGGAACATGTTCAGACTACACTGCTGAAGTGCTCTTAGGCCCACAGAAATGCAATAACTTCTAAAATGTGCTTCTGGTTCACTTTTTAGTTCACTTTACGACTCTCATCAAAAAGAACTAGAAATTTTTTTGTCGCTTGTGCTGATTCCATCACAGACTAAGCATGACTGGTGATATTTAACGTTTTCTAAGGTGCTTGGCGTGTCTACAGACCAAATCCTATTGTTATGGGGGATATGAGCTGGTTGAACGGTAAATAAGTGAAAGGTATCTCTTCCAGCGTGGACTTGCGGCCCGTCTCAAAGGTTTCAGGCATCTTTGGAATCATACGAATGCCTGAACTTTTTGGAACTCGTAAAACTTCTGTTTGAGCTGTTTTTGCCCTTAGTCGCACTCTAATTCCTGTCTTACAAACGACTTCTTTCGTGGAAACCCAAGGATTTCATTGAACTCACTTTCAGATGACCTGACGATTAACTGAAATATTCACTGTTCGTTTTTGTACACTTTCCGGACATCGACTATCATTTCCAAGCCACTTGAAACGGCATACAGTTTCAAATACTGTTTACCGAGGTACAACAAGCAAACGATCTGTCGTTCTACTTGGTTAAATAACTAAAAATATCACGTAATTTGCATAAAATTGTAAGAAAACCGAAAAACAATACATAAACTAGGAAATATATTGTAAATTATTTTCTAATAAAGTGAGAAACAAAAATTAATAAGGCACTCATTACAATTAAATTACCATTCTTCACTTCGATGATACAATTTTTGTCCAAAATATATATATATATATATATATATATATATATATATATATATATATATATATATATATATATATAGCCGCAGTCTTTATACTGCCGTGCTAAGCAAAAAAGTGGAATCTGCAGTTGGGCTTAAACTGAGATATTGTGTTTTAAAGTTTAGCTCTTCCATATACAGTCGACTCCCGCTACAACGCGATTCGACTTACGCGAAGTGGCTATAACGCGAATTTTTCACGAGTTAGGAATTTTAGAGCTAACGTGAATTTTTCGTTCACAATACGGATTTTTTGGAAGGAAGTATCGGCTTCGTTATTGGCTACTAAATATTGATTTCGTGAATTTAATTACATCACTCTAGGCATCACTGAGAGCGAAAATTCCCACATCAAACTAATCTACGCATCGAGTTGTTAGTGCACCAAATAACCATTCCGCATTCTTATTTTTTTTTTTTCATTCTAAACATTAAAGTTGATGAAATATATTGGTATCTTGGTCGTATTTTATGGGAAGAAAATGAAGGTTTCTGATTTTAAAAAAAAGCTAAGATACTCGAGATGCTCTAACTGCAAAACGTCGACGGTAGTGCGACAATAAATATGATTGAATCTTTAATGAGTACAATTAAAAGTCAAAACAAAAAGATATTCCTAAAGGTTCAGAACTTATTTTCAAATATTTAAGCTTGCAGAGCAGTCTAGCAAAGTAAATATTATGAAAATGGAAGCTGCTCTTGTATTATAGATTTAAGAGATCAGGAAGAGGGTCTGTTGCCACAAATTGAAAAGTTATAAAAGAAAAAGGCGAAGCAATCGTATTTAAAAATTTATAACATAAGCATAACGATACGATAATAGAGCATAAATCAAAATTATCTTCATTTTTTAACTCGTAAGTATGTTACTGTACCTACCGTACAGTACTACTATAGTGCAGCATTTTATTATTACTATACTTACTGTGCGTATGGTGTTTTATTTTATGTTATTCTCTCTCGTTGATCATTCATTTTGTGCATCTTAAAGTATTTCATGTTGAATAAAAGTTTATTTTTCAAATTCAGTAAAAGTTTATTTCTTTACGTAAAAAAACTTTAGTGTATAGTTGAGAAATGTTTTAAAGCATATTGAGGGGTGTTTATAGAAGTCTAAAAGCATTAGGTATGCTTAAAAAATTGCATACATATATTTTTTCACAATGTGAAATTTCGACTTACGCGAGGAGTCTTGGAACGCATCCCTCGCGTACGTCGAGACTCGACTGTATTTGATTCAGATGTATTTTTTTCTCTTTTTTTATTTTAAAGAATTTTTCAAAAAAAAAAACTAGTTTTTAATCAAAGACCCTAAAACATTTTATTCATTTAAGCAAAATACGAAACTGAGAACAACTTGGTTATAATAACTCAGTTTTGTACAAAAGTGCTGGTATGAATACTTATACTACTGTGCTTAGCACGTCCGTATGAATAAACTGAAACTCTAGTTTTAAGTTTTTTTCAGCTTAGGAAAAACCAATCTAGTTTTGATTTGAACTTTTGATTTGACTGGATTGGAAAAAAATCAAAACTCAATAGTTTTCATTTTCAGACTGTAAAGTTACATTGTATTATTTGTCTTTCAAAAAAAATCAATTATGCCTGATAGTCGAAAATTTCAATTAATATTCAAAGTTTCAAAGGTAATCTAAAATAGAAAATGTAGTTGCTATGATTAGATAAACACATTACCCAATATTATTGGTTGAATGACGACTTGACTTATTTCTGGTTTTTGACCCCATGGAAACTCTCAGTTAAAAAACAAAAAGTTTTTTTCCCCTAATTGATCTTACCTTTATGTTACTTTAAAAAGAAGATGTGTGGATAGCATATTTTTTTAAATGCATAACCCGTTATATGTTCCAAGAAACACAGAGATATTAAGAAACCCTAACTTTATTCATAAAAGGATCAAATTTTCCATTTTTTCCAATTTTTCCAGAAAAAATCCGATAAAAATCCGTTTTTTTTTCACCACTTGAAAATTTCCGGAAATTTTACATCTCTAAGCAGAACCCTGGAAAGTTTCCTGCGAAAGGTAAGTAATCTTCCTAAAATTAACCTCAAATCTTTCTGATTGACATTTTCCGGATTCACCGGGAAAGCTCCTAATGAATATAGGGTCGATGATGAGACGGAACTGCTAGGAATTTCTTCAAAGATACGATATCCGGAGACAGCATTTCTTCCTTGCTTGGGGCTAAGTCAGTCCAGAGGGGCCGTGGCTGAGCTGAAGGAGAAACAGCTAACAGCAGTTCCATCCTGTTTTAATTTATTTTCCTGTTTTAATTAATATTTTTGTAATATTATTTATATTATTTTTTTTATTATTTTAATTTATTTACTAACAGAGGTATGAGTGCGAGTGCATGAAACTATATTTTACATTTTTAAATGATAAAAAATAAAAGAGGACGAGATCACTTTTTTGAATATGAGCTCCCAAATTTTCAAAACGATGTTTTAATTTATTTTTGATGGATGACTGAGACAGAATAACTACATACAGTTTTTAGAATTAAACAAGGAACATTTAAAAATACTAAAAGTCAATTCCAACTTAGGCCAACAAAGACAAATTTAGTGAAGTTACTTTCTGTGAAATAATTACAATAAAATAGTTTAAGAAACTAAAAAAAAAACGCTTCAGTAGCAAAATGAACTAAAAAGTTAAAAATAATCTTTGATGACTGGATGACAAGTATATAAAGTAATTGACCAAACACTTAATTTTACTGTGATAAAGAAAGCGTAGGGGCTGCTTATTTACATTTTTGCATGGATAACAAGAGGAAGAAATTTAAGACATCTGATAAGAAGCTCTCACAGTCTTTTATTTTACAGTAAAATTATATGTTTGGTTAATTACTTTATATACTTGTCATTCAAAGATTATTTTTAACTTTTTAGTTCATTTTGCTAAAAAAAGCGTGTTTTTTTTTAATTTTTTTAAACTAGTATTTTATTTTTTACTTTTTTGTTCATTTTGCTACAAAGGCGTCTTTTTTTAGTTCTTCAAAATATTATTTTATTTGCATCAGACATCTTGAATGTTTTCTGGTAAATTTATATGCAAACATTGTTACACTCCGCAGCTCTGATTTGTACGTTGTAAGTAATTCTAATAAGCCACTGGCTATTTATCCAAAGGAAAGCTGGACCCACAAACATACAAGTTAAGCTAGTAAAAGCGTGTTAATTAGAATAAACTAATAACTTATCGTTAATAAATTAGTTTGATTATAGAATATTGCATTGTCATCGGGTCTGAGGTTGCATTCCAAATTTTAAAAGAATCCGATCACAAAAAGTGGGCGAAAATTGAGTTGCAAGATTATAAATTTAATTTCGGTGCAGACGGGATTAGAACGCACTCCCAATAATTCCCGGAGGTGGACGTCAGCGAAGATCGGCGAACAGACCACTCGGCCACGAACGCTCATAAAGTAGTGGAATTTACTAACAGTAATAAACCACTAGCTCTTAGTCCAAAGGAGAGTTACTCACAAACATATAAGTGAAGCTAATAAAAGCGTGTTAAAAAATATGATGATACATATGACAAAATCACAGCATTAAATACCAAAATAAAAAGTGATATTCCTCACAATTTTCCGTCCGAAGGCAGAAAATGTCATTCAAATATGATAAAATTTTATACATGTATTTAAACTTAAAACATCATTTGGCACCTTTTTCGTGCTGTGTCCGATAAAAATTGAAAACTTTATTTTCCTCATAGGACGGTGACCCATCCTAATATCTATATAACTTTAAAACTGTGAGCTATATATTTTATTTATGTATTTTTAACTGTGGCTTTATAGGAAAATTAATGCACACAGAAATCTCATAGCAATTAGAGAAAAAGAGTTTAATGCAGTATGGAGTAATAATGGAAAAATATATTTAAAGGGAAAAAAAAAACAATAAAAGGAAAGTGAAAAATTAGTCATTCCATGTCAACTTACACACCTTACAAAATGAGTGATCAAAATTTATAACAATATTTTGCTGCTACGTTAACATTTACTAAGTATACATAAAAATTAAATTTTAAACCTCTAGTCGTTGTAATGTTTTAGATATAAGGGGTAGAAACGTAAATGTTCTGCTCCCACGGCAAATATTTGACTGTTCATAAATCTGGAACTAATAAAGCTAGAAATTTGAACTTAAATTTTAAAATTTTACATTAAAAGCTTCAAAATGGTGTATTACGTGATACAAAACTACAACTTTAAAGGTCAATAGAATTGACCTTTAAACCTTGAATATTTCAAAAAGCTATTATATTAGAAATCTGGAAGAAATATGTTTTGTATGCACCGTTATTTTTTTTTTACTTGTACCACGTTTAATTTTGGGGAAACAATGAGATCATACATAATTTTAACTTCAATATATCTCTGAGTGGAAAAAAAAAAACCAAATGTCATCAATTAAATGAAAATATGTATGTCTAAATGTGTCATATACTGATAATGCATCATTACAAAAATGAAAACTTATTCAATCTGATATACAATGATATATATAAAAAAATATTACACACGTTATCCATCAGGTCAAACTGGATTTAACATTTATGTACTTCTTGACAGTGATTTGCTATTTTGCTTTCAGCATCCGTAATTTCATACCTATTTCCAGATTCTGCACTTAGATCAAATCTGATCTCAAGCATTTACGCACGTAATGTTTAGGCAATGGAAAAGGATTACAACAGATTAACTTAACAAGTTTTGGCATTACTTAAATTTAAAATTGTAAATTAATACTCTAAATAAAAACTAGGAAACAAAGGAACATGAATCAGTATTAAAAAAAATCTGCAATGCAATCACATGATTAGGTAAAGGAAATTCTAAAAGATTTAAATTACTTAGGCCTAAAAGTGAAGTCTGTTACTACGAGTTGGTTAGGTTCAATCAAAAAAAGTTGTCTGTCAATTACTTGGCTGGTGTTTACACAAGAGCCAACTTAATAGAATCAATTTTGCTTCTTCCCCAGAGCGCTGCGCAGACGGGTATTTGAGCCAAACAGCTGGCCAAAAATCGAAATTGTCTGAACCAGATCGGACTTTACTGGTTATCGTCGGTCCTGAGTATCAAAACAGGTGAATAAACATGGCAGTATGTGGAAGTGTTTTTTTTTTCATTGAAACTAACCATAAAAAGTTACCAGCAGTCGGAACTTAACACTTCTATGATTCAGTTGTCTTTTTGTTTGGGACCCCCCATTTAAGTTTTTCAATAAACCTTCATTGTTTTAATTTTCACTTTAAAAGTGATGTTTGGCTAAACATTTACTATGAATGGACTCGAGCAAGGTTTGTTATGTATTACTATTCAATTTATATATGTATTTATTTATTATTTCTTTTAATGCTTTTCTTCAAGCCTCAACCCCCCCCCCTTTTTTTTGAAAGATGTTTTTTAAATATTCTGCTCTCATTTGTACTACTTCCAAGCTTTCCTATCACACTGTTTATTTTGGCAATTTGCAGTAAAAATTTGCACAGAAAAATAATAAAGCTATAAATAGAGCATACTATTAATTTCATTAATTTTAATTTTTTCGGTTGTTTTTGGATTCACACGATTCAGTCAGGTGCATAAATTGAAAACAACTGCAGGATATTATAAATTGAAACACAATTTGATGCTACTGATTGACTTCAAAGTTAGAACCAGAAATAAAACGGAGTAGTATTTTTGCAATTTCGATATTTCCAAGAGTAATCCATATTTTGACCTAGTTTCCGTTCTATTTGCTTGAATTTTGCATCAAATAGCCTTTATGTAATACTTTTATAATGATGTGTAGTTGCTTTTAAGTCGTAATCAGGACTGAAGCCATATAACCTAAAAGTAATCGAAAAAGCTCAAAATAATGAAAATAATAATGCGCTCTATTTATAGCTTTATTTTTTTTTTCGGGCAAACTCGTGTAAAATTTTGCTGCAGATTATCAAAGTAGATACTCTAAAGTAATATAGGGTATAACTTAGAAGTAGTACAAATGAGTACACAGTGTTTAAAAACATTCATTCACATAAAAAATGTCAAAAAAAAATGGATGATATTTTTGTGAGGCTTCAAGAATAGCATTTAAACAAATACTTAGTCTTAAAAAGTAAAAATTGATAAATAATAGAATACAAATCTTCCCCAAGCCCATTCATAATAAATATTTCTTCTAAAATAATTTTAACTTGGAAAAATAAGACCTTGAAGGTTTATTGGAAATCTCGAATGTCGTAAACAAAGACAACCGAATCAACAGTGCTAAGTTCTGACTGCGGGCAAATTTGTATGCGTAGTTTCAAGGGAAAATGAACATTTATACATAATGGCATGTTTAATCACCTGTTTTGAGACTTAAGGCGGCCCCCAATCAGTAAAGTTGACATTTCTACTTTTGGCCTGCTTTTTGGCTCAAAACCCCCTCTGTGCGCTGTTAACTGAACCAGGTTTACTCTTGTGTAAAGAAGAACGCTTGGCAATGCCCCACCGACTTGAATCACCCGAGAAGTTGATTTTACTCACTGGAATGATAATGGTAGCGGCATATGTGCCTGACATGCATGAAGGGTTTACTGTTGCTTGAACGATGGCAGGCGATTACTTCACTTTTCTGCTACACATCCTGATAACTGCCCGTTCTGAAGTTGATTCAACCCACCTTCCTTGTGTAAAGGAGGCCTAATATGTGTTGTTTAGAATACTATTTGCAAGTCAATCTGCAGGCGATATTTAACAAGGAGCAAGGATAATTTTGCCATTTTTTATACATTTTTAATTTATTATCTGCCAAGTTTACTCATATTATTATTTTTCAATTTATAGTCAAACATCCATTGCATGAATCATTGAATAATAGCTAGTTACCTAACCCTAGTTGACCAAACATGAAACTTGGTATAAATAAAGAACATAACAGTATGTACAATGTATATGTATTTCAGATTTTTAAAATAATTCTTTTGGAAATGGTCTTTTAAGACCAAAGGTCATTTGGAATGACCTTCAAAATTTTAAATTGCACTTTTGTATCAGGTAAGGTATCATTTCAAATCGGGCTTCAAGATCTTTAAAATGATATCAAGTTTTTTCATGTATTTCAATTAGAAAAGAAGTTACTTGCATTCATAAGATACTCTATCTATCCGAATTCTTTTTTTGTAATAACACTTCGATTGCTACTTATATTACTAACTGTTATCTCTGAATAAAATTTCAGAAAAATCCGAAGCGGTCAGTTTCAAAATCTTACTTTTTGATCGATTTGAAATTTTGTGATAGAATATGGGTCTAGGGTGTAGCGAGAGAATAACAAACAGTGAGGCATTCCCAACGATCAAGTGGCAAGAGAGACGTCCTTAATATACTTTTAAAAGGATTATTAAAATAACAACTTCTGAAAATATTCAAATTGAAAGGTCATTTTAAATGACCTTCAAAATTTAAAATTGTACTTTTGTATCACGTAATATATAATCTACCATTTAAACTTGTTTCAAGACTTTAAAATTGTATCAAGTTTTTACATGTAGTGCAATTTGAAGAGAAGTTCCATGCATTCGAAAGCTAATCCATCTATCAATTTTTGTAATCCCCCCCCCCCCCCAATCGAAGAATATCTGTCTTAAGAATTTAAAAACTTGGTTTCTTATCTATATGACTAACTGCTATCTCGGTATAATTTTTTTGAAATATCCGAAAGGTTTAGTAAGAAAATCTTACTTTTTGATCGATTAGATATGGAGTGACTCCAGTGGTAGAATAACAGCAAACAGTGAAGCAGTCCCGTGAAATCAAGTGGCAAGGCAGTCGTCCTAAAAGCCTATGGTATATTGCACCCCGATATAGTTTGGGCAAATTTCTTTTTCCTTGTGCGACACTATCTAGGCTCGCGGAGACCAGGAGATGATCAGAGTTCCGGAGTTGCAGATTGGGCATCTATTGCTGTTCAGAACAATTAGTGATATTTTAATTAATGCATTAATTAGCTACAACTGTGATCAAAAATTAACTTTCAGTTGAAGATTCACCTTTATTTTATAATGAAGTTCGTTAAAAGCAATAATTTTTTTGCGTTCTAGTTACCTTCGAACATTGGAACAAATTTTATCTGATGCAGAAAAAAATCAAGGGTTACTAAGATATATAATTATAATTTTTGCAAGAATTTTTTCATCCTCACATGAGATGTTTTATGCAAAAAAAATAAAAGATTAATCTGGAAACAAACTAATAATTAATAATTAAGAAGTAAGTAACAATCCTTAAGCCAAAGCTAAGGCAGGACTTCATGCAATTTACCGACAGCTTGGTTGTCCCATCCAGAGACTGCAGTTTTGTCTGGGGTAACAGGGTTGTTGGTCTATTTCATGTAGTTCTGCCTTAGCCTGGCTTGAGGGCTGCATATTATAGCTGAATGCCCAAGTTAGGCCTTCAATTTCCAAGTTGAGCCGCACCATGTCTGCGGATTCTGTTGGGTGTGATTAACTTTCTTTAGCTACCAGTTTCATGACCCTCTCAGCTGTAATGATACGACATCTGCCTCCAGCTTGGTTATTCCCTATTCTAGACTGATGAGCCCAAAACAAGGACCAAGCTTCAGTCTCTGGATGAGATAACCGGACATTAGAAACGTTGCATGTAATATTTAAGGGTTAATTCATTCGATTAAAGAATACTGCTTCCTAATCGGGTCTGAGGTTGCATACCAAATTTCATAAGAATTGGATCACAGGAAGTGGTTGAAAAATGAGCTGCAATATTTGAACTGCAATATTTGAGGTAATATTCTGAATCCATTTAAGTCACATCTCGAAACTATTAAATAACGTATTATTGCTGCTAGTGATTGCAATACCGGTATACCGAATACCGGTATTTGGAGCTATTTTGCGATTTCGTAATACCGGTACTTGATGGTGTAGAATACCATTAGCAAAAAATACAACCCAAATTCAAGAAAAAATGGGATATCAAAACTGTTTAAAACAAAACTTGTCAGTGAGTCAGGTTACATGAATGCATGCTATTTAAACACAGTAAAACATGTTATTAATAAATGGGTAAAACAATTCCAGCAACTTTAAAGGTATTATTTTAGCAATCTAAGGTTCGTTAACACATTTTGAAATTATGTTGAATTTTTATATGGGTCAAAAGAATATAATAATCAATTCATTTAATGTAAATTTGAAAAGAATTGAAAAGTATTGAAGCTTTGCGCCCGGAAAATTTAACGTTATTATTTTGCTTAAAATAGGTCGAAACGTGATAAAATCGGTAAAAAGGAAGTCGCTTATTGCATCATTTTTTAAAATTAGAAAAAAAAAACAGATAATCTTGGATCAAAAGAACAATTAACGATCTACGTTCTCGCAGATTTTAAAAGAACATAGTGAAACTAACCAATTAAAAAAAAACCCTAAGTAAATGATGTAGAAAGGTTGCAAGAACTGGTACATATGAAAGCAAATTGAAGTGAATCTTCCTAAATAATCAGTAGAAAAATGTCTGTTACACCCACAATTGCTGGAAAAGTCTGTAGTTATCGTGTCCAAACCAACTACACTTGGACGATTGCATAAACTGCAGATGCAACTGCGATCCTCGAATTACAGCCAAATATGAACATGAAGCAGAGACGCATCTAACTCTCCTTGAGCAAACAGAGGCTCAACTAGGTGCAACAAGACTGAGAAAATATTTTATTCAGGAAGAAATCTTGATTTGAAATATTTATTAATGAAAGAGGTGTTCGAGTTTGACATTATAAAAGCGAACTGCTTGAGAAATATTTTGTATATAAGTATTGTCACTCGAAGAACAGTTACTATATCGTCGCCTCAAAGCAACCATAAGACATCTAATCCTAGAAACAACAGTAAGATATCCTACTGTTGATCTGGGGCGACGATATACAGGCTGTCCATGAATGCCGTGTACAAACTTGGACTGGAGGTAGAAAATATTTAAACAAGCAAGAATCTCTGTGGAACAGATGGTCGCAAACGCAATGCTGACGTGCTACATGCACACAAAGCCAGGCACGGAGAGATTTTAAACAAGGCATAAATCCAAGTCAAGGATCCAGCTTTGGCCCCCAACCAAGAACTATAGTTAGTAAAATCCTTGTTTCAATACATATCTATTTATGAAGATGATGTAGGCACAGAACTATCTAAAATACATAACCATCTGTAGTCCCTGAACTCAGAGAAGCTATTTCATTTTTTGATGATACTTTATAAAAGGAAAAAAAGTCAAAACGAAGGCTGCAAAAGTAAAATCTGAAGTAGGAGATAATGAAGATGATTGTGATGATAGGAATACAAAAGCACAGCTCAATCTGAAAGAAGTTTATTGAGCAAAGAAGTAGATTTTTTCATTTCTCCTTTTATTTTTTTACGAGGTTCAATTTTTTAAAGATAATTGAAATCGATACGAAGCTTTTAAATACTGATCTTGTGATCAATAGTGTGAAAATCAATATTATATTAAAGCTACAAAGATAGTAAACAGTTTAAGGGTCGTCAATGGCACAGCTGGAAAAGGAATAAAACTTACTAATTTTTATAACTAAAAACATTTTCTATTACAAGTTATGTCTGAATGTTGGCACATTTTTACACATACATCAACATCTAACCGATTGAAACCATTACCACTTTAACTTGTCAATGAAAAGTAATAACATAATGATTTATGATTTAACAGTGTAAGTAATAAAATGCATTAGATTTTCTTTTCTTTTTGTAATTTTAAGTCTGCTTTCTCTTCTGAACTGCTTAGTTCCTTTATTTTAAATGAGCAATTTGTAACATTTAATTTTTAAAATACCTCCAAATTAAGCTTTTCCAATTCATCAATTAAAATCAACAAAAAGCAAACAAATGTAATTCAATATTGTAAGCTTCTAGGTCGCTGCATGAAAATTCTTTATTGATGATATCTTCCATTACCTGACCTGAAAAATAGCCAAGTACCGTTGTGTGCGTTTTGTCTAAAAAAAAAATAGATATCTTATCAAGAGAATAAAATTTTCTGTAAAATGAGACAAGACGAAGTTTCTAGGATGAAAAGTTTTGGTTTTAAAGAAGAAAAATACGATTTTGTTTTGCTAAAAATCGCCGTTTTTTGTAACTTTAGTCTCTTTCCGAACGTGTTAATATCATCCGATTAAGTTGAAACGTCGCAAATCATGTTTTCTAGTCTATTGACACACCTTAAGGGGGTGCCGCAGAAGGAATTCGAAAATCGAATTTTTGTGACCACCCTACTGCACATGCATTCACACTTAAATAAGAATGAAAAATTCACATTTTAAGCTGAAATCAAGAGGGTTCGCGACATATTTTTAGCCGAGCTCAGGGGAAAGAATGAAACGAAACTTTTAAAAAATGGACCAAAAAAAATCAAACCTTAATTTACAATTTTATGGTTGAAAATATTAACAACATAGTTGTTTTCCAATCCTTGTACAGTTGCAATTCTAAGGGTAATAATGTACACAGTTCAGACAAACAGTACTACTAACAGGAAATATCCAACGTTGTCTAGCACAAATAAACAGATTTCAGAATACACGTGTTTCAGGGTTTCAAGGAACCCGTTTTACTGCTTTTACTGGGTGTCTTTACATCTAGAAGCTCACACCGTTGAACTGGAAAAGGGCTTCCTTGAAAACCCGAAACACGTGGATTCCGTAATTTGTTTATTTGTGCTAGACAACGTTGTATATTTCCTGTTATTCCTCGACACAAAGGTATTGATTTATTGCTTAAACAGTATTACTGATTCACAAATCATCAATTAGAACCCATAAATATTATGGAGTAATAGTATAAATGCATCGGAGTCACGTATTGATGCATCATTGTACGAGAAAGAAGCAGTAGCCATAAAGTAAAAGTAATTAAAAGTACGATTATTGCTAAAGAGACTCATAAAAATGATAAATTACATATCATATGAATATGCCATAAATTATACAACCGTTGTAACACTATTAGTAAATAGGAAGGGAACAAAAAACAAATCTAAATAGCAATGTAAAGAGTACAAAAATTGAAGCATTGACATCTGTTAAGATGAGGCAAAAACAAAAAGGTTTAGAGAGACAGTTAAAAGCACAATAAAATCAATTATGACAGACAGAAGCACTTTATCAGTAATCTTAAAACTTCTTTTAAATATTGCTACCTTTCAACGCGTGCAAAAGTGAGCGGGTACGTATTTATAGAGTGATTGGATGACTAAACTATTTCAAAAAAAATTTGTATTTGATTTTGCCAGTAGTATATTTACACATTGGTTGAGGAAACCTCGACTGAATTACAATCATTTCTTCATTTGAGGGGGAGAGGAAGAGATACATAGCAGTATTCGGAAGGAAGCTTCAAACTACTGGGAATAAAATGCGTTATAGAAGATACTGTAATTTCAGTATTTAAATGCAAAAAAAGAAAAAACCTCCAGAATTCGTTAGTATAGCCAAAACAGCACCTTTGAATTAGTTCTACAAGTAAATACACGATTTAACTTAATATCTCGACATTTATATTTGCCATTTAACCCTACATTATTTCCACCTGTTTCAATTTTAATAAAAAAATACATAAAAGTTAAGTAAAATTAGAAGCTTGAAATATTTCATATTAATAATTTTATTTGAAATTTGAATTCTAATCTAATTATTTTCGCAAGGAAAGTATTTATTTGAGTATTTGTTTACACCAGGCTTTTTACAACCTTTTGTCTATAATACGTTGAAGCTGAAGCATCATTGTTTTCTTATGTTTATGAAAACACATTCAGAACTAATTCTTTGTTTCAGGTATTTAAAACCATGTGCAGTGATATTTTTACATTAAAAAAAGAGCACACATCAATCAGTATGTATAAATGTACATATATGTATGTTTTGATGTATATGAGTTACGTTTCGTCGCTTGAGTGCTTACAGGATTCATCGCTGATCGAACCAGTGTTTGCGTTTCGATGCAATAAAATATTTATTACTGTATGACACAGAGAAAAAAGATAAACAGAAATTTATATTACGCGAATATTCCACTAATTCTCGATTAGTTGGAACTACAAGCGGCGGCCGTCGGTTCAATTAAAAATGGCAGTAGTATTTTGAAATTTTTAAAATTCGAAACATAAGAGTTTGGCTGTACAAACAGCACTGAAAACGCCAAACTCCTAATACACAAATCTGCAGATAGTAGAGTGAAAATCCGAGGTCGTATTAAAATATTAAGTGCAATAGAGTCATGAGAAAATAAAACGGAAAATTTAATTTTAATGTTATTGGGAAAGATATTTGCCAATTCACAAAAATAACTATCTTGTACCCCTTAAAATCTGCAAGTGCAATTCTTATACCCAGAGAATGAAACGTATGCAGTTCTAGTTTAAATTAAATCCTAACACTTTATTTTCATTCATTTCAAAATGTTTATTTAAAATTTACATCTTTTAAATGATACGTTTCAAAAAATGTAAGGTGCGTTTGAGTTCTTAAAAGCTTTAAAGCATCCTCAACTTCAGATATTCAAACAAAACTGGCCAACCTGAAATGAATCAGTTGCAAAAAAAATAATAAATAAAGAAATAAAATAAATTAAATTAAATAAAAGTAATATAAAAAGCTTCTAAGCAGCATAACAAATTCAAGCAAATTAAAAAAAATAGCAGACTTTATGAAATTTTTTACTCATGATTTTTCTTTTAAAATTCAACTTTTTCTTTTAAGTGATAAATTTGTTACATAAAGGAAAAATTACAGCTGGGCTACAAAAAACTTAACATTATCATGTCTGGAAATAATAACAGAAAGTGTCAAATAACATATTTGACACAGAAAATTTTTAATTTTTAATTATAAGACAATCCACTTCTCACCTTTCGCAATTGTACTTCAATTCTTTTTAAGTTTTTATATCAACATTTCACAAAATAAATGTGTTCAGTCAACTCTCGATAACTCGAGCCCCGAGGAACTGGCTAAAACCTTCAAGTTAATGGAATTTGTTGGCTGTTATGGGAATTTCCCTTCCTAGGAGTTTAGGATTCAATCCTCAACTTCAACATTAAGGACTTCAACATTAAAGAATATTATAGTTATAGGGTTTTGATCTACCACAAAATGACTGTACTAGTAAATTAGGCATAGTTAAACTGACGAAATAATTATTTTAACCTAAACTGTTTAACTATTCAAGGTTCATCTTTTTAATGGATTTCCCCAAGGTTTTCATGTCACTCTCTTGACCTAAGAACGTGTTAAAGTTACAGGTAAAAAGAAGGAATTTTGAATCTGCTATTAGACAATACTCTTGATTCCCTCCAATTTGTTGGATTTTTCAGGTATTTGGCAGATCTGATTAGCCTGGTGTTCTCATTAAATATTTAAATTTTGAAACTATGGCACGTGACATTCTGTATTCATTCTCTTGGACAACATTCCAGCTTTATACAAAAAGTGTATTTCTTAATAATACATGTGATGTATATATAATTAAGAAATAAAAATAAAATGATAACACTTTAAACCTTAAATCTAATTCTGGGCCTAGCCAAGCGTAAGAGACCCTCCTATTAACAAAAATGAATTTTTCATTACACCTTCTACACCTGGTGCTTATAGTTTAAATGTATTGTTCAAGTGTGTTATTTTTACTTTTATTTTAACAAGCTCATAATAGGCAGTACATAGTTTTTAAATGTTTAAACCATTTTTTTAAAGAATTAGTGATTAGAGAGTATCAGGTTTTTAGAGAATTATCCAGTTAAGTATTCACTGTATTTTTTTTTTTTTTTTTTGAAAGAAAGAGGTTATGCAAAATGAAAACAATTGGAAAAAAATAAGGTTACTTAAATGTCAGATATATAAACTATTACACTATTCATATTTTTTATGAGGACAAAAAAATCCATTTAATCCACATGTTACAGCAGTCTTTTACTATTATTCAAACTAAAAGAATGAAATAAATTCACATTAAGTCTTATGTATAGAGTTCAAATCTATACCTTACCAATAAACCCAAAATGCAAACTTCGAACATGTGATTATTATACACATCAATACTGGTTGAAATGAGAAAAACCACTTAAATAAAACACAAATTATCAAGAAAATACAATATTTAGCTATTTCATGGCCACAATGGAGCCCCTTCATTAAGACAAAAATGATCAACAAACAAATGATTCGTGAGAGAACACAACTAAAGCCACGTGGACACTAGTATAAATATTAAATTTGTCAGAAGATATGTTTACCAATAGAAATACAGGACACAATCGTACCAATAGCCTTGATATAGCTATAAGAGGCAGTGAAAAGCAAAGGGATGTAAGTGGACATTTTCAACTGTTGAGTAAAACACGTTTAAAGATAACGTCCTGGGTAGACTTTCAATGATTTTTTTTCTTCTAAATCATGCTGTATAGCAGCAACTACCAGGGCTACTAGCACCATCATTTCTTGCCCCAAGACAGAGGAAAGGTTCACATACCATTTGTACGGATTATCTCCAACTTTTAAATATTGCCACTTACATCCCTTTACTTCTCACTCCTTCATATGAAGTATATTTTTGAAAATGTGTATTTAATTTGCGTTGTTTTTCCATTTACCCACAAGAAAAATGCAAATCTTGAAAAATGATGGCAGGAAACTGAGTAATGGCATTGAAGTACAAAAAACACTCAATTTCAAACCTATATAAAATTCCATGATACCAAAGGATCGTTTGACGGGATGTTTTTTCAGCTATAAGTTCATTTCTTTGAATGGAAAAAATATTTTTTAGAAACTCCGTTACGTCTCTTTTTTGCGTCCAGTACACCGACAGCCTGGTTATTACATCCATAAATTGCATCAGTTTCGTCCTTGTTACGGGTTCATGAGTCGGGAGTAGACAATAACTAAGCTGAAGGAGTCTTTTCAATGAAGAGATTGGCCAACAAACTAGTGACGTAGGTCAATATAGCTCACCAACGAGAGTCGGTAGTCATGGGGCGGTTTAACTCGCATATTAAAGGCAAATATTGGGTATTAAGCTGTAAGTTACCGCCTTTAAAACATAACTAAAGTAGAACTACATGCATTATTCGTACAGCTAAATTTACTTTTCTTCATTGAGCTGGCATCTGCCTCCAGCTTAGTTAATCACTATACCAGAGTGATGAGTCCATAACAAGGACAAAACAGCCGTTCTCAGATGGCTGTCGGTATATTGCACATAATTCTGCCTTGGTCCTGGCTTAAGGAAGGTAACGTACAGCTAAACTCTTATTATTTTTATCAGTGCATTCTTAACCTTCTTGCAAGATTTTTGAGAGCCAAGTTTCGATAAATGAGTATTTTAAAATTATTCTCAGATAGAAAAATTAATACACCAACAAGTTTACTACATTAAACTACAAGAGGTCTGAGCGGAAATTCAAAAAGCAATTAGGACACAATTTTTTAAAAAATTAGCTCATTTATAAGTCACCAAGTATGAAGGGAAAAAAAAGTTGCTTTGAGGGTACACTTTACTTCCATTAACTTTGTTACTGTGACTTTGCAACTCCCCTCTAAACCTCCCCCCTCCCCGAAAAAAAAAAGCTATCGAGTTTGCTTCTTCACTAACGACAATCAGCAGCGATCTGTAAATTTAGTTTATCATAAAATGTACATTTAATGTGAATAGTTTCCTCCGTTTTCCTTTTGCGCATTTTAGTAAGAAATTTCTTATTTTTAAAAGATCAAAAGAAGTAAGTCACATGTGAACGCAAGGACTGCTTATCAAATAGACATTTTTGGGGATAAATTAACACTATGAATAACCAGTTTTGAACTTTTCTTGCCATGGCATGTATTCTTTCTCCTTCCATTCAAAGACATTCATAGTTTCTACGTTAAATCTGCCCATGTGGTTTTTTCGACTCGCACCTGGAGCATCATTTTAGCGTCGGAAAAAAATTATTTAGCCAAATTTTCAGCTCTATCTCAAACGACCTTCGAGTTTTTCAAAAAAAAAAAACACGTGTTTTCGATTTTATTTATTTTTTTCACAGTAAAATTCCAAATTATTCAATATTATTTTTTTCCTTATTCTTAGTAATAAATACATGAAAAATTAAGTATAGTTATAATTTTCAAACGAAAGGCCGATTTCTGGCAACGGAAATATAGTTTAATTTTTTTCAATGCTTTCTGAAAAATGTCACTCACCAAATTTTGTCATAAAATATCTTTTATACTCTTACTCTCAGGATTTTTTTCAATTTTTTTAAAGTGGCGGAACAATACGAAGAAAAATAAAAAGAGATTTTTTTTTCAGAGTTTCGTGTTTAAACTAATTAAAATATTTATTATTGCCAAAAAACTTATTTGAACTAAGTTAGTAAAAAATCGTCTGCTGAGTAAAATATTTTTTTTTTTTCGAAAATACTATCTTACTAGAGAAGAAACAAAAAGAAAACCATAAAAAAAAGACAGATCCTTTATGAAGTTATTCGGAGTGTAAAAACAGTAATTAAAGAGTTTTTAAACGATTTGTTAACGCTATTTGAAACAATTTTTCATTCTGGATCTAATAAAGATCAACATTTCCAATATTAAAGTAGTTTTTTTTATAATTTAGACACCGTTTAACATATTTGGTTTAAATAACTGACAGATATAATAGTTTTCAATAATTTATGATGATTTTTTCAATAAAGATTAGTATTCATCACGGTCTTCATTCACGACGACATTGACTTTTTATCAATTAACAGCCGACTCAATATTTTAGCATGCTTTACTATTTTCGCCTAATATCGAGCATGAGACAGAAAATATATAATCGCTGCGATGTGTGAGCAACATTCAACAATGCGGCTACCAATAGCACAGTCACAACAATATCGAATATCCCCAGTGATGCCATTCTTATCAGACTGATAATCAAGAAAGCAACGATATGTTTTTGACTTAATGCGTCGCGACTTCACTTCAAGTTTTATGATATTAGGTGTGACAAAATAGAGTTTAATCATTCCATCTTCATTCAGCACCTCACCTAAATATGATACAGTTTGATTCATTCATGTCAATGTTTAACAAATAAAAATAATTTTTTTAGACTTTTGTTTCGCTTTGAAATAGTGCCCCATCCTTTATCACCAGCAACCTAGTCTGCCGTGGGAAGGCAAAAGGCAGTAATACCAAATGTTTCATTTTTCAGTTTTTCGTCACTCGTGTTTGTCTTCTATTTTACTTAAGCTTTGTTGTACAAGCTTGTTTATTTGGTTTCCGCTGTAAAAAAACCACGGGAGGAAAAAGGCAAAATCTAATGTTTCCTTGTTGTTAGTAAGATATCCTAAAATCATTTTTTCTAATGTTTCAAAAACTCATTACAACTGCAGTTGTTGTCTTTTGTGCCACGGCTGCATTCGATCCCAATGGCAGGATTGAAAGGGAGGGAGAAAGTTCAGTTTTTTAATTATTGTATGTATCATTGAGTTTTAGATATACTTTTTTTTTTTTATAATTTCGAAATTGAATCAAAATTGTCGTCAGCTTTTGGGGAAAAAAAATCTAGAAAAAAAAACATAAATAAAAGAAAAAAAAATATGTCTTATTCACTGCGATTCCCCCCTTTGTTTTAAAAAGAAGTGCAGGTAAGGAATACAGTATTTTTGAAACTGACTTATTTCATTTTCCTAAGCAATGGGACAAAACAGTTATCTTGCTTGTGAGTGGAAAAAATGGGACTTACCTATTAAAAAACTTGAATGATCCCAAGTTTTTCTTTCACTGTTGAGGCAGCTGAGATCTCGACTCTCGTTTTGATTAACTTGGAAATTTAATTTCTGAAATAAAATGATGAAAATAAGAAAGTTTGTAATGCATATGCATCTACAAAACATTTTGCCCAGACACATTTAAGGAATTGCTGGATTTAAGAAGATACGAGTATCCGCGAAAATTTTGCACTTTCGATACGTATCGAAGCACTATTATGTTATTAAACGTAAATAATGTGTACAAAATAATAACTTCTAAGTGAAACATGTAAAACCAGCCTGGGTAAGACGCATTAAAGACCTTCAGTTAAACGTTGATCATACTAATAAATATAAATGTATTTTATTAATTCAAATAAAGTCACAACGATGACTATTCATCAGTACCAGTGTTTGCTCGATTCTTTGGAGAACTTCTTAAAAAGCAATCATGCTCTAACCGAAGAACATTCTATGAATATTCTATTGCGCTCTTTGAACTTTAAACTTAATCAGCTCCAGATCTCATTCTGGTCCATTAGAATACCAAATTTCGTTTGAATCCCTGCACTATGATCCGCATGAACTAATTGCTATGAGCCACAACTCATTCCACAAACTGTTTTCATTCAAACATTTTTAGCGTTCGAAACATAGCAGGGCCTAACTTTATGTAATAAATGATAAATTTGCGTCAATTACTTGCCCCAAGATCGATAAAGGTCACAAAAAGTGGCATTTTTGACACATTTTTTTAGCATTTTTGAGGTCTAAAATTAGCTTGCTCTAATTAGTTGACACGGCAAAAGTAGTGTTGTATGGAAGGCAAGTATAAGCAATTAAAAAAAATGCACAAATTATTCAGGCAAATTCAATATGCTTTCAGGGACCTTAGGCCGAAACATTGAAAATGTCGTATTTTACGGATATTCAAACTGTCATAACATCTTGCGCGAAAAACATATTGAAATATTTCTCTTGCCATTATTATACTCTTATGTGTCTTACCACAGCAATAAAATTCCTTGAGGAGAAATGCTTTTTTTTTTCCTTTTAATTTTTAAACTTAACCTATCGCCGAAGTCGTTTTTTTTATACTACTTGCCTCTCTCACTTTTTTATTTATCATACAGTTTGCAAAGTATAGTAAAATTTTATTGGTCTGTGACACTTTTATGTTATTTTTGACAGTTATTTGTTTTTATGTATGACATTAATAACATTTAGATGAGATTGAGGACAGTTGATCCCCTTTTTCGATGGAGCTCGCAACCTTTTGTTTGATTTAATGGATTTAGATGATCTAACGTTGCATATTTTGAGCTGTCTTTTCTCCGTTAAATGCTATTCCGTTTTTAAAATTACACATAGAAATAAAATATTTTGTAGAAAAACGAAATGTTGGTAAAAGAACAAAGTCTTACTTGTACAAGTGGATTTAATTCCAGAGTAGAGTAGACATGATCCTGGGAGAAAAGAGCTTTTATAAGTGTTTTAAATGCAAGTCAAACATATATTATTGCGACATGGTTATTATTTACTCATATAACAGATTTTTTTTTAAATATGTATCATTTTTCATAATGCACTCAAAAGGACTTTTTTTTGTAATTCTTTTTTTTAAGCTTTCTTTGAAATTTCATATAAACTGACTATTGAAGGGATGAAGGATTTCCCACACCCCATTACACTCGATGTTGTTCAAAGAAATTTGTTTTTTTCCTGCATGAAACAAAGCTTGTCCCAATTTTTACAATTAATTAGTACAGCAGGGATAAGGGTTTCTAATTTACCGAAATGTCCTAAGCTCAACTCAATTCAAGCCCGGAGCTAAAGAGCAAAATGTATTACTAGAGACCAGAATTTAAAAGTGACTTTTCAAGCGTTTAAAACTTGTGCAAGTTGGTACAAGTAAGTTTGGAACCCGGGAAACGAGTACTCTTCAAAGTGTTTTTTTTTATAAATACCTCGGTTATGCATATTTTTATCAAGTTCTTTTTTCTCCCGGTAGGTGTGGGATTGGGCTCTAATTGTGAGCTCTTTACTTAAAATCAATTTTCTACGGAAGGGAGAGGAGGATTTTCATTCTGTCTAAACCAGGTTTCGTAACCCGCTCCTTTATCCGATTCTTTCTAATGGATGATATAAATAATCGCGAACCAATAAGACTGTCAAGAAATCTTCAGGGGTTGGTGAAGGCTAGCGGTTGGGGGCGGAACCACCTAGTTTTTTAACAAACACGTAGGTCAATCAGAAAGTTTTCATTTTTCACTGCTTCGTAAATATGTTCCATCTGAGACAATTTTGATGACAATGTGTGGCAACACTTCAGACATGTACCTTTATCGTGTGACGTAGCGGCTTCCCCAAGGCAAGTTTAGTTTTCTGAAAATCAGTCGCAAACATGTCTCGACAGCTACAAGTAGCGTTCAAATCGGAATTGCGTGCAGCGATTTGATTTTGTGGGCAAAAAGGTGCAACTGCACTGAGAGAAATTTATAGGTAGTAGCACGACAAATGCTTAAGAAACGGAAGTGGTTGCGTTGAAAAGTATATTTTGAATCGAACTTTAAGATATCGGTAAAGTTATTGTAAAATTTCTATCCTTTTTTTGTTTCAGTTTTTCGAGCAGTGCTACTAACATTTTGACTGACCCTCGTAGTTTTACTAACTGTTAATTTTGTTTTGTTTCTAGTTTCACATGGACAACTTTTTTTTTTTTTTTTTTTTTTTTTTATCGGTAAGTATTAACTATGTCGCAACAGTAATTGTTGTGTTTGCATTTAAAATACTTTTAATGATATTTTTGTGCCCCGGATCACGTCTCTTGCAGACTCGGATCATATTTCCTGGAACAAGGAAGACTTGATCCTTTTACAGTCCGATATTTTGTTAAATATTTTATTTTAAATATTTTTTTTAAAAACGGCACAGCAATTTGACAGGGAAAAGCCTATTCTTAATATGTAACGTTACATGTTTCAGTAAATTAAAAAAAAGCTCCAACAAAAAAGGAGACAACTCCCCCTTGACTAACCTAAATATTATTAATGTCACACTAAAAGTAAATACATTTTGTTGCTTTGTTGGGACACAGAAAATGTCATATATGTACCACGGAACATTAAAATATTACTTTCAGTTGCTAAGTAGTATCAGTATCATTAGGCGAGTCGTATCAAAAAGAAAAACCCAGGCCGGATAAGTTTAAAACTTTAAAGAATTTCATCTTATTGGATTTTGCTGCTGTGGTAAGACATATAAGAGAAAAAATGGCAACAGAATTATATATTACAATATGTTGTTCTCGCAAGAAGTTATGACAATTTGAATATCGGTAAAATATGACTTTTTCTACATTTTGGTCTAATGACACCAAAAGCACATTGAACTTGCCTTATTTATTTGTGCATTTTTAAAGTGTTCATACGTCTCTTTCAAAAGACACTATTTTTCTGGTCGCAACTAAAATACGCAAGCTGTTTTCGGACCTCAAAAATGCTAATAAAAGTCGAAATCACGAGAAAATTCAACCTTTTTGTGACCTTTATTGACCTTGAGGCAACTCGTTGTCACAAATTTATCGATTATTATATAAAGTTAGACTCTTCTATAGACTCTCATAGCGATTTTTAGTCAGAAAAATCCGCCCTGTTTTTGATACCGCACGTAAACCTTTATAGGCCCGTAGAAACTGAACAACTCAACTTTAGAATAAAAAATTCTGGGTTTGATCAGAATTTTTTGTTAATAAGATAAGTAGCAATTGGAAATTTTTTAGAGAAAATCTAAGAGGGCATGAATCACAGGCGTAACACTTTCTCAGATTATTGCTCTTAAGAGCCAAGTTGTACATTAAGTTTTGGGCGAGTCCTAGCATTACCTTTCGAGATACAGCAGTCACAATCAACGGGAGAAAATGAAACCAATAGTGATAAGTTTCCAAAACAATTTAACAGTATTTTTTATATTGTTTTATTATTATACTTCGTATCGATTCTTTTCATTACTCTTTGCATTAGAGTGCCCACAAAAAGGAAATAAATGAAATAACTAAGAAGGGTTCACTCGAATTCAGATACAATCATAGTATCACATACTGAAGCAAACAATTTTCCAAAAACGGCCAAAATGTTTTGAGTGTCCCCTAAAACGGGGAGATCCTGCGTGAGACCGGTAAGTAGATGTTTTGCATTCTTTGCATACTGGTTCTCTGATTTTAATTTTGTTTGGGTTAGCTAAAAATATAAATAAAGTACCATACATAGACCATAGTATTTCTGATTTGACATTAGTAGTGTAATTATGTATTACATACTTGAGCACAGTCTCTAGATAGTGTGTGGAAGGTATAAACGAAATCGGGCAAGAATTACGATCTGCTGCTTCTGAATCCACACCTGCACAGTATACCCTCATTTATCCAGACTAAGTGGGACCAAAAGCAATCTGGATGAACGAAAAATCGGATGATGAGGGTAAAAACACAATCTTTTATCATTTACAGTTTAGCTGCAGTGGTGTCAGACTAGTAACCCGAGTACACCATGGTATCTCTTCAGTTACTGTAGTTTAATTTACGATCTATGCGGAAGTTGTACTTTGAATATTATTGAAAAGCGAATATTTGGTGTTTATAGTTAAATTCTTGCGATCTTAGTTTTTAAGCATATATTTTTTTTAACTCTAGGATTTTGATCCGTATGAACGGAAGATCCGGTTAAACAGGGAACAGACAAACGAGATTTTACTGAAATTAAAATAATGAGGTCCACCCAAGAGACTGATTCCCCTTCCGTATAGTGAATGGGCAGGGTGTTTATAAAGTCTTGCACAGATGAAGGGAGTTAGTTCAGTAAACATTCTTTTTGTCAAGACTAATACATTTCTGCGCGTGTACCTTTTGTAGCTTTGAGAAGATGCAGGCTTTTTCAAATTTGCACCAGATACTAGCACAGCCAGAATTTTCGTTTTATAGATTGTAGGTATAGTTTGGTACTTTTTGTTAAAACCGATAGTTCTGAGGGCTTGACCCTCAAACCCTCTAAATAGCAGTTGTTTTCTTTAACAAAGGCCATTTTCAATTCATACCATTAGCTAGTATTGTAACAACAAAGGTGGGGGAGGGGGACTTGAGATAGATATCAGAATTTAAAAAAAAAAAACATGTTCTTAGAGATAAATGAAATAGTTTTTTGAAATAAATTTTCCATAACAGAACAAGATTTAACATTCGATACTTGTACCCGCATCGACACCGTATACTTTGGATGTGGATAGAAGTTATAAGGTTGTATGAGAAGACGATACGGCAAGCGACTTTTAGCAAGCTCAGAATAAGGGGAAATAGAACGAGCGGAGTGAAAAAATGAATTTTCCATTCAGAGTACATTTTTTTTTTATTTTTTTAGAAAGTTTAAAACATGCAATCTTTTACAAGTGACTTTTGAAAATGACTCATTGCGATTGGAGCAAAATTAATCTTTGGCCATTTTTTGGATATTTTATGGTTTAATAGTTTCATTTTCAAAACTAATTAAAAATTTATTGCTATCTAGTCGGAGTCCAAGCAGCATTACAAGCAAATAAACAGATCGCTGTTCCAACCTACTAGGGTTGGACTTTTACTTTAATTCACAAGAAGTTTACCAGTTGCAATACGACTTTTCCAAACTCTTGATCCTTCATAAGGTGAAACTGCACTCCCTGGATGACATAACAGGCGTTTCGGGTTTTATTTGTAGTTCTAGCCGTTGCAAAACTTTCTCGCTGATGATCTTCAAGACGACTGTCGTTCGTTCTCCTAGAAAAATCGAAAACATAATCTATTGACTACTGGAGCCCAACTTCTTTACTTACATTGTCAAAATTCTAATATTAATTTTTGAAGAAAAAGTTTGAAATTATCTATGTGATAGTACTGCGGGTACTCTACCGAGGGAGCAGCACCCTCATCTAATCCTTACAGTGTTTATACTTTTGCAGTTAACAAAAATGGGCTTATTTTTTATGTTTATTGATGAGTCCAAGTCCTAACATTTTAAAGCCTCAGACTTCCGACATCTTCACCTTTACATTTACCCTACTCCAACTTTACGATTCCGACAGCTGGCGGATTGGAGGGAAAATAAAAGACTCCGAGTTTTCAATAACAAAATCTGTCTAACTCGCATTCCGCCGCCCTGGCTATTTTCAAAATATACCTCCCGATGAAAAAATCGCATATATTTATGTTCTAAAAATTATGACATCTTCTAATTTTTTAAATTGAGTAGGAACTTCTTCCACAGTGGTAGCCACAATTATACGGAAAGAAGAAAAATCGACAAATCTTGGCTGTATTTGGTCGGAAAGTTACGCAAATTCTATGAGTGGAAACTAATGGTAAAAGAAACATTAAAAAAAATTTTTTTTAAGTACATAGGATTTTTGTATTCATAGAATGAAGTTTGAACTTAAACATCCTCGTTCAGATATTTCCGTTAGTGGAATTTTACATTTCAAACGTTAAGAGCCATTGTCTGTAAGGATCAGGCAGGTTGTGATTGTTGACATTTTTAATTTTCTTTATTTTTGCAAATGTTGTTCCTTATCATAAATGTAATGTTTGTGCAAAATATGAGCTTTGTCTGCCTTACCGTTTTTGGGAAATTAAATTTTTTAATTTAGGGGGCGTGGCACATTTTTGCGTGTTTTTCAAATTTGAAGATTTTAAAGTTCTTGTTGTTTTAAGCGCCCCTACAATGACATGGATTTTTAAATTCTATACTATTATATGTTCTTCTTAGATACTATTACAGCTGTCAAATCGGTGTCACTACGGGGCCACGAACTCCGTTTAAAAATGACCGAAAATGAATTTTTTTCTATATTCAAGGCCAATTTTCTCAAAGCACCTTCATGATGACACCAACATTTTTAGATCATTTTCTAGCCACACTTACATACATCAAAAATATGTATCAAAATCGGTGTCACTATAAGGGCGCCAGAAGATATTGGAACTTTTATTCGATAAATTTCACAAAAACACAAATATTTAAAATCTAACTACAACTGTCGCCCTCATAGCAGAGATCTGATACTAAATTAGGTTGATAACCAACATGTTTGTCTAACATTTGCACAAAAAAAATCGGTGTCACTCCTATTATTTTTGGAAATATAATCGTTCGTTAGTACGTTATGGCGTTTTTTTATATTTATTTATTTAATCTTTTCACGCCCAGATAGTTTTTTTGAACATATTTATTTTTAATTTAATACAAAAATGTGTATCTTTTAGCATAAACAGCTTTGGGCAATAAGAGTGTCTTTTTCTTGAATAGAAAATGCCCGTTTTGATATAGGTACAGGCAGATGTATTGTGCATAATATGTCTAGATTATCATACCAATACTCATCTTGTTTTTTCGGCCAAACAAATCTATATCCAATTGTTCTTGACATACATTTGACCTCAACTTGCAAATGGATTTTATACGAAAGATGTATAGAGAGAAGCTCTTACAAACATCTTATATAAATGCTTCAAATTTTCAACTAATAAATACCCCTGCATTGCCAAAAAATCAATTTAATGAAATTGGATGGTCCCTATCTTTACGAGCTCAGTTCAAGTTCACTTTAAAGCAGAAGGAGTATTTATAAGAACAATTTAAGATTGGTGAAAATACTGGGAAAAAACAACATCCCTGTCAAGTTGCACACTAGATGAGAAATGCAGTTCGTAACGGGGGAAAAAACTGTTCGTTGCTTCAGAGTATTGTTCTATGAAACAAATACTATCCTTTTTTTTCGATGGAAGAAACAAAAAAACGAATGCATTCTCAATACATCAAATGAGAATATTGAAGAAAGCGAACATTCAGAATCTTAAACTGAATTTGAGGATAACGTAGACCAAAACGAAGAAAACATTAAGAATCAAGTCAAACCAATTTCAGAAAGACGGTCATCTCTTATTGAAAACTGCTAATTTTGTAGCACTAAAGCATAGGAAAACATGGTATCCCAGAAAAAAGAGTAGAATTTGACCATTTGCAAGTTTATGTCAAATGCATGTCAAGAACAATTGGAATAAATAAATTTGTTTGGCCGGAAAAAACAAGACGAGTATTGGTATAATAGTCTAGACATGTTATGCACAATAGATACACCTGGTACCTATATCACAACGGGCATTTTCTATTCAAAAAAAAGACTCTCTTGCTGCCCAAGGTGTGCCCCCTGTTTATGTTATAAGGTACACTTCTTTGTATTAAATTAACAATAAATATGTACAAAAAAAATCTGGGTGTGAAAATATTAAATAAATAAATATTAAAAAAAAAAAAAACGCCGTAACGTACTAACTTGGAACGATTATATTTCCAAAAATAATAGAAGTGACACCGATTTTTTTTTTGCGCAAATGTTAGACAAACATGTTGGTTATCAACCTAATGTAGTATCAGATATCTGCTATGAGGGCGACAGTTGTAATTAGATTCTAAATATTTGTGTTTTTGTTAAATTTATTGAATAAAAGTTCCAATATCTGCTGGCGCCCTTATAGTGACGCCGATTTTGATACATATTTTTGATGTATGTAAGTGTGGCTAGAAAATGATTTAAAAATGTTGGTGTCATCATGAAGGAGCTTTGAGAAAATTGGCCTTGAATATAGAAAACAATTCATTTTCGGTCATTTTTAAACGGAGTTTGTGAGCGTCGCCCTCGTAGTGTCACCGATTTGACAGCTGTAACAGTATCTAACAAGACCATATAGTAATCTGGAATTAAAAAATCCATGTCATTATAAGGGCGCTTCAAGCAACAAGCACATTAAAATCTGCAAATTTGAAAAACCGGCAAAAATGTGCCACGCCCCCTAAACAAAAAAATTGTTTTCTCAAAAATGGTGAGTCAGACAAAGCTCAAATTTCGGATTTATATTACATTTATGATAAGGAACAACATATGTGAAAATAAAAAAATTAAAAATGTCAACAATCACAAATGCTTTAAACTGCCTGATTCTTACAGACAATGGCTCTTAACATACACATCTAATTTCTTTTCATTCGAAAGTGAAATTCTCTATAGTTAGCATTTTTTAAACGTTCGGGAAATAATTTAAAATATATGCATTTAGGAAGCATTACTTTGTAAACATTCTTTTAAGTTATTAAAAAAAAATAGATTGTTTAATAGGAGTGCAAAGTAGTGTAAAGTCCACATAGGTTTCTTTAAATTTATTCAATGCACACTTGACTTCAACTACTTAATTGATCCACTTTTATACGCATACACATGTATGTACACTTACACACACACGTGTTTGGGTGCGTGTGAATGCGAAGTGAAGTTAAGTAGCATTCTCATCAAAACCCTAAAAAAACTATTTCTGCTAAAACCTACCGTTGATAATCTTACTCTCTATCTTACATGATCTAATACTGGTGCCTACTAAATGAAGGTTTTGTTGCCAAAACTCACCAGGTGACACGAAATAGTTACTTGAAAACTACAGATGAATTGAGAGATGCCGGAAACATCTGGTGGCAGGAAGCGACTTGAAATGAACATCAGTGCAATGCAAAACAGAATAAAACGCCATTTAGGAACATCCGATTGTAACCAAAAATGGAGTTGCGGAATAAGACGTTGTATAGCAGATCTCGTATTGGAACTTCAACCTTCTGCGACCAAACATTTCTAAGTTAGCACATACCTTAGCATAGACGTCACAAAAACACTCGTCAATATGTACTCGGGTGGGCAAAATGGATATTTCGAATGTACTTACGTATGTCGTACATTTCGACGCAACAGTTTACGTTGGAGGGAGAAATCTAACGTGCAATACGTTCACTACGTGATACATATATAGATATACAAGAACGGTCGTTTTCAGCAAAATATGCAGTCTCAAATAAAAAACAAACGCTCATGCATAAAATTGTGAAATTAAAATAAGTCATAAGAGATGTAAAAAAGGCCTCAAGTTTTCAGTGTCATGAAAAAAAGAAGAAATTAAATGTAATGGTTGTTTTTAAGCTTAAGTTATTTTTCTAGCAATGGGTGAGCATTAAAAAACATTTTTTTTTCTTTAAATTGTGTTTTCTCAGTACACAACTTCTATTTAAATTAAACATTAATGTTTTTACTACCGCTTTTGCAGTAGACAGTTTAATAGGTTCCCAATTATTATTAGCTTGTGCTTTTTAACTTCAGTGAAATAAACAATTACAAAAGAAAAAAGTAATCATCTCTCAGGAACTATATTTGATGCTCGTATATTTTGCCAAAAATATAAATTAACTTTTTTTTCTAAAATTAAATCGCAAAATTTACCAAAAGCAAATACATTTGTCGTAAATAAAGGAACTTGAAACAATGGTGTAGACAGTGACCTCAAATTTCCGAGGCAATTGAAAATATGGAAATCTAGATGTTGCAATGTCTCGTAAATTTTTCTAACAGTTCTTCGTCGCAGGAAGAGAATCGTTTATCATTACATATATCAATTATCTAAAATGAAAGTGCAGAATTTTGCTACAAAACAATGTAAAGAAATATGAGAATTTTAATGAGAAAGTTTACAGCCAGTGGTAATATCGTGCATAATTTTAGCAATTTTAAGTGTTATAGTTATATTTATCTCTTTGTTTAACTTTTATCAGTCTGTATCGTTAAATTGTATTCGACGAAAGCCAGGTTTTAACTAGTTAGTTTCAATATTTGTGATTGTAACGGTTAATCCTAATAAATAAGAAGTAAACTAGCGATTACTTTCTGTGTGCGTCTGGGTATGTCTGTAACCCTATCCTCCTGGAGACGGACAATGTCTACCAGGTCAACACTAACACCGTTGGATACAAGACATTCAGAAAAAGCCGTTCAAACCTGTCGCGCCCTCTATACCTTAAGGGGCTTGACATTTAGTCCCCCCCCCCATGAGGATGTCTTGTCAACTTTAAAATCACCGTCACCCGCCGCAGTTGAAGAACGGGAGTTGACGAGCAAAGCAAGATGGGGTAGAAGTTCTCAAGCTTAACATGAAATTTTGTGAAATGAAATTGCGGATTTTACTCAGTGAGTAAACACTTAGAGAATGCTTGACTCACCCACCAGGAGAAAAAGCGCAAAGACAAAAGTTTTTTTTTTTTCCTTTGAAGTCGGGAATTTTAAAATGAAGTTGGAACACAGGAATACGAAGAGGTTTGTTTTTAACTTATTAACTTTCATCGCAATATTCTACATTTAGAAAATGGGAGTTCAAGTTCTTTTAACGGTAGAGTAAATATTCACAAAAACTAGTCGCTCCCATAGTTAATGTAACACCATCCCATGTACTCAAAATTTGGGTTTTTGGTGTGGCAAAAACTAGTCTGTTCTGCAAAATGACTACTTATGATGGTTTATGCAACACCTAAGTCTTAATGAAACATTTTCTTAAGGACTGCTGACAAAAAATTTCACAAATGATATAAAAATAACATTATGCAACCCGATATTGCGGGCTTCGATGATAGAAAAACAAGGGACTTTTACCACCAGAAATAAAAGTACGTATTACAATTAATAAAAACGAATCAAATAAAATGTCTTCAATTTTCCTGTCTAACAGATTTGCTTTAGGGGCATTCACCACCAAAAACGTGCTAACGAGTGCTCTTGTAACCAGTCGATGGCTTCCCAGTAGCTAACCAAACACTGTACAAAAACCCCATTTACAGAGTTATACTAAATTGATTTCCGATTTTTCTCCAAAAATCGGGAACGTTTTGCCCATCTAGGTTTTTGAAGAATAATCATATTTATGTATGAAAAAAGTTAGTTTCCGCGATTATTTTTGAAGTGGTTCGTTTTTGCGAATTTCTGTTAAAGGTCGATTTTATTTTGTACTAACATCAAGAAAACATGTACAGTGTACAGGTTTTTCATGTTTTGCTTCCTTACGTTCTTTTTAAGAATTTAAATTGCTTTTCTGTTTAAATAGAGCTCCATTTATCTTGTAATCATATACACAAAAAATTGGTGAATAGGAAATTTGGCTTTTCCCGCACTTTTTGAACAGTCGACCGTTTACTTTAAGTAAAGCTTCTAATTGACGGATAAGTAATATATATTTGCATCAGAATGTGCCGGTAACCGTTTATTTATTGTTTCGTTAAAACAGTAGGGCTGAAGTCGGGGCGATAAAAAGAAAAGTCGATCTTAAACGCAGCAACGGTAAAAAAGTCACTTCCGAAAATTTCACTTTTAAACTAACTTCAGACGCCGCGGCGTTCCTTCCAAAAATTACTGTAGACAGTCAATGGAAAGTTCAACATCTGCTTTTTTTTTTTTTGCTTTTCAAAATTGAAACATGCAGAAAATTATCGGTGCGGCATCGTAAAAATAAAAATCAATGCATAATTAGAAGTGCTATACTAAAGAAAGAAAAGGTAGGAAAAAAATGGAAAAAGTAGGAAAATAAGGAGAGGGCTCTAAAAACAGGGAGAGTAGGAACTCTTCGTGGTCTGCTATATTAGATTCTTTACCTGTATATAAAAATTTAGACGTCGCAAGGTTGAACAAGTGAGGTATATTTTGGTGAAAACAATTCTTCAAGAGGTATCGAATTCGAGAGCGATTGAACGGGAAGCCCGTACGCTGACCACATAACTAGCTAGCTGCTGCAGGCGAAAAATTTCTAGTCTATTAGCTGCGCGTAAAACTTTAGAGGCTGTTTTCTCAGAATGTTCTGGCTTGTGCGTTTTATTACTTCACTGTGTGGATACTCTCAAAGGTTACTACTAATCTGCTAAATTTCATCCCGACCCGAGTTTCCGAGACCGTCAGGTATCCTTGTAAGATCCTTCAAGCAAAAAATTTTGAAAAATTCTCAAATAAGGACACTACTAGTTGCACCTCTTGGACAAACATTTAGAGCAGTGAGTCATTTTATGTTTCTGTGATGGCAGTTTCTTGTTTTAGCAGGTGTTGAAAAATTTTTCTCGTCTTCTTCCCGTGAAAACATTTTTAAAACTAATTGCCAAGCTAAATTTAAGTATCACGAACCATTGTATTAACATTCAAGTATATTTATGATAATGTTAAATTTGTTTTTATTAAATTAAACATTTTTATGAGTTAGCTCTGCGATGAGTAGACGACGGAGCACTTGTGAAAGCAACATCTAGGGGCGTCCCATAGCCGCTCTCCGTGATATTATTATTAGTGTAGGATATTGTAAGTGTTAAAAAGTGTGTAAATATTTATAATAATTATTTTCCAATAATTAGTTTGTATATTTATTGTTAATAATATTAAGTATTTTTTTATTTATGTTTATTGTGTTTTTTATTTATTTCTTTTACTAAATAGTCAATCAATAATAGTGTTATATAATACTTAGAGGAAATAAAAAGACAAAATATTTTCATTAAATTAAAAACTGAGGTTCAAAATCACTTTAAAATGAATTATCAAACAATGTATGAAGCTTAAAAGCAAAATCTAGAATAACCCTCACATAATAAAAATTTCTTTCTATTATGTAGGGGAAAGTTGTCCAAAACTGGGACGTCGGGTCAAATGGGGACGCAGTGGCTTCAGTTGAAAGATGATGCCTACAGCGCCAATGATATGTATACTGTTGGACCTGGCAGCCATTACGGCATTCTGAGTTCGTTGCTGTGATACGGGCAAACAGTGTTGATTTAAGTGAAGTTGAAGTCTTTGTGTTTATATTTTATGATTTATAACTGTATTTTCATTTCATTTAGAACAAAATTGGTTGTGAAACCGAACTAGGTAAGCAAACTACTACATCTATTGTATGTTAAACATTTTACATATTTTATTTGAATGGTTACTCAACCTCAAATCTGTTTTAATCCATGCGTTTTGTACAGTTGTATTGTCGGCCAAAACGGGACATTTAGGGTAACTCAAGATGGGGACGGCCCCACTTTGGACAACAAAAAGTATGAATGTAACTCTTTTACACAGCATATTTGTATTTTTCGGAAAAATTTTAATGATATTTTTGAGTTTTCTTCCTTTTGTTGAAGGGAGGGAGTAGTTACGAATTTAATTGACGCTCAAAAACTCAATATGACAGACTTATTTTATATTCATGATATTGTACACCTAGTCTTTAGATTGACTTACTTAACTTGATTTTTATGTATGTTAAAGTATAAACAAAGTTCAAACATTTTGACTGCTTAGGTAGGCTACATGTCATTTTTCGCGTAGGGCTCGAGTAGGCTTAATTTTTAGTGGTCTTTCTCCGGAAAACAAACCAGCCATCCTATTTATTTTCAGATCTTGATATGGGGCGCTACAAAAGGAAGACAGACAAAGCTGGTCCAACAAAAGCATGATTGGAGCTGTTTAGGCGGTTCTTAATGGAAAAATGGGATACAGGTGTGCTTCCGCAAATTTCAATGTACCGCAAACATTGCTTGAGAGACGTGTGAAAAATGTTCGTGGAAAATGTTTGTCGTCAGAAAGTGCTGCTGAAAAAGGGACTTGGTAGATGTAAGAGTTTTTTCAAATGCTCAAGAAGAACTAGTTAAATATATATTACAAATGGAAAAAAAGGCTCTTTGGATTGATAATGACTGATTTGAGACACTAGCATAGGAACTGGCCGAATTAAATGGCATTGAAAATAGCTTCAACAGGGATAAGAAAGTCGCTGAAAAGAACTGGCTCTACGGATGTCTTAAACAAAATCAAAGGATTTATTTGCGAGATCCTGAACAAACTTCCATTGCACGAGCGAAGGGCTTTAACCGTGTTGCTGTGGACAGATTTTTTGACCTGTTACACTCAACAATGGAGAAACATATTTATAATGTCAATGAGACGAGAATCATGACTGTTTCCAGCAAGCAGTCGAAGGTTCTCGCTCTTCGAGGCAAAAAACAAATTGGTTGTCTAAGTTCGGTGGAAAGAGGGACACTAATAACAGGAGAAACCTGTATGAGTGCTGCTGGAAACTTCATGTTAACCATGTTTGTCTTTCCCAGGAAGAGGGAGAATCCAACTTTAATGGAAGATATTCCTCCAGGATCGTTTTCTTACTTTCATGAAAGTGGATGGATTACAAAAGAGAGTTTCCTGTTTTGGTTCACACTCTTTGCAGAATTTTCCAATCCAAAATCTGAAAAACCGGTTCTTGTGATCCTAGATGGGCATAGGTCACATGCAAAAAGCATAGAGCTAATTAATCTTGCACGAGAAAAAACGTTATTTTACCATGCTTTCCTCCTCACACGACCCACCGACTCCAGCCACTTGAAGTCACATTTATGGGCCCACTAAGCACATATTACGAACAAGAAGTAATTTAACCACCCTGGCCGTGTAGTAACCATTGCACAAGTTGGAAAACTATATAGTGCTGCGTTTCAAACAGCTATAAAAGGTTTCGAAAAAACCGGTATTTTTCCATTGAATCGTAATGTGTTCCCTGATCACCTATTTGCACCAGCTGAGACTACAGATAGATATTTTTTCTGTAACCCTCAAGAGGTAGTACCTGCTTATAGACTATGGATTCTTCTACGGTTCCAAGTCCTCCAACAGACAGTATCTGCTGGTAAAGCATGTACAGTAGGGGAAGCTGCTGTACCCACGGACGGTTGTATCTGTACGGACGTTGGTCGGAAAATTCCGGGTAATGTCGAGACGGATCCTAATTGGGGCTCACCGTGTGTGTCACAGCCCTCTCCAGCACCCCTGGAAGTTTCAACGCCATCAAGCGAACATTTAAGATTCTATCACATTTTTTTCGGTTTTAATAGGATCTGAGTAAAAAAAAAACAGGAGACTTTTTTTTTCTTCCATCGTGGATGTATTATTCATTTTTGTTGTAGGTCTCATGATTCCCTATATTTTGAAGGTTTTGTTTCTGATTTTAGATGTTGTAAAACTGTGGTCCTGTCGATGTGACTGGCTTGCAAAGCCAAAATGGGGTACCTATGTACCCAATGACACATAAACATCTGTACCCACGGACGGCAATTTTTAGTCTCCTTGGGTCACACCCGAGTCTTCTTGCAATGTGAAGTACCTCAAAATGGTGCCTTGTCATCAACGTCCGAAATTTGCTTTCAACAATGATGGTGAATTTGAAGTAGGGCTTGAAGATGTAGTATTGAAGTAATTTCCACCTGTTGTAGGATCTACAGACCGTCAATCCCACCTGTTTTCATTTGAAGTCGACTTTTCTAGATATTTGTTGGTTTAATCTAAGCTGAGTTTTTTGTAATGGGTTAATTTTGGTTAAAGGTTTCAATTTGCATATAAATTGAACTTATTATGTGGGTACATAGAGAGCCATACTATGCTGAATCTAGTCTTTTTTTGTTCAAAAACATATCATTAACTCTTAAAAGTAATAACTTTTTTAATGAGTTCACTGATGTTAAAAATTAAGAAAATTTAAAAAAGGGGAAAAGCCTTCGATTTATTTAAAAGTTTAAATGAAATATCTAACAGAAATTAATGTCATTTTCAATGGATGTTTGAAATTTTTCAATATTAAATCTCTTATGAAAATGTATTGAGTTCCTCAAACCTATTTTTATATTATTTTTTTATATGTCCATGGGTACAAAGGCACCTGTCCGCGGGGGTGAACGGAGCGTTGTACCCACGGACAAAAAAGATGGTTTTTAAGAAATTTTTTGAGTTGAAAGCCTTGAGATTTTCACCTGACGAAAATATCCAAATTAAGGTAATATAAGGTGTAGCTTCTGCCAGAAATTTTTTCCAATCGATTATCCATTCCCAGAGCCCAGCAAAAATTGAAAAGTAAATTTTGTCCGTGGGTACAGCAGCTTCTCCTAGGTAAACCAAATCATAATCATCCAGGTCAACTTGCTATCTCTTCTTATGGGGCTATTAGAGATTTACCTATAGTGCCTCTTGTTCAACAATGTCTCTTCTTCTGGTGTTGCTACTGACAAAGCTACAGTGTTTGAGCCACAATAAGCAGTCCAGATGCCTGGAACTTCTACTGATAAACCATCGACATCCTTTAGTGTTTCACCAAGAATGCTCATGCCTCCACCACAGGAAAAGGAAAGAATTATGAAGGTCATAAATGACAAGAGACGTGAGAAAACTACAATTCTTACATCAAGTCCATACAGAAAAGAGCTAGAATTTGAAGAAGAAAGAAAAAAGAAGAAAGTCCCAAAAAAGAAATTTAAAGATCAATCTCAAATGATTAACAATAAGAACAAGACTGAACAGAGAAAAAGGAAACTAAATTATGATGGATGGTCAATAGGGTGGTTCAAAAAACTCAAGTTTTTTTTTTTAGATCTAGGGACCCTCCCATTTTTTTACATCTAATAAAAGAATAATCTATGCAAAATCTTAGCACCCTAGAACATGTGGAAGGCAGTGCTCAATAACGTTTAGTTTTCATAAATATCTGTAAAACACTTAAGTTTAGCCTTTTAACGCCTTTTTTTTTGTTTCAGGTTTGAACTATATTTCAATTAAAATGACTGCGCGTAAGACGCGTCAGGCGGACAGTGTTTACTTAATCGGCGTTAAGGACTTAGAACCTTTAACAAAGAAGAACCAACTTCCTACAACAAAAGAAGTTTTGTTAAGATTTCACTTTTTTTTAAGTGAAAAAAAAATCTGTCAGGAATGCCAGTCATAGCACAATTGAAGAAGTGAATGAAGTTTGGAGCAAAGCCCTAATCCCGACTAAATATACCAAGGATTCGATTGAAAAACTTGAAAGTGTGCATTCACAGTGGCTACTTTTAAAGAAAAATAAAAGCAGAAAAACAGAAAAACAAAGAACAAACGAGCAATCATTTGTAGACAAAATCGAAAAGCTTTTTGACATTGCCCATTCAGATGCTTTAATTCTCATGAAAATACAACAAGACAAAGATTTTTTAATTGACCAAAGAACTGAGAGAAAAATGATCATTTCATCTCAAGACAAAGAGTATATTAAAAAGCAAGAAAGAGCATTAGAAAGATTTGAAAAAGAAGAGGAGAGAAGAGAAAAGTCAGTTTCTGCTGCAAAATCCATGTCTTCTTCTATTAATCCACCCGATGATGACTTAAATGATAGTTCAAGTGCCAAAAGCAGTTCTGAAAATGGTTCTGAATTATATCAACGTTCGTCCAAAAAAAAATTTGAAAATGTTTTAGGTGGCAAGAGCGAAGAAGATGTTTCTGATCCAAAGGCTAAGAGCCTTTTGGACATGAATGTGGCAGGGGCTTTAGACAGGAATAAAGTTTCCGATCGTGAAGCTGTAAGGCTTATCATTCCTATTGCCGCCGCACTTGGGCATGATCCTGCGGCATTGCCGCTTTCAAGAAGTTCTATAAAAAGGAAACGAGAAGCAGCAAGGCAGAATTTTTCAACAGAGATGAAATCAAACTTAGACATCAAAGAACCAATTGTTGTTCATTGGGACGGCAAAATCTTGCCCGACATTTTAGGTTCACAAAAAGTAGATAGACTACCAGTGCTAGTTTCCTATGCTGGTGGAAATGAGAAACTGCTGGGGGTGCCAAAATTGGCTAGTGGAACAGGTTTGAAAACTGGAGATGCAGTACTTAAAACTCTTAAAACATGGGATCTCGATGATAAAGTCATTGGTATGGGCTTTGACACAACAGCCGTCAACACTGGATTCAAGAGTGGTGCATGCACTTTCATTGAAAATAAGCTGAACAAAGAACTTCTATGGTTGGCGTGTCGCCATCACATAATGGAAATAATTTTGAGCAAAGTATTTACATTATGTTTGGGACCTTCAAGCTCTCCTGAAATTCCCATATTTAAAAGGTTGAAGGAATCATGGAATGTAGTTGTTCGATCAGATTACACACCATTAAATTTTTCCCCTGGAGTGGAGAAGCTTAGTTAAAAAGCAGTACCATCGAGTCCCTGCTACATCATCTTAGTAAGAAAGATCAGCCTCGAGATGACTACCTCGAACTTATTGAACTGACGCTGTTGGTGTTGGGGCAACCAATAGAAAAAATTCACTGGAGAGCACCTGGGCCTATTCACCATGCTCGGTGGATGGCTAAGCTTATTTATGCATATAAATTGTACCTTTTCCAAGGTCAAGGAGTTTACCATCTCACAAACAAAGGAGAAAGAAAACTTGGACAGATTTGTCCGTTTCGGAGCACTTCTGTATGTGAAAAACTGGGTTGAGGCCCCAATCAGCACCAATGCAGCTTTCAACGACCTAATTTTTTGGAAAGAGGCTGGGAAATACAGCGCAATTGATGGAGAGATAGCTAAAACCATCAAAAAAGCCTTGAAGCCACATTTGTGGTACCTATCCGACGAACTGGTTGGATTATCACTTTTTTCCAACAAAGTGAGCCTTGAAAACAAAGTGAGCATCGTGAATAAGATGTCTGCCCGTGCCCCTGCACCGCCCAGGATGATTAGAGGAAATGCCAATTTACTAAGTGATGAATGTGAATTGGCAGATTTTGCTAATAATAGAACAATGTTGTTGTTTACTAAGCTAAACATTAAGCAAAGCTTTTTAAACAAGCACCCAAGTGAATGGGAACAGAAGCCAGAGTTTAAAGAGGCAAAAAATAGAGTAAATGAAATAAAAGTGGTCAATGACATCGCAGAAAGAGGTGTTAAACTATTTCAAGATTTTAACAAACTCATAACAAATGATGAGGAGGAAAAACAGCTGTTGCTGCAGATTGTAGAGGCTAATCGAAAACAAGTTCCGACTGAACCAACAAAGAAGGCCGTTCTAGAAAGCCTACAGAAACCATCCACTTCCAAAGACAAAATTTAAAGACTTTATATTTTTATTATGGTCTTCACTATAAAATATACTTATTTTTAACATGGTTTCTAATGTAAAATATCCAAATAAATTTAAGTTTTTGTATCCTAACATGTCTTGTCACTTTTTCAAAAATTGTAAAAAAAAAAATCCGGTTTTCCTTTTTTAAACAGCATTGAGCACTGCCTTCCAAGTGACTTATGACCTTGAAATTTTGGCTCCTTACTTCTTTTATCAAATAGAAAAAAATTGGGGGGTCCCTTGGCTTTTACATTCAACTTGAGTTTTTACCATAAGATCTTGGACCACCCTAATGGTCAACATCAAAGAAAAATAAAGTTGGAAAAAAAGGTCTGAGTATTCTTCTTCCTCTGAAGAAACTTATGGTTCTGGGGAGGTTTGCATTTTTTGTAAAGAACTCTACTCACATTCTAAACAAAAAGAGGGCTGGATCCAGTGCTCAGGTCGGGCCCATGAAGCATGTTTAAATCCTGAAGAAGACGACACTTTTGAATGTGATTTCTGCAAAATTGGCACAACTCTCCGCTAGAAAATTAAAATGTTACTAGTCTATAACTAGTCAAATAGTGTTATTAATGACATTTATTTAGGATTATTGTTATAAAAAGATTTTTAATGATCGATATCACAGACTATCTAAATCTAATATGAAGATCTCTTTACATATACCCTTCTGTATTTTCATTTATATGGCAAAGTTTTTGTAAAGAAAACTTCTAAAGGTTAATTTGTGTTTCGAAATTAAACGGTAAAAAAAAAATTTAAAAAACAAATTTTGCATTGTTTTTTATGGTAACCCCATTTTAGCCGAATAGTCGTTCAAAACGGGGACTTGTGCACTTTTTAATTGTTTAATCTTCATTATAAAAATAATTTAATTATTGTCAATGCTCAACATAATTTTTTTTAGTAATAGACATGTCAAAGCTTTTAAGCAGTAAATCTCTATTTTTTATAAAGAAAAAAGCATAAGCTGCCCCATTTTGGATAACTTTCCCCTTGGCGTCAAAGTTTTTTCTAGTCTACTCAGTGTTCATGACAGGCTACGAGAGTTTATAATTGGTCACTATCAAATTCTATATCCGAAAAACAATACTAAGTACAACATTTACTGTACAATTAAAACTGACCCAGAATATGTAACAAACTCTTCAACGTATTTGTTATTTACGTATATGTTTATATTGAATTTATTTTGAAATATTATGCTTCTGCTGCATTTTTTACCCGTGCTCACATGTGCCCCCTTATAGGGGCACATGTGAATGACTGAAGACGTTTTTTAAAAATGCCACAAAGTATAGAAATATTTTTTACAAAAAGCCTCAAAGAAATCTACGACACAAAGAAAAGTTGATACAATCATGGGGACATTTTTGCGTTGAGAAATTAATAATATTTTTGAAAAATAAATAAAAAAATAAGTTCACGTGCCTCCTTTTCCCCCATATTTACTGATTTGGAAAAAGTTGAAATGAGTCAAATGATTTTTTAAATTTCCGTAAGATCTAGGTACAAAAAACGGTTTTTAGAACTTACCAATTTTAATAATAGAAATAAATTTTGCAATTTTAACTAAGCATTAATAAGATATTAATATATAAATCATTTTTGCTGTTCTACTAAATTCAAAAAGTAAAAAACTTATTGTTAGAACCAAGTGAAAGTGCAAATGATTACATAATGCGTTTCAAAGCAATTACCACTTTGATTCTACTCCAGTCACCAAACTTTTTTCTAAAAAGTCATTTTATCTCTTTTCTGGCGATCCTCTATAACATCCCATTAACTAATATCTATATCAATTTGGTTTTCTTTTAAACTAGCTTGGCAACTTTCAAGTCTCAATTTTACATTAAATATCCTGAGAATTTCGATAGGAATTGTCCTTTTTCTCCCTCATTTTAATACTTGCTCCATCCCCCCCCCCTTTTTTTTACTTCCTTTTACGAAAAATGAAGTATTGTATTCGCGAAAAAATTTCGCTCAGAAATCAGCCTTAATTTCCATTTTGCTCACACTCGAATAAATGTTGAGTATATTTTTCAACCCGACCACACGTGGATATATGCCTAGGAACGTACAGACACCCAAAACATCCATTTTGACGATCCCAGAGTTAATTACAACGCGTTTTCTCGTGACGTCTGTATGTACGTCGCATAACTCAAGAACGGAGTGTCCGAGAAAATTGAAATTTGGTACTTAGACTCCTAGTGGGGTCTAGTTGTGCAACTCTCCTTTTGGTTGCATTCGGGTGTTTCTAAAGGGGTCTTTTGACCCGTTTTGGTCAGGAAATCATTGTTAATTTCGATGTAAACTCTAGAGGTGTTATAATTTGACGAACACTAGGCGATATAACGCTAGTCTTTTGGTCGCCAAGTTGTCGATAACTTGGCAAACAAATTTGGCGATTTTTTTTAAAATCTGTTTTAATTTGGACCTTTGTTGGTGATATTCAGAGAATAAACTATTGAATCACATTAAAATTGCCAGTAATTGGGAAACGACATTGAATTGGAATAAAAGGAAGTCATGTGATGCACACATCAGCTCGTTTGTATGTGTGTGTGTACTAATTTGTATTATTTTTGTGTGTGTGTTCTGTGGGTACTATGGGATAATTTTGAAGTTTCTTAATATTCAGATGAATTCTGTTCAGGAAATTAAAATATTCGGTACCCCAGCTTAGTTACTAATATTTTTGTTGCATTATATGCCATCAATTGGTATATTATATACATCTGAACCTAAATAAAATATTTGTAAAATAACCTTTATAGGCATATATTCTTAATTTTAGGTCATTTTAGGTTTTTTTTCGCGTAAATGATTATTGCTGATGTAATGAAATATTTCGAAAGTATGTCTGACAGAAAGATCACATGCAACATTTTTAAATGAACGAAGTTGTTCAAATGAACGAGTTCAGTGAACGGATCATTAAAAATAACGACATTGCCCATCTATTATTGTTATGTGTATGTTCCACTAACTCTGAGTATTCGATAAAACACATGTGAATCCCGAAGTAGCGCTGCCAAACTCAACTTGGCCGAAAGGGGCGTTGTTTGGCCGCGCGTTTCATTTTAATAATTATATTTAAACTATGAAAATTAGTCGACACTTTTCATGGCCCTCTGCCCGACAGCATTACACAAAAGGCACATAGCTGCATGACTTCAACATTGCGCATAAGGGTAGTTCCGCTTGGAAAAAAAATTCTGCATTTCACTAAACATAATTATATTGTGATACTATGTTGTGTAATACGTCAGTACGTAAGCACTAGTAATTAGTATACATGCATATATATGTACGAATTGCATATTTTGAAACAAGTTCAAGATACATAACACTACATCTGACATGTTCAATCAAATATAAATCACACATTAGTAAAACAAAACAGATGCATACCTTTTGAGTTGTTTTTCAGCATCCCCGAAATTTCCTTTTCATTAATCAATATCCAGGCTCTCCGCAACTCGCAAAAGGCATTTGGTTCACGAAAAAAGGAAAAAGTGTTTTAATTAATATTCGGGTTATTCTCACAGAGACACCATTTTCATGTCCCTTTTATGGTTTATAAAAGTTTCAGAAAATACATACTTTTAGTAATATACTTAACATTTAAAAAAATATATGTATTTTATTGATCTAATCTAATCTTGCGCCTCATATGCCCATCTTTATGCACTATAGATATACCGAGATTAGCATTCACGGCTCCACATTAAGAAGGATAAGGTATGCATTAATCAAAGTCTCATGTTTTCAGTGTAAAATATTGCGCTTTTGAATAGCATGTTTAGACACAAGTCAATTTTTCCTTTTAGATTCTCAGCGAGACGGATTTTTTGTTTCAATGTGAGCAGTATAATTTCACCGCCACCCAAGGACACAATTAAGAATTCGAGTTTACTTTTTTTGGTTAGGGCTTTTTTCCCTTCATTTGGAGCATTAATGATCGGTAGAGCTTGGCGTTTTTTTGGTTCTGACGCCGTCGTGCATTGCACGACCTTGCACATAGGGACGGCGCGGCCCTGTATGGTTCCTTGATTAAAAGACTAAAAATTTCATTTGGTCTTAATATCTTTATATTTAGAGCAATTCTAAAGCAACCAATAAAATTTAAAAATTGAGAACAAAGAGGCAGTATTGTAAAAGCTCGTAAAAAGCTGTATATCGCCTGTTTTTCAATTTAATTTAAAATTTATTGGTTGCTTTAGAATTACTCTATATATATATTAAGATCAACTACAACTTTTTTAGTGTTTTAATCAAGAAACCATATACTTATTTTTATTTCATACTTTTTAGCGCAAACCAAGCTTATAGAAATGGCCTTTAGAATTAAAAAAAAACATTTTTATATTTTATCGTCATTGCAATGTATTGGAAACTGTTTGGTAATTAAGACATGTTATTCCTACTCGCAAAAGGAAATGTTCCCTTGTTTGTGTGTTAAGTCGTGGTTTGTAGTCCTCGAAAACTATTTACACAAGCAGGTGGAACTACAACCCGGTTTTGCTTTCTGTACTGCACTTTTCAAAAGAATAGAAATTGATTTATATCAATTATGTGCCCAAACTTTTCACCTGATACAATAAGGTTTCGGAAGGGAATGTGGTGCAAAGTGAAATATCGGGTAAATTAGTGAAATATCGGGTAAATTAGTGAAATATTTTCTTTGCTTTAAGCATCACCAAACCTGTAATATTTTAACTATGTAGTAAGAGTAACACACGTAGTCTATTCCAATCAAGAAAAAATTACCTCTGTCGATCAAAGGATATGGTAATACAAGCAGTTTTCAAAAATAGTTGCTCAAATTGTAATATTTGTTGTTAGTCAGAAATTATTTTTATTATTATCAAACAATAAAGTTCTTGCTCTAACGTTTTAAATATAAATTCAGACCTTCTAATATTCAGTGAAGTATTTATTAAGTTAATATTAAGCTTATTTGTATTGCAAATATTTTGCTTAATTAGTCAAGCGCATGCAGGGCAAAGTGAAATAGTTCATTTCGTCTTCTCACTCCATCCTTTACCAAATCATTTACTTATTCAATCATTACATTGTTTATTTACATTCTATCATTTAATAATTCACTTATTTCTTCACGCATTCACTTCTTGTTATTCGTTGCTACTTTGTTCACTCATTTATTTTCCTTCATAAATTTATTTATTAGTTTATTGTTACATTATTTTTCGCTCATTCATTTATCATTTAGTTTATTCATTTGATCAAAAAAAATTTACAATCGAACAGAAAATATTTCCTTATTAAAATATTTCATTTTTCACTTTGCCCCGATAAAAAAGAAGAGTTTCATTTATTTTTTGAAAGCAAGAATTTACTGCCAAAAAATATATTGTTTCAAGTTAAGTTTTATTGTAAAATATATTGTTTGTGCTGTATGTATTTTAATTTTTAAATGAAATTTCCAATTTGTTCATTTGGAAAAACTAAATCATCTAATTATTTCGCTTTGCCACACATTACCTCATATTGTCATTTTGAAGATTTAAAGTTATTATTTGAAGTTCTGTTCTTACTTGAACAAGCACAGAACTTCACGTTGATAGCTTGGTTACATTTACTTGGTGAAAAAAAGAATTGACAAAAAAAAAAAAAAAATGACTATATGATATTAAGAGAAAATGCTTTTCAAAAAAGATCGAATTTCGCGTTGAGGTTTCATGAGTTTTGAACGTAATTTCTAATTTTTTAGCTAATAGAAAAGAAATGAAGAAAAAAGCTTTTACCTAGCATTTAAAAAAAATTAAGCGCTTTGTCGCCTTCATAGAGCGATGGGCATGCGTAAAACGACCGGTGGGCGCAATGACACCTGCGGGTATGGGTTGAGGGCCCCCCTGATCCAGACTATGAATTTCAAAACTTTTGAATAAGTCATTCTTAAATCCTCAGTTATAGTTTGCCCATCGATTAATAAAAAAAGATAATAACATTGATCGTATGTGAATACTCTTTTACTCACAAAAAATTGTTTATTTATTATTTAACAAAAATAAATAAAAGAAAAACAAAGAAAAGATATTAGCAGTTAAATAATTTGCGAGGAAAATCTAGGCTCAATGAGACAAGAGTAATTATAATTGAAAAATGATTAAATAAGCTTTGTGTGACAATATGAATAAAATGAAAAACAAATGTAAATAATGCACCAATTATCTTGAGAATTTCTGCTTATTTTACGTTGGTTCTTCACTTCAATCACAGTGATGGTAATATAGTGCATCTCTGGAAAGTTGAGTTCTGACCTTGACTATGTTTACCTGTTTTAGGAGAGTTTAGTAAAAAATAGAACGCGTTATTAACTAAGACTTTAATTTGAATATTTTTGAAAAACTACCAAGAAAGTTTCTCTACTCAACTTAGCGGTAATTACCTCTCCCTATTTTCCGAAACAGAGGTAAACATTGTCTGAGTCGGAGCTCAACTTCTCAGAGTCTCACAATACTTACCCAAGATGGCAACTTAGTTATTCAACTCTTACTTACAAATGAACCCAATGACGATAGCGATCCAAGGCCGACTATAAAAGCACATGCACACACATACATACAAAAGAAATGAAAAAATATTTTTTCAAGTCAACCTTCAACAGCAATCATCGATAAAAACAACGTGCTGATCAAATGTTTGAACATCGAAACTGTCGGACAATCGAGCATTGCGTCTGGAGAAATGGCAACAGGTGTACACACGGGATCGACCCCTTCGAGTATGAGAACTGGAGTACTCTCTGTACCAGAGAGCTGATGCCTGTCAGGATCGGAGCAGGGTGTAGGGAACAGTACCGATGAACAGAGATAGAGCAGCCAGAGCGAAACGAGAGGCCTTAGTATCTGCTCAGTGCATTAAAAATCTCTGCATTGGAAAACGTTCACAGACCCAGCAAAGCATTTTACACGAAAAACTTTTTACGAACTGAGACTTTTAATGTAATGCTCAGAGACAAAGGCCCCCATATCGTAAACATTAGGGTGGTTCAAAAAAAATCGATTTTTTTTTTATTTCGGAATTGCGTTACCTTTCGAAAGTTGTAGTTTTGTATCCTCGATTGGGGAAAAATAAAATGCAAATTCTTAGTAGGCATCTTCAGTTCGCGCATGAGGCTGAAAGTTTGAAAAGATAAGCTCAAATTGAATTTCTCAAAAAATAATAAAATGTTATTAATATTTTTATAAGGCGCTAGCCTTTAGACGTCAGTATATAGCGTAGTGCGAACCTAAAATTATTTTATGGCTTTTACATAGTAAGATTGCGTATACGCCTTAAATTGGGCTAAAATTTCCTGAAATTTGAAGCCCATTTTAAGGCGTATGCGCGAACTAAGGATCTTATGTAAAAGCTATAAAATACTTTTTAGGTTCAAAGTGCACCATTTACAGACAATTTATGGCTGTTGCATTTAAAAAAATGCAAAACAAACTAATTTTATTTTATGATACTTTTTACATATTTTTTCTAACGTTCAGTCTTATGCGCGAACTGAAGATGTCAACAGTTTTTTTTTTTTTTTAATATTTTTCCCCCAATTGAGGATACCAAATGACAACTTTTTAGAAGTAAAACGATTCCGAAAAAAAAAAATCTAATTTTTCGAAAAACCCTAGTACACACATGAGGCAGGGAGAAGTAAAGGGGGCTGTCCACAAAGGATGTCAAGCTATGAGGGGGGAGGGGGATTCGCGAAATCAGGGCCTGATTACTGAATAGGCCATTTATGACGTGGCCTAAGGGCCCCACTTTTAAGGGGCCAAAATGGCTAACTTTTTTCAACGAATAGCTAAAGCTGTTTTTGGCAATGGCTAAAACTGTGAGAGTTGACTACACAGGGGTCTCGAAAAAGCATATGGCCTAGAGCCCAATGATATCTTAATCGGGCTCAGCGTGAAATTGTGACTGTGACAAGGGAGAGGGAGTAATAAGAAGTTTGACATCATGCACATGTTTTAGGAGGATATGTTTATGAAAAAGTGTGACATGTGAAAAGGGGGAAGGAGGAGATAAGGTGAAGCGTGACACTTTTGGGGGGGGGATGGTCAAAAATGTGAAAAAAGAGACACATTTATGGACAGTGCCATTAAGATGCAATTTCTCATGAACGTCTGTGCTGAACATCTTCAGCCTAAAGCTGTAGGCCGTAGCTTAAGTAGCGACACGTCCGCCATCTTGGAGCTAAATACTACTTTCTTCCTATATCTTCTACAATATAGTAGCGTTTTTTACGTCTTGATTTTGGATTAACAGAGTTGATAAAAAGCCACAATCAAGAAAAAAAAATGTGCTACGTTACCATATCCCCACGCTGGTGGACATGTCGCTACTTTATTCTAAAATTCAGAGCTTAACTGCTGTTATAAGCGCAAAAGTCGTATATGCAGCTGAGTTTGAAATGAGAAATTGCCGTTGAAAGTTCCCACTGACAAATAACCACAAAACATAGAATTTAGGTGAAATATGCAACTAAAAACCACCTCAGTTCAGATAAAAAGTGCAGATATGAGTTGTGCTTAACACGGCAGTTTACTTCAGCCTACCCTGGCAGCGCCATAAACAATATTTACCTGTATATTGGTTGAACAACATAAAAATGTACTGATTCTCAATTTCGTGATAATTTCATTCTGTGTAAATTACGAATTCATCTTGGGGCGTATTTTTTTTGCGAGTATTTCCGTCTGGGAAATGTCGACATAAGAGTATTCAATAGAAACAAAATTTAGTTCCCGTCAAAGAAGTCATTGGAATCACTACCACATCCCAAGAGAGTACGAGTACTAAAGTATCTTAAGTAAAAGATCGTAAGTCGCAAGCATGATTACTGATGGAATCAGTGCGTGGTTAAGTAATTTAAGTGAAGAACCATTAGTGTTAATTAAACAAAGGACCAGAATTGACAGGTGTTAAGTGACAGGCTCATATTTGAGTGACGCCTGTCTTTGTCCTTTTTTGTATAAAATACCGGCGAGGTTCAGTGTATTGCTGCGAATTAGCCAAAAATTTTCATTTTAAGAAATCGTCATTTCTGATCATTTAGAGGGGTGAAACCCGAAAAGCGTCATGTCATTAGTGAACATATTTCAAAAACCTGTGCTCAGAAGGCACCATAACTCAACTTTGCCCGAGCCATGAGGTCATTTTCGCCTAGCAGCAAAGTACAGGGTTAGCATAGCGAAGGTCTGTGGAGCAAACCTACCGTAGACACATCACGGACCACGCGTTGCTCCTTCTGCTCTCCATAACCGCAGAAAACCACAAGATTTAATTCCATTGTAACATAAGCATGACTCTTATTCGTCAAACCAAAAATATAAAATTTTAAACCAAGTTTACACGAAATGCAAAAGTTATTCATAAGTTAAATACTTGCTACACTTCAAATTTGTTATCAATATTTTTATTTTAATCAATATTTTTATTTTAATCAATAATTTTTATTTTACTTATATTTGTTGATAGTTAACAGTTTATATTCGCTCATTTTTGGTGTCATTTCTCATTTGGCATACTCTTTATTACTCTTCCCATGCGTATATGAGCAATTCCACGGGTAAGTGATTGACATTTTCGAAGCAAAACCATAAACATTGCCACATTCCACACAAAATATACGTTTTAAAAATCTCCCCTGGTTTAGTGCTCTTTCTGAGTTTAATGTCGCAATTTAATTTCAAAAAACATTTTTGTTGAGTTTTGAAAAAATAGTTTTAAAAACACGGAAACAGGACTGACATCTAAACTGCCGAGGTAAAATCATGGGTAGTGTTTGCAGAAATGAGTTGGAGATATTATTACAGTATGGGCTGGAGGCTCAAAATACGGTTCTAAACTAGGTCTTCTCGTAAATTCGTTGCACTGGCTATACTGCAGACCGCCTTAAACATAAGTAAAAAACAGTTCTCTACGCACCTATATAAAACCATTTGTAATACCGCCTCTCAACTCTAAATGCGCCGAAATAATCTGAAATAATGATAAACAAATCAAATGCAGTTCTAAAAAAACATGATTCAAATATTCTGGCGCCATCGAACGGTAGTGTTGTTGTCGAATCAACGGGTAATAAATTTAACAAAAGAAATCAATTCTGGCTAGAGTACAGGGTGCGGAGAAAGTTCCCACAATTTTGTTTAAAACGTTTTGTTGGCGTTTAAATCGTTTGTTGGCGATTTATTTGGCACATATTGTTTATTGGCATTAAAAGTATTTGAGGTTTAATCATTTGTTCTATGTTAGTTCATTGAGTTAGTGAGCTATGAATCGTTAAAATGAGCGTGTTACTGTCGTTGAATTACACAAGAAGGGTATGAATACAGCCGATATTATTCGAACCACTGGATTCTAGAGTAAAACAGTCTATGACGCTGTGAAACGCTACAAGGAGACTGGAGGGACTGCCGACCGTCCACGGAGTGGTCGTCCAACCACTGCATCGACTCCAGCGAATGTGCAGAAGATCTGCTGTCGCATCCGTCGCAATCCAGAGCGCTTAATGCAAAAGATGGCCAAAGAACTGGAGATCAGCGAAAAAAGCGTCCGAACCATCGTGAAAAACAAGTTGGGACTTCGTTCTTACATGATCAATCGCCTCCACTTCCTCAATGACACAATGAAGCAGAAAAGATTGATAAAAGCTCGACGGATGCTTCGCTTGACCGCTGGTGCTCGCCTTTCGAAAGTTCTCTTTACCGATGCCAACTGCTGTACATCGCCAACTGCTTAAGAAGGTCAGAAGAAGACCGACCTGCTGCAAAAATCATCGGACACAGTCACTTTCTATGCCTCCGTAATGGTCTAGGCTGGCATTTGTACCACTGGGAAGACGCCGCCTGTTTTCATTGACAGAAACGTCAAAATTAATGCTGCGAGCTATCAGCAGCGGGTTCTATGCGATGTACTGGGACCATGGGCAACCGAACATTTTGGTCAAGATGGATTCACACTCCAACAAGACTGGGCTCCTGCACATTCGGCCGATCGACGATTGCCATCAGCGAAGATCTGTTCCCAGGTTTTTGGGGCAAGGATGTTAGGCTCCTTAACTCACTGGACCTCAGAGGATAAAATCTCGGGAACGATACGCCACGGTCGACATGCTCAAAACGGCTCTGAGGCGTGCCTGGAATGAGAACGGTGGATGCGTGCGCGAGCATCGTCGGCAATTTTAGACTGCGGCTTCGTAAATGTATTGAAGCCCAAGGAGTCAAGTTTAAACAATTGTTATAATTTTTTTTTTAACGTTATTATTATTGTTTCAATAAAGAGTTATTGCTTTAACTTGTTGATTTGTTGAATTTTGTGTTAGTTACAGCCTGTTGAAATATCTAATAAAATGTGGGAACTTTTTCCGCACCCTGTAAACTTAATTAAAATTATATTGAAATTTTAATACTTACATTTTTGAGGAAACACTTAAATACATTTCGGATGTCCCTCTCTCAAGGGTTGTCACTCGACACTAGCTCCCCCCCCCGTAGTAATGCTACTGCGATTAATAGATTAAATATAATTTTTAAAAAGATCAGGTTTTAAGCATTGTTATTTTTTGATATTTTTCAGAAACTTTGAAATGAATTTTAGGCGTCACCCTCCAGAGGATGTCGGCCCCCTCACCCCTAGTAATTTTACTCTATTTGATAGATTAAATATAATTTTAAATGTTACGGAAAATTTTCAGAACTGAAGTATCTATATTTTTCATAAACTCTCAAATCAAATTTAGTATCAGCTCTGCTCCCAAGGATCTACCCCCCCCCCCTAGAGCAAGCGCCCCCCCCCCCCCCCCCCGTAGTGATGCAACTGCGTTTGTTAGAATAAATTTTATTTTAAATATTCGGGGAAATATTCTGCTATTGAAATACTTTAATTTTTCAAAGAGTTACAATTTCACTTTCGGTGTCACCCCCAGACGGACGACACTCGGAACGGAACGCCCCCCTCGGCCGCCGCCGTAGCGACGCCACTAACATAAATACTAATAAATTTCAGGAAAACCAGAAATGAGTGGCGGTTATTAAACATTTCTTTACTTGAAGATCTTAATACAATTTTATTATGCACTGAAATTACTTTCACACTTGCAACCTTGTGTTTAAATAACAACAGGTTTGCCTTCTAATGAAACTGAAAATAGGAATCTTAATTATCTTAGATTATTCTTTAAATTAGAATTATCTTTGGATTGGGTTGGAAGCATTATGCTCCCAAGTACTACCAATTATTGCGAAACGTGTCCAACATTGTAGTATAAGGACAACAGTGTTTTAAACACTCCATTAGAATAAGGACATTACCCTAAAAATATATCCAGTATAATGAGGACAACAGATCCAAAAAAGCCTCATCGGAATCAGGCAAGACGTAATTTACAAATTAGTAGGAAATAAGTTGAAAATAAACGTAAAACGAAAACCTTGTGAAAAATGTCTCCCCATCCCCTCCCAAAATTACACACATGCGCCTCAACTGCGATGATTAACTAAAAGCCTCCGACAGCTTGCTTACTGTAGAACTCTGAGCCTAGTTTCTGAGCAGACCAAAGACTGAAATGAAGTCAATTACTTAAGTTTCTAAAAATGGCAATGAAATAAACTTTTTTTCCACTTGGAGATTACGATACGCCTGTGGTCATCGTAATGGTCATTGTGTCACAGTGAAACTGCTATATAAATTTTACAAGGTCTAACAGCGCAAGCAAATCTCCGTGGATTACACTAAATTTAGTGACACACGAGTTGCACGAAATGCATCGCATATGTATCAGTGAGGTCAGAATTCTTTTCCAAGAGTCTGGGGAGTTGGGGCATAAAAATTCGGAATTTTTCTCTACAGAATTAAGGAAAACGTAATGCTTTTATTTTAAAACTGAATTTCTCTTAAGGTAAGAGGAGTACTTGAAATACACCGCCAGCTCATTCACTCCAGCCGAGGCCTGCAGTTTCGTGCTTATTAGCACTCATCAGCCCGGCATAGGAAGTGACTGAGCTGGAGGTGAGAAACCTCTTAAGGAAGCCAGGAGTGCCAAACTGATAGCTAATATGGAAATAGCACTGACCAGACGAGTGACCGAAGCTATGGTTCGGTTCAACTCGAAAATTAAAGGCAAGGCAGGGTATATTCAGTAAGTTACTGCCCTATAGCCAGGGTAAAGGCAGAAAAACCATGAAATACATCGCCAGCTCAATCATTCCAGCCGAGGACTACAGTTTCGTGCTTACTAGCATTCATCAGGCCAGCACAGGAAGTAACTGAGCTGCAGGTGGAAGACCTCTTAGCTGGCGGTGTATTTCATGTATTTCTGCCTTTGCCCTGGCTATAAAGCGGTAACTTACTGAAAGTAAGAGGAGTTTTTAAGTCAAAAACAAACGGTTTCAATCATTAGCTATTACTATGCTGATGAAATCTATCTCGACAAATGAGTTAAGTTATCATCAAATCCAGAGCTTGTATATTAATTAATCAGAAAATCGGCTTGAAATTTCACAAGATCAGGAAACATTTCCAATTAGGTATAAACCTTGATTATATACTTATAGCCAGCCATTCAAATTTTATCCTGGAGGAGAATTAGGGATATTAGCTCCATAACAGCCCTTTCATGTATACAGATTAACATATTAGAAATCACGGTATGGATCAAACCCACGGACTCTAGGAGGAAGCAGTCAAACCTCTCAAATACCCCTTCGCGAAGCCTAATGGGGCCTACTTTCGGGGTTATAAAATAGAGATCTCGCCCCCCCCCCCCTCTTTGCAAGGTGGAAAAAGTTGAGTTTTATTGTGTATGCTGCTTGCCTCCCAAAAATCAAAACTCTTCAGTTCTGAAAAGGAAGCTACTTGTGTACCCCAAAAGCATTGTTATTGCTGTCTCTTACAAAGGCCACCGCTCTCAGCTCACTTCGCTCGCCAACTCCCGTTCGCCACCGATTTATTTCGAGGTATTAACTCTCTCAATACCTCTAAAAACTCGTAAGTCAGCAAAGAATGTTAATTGTCATTCCAACTAATATATCTGCTAATTGAAGTCGTACAAAGATGAGACCGGGATAAACAAATTCTTGAATTGGTTCAGGTTAATCGGTTTCTCATTCGGCTCTAAACTTTCAGTGACTTTTGAGAAGATGAGGCTACAAACCGACAGAGTTGAACTATTGGTAAACGGCAGTATTAGCAGAAATGAATCTTCTTGAAAGAAATACGTTTTGTAATAATTACTAACAAAAGGAAAATGTTGGGACTAGTCTTTTTTTTTTCGCACTTTTTTTCGCAGTGGAAACCAAATAAGCAAGATCGTTCAACAAAGCTAAGGTACAATAGATGACAAAAATGCAAAAAATAAAAATTAAAAATTTAGTTTAAAATTTTTTAAACCTCTACCTGCAAACGGCAGAAAAGACTCCCTTAGCGAGAGCCAAGATGTTTTTAGCGCAGGTCTTCTTAGAAGATGAGTACTAGGACCGTGAAAGAAATTTTAGACGGATAGTGCGGAAAGCATATTGACCTTGCTCTTAAATGTTATTTCAATGCATCTAACTTTCTAATTTGTTCGCTATTTTAGCTTAAATATTTAAGAATTAATGTCCAGCCATTTCCCTATCGAGAAGCCATTTGCACAAGTCCTACTGTAAATACAACTAATACAACATTTGGTTTCCATCCTCAAAAAACTTTGAAATGGCAGGGTTGATTCAACTCAAAAACCGTCTATTACTACATGGCGATTCACAATAAAATTCTAATTATTGTTCACAGATGTCACGGTTTGAAGGGAGAGGGGAGTTCTTGAAATTGTGACAGTTCGTCCAAAGGAGGAGGGTGATTCGGCACACCGGTTTTGCGATCACTAATTAATATGCTTAGTCATTGAGAAGTCAAAGGGTGCAAGAGGACATTTGAAATTTTTTTTCTAAATCATGCTGTATAGCAGCACCTAACAGGGCTACTAGTACCATATCTTGCCCCAAAACAGAGGAGAGGCTCACCTACCATGTGTTCTGGTTATCTGCAAATTTTTGGTTTTGCCACTTTGCTTCTCACTGCCTCATGTGCAGTTCAGCAAAAGTACAGAATCCGCCTTAACTGTTTCTGGCACTCTGTATTAGTCACAAAAATCAATTGTTTTATACACGCGGCTCGCCAAATTGCAAAAAAAAAAAACAATGCTTCGCGAACAAAACTTGTTTCGACAATATTCGCTCTTATCAGCCTTTATTTAGCTTCTTTTGCAGTAGACTCGTTCCAAGATGAATGCCAACAATCGTGAGGTGGACAGGCCAAGATTGTTAAATAAAGTAAATTACCTTGCATTCTTTAGAACTGGTTGGAGAAAGAAATTTGGTTGTTTCCGAAATTTTAAGATTAGTTTTTTTACTGATAGAGCATGCTTAAAAACATAGGATTTTACCATTTTTAAAACAATTTAACAAAGCTTAGTATTTTTTAACAATTATTTTAATCAGCGTGCAGATTCAGTATCATTTTTTACGCTTCTGAACATGACATCACAAGTGATGAACTGCCATTCACTGATGCCATTAGCGCAGAGCGCAATATCTAATTCACGTCTTAATTATCGGAAAAGTGGCAGGCAGCCCCAAGCATGAACAGTCATTGCACCAGTGGAATAGCGTGCTAAAGTACATCACCTGTGACGTCATAAAGACCACGCCTTATTTCCAGAATTGGACACTTATAAAATTAATTAACAGTTAAACGTTGGAAAAAATGAAAGTTTTAACTCGCTCCATGTTTTTTTTCTGCTTATTCTATCAATTGCAGTGATTAAGAGTAATACACTGTTAAAAATTCAGGAAGATTTTCTGGTAATTGTTACTGTAAAATTGCATCGCCGACGCATCGCTGATTTTTACGGTAATTTATACCGGAGAAATAAGCGATCCCAGCGCCAACTGGTTGCTGTGGCCTACCGAGGAAACCGTAAAATTTTACAGTAACATTTGATTTTTACGGTAATAGTTACTGGCAACATGGATGCCAGTAACAATTACCGTAAATTTTCCGGAAAATTTTTAACAGTGTACTTTTGACTGAAGGAAACAACTCCATTCTGCGAAAGTACGCAGATGTTTGAAAATTTACCATGCCTGAAAACAGCACAAAATACAGGGTGCAGCAAAATAACTTTCTTATTTCAAAACGCCAGTCAAAAATCCATTTCATGATTCAGAATTTTTTTTTAATAAAGAAGGAACAAACATAAAATTTTGTTTTAAGCGGTTTCGAATACGTGTTACATCAGGTTGATGGGGACAAGACCATTGCCCATATATACACTTAAGTGTACGAGTAAACCCAAACATTTTTTAAACGGCATAAGTTACTAGCATTGGTTTATGAATGCATAGTAAAATTTTAAACATTTAGAATTTTCTAGAATAAACTTAATTCAGCTATTATTATTAAAACATGTACTTCGTCCTATGTTTTCAAAATATATCTACCCGCACGAAAAACATTAAAAGTAGAAAATAAACCCACTTTTTCCCCTCATTATAACTGAAAATTTCATTTTCAAGTAAAGGACTCAACCTTGTCATTTTGTGTTGACCCTTGTAGTGCGCTGTTTTATCAGAAGCGTTCCTGCTCGTAATTTGTTCAGTTAGTTCTCGTTCTAAATCAACAAGCTTTCCCAGGGGTGCCCATCTCGGGGGGGGGGGGGAGTTTAGGGTGTAGACTGCGCCATTGAAATTTTTAGAGGGTGTTTTGAGGGGTATTTCCCCTTTTTTTGGGGGGGGGTGCTTTGATGGGGCTTTATTTAGGGGTGCATCCTTGCTCTAGGGGGCACCCCTACCTTTCCTACACTGAGTTTCTCTGCTACTCGGATATCCACAGAATAAATGTTCTATTTGAATAAATAGCACATAAACATTTTTGCACTTTTTATATTTTTTCACCAAGTTGAAAAAATTGAAAGTAGCACTATTCCCAAAAAAGCTGGTCCACCAATGGTCATGAGTGAAAAAATATCACTTAAAAGGATTTTTAGTTTCTCGCAATATCTACTAAAGTGATATTCTGTTGCAACGAATTTCAAGAGACCACAAATTTTGTTCTTGTAGCGGAAAGTTCGTTGTAATGGAATTCAAGAAATGTGATAACTTAATTCGGGAATGAAAATTTATTTCGTTGAATCTGATATTTTGTTGTAGTGGTATTCGTTTTAACGGGATTTCAATTTATTTTTTACATTGAAATCCCGTTAAATTATTTGGCATTTGTGAAATTAATTACTTCTCAGAGAAAGTAATGATGTGCGAGGATGGAAAAACCTTTTTACAGGTAAGTCTACCCGTTTTCCTTAAATTTGAGTTTTTTTTTTTTTTTTTTTTTTTTTTTTTAACGCCGCATTGGGTGCGGAATATCTACGCACATAAAATAAACTTTAACCTCATAAATCTCACAAAACGAACGAAAACGATCACGTTATCTAGATACCCAGAAATATATTAGCAATAGAAAAAATTCAAAGAATTTTGTTTTTAGAAATGCGAAAAAGAAAATGATTGATTTAAAAACACGACTGAAAAACCTTAAATACACAAATTAGATAAATGTCATGATTTAAAATGTAAAAAAACGGCTGTAAAAAGAACAAAATGTTTTCTGGTCAAACACATTTCAAAAATGAACTTTAAGAAAATTCAAATTAATGAAACTTTTAAATATAAAATTATTTTCTCTGTTATATTTTTAATACGATACAAATTGGTTGCGACTGTCGTAAATGCTTCAAAAGTTATCAGATTATCAATTGCAAAAACTTTTTTTTCAAGCATTTGCATGAAGAGATTCTCTACATATTTAAAAATAAAAAAATATGCTAATTTAGGACATTATACAAAATTTATTAGTATTCGATTATTTATAAAATAAACTTACGGGACAATATATCCCATACTCATCCTTAAACGACTAATAGTGAAGAGTTCCATATTTTTTCTAATTTATAGGTACATACAATTACGTTATAGTCTTAGTATAAGTATTGTCTTCCCAGGAAATCATATAAGTAGCAATCAAAAGAGCAGAGTAAAACTTTTTTTGGCACATAAGTTATTTGCCCCTTTGTCTCCTTATCGAGATATGAGGATTCAAAAACTGCCAAAATTTAAAGAAAAGACGCACAAATTTAGCAAGTTTGCGTAAAAAATGAAAGACATCTTTCACACGCTTTGCAGATTGATGACTTGCATATTGCAAAGACGTCAATCTGCAGACGAATGAAGTCGTGTGAGACTTCCACTGTTCACAAACACTTTAAACTTGGCGCTTTTCTCAAACTATATCAGCCATGGAGACCTTATATCTCGCGAGTGGGGACACTAGGTTAAATAGGTTGTGCCAAAAAATATCTTAACATGATCTTTAGAATGCTACCTATTGAATTTGTTTTTCGTTATGACATTATTTGGGTGATTCCCTGTTTGTAAGTAGTTAACAATTTTCGTCTTAAATGCAGAATTCAATCCTAAATGTGGGAAAAGTATTATTCCTAAAAAAACTATTTACTAAATGTTTATTTTCACAATTAAATGTCTATGATATTACTTTTCAATTGAGCAATCAATTTTGCATAGCTACAAGAATTTCGGTAAATGCTAGAAAACTGGTGGCTCAACCATTTGGCTAGGAAAGAATTTGACCGACAACGACTTCAAAACCACGAACAGTTAAATATTGCATTCACTCTTGGTCCTTAAAGAAACTACCAAATTGTAAACATCTTTGCGAAGTAACATTGACTGAAAAGGAGCATAACAAAGTAACTAGTTATCACAGTTGACACTGAAGTTCATATTGCATACCGGCAAGGGAAATGACACAACTAAAACTTTTTTTTGTTTTTAAAGATGAAAATTAAGTTTTTATGCAACAGTAGTTTCAAGCGGTTTAGTCTCAAATGCTCGCAAAAAAATATATTGTGGTGTTTACTGGTTGATGTTTTTTACCACCACACACCAGTTCTGTGAGCTAACTTTGCACGAATTTTGTGGCTGGAAAGAGCATTGAATTTAGATTTTAAATCAATAGCAAGTACGTTTTTTTTAAATTTTGAGTTGCGTCACTTTTCTTGCCAAGGTATAATTTTTCTTTCTTTTTTTCTATACAGAGAACATGTATTCTTGAAATAGTCTTGATACAAAAAATAGAGTAAAAGCTTTACATCATAATTAAACTGGGACAAGTGGCAGGTTATAGTTAAAAACAGTTATACGTAATTAAGTTCACACAAACGGTAAAATATTTGCTTTCTAAATTCGTTAAAGTGTCATTTATCAACAGCATTGCTGAGCAGAAAGAAAACACTGAAATTAATATATTTTTCATTTATAGAATACACATTTTCCAATTCCTGTTTTTTTTAAATTACTTCTTTATAAAATGTCCATCAGCATTATTTCTGTATTTTCATTCCAACGTTTTTTTTTTTTTTTTATTTTAAACCGGAAAATTACTTTCTTTCATTGAGAAGTTCTTTTTTAACGGAATGATTTTTTTTTTTTTTTTGGCATTTTGCGAAGACTAGTTGTATTTTCACTTTGCGGATGAAATACTGATTGAATCCGTTATTTATCAGTATTCTCTGAATCTGTTGAGTTTTTTCTCTCGTCCAGGCAGGATTAGCTCTTTCCTCCCATCCGGGCAGAATCAGCTCATTTTTTTTCCAAAACTCTCATTCACTGTTATTATTCCTCATTGGGTGGATTTTTTACCTCCCCCCCTTCATCCAGTGTTTTTCTCATAGTATTTTCAAGACAAAATTTTTTTATTCCAAAAAGTTCTCTTTTCCCCCCATTTTTTAATTATTTGGGGGAATTTTGCTTCAACAGTTGGTATTGTTTTATCTCTTGGGAGTGCGTTTCTTTCAATTCATAGGTGTTGATCTCTACTAGTAGGGTTTTTACTCTGCCAGTCAGTGAAAGGTAGTCCTTCTTTCCATAGAAGATTCCTTTTTTTCTTCTTCGATAGCAGTTGTATCTCTTTTGAAAAGTTTTTTTCAATTGGAAATTCTTTCTAATGACAAACGGGATTTTTTTCACCGAAGAGAGTTTTTCAATAGGAGAGGAGCGTTTTTTTTAAAACCCCTTTTGAGATGTTTTTTTTTTCAAAAGATTTTAAATAGCTTAATACCATGGGCACTTTTGTTTTATTCGAGGAAAAGTCTTTCATTTAGAGGTATTATTTTCCTCAATACTCTTAATTTTCCTTTCATTAAACAATAGCTTTTCACTTCTAAAGTGTTTTCAGCCATTTTGGTAATTACCCCTGGTTATAATTTTCTAAAAGAGCTTGAAATAATCTTTTGAAATTCAGCTCGATTACAGTTCAACTGATGATACTTTCAAAATGCAGCATTGTATATTCGCCAGGAAAACTTTACGTAATGTGAGGATCTCTTAATAAAGCGGTTATATAAATGCAAATGTATACAGTTCATTTTAATATTTCATAAAACCCTTTTCAATAGTTTTACAATAGAATAAAGATAAAAATTTGATACAGAAACGGAAAGCTTTTTTTTTCATTAGTAATAAATGCATTTTCACTACAACAATTCAGTGAGTTCAGTTCTACTCCTCTGATCACATTCCCATTACTGGGATGCGATCAGGAGACTTGAGGCTACCTGCATCCCACCCAGGTTGACATAACTGGATCTTCAGACAGGTTACTAGCCTATAATGACTAAGCAAATTTGTTTCCTCACCGCTCAAAGCGTTCTCAGAAATATTAATTTTAAAAGTATTAAGCTGAGAACATATATGCACTTGTATTTCATACAAATACTTATAAATACTTATATTAGAAACAAATTACCTATACTTATATTTGAATACAAATATATTTGAATACAATATACTTATATTTAAAACAATTTTTTAAGCAAGTAATAGAATACTTCAATCCTTAAACGGTTAACATTCAACAGTTTCATATTTTTCTAATTTGCAGGAACATACAATTAAGTTATAGTCTTGCATAAATTTGTTTTTTAAATCACCATATAAGTAGCAATAAAAAGAGCCGAGTAAGACCCGTTTTTGGACGCATAAATTACTCGCCTTTTTTTTTGCAGTAGTACAGCATTTTTAACACAACAAATGAGCGAGTTCAGTTTTGCCCGTCTTATATTCCCATTACTGGGAGGCAATCAAGAGGCTTGAGGCTACCTGCATCCCACCCAGGTTCACATAACTGGATCTTCAGACAGGTTACTAGCCTCTAATGATTGAGCAAATTTGTTTCCTCACCGCTCAAAGTGTTCTCAGAAATATTAATTTGAAAATTATTAAGCTGAGAACAAATATGCAACTTATATTTGAAACACATTTTCAAAGAAGTAATAAGATACTTCAATCTATAAACGGTTAACACTCAACAGTTTCATATTTTTCAATTTACATGAGCATACAGTTAAGTAATAGTCTCAGTATTAATCTAGTCTTCCCAGGAAACCATATAAGTAACAATCAAAAGAGTAGAGTAAGACGTTTTCGGACGCATAAATTATTTGCCCCCCCCCCCCGTCACCGTAATCGAGATATGAGGTTTTAAAAACTGCCGAAATTTTAAGAAAATACGCCAAATGTAGCAAGTTTCCGTAAGAAATGGAAGACATCTCTCACACGCTCTGCAGATTGATGAATTGCACATCGCAAGACATCAGTCTGCAGAGGAAGACGTCGTGGGAGACTTCCACTGTTCACCAACGCTTTATTCTTGGTGCTATTCTTAAACTATATCAGTCATGGAGACTTTATATTTTGCGAGTGGGGCACGAGGGCAAATAAGTTGCGTCAAAAAATCTCTTAACATGCTCTTTCGAATGCTACCTATTGAACTTGTTTTCGTTATGACCTATTTGCGTCATTCCCAGGTTTAAGTGGTTAACAATATTCGTCCTAAATGCAGAATTCAATCCTAAATTCGAGAAAAGTATTTTTCCCAAGAAAATAATTTATTTAAGAATGTTTATTTTCACAATTAAATATCTATGATATCACTTTTCAATTGAGCAATAAATTTTGCATAGCTATAAAGAATTTAGGTAAAAGCTAAAAAACTGCTGGCTCAAACATTTGGCTAGGGAAAAAATTGACAGATAACAGCTACATAAAATTATTCAAAACTATACACAGTAAAATATTGCATTCACTTTTTGGTTCGTAAAGAAAGTACCAAATTGTAAACATCTTTGAGAAGTAATATTAACTGAACAGGAGCATAACAAAATAACAAGTTATCACAGTTGACACTAATGTGCATATTGCGTACCGGCAAAGGGAAGTGACACAACTAAAGAAAAAAAATCAAAATCAAAAACATAGGAGAAAATTAAGTTTTTACGCAACAGTAGTTTCAAGCGGTTTAGTCTCAAATGCTACAATATTAGCAAAAAATTATATTGTGGTGTTTACTGGTTAGTGTGTTTTGCGTAAATTCATAATGTTAACTTAAAGTTGGAATATCTTTCATCTAAATTATGAAAGTTTAATTATGTCTCACTATTGATTACATTGTTTCTACGCCACCACGCACCAGTTATGTAAGCTAACTTTGTATGAATTTGAGGCTGGAAAGAGTATTAAATTTAGATTTTAAATCAATACCAAAAATGTTTTTCTCAAATTTTGAGTTGCGTCACTTTCCTTGCCAAGATATTTTTTTTTCTTTTTTATCTATACAGAGCACATATATTATTCTTTAAATAGTTTTGATGCAAAAAATATAATTAGAGTAAAATCTTTACATTATAGTTAAACTGGGACAAGTGGCAGGTTATAGTTAAAAACAATTATACGTAATTAAGTTCATACAAACGGTAAAATATTTGCTTTCAAAATTCGTCAAAATTTCATTTATCAACAGCATTGCCGAGTTGAAAGAAAGCACTGAAATTAATACATTTTTCGCTTATAGGGAGTAAACATTTTTCCAATTCAGGTTTTTTTTTTATTCATTACTTGCTTTATAAAATGTCCATCAACATTATTTCTGTATGTTCAATCCGACCTTTTTTTTATATTTTAAACCAGAAAATTATTTCCTTTCATTGAAATTTTTTTTTAATTGAAGGATAAATTTTATTTTTCATTTTATTTATTTATTTAATTATTTTATTTAGTTTTTTTTTTTTTTTTTTTTGGCATTTTGCGAAGATCAGTTGTATTTTCACTTTGCAGATGGAATACTGGTTGAATCCGTTATTTAAACAACATATTCAGAGAATACTGATATTCTCTCGTCAGGGCAGAATCAGCCCCTTCCTCCCATCCGGGCAAGATCAGTCCCTTCCTCCAATCCGGGCAGGATCAATTCCTTTTTTTTTTTCAACTCTCTCATTCAGTTTTATTTCTCATTGGGTGGATTTTTGACCTCCCCAATGAGGAATGACCCTCCCCCCTCATCCGGTGTTGTTCTCAGTGTTTTCAAGAGAATTTTTTTTTTGCTCCAAAAAGTTTTTTCTTTTCCCCATTTTTTTTTTTTTTTTTTTTTCATTTATTCGGTGGATTTTTTGTTCCAACAGTTGATCTATTTTTTTTCTCTTGGGAGTGCGTTTATTTCAATTCATAGGCGTTGATCTCCTATCAGTAAGTTTTTGTTCTGCCAATCAGTGAAAAGTAGTTCTTTCCATCGAAGATATATTCCTTTTTTTCGATAGCAGTTGTATTGACTTTTAAAGGTTTTTTCAATTGAAATTTGTTTCCAGTCACAAACGGGGTGTTTTTCACAGAAGAGAGTTTCAGTAAGAGAGGAGCGGTTTTTTTTTTGGGGGGGGGGGTGGAGGTTTTTCTTTATAACAGACTTCAAAAAGCTTCATATCATGGGTACTTTTGTTTTATTCAAGGAAAAGTCTTTCATTCAGAGGCATTCTTTTCCTATTCATCCTCAATAGACCGAATTTCCTTTCATTGGACAAGAGCTTTTACTTCGTAAGTTTTTTCTGCCATTTTGGGATTTACCCCTGGTTATAATTTTCTGGAAAAGCTTGAAATTATTTTTTGAAGTTCAGCTCGATTACAGTTCAGCTGATCATGCTTCTAAGCTGTAACATTGGATTTTAGTCAGGAAAACTTCCGTAATGTGAGGATCTCTTAATGAAGCCTGCGGTTATATAAATAAAAATGCATACAGCTCATTTAAATATTTCATAAAGCCGTTGTAAATAACTTTGCAATGGATTACAGATGAAAATTTGATACGGAAACGGAAAGCTTTTTCTATTAGTAATGCATTTTCAATACACCAATTCAGCGAGTTCAGTTTTACTCTTCTGATCACATTCCCCTTCCTGGATGTGATCAGGAGACTTCAGGCTACCTGCATCCCTCAGGTTCACATAACTGGATCTTCAGACAGGTTACTAACCTCTAATGAATGAACAAATTAGTTTCCTCACCGTCCCGAGTTCTCAGAAATACTAAAAGTATTAAGCTTCTATTAAAAGTATTAAGCTGAGATCAAATATTCAACTTATATTTGAAACAAATTTTCAAATAAATAAGATACTTCAATCCTTAAACGGTTAACACTCAACAGTTTCATATGTTTCTAATTTACAGGAACATACAATTAAGTTATAGTCTTAGCATAAGTTTGTCTTTCCAGATCACCATATAGGTAGCAATAAAAAGAGCAGAGTAAGAAGCGTTTTTGGAAGCATAAATTACTTGCCTTTTTTTTTTTGCAGTAGTACAGCATTTTCAACACAACAAATGAGTGAGTTCAGTTTTACCCGTCTTATATTCCCATTATTGGGAGGCAATCAAGAGGCTTGAGGCTACCTGCATCCCACCCAGGTTCACATAACTGGATCTTCAGACAGGTTACTAGCCTCTAACGACTGAACAATTGTTTCCTCACCGCTCAACGCGTTCTCAGAAATACTAAAAGTATTAAGCTGAGAACAAATAGGCAACTTATACTTGAAACAAATTTTAAAATTAGTGATAAAATACTTCAGTCCTTAAACGGTTAAACAGTTTCATATTTTTCTAATTTACAAGAACATACAATTAAGTTAATCTTAGTATAGTTTAGTCTTTCCAGATCATCATATAAGTATCAATGTTTTCGGACGCATAAATTACTTGCCCTAATTTTTTATGTATATTTTTTTTTGCAGTATAGTACAGCATTTTTAACACAACAAATGAGCGAGTTCAGTTTTGCCCGTCTTATATTCCCATTACTGGGAGGCAATCAAGAGACTTGAGGCTACCTGCATCCCACCCAGGTTGACATAACTGGATCTTCAGACAGGTTACTAGCCTATAATGACTGAACTTTGCTTCCTCACCACTCACAATTTTCAGAAATTTGATAACATTTACTAAAATTATCGATTTAAGAACAAATATGCAATACATAATTCGAATAAATTTTCAAATTAGTTATAAAATACGTAAATTAACTTAATCGATTTGCAAACACTTTAGGACAACGAAAAACGTTCTCAAAATCGAGATTTTCGTAAAATCGAACAGCATTGTCTCAATACAAGATAACCTCGTATGCTGTCTAATTCTTTAAGTAGAGGTTCGTAAATTCGAGCTTCAACAAGTCCAGAAGCATTATTTTCTTAATACTCTCAATGTTTCACAATGAGCAAAATGTCAATTTCTTTAAAACAATCAACACTACAACATGTTTTAACAATAAATTGACTTCAGGCGATTTTTTTTCATTAAAAATTATGATACTTTTAGAAAAGAGAATGACTTAATACACATATAAATTCTATCAAAATAATTATATTAAAATTTTAAACATTTTTAAAGAAAATGTTCTGTGCTTTATTTTAAATTGTTCCATGACTTTCCATTTGTTTTGTTTTAAACTTTAATTGTACTCCAATACATAAAAAAACACAGAATTGTATTTGAATTTATATATTTATTTGGAAATATGTCATTTTGATGATGAAATGTAATTTCTTTTTCAAACATATCGTCGAAAAACTGATCAGAAAAAAACTATTTAAAGTAGGCAATCCTGAAAAACTTAATTTTATGTGGAAAAAAATTGGAAAAAAAAAATTAAAAACACTTCTGAACTCTTAAAATTACATAAAATAAATTAAAAAATTAGTTATATATTTTCATAAAGAATTATCTCAAACATTTAAATTAAAAACCTATCTGTTTAGTCCATTTTTAAAGTGCTCTTTAAAGTTTTTTTTTAGCTAACGACATTGACTACTTTAAGTTCCTGAATGATGGCACATTTTAGTACCTAAGCTTGAGTAATTTCTCGTTTTCACAAGTTGAAAACTTTCAGTTTTGAATAAAAATAAATAATCATAAAATGTAAAAATAAACCTTCACTTTTATATTAACAAATAACGCACTGATTAGAAGACTGTTCTATAACTCTTAAATTAGCCAAGTCACTAAATTTCGCACAATGTAAATGATTTCTCTCAATTTGAAAAAAAAAAAGAATTAAATTAAAAAACAAAATAGCTGAGCTTTCTTTACGTAGTATACTGATCAAGAGATTGTTACATCATCCGATGTATTTATAATCGTTAAGACAAGGTTTTTCTCTAAGAAATAGTAATGTAATAAAATTAAAAAATAAACTAAGCACATTTTTTTTTTCATTTACTTCAAATAGGAGAGGTGCGCGAAACAAAGATCATTCTTAAGACAGTGTCAACTGATTAATCATAATAGCATGCACAATGAAACCTCGATTTTACGTTTCTCAATGGACAGGATTAAAAACTTAAAATACAGGAAATACATAGCAGCAAATTGATGCTAGGACTATGAAAAAACATTAAATTCTGGGGAAAACGCAGATTTGAGAGACGTAAAATCGGCGTTTCACTGTAAATGAATAAACATGCAAGCTTGAAATACAACAGCAAGCTAAGTTCTTTATAGAGAAAGTCAAACAATAGTCTAGATAAATATCTGACCTCAGAGCCAGACTAACGTAATTCCCAAAATGGTAATTTTCCGGTTATTACTGCTTTAGATGCAGAATCGTATTCCACATCCAGTCATCACCATGTAATTCTACAAAAAAAATCTTTTATAACTATTCATTAGCATAAAAGAGCACGATCACCATCCTTTATGTGCACCAGAGGAAAGTTTTTTCGCAATCCTGCAAAGTAGCAGTAATGTGACTTATGTTAGCCTGGCTCTGAGATAAGGATACAATTTTTGATGATTTATTCAGAGTTACATCAATAAACTTTAATTAATAAATTGAATGCAATAGTTAAGCTGTGCCAATCATAACATTTGGAGCTCGTTTTAAAAGTTTAATTTTATATATAAAAAAACTATGCAAAAATATTCAATTTTTGATTTTCTCCCCTCAAAAAATTAAATTCGATTGAGAATATTTTCAAAAGTTAACAAATTTCAATCTTACGTACCGTGGTTTTTGAAATGTTTCAAATTACTATATAATTGAATTCAATTTCATTACAGTTTTGTGTTTAGGTAATACATACATTCATGCATTTAATTTGTATTGATAGGTGCAACCATACTTTTAGATTTTTACATAGTTATTAAAATACTTTTCCCACACATTAAAAAAATGAATCAAAAAACTGAAATTTGTTTCTGTTTAAATGACATTTGATTTTACGCCCGGTTACTTTAAGGTTATCCCCTGAATTTCAGTTTTTTTCAGTTAATTAGGGGTAAGAAAATAACTGTTTAAGCATTTATCCAGTGAAGCAAGAAATGTTTAAAACTCAAATATTTATTTTCGAGAAAAGAATCTATATAAAGCTAATTTAGTTTTCTTTTTTGAAATTTAATGAGATTTTTCAAAAAATCTAATTAAAAGTTGCAAAAATGAAAAACTTTTGAAATGTGTTAAAGAGACCAGCACATTTTTTGCATGAAACCGATTAGTATCGGCCATCATGTAAAGTCAAAGGGGACACGTATGCACAAATTAATCGTCATTTAAAATTCTTAGTTAATTTTTCAAGGATGAAATCTAATGATTTATGATAAAATGATGTATTGAAATAAACCGAAACTATTTTAAATCTACGCATTACGTAGTTAAACTATCATCGCTCAAATGATCTTTCAAATATTTACGGTAAAATTCACACCTAGTGGATTCAATTTTCATACGGCAAGGTATTTTGAAGTTATTTTGTTACTCTACTACAAATCTCTCACATGGAATTGAAGTTTAGGCTCTTCATTTGGATTCCATGGACCCAAGTACAATGAGGGTTATATTGTACATAAAATTATTTGCATGTGTGCTATGTACGTCACTGACAGATTAAAATGAATGAACTGCTTAGCAAAACATTCCAATTTACTTATCTAATTCCTAAATTCAACTGCTACACGCAAAACCATTACTTTTAACAAAAAGAAATTTCTACCGATTACTGAGTCTTCGACTGAATTACTAACTTTCAATGAAGTCAAGTTTTATTCTTTATTAGTTAACTGCAAATGGTTGAGTTGTCATAATCGAAAAAATAAAGTGGCTATGGATAATAAACTTCTAGTTTTCTAGTATTTTTTTTCTCGAAAATGCCATTACAGCGAAAGCCCGTTCCAACGAATACCAATGCAAAGAAATATTTGTTCCAACGAAAGAAATTCAGTTCAGCTTTGATATCCATTACATTGCTTGAATTCGATTTCAATGAAAAGCCCGTTACAAGTATAAAAGTTTTCGGGCTTTGAAGTTCGTTGTATTGGATTTCAATGTAATTGAATTCAGGTCATGTCCTTTTGCTGACGAAGAAGGATATTATTTTCTACTTTTATTAGTCCCCCATGTGGTATCTGGTTAGTATAGTCCCACTGCAGCCCATGCATTTCGTAAAAGGCGACTAAAATAGGTACCCAATGCCGGGGAGTATAGCCGGGTGGGCAAAGTCGGACTTGTCCCTTTGGCGCTTTTGGGTGCGCAGGTCTTTGCGTCTCTGGCCAAGAACTAAAAGACTCGCTATTCAGTACCCATTATCATGATTCGATATTTCAACTAAACTCCAACCCTGTTGCAGTACTTGGGTGTCTGCGAGAATTTGCGTTAATGGACTTGGTTTAGATGCTGCTGTCTGCCAAGTGGGATAAGCCAGACACTTATTATTAAAAAAACTAGCTTCAAATTCCAATTTTTTTGCGAACGAAAAATTTTACTATGCATAACCTATAAACTTCATGCACAAAACATCCTTCCGTAGTTCAGAAAAAGTCCAACTTAAATTTAATGTACTTTTGACGTATGTTCGAGCCGGCTAGCAAAAAAGAAAAAGTACAAGTTTCATTTCAAATCACGGATTCCTAAGTTATTGCCGATTGAACAATGAACTTATAACGGTTCGTTTGGACAAAAGCTTTTGCCACTAAGCTACAATCCTTTAAGGGTGAAAGTTTTTGAATCAACGTTACATCGATTTTCATTAACATTTTTTTTTTTGACTGATGTTTGAAGAGACATACTGCATAGAAAAAAGAATAGTCAGCCTTTCCTGAAAACTCGGCAAAGGGTGTACAGTAGAACCTGTCTACAACGATACTGTTGGGACCTAAAAAAATATTGTTATTGACAGGTTATCGTTATAGTCAGTATTGTTATACCCAGGTTTCACTGTATACTACATAAAAATTTTGCCGGGAAAGCATGAAAACTATTCCCGCTTATATGAAAAAACAAAACAAATTAAAGGCCAGTGGAAGGGGGGAGATAATGAACCCCCCCCCCTTAAATGATGGGTCTAGATGAGGTCCACCTGAAGACTGTTGGCATTTGTCACTGGACGAATCTACTTCATAACTGATTGAAAACAGGAGAAACCAAGGCTGCTAATACACAGCATTGTCAAAACAAGTTTTTTCACTTGAATTGTTTTCAATTTTGCAAGCGGCGCTTGTATAAAATAATTGTTACTTGTACAAGGTGGGCAGTTTAGCTTGTTAATTGGTTATTTAATGAAAATAATACATGTAGCTCTAAAAATTTTATTCTTTGAACGCCATACAGAACAGTGAAAAAATATGTTTACCCTGAATAAAAGCAGAATGCGTCAGTTATATGGCGCCAATTTTGAACTCTCTGCAGTATCTAACCGGTCATGTTCAGGAGCGCCTCTATAGGAGGGCACGGGAGGTCATTGGGGCTTCAAAATTTTCCTTATTCGGAAAATTGGGGACAACATCCGAATGTCCCTTTTCATTAGATGTACTTGTGTGTCCGTATACATATCTGTATTTTATCATTCGGCAAAATTTCGAGATCCATTTGGCAAATTGAAAATTACCGCCAAAATGTCATTTCTGGGTGCCCCTGAGTATAGCGACAACAGCTTACCGAATGTTGTTTTTGAAATGAACAAAGGCCGTAGGATGATCGTGTCAGATCAATAAAGCAAGTTGTTCGGCCCCATCCAGTATTTGCCGATTCTATAAACAAGACTTGAATACCTTTTAATTTTAACGTGTTCTGTACCGCGAGATTCAGTTTAGTGTCAAGTGCTGCCCTCGGGGGGAAAAATGTTAAGCATCACTGGTGTAGATTACGAAATCGTTAGTTATTTACGCAACAAGATAGCATTTTACGTATGTTGTAATTCGCCAAAATATAAAGGCAGATAGTCCGTTTTTTACGAGAAGGCACTTCGCCACGCCTCCTCGAACGTAGAGTTCCATTTTACGTGTGGGTGATCCGTAAGCAATCCACGCACTTCTAAAGAAGACAAAACCAAACATCCGAAACTTGGGCGTGTATTTTAATGTACAAAAAGTCTTCGTGTCCTTTACACCACTTGTATGTTGTCATTTCAGTTATTCCCACATTTCAAAAACTGCTGCTTTTACAAAAAAAAAAATGCTATAATCCGAATATACCTTCTGCCGAAAACAGCGGAACAGAATCATTGTATACCACGTGACGAGGGAGGAGTCAAGTGCCATCTCCTGAAAAACGGACAATATGTATACCTTCCGCAGATAAACAGCTGTAGAAGAGCTTGAAAACTAAGTTATTCAAGGCAACACATGACCTAAGTTAAAAAATAAAAATCACTTGGTAAAGAAAAAAACTATCAATGAAACTGCTTTTTCAAGTTTTGCTTGTCTTTGTTTCGCTAACAATTTGATCAGCAAGCAGAACTCAGTTTCCAAAAGAAAAAAAAAAAACTCTTACATTCCTCAAAGTTTGTTCGAGTAAACGACCTGAACTCAGATTAGCAACTAAAAATTTCACTTGAAAACGAGAAGTACACCGAGTTGAATTTTGGTGAACTCTCATACAAATTAAGTCGTTTTAAGCAGTTCTTGTGCTAAAACAGCAAGCCTGTCAAAAGGACAGGGATAATAAAAGAAGAGCCTCGTCAAATTGATAAGAAAACAGATGTTCACTTTAAAAGATATTAGTAATGAATTCAAATATTGTAAGATTGAAAGGTTTGGATTAAAAGGTATATTTTATTTTTCCTTTTTTGTAAAAGTTGCGTTCTGTTTCAGTGCGGCACATTCTTTGCTATTCCAAGAGCAACAAGTTCACATACTTGGAAAGTGCGAAAAAAGTTCCTCCGACTAAAAATTCATTAATTTCATAACGCGAATTTGTTAACCAAATAATGTTTGTTCCTAGAAGTAAATTAGTACAATTAATCTCTGATTTGCAGTCTTAAGTGTGAAATCTTTTTTTAGAACCAAAATTTAAAATACCCTTTAAAGCTTACTAGTTATAAGCTTTTTAGTTCCATTTTCGAAGGTTTTCATCAACCCAATTCAGTATTAAATGAACCACCTCAACTCCCTGTCGATAGCTAGAATTGCGTATATTATCTGCTTTTCTTAAGTCAAATCTTAAAGTTACGTTTTACACTTTTTAAATATCCGGGATTTCAACATGTTTTGTGTCTAAAACGCATAATAGCTTAGTCCTTTTAGGCCTAGATTAATAATTACGTAAATATGTGTCAAGATAAGGGTAACATAGTCGCTGGACGAGATTGACCAATAAAGGTATTTAGCAGAGTATTTTCCATTTTAATGGAACTTTAATGCAGTTAAATGGCTTTCATTTATTTGCGTTGATTGAACATTTGCTTGTAATCCAATCGACCAGAGATCTCAGTAAACGTTTCGCAGAAAGATTTCAATAGCTGACACCCTTGGCAATTCCTTCAACTCTCGCAGTTTCTGAAGCGAAATCTTAAGACTGCGCTAAGGTTTCTCAGCTTTCTCGATGTAACCAAAAAATATCGCTATTAAAAGTCTTGAAAACTTTCAAAGAACCCGCCAATTAAATAAGACAAATCCTTAAACAGCTAAAAAAACCTCCATTAATTTGTTTTTTTTTCTCAGGAATAAACAATCTACAAATTTTACTACTCATTTTGGTAACATTTCGGATGAAATTTTTTATCATTTTATGGTTTACTAAAAGTATCTCAGCATTTGGCAACAATATCTCTTTCACGAAAATTAGAACTATGCCGGTTTTTCAATGCAGATTGGGTAATAATTTATGTTCAATTGATAACAATGAACATCAATTATTAATTTGAACATCTATTGTCATCCACCGCGGGTGGCGAACGGGGTTGGCAAGCAGAGGGTGAAGCCCTACATGTTTCGATTCGGAATTCAAAATATCCTATGCTTATTTGTCGCAAGAAACCATGTTTACGAAAAAATTGATTAATTTATTTTCTAAGATTATAATGCAATGTAAGATACCACCACATTCACTACACATTAGTCGATAAAATACATTGGTAGCAGTAAATACTCAAGTATTAAAATATTTTATTAAAATACACTCAGATGTGGGCAGTAATTGCATTTTTTTTTTCATTTTTTTGCATTTTTGTCATCGATTGTACGTTAGCTTTATTGTACAAGCTTACTTATTTGCTTTCCGCTAAAAGAAAAGCGCGCAAAATGCGTCAAATTCAAACATTTCTATGTCAGTATTGAATACGAAACTCTTTTCTTCAAATTTCTCGAAAACTCATTTCGGCAGATACTGCAGTTTACCTTCACTGTAGAATCATGTAATGTTCTACCGTGAGCAGGTATTCTTTAATACTCATTTCGTGTCTTAGCTCGCATGTAATTCAGTCTTTACTTCTGGATGCTCATTGGTGAAGACTAAAGTAGAATTTCCAGCTACTAACCCAGCAGACACCTTGCCATATTATCGAAAAGGTTAATATTTTCTGCAATAATGTAAAACAGTAGTGGATATAGGGTGGAGCGAGCCGGGGCACATGCCCTGCGAGGCAAATTCTTCGAACTCACGCAATCTGTACTTTTTGTTTCTGTACATTCCTGACTGTAACCCTCTCTCCTCCAGATTAGCAATATCTACCAGATCAAAACTGGTACCGTTAGATGCAGATTATCCATTGGAAGTTACTCTGACCTGTATCCCCCCTGAACCTTAAGGAGTCTGACCTCCAAGGGTTTAAAAAAAAAAAACAATTATATGCCGCAGGCGGAAATGAACCACCGAAGGTTGAAATCCTTAAATGACACTACTAATTTTTGGGCATGTCTTGTCTGTCTGTAAATTATCTCCTCCGGACTGGCAATGTCTACCAAGTCAATACTGCTGATGCTGGTTACAGGATATCCGGGGGAGACATCCCGCTGTCTCAACCCTCTTAATCTTAAAAAGCAGGACATCCAGTCCCGAGGATATCCAGGAATGTCCTCACATCCCTAAAATCATCCATTGTCGCACACTGCAGATGGCAAATGGGAGTTGAAGAGCGAATTAAGCAAGGCCAGAGCCCCCTAAGTTTGTTTTGCGTAGAAACTCTATACAAAAACTGGTGTCCTAAAACTGACTAGAGTTCAAATCGCTGTTTTCTCACAGAGTTAAGCAATTTCATGTGCCACTAACCTCAAATGAAACGAATATCCAGAAAGCTGTAGTAATGTGCACCATAGTGGGACACTTAACTTTCTTCTTAATCCTCGTTAATAGGAGACTCAGGACAGGAAATTAAAAACTAAAGCTTTCCAAAACTCAGAGTCACTAAAACTAGTAAGCCTTTACTACTGTTATTGTGATAAAATACAAGCTGGAAGGTAGGGATTTTAGTGTTTCAGACTTTGAGATAAACGAGACAAAGTTTCTAATGCTCAGGGTCGGATTTCGATTTAAGGGGTCCATAAGCTAACACGAGTATGGGGGCCCTTTCCCCCCTTTTGTTGTCCGGATAACTTATGTTAATGACAAAACATACCAATTTAAAAATTAAAAAAACACTATGCGCTATGCGTGTCTTTTCCTCTGATGCATAAAACCATGCGTTTTTCCTTTCATTTTTTAAATGTCGCCTGCTCCCTTGTGTTAAATTTATCTTTGAGGATAAGGGAATTAGGAGAGTGATATAAGGAGTTTCCTTTAAATACGGTAAAAAATATCTTCAAGGGGCTCTGGGGGATTCTATTCCGGAGAAAAATTTGAAAATTAGATATAAGATTCTTCATAACGGATAATTAGAACAAGAAAAGAGGAAAAAAATTGGCAAAAACATTTTTAGAGTCGTACTCTTTTGCATATTAAAGTAATACAAACAAAATGATTTATGGTTCGACAAATCGTCGACATTGACAGAGGGAGGAGAAAAGATAAAGCATCGTCTCTTGCTCACATCGGCAAATATACATAAAATTATTCAATAGAAACTGTGTGGAGAATTGGAAGATAAGTAACAAGAGAGAATCATTCAGCCAATTCATAGTTCACTTAAGAAATAAAATAGAAGCACTTTTCAAGTTGTCTCAAAAACATTTTTTAAGGGCCCTATAACAATTAAAGTTGTTTAAAGCACTTCATTTGCACTTTCCAGTCTCTAACATTTTGATACTTGATTGTATAGTTCTACTAAAATCGTTCTACTCTTGTAAGAAACTCCGGTTTCAAATAAAAAAAAAAAACACTTTAGATTTCTTTTTCAACAATTTGTTTCCATTGCAAGTAGTGCAAAAAGGGAAAACAGAACAGAGATCGTGTACCATTCAAAAGAACTTCCGAAATACTGAATATGCGATTAAATTATCAAGGCCTGATTTAAGTGTAAGCCTGTTAAGCCCGGCTAAGGGGCCTTCTAGCTTAAGCCCCCCCCCCCCCAAAAAAATACGAACTTTTTTTACATATAAAAATTTTTGCAATTGTTTTGAACTATAAACTGTTTCTTAATGTTTTTTTTTTATTCAAGTGTAATTTTAAAAATTTTGTTGTTATTTTTTGCTGTGTTTCAACAAGTGGAAGGAGTTCAGTGGAAAACATTCTCCCCCATGGAGTGAGTCAATAATCAGGAGTGACATCTTGCATAGAATTAGACCACTCACATGTCACTCCATGTTAGTAGCTCACTATTACTGCTTATGTTGTTTTTTTTCTATTGATTTACAATGTTTCAAGATATTTGAGCCTTTTGCAATCGTTTATTTATGTCAATTTCAAATTAAATACACTGATACAGAAATGAAGTATAAACTCAGAACTTCCTTACTTCCTTTTTAAGATTGGATGACTCTGCATGGCAGCATATAGTCATGCAAACAATAAGGGTGTCACAAGGAAGGGGAGTCAGTGGAGTTACCTCCAAAAAGATCGAATCCCAACCCCTAAAAATTGGTGTACATAGGTTGCAACACTGATTTTTTTTTCGGGGGGAATGGGGGAGGTGTGTTTTTTGGGGGGGGGAGGGTACGTCATTGCTTTTTTGAGTGATGGGAGCCTCTGCCATAACAAAAAGATTAAGACACGTTTACCGACTGCGTAATTCAATGGGCCCTGTACGTAATTAACAAGATATGAAATTAAAAAAAAGGAGTCACAAAAACTTATCTTGCACAATTTTCTGTAACAATGTTACAGAAACGTATAAACCAATATTCACATTTTTGATGCAGGGTGTAGCAAGAAGCTGAATTTGGCCGATTTAAGGCCGATTCACATGGCGACCGATCCGTCCGTCCGTTCCGATATTTTTGCTGCCAAACTGGTTTTCGGAATCCGTTGCCATGACAGCACGCCGAATTTTTCGGCTCCCGTCACGTTCTGGCGATGCTGGATTTTGACGGACGTCCGATTCGGGGAGCGAATGTGATAGCCAATCAAAGGAGAGACGCCGTTTTTACTTTTGCGGGAATGTTTCTCGTTTTTTTTACTGCTAGTTTCGTACAAAATTTGTGGTTATTTTTAAAAAGACAGTTGATGTTTTTCAAAATGAGAATGCCTAGAAGTTATATGAGGTTTATTACTCAATTATCTTTTTTTTGCGTGGAATGCTTAATTAGATATAATTACGTGAAAATTTAGTTTTGCAATTCGTTTTTTCGTTCAAAAATAATTCTACTGCTCATAGTAACTTGCAAAACCAGCTTCTAACGCTAAACATTGGCCGTGAGACCATTAACGAAACCCATTATTATTATTTTTTAATTAGTCAGTATAAGTTTTTGAATCTTTGTTTGAATAGTCATTGTTTCGAAATGTGATGAAGCAAATCATATTTTAACCAAGCAAAAAAAAAAAAAAAAAAATCATACAAGTTAAATTTTTTATGGTTACGCGTTAAAATTCAGTTTAATCCTGCTATATTATGGCACTTAGTTTCAAAAGTCGTCAGATTCTAATGATATTAAACTGTCTTAAACATTTGCTGGACTTTTCAAAATTTTGAATAAATAGGCTTTGCCACGAACTTATTCATGAATATAATATGTGCTATTTTGCCAGAAATATCCTGACTTTTTCAAAAATTGTCACTTTTTCGGATTTCTGGATAAATATAATAATCGAATTATTTTGTAACTTTTGTCATTTTAAGAGTATGCTTTAGCTCACTTCCCAGTAAAAATTTAATTACGCAGCCTGTTTAAGAATCCAACAACAAATTGAAGAAGCCAAAGTGTTTTATCGATTATCCTGAATCGTAAAAAGAGGAAATTTGTACCCAAATTTATCTCAATATAAATATTTTAAGAACACTGTTTGTAAATTTAAGAAATAAATAGTAATTCAAGTGAAAATCCATGTTTAAATATAGAGAAATCTCCTTTATTTAAAGGACAATGTTTATATATTTAAGGACATTTTTTGCTATTTTTAACAACATTTTTTCAGTTCTTAAGAGCATTTTTAAAGATTTTTTAGGCCATCAAAGTACGGGACCTAATCATATAACGCTCAGTTATTACTAAACGGTTGAAATATTAGACCAAATTTTTTTTTAAAATGTTTTAAGAGACGAAGAGTGCTCTAGCTTGAACTTATAAGAAATACTGATGCTGAACAACACCTATTGTAGTAGCATCGAGTCAAAGTTTCAACTGTTGCATGCCTAGATTCCTTTCTGACTAAATAGATTTTTTTTATGTATAGTTGTCATTAAATTTTTACTTTTTTGCGAAAATTTCAACCAGCAAATTTTTTCAAAATATTTGAACATTTAATATTTCTCTCATATATTCCATTGAAGATCAAGGGGGGGGGGAGGGAGGACTGGAATGTGGTACAGATGTTTTTTTTTATGTACAACTCTCATTCAATTTTTACTTTTTTTTTCTAAAACTTCAACCAACAAGTTTTTCAGAAAAAAAAGTATAATAATAATAATAATAATAATAATATCTCTCTCATAAATTCTATTAAATATAAGAGGGTGAGGGAGGTGTGTAGACACGTTTTTGACAGAAATATTGTAGACAAAAATTTGAAAATTTTTCTGTTACACTACTTGCTTACCCTTATCGTTCGGCCATTTTAATTTCTACTGCCCAAAATTCTTCTGAACGTTCAAAGTAATCCTACTAACTGCTTGCTTGACGTTCGTGACAAACAATAATGTATTTTTAAAAGGCTTATTGCAATCACAGCAGTAGCGCTTATAACTTCTTGTTAAATTTATTTTGATTAGGAGAGCGACAAAAGAACGGCATTAGATGCGCGCTCTTCATCCCTAGCGGGGGAACACCTTCACGTGGCTATCGAACGGAGCTAGTATGAATGTTGCAATATTTTCACACCCGTCCGTCACGTCCGATAAATCGGAACGGGCGGACGGATCGGTCGCCATGTGAATCGGCCTTTAGCCTCCGCCAACACCCTTCTTCCCTCCCTCCTCACCTCCTTGCACGCGTCAGCAAGTCCTATTCCATCAACAATCGATTAGATGCCTTGAATATTGCTAATGCAGTGGCGTTGCTACGGGGGGGGGGGGCGGTCTGCCCAGAGTGTCGCCTGTCTGCGGGTTGAAACCCATAATGTAATTGCTAGTTTTCGTAAAATATGAAGCAATGCATTTTTAAGAGTACAAATTTGAAAATTTCTGGGGTAGGTGGGGTCCTGGGACCATTCTTAGCTAACATTATGGAGTGAATACAAAACTCAGGATTAGGTTTTAGGCTGATATTTTCAACACACCTTAGTTTTAGAGATGTTCAAAATAATTAAGGGACCATCAATTTCATAGACCCTTTACTATTTTGACCTACAGACGGTCTGCACGCATGCGTCTATGGCAAGTAATATAAAAAGTATTCATAGTTTCTATTTGTCTTTTGTACATTAGCCCACTTAAATTGTCATAACACAAATTTGTTTTTTTCTGAAAACTGTATGAATTTCTTGTTTTCAGGTTTACGTAGAATATTGAAACTTTTTTTCTTTTTGCGTTTGTAGGGGGAGGGTGACACTACAAATTACCGCGGCGGTTGTCAACCATGTTAATTACGCCACCTGCTAATAGACAGCAAAGCTGCGATAGAACAGACACAGCAGTGGAGCCCTTTCGCTAGCCCTTGTCCTTATAGTCAGTACCTCAAGAGTTGAGACCTATGATCAGTTCAGATTTTTTTCGTATCCTACTCATAATGACTGGTGGCGATGATAGGACTCATCTGCACTACCAACGTATGCTTTCAATGAACCGGACGAAGACAGACGATTTACTAGACTACAGCGTCGAGATAATCCGACACTTTCTCATACCTTTCATGCCCTTCAGAAGACAACGAAAAATCTTGCTACATAAATTCTAAACGAAATAAGTTTTTGAAATCTATAGGTTTGTCGGCAGACATTCCGAAGTTCAGGGTTTTTTTTTTTATGCCAGCGGTTTAGCTGGTTTACTAGTTATTCTGAAAAATTTGGGAAAATTCGTTAAAAAAAAAATAAATAAAATCCGACCATTCAATTTTGTCAGATGAAAATAACGGTTTTGCTGCCTTAATACTCAATTACTTACTTCAATCTTCAACTAGGACATCCACCCTTGCTCAAAAGAAGTTTCTTGCGCCAAGAAACTTTTAAGTACATGCATCTGACTCTGAAATGTTTGTATCAAATCCTACAAAATGACAGGTTAGAGTCAACTCCCCCTTTCTCCTCACAAACCCCCCCCCCCCCTCTATTGAGAAATCCTCGTAGAAAAACCCTAAGACTCCAAGGGTTCTTCAGCAGAATACAGGGTGACCGAACCAAATGTACCGAATGGAAAGGTCGCTATACTTGACAGCTCAAAACTCCAAATAAATGAAATTACTCAAAAAAAAAGTTATATTTTTGAAAAACCAATTACACGCGAGCTCCCTTAGCAGCTACAGGGGTGCTCTGATAGGAGGTCACGGAGGGTCACTGTGCCCTTTCAAACTTTCCTTTTTGCTCAAAATTTTGTCTGGTCTGACCATTCGGCAATCTGCAATATTGCATTTTTAAATGACGGAATGTTTCTTTACCTTTGATGTAAGGATATGGATACCCGTATTTTACCATTCGGCTAATTAAGAATTCCACCTTCCCAAAATTTCAAGTTCGGGTCACACCTGTGTAGTCATGAGCTCTCTTAGTAGCTTTGTAAGCTCTCTTCTAGCTCACTTAGAAGCTTTTTCTGTTCACTTTCCGCCTCGAAAAAAGTTTTGCACCAATTTTTAATGCTCTTATCTTTGGAGGGATTTCGTTTACAACATTCTTTGCACTGTTATTAAGTATTTGTATTTTGACAAACATAAAAGCATATAAGAGAACAATTTGTGCCTTCTCTTGCGGTGACGCCGTTTTTTCTATCTGGGCGCTCATAAAGAGAGCTTGTGCGTCAGACGCAAGAAAAAAATGCCTTTTACGAATTCAGCTGCTAAATTTGACCAATTTCACCCTCTTGGCGCTTACAATTTTTTTTTAATGCTCAAGTGTTCAAATTCGGTACATTTGATTCGGGCATCCTGCATATCCAACACAGACGTGCAGGAAGAAATTGCATCTCCCACCTTCTCAAAGCCTGGAACTGATCTAACACTGCTCATCAATAACTGTGCCCCACAAACTGCCCCAACCCTAACACAGACATCATCTCAAGGGTACAGCGAACACTCCGTCCTCATGCTCGAAGAAGCCGATTCCTATGTGCACACCGGCCCCATTCCTCCAGCTAAGCTCGATGGCCCGACAGCAACGATGCTGAAACATTTGACCTTTGCACAAATGATTGCTGTTGAAGGTCATAATCACAGGCAAAAATAACACGAGCTTCTAGCACAGAAATAAGCAAGACCGACAGTGTCGCGAAAAATGTGTTGTGTATCAATTTGGACATTGATGCATCATAGTATATGTGTTAAGTTTAATTTAAGAGTAAGGCCTCCTTCACACGAGGAAACTTAGTTGAATCAACTTTCGAACAGAGGAGCAATTATTAGGAAGTGTAACCAGATAGAAAGTGATAGTAGGGGAGATAGCGAGTTTTTAATACATTACGTATATAAAGCCAGAATTTTTTTTAAATATTACGTAAGTTAACTAAAAAGAAGAAAACGCGAGTCTAAAAAGTTATTTGCAATAATTAATAAAAATTTTTGCAATATGTTTCAAAAAGTTTCAAAATTGTCATTTATATATAGGCTGAAACTCGGTAATTTTATTGCTTACTTATAAACTTAACGAAAAATATATGTCTACTGCTTTCGAAGCGTTGCCATGCCTACCACCCTCGCAAGGTGCGAAAAAAAAAATCAGTCAATTTTGACTTAAATATACAAGTCAAGATTTTTTTTTAATTTTATTTTTATATTTTATACATTATAAACAAGTCTACCAGTTGTCTTATGTTGCAAATGCCTCTGTAGACGCCACGGAATATCGACGGCGTAACTTAATGTACCGTTTATCGGGCCGCTAGCGTTCTCTCAAAAAAATGTGTTTATCGTCGCGAAATTTAAATAAAGCTGATTTTTTTAAGTAAATAGTTTAAGTCCTACTTTCATTAAAATTTTTAGTCTACCGTAGCTAAGAGGTTGCATCGTCTTTGGTAGACGTTGTTTAAATTATAAGACGACAGTCAACTGTTCTTGGGGTTCCAGCACACCACAGGCACAGCCGCTCATCAACCTTTGGCGAGAAATGGTGGCGGCACATGTGCCTGGTGATCAGGTCACGCCAGGTACAGTTGACTCTCGTGTAAAGAATAACAGGCGATTCCTTCACTTTTTGATCTGGTTGCACTTCCTAATAACCGCTCGTCTGTTCGAAAGCTGACTCATCTAAGTTGCTTCGCGTGAAGGAGGCCTAAATGTGTGAAAGCATTAAATGAATGTGTAGGTGTGCGTTAGTTCCCAAAACTTCACCAAAATAAAGATATTACCCAATAACTGTATCACTGTGTGAGTTTTGCCCCAAACATGTGTACTTGTTCGCCCTGTACCCTATTAACATGAATGTTATTTGAGCCTCTGATTAGGAAATAAATATTTCTTCATTTCTCTAAAACCTTCACACACTCATTCATTATTCTCTTACTACCCTGATTTAAAACTAAAAACAATGTTACCTACGTAAACATTTTTATGTTCAACAAAAGCTATGCAGACCGGAATAAATACGGAATAAATAAAAATCAACGACTTACCTGTAACTTCTTTCCAGGCTTCTTTCTGACAAACTTGAAGTTGAGGATTGGAGAACATCTACAGCTACTGACGAACTTTAAATTGAGGACAGAACATTGAAGACATCTGCCAAAAAAAAAAAAAAATTATAATAATGAACAATTGAAATCAACGCTCAAGAAAGATTTCCAGAATAGTTTCACGTATCGAAATGAAATTTAGGACGAAGTAGGGAGATGTTTCCATTAAAGAGGCCGTTGGGGATCGTCAAATTTATTTCATCTAGCAAAACATCAGAAGCAAAACAGGCAGAGTCAAAACAGGAAAAGTCATGAAATAATTTTGAATTTATTTCATAGAAGAGGCAAAATATTTAATTAGTTGATAGTTAACTTACTAATTGATACTTGATAATTTATTATTAGATAGTTTATTGACAACTCATACTGTATTTCAATGCATAACAATTTTAATTAGTAGATAATTGCCGAACAGTTATTTCGAGAGCGATATTGCGTTTTTTTAAGTCCCCATTTTAACGTAACGGGGATGTATTTCCTTAGTAACATTTGTCACAACCCGAAAATTTGGGAGAGGATCAATTTCAAGCATTTAAGAAAAACAATTTTACTGTTCTACCACTTAATTATACACAAAGGGCATGAAAGTAAATAAGCTATCAATAAATATTCTTTATTTCATCTTAAGGGGTCTAAGGACCTTTAATCTTCAGAATTTTCGATTTTCTGGAAAAAACATGTTATGCATAATTTTATTTTGAACAATTTGATACCTTATTTATTACCATACGCCAAAAACTTTGAGTTATTGTAAAAATTCGTAAACTTTCCCCGTAGAGATTTATGTTAGCAGCAGCTGTTTAAGCCTCTTTTTCTCAGGTGCCGATTTTTTCGGTTTTCTCGTTTTGCGCGCATGATATTTCAGAAAGTTTTTAATATATTTCCGTAAAACTTTTCATGCATGTTTGTCTGATACATCTTAACGATCTGAACCTAAATTTCAACTAAAAAATTAAAGTTAATATTTAAAAATAAATATTTTTTACCCAAAATTTTCGATATTAACTTACCAAATTTCAAAAAAAAATAAATAATTTTCAAAAACTAAATAAATAATTTTCAAAAAATAAATAAATTTCGGTTCAGGTCATAAATATAAACCAGATTAACATACATTAAAAGTTTTACGGACATATATAACAAACTTTCTGAGATATCATGCGCGCAAAACGAGAAAACCGATGAAACCGGCTCCTGAGAAAAAGAGGCTTAAACAGCTACTGTTAACATAAATCTCTACGGGGAAAGTTTAGGCATTTTTACAATAACTCGAAAAGTTTTTGGCGTATAGTAATAAATAAGGTATCAAATTGTTCAGAATTAAACTGTGCATAACATATTTTTTCCAGAAAATCGAAAATTTTGAAGTTTAAAGGTCCTTAGACCCCTTAACTCAAAATATTGCTTATCCAAAGCAAGAAGCAAGCCGAAAGCTTGTACTATCTAACTGCTATTTAAAGTGTCAAATTCGACAAACCACTGTGCCCGTTTTTGGTCTAATGAATGAAATTGGCTAATACGATCCTATTTTTTTTTTTAATTCTTCTCAGAATTAAAAAAAAATAGTCTGAATAATTACTAAAAAAGAATTTAAGGTTATCAATCTCTCGCTCGCTAAACCATAACCTTAGTTCATCGCCACAAACCTAGAAGCCCTTGTGAACTTCTGAAACTATTGGAAGAGAAATTCTCATCTATGAAAGATAGCTAAAAATAGAAAAGGACAGGTTCAATAAACAAATTGAACTGTTTCTCACGTTTTCAGCCAATTCCTCTTCATTGGTTTTCAAAAAAATAGCCGAAAAGGTGCTACAGAAATTTTAATTTTCGAACATCTGCTTGTTAAAACATGACCTTGGTCTGATACAGTCAAGTTCAGTCGCTCAAACTCTCGTAATCTACTAAATTGTCTTGTTCACTGAAAAGAAATTCTTATCTTCTGTTACCAATTGCAAATTTAAACCGATAGATTCGACAAGCACTTTGACAACGCACTAAACAATTACCAAAAAAGGTTCATTTAACTCACGAGTTTCCGAAGTTAGCTAGTTGAAACTTGACCTTGGTTAAATTCAAATAAAGTCAACCGCTCCCGAGACCTCGTGAACTTTTAAAAGCGCGGCACTGAAAGGAATTTTTACCTTCAAAATGTAGCCTCAAAAGAGTCTTTTCCTTTAATTTTTTTTCCAGCAAACGAAGATAAATCCGCACCCTCCCCCCCTCCTCGAAAGCCTTGCCCAGCGAAAAAATGGGGAGGGAAAGTTGAACGATTTCCAAGAAAGTACGGCAGCATTCACTACACCGTGACCTTGGTATGGCTCGCGAAAGTTCCAAATGAGGCAGTGAGAAGCAAAGGGATGCAGGTGCCTAAATTAAACATTTGGGAACAACCAGTACAAATGGTAGGTGAACCTCTCCTCTGCTTTGGACCAAGATATGGTACTAGTAGTCCTGGTAGGTGCTGTTGTTCGGCCTGATTACATGATTTAAACTTTTTCAATGAAAGCCTACTTAGGACCGAAACTTGAAACGCGTTGAACTCAAAACTTGAAAATGTCCTCTTGCATCCGTTCGCTTCTCACCGACTCCAATATTTTTGTTAGTCTTGTCAAAACTAAGCAATTCTCCGCATGTCAAACCTTATCAAAAAATATTATTGAGTTATCATGCTGTGGTGTGAGTTTCATTCAGGGCTGCGGAGTCGGAAGGAAAATGGCCGACTCCGATCCCGACTACTGGATTTTGAAACGTCCGACTCCGTATTTTTTTAATTGTATTTTTTCAACTCCCTCTCTCCCTTCAAGGGAAAACCTCTAAACAGAGATTGAAATATTAATTCCTTTTTATGAAAATTTCACATTTTGTTTTTTATTGTAAACCCAAGACGCATACAACGTTATAAATTCAATTTCAAAATCAAATTTTCCAATGGTTACGAGTTAAAGTGAGATGACTTAAAAATCCCTTTTAAAAAAATTGGGATGGATTACCTGTAATTTGCCCCGCTTTAATGTTTAACAAATAGATATTGACCAAATCGTGTGCTTTCAATTTTTAAAAACTGTATCTTGAGAGAAAAAAAGCTTTTTTTCTAAATCCAATTTCTTGAGAATGGGTGGTTTACCCCGGTTGACACCTATCTGGTAGGTGACACCCAAAGTTAATTTCAGAGTTTATAAAAAAATATAAATATTTTAATTCTGAAAATTTTCGAGAATATATTTAAAATTATATTTCATCAATAAAATGTCAACGAAAATAGGGCATATATAAGTCAGGAGCTATTTTTACACAAAATGGCGGTATACAAATTTGTACGAATAGCTTTAACTATACCGATATTTCTTCTTCGCTAAATTTATTTAAATTTTATTGGTTGCTTTAGAATTAAGCTTAATATGAAGATTAAAAGATTAACAGCAATAATTGAGTGTTGTAATCAAGAAATCATTTACATTATTTTGTTCCATACTTTTTAGTGGGAACCAATCTTATAGAAATAGTCTCAATAAAGAAAAAAAAAACATTAGATTATTTCATCGGATCTTTTGGATTCGTGCTTTCGCGCCAGAACTTCTTTGAATTGGCCGATCACCCTTAAAAGTTTCAACTTTAGCTACGTGCCTCGACTTACTAATTTGTTTCGTTTCTTTAACTTTCATAACTGAGATCGAACAAAACCCTATATTTCTATTTTTATTTGAAAGTGATTACCTGAAAATGTTAGGCAACAAAACCGTTTGCTCACAGTTGCTATTAGTTATGTTAAAAAGCAAGCAAACTAAGGGACGGCTACTGAAAGTTCGGTAAAAACTCAAGTTAGCTGATTGCCATAACGGAAGTTATTTTCTCATTAGTATCTTTTTATACATATAATCGAACCAATTGGTATTCAGTTTTTAAAAAAATACAAAGAGAGTCAGTAAAAAGAAAAGAAAAAAAGAAGCCCGGAGTCGGAATGTTTTCCAACGACTCCGACTCCTTCACCCAAAAATCAGTCCGAATCTTCGACTCCGACTCCACAGTCCTGGTTTCATTGCTAGTGATGCCAGGAGCTTTACTCGATCAGTGAATTGGCAATTATAAATATGAGGATAAAAAATTCAAAGCAGTGGCCAAAAGTTCAACAACGCTGAGGGATGAAAGAACGAGCAAGTTCCTAATGTCCAAGCTCTTTCAGACTGTGCGTTAGAACACATTTAATCTGACCAACGTTAACAAAGCCACATTTTCAGGGGATGCTATAAATACCCCAATTGCTATGGCAATCAATGGGATGCTTCAAGTTTGTAAACATCTTACTTACAGGAGAAAACATAGCATTGAAACCAAACTTCTTCAAAATTTTTGCAACTTAATGACTCACTTTCGGATAAGTTGACAGCACATGCAACTACAGAAGCTTAGGCAGAATAAGAGGACTTAACTTGTTTATTCTAAATCGAATCCCCAATAACCACTAAAAACCACTTAGGAAAGGAAGGTTTTGAAAAAAAAAAAGCAAAATTGTTATTCAGTTTCAGAGCATTAAGCTGATCTGAAGTTAAATGAATGAAGATCTTCATTCAGAAGCATAATTTTTTAAACTAAAACTTACGAGTACCCTCACTTCATTAGTTGTTCAGCATTGAAAATATACAGCTCTGTAACTCCATTAGCACATGGTTAACAGATACGAAGGGCTGAAAGGTCCTGGGTTTTTGACAGCGAGATCAGAGTCACATTTTCCTTTCTGTATTTGCATTCACAATATCCGTCAAAAACTTTGCTCCTTTAAGTCAATTTTAAAACTTCGATATCTTCCGATCCAGCTCATTATCAAAAAAATTTTCATTAAATGTAAAAAAACGTTTTGCGCATATCTTCATTTAGAAAAAGACTGAATTCTTCGTCAAACACAGAATACATATAGAGTGAAAATAAAAACAAATCATATAAACAATAATTATTTCAAAGTAAAAACCATGGATGTGGAGTCGGTCTCTTTTTGTGAAGAAAAAGAGACAGATTCGGGAGTTGAAGGTTTTTAATTCAAAGACTCAGAGTCGGAATCCGTCATTTTCCCTTACTGTCCGCGACTGTCAATATTTACGGAGTCAGAGTCGAAGACTTAAAATTTTAAAAAGTCTGAGTCAGTCATTTACCCTCAGGTACGAGCCGAAGTCCGACTAATTTCTGGGTATAGGAGTCGACTGCCCTAAATATCTAGGAGTCTGAGTCGGGGAGTTTGTCGTCAAGAGCTATTTCAAACAAAATTTGTTTGAAGTAAATTCGCCTTTAAGTGCGGGATCTGTATTGAATTCCAGTTTCCCCGTAGATGCTAATGTTAAAAGATTTGAACAGTTTGAAATTGAACGAAACATTGTTCAAAGAAAAAAAAATGAAATATGGGTATAAGGTGTCCTCACTGAGGTCTTTCGAACCAAAAAAAAAAAAAAAAAACATTGTTGAAATCCGACTACTCTCTCAAAAGACGTGGGGGGGGGGGGGGGGAGCACACCGACCGACAGATATTTTTTCCCATCTCAATACCCTACTTTCCAATTTTAAATTTTTCGATATTTATTTAGTTATTTGTTTTCGACATTTTTTTATTTTTCGCGATATTTTTAATGTGAATTAAGCCTTCTTTCATGCTTTTTTCTTCCTTCTACGACTTTTAACGGGAAAGTTGGCTAAAAAGAGAAACTTACATTACAAGGAAATGGATTACAATTTTTAAAATGTATTACAATGTAGGCAATTAATATTAAATGAAGCATGTGGAGACTCATACAGGATTTACTTCAGTTATATCTCTGTCCTCTGACTTTTTTTCAGGGTATTTGAAAACTTAAAAAGCCCTGCCTAAACGCATAAAACCTTTAATCAAAAATATGAAAGAAAGAAAAAGGCATAAGGATAAGGTAATAAGAATATAGATTTCGTGGCCAATCTGCACCACTACACGTATCATAAAGATTATTTACAGCCGTACAACGTAATGCAATTTTTGTTTCATACCAATCTGATTTTAGATTTTGATGAAGTCTTGTTTTTTTAATTCAACTATGTTGATGTTTTCACTAGATGTTTTTTAAATTTCATCTCTGTTGATGTTTCCTGAAAAACCATAATTTTACACACCCCCCTTTTTAAAAGGGAAATCTGCTTAATCTAAGCCTAGAAATGCAAACAGTTTGTAACCATGGCGACGAAAATTATCTTCTCAATAAATATGAAAACAACGAGTAAGTTTATTCTCGTCATCAGGGCAGTCTGAAAAATCAGAATAAAATAAACTTCGGTCAAGTGAGGATAATAAGTAATTCGCGATTACTGAAAAAAATAAATAAATAAAAAATATAAAAAAAACGCGATCGTTAAAACGGAACATTTTTCAATACAAGAATAATTTAACATCCGGTTTCAAAAATTTATATTTTGTATTAAATAACAAAAAGTCCCTTCCCTCCAGTTTTAAAATAATAATTTTCTTTAAGTAAAATGCGTACACACCCTCAAAATTCTAAAAAGAAATTCTTCGCTATTTAAAATGTTTCAAATAAAAAACCATTAAATTGTGCTAACGGTAGCTTAAAAACGTTTTCAAAATCCAACAATTATTGCTTATTGCCTAACTCGTTTAGCGACCACGCTAACGTAAACTCTCTGCTAAGCGAGCGTAGCGAGCCCTTATAGATTAGCGATAGGATCCTTTTAACGACAATGTTTAGTTGAAAATCCCATATCTCTCCAAACCCAGCAGAAAAAGAGCGTAATCAAAAAACACATCTTGTCTAGAGCAAAGGAAACCCCATCGTTCCCGTAGAGAAAATAATTTAACTCAAACAAATAGCAATTATTATAAAATGAACACTTTACACTTCAAAATAATTAAAATACTCATTGCAAACACATCAAAAAAGAAAAAAATCATACCTTAAATTCAATTGAAATACGTACAGTTAATTTAAATATAAAACGAAATACCGTAAAACGTGTTTAATAGCGTTTGAAAAAAAAAAAAAACAGCATAATACCCTAAGAATATTATCAACCTCCGCTAAATGTTTAAAAAAGGACAAGAATATATGCGAAAAGCTATCCTTGGAAGGGGGGGGGGGCATAGGGTCGCAATATCTATACAAAGGCGAGCCGCCTGCCCCTTAAAAAAATAATGAAATAAATAAATGAATAAAAAAACCTTGTCTACAAATTTCATTTGCCAGAAATGGCACACATAAAAGAAAATATAGTACAAAAGACAGACAATAAATATGACAAGACAGTATGACAGACAATAGATGTACAAAGACAAAATAGTAAAACCAAGTTATTACAGTCGAACACTTTCAAATCTTTCGCGACCTAAGATATTCAGTCAAAAACCATACAGTGCTTTATCAAAAACAGAATGCATGTAATGTACTAAGTTTAACACAAAAATAGATTAATAAATAAAACAGGCATTTCAAACTAATCATTTTCTAGAACAAGAATCTTCAAAGACTTAGTAAAAAAAAAAACAAAGTCCCCCCCCCCCAAAAAAAAACCCCATAAAACCCATCCCCGCCCCAGCGAGAAATATCCCCTCTCACGTCAAAATTAAAAATACACCTTAAAACACCTCGTTTATAATTTCAATGGCACATTATGTGCCATGACTTTTTCCCCACTTAGATGGGCACGCTTAAACAAATGAATTCAAAACTTAGGAAATTTAAGAATTCATCTCTGCTATAACATATTATCAGTTTAAAAAAAAACATTTTCTAATACAACATTAGAATTTCAAATGAATAAACGACACTTACCAGGCATACTCTGAGATTTCTGCAGGACTTAAAATGAAACTTTTTTGAAAAAAAAAAAAAAAAAAAAAAACATTCACGACATCTTTTGCAAACACCAGCTCTATCCACGGGGAAACTACGCGATTCTTTCTTTCGGCGTGTTCAAAATTTTCCCGCTGCTCAAAGCTCGGCCAATGAAATCCCACATAGACAGTGCGTCAATTATCATATGCAAATTCGTTCGCGAATCGAGAGCTTCTTAAAAGAGAGAAAAATCATTACGTTTTACTTCAAAGTGATTCTTTTTGTGAAAATTATAATAGGGTACGTTCGAATGGTGTAACTGGTTAACCGGTGAAGAATCAGGTGCATTCTGATCGAGTTATCGGTTTATGAAAGCTAATGAAAAACATCGGATAGACACTCATCGTGACGTCATCAAATTAACCAACCGGTTACTCTATTCGAGCATATCCCATGTTATTTAAAAAATCTTTATCTTTACTAATAATAAAGCTGAAAGTCTCTGTCTGGATGTCTGCAGAATGTGAATCTCTGTGACGGGCATAGCGCCTAGACCGTTCGGCCGATTTTCATGAAATTTGGCACAAAGTTAGTTCGTAGCATAGGGGTGTGCACCTCGAAGCGATTTTTCGAAAATTCGATGTGGTTCTTTTCCTGTTCCAATTTTAAGAATAATAAAGCTGAAAGTCTCTCTGTCTGGATGTCCGGAGGATCTCTGGATGTCTGTAGAATGTGTGGATCTCTGTGACGGGCATAGCGCCTAAACCTTTTGGCCGATTTTCATGAAATTTGACACAAAGTTAGTTCGTAGCATGGAGGTGTGCACCTCGAAGCGATTTTTCAAAAATTCGATGTGGTTCTTTTTCTATTCCAATTTTAAAAGCAAAATTATCATAAGCTGGACGAGTAAATTACGAAATTATCATAACGTGGAACCGTAACATGGGCACAAGCCGATTGGTGTGATACGAAATTATAACGTGGAACTGTAACACGGGTACAAGCCAGTTGGCGAGAAAATTCACCATACATTATTTGTAAATATACATGTGAACCAAAAGACCTTTTCATTTTTCTATTACGGGCAAAGCCGTGCGGGTACCACTAGTTGAAAATAAGATTTGACGAATATATCGCTCATTTGGAAGAAGACTCCCACAATACGAAGAAATGAAATTGTACCGGAGAAGCGTTTGAAGCTGAACACATCGATCGCTTGCTTTCGCGTGCAGAAAGAACGTTTTGATTATTTATTTTGCTGAGTTATTTATGAGAGAACAATCACTGACAACACAATGAAACATCAATTCTGAAACATATAAAGTATTCTTCATAAAATCTTAAATTACGTTCCAAAAATTCAATGTTCTAAACCACTAAAATTCAACTTGATTTTAAGTCATTTAAAAAAATTTACTACAGTGGCCGCCGCCGTTTGTTCTAAACAGTTTTGATTCCATAAAGCGGTTCATTCAATGTAGCGGAAAATTCAATAAAGCTGGACTTGGTTATCTTTTTCGCAATTTGATTCGTTAAAGCGATTGATTCAATTAGCCACTGATTCAATTAACCGGCGTCCATTACTACAAATCTGCTTTTTTCCCTCGAAACAATCATGAAGGTAAATGAATTACAATAAACGTATCAATAATGGATGGAACAAAATAAGGTTTTAAACTCATGCATAATTCAACTTCGTTTGATTTTATTTTAGGAAAATAAAGTACAGCAATTGATCTTTTTTGCTTAATAGCTATGAAAGTAAGGAAACTACATTTGCAGATCCGCGTTAAATGAGGAGGAAAAGTTCAATTATATCACATGAAATTCTACTTCACTCAATTTTATGTTTCGAAATTTTTAAATTACGACTGCAAGTTGTCTTTCCTGTGGAATAGCTATGAAAAAAGGAAACTACACTTTGGATCAGCAATAAAAGGAGGCAGAGTTCAAAGTTGGTATTATGAATAAATAAGGACACAATTTCGACAAAATGCTAGAGCATTTTTAGGAAAACAAGGATCGTTATTGTGAGAATATGTTTCGTTTTTGTAAACTTGGTCATAGATAGTATATGAAATTTAGGATGAAGTAGGGAGGTGCTCTTCTCCCATTAAAGGGGCCGTGGGGGATTGTCAAATTGATTTCGCATGGTAAAATAACAAAAGCAAAATAGGCACAAATGTGAACTGAACTAATTTTGAATTTAGTTTGTAGAAGAGGTAAAATATTTAATTATTTGATAATTTTTAGTAAATACTTTTTAATTTATTGTTTAACAGTTTATTAATTGACAATTTTTTGATATTATATTTCAATGCATATCAATTTTAATTAGTAGATAATTGCCGAACCGTTATTTCGAGAGCGATATTGCGATTTTCGTTAATCCCCCTTTTAACGGAACTGTACTAGGGAATATATTTTCTTAGTAACATTTGTCACAACCCAAAAATTTGGGAGGGCGATCAATTTCAAGCAAAAAAAAAAAACCATTTTAACTGTCCGACCACCTAATCGTACACAAAGGGCATGAAAGTAAATAAGTTATCAGTAAATAGTTTAATTTCATCTTAACTCAAAATGTTGCGTAGCCAAAACAAATATTCACAATAGCTTGGGAATCTTTGTTCATTCAAATATGCCAAAAACTTGGATTAACTGCTTATGAAAAGTGTTAAATTCGACAAACCACTGTGCCCATTTCCAGTCTAGTGAATAAAATTGGCTAGTCCGATTATCTTTCTCAAACACAAAAAGATAGACTGAATAATTACTAAAAAGGAATTTAGGGTTTTCAAAATTTCGCAAGATTAACCGTAGTTTATCGTCATAAACGTAGAAGCCCTTGTGAACTTTTAAAACAATCTGAAAGAAATTATCGTCAATGAAAGATAGCTACACACAAAAAATGATAGGTTCTATAAATCAATTGAACTGTTTCTCACGTTTTTAGCCAAACTGAAAAGATTTCGATACCTCTTCATCGGTTTTCAAAAGAATCGCTCAAAAGGTGCTACAGAAATTTATTTTCGAACATCTGCTTGTTAAAACATGACACTGGTCTAACACAATAAAGTTCAGTCGCTCAGAAACATTCGTAATATACGAAATTGTCATGTTCGCTGAAAAGAAATTCTTAACTTTTGTTACTAGTTGTAAATGGAAAATGATAGATTCGACAAGCACTGTGGATTTTTTTTTCACCTGAATGTTTTTTAGCAAAAGAAGATAAATCCGCACCCCCCCCCCCCTCCTCGAAGGCATTGGAAGGGAAAGTTGAACGATTGCCAAGAAAGTGTACGGCAGCGTTAACTACACCGCGACCTTGGTTTGCCTCTCAAAAGTTCCAAATGAGAACATGAAAATCAAAGGGATGCAAGTGCCTGAATTATAAATTTCGAAATAAACAGTACAAATGGTAGGTGAACCTCCCTTCTGCTTTGAAGCCAGAGATGGTACTAGTAGCCCTAGTAGGTGCTGCTGCTTGGCATGATTACATGATTTAGAAGAACTTTTCAATAAAAGCCTACCTAGGACCGAAACTTTAAACGCGTTGAACTCAAAACTTGTAAATGTCCTCTTGCATCCAGTGACTTCTCACTGCCTCCAATGTTTTTGTCTATATTTGGCGTTAAAACCAGAGCTGTGGAGTCGGAGTTGAGTCTGACTTCTTTAGGGGTAAAGGAGTGATTCGTTCGATGACATGCCGACTCCGGGTTTCTTTTTTTCCCCTTTAATTTTCACCGACTACTTGCATTTTTAAAAAAAAACCGACTACCAATTAATTTGATTACATGTATAAAAGCCTACTAAAAACAAAATTACTGTCATTGTGGCAACCAGCTGGCTTTATTGTTTATCGAACGTTCTGTAAGAGCTACCAACGCCGTCTCTTAGTTTATTTTTTAACTTTAACTGATAGCAACTGTCAGCAAACAGTTTTGTTGCCTAAAATTTTCCAAGTAATCACTTTCAAATAAAAATAATATATTTTGTACCTCAATCCGAGTTATAAAATAGTAAAAGGAATGTACGTACCGCTTGAGCAAGTAGGGAAACTTCAAAGGGAGCTCGGTGAAATAAATGTTGGCACGAAAGCGCAAATCCAAAAGATCCGACAAAATATAAATGTTTTTTTTTTAAATCTAAAGACTAAGACCGATTGGTTATCATCAAAAAGGAAAAAATACAATCGGTACACGATTTCTTGGTTACAACACTTTAACTGTAGTTCATCTTAAAATTTTCATATTAAGGTTAATTCTTGAGCTAAAATTAAAATTTGCACCAAGAAATGTAGGTATAGTAAAAGCTATTCGTACAAGGCTGCATACTGCCGCCTTTTGAGCAAAATTTGCTCCGGACGTACATGTAACCGACCTCTCCTCGCAATTCAGTGCAATATTTTCCTTGAAATTTTTAAGCTGAAATTTTAGATTTTTATTATATGGTAAATTTTTCACAATTAAAGTATTTCAATTTTTATCAACTCTGAAATTAAGTTGAGGTGTCACATGAGGGGGAGGGAGACCGCTCCCCCTCATGAAAAGTTGTTTGATTTAGCAAAAAGATTTTGAAAATGGGATCTGAAAGTAATCTCTTTATAAATCGCAACTATTGGATAATTTGATTTTCAAATTGAATTTCTAACGTATGCGCCTTCAGTTTACAATAAAATACAACGCGAAAATATCATGAAAAGGAATTAATATTTCAATCTCTGTTTAGTGTCCCTCCCCCTTCCCATAAGGGGGGGGATTTGAAAAAAAAAATAAATAAGCCGCAGTCGGAGTTTGACAGTCCAGGAGTCGGAGTGGGCAATTTTTCTTCCGACTCCGCAGCTCTGGTAAAAACTAACTTAGCAGCGTCGTAATGCGGTGATTAGGTTTTGTGTAATGACTTCGCAATGCTACCAGAGGTTAGGATTGCCCAAACAACAGATTGCCATAGAAACTGTGTCGGGCAATAAAAAAAAAATACATGTAATTTTTTTGTTAACGGGCTGTCGATAAATGTCACTTTTTAAAATATTTTACCCGCCTTTCTCCTCCATCTTTACCTTACCATTTGGTAAATGTCGCACTGCTTTTAAAAAACATTCAGAAAAAAAAATGCGTGACGTCAATTCGTTACAATTGTCACAATTCTACGACCCCCCCCCCCCCCCCCGCACCTCTCCTGTAAAGCGTGAGATCAGTTGACAGCTATCAAAATATTCTTACATTTACCTGAACAGTTTCAAAATTTACTTAGTTAAAACACGACCTTTGATAATTCCCACGAAGTCAGCCGCTACAAAGATCTCGTGAACTTTTAAAAGTGCGGCACTGAAAGGAAATTCTTACCTAATGTAAGCTCGCTACGAAAGGAAAATCCGATTCAAAAAAGCCAAATCCCCCACCCCCTAAAAGTTTTACAGCAACCGAATACCCCCCCGCCCCCCAACGAAAGAAATGGAGGGATTAGTAAAAAGTTTGGCAAGTGTCACGACAATTCAAGATTTGTATGTTCGTGTTAACAAAACCGTGGCCTCCGTTTAGCCAGGGCCCGATTTAGAAATTTTAGGACTGTAAGCACAACCAACCTGTGGGGTCCCCCTTGATTTGCAGCCCCGAAGAAAGTGCTTAGTTGCACATCTTTTTGTCGGTGCAGAGGTTCCCCATCCCAAGAAAAATGGCATACCATCCAAAAAATATTGATAAACCTCACCATCCCCCCCCCCCCCAAAAAAATACAAAAATCAGTGGTGCAATCTGCATCATTGATATTTTTTAGGTTGACCTCTTTGAAATTTGCATGGCTATAGGCTGCAGTAAGCCGAGGATGTAAATATAGGTATGTTTTGATAATGTCACTGAATACCTTAAAGTTTTTTCCTTCCCTAAACTGGTCTCAAATTGCTTGCAAAAAAAAGAAAAAATGCTTTTGCAGGGGTGGGAAGTGTACCTGTACAAAAATAAGTATCAGCTTCCGCCAAGATTTTGGCTGACTTAACAAGGTCATTCAAGAATGCTCAGTCAGCTGCATGTATTTTCTGAGTCGTATGCTAAGTACTGCTGAGGTAAACTAGCTAAACACTAGATACTTTAATAAAAAATTGTTTTGATATTACGGATACAAAAGTGACAATTCACAACAGGCTCTGGGCTCAGATAAGCAGGTGCTATTCAGTTTACCAGCTCCCAATAAAGATCAACAGCTCTGTATTAGTAATGTAAAACTTACATAAACAATTACAAAAAATTCAAACATCTTGAAATATTGTAAATCAACAGAAACAAAATAATTGCCATAAGCAGTTGAGCTCCATACCAACATGGAATTACATCCGAGTGATCTCATTCCACTCTAGATGTCTCTATGGGAGAGAGTTTTCCTTGGAACTTATAAATCTTGTTAAAACAGAGCCAGCAATAACAATTTAATTTTTAAACTTTTACACTAGAATAAAAAATATTTAGAAACAGTTTATCGTGCAAAACAAATGCAAACATTCATTATGAAAAAAAATTAAATTTTTTGTCCCTCCCCAAGCTAGGGGGCTCCAAAGACCGTGCTTCTCGTTCTTACACTTAAATCAGACCCTGCGTTTACCACCTGACAGTTTCAAATGTTTTTGTCTATGGTTGGGGTAAATCTTAAAAGTCACAAAAGATGGGAGCCCTCTTTGTACTTTTGGTAACCATTAAAAAACTAATAGAAGTATGCAAAGCAAAGCAAAACGTAAATTACCCATTCGGTTTCAGTAATACTAACAACAAATAAAAAAAATATGGTAGTACTATACAATAACAACTAACATAATTTAATTGAACATATTTTTTTTAAAAAGGGATAAACGTACATTACAAGGAAATGGGTTACAAATTTTTAAATATATACAATGTAGGCAATTATAGCTAAATGAAGCATTTGGGGACTCATACACGCTTTAGTTTATTAGTCAGAAAAGGTCTGTCGTCTGACTTATTTTTCAGGGTATTTGAAAATATAACAAGCCGTAAATGCAAAAAAGAACCTTCAATCAAAAAAATAAAAAAAGAGGGGATAAGGTAATAAGGATATAGATTTCGTGGCCAATATTTACCACCACTTATAAATATTATTTACAGCCGTACAACGTAATGTATTTTTGTTACCAATCTGATTTTGGCATTTAGTTGAAGTCTTTTTATTTTAAGTTCAACTATGCTGAACTTACTCCAGATGTTTTTTTAGATTTTATTTATGTTGATGTTTCCTGAAGAAAAATAATTTTACACCCCCACCCTCTTTTTTAAAGTAAAATCTGCTTTAGTCAAGCGTAAAAAATGCAAACAATTTGTAACCATGGCGACGAAAATTTTTCCTCTTAATAAATATGAAAACAACGAGTATGCGTTACGTTATCAGGCAACGTATGCAATGTTATCAGGGCAGTCCGAAAAATCAGAGTAACATCAACTTTGGTCAAATGAAGATAAAAAGCAATTCGCGATTGATTAAAAAAAAATTAGAATTAAAAAAAGAAAAAAAAACGCGATCGTTAAAACTAATCATTTTTAAATACAGGTTTAATGTAAAATACCATCCAGTTTCAAAAATTTATATTTTAATTTCCGCAATTTAAGTCCCCTCCCCCCACCCTTTAAAATAATAATTTTCTTTAAGTAAAATGCGTACACACGCTCAAGATTCTAAAAAGATATTCTTTGCAATTAAAAATGTTTGACCAAATAAATAAACCATTACGCTAACGGTAGCTTAAAAACGTTTAAAAAATCCATCAACTATGGCTTATTGCCTAACTCGCTCAGCGACCACCCTAGAGTAACCTAACCGATTAGCGAGCGAAGCGAGGCCGATGGATTAGCGATCGGATCATTTTAATGAAAACGTTTAACTGAAAATCCCTATTTCTCCCCAAACCCAATAGTGAAAGAATATAATTTAAAAAACACTATTTCTAGAGCAAATGAAACTCCCCCTTTCCTGTAGAAGAAAGAATTTAGCTCAAATAGTTAGCAATTATCATAAAATGAACATTTTACACTTCAAAAGAATTAAAATACTAATTGCAAACGCATCAAAAAAGAAAAACATAACTTAAATTTAATTAAAATGTGTACAATAAATTTAAATTCAAAGAAGAACGGTAAAACTTGCTTAAAAGCGTTTGGAGAGAAAAAAAAAAAAAACATACCGTAAGTATATTAACATCCTTCCCTAAAAGTTAAAAAAAAGTGAAGAAAATATGCGAAAAGCTGTCATTGGGGGTAGGGGGGGGGCATAACAAAGGAGAGCCGCCTCCCCCCTTTGCCTACAAATTTCAATCTTCAAAAATTAATGGCACAAAAAAAAAGTAATACAAGTTGTTAAGGTTGCACTCCTTCGAGACCTAAGATATTCAGTTAACAAACCATACAGTGCTTTATCAAAAACAACAGAACGCATGTAATGTACTAAGTTTAAATAGCTAAAACAAGCATTTCAAAACAATCATTTTCTAGAAGAATCAACTCCTTGAAAGATTCTTATTACCCCCCCCCCCCACCTCCCGAAAAAACTCCGACAAAAACCCTCCTCTGTCCCAGCGAGAAGCCTCATCCCCCCCCCCCCAAATGAAAAACACCCCTTAATACACTTCGTTTACAATTTCAGTGGCGCAATGTGCGCCATGACGTTTTCCCCCTTATAGGTGGGCACGCCCGAACAAATGGATTTCAAAACTTGTCTGAGTTAAAGGCTCTAAAATTCCCGAAGACCGAGTCGGGTCATTTCCCCTCCAACTCCGTAGCCCTTCCTTAAAGAGTAAAGAATTAGTGCCGGAACGCCGTTTCGTATTCCACCCCCCCCCTCCTTCCCCAAAAAACCCTGGATTCAGTAATGATTCATTGGCGTTCCGATCCTAGGAAATTTAAGAATTAATCTCTGCTATGACACATTATCAGCTTTATGAATAACATTTTCTATTACACGATTAGAATTTCGAGTGAATAAACCAAACTTACCCTGCATACTCGGGGCAAACTTCAAATTAAATTTCCCAACTTGATGAAAACTAAAAAACCTTCTCTAAATCTTTTGAAAACAACATCCAACAGTAGCGAAGCGGAAAGGACGAGATTCTTCTTTCTGCGTCACCAACATTTCCGCGCAGCTCTAAGCTCTGCCAATGAAATCCCACACGACGGAGCATCAATATTATGATATGCAAATTCGTTCGCGAATTGAGATATTCTTCTTAAAAGAGACAAAAAATAATTACGTGTTATTTCAAAGGCACTCTTTTCGTGAAAAGTAGTATGGGGTACGTTCGAATACTATAACTCGTTAACCGGTGACTAATCAGGCGAATTCTGATAGAGCTACCGGTTGATGAAAGCTAATGAAAACATCCCATTGACACTCATCGTGATGTCATCAAATCAACCAACCGGTTATGCTATTCGAACATATCCCATGTTATTTAAAATTTTAAAGATTTGCACGAATATATGCAAAACTTAAATTACTTGCCATTCTAAGGATTTATTTTCAGCTCAAGCTGCAGAAAAAATTATGGTTGTCTATTTGCACGCGATTCTTATTATGAATGTTAGGAATATATTTAAATGGTAGTCTCCACAGAATTTCAGCAAAAGTTCTTATTGCTTAATCTTAAGGTCCCTAAAAAGGCTGCCAAAAGTGTTCGTACACTTTGAAATTTTTTAGTAAAACCAAAATAACGCGAAACTGAATTCGAATATGAAGTCCAATATTTTTTCACACCATTCCTATGTCATCTTTACTAATAATAAAGCTAAAAGTCTGTCTGTCTGGATCTCTGTCAGGATCTCTCTGTCCGGATTTGTCTGTCTGTCAGGATCTCTGTGACGCACATAGCGCCTAGACCGTTCGGTCGATTTTCGTGAAATTTGGTACAAAATTAATTTATAGCATAGGGGTGTGCACCTCGAAGTGGTTTATCAAAATTACTCCTTTTTCTATTCCAATTTTAAGCCCATGTTTCATATAAATTTGATAATATGGGGAAGAATTTGTTTATCTTTCTTCTTTCTCTTCTTTACTAATAAAAAAGCTGAAAGTCTCTGTCCGGATTCCTGTCAGTATCTCTGTGACGCGCATAGCGCCTAGACCGTTCGGCCGATTTTCATGATATTTGGCACAGAATTAATCGTTTTCACTTGCGAGCCACATTGTAAAATTTTGGAGACGTGGCGGGCCGGTCCAACAATATTTTTGCTCAGATGGTCTATTTAGCGCTCCCCCCCCCCCCCCCCACCATACATCGCGAATATATAAAGATTTTTTTTTTAATTAAGCGCTCAGTGTTCATTTTTGAAAAATTCTGGGCTTGTTTCTAAATTGCTAGTTCCTTATACATATTTGCTCTTCGCTAAATTAAATTACATTTTAAGTGCCCGTAAATCTCTAATAATATAACGATAGGGAATCTTGTAAAAAATTTAGAATAGTACAGAAAACGGAAATAAAAAGTATTCTTTGTCACAAAATAAAGTGAAGTTTTTCTTTTAAAAAAGGCTAATGAGTGAGTGATTCAAGACAAAATTATTGCAATGTACTACAAATTTATTTTGTTGAATTAATGAAGATTAAAAACTTGGAAATAAATAAGAACTCGACGCGCGTGTAAAACTTTTAAAATATTTTTAAAATTTAAATAATTAATGAGAAGATTGCATTTGTTTACCGCTTAAAATTTCAGTCTATTTCAGGGACAAACTTCGTAGCTCTGATCATTAAGAGGGATTTTAAATGTTCGTCTGAAAATGTTTGTTCACATTTGTAAGTGGATGCAAAAAGAGAAAACATAGCTCTAGCATGATTTTTTGAGTTCTTAAAATCTTTTTGTGGGAGAGAACTGTAAACGGAAGTAGGTTACCTTTCTTGTGGCATTCTTACAAAGCTTTCTTGAGTAAGTCATTAGTTGCTAACTCGATGATTTCCAGTTGCATATCAGAAGGCACCTTGTCAATATCACAATTAAAAGGGTTTTGAAATAGTTGAATTTCGTCTGATGCATGATCAGAGTCTTCGAAACGGGTTTCAAACTCATGTCATAGCTAAGACATGACTTCCAAAACGTAATCCTTGGGAAAGGTAGCATTGCGTAATGACTTAAATTCTTACACGTTTCAAAGTGGTCAAATATTATAGATATTAAATGCTTTTCGAAAAGTATGAGTTTTTGTCTGAAAGCTTTGCCACGGTAGTACAAGTCACAAACTGAAGAATTTTCACCTTGCAATTTCAAATTCAGAAATTTAATATGCGTCGTGAGATCAACAACGTGAGTTTTCATACAAATACACTGTTAGAAAGTTAAGGTACAGGACGACGCTGTTCAGTCATACGAGTAAAAATGTCAATCGCTTCTCGAAGTTCAAAAAACCGCCGCAATAATTGCCTCTACTCAACCAGCGAACTTCACAATGGTACGGAACATCTGGGTAAACACTCAATTTCAGCAAGAAGATTTTTGAATTGACGGTGTTTGAGGGAACTTGATCTGGTGAAGTTAACTGTTTTGACAGCTATGTTTATTACTTTAGCTACTTTCAAGTGTTTCCCACACTAGGCTTGTTGATGGATAATGCAGTGAAAAAACATGGGTTGAACACCTCAAACTATTTTTATGAAATTGGAAATGTTTCCAACTACTCTGATTTTGGGACACCACATATTTTTTGTACCATCTGTAGTAATACCTTTCAGGTGTTTAAAATCAAGCCTAAGGTTAGAAATGGTTTCACGTATTTTTCCAAAAATTTTGTCCCCGGTCACATTACTCTCCAGGAAATGCCCAATTCCAGAGGACTTCTAGGAGAATGTGGCGTGGAGAAAAGAGATTTGTTCTTGGAAAGAGCAAAATGAGAGATGGGTGCTGCACTCGTCGTTAACAGTAGAAACTGATTAAAAAACGATTAAAATAGACGGTAAAAATATTTTAATTAATTATTGGAAATTAAAAATAATGTTTCAATTATATTTCCAACGAGACTGTCTCTGTTCCGAAAAACAAAAAGAAATTTGTAGGCTTCCCGCGGGCCGGACTAAATCTGTTCGCCGGCCGGATCCGGCGCGCGGGCCGTAGGTTGGAGAGCCCTGGTTTACAACAAGGATTGCGGGCCAAATGTGGACTTACAATTTCTTAATGATTAGAACTGGCACTACCATTTAATCTATTTTTTGACATGTTTGACGATTTATTCTTTTGTTAAAAACTTTCAACTTTTCTGACTATTTTCATTTTTTACTGAATTGACTTTAACTAAGCTATCTTGTTAAAAGAATATATAGAATATATTGATATAGAATTGTTTCTTCCAGATTTCAGGTGAACTCTGGAAAACTTAAAGATAAATTGTCTAAATCCTCTCAAAAGAAGTGCCACTAAAAAAAAAGTCGCTGGTGGCTTACATGGGGACATAGATAGCTGTTAAAAACGGGGTGGGGGGCGTTTTAAAAGATTTTGAATATGAATAAAACATTTTAAATTATGCTTAAATATTAAGACATACATAAGATAGAATGTTCTTACGGTATTATTTTATTTCATATCAAATGACTCTTTTATATGATTCCTTAGTACTTAAGAAAAAAGCTCAAAATAATTAAATTTTAACAATATAATAACACGATTGTGGAATAAAATATATGAAAAAAATATTTTTAAAAATTATAAGTAAAATCTTTCATATTAAGTACAGACAGAGTTCTAAATAATTATTTTACGTCACACTTTGTTTCATAATCAGATTTCTAATAATGGGGAGCTGTCAAAGAAAAAGAAGATGAAACTGGTATCAGTTGAACATATTAACAAGTATTTGACAAGTATTGGAAAGGAATATGGGTTATAAAAAAAAAAAGAAAGAAAGAAAAATCATCTAAGATTTTCATTGCTACTATAGCAAATCGAGGGGGAGGAGGATTAAAAGAGGCTAGATACAGTATTCATTGTTTCAAATGAATACCGCAATGTTTCCCAATTGGTTGTGCTAAACGTCGACCTAGCTCCATTTTCTAAAAAAATATTTCTCTATCTCATCTTAATTATTGTTTTGAAGTAAACATATTGCAATCCAATAATCTGAAGCCTATTCTAAGAAGAAACTAATTTCAAGTTTTGCCTTTTTGAAAACATTTTTATTTTTTCTTTAGGCCAAGATGTTAGCTTTCCCATTTTGGACAACTTTCCGCTGCTTTTTTTTTTTTTTTTTTTTTGGAATTCTTGACTTACAGAAGGAGTTATTCTCTCGATCACTTCAGTTATAGGATCGAAAAAAGTAAACGGTATTCTTAATCAACAGTCAAATCCTTCAAAAATACCGCAAATTACAAGATTTTTTTTTTTTTAAATTGTATTTCAGAAACCAGTATAAGTGCATTTCTTTACATGGAAGATAAAATGTAAGATATTATTTTCTTTCTTTTTTGAGTTCTTATGCAAAAAATGCAGATTAGGTCTACTTTAATTAGACATTAATAACCACCGTCACAAATGCATAGCTTGCAAAGTGCTGCCAAACAGTTTTTTTCTCCATAAAACAACATATTTAGCGCTTAAGTGGTTCCTGAAATAAACGGTTCGATTACAATTTACTTATATGTTAAGCGGTTTAAAAAAAAGCAACACCCAATGCAACCTTAATTTCAGATCATTCATTCATAATTTTAATCATTTTAGAGCGTAATTTTATGCATAAGTAATTTGATTTTTCCATGTATGTTTTTTGGTATCTACAAGTTTTATGAGATTTTAACAATTTTTATTTTCACAGATGCTTTCATAATATAAGGTCTAATGATGGCACCTAAGTCGGCAAAGATGTCACAAAGACGAATCACGTTCGTTAAGTAAAAAGGCTGACCTTGAAAAAATTAGCATTTGATTTTGAATTTCTGCAATTTCACTGTAAAAACTACTAATCTATATTTATAGATAATGTATACTAAATAAAATAATTTGGCAATTTTTAATGGTGTGAATGTTTCGTTTTTCTCATGAAAACAGTATAACAGGATATAAAGTTATGTAACTTTCGAGTTGAAAAACCAATTTTTGACTTTATATTAGTACTCATAAACCCTGAGAGATTTTATTATACCAAGTGAAAAATTGTTTCTGTTTAGTAGTTCTGGAGTTTTGAACCGTCACACATTTATTGTTTTCATCTAAGTAAATTTTGAAAGGATAATAAGAAAAAGTATTATCTAATCTATAATAATATTCAGTTTACAACAAAAACCATTCTGTGCACTCTAAATGCTGAATACTGCACATATGGTGCAAAATAAAGTAAGTTTGTCAGCAGTATTTCTCAAATAAAGTAGGTTCAAGTGCAACTTATAACATTAAAAAAAGAAGAAGAAAACCATAAAAATAATCTGTTTTACCAGAAAAGGAAAATAAATGCAGAGAATTGCATGTATAAAGTTAAAATAAACTTAATGGATTGCATATTTCAAAACATTTCCCACTTAATGCTGCACATTTTAGCAACACAATAATGCTGAAAGTGAAAAAAGCACTTTTAGTGAGGGTACCGATGTAGTATTTTCAGTTACCTATAGTGATGTGAAATACCCAGGTATTTATTTTTAGGGGTAAATACCCAAAATGGGTATTTACCCGGGTATTTATTTCAAAAATTTATATTAAACTAAAATACTTTTCTGTATATGTTCCACTATATATATATAACCAACCATATACAAAACAATAAGTTTTTGCCCAAAAATTGTATTTTGATTACATATTTAAAGAATTATTGTGTGAAACAACTTAGCAATCTAATATGATATTTACAGGGTGATTATAATTAAAGTTCTATTTTCAAAACGTTCTAAAAATAAAACCACTGGTCAGAATGACGTCAGATTTCAAGAGCATATTATCGAGGAATGGGGAAAACATATGGCAAATGAAAATTAAATAGTTGAAATTTTTAGCAATAGATGGCGCTGTAAGCATCATAATTTAATAGCGATCGTTCATTCTTTCATCAAATTGATCTTTAACTGTCGTGAGATTGGCACAAAAGATGTTCAATATGCTGTCCCCCGTTTTCTGAAACAAGTTGAAATCGAGAAACAGCATGTTCCACAACTGATCGAAGTGTTTCCGGGCTAACGTTTAAAATGTGTTGCGCAATGCGTGCCTTCAGATCAGCTAAGGCACTGAACACAACAGCTTTCAGATAGCCCCATAAACAGAAGTCACACGGGTTGAGATCAGGTGATCTGGACGGCCAGGCTGTATGGAAATGGGCAACAGAAAATCCACACGCAAATAATCCAGTACCGCTTCATCCTGCAAAGGTCACAGTGTGGTGCAGGTTTACGGCATCATTTATCATAGGGCCATATTTTTTCGAAGAGACTGGTGCCTCCGGTCCTGTTACTTGTACCGTAACTATTAAGCGCTATGAGTGCCTTTTGCGCAACTACGTCATTCCAGCTCTACAGCAGCGCGGATGCGTGGATGAAGTCATTTTTATGCAAAATGGCGCACCTCCGCACATTGCGAATCGAATGAAGCAGCTGAAGCGCCATTTCGGAAGTGCTAGAATTATCAGCCGCCATTTCCATAGAGCCTGGTCGTCCAGATCACCAGATCTTAACCCGTGTGACTTCTGTTTATGGGGCTATCTGAAAGCTGTTGTGTTCAGTGCAACTTAGCTGATCTGAAGGCACATTTTAAACGTTAGCCCGGAAGCACTTCGATCAGTTGTGGAACATGCTGTTTCTCGATTTCAACTTGTTTCAGAAAACGGGGGACAGCATATTGAACATCTTTTGTGCCAATCTCACGACAGTTAAAGACCAATTTGATGAAAGAATGAACGATCGCTATTAAATTATGATGCTTACAGCGCCATCTATTGCTAAAAATTTCAACTAATTAATTTTCATTTGCCATGCGTTTTTCCCCTTCCTCGATAGTATGCTGTTGAAATCTGACGTCATTCTGACCAGTGGTTTTATTTTTACAACGTTTTGAAAATGAATTTTAATTATAATCACCCTGTACATTAAATGTGTTGGATATGCCTAGTCAATGTTGATAGCCGAATTTCAGATATAAAAAGCAATTCTACAAAAAGTAAAAAGCTTAACTTATTACAAAAAAAGCAAGCATCTCACTTAAGTTTTAGAATAGTTCATTCTAATTCTGACAGTTTTTTTGATAAGATTTTATTAAGCTTTTAATTAAAAAAAAGTATAATACATAATTTTTTATATTTTTAATCTTTCATTTTACAGTTTATGTTTTAAAAAGAAAATCATCACCTTTTGATACCACTCAAATTTTTTTTGCAAAATGCGCAATTACTAGGGGATTTACCCTGCCTTCTGATGAATACCCCAAAAAAATATTTACCTTCCCACCCTACATCACTAATTGCATGTATTAAAAATAGTTTGAATAAATCTTCATCATGAAGTACCGGGGAGCAAATGCAAATGAGTAAGGCAACAGAAAACTATATATATATATATATATATATATATATATATATATATATATATATATATATATATATATATATATATATATATATATATATATATATATATATATATATATATATATATATATATATATATATATATATATATATATATATATTGCTTATTAATGTGAAAACTGTTTCTATATTTGCCACGTTATCACTTATACAGCAATAAAATAAATAACATCACAGTGTTAATAACTTCTCAGTTTATTCTTCCATTCTTCCAAACATCCCTCATGCATTAAAGTAAGAAAAAACAACGTTAAAAAAAGCACAAATTTGCCAATTACAGCAGATATATGTTTCGCCGTCTCAGGGAACGCCTTTTTCAATACCAAAAGTAATAGTACAGTAAAAATTGGGGTCGGACCCAAACATCCGAAAAAAAAGCTAAACCTGGCGCAAATTGTTTATTACCCTCCCAATAAGAACAGGTAAAAAGTCCCACCCCATTGTGCGTCGGGTTTTGGAATGGAGGGCATCTAAAAATTGCTATTTTGGGTATTTTTCCAGAATTTTTAGAGTAAATTTAAAGTGAGACTATTATGTTACACTAAATTTAAAAGCATGAAATTAAAGGTGTTTGACCCCCAAGAGGGATGACATAACCCACCAATGCTACAGAGCCCCCTATCCCCGTAAAACGAAGCAGTACCTCCGAACCCCTCTCCATGCATTTCATATGGAAACATTATTTTATGCTAAGTTAAAGTTAGAAACCAAGTATGTCCATCCTTCAAGAACGATAGTGCACCTCCTTTCAAAGCTACAGTACCCTCCCCCCTGCCAAATAAAATTAATTCTCCCCCCCCCCCTTTTATTTCAAGTAGAAGTATTATTTCATGCAAATCTAAAATGTATTAAATCAGGACTGTCCATCCCATAAGAACAGTAGCTCAGGTCCCTAAACGAAATTATATACTAAAATATTATCCTTCTCCCCCCCATCCCCCCTGATGGTGCACATTTGATTAAATGGCCAGAAAAATTACGCTGAACTGTTTTTTGCTTTCAAATGATTTCTCCTAAGCTTGTAACAAAAAGTCTTCGTTATCAAGTTCTTTTTTGGAATCTAGATCCTCAGCAAAATCGTTATTCTTGCAGCTATATCTAACACAGTTTGTGCATATAATTGAGCACTTCAGTCCACATTGACTTTTCAAACATTCACTATATCCAATGAACCTCTCAGAGCAAGCACAAGATTTGAGACGCAGAAAGTCTTCTAGAGCAGAAAACTTGGCTGTTGTAATAGGACGCAGATTATATTTCTGTGGTGCTTTTTTTGCATCCATCAAAAATGACGCTAGCTTTCCCATACTTACAAGTGACCTATACACTGCATTGCTGGCATATTTCCTTGAAGCTTACATATCATTACCAAAAATATGATCAAGCAGGTATCTTCCATCTATTACATATGAGGCAGTGAGAAGCAAAGGGATGTAAGTGGCAAAATTAAAAATTTGGAGATAACCAGTACAAATGGTTGGTGAACCTCTCCTCTATCTTGGGGCAAGAAATGGTACTAGTTCACCTGGTAGTTGCTTCTATACAGCTTGATTTCGAAAAGAAAATCAATGAAAGCCTACCTAGGATCTTATCTTTAAACACGTTTTATTCAAAATTTGAAAATGTCTACTTACATCCCTTTGCTTCTCACTGCCTCATATATGACACCAGCTGTTCGTTCTGTGATGTTGGGTGAACCTTTTGCTTCTGATAATAGCACTTTAACGATACAGGATTTCTTTCCTTCTAAAATTATTCATCGAATACTGATGGAGGATCAGCGCATAACTCGTACCAGAAGTTTTTAGCAATTTGTTATTCCATCTTTACTGTTCATACCATTCGGTGTAAAAGATGGTTTGGTCTTACACATCTTTACAGACAGTAACTACTCTCGTAACAGAAGCTAAAGACATAACTGCTTACCTCCTTTACAAAGAAATGCCACAAAATTTTTTGCCTTCAATTTCCTTTGATGTTACTACCCGAACGTTAAAGGTCTCATCAGAACTCACCTTATCATCAACGAGAAATATCACTACCAACTTGAGAGGGAAGAAACTTCTGGGGGCTTTAGAAACGGATTGTGATTTCCAAACTGGGAGATAAAAAGGTGTAAATATTGTTGTATTGCTCATTGCTCTCATCAAGACTTATTGTATCGTTGAATCACTATAGGTTCTAGACCACCTGAATTTGTCACTGCGTTGGATCGTTGGACAGCTGATGTTTTAGCTGATGTTTGATGTGATCAAATTTTTTTTATCGCACAATGTACTCAAAAGTTTCAGATAGTGTTGCAAGTATATGTCTGCATATTTAACATAATTCACATAATCAGCTGCGTAAAAGAGATGCAGCTTTAGAGGGTGCAGAATTGCAGCATTGCCCGTCTCACTATTCGGAATTCCGGTTTGTCCCACCCTTATGGTGATGGCAAAAGATTGTAGAAAGGTTGAAGTAAGTTAATCAAGAAGAAGTAGGGAAACTTTGGTCAATTTGGACTTTTTTTATGCTGCAAAGGAATTTTGTTTTCCAACGCTCTAAAAAGTTTAATAACTCCAGTCACAAATAATTTGGTTACTGAGCTCGCTTAGATCTTTTAGAATTATCATTCTGACATTACCATATCATTGTGAGGCATTTTGTACTTCGGAAAAGTTTAAGTCAGGGAATTTTTTTCGTAAACTTCACTGCAATAGTTGATTTTAGAATGTAAATTCAGGGTTACCCCCCCCCCTCCTCAAAGCGATGGCGCACCCCTTAAGTGTGACGGAGTACCCATCCAGAATAAAAGTCCTTAAAAAATAAACGAAAAAACTGCCTTTTTCAGTCCCTTGAAAAAACTGCCTTGAAAATTCCAATAACGCAAAGCTGCTCCATGGACCCTCCCCCCATTCCCCCCCCCCCCGCCTCTGCAACCCTGTTAATTAAATTTTTTTTCTGTAAGAGTTTATTGTTTTACTATTATAGAGTGGTTTCTGCGAGGTTTGAGACTTTTTTTTATGTAATAGAAATTATTTTTATTTAAATAGAGGATTATTTCGTCCCCCCTTCGCCCCAAAACCCGACGCGCAAAACGCTGGGACTTTTTACCCCTTCTTGCTGGAAGGGTAAGAAGTAATTTGCAACAAGTTTCACCTTTTTTTTTTTTTGGATGTTTGAGTTTGGCCATTTTTTGAGCTAATTTTACTGTACTATAATGAGCTTATGGATGAAAAGATATCCGACAAAAGACAAGAACAGATAAGCATGCATTGGCAAATTTGTGCTTTTTTTAACGTTGTTTTTTCTTACTTTACTTTTCAGCACAATAGTATTTATTTATCTTATCCCTCATGCATCCTTTTTTTTTCTCATTTTGGATATGACTAACCTAAATTGTGATTTTGAAATTCTGAAGTTCTTCATTGAATTGCTTATTCTTCTCCAATTATGAAATTAAAAAGAAAGATTCTTTGTTTCACTATATGTTTCTTTCATAATTTCATCAAGTCTTTCTATAAAAAATATTATAAACTGTGTAATACATATGTATGTATGTATCAGTTTTACCAATTATTTCATATTTAGATTTTTAAAAAAAAATCCCATTCACTTTTTGCATTTTTTTTGTAAAATACCCAGTTTTTGGGTATTTACCCAGACCTTGGGTAAATATCCGGGTAAATACCCAACAAATATTTACCTACCCGCTGGGTAGTTTCCCGATCCACATCACTAGTTACATATAATAAAAATTCTCATTTTTATACTACCTTCATGGATAAAAAGTTTGTTTTATGAAAAGTCTATAATTGTTCTTAAAATAAAGCTTCAGATCGTATTTTGCTATTTCCTTCTATTTGTAAAAGTTTTTTGTAGAAATGAAAAAGCGCCACTTTTTCTCCTTTAATAGGTGTTTATAAAATATAGAGATGGGGGGAGGGGGACATTGATTTATTTTGTGTAAAATAAAATAAATATCAATAAAACATATTTTTAGCAGCAGTTAATTATTTTTGTGTAAAAGGCTTTTATATTTCTTTACTTGTCACGTTTCATAGCAGAAAGCATTATTTTTGTTGATGAAAAACTTTAGAAAAGGATTAGATTTTGTATGCAGGCTGATTTCTACATACAGAATCAATTGCTTTACTTTTCTATATTGTTCTTCAGCTATAAAAGCAGTGATTTCGGCTGTGAAAAGAAACAACGATAAGGGAAAAACCTTTTGCATAAAAATTGATAATTATTTAATTTATGGTTTACTGCTGTTAATTTAACTGTTCCAATCATTTATAAAACCGTTTACTACTGCTACTTTTATACCGCAGTGCAGCTGATTTCGCAGCATATTACTGCGAACTTTACAGTTTGATACTGTTAATTTTTCACGGCAATTTCATTAAAAAGCAGTATATTACTGTTAATTATACATATTATCTCTGTTAAATTTACAGGCCAAGTCATTCCTAAAACAGTGTATTACTGCTAAATTTACAGTTTGATACTGTAAGTTTTACAGGGCAGTTTCATTACAATACAGTACAGCTGATTTTACAGTTAATCATTGTTTATTCCAGGGCAATTCCATTAAAAGACAGTGTATTACTGCTAATTCTACAGTTTATCGCTGTAAATTTCACAGTAAAATTCTGTTATAAGACAGTATCTTACTGCAAATTTTACAGTTTCGAATTATAAATTTTACAGTTTTTCTTTGGAATGTGAGCTGCCAGTATTATACTGTAAAAGCAACAGTTTTTTTTTTTTTTTTTGCAGTGTAAATATTTAAGATTTTGTACTGATCAGATATAATTGCCCGAATTTTGTTCAGGGAAGTTTCAAGGAAAGTATCAGCTTGAAGGAATTTTTATTACGTTAGCAGAACTCTCTTCAAGAGGAAACTTTATCTACAAGTGGAGTTATGTAGGTACAAGATTCAGTGGAGTCCAAAAAAAAAAGGTCAAATAAAGAAATATAAGGGTAAAAAAAACATGTACTCAACAATTGTAAAACATCTAACTGTCGATTTTGTACACAGAAAATTAGGAAGATTAGCATTTGAAAAAACTATTGCGCCGACGAGTAATCTTGTTAGTACAATTACATTTCATTTTCAGTCTTGGTGAACAAAAGTTATCATTAATCTATTTAAATATTCGGGTTCAAACTGTTTTCTGCGAAACTTGGAGAAAATAGTCGTTTATTATACTGTAAATTTCTATTATGTAGCTTAATGAAACTGAAACAACGCTCGATAATTAGATCGCATTGGAAAAATATTTGTTAAATGCTTCATTACATAGATTTACAAAACCTCTCTATCCTCAAAAATAAAGATCAATAATTGTAAATGAGCTTATTTTAACATCATTTTTGAAAATATATTACATAATGTAGAAAACTATGCCGGTTTTTTTGCGAGGGTCAAAATGACCATCGCCGCATGTTTAGGTATGCAAAAGCCGCTGTAATTCTACTGTTAAGACAACAATGGACCCTCATTAGAAATTATCAATTTAATTATTGTTTCAGAAAAATAATTTTTTAACCACAATGAACAAACATTATTGTTAAATTAAACTGTTTACATAATTTTAATACTGCTATTTATTTACCAAGGGAAGCATTTCCACTTGTTTAAAGCTTTATCTACTCCTATTTTCAGAGAGTAGTGGTAAACTTATTACTAGTACTAATGGCCTACTAAGGGGTTCCCTTTGCTAGAATGCATCTTGAGCCCCTTAAATTTTTGTCTATGGGTGTAAAAAATAATTTTTAAACACTTCTCTTTTTTCGATCCTGATCGCCTTTTCAGAGCAGGTCTATTGTTGTGGTATTTCCTAAAACCTCTTCCCCTTATGTGGATGCCATACCTTCAGAAAGTATCTTAAAACAGTTAAAATTTAGTTTGTCAGTTTAAAACCAAATACTTAAATACCAGAAGGCCATTCTAGGAAAAAATTCCATTCTTAAGCATTTTTTAAAAACTTTTTCCATTCAATACCTTAATTTTTTGTTTGAATATTTGCTATTCTATCATTCTGCCACAAAATTGTACTAAGACATACGAAAAAGTTGTAATAAATAATAATTAAATCTGAATTAATGCAGAAATTATTGTATGGGCTGGAACCCTGAAAAGCAAGCAAAATATGTTTGAATAAACGGTATTTTAAACTAGCATGTGAAAAACAAGTAATTGTGAGTTCTGGAAAAAATCCTCAAAAAGCGAAATATAAAATTTTAAACGTTCCACATCACACTACCTTAGGGATTTTTGGATAAAATTTAAACAGGAAGCAACAAAGTCAAGTAAAATTCCGAGATGTTTACAAAGATTGAAGCTACAAAATGATTTTGATTTGAAATGACACATGATTTCCTACATGTATCATTCTGACAAGGTTATACCCATGGCTATTTTACGATGAAAGTATGCAGAAAATAACAACTTACTTCAGTTCAAAAGAAACATTTGATTTGTTTTTCTCCGAGTAAAATGTACGACATTTTCTTTTTTTTTTTTTTCTGACGACAATTTTTGAATGTTCCACGGAATGTTTTTTTTTTTTTTTTTTTGTTAGACGGATCGATTATGATAGCGTGGTTGCTGGGCAAGTTTTGCGATAAACAATAGAGTAATAGAGTTGCGGAATTATTTTTACACATAAAAGATATTATTTGATGTTTTTTTTTTTTTTTGGCGAAATATTTTAAATTGCAGTAAAAACCGCTTCACTCGCTAAATAGAGTTTTAAAGCAACTGTAAATCTAATTTAAAGATTTCACGAAAAGTTTTAAATTCGAAAGAAACTTAGTTTTTTTTTTTTTGAAAAGGTGTGTATGTATTTTATACAAAGAAAAATGATCATTTCACATTAGAGGGGGAGTCAATTTTTTTTATTCAACGGACTTCCATTACATTTCTAGCACGAGCATCGCTGTGCGGGTAATGCTAGTACTTAATAATCGTATAATGTTTTATAAAGGTGCAATGAATATTGAAGAAAAAAAGTATTTTGGGTGTTCGCTTACCTAAATTTTTAAGAGATTTTTCAGTTTTGTTTCATTCAAAATGTAAAAGAACAAAAATGCATCAAACATTGCATGAAAAAAGGACGAAAAGTTACTAGTTCTATATTTTAAAGCTTGAATATGTTAAATATGTACTTAAAGAACCAATAACTAACTATTAATTACATAAAAATACTTTTAGGATTTTCTAACTGGATTTAGACAGACATATTCAAGTATCAACATAATGGCAGGAGTGTTAATTCCGCTTACTTCGAATATTGGTTAAAAAAATATCCCGCTTAATGTAATAAATTCTCAAAGAAACAAACCGTTTATCCCTACTATTTCAATCCCGTTTAATGTAATATCCCGCTTATTAGAATAATTTTCCGTTTAAATATGGCTATTCCATTAAGCGGGTTCGACTGTATGTGATGCCCATTAATCGCCAAGTCTCTCATTTTGGGACCGTACCATATCTCTTAACCTAATAAATGTATATAGTTTAAAATTTAAGCTACATATGATTAGAGATGTGTAATGAACCTCAAAACATATGAAAAAGGTATTTTCAATACGATACAAATAGCGGCGTTTAATGGATTAATTTTACTTTTAGAATACAAAATGGTCATCAGCAAGTTCTAGTAGACGAGTAGAATCCCAGACTTTCAAAAAAGTGAAGATCGAAAGAATAGCGAGATCTAAAGAAAAAAAAAGTGGCAACAGATGACAGACAATTTTTATATTAAAAAAAATGAGTGACATGAGAAAAGAATTAATGTGGGAACATTCGAAAGAAAATAATTACTAATTACACGGAATATTGGTACTCGCTTTGAGTACATTGTATAATTGCTTTGTATGCTTACCCAAATGTACGAAGAAAACCATTTTACCTGTAAGTATTTTGTTACTTCTCTAGCAAAAAGAATAGTTGACGACGTGGACGGGAATGCAAAGAAACTTGTTCGTCAGAAAATAATGGGCAATAGCAAAAAGCATACACTTAAACTTTGCTAACTTAGCAAGTCGCGCCAAACACAAAAATATTCAACATTAGAATGGAAAAGATTGAAGGAAGAGGAAGCGGTTAAAATTTAATGAGAAAAACTGAGAATCATTAAAAAAATGTCAAGTTTCTAGAAAATTCAGTGCAAAAGAAACATAAAGCGTAGAACCCACTGCCTTTCGGAAGGCAGCAGCTTACATATCTCGAATTTAAAATTAATGAACTTAATTCCCAATAATGAACTAAAATGTGAGAAATGGAATGCTGTTAATTATAAAGGTAAGCTCTATCCAGGGGGCACAACTAAAAAGATGGGAAGTCGATAATTTTTTTCCGAAAATCGCATAGTGTTCCACTCGTGACACTTATTAAAAATACTAGCTGTTACCGCGGGGCGATGCCCGTGCTAAAACATTCTGCAGCCAGCTTGAAGAAGGGCAAGGATAATAAGGCAAGTTTTTTTTTAAACATCGATGAAAACTGAATCCGGGCCTCAAATTGGAGAAAACACTTTATTCTTTTTAGTATTTTTTGATTTGCGTAATTATTTTTGAGATTTTACCAATAGCAACGCAGAGACTTGCTTTTCACAGCAGACGAAAGCTTTAACACAAGTGTTAAATTGCGCCGCAGACCCTTTTTTCCAAACTTCCTAAGAATCGATTAAAGCTCAATCTCGGCTCATTTGAAGGAAACTTTTTTTTCCCTTACTTCACAGTTTGAGTAATTATTTTGAGAGGTTTTTACCATAAACGGATAGGATAACTGCATTTTATTTCGGACGAATGTTTTAATGCAAATGATAAAACTACGCTTCATTCCCCTTTTTTGCAACGTTTCTAAACGTTATAATTTATTGCTCGAATTGAAAATTAGAATTTTTTTTTTACCTCCGCAAGAATTCACTGCGGTTAGGGAGTCGATTTGATTTTTCAAGCCGTTCAAGTAAATGTTCTGCGTGAAAGCTATAATTCGTTTCTTAGGTCTTCTGCGCATGTGTATTGCGTCAGATAGTCGAGCTCTATGAGACGAAAGCTTTAACAGAAAGCGTTAAACTTCCTCACAAGTCCTTTTTTTTCCTAACTTTCTAAGCATCGTTAAAAACTCGATATCGGCTTTAACTTGAAGGAAACATTTTACCTTTCCGTCTTTCAAAATTTGGGTAATCATTTTGAGAGATTTTACCAAAAAACGGTTAGGATAATTGCATTCATTGCTGACGAATGGCAGAGTATTATATTACGCAACAGTCTCCTTTTTTGCGACGTTTCTAAGCGTGATAATTCATTACTCGAATTAAAGTATATATCTATTTACTTCTGTAAGAATTATCTGCGGTTTGAGAGTCTATTTTATTTTTTAAGCCGTTCAAATAATATTTTGAGTGAAAGCTAGAATTCGTTTATCAGGTCTTCTGCGCATGTGTACTGCCTAAGATGGCCAACTCACGAATTGATGGAAATTTTCAACGATGCGTTTCAAAATTCATTAAAAATTTTCTCGTCTGAAATTCAGAATTTGGGCTTCTACGTGCAGACCCCTGGGGTACATTCGATTTTTGTAAGCTACTGCAGAAACACATTTCATCCGTATACCGGAGATGACGTCATTGCAGAAATACACATTAAGTTTATCCTTGAAAATTGACTCAATTAGATTCGCAATTAGAATCGTTTACAAAATGCTGTTCTAATTAATTGAGAGAAATAGATCAAACATGTTCTTGTTTCGAAATTAGAGATGAAAACAGTCGGAAAAAAACCGGAAAATTTCCGAAAAAAACGAAAAAAAAACGTTTTTTTTCCGAAGGAGTAAATTTCCACTTCGGAAAAATTGAAAAAAAAAATAAAACAAATAAAAAAATGAATTTTTTTCAACTTTTCAGGGTTTAAATTGAAATTTTCTGCAAAAAGTGATTAGAAATTTCTCAGGCTTAAATTCTGATGTAATTTCCTCCACCCCCCCCCCCCCCCGTTTTATGTTAAAATACTGTCTAACATTAGTGCAAGTTGTTGTATGACAATATAATTTGCAGATAGATCAAAAAATGTTTAATAATACTCTTTGCAAAAAAGCTTAAACCAATAACCTTATTGGAGAATTTATTTTCCTTCTTCATAAAACAAACAAGCTAACTTTAATCACAAAACTATGTGTCTGCTGACTGTGCGAATCAAATGTACAGGGTGCGGCAAAAAAAAAAAAAAAAAAAACGGGGCAAGCAATTTTCCATGAAACTTTAATCAATAAATTTAATTGGTTTCAAACTGACAGCCTTTTGCAGTAATTCAGAGATGGAACTGCTTGTTGAAATTTTCATTTAAGGGCTCTCTGCAAGTTCTTTAATCAATCCTATTCCTTATAAAGCAATTGGTTTAGAGAGTTAAATTTTATGTGTGTTTAAGGTAGACCTTTGACTCCAAAATATGCCATACAGTGTAATGAATGGGATTGAGGTCGAGCGAGTAGAGCGTACACTCTAAAGATATCATGTCAAAAACAATGCGCCTTGTACCATTCTTGTCTTTTTGGCCATATGAATCGGTGTGGAGTTAAAGGAAAATGTCCAGTCTACAATGCTGAAGTGCTCTTAGGCATACAGAAGTACAATAACTTCTAAAATGTCCTTCTGGTTCCCTTTTTGATTCATTTTACAGCCCTCATTCACAAAAAACTACAGATTTTTTGTCGCTTGTGCTGATTCCATCTCAGACCAAGCCTGATTTCGGATTTTGGCGATATCTAACACTTTCTAAGGTGCTTGGAGTGTCTACAGACCAAATTCTATGATTCTGGGGGATGTGAGCCGGTTGAACGGTAAATCAGTGAAAGGTATCTCTTTCAGCGTGGACTTGCGGCCCGTCTCAAGCATTTCTGGCATCTTTGGAGTCATACAAATGCCTGAACTTTTTGGAACTCGTAAAACTGCTGTTTGAGTTGTATTTTCCCTTAGTCCCACTTATCGGTCACAAATTTTCATCTTACAATTGACGTCTCTCGTGGAATCCCAAGGATTTCATTGAATTCACTTTTGGATGACCTGACGATTCACTGAAATGTTCACTGTTCGTTTTTGTACACATTCCCGACTATCATTTCCAAGCAATCCAAAAACGGCATGCTGTTTCAAATACTGTTTGTAGAGGGACAACAAGCAAACGAACTGTCGTTCTACTTGCTTAAACAACTTAAAATAGCAGGTATTTTGCTTAAAATTGTAAGAAAACCGAAAAACAATACATAAATTAGGTAATAAATTAGGCACTCATTAAAGTGAAATTACCTTTCTTCCATTCGATGATACAATTTTTGTCCGATATTGTTTTTGCCGCACCCTGTATACTGCCGTGCTAAGCAAAAAAGGGGAATTTGAAAGTGTCGCTCTCTCTCTCTCTCTTCCATATATTTGATTCAAATGTCTCTTTTTTTAAAGAATTTTTCAAAACAATAGTTCTTGATCAAATGACCCTGTAACATCTTATTTATTAAGTAAAATACGAAGCACAGAACAATTTGATTATAATAACTCAAATTTGTTCAAAAGGGCTGGTAAAACTACTTTTACTACTATGCTTAGCACGGCCGTATGAATAAACTGAAACTAGTTTTGGTTCAGCTTAAGAAACACCAATTTAGTTTTGATTTGGTCTGAGACTGGATTGGAAAAAAACTCAATAGCTTTCATTTTCAGCCAGTAAAGTTACATTGTATTATTTTTCTTTCAAAAAAAAATCAATCATGTTCGAAAGTCGAAAATTTCAATTAATACTTCAAGTTTCAAATTCAATCTAAAATAGAAAATGTAATTGTTACGATTAGACACATACTACCCAATATTATTGGTTGAATGACGACTTGACTTATTTCTGGTGTTTGATCATGAAAGCTCTCAGTTATAAAACAAAAAGTTTTTTTTTTGTTCAAATTAATCTTACCTTTATGTGTATTTCTGTCAAGCAGATGTGTGGATAGCATATATTTCTTAATGCATACTGTATACGTTCCAAGAAACACAGAGCTATTAAGAAACCCTAATTTTATTCATAAAAAATTCAAATTTTTCATTTTTTCAAATTTTTCCCGAAAAAAACCGGTAAAAAAACGGTTTTTTTCCACCATTTCAAAATTTCCGGAAATTTTACATCTCTATTCGAAATGAAAACCCTTTCCAACATTATATGAGGCAGTGAGAAGAAAAGGGATATAAGTATCAAAAATAAAAATTTGGAGATAATCAGTTCACATGGTAGGTGAACCTCTCCTCTGTCTTGGGGCAAGAGGTAGTACTAGTATCCCTGGTAGTTGCTGCTATACAGCATGATTTAGTAAAAAATTTCAATGAAAGCCTACCTAGGATGTTATCTTTAAACGCGTTTTACTCAAAACAAAATTGTACCCTTATATATATCACATTGTTTCTTACTGTCTCATATACAGTTAAGGGGTATGGGGATTGTGTACCCCCTAAAGGATAAAACATTATTAAAAAAGAACTGAAATTTTAGCTTAATTAGTTAATTATGAAAAAACTTATTCGAAATTAAAAATTTGGACTTTGAAGTACACACCCCTGGGGTACGTTCGAATTCTGCACCAAGTTTCAGGGTTGTAGGTGCAATGGGGTGTTCTGGCCATCGGATTCAAGCTAAGACCGTCTGTCTTTTTTTTTTTTTTACTTTTCGAATAAGTTTCATATTTGCTCGTTCTTTACTAGCAAACACTTTAAAAAAAAGTAAGAAACCCCGTTTAATAATTAAAAAAAAGTAGCTGTTTGAATAAATACGAAATATTTGGAAGATTTTTTTTTTTTTTTTTTTTTTTGCAACAATTGAGAAGTTTAAAACTGATTTGCAAAACCGTGTTTCACACGTGACAGCAATATTTTATTAAAAAACAACAACCAAAAAATACATTAAGAAAATGATTTTTTTAGCTTAACAAAATCACACAGCTAAAGTATTTTTACAAGTAGAACAAAATTTTAGCTTATAACTAGCTGCGTTGGCCGGCTTTGCCTAGTCCACCTTGAAAATAAAAATTGTGTCAAGCGACGTATTTTTAACAATCAGGCTTAAATGAATAAATAAAAAAACATCATGCAAAATTCCCCTCCCAAAGAATGACGACAGATATTGCAATACTTTTAAGAAAATAAATCGAGAAAGATGGATTTAAAAAGCGTAGCCATGGAGACAGAAAATAAAATAAGTTTAAGAAATTAAAATGCGAAAGAAAATGGTTAAAAATTTGAATTGAAATGAGTTTTTTTTGAACTTGATTTAAAAAGGCTTGTAACTTTCTTTCCTTCCGAGATAGAAAATTAGTTTTTCGACCAAAGGTCGGGATGAGTCTGGAGTAAAAAACGTTGCTTTTTCCAATGGTGTCAGAAAGAAAACTGTGGGACAATTCCCTCACTTTATATTGATAGCTTTAATGAAGAAAGTAGCGCCTAAATTTCAGCTATGGCCTAAAAAAAATCGAGCTAAAAACACAAATAACGCCCGCCGTAATTAAGTTAGAGCATTGAAACAAATTGCGTCGAACGAGGAAAATTCTACCCTTTCCAACGATATGTAATATTAATATATGCAAGTAATTTTTCACCCCCATATTCGGGAATTTATGTGAAAATTTTCCTAAATTGGAATAAAAAAAGAACTACTCATCCATGTTTTTTCGAACCGGTCTGCAAACCTTTCCGGGGTTAAAAGAAAGATATTGTTAAAATTACAGCGAAATTGGCCGGGTAGTTCTCGAGCTCTGAGCGTTCAAACAAACAGACACTTTTTGGAGATTTCATTTTATAATAAGTAGAGAACTAAATCTTATGCATTCTTATCATAAATGTGAAAGTGATTTTGGTTGTTTATTTATTTGCTTGTTTGTTTGTTTGTTACCTGTTCATGCCTTAACTACCTAACCGATCGTCATGAATTTTCGTAGACACGTTGTCATGGGTGCCGCGGTGAACATGAGTCCATTAACAAAAAATATCCATGATTTTTATTAAAATTTTAAAGAAAATCATAAATTTGCGAATATTTGATCGAAAAAAAGTCATATTTCTTCGATTTTTGCAGCACGGCCCTTGAAAAACAGCACTTCACCCGAAGTTCGAGAGGTAATTTGAACACTCCCTAATTCGTCATTTTAAGTTGATTTCATAATCCAAACGAGGCTTATCTTGATTTTTGGACTTGTATTGTGAAGTATTTTCGCCAAGGACCGGAAGAACTATTTTCATATTACGAGCATAAAACGGGGCTTACCTTAAGTTTTCTGTATTGCAACGTGTTTTTGCCAGGACAGATAGTAATTTTGACGCCAAAATGAAATGCTTTGCTTAAAATAAAAGCATGAATATTTTCTTTTCGAATTAAATTCAAGAGCCTGGTACAAGCTTTTTTTCCCTCTAATTCGTTACCCTGTGTGCATTAGATGTAATATAACTTAGTATTGAATCGCAACCATTTTGAAAGCTATAAATCGCCAGAAAAAAAAAACATTGAATACGTTTGTCTTGCTCCAGATTAATAATTACTGATCAGAATTTCTTTAATTGACCAGAACAGGCTTGCCGTTTCAACGTTTAAACGCGCGAAGGAAAGGTCTTCAATTTGTATTAAACTTTAAATAAAAAAAAAAAAAAAAAAAAAAGATGGTATATCAACACCTTTTCCTTCTTGGCCCTTACGTATTACTCGGCTAACTCTGAACTTCGTGGAACGTGCGGAAAGATTTCAAAAACAAATCCTCATGACAATTTTTCAAACTGTCGCAAAAGAATTGTTTCATAGCTTTGTTGATTGTGCGGAAAAATAATTATTTTTTTTAAATTTACCGACTAAAGTCTCAATCAACCGAAGTACATTCCCAGACATGCAAAAAAAAAAAAAAAAAGAACTTTGAAAATGGCATAAATTTTTCAAAACCTTTGATGGATTCCAAAAGGACAAGCTTAACACTTTCGATATAATGTAAAATATTCCGGTTACAAAATAAAGCAAGCCATTAAATGTATCCCCCCGCCCCCCCCCCCCGCTACGTCGGAAACAAAACAAAAAAAAATCGCCAAGAACCCAAACAGGAGCAGAACATCCCCTTTGTTTAAAAAAATAGAAGAATAGAATGCAGAATATGCAAATATTTTACGCAGCATCATAAACTTGGCAAGTTTTCGGTGAATGCGTGGTTATGTTGTCCTTTTGGCAAATAACAGTAGATTTGGAGGACTATTTTGCTTTTTAGCGTAACTTTAAGTGATATTTGATTGCAAAAATAGAAAATGGTCCTAAAATGGCATTTATTTATTTATTTATTTAGTGGGCAGAGTTACGATAACGAGGTCGTGACGAAAAAAAAATATTGACGACACAGCCTTTTTAAAAGTTGCATTAAAATAGTATAAAAAAACCCGCCGAATCAATTAAAGTGAAAATAATATTAAATTCATTATTAAAGTTAACGATAATCCGCCAAATAAATAAAACAAAACGTTCAAAAAACATAAAAGCATCTACTAAAGTATACATTACTAGGCGGATGTCAAGTCCATCTAGGCCTCCAGTCTAGCCAAGAAACCACTTTAGCTTTAGCGCATTGGGGAATTTTTTTTTTTTTTCCTTTCTCTGGCAAAAAGTTCAGCAGCAATTTAAATAGCCGGCATAGTACCGGACACTATCTGACGAAGTTTGGGATTTAAGAGAAATGTTGACTTCATTTAAGAACTGTTAACCTCATTTGAATTGGAGTTTTTAAGAATTGCCCATCGGCTGACCTCTTTTCTCTTCTTATACATTTTCCTGATTTATATTATGTTATTTTTGTTTTGGAAGTATTTGACCTCTGCCTATGTTGGCCTGAATCGATTGACAAAATCTTCATCAACGCGAGCGAAGCCGCGGGTAAATGCTGGAACATATATAAATACTAGGCGGAAAATAGTCCCATTGTTACCTACACGTTAAAATGGAATCATCCAAAGGAACAAAAAAAAGAAAAAGAAAGAAATTAATAAACCTGAAACTTGTTTCTGACAAATTGAAAAAATCACAGCCAGGTGTTTCCTCAATGTTTCTAAAAGTTGCTATGTTAGTTAAAACTTTTAAAATTTTTTACTTGTTTCAGATATCATGATTAACATTATTTTAATTTTAGAGATTTAGTTGGAACCAGCTGTTTTTTTATCGTATGTAGCCTTGATTGTTTAAAAATAATTTATATTTTTATTTCAGCTGTCATTTCTTTAGTGGCAACCCTTGGTTTTGTTTATTGTTGTCTGTTTATTCTATTTTTCAAAAGATTAACGAATAAAAAAATGACACACATTTTCAATGCATGTTTAATAAAAGTCATTTCACCTTGTCGAACATACTTACTTTTCGTAAGTTTTTTTTTTTTTTTTAACAATTTTTGGGGAAATTATCACAGCTTGGAACATGCCAAATTGGCTATAAATTTCCAATCCTTCATTGTGTAGGAATTTTTTAGGTTTCCTTTGTCGGAAAATTTCTTTCAACCAAAGCGCGAGAAGAAATGTATTACCAATGCAAAAAATAAAAGAATCGGACCTCAACTACGGTCAAATGTGAACAAATTCGTGAATGCTCCGAAAACATTCATGCATGAATCTTAAATATTTTTTTAAATAAATTTTCTCCATCAAGGGGAAGGACTTTATCTTTCACGGAAGAAAGAGGATTAGGAGGTAAGGATCGATAACGCTCCCATCACTTTCCTCTGCATGAAACAAACGTTTCCGTCCAAATCGATACTCGCTCTCTTCGCAGTTTTGGTTTCGATTCCTTCAGTCTCTCTCAACTTTAATGTTATTCGAATGTAACTTTTTTATCTATTGCAAGTCTTTTCTTAGTTGTCGTTATCTTAGTTTTGAAAGCGCAAATTCAGTATTTCATGGGTTTTTGAATGGTGTCGCTCTTGAAACAATACTCATTCGTTTTAAAAGCGTTGTAAAATGGTCATGAACATTGTCCCAATCATATTAAAACGTTTAAGAAGTGATTTAACGGTACGGGAGCTACGTGAGTACTTGGAAAGTTATGAACACTATGTAAAATATATTTTTAAATCGGAGGTACTATCGGATTCAAGTGCCTACAAATGTTTCGAGAGAAAACATATGTTGCAGTGAATAATTTACTATTCGTAATAAAAATGAATCTGTTATCAATTAATGATTTTATTTTAGTTGTTTAATACATACAGGACATTTCAATACCAGATAATTGACTATATCACACTATAGGCAAATTTTGACAGCCCTTTAACTATTAGTATTTCACGTCGTATTTCCAAGAATAATTCTGTCTTTATTGTCTTTAGAACATCATTGCGTAACTTTTGCAAACATTTCAAACAATTCTCAACCTAATCTAGAATATTTTGCATTTCTTCCGCATAACGCGGATAAGATAAATAAACCTATATCCGCGGTTCTACCGTTAAGAACCATGTCTACTACTGCCGAAAATTTTAACACTTAAGGGGAGGAGTGGTCTCACAGACCGCTTCTAAAGAATGCAATGAAATGTAAACCTGATGCACTTGCCAAAACATCCTGATAAGCAAGGGGGGTGTTCAAGGTCACAAAACAAAAAGCTATTGGGAAAAACCATTCAATCGGACTGTAAATAAAATAGGGGAGGTGCGATGAACTTTTGAGCGGTCTGTGAGACCGTACCTCCCTTGTTAAGGGATAAGCTTAAATTAGTTTTTAAAAAATTTTTATACAAAATTTTTTTTGAAAAATTCAATTTTAACTGATATCTGCTTTTTTTTTCCTTTTCTTCTTTTTTTTAAGTATATTTCAATCATTCTCTTGCAATGTAAAAAAATGTAAGGGCGTTTTTTGATGTTTAAAAGCTTTAAAAAAAAAATCAGAAAATTTACTTCACAAATACAAGTTTTCGATAACTATAAAGCCCTTATTAAGAGCAATCTATTATCTATAGAATCTATTATATATTGAAGGCAAGGCATGGTTTCAATCTTCGAGTTGAACCGAGCCATTGCTTCGGTCACTCGTCTGGTCTGTGATAATTATATATTAGCTACCAGTTTGTTTGGCACTCTTGGCTTCCTTAAGAGGTTTTCCATCTCCAGCTCGGTCACTTTCCTATGCCGGGCTGATGAGTGCTAATAAGCACTAAACTGCAGTCCTCGGCTGGAAATGACTGAGGTGATGGTGTATTCATAAGTTAATTTTGATTTAAAAAAAGTTTTTAATTTATATATTTGTTTAACAGTGTGCTCTAATTCATGCCATAAATTTTGAAAAATAAAGCAATAATCACTAAAACCTGCATTACTTGTGTTTTGACCTAAAATTAACTTATTTGAAAAGCTTTTACCATAATCCAGGATTTTTTGCCTTTGAACTTAAACTTACGTCCAGGTATCAATTAGGGAAGACTTGGGATACGTTATCCCCCAGCCAAAAATGTACCAAATTCATTAGATAGAGCGTTGAAACCGGAAAACAATGTTTAAGTTAAATTTGTACATAAAAACTGGCAACACTTTGTCTTTTTCAGCCATTTTGTTTTGGCTCAATAAATGATTGTCTGAATATGTTCAGAGAAACTTTTTTTAAGGAAAGCATTCTGAAGTATACATCATCTGGTTTATACAACTTTAAAAAGATAGCGAAGTATAATTTTTAAGTGTACACAATCGTTACTTATTAAGACATATTTGTAGTAAACTGCCACTGATTGTTAATAATAAAACACTTATGTTTGTAGAAAGCTTATATTAAAGTATCCCTGATACATATAAGTTTTCTACAAACATACTTGTGCTATATTTGATTCCTTTGATTTCAGGGATACGTGATCCCTTTGATCAAGTATCCCTATAACAATATAACACAATGAAAACAGTATAACTGTAGTTTACTTAGTTGACTTAAATTTTAAACATTTAAAACCATGTAAACATAATAAAATTGTTTATAAAGTAAATTACTGATATAAACAACAACTGCAGTAAATCTGCTAAATAATTAAAATACAGTTCGCTCTTGTAACCAAATTCAAGGTTTTTTCTTGCACATAACATCTAAACATAAACTACCTCTGCTGATGAATTATACTTTGATCAGCCAAATGAGCTTGAACAAGTTTATATTGATTGTCCTTGTTTTAATTTCGAAAAAAAATATTTTAGTATAGTGAGATTTGCGACGAAACAGAGAGTTGCTCAGTTATGTAAATCAAATACTATGGAAAGTTGGATTTCCACAGTTTGAAAAAAGGTTTTTAAAACAGAAAAGTAATATGCTTAATCAGTCACTTTTTCCGGAAAATTTAACAAAAGTGTAGCAGATGAGAATTAATGTGTTAAGATGCCACATCCAGTTGGGGTGAGCGAAACTGCAAGAACTACAGCAAATGAATTGTATGCATTTTACTTTTTAGGTTTTGAAAACATATGCTAGACTTTCTTTTCTTTTTCATAAGTATAGAGATACTTACATTTTTTTTCTTTCTTTTAAATTAATTCAACTGAAAAACTCTTAATTGTATTATCGCAAGACAAGATGCAAACAAGATGATTTTTGCAGTTATCATCGAAATATTTTTATTATTTGTTGCAATTTTAGCATCATTACCCAACTTTTAAATGAATTATTATTTTTGTTTTTAAATTATATTTTTCTCTACTGTATTGGAGAAAAAGTAACTGACCAAAAGCATCAAAGTTCATTAAAGTTGTGTACATTTCTCTGCAAATTTCCTACTTGAATGAAAAACAACATTTTTGTGTTCACGTTATTATCATGTAAGAAAGAAAATTAGAAATACTGTCATTGTGTTTAGAAACATAATATTAAAAACTAAAATCCATAGGTAAATTGCTGATCTAATGAAAAATCCGTGTATTTTCTCAGTGGGATCAAATCCCTATGAAGGGATCAAGTATCTGTTGATGCGGGAATACATGATCCCTTTATAAAAAATATTGAAAAAAATATTTTACCAAAGCTATCTGTTTAATTTCAACTGAAAAAAACATACTTTCAGATAGCGGAAACATTTACGATTGTTCACGCAATTAAAAAAAAACTGATAATTTGCAGCAGAGAAGAAAATTGAAAAAAAAGAGGGGATCAAGTATCCCCAGTCTCCCTTAATGGTAAAATATTGATGCACATTTTTTAATTTTGTTATTTTTAAAATTTAATTGATGAGTTTTACTGAATTTAGAACTGCTTTTCAATTATTAATATTCAATTTAATGAAACGTGTAAACTAAATTATGGTATGATCAAAACCAAATCAAAAACACTTAGAAAACAAAACACTTACCTCCCACTTTTTTTTCCGTGGCCTGATGATTTCTTTTCGCACCTGATGATTCTGTAGTCCGCAAGCATTCCACGAGCGTGAGAAGATGATGATCGATTTTAACTCCACTTTAAGGGAGAGTAATGTAATATTAAACAGAGGGCGCTGCTCTGATTGCCTTTTACCTCTCAAAGCTCCGTCTTTAAGGGAAAAATGTGATGTCACTGTGAGAATGATACGTTTAAATAAAAGATGCGATTTATTTAACTTTAAAATTTTTCAAGTTTTTATTCCTAAAGAGCGAATCGTGCTATTTCTTTAAACTAACACTTGTTAATTGTATATATTATTTTTGTAACAAATGATTTACTCTGTAGTTGCAGATATCGAATACTAGCTTATTACCCGAGATTGCTCGGGGGATGCTTATTAATGCAGCATGTCTTTTAGGTGATTAAATGGATTATTAATAATGCGTAACAAAGATGCATTCACATCACGTTCTAGGTACAAAACCTCAGAAGAACTTAAATAGCATAGAAAAACCAAGCACAAATAGTTCTGAGAAGCAATAGCTACTTTTATTTGTTGTCTTTTTGAACTGAAATAATTCAAAACACACCACTTTGGCTTGTTTAAAAATCGAACTCAATTCTTATCCAGTGAAACCTGTGTATAACGATACTGTCTATAACAATAAACCTGTCTGTAACGATATTTTCCTTGGTCCAAGCAAAATGTCCGCATGAATAACCAAACTGTCCATAACGATAACCTGTCTATAACAATATTTTTTAGGTCCCAACAGTATCGTTGCAGACAGATTTTACTACTTAAAACTAAAGTAGCAATAAGTATAAAAAGCAAAAGGGTAGTTATTCAGAAACGATAACATGACATTTAAGCATATAGAAATTTATAGAATTTCTAAAACAAGAAATTAAACTTGTTCAAAAAGAGTTATCTGTTATTATTATTATTAGCAGTATTGAATATAGCGTCTAAAACCTTCTCTATTTGACTATTGAAGTACTAACTGTTAAAATATATATATAGTCGTCCGTTATCCACCTATATTTGCGTTAGTTATTTTAGAAAATTTCAACTACTGTGGATTCTTGGTGCGATTCAAACTGTTACCAAATTTTGCGACAATCGTGTTGAAATACCTTGGACAATGCTCACTTTCCCTACTTTGAAAAACGGTTTGTCACTAATTTTCATGAGAGAGATTGTCGTAAAATGCTGGGATGACTTTTGGTGACTATAAAAGGACGTTGAAAATGTTCATACGAAATGTTTCCAAAAGTATTCCTAAAATTTGGAGATTGTCTGAAATTGTCCAAAAAGACAAATTTTTGGAAATGTTTGTGAATCATTCCACGTCAAATCACCTAAATTAAATAGTCGGCCATGCCATCATGTCTCTGATTTTTTACATCATTTTCTACGAATAGATATCTATGAGAAAAATCAAATTATTTTTTTAGAATTTTTGAATGAAAATTACGCTTTGGAGAATTTTTTCAAAAATTCGATTTTTGATCATTTTTCGGAGTCACCGTTTTGGCATGAATTCTAAAAATCTCTCTAATTTCCTTATTTTTCAACCAATTAAGCTGAATATGATACCAATTTCAAGCTAATATTTATCTCTTTCAGTGTGAATGACAGAAAGTATTCTATGAACAGTTGGGTGTTGCCACTCTTTATCTAAAGTCAGTTTTTATGTTTTTTTCAATTGGAAGATTAAATAAGTTACATCTCCGGAGTACCTACTACAATCTGCATCTTTTTTTTTTTTTTTTTTTGTAGCATATTTAACTCATTCTCTTGCTATGTAGAAAAAAGTAAAAGGGTGTTTTTTGTTGTTTTGAAATAAAAAAATAAAGTTCGTTTTGCAGAAAATACCAGTTTTTTATTACTTTAAATCCCTTTTAAGCTTAAAAAAAGGCCAAAAACTTTTCAGAACAATTAATACTGGACTCTCAAAGGATTTGTATCAATAGTTAATCGCTTAAAAGTTATTTACTTTTGAAAAGAATTGTGCAAAAATCTCCGTTTCAGACTTCGCAAAAATAAATAAATTAATAAATAAAAAACACTTTTGATTGAAAGTGTACTAAATATTAATAATAATAATTTGAGGAAAAGATTAAAAATATTTTTAATGGAATTATTTTGCTTTTTTTTTTTTTTTGACATTAAAGGATGGGGAAAAAATTACTGTTGAAAACTTTTCTTAGCATAATCTTATTTGGATTACGTTACACCTGACAATGAACTTCCACACTTACAGTAACTACTCCACAACTCTAGATTTCTTTGAAGAAGATTATTTTTGCTGACTGAAGTATATTTTAAAACGTCTTTGAAACTTATTGATAGAAATTCTGACTTTATCATCTTCTGATACAAAGGAAATAGTAAATAAAAAAAAAAAAAAATGCCGTCCTCACAAGCATGCTTTTCATTTCACATTTTATAATCGACGAAAGCTATGTGTCGATCAATTTTCAAAGCGAAAGAAGAATGATGCAGTATTGTAAGAGCGAAAGATTATTGTCAGGTGTTACGTAATCCAAACAAATTTAGGCTATGAGTATCATTACTTTGCAAATTATTCAAATTTGCAAATTACATTAGAAATTATTCAACTGTTCTGAGAATTTAATCATTTACTATTCTGTGCATTGTCTACCTATCCACCAATTTTCGTCTCAATCGGACCACTCCTTCTCGGTGCGTTGATTTTTTTGTTATAGAGGTGATGGTGCACAAAATACTTTTGTTTAGTGATATTCTATTAGTTCAATGTTTTTGAAGCTAAATTGGTACATTAATAGATTAACGAGAAAATAAATGTGCATTTAAAATATAAGTAGATATTTAATAAGTTAAATTGAGAGAGAGAAAAAATTCTTGAATTAAAACTATTTTTATTATTTTCAGCTAATAAGGAAATACCGGTATTTTCGTCAGCAAATACCGGTATTATGAAACTGCAAAATTGCTCGAAATACCGATATTCGGTACACCGGTATGCCGGTATTGCAATCCCTATAGCAGCATTTAGATGTAAAAATCGTTTTCTAAAAAAACTTCACCATTTGATGCAGAGAAGACATTTCGGCATTGATATATTCGCACGATAACACTTGCTATACTAAAACCATAAATCAAGTTTTTCTCCCCTCCCCTAAAAAAACAAAGATGAAATTTTAATTCTCACGTTAATAAGTTCAAATCTTTTATTAGTTAAATGCGTAAAAGTTGAAGCATTGCTGCAAAATTACTCTTTAGTACTCATAAATGGTACTTTAATTCTAATAAACAGAAGAAAAACATTTGGAATTACAGTGATCTACCTTTTGAAAATTTCATATTTGTCTCGTAACTATGTTTAAAAAAAAATGGTTTTTAAAACTTAAAAAAAAAAAAAAAAAAAAAAAAAAAACACGCTGTAGTAGCAAAATGAATTAAAAAGTTAAAAATAATCTTTGGATGACAAGTATATAAAGTAATTGATCAAACACTTAATTTTACTGTAATAGAAAAAAAGCGTGGGGGGCTTCTTATCAGTTGTCTAAATTTCTCCCATGCAAATATGTCAATAGACGCTTTACATTATACTAATTTAAGACAACTGATAAGAAGCCCCCCACGCTTTTTTTTCTGATACACTAAAATTAAGTGTTTGGTCAATTACTTTATATACTTGTCATCCAAAGATTACTTTTAACTTTTTAGTTCATTTTGCTGCTAAAGCGGTTTTTTTAAGTTTTGTAAACTATTATTTTATTATTTTTATTTTTAGTTCATTTTTCTACAAAAGCGTGTTTTTTCAGTTTTTTAAACTATTATTTTAATTTCAAATAAGATTTAGATACTAAATATTGCTAACACTTGTAACTCTTAAATGAAATATTTGTGCGCGTGTTCGATTTTTGTAATGGAATGTATTTTGGTATTCTATTGCATTATTTGCATCAGACATTTTGAATGCTTTCTGGTAAATTCATGTGCAAACATTGCTACACTCCGCAGCTCTGATTTGTACGTTGCTAGAAATTCTAATAAGCCACTGGCTATTTGTCCAAAGGAAAGTTGGACCCAAAAACATACAAGTTAAGCTAATTAAAGCGCGTTAATTAGAATAAACTAATAACTTATCGTTAATAAATTAATTTGATTATAGAATTTTGCATTGTCATCGGGTATGAGGTTGCATTCCAAATTTTAAAAGAATTCGATCATAAAGTGGGCGAAAATTGAGTTGAAAGATTATCAATTTAATTTCGGTGTAGATGGGATTAGAACGCACGCCCAATGATTCCCAGAGGTGGACTATCGTTAGTAAATTAATTTGATTCAATGCCATCAAAGTCGGCAAAGATGTCACGAAGAAGAATCAAGTTCATGATGTAAAAATGTTGACTTTGATAAAATTGACATTCGATTTTAAATGAATTTCTGTAATTTCACTGTAAAAACTACTAATCAATAATAATAGGTAATGTATACGAAATAAAATAATTTGGCAATTTTTAACGTGTAAATGTTTCGTTTTTCTTATGAAAACAGTATAACATAAGTTATATAATTTTTGGAGTAGTAAAACCATTTTTTCACTTCATTACTATTACTCATAAACCTGACAGATTTTTATTATATCGAGTGAAAAATTGTTTCTGTTCAGTAGCTCTGGAATTTTGAACCATCATATTTATTGTTTTCATCTATGTGAACTTTAAAAGGTTGATAGGATAAAGTATTATCCTATCCTATAATAAAGTACTATCCTATAATAATATTCAGTTTACAATGAAAACAATTCTGTGCAATCTGAATTCCGAATACTGCACATATAGTGTGAAATACAAAGTTAGTTTGTCTGTAGTATTTTTCAAAAGAGGCAGGTCCAAAGGCAATTCCTAACATCAAAAAAAGGAGAAGAAAACCATGAAATAAATCTGTTTCACCCAAAAAAAAGGGGGGGGGGAATGCACAGAATTGCATATATAAAGTTACAATAAACTTAAAGGTATAATAGATTGCATACTACGAAATCCTTCCCACATTATGCTGCACACTTTAGCAACACAATAATGCCAGAAGTGAAAAAAATACTTTTAGGGAAATACAATGTAGTATTTTTTCAGTTATATGTAAGAAACCTTCTCATTGTTACTACCTTCATGGATCAAAAAGTTTTGCTTTGTGAAAAGGCTATAATTATTCTTAAGAGTCATTTTTTTAAAGCTGGACAAAGGGAATGGGGGGCCTGATAGTTGACACCTTCAATTTTCCTGAAACTTTCAGGATATTTTACTAGCATGGGGATAGGAAAAAGTGAAGCTTCTTTCCCTTCTAATTTGAATTGTTATCCCTCGAGTGAAGATCAAAGTTGAGGGTCGTGAGAAAAAAGAGCTAAATATATGATTGCGTTGCTTCAAAAGCAGTCAGTGAACCAAGCCAATTCTTTTAAATAATTTTACTACAAGAGACTAGGTATATGCTAGCATAAATATTTTAGTGACTTACCCATGGCTTTGAAGGCAAAGGTCAATTGAAAATGCTACTATTTGTACTTTTTTTGCCTTGCTTAGGCCCAGATACCTGCTAAAGCCGTGCGTAACCCTCAGAAATAAGTACATGATTAACTACTCACCACAGTATAGTACTAAAAATGTATAAAATAGTATTCGTTTCTCTTGACTTAAGTAGTTAAACGGTCTCAAAGTCGATGATTTGTTTTTAATGCCCAAGTTTAAAGGTCAATAACTTTGATCGCGACGGTTCAACAACTTTGGGACACAGCTGTAGTAATAGTGCGGGTGGTGTAGTTTAAGGTCCAGGTCAGAAACCCATACCAACTAGTCAACTTTTTTAAGTACGCGATCTCAATGTTGATAATTTGAAACGAAAAGAATCGTAGTTTTAGGTCAATTACTCTAAAAGCCTTAGTTAATAACTTTGAGCAAGAGCTGTAACTATGCTCCACTTGATGTAGTTTTAGACTCATGCCAGAAAACAATGAGATCTAATAATCTTACTCAATTAAACGGTCTCAAAAATGATGATTCAGTATAAATGAGCGATTTTTCAGGAGTTTATATGCGTGTTACTCAAAATCTTATGCGCTCAAACTCGCATAAATACTAGAACGAATCAACAGCCTAATGTACTTTAAAATCCCAAAATTTCATACTTCCAGTATTATAAAATTTTCTGTAACCTTGACCACAACATGGCAACTCTTCTCACAAAGCTGATCTGCCATTTTGGAGCCCTATATTTTGGAGATCCTAAATGCTCAGGATTCTGATCTCGAAAGCTGAAAATTTGCATAGTATTTTCAGAGAAATCTTTACACCTCTATAAAATTTCATCCCATTCGTGGCTGATCGAGCAGGGACAGTTTGAGAAGTTTAAGTCAGTTTACGTGGAATCACCCTGATATAACATTGTGACAATTCACATGCATCTTTTGTTATTATTGACTTTATAATTATTTTTGGAAGAGGGGATTGCAACGTAAGAGATTGTGTTCATAATTACAGTAGAATTCGCATATACACTACTTAGTAATAAACTTTTATAAGTAAACAGATTTATTAAATAAGGCTCAAAAGTAGAAGTATAAATATAAAGTCAAAAAAAGCAGGTTTGTTAGAAAATAACAAAAACGATATTGCTCAGCAACTGCTTGCAAGCAAAGAGGCGCGGGTTTGATTCCTGCCTACTGCCCTGTGTGTTCTTTCCCTTCTTTGTGCTGTAAATTCCTTCATGGTCTGTACTTTATGGAATAAAAATATAATCATATGTAAGGAAGGCGAAACGTCTCAAATATTGCAGTCCTCATCGAATAAAACCTGAGCATTGAACTCCGAGAAGAAGAATAAGTTATAACAGCATACACACAGAGCGGTAAGAAAGCTCTGCAGAGCAAAACGGTGAGCAGAAATATAAGCTCAGTGAAAGAGACAGACGGGTATGAACAACAGCAGCAAAATTGACCACAGAACTCAATTACAATCTGGATTCACCACTGTCAGTGATTATAATTGGAATGCATCTTCATTAATCGAACATTTGCGGCAGAGTAGTGATTCCCAAGCCACTTGTCACATACTTTAATGGTAAACGTCGCCTACAATAGTATCAGACGCAAATCCTGGCTTATTGAGTAGTATGGCCTGAAGAATCGTTTTTCACATTTTCCCCTATCACAGGACAGGTACACGTTTGAAGGATACCAGCACAAACGTATGATTGTGATTCTCTCCTTCCAATTGTCAAGCATGGATGAGGAATTGTCGTCATATGTGCAGCTATGTCATGGTTTTCCTCTGGACCAGGCACAACCCCTAAAATGGAAGACTCACTGGGGAGAAGTATAGAGACATTTTAGCTGACCTAGTTCTTCCTATGATGCAATTTTTGTTTCCGGCAGGAGATGGAATTTTCCAAGATGATAATGCCGGAGGGGGGAGGAGAGTGCCGCCCCTATGTGCGAGGTCGAGCGAAACACGACGGCGCCAGAGCCAAAAAGGCGCGGAGCTCTACCGATCAAAAATGCTTGAAGTGAAGGAAAAAACTATAAAAAAATTAAATTGAATTCTTCATTTTTTGTAATGGCGGCGGTGAAATGATACTGCTCATTGAAACAATTAATTCGTCTTCGCTACAAATCCAAACAGTAAAATTATTGCCTTATTTTGTCCAAACATGCTATTCAAAAGTGCAATCTTTTACACTAGAAACAAGTGACTTTAATTAATTCATACATTAGCATTCTCCTTCCTTAATGTGGAGCCGTGAATTCTATTTCGATATGTCTATAGTACACAAGGTTGAGCATACGAGGAGCAAGAAATTTGCTATTCCCCATTTTGGTTCTTAAGGTGAAGATCTTGTATTATAGTTTATGCGATTCTAGTCCCTTTTTGAGATATTTGATTCGTGGTAATTCCACTGATTCGTGTTATCATACATAAAAAAATACAGTAAGCATATCTGCATATTATTTAGATGAGCGTAATATTCATATATTGTAAACAATAATGTAGGTTAACATTTTAATACCGAACGACTTGATCATACTTACTCGATCCCCCCCCCCCACACCTTAAAAAAAATCCTTTAAATATTTGTGCTTTAAATTAAAAAAAAAAAGTTTTGAAGAGACTTTGTATATGTTTAGAGATTAAATTCAATGCCTTTTGTAACGGTTCCATGATTTAGAAATATTGAATTCACCAAAAGTTATTTCAGTTTCAGATTTTAAGGGGGAATATCATCTACTTCAATTTAGAAATCTATTCAGTTCTCTGTTGTCATGTTTTGACAGGCATACTGCTTTGAATTATTATTTATCAATTAAAGATTAAAGTGATAATTACACCTGCGTTAACTTTGAGATTTAAATTCATTATTTTCTTCTTCTAAAAACGCATTAGCATATCAAAGTCAAGGTTCGTCAAACCAGGAACAGCCCGAAAAAACCCGCCCGGAATCTTTCGGGCAGGCATACTTGAAAAAAACCCACTATCAGAGTAAAGTGAGTTTTTTTCACAATTCTCTTTATTTTAAAACACTTACTTCAGAAAAAAAAATATATATTGATCAATACAAAGTCCAGAAATAGACATCTTGCTTTTTCTCGACAGTATATCAAATATTAAAAGTTTAAGCTGCATAATGGCCGTTTCCCAGTTTTTTAAAGTACTTATTAGACTAAACTAAGCAGTAATTATTTCAATCAAATTCTAAGATTTTTTTTCTTTAAATTGTTGGAGAAAATGCTTTGATTATCCGAAACTTGCCATCTCCTTTTCAACAGCAGCTCAATGCAAGGTTTCCAAGAGAGAAAGTCATACTATTTCAAATCTGCTCTTACACGAAATAATTTCGAGATATAAAGTAAAAACGTACACTGTGCTTCAAAATTAAAAATTCACACATTGCTTTTCTTTTGAAAAAGTAATGCCAAACGTATTTTTTTCCATATTACATTTGTCTACAAAACATCACCTCAGTTATTAACTATATTTTGCTCGAACGTTACTTTTAAAGGCGTTTAAAAGACATTTGCAAGACGGCGACGATCGAGCTTAGCACGGGCCTGCCTGTGAAACAAACTTTGTTTTCTGCAGAAGGTTTTTTCCAAGATGATAATGCACATATCCATGCAGTGGGACTTGTCTGATGGACACTTGATGAACACGTGGATGAAGTTAAACATCTGCCCTGGTCAACACAGTCACTCGACTTGAGTATAATTGAACCATTATGGTCTATTTTAGAGCAATCGGTACGAAACCGATATCCTCCAAAAGCGTCTCTCCTAGAGCTTTCACAAATATCTCCATGAAAAATAGTACGAAATTCCGCTAAACATTATTCAACACTTGTATGAATAGATTCGTCGGTGAATACAAGTCGTATTACATGCCGAAAGTGGTCCTACACCATACCAATAAAGAATTCGTTATAAATCTCAAGTGCTTCCATTATTTTGATAACTACCGGTACGTCCCAAATATGAGATAAGAAACGATGCAAGCAGACTGATAAGAAATGATTTCAGGACACATCCTTAGAACAGTTAAACTGTACCAAAGATCAAAACAAGTAAATGCAGATGTAAAATAGACAATTTCTCTTTGCCAGCCGAAGGTAATGTTTTTGAAAAAAAAAAAAAATAGTACCAGAAAAAGTAAAAAATACACTACACGAAAGCTACTGAAAGGTGCAATGTTGGATTAACTTTCATTTTGTAAAGATGTTTTTAATGCTAAAGTAACCGAAATATACCTGTGTAGAATGTAAATACATTTTCAAATTTTATTCATATTAATTATAAAAGCTATAATAACTAAAAGACTAAATTACCGTGTTATTAAATTATTAAGGTAGTTTAATTTTTATTTAAATAAAACTCAATACATTAAATGCGCACGATGTGTACGGGTCAAAATATCTATATATTCGTATTTTTTAGGTAACAACAGTCTCGTTATATTTGCCTTAAATTTCCCCTAAGCGCTAATGTAAAGTTTTTTTGAGCTGATCAAAATTGAGCGGAAATTGTTCAATTACAAAAGTAAGTAATGGGAGGGAGGTTTCCTACTCCCAGCCCGAACCAAAAAAGAAAATTTCTTTGAATCGTACTATTTCTTTAAATGTAATTGGAGAGAGGGAGGCAGGCAAACAAACTCAAAATCCCCCCCCCTATCTCAAAACCCAGCTTTACATTTTTAAATTTTTTTTCCACATCAATTTATTTATTTTATTTATTTTTGATTTTGTTTTGTTGTTTTGTTTTTAGTGATATTTTGAAGATTCATTAAGACTTTCTTAATGTTTTTTTTTTTCTTCTCTCTTTTTCTTTTACGGGAAAGAAGGCTAAAAGAGGAGTGAGAGACGGGATGACAAAGCAATTGGGAAGTTGCAACCTATTAAATGTTCATATTTTGACTATTGGATATTGCTAATTGATCCTCAAAACTAAAAAATTCACCATTGCCGAATTTTAAAACACAGTGATAGGTTTTTAATGAATTTTTAAAAATGCACGCGCAAAAGTGCGCTCTTCTGAAATATCACGAGCTTACGTCACAGGGCATTAATGGGCAGCCTTCCGCCGAAGATCCCTTGTTTTCGCTACAGGCATTTTGAGCGCGCTGAAATTCAATAATCCTTTTGAACACACTATGGAGACCGGATTCGTTAAAGCACAATCTAATAATCTTCCTCAAGTAACTTCAATGATGGTATTCGAATATTTCCGAGAGGATGAGAGGTTTAATGTTCTAGAAACGCGAGGAGCTAAATGCGAGGAGGTAAGCCTTACGTTTCGTCTTCGAAGCCAACTACACGTCCTTCGGTTTCTCCCGCGGAGGAAGAGCGCATGACGTCACTTCCTGTGCCATTTGACGTCACAACGCTTGAACTTTAAAAATTAATTTTGAAAAACCTACTTATCGTATCGCAATTTTTTTTTTACCTATGATGTTCATACATGTTACTCTATCATATAAAAATAAAATTGAAAAATCGAAAACTTCCCATTTAAACTTGTTACTGTGACATAAAATAAAACTGCGCATACAGTTAAAATCTTGTTTAAAACGAAATAGGGCTCTCTAAAGGGACAATATAGAAACTGTTAAATTGATAAACTAAGTTTCGTAAATTGAACGTAATAATTTACTACAAACTTATCGCATAAATTGCATAATTTCTACGACCTATTTATTTATGAAAGCAAATGCCGTCTTTTTTTACCATTTTTTCAAACATATAATTATTAATATATTTAAAATGCAGTATTCTGCGTGTGCAGGTAAACGGCAGTATCTGTAGAAGTGAGTTTTCAAGATATTTAAACAAACGCGTTTTGGATTCAATGCAAACAATAGGGAAATGTTGGAATTAGACGTCTTTTTCGCGCCTTTTTTTTTCAGCCGATTTTTGGTGACAAATAGGCGAGCTAAAGATAACGTACAATAGATGACAAATATGCAAAAAAAAAAAAAAAAAGAAGAAGAAGAAAAATGAAAAACTTGCAGTTACTGCCCTTTACTTGCACACGGCAGTTTTGTGCTCACTTCCTTTTCGAGTCCCGTCTAATACATTTGTGGTGTGTTAGTGTGAAACTAATCGCGTACTAAGCTCTGGTAATTTTAAAAGTTTCTACATTGACGACGAGCATAATGTCGTAGCTTTTCATTAGCAATTTTGTAGTTTCTTCGAAAATCATTAAAGTCATCAAAACGATTTTTATGACGCATTTTTGAAGCATTATTCTGAAATGTAAAATAAAATTAAAATGCATACACAAGAATTAGACAAAATAAAGTTTGTGTATCAAACTATTACTTATCCCGAAAAAAATGTGGTTCAGTAAAAATATGAGGTTTGTACATTATACATATTAGTCAGACGTTGAAGTACGAATATACTCTGCTGATGTACAACTTTGAAAATTGAGAAATTATCAACTGGAACTGTATCAAACTGGACAGATAGAATCACCTTACTTTAACACTAATTGTTCTATTTTCCAGTACAATGCAGCTATGATTAGTTCAAGCGCTGGCCTTACTTTGCATAATAGAATAAAGTCATATAATTTTCGGCAAGAGTGACTCTTAGAACCTAGTCAAACTAAGAGAGGGAACTGTCTCTGTCACTCTATGTCACCCTTGAACAGTGAAATTGATATAATTATGCAATCCTCATCAGAAAGCATTGTCACACAGATACATATAATTTTCTACTTGCAAGACTTCATGGAAATGAAATTTTCTTTTGAGTCTTTATTTTCAAATGCACACGCTGTTAGATAGAAAAAGGTTAATTTTTCATCGATTTTGAAATTCATATCTTTAAGAAATAAATTTTGAAAACTAAGAAATTGAGCGTGTGGTTATACGATGTTCAGTGTCAATAAAAAAATAAAAGTTAATTAAAATAAGCAACTAATTTGTCCGTTATGTCATTCTGTGAAAGGGTGATGGTCATTTTGGAACAAATTTTTCATGACTTTATTTTTATTTATTTATTTTTAGGATGCCTTCAGGCTTAAGAATCTACTTCTAAGTACATAAATAGAGTGAAACAATGTGCTTTAAATGTGGATGTAACAACATATGGGAAATCTGCCCTCGCCGTTTTTTTGACTCGCACTGGGAGCTCATTTTGGTCCCGGATAGCCGAAATCTCTGCTCTTTATCTCAAATAACCTTCGAGTTTTTCAAAAAAATCTTGTTTTTTCGATTTTAATTTGTTTTTTCGTAGTTAAATTCTAAATTAATGAATGGTGATTTTTCCCCTTATTCTTAGGAATAAAATACATCAAAAAATATTATGGTCATAATTTTTAAAAGAAAAGCCGATTTTTGATGACGGAAGTAACATTTTTTTTTTTCAATGTTTAATCTGGAGAATGTCAGTCACCAAATTTGTCAAAAATTAATACACCTATACACTCAGGAATTTTTTTGCGAATTTTTTGAAGTGATAGAACAATACGAAAAAAATCCATAATTTGGTGTTTAAATAAACGTAAATAATTTTTATTGCTAAAAATATAATAAAAAACATTTTTTTAGCGAAAATATCATCTTACCAGAGAAAAAACATAAAGAAAACCATAAAAACAAAGATATATCCCGCATAAAGTTATTAGGATTGTAACCTCAGAAAAATTCTTTAAATCATCTGAATACCGTAGCATGAGAAGGACATTCATTACCAAAAGCTGACTTCATCCGTTGAACTTATTCGTTCTTATCTAATTCTGCTTTAAAATCATAGAAAGTCATAAACAGTTACATACGAAGGATCTTCTAATCCTTAGGAATCAACTTTGGCTCGTGCTGTACGCTGATGTTTTGAAGAATTTTTCTGATGTCACAATCCTAATTACTTTATGAAGGGGATATATTTTAGTTTTTTATTGTTTTCTGTATGCTTCTTTTATTGCAAAATCGTATTTCCGCTATATATATATATATATATATATATATATATATATATATATATATATATATATATATATATATATATATATATATATATATATATATATATATATATATATATCCAGGGAGTCTTAAAAGGTCATTTACAAACTTAACATGCTGGTCTGTCATATCATGATGAACAAGATTTACAAAGGAACATGTGTTCGCAAACGCAATGCTGGCGCACTCCATGCACACAAAGTCAGACACTAACGGATGCACAACATGTGATACCGGAATACCGGTATTAATACCCGTATAAGAAACTTCTCAAGAAACAATTCAAAAACATAATGTTTCGTTTCCATATTTCATTATTTCGTTTTATAAGTGCATTATTTACTTATTGTGAGCAAATATAAAATGAAGAAGCAAATATCATTCCAAAAAATCAATAATAGCAAAAAAATCTCCATGCTAATTTTCACTAATCCTGGAACTCATTGTAATAAACTAACTTCCTGCAGCTGAAAACATTCTTTCTGAATTTATGCAGGCAAGTGGTACTGTTAATTAGAAAGTCTTTCATCTTCAAATGATTCGGTCTTTTAACTTCTTGATTTAAAAAAAAAATCATTTTTGTGAGTGAGTGTTTCTTTTTTATTGTGGGTTATTATTTTTTTAATCATTATTATTTATAGGTAATTGTAACTGTTCGTCAAGCGACTGGTTTTGTTTTTTTTTCTTTCAGTATTAACATCATCTCCTGCGATTTCCTCTTGGTCAGAATAAATTTGTGTTTGCTTTTTTAACTCTTTGATTTGAAATTTTATATGAAATTGATCTTGTTAATCTCTCTTTTTTTTTCTTTCGTTTTCTTTTTGATTTTTTCTACAAATATGTTAATATCTGAAATTATGTTCCACCCCAACTGACTATACCTTTTTTCTTTGCAAATGTTTGAGGCATTTTAAGTCAATTTAGTGTAAAACTGAATAGCGAGACAAAACAGAACGCTAATACCGATGGCAGCAAATTACTGTTTGTTAAACTAACAAGAAATAGTTTGCCTCGAAATTCAGTACATTCGAGAAAAATATATAGATTTTTAAATAAGGTTGGTATGGGTATGTGGGACCCTTTTTCATAATACTTCGTTTTTGAAACCTTATACAGACGTTTTGAAACAGATAAATTTAAACTTATTGTCTTGTTTTATTTCGGACATCATTAATAAATAAAAGTTCATCATTATTTTCTGAATAATGCTTTAACTATTAACGATTAAATTAAAAAAAAAAAAAATCGGGTTGGTGTCTCACTTTCCCCATAGTAAAGGATAAGGGGGTCACCCCCTTTTATTTAAATTTAAATGAAGCATATCTAAAAAAGAGGATCGGGGGGTCTTACATGATAAAATATGTAAATTTTAAATGCGAATTATGTTTTTGTAAATGCATCCATTTATGAGATATTAACTGTCTTTTAAATCTGTATGACGGAAAATTTAAAAAAAAAAAACAAATCAATTTCATTTGTGAAATTTATTTAAAGCTTATAGGTATATATTTTACTTTTACATATAAATGTGTGGTAATGGACTTAATTCAGTTCCTTAAGATCAAATTTAGTAAGTTTGATCTTAATTTCTCTGAAAAGCCAAAACTATAATTTGAAAAAAGAAACTAGAAACACTAAATGACTGCGTCTATGTAAAGTTGGCTGAGGACGAACCATTATTACTTCATCCTCAGTAATTATTCCAACACCAAGTACAACATGTAAATAAAAAGTCACTATTTTGATTCGTTCTTGTAAATTCAACAGTATTTTTTAATTTGCATCTTCAACTTCCAACTTTAGATCTACTTTCTTTTTTACTTCGATGTAAGTTAACACATACATAATCACCAGCATTAGCAGTTTTGTAGCTGAACTATTAATTACTACTAGGTCATCGTAGTTGTCTTGTATTTCACTATACAAATATTTCATCAGAGTTTCTTTTGATTTTGAAATCCCTAGGGGACCCACTATCCCCTTATAGCGAACATTTACGGGGAGAGTGGGACCCCTCCTCTTAAACACTTATTAATAATATTTAATACAAAACCCTTCTTGCTGTATGAACTTTTTGTTAAGATATACGTCAAAAAATAGTCATCATAAAAAAAATATTAAAAACTAACCTAAAAACACTTTTTTGAAAAATGTTGCTTAAGCTCGCAAAACATTTTTTTTTTTTTTTTTTTTTGACTAAATGCTATGTCCTAGAAAAAAAAAGGCACACGAAACCCAAATAAATGTAAAACCAATCACTGTGATGAAATTCAACATGATCAGTGCAAAAAAAAAACTGAAAACTTGATCCATATTTCAGTTTTAGCGAAGTGATCCACTTACCCCAGAGTGACCCACTTCCCCCAACCAACCCTATCATAAAAAATTGCTACAATTGATTGTTAGAATAAACTTCTCATAGCGCGACACTTAAATTCCAATACTTTTATACATTTAAAATTAATTTTCGCAAGAGGGCAAGTCTAAAAAATGGAGATTTTAAAAATGTGGTTTATATAAAATTACGAAAGTACGATTCATCATACCATCTAGTGATGAAAATACCATTATGCAATCTTTCTGTTACCTACATTCATTGATGTTCTATAACCCATGGAGTGAATCGCCCCTCCTCCACTAAACTAGTTAAAAATGTCTGACCCACTGTTAAGAAATTCCTCCATTTGGAAACATCGCATCAAGACTCAAATTTCCAGCCAAAAATTAAAAAAAACACAGTTTCAACGCAAGTTTTGTTATGAAATACAATGTTTTTTTTTTATGTTCTGTAATTTTCAATACAAATTTCCGATTTGTTCATTTTGAGAAAACTCAGTCATCTTAACCATTTCGCTTTGCCCCACATTCCCCTACTTAAATCGTAGGAAAAGAAAAACATGTTTTTTGAGGATTTTTATTGACATATTTTAATAAGCTTTATTTTCTTTGCAGTAGATTTTCTTTTCATATCTAAACAGTATAATAGTTGATTAGTATTGGTTATATGAACAGCAGGGAAGAAGAATAGGTTTCAATTTAAATGATTTGAGAGTAGCGCGTACAATTTGGATTTCTTTTAGTTGCTCAATCTTTAAATTGAAAAATTGCACGATCGATATAATCTATCACAATCTATTTAACTCCAATTTCAAAAAAGCTATTTTGTTAGATGAAATTGCTTAACAAAGGATCATTTTTTGCTGCATCCCTCGCACTATACGCAGAATACCAGTTAATTTAAGCTCTGAAAGCTAATAAGAGATAAAGCGATATGTCACTGAGAGCCGCTGCTAAGGTAAGCAATGTACTTCATCCTTTTATGACTAGAATGATTGCGTTAAACTTTTCATAGCTCTAACATTCTTTATTTCTGAGTACATTCGTAATTCCTTTTACAGCAAGTTTTTGCTTTTCCTTATCTCTCACGATGTTTTGCCTAAGTAAAAATGTAACAGTGAGATCTAACGCATTCTTAAGAATTGGATCTCTATAAATTTAATTTGAAAGGGTTTTTTTCTTCTTTTCTTTTTTTCTTCTTGATTCATTGTACGTCATATATTCATGATTTGAGTAGAAGAAAGCAATTGAAACTCCTTTATTTAAACTGAAATCATTAACGAAAAGACACTTTTGCTTTGAATCGCTGTAGATTAATATTAGATAAGCTAGTTTAAATATTATAGTACAAAGTAGCTTAAAGGAAGACTTGAATTTTTCATGACAATACTGCAAGATAGCAAAACCAGTCCTCTCTTATTAGAGAGTCTTAGTAACCAACTACCCATTTCATGATAAATAAATTTAAATCCCATCTATTAAATGATTCAAAATAAAGTTTTCCTGCATTTGCTTAAAATGTAACCCGGTACAATGCATAGAGAAGAGTGAGGCTAAAAGTTCGGAGGAGGTAAGTTGTTCCCCATAAAATAATAGATCAAATGAAGAAAAAATATAAATGATTTAATTCAGTATGTGTCCTAAAACAGAATGTTATTGCGCATCTTAGTCAGATTAGTAGCTTCCGGTATATCTAAAACTGAACGTATGTGACGCAGATCCATAGAAGTATATATTTTTATTTTTGATACTTCTGGTCGATTTCGCAAGTTTTTATAATTAACGTTCAACTAATCGGTGTTTTTACACAAAAATAGATTGTGCAGCCGTTATATGGTACCCTTTTCGTTTCGTCACCACACTTGCAATTTGCGTTTTAAAGGATAGGAAAGTTTTAAGTAGTAATGAGGCTGATGCAGCCATACTATGAAAATCTGTTCGCTTCTATTTGTTCGTCTATCAGAAGCCGTATCTCCTCGAGAACGGAAACGAACTAACAAGTCTATCCGGGTACTGAAAAATTCAGTTTTTTGGAGAAAGTAATGAGCCCGACGTCACCTTTTTACGTCTTTAATTTGCAAAGATATTAATCAAAAACTTTAGTTCTGAATCACATTTTCCTCTTTCTTTCTCCGTCAAATCTGCGGATTTGCTACTGGCAGATTGCCAATGCTTCATCATTTAATCTTTGCTTTCCGCAGTAGATGCGAATAGAGTAAATGAACTGCTCATTAATTAACGTAAAGCCACCGGCGGCAAGATGGGGTAGAAACCTCCGAAGTACAATGCCGAAGTTGAATAATCGAACCACCCTGGCGGCTAGTAAAAGCCAACAGCATTTATCCGTTTGTCTGCTTCTGTGAGTCATTTGAACTCCTCCGAAACGACAGCGACTAAAAGATCGAATCTGTTATGAAAAATTCGAAATTTTATGAGAATCCTGGATAGCTCAGTCTCATCTTTGCTCGATGACAATCAACAAATATATTCATCTTGAAAAAATACCTTTGAAAGCCGCTTGGAGTCTAGAGTCGGGTCATTTACCAAAGGATTCCGGTTTGCTTATTCGAAAAGACTCAACGGGGCCAATTTCAGCTGGTATCATTAAGGTAAGATTTTAATTAGCAGATATATTTATTACTAGTGGTACCCGGACGGCCTTGACCGTCGTATAAAAATAAAAAATCATTTGGTTCGCTTGTATGTTTTCGGGTAACTTCTGTTTTCAAGATATCTACATACATTTTGCAGATTTGAAAATTTGCCACCTACGACCATTTTTGCGAGAAAAATGCAAAAAAATAAAATCGTGATTGCATATATTCATGTACGCTTGTCACTGAATTTTAGGTATCATTTTATGCTTAAAATATTTCGAGGTATCTCTAAGTTGTCGTTAGGTACTTATTATTCATGATGTCACTTACGCCGCATTACTTCTGCGATTTGGCTACCAATGAAAATAGAAACGTTTCTTGCATTGACCTAAACTAATATAACTGTTAGATTTGTGAATATCAAAAACGTTTGTTTTGTGTATCGAATTTGTATTCATTAGAACAGATTGGTTATAAAGAAATGTAATATTTGATATTGTATTCCATTAATAATAGATCAAGTGCCAAATCGTAAACTATATAAACTTTAAACGAAAGAAAAAGTGAACTTTTCTTTTTGGAATTAATTTAAATTAAAAATGGTTTTATTATTTGAAAGAAATGTTAAGATTATAATTCAGAATCAGCAGTAATAAACCGACACCACACAATTCAAGAATTTAAAAGTAAAGGTAGTAAAAATATTCTACCATGTTTCATTAAATCTATAAAAGTAAGACAAAAGAAAAAAAAATCAAATTTTGTTGCTTGCGGAATTTAGCAAAAGAGTTGCAAAGTATAAATTATTTTCTTGCTCAAAAAGCAAAATCTTTCCGTAGTTTGAAATTTTAGAAAGAACATTGTAAATGCGCTTACTATGTACTTTAACTACAATTTTGTGGTTGAATAAATGTACTCACTCGTATGTGGACGAGGCTTTTGCTGTTTTGCAAAATTACAGGACAGGGTTTCCCTCAAAGGGCGCAAACTGCGCCCTTGAAATTACTTAGAGAGGGAATTTCAGAGGATATTCAATCGTCATTTGGGGGTATTCATGCTCTTTGGAGTTCCTTCCTTTGTGGGCAACGGTGATTTAAATATAAAAAGGATTATATTAAACGGTGATGATTATAATTTTTTACTGATTTATAGAATGTCAAAGGCTCACCTCCGTTGCATGGTATTCAGATACTTTAGCTAAAAACTCTTCTTCCAAAAAGTTGGCCCCTCACAAATGTAATAGAGTCCCTCATCTCCCAAATATTCGTGTATTTCTCAAAATGAAAGACCCCTAAGAGAAATCATCGTTAAAAAATTTACTGCGTACTCTGTGTCATGACCTCCCCATTTCCCCTGGTCTTTGTGGGGCACCTCTGTTTCAGCTATTACTGCTACAGTGAAAGCGAAAATTATAAGGACAAAAGAAAAATCTCCAAGTCTTGGCTGTATTTGGTCGGAAAGTTATGAAGGTTTTATGACTGAAAACCGACGGTAAAGCAAATTTTTTCATTACTTTTATTGGAAATTCATAGGAATTTCGTACTCATACAATGAAGTTTGAATTTAGACATTCCCGTTGCATGGGCAAAATTGTAAGGATAGTTAGACTTGTGCGTTCCATTTACATGTTTTTTTTTTTTTTTTGTTCACTATATAATGATAAAAATGCTTAGTAAGCGATTGGCGATGTCACATCCCACTTTTACAGTCATGCTGTTAGGTTCTAAACTTAAAGAAATTGAGAAAAGGAAAGTGGATGCTTGAAAAACTTCACGACTTACTGTACGTCGAATAGCAACAAATTTGAATAGATAGAGATCAGTCCTTCATAGCTTGCTTAAAAATCCTGGCCAATAAGGACTACAAAGACAAGCAGGTAGGACGAGCTTGCTCCAAAAAACAAACATCAAGATATATTAGGTAGGAATTCAAGTTAAGATGTAGATCTCGAGCTGTTCAACATGTTTTCCGAAAAGAGAAAATATTTCTTGACGTGAAACTAAAATCACGCCAGACTGTTAACAAAGTTCTTAAGAGATCAAGGGTTGAGCATGCCAAAAATGCGCTGTTCTAAGTAAAGAGTGGGATAATGCAATTTTTTCTTTAAAAAAAAAAAAAAAAAGAGAGAAAAAGGATACTAGATGGTTTTTGCGACTTCTTGGACGATCTCTGAGGAAGAAAAATAATCTCAAAGCGTACATGTGGAGGCGGCTCAGTATGATCTGTGGAAGTTTCGCAATGGACGGAAACTACTTCAACATTTTTTGTACAGGCCAGAATGAATTCTGAGGGCAATGTTGTTGTACTAAGCAACATTTTTAATCATAAACGCCGTTAAGGGAATAATTACTTTCAACCTTCAAAATTTTCGAATTTCTGGAAAAAATATATGTTATGCATAATTTAATTCTGAACAATTTGATACCTTATTTATTATCATGTACAAAAAACTTTTCAATTTATCGTACAAATTCGTAAACTTTCCCCATAGAGAAGTATGTTAACAGCAGCTGTTTAAGCTTCTTTTTCTCAGTTGCCGGTTTCGCTGGTTTCTCGCTTTGCGTGCATTGATATCTGACAAAGTTTCTTATGTATTTCCGTAAAACTCTTAGTACATCTTTTTCTGGTTTATTTTTATGATCTGAACCTAATTTTTTAAAAATATATTTGTTTATTTTTTTGAAATTTTATAAGTTAATATCAAAATTTTCCACAATTTTGGGCGAAAATATTTTTTTAAAAAACAGTATCTTTCATTTTTAGTTGAAGTTTAGGTTCAGATCATAAAAATATATTAGATAAAGATGTATTAAGAGTTTTACGGAAATATATAAAAAACTTTCTCAAATATCATGCACGCAAATAGAGAAACCGGCACCCGAGAAAAAGAGGCTTAAACAGCTGCTATTTAAATAAATCTCTGTGGGGAAAGGTTACGCATTTTTACTATAACTTGAAAAGTTTTTTGCGTATGGTAATAAGTAAGGTACAGTGATCTCTCGCTTATACGCGACCTCTGTTATACGTGTTTTTCACTTATGCGCGTTTTTCTCAGGGGCCCGGCCAGCGATATAGGAAAACAATGTTAACTCTTGTTCATTTATACGCGAAACCTAAAATGCACCTTTCACTTATGCGTGATAAATTTTTTTCAAGTTTTAGTTAAATCACCTATTCACGCTTTGCTTAGCGGAAGATTTGTACCCTTCTTGATGTCTCTTGGAATGCTTTCACACACCTATATTCCAATGTTCAAAATGTTTCCAAGAACGCGTTTTTTTCGCGCAAGTGTGCGACGGGGGTGCAGTTTGTCTTGTGATTGACATCGAGAGGGGAGAACGGGTTACATGCGAAAAGGTTGACCTTCCTAAAAGTCGTGGTGAAGCGGAAAGCATTGACACAGCCTATCGAGGATCTTTTGTATCCTCACAGACTATGACACTGATCACGCGACAGATTTTAGGTTTTGTGGAATTCGCTCACATACTCTACAATGTATAAAAAATGACAAAACGTGCAACTTCAAATTTTACATTTTTATTAAATTACAATGCATAAATGGAAATTATGTGCGTACATATTCATTAGTATCAGTAGTGTACTATTAGTATTACTATAACTGTTGATAACTTACTGCATTTAAGCTTATTTTGGGGGTTTTCACTTATGCGCGAATCTCACTTGTGCGCGAAAATTTCGTTGTCCCATTTAGTCGCGTATAAGTGAGAGGTCACTGTATTAAGTTGTTCAGAATTAAATTATGCATGACTTTTTTTTCCAGAAAGTCGAAAATTTTAATGGTTAAAGGTCCTTAGACTCCTTATTTACGAGTTTAGACAATTTATTTCAGCAGGATGATGCCTAATGACATGTTTCTCAAACTTCAAAACCATCGCTTGGTGCTTATTTCGTAAAAGTACTGTACTGCTGGATAAAAGGATCGACATAAGTTTAATGGAATTTCTGTGATGCATTTGCCACCTAAAGTATGAAAAAATGTTATTCAATATCAAACAAGCAAGAACTCATTTTCCATCGAAAAAAGCAGGATAAAAATTTCCAAGACCTTTTTTCAACTTCATCAAGACTGATAAAAGTCGATGGAAAAAGGGGGATGTGTTATAAATTACTAGGGTTTTTCATGGCAAAACTCTCGCTGTCGTTATAGTTTTGTCCATTGGTAACTATGACTTTTTTTAAATTATGCACGGCAAAACATTTATATTTTGTATTTTCAAATGTTCTGCATTCCTCAATGATTTCTAGCATAAAAAGGCATTTTATGTATAAATTTCATTGAATTATTTCGAAAATAGTATTTTTTTTTTCTGCGCAATTTTCTGCTGTTCGTATAATTCTGGCCACCACTGTATAAGAGACATACTAGAACACTTGCTATAAGTGGAATACTGCTATAAGGGACCAGCTTGTTTAAAATCAATGATCCAAATTAGAGAAAAGAATGGTTTTAAACGTCATTCATATGCAGCTTTTAGGAATGTGAGTTCTGAAAAAGATATAAATGGTCGAGCAGAGTCAACCCATCAATATGTATGAATTGACTTACTAATAGAATAAATTGCTAGATTGATCGCTAGAATCGTTTTGCAGATAGTCGATGACTGATCTCGATTGTATATCTTTTCATTCAGACACTTTAGCAAGGGTCAATTTACCCGAAAAAATATGTCTCCACCCTAAAATGTTATAAAGCATCCCCCGAATAAAGGAGAATCCTCAAGGAGAAGGAGTTCTAATGTAACTTTTTTAAATATTCTTCTATTTGGGGAGTGGCGAGTTCTATAGCATTTGTGGGGGTGCTATAGTTTTGGGAGAAGTACCACTAGAAAAGTATCTAAATAACCTGAGCAATCCGTGATCTTGACAAATATTTCAGCAATTTACTGTTAAATCAACAAATAAATCAGTGGCGCTCACACAGGCGCATATACTTTTACAATAAATGTAGTAATTGTCACGAAAGTCTCGAAAGGATTATTGTAAACGATATAGAGTCTGAAAATTGTGTGCGCAGTTGTAAGCTATCTCAAATGGTAAAAATTTCCAGGGCAAACATTTCCATCCCTTGGGCACACTTTCGATGCAATGTCCGCAATTGATGACTTCAAAAATTTCCCATAAGGTAGCGTTGTTCGGTGCTTAGATCTGTTTTGTATGTTACTTCACATAGCGAGCATTCCATAGGCACGAACGTACAGGGCCGAATTGAGCTTCATGCCGGCCCGAGGCAGATTTGAAATCTGCCAACCCCTTCCACTTACGTGATTCATCCAAGGTCAATTTAAATACTAAAAAACAGTTTTTGTCACAAGCCCATCGTAATAGAGGAGCTTTAAGATTCGCGAAATATTTAAACTCCGTATATTATAATCAGATTTTCGTAGTCAATTCACAAAATATTCAAAACGCGAAATCACCGATAGCTTTATTTTCGTGAATATATATATATATATATATATATATTAGAGTGGTCCTTATTTATATGGGACATTTTTTTTCGGAATTCAACAAGTGACGCCCCCTAGTTTTGTGACACTACAATAAAAAGTAACGTGTGCAAAATTTGAACTCGATCGGTCAATAATAACACGCGCCCCTAGGCCGTTGAACTTTAACACTTTTGATAATTTTCCCACAAATCTTCGAGTTTTTACTTCAGACCCAGTACATCGTTTCTCCTAGGTTTGCAAAATATTTCTACAGTGTGGAAGCACTAAAATTAATCTTTTTAATTACTTTATATAATCTAAAGATTTTACGTTGAATAAGAATGAAATAATGCTTTTGAAACTTTCCTTAATCGTACGCTTTTCTCAATGTATCTCGATAGTGTGTATTCTTTTCCGATAGTCTTGGACGGTCTGTAAAATAAATTGCTTTGTGACTTATATTTGGTAAATTAGTTGTGAAATTCTTCGATTAATTGTGCTCCTCTTTCAGTTGTATCATTCACAATTTTCAGTATTTTAACAATCTCTCTTCCCTTTAAATAGCTTCCTTAATTTTGCCGTGAATCACTATCAAATAGGAAAAAATCTTTTAGTATTTGTAACTTATCAAACAGTTTTATTGACTCGTAATTGATTCTATAAAGAGGAAGATCTTTACTAAGAAAGTATTCTAAATCACCTACTGTTATCTAAAATTTGTTAAACAGACATCAGACACGTCTTCCTTATCACAAGCATTTTTTGGACTAGTCTTTTCCTATTTTCAAAGTTAATTTCTTCATCCAATACGGACAAAGCTACTACCAAAGATAGTCTCAATTAGCGTCTTTAGAGAGGCCTTTAATCTCACTCCCTCAGTTTGAAATTGACTTCAGTTTCAAAAAAAAAAAAAAAAACAGTTCGTGGGGGAATACTGAACCCCCGCTTGCTCTTTGTTCCATCGTTATCAAACAATGCCTAAAATACGATTTTTGGACTTCAATTTCTAAAAACTCTGAAGGAGAACTGCATGACTTATGTAAATTTTTACTGCGCTAAGGCATATATACCCATCAATCGTTGAAGTGAGGTGGGCAAAAGTCTATAGTTGTGTTTTTCAGATATTATAATCGAATAATATCCGAAAGATCCGCCGAAGCTTCCTAGTTTTGTTAACGTCACCAAAAATAGCATAAAATTGCGCTTTTAGAAATATCCGCTTGGGAGATCCAAAACCCTTCCTTGCCAAAAATAGCCTAAAATGGATTTTAGTTCCGAAAAATATTTCGGTTCGGAATATTTTCATGTTTTCCATATCGTTTTCAAATATAACCAACAATGGGTTTTTGAAATAATAGTGCCAAGAAAGTACGGAGGAAAGCCGTCAGATCCCCTACCGTCACCAAAGATAGCCTAAATTTGCGTTTTAAACTTCAATTTCGAAAACTTTCAATGGGAGACGATTGTATCTTCCTCTCTCTAGCAACGTCAATAAAGGTAAACCCAAAACTGCTTGTTTAAAACTTCAGTTTCGGAAAATTTTCGGGAAGGGCGCCGATCTTTCTTATGCTACGGTCACAAAAAATAGCTTCAAATTGATTTCAATTTTGAAAGAATTTTAGGGAAGAACTCCAACATTCCTTTCCCCTGAAGTCTCGAAAAAGTTCCATAAATTGCGATATTTCACGTCAATTTCGAAAATTTCCTCATGCACCTTGAATATACCCGACTCTTTTCTCCTTGCAACCAAACACCATCAATGATTTTTTAAACTATTTTTCGTACGCCAATTTCGATAATTTTCTGGGAGCAATCCCCCCTCCCCCTTCTCCGTCCTTTCTCTGCTGTCACCGAAGACAGACTATAAAATGCGCTTTTACCACTAGTAAATTTTGGTATCTATTACTTTCTTCAAAGATATAAATTGTACCTAAGTAGTTTCTTATTATAAAACTTTTCTTCCTTTTTATAAGTTCCCCATTCTTGTTTTTTTTCTTTTCTTTTTTTAAATTAAAACTTGATACAGAAATTTGAAGAGATATTTATATGGACGTCAAATATTAATCAAATTATGCAAATTACTCTTGAGGGGCGGCACATTAGGTCTTTGCACACGGGCGGCGGACACCCTAGGATCGGCCCTGGCTTCGTAGAACAAAAAATGTTTGATGAAAGAAACTAAAGTGTGAAAATGTGACGGACGAAGGTTGGATTTTTTAAGGAAACTTTGAATTGGCTGTCAATGTGAAAAAAATGTGTAAATTGGAAGAGATCAAAAGTAAGCAAGACGCCAAACTAAGATAAGAAATGTATGCTTTAAACAGGGCGATTTGTAACAAAACCAGCTCAACCAAGGAAATTTCAAAAGTTTTTCCTTTTCCTAATTTAATGCTTCTTGATTGTTACTTTCCCCTACCTATTTGAATCATGTTGGAAACTGCTGTCAAACATTGTCCCCCCCCCTCCAGAAATACAAAAAGAATTAGTGAATCATGTTTTGAAACTGGAGGAGACTTTTTTTGGAATCGCTTTCTTAAGTGAATGAGAGAAGTAATGTTTTCCACAGATTTATAATGACAAAAATTTGGTGGAAAAAATGGCAATTATAATTTCATGCGACAACACCCTGAAGTTGGTCTCTGACTACCAGAGAGTACTGAAATAACTCGAGGCTCTAGTTTCACTAAGGAAATGATTAATAGGTTCTTTGAAATTTTAGGGACTCTTATTGTCAAGTACGATCTTGGTAGGTCAAACGTTTTCTATATAGATGAAACAGAACTCGCAACCGTTCGAAAAAGACCCAAAATATTTTAGCAAATAAGAGTAAGTCACATGTTGTTGTGGCGACCGAGGTGTGGTATAAAACACTGAGTTGCGTGAGTGCGGGGGGGGGGATGGTATGTTCGTCTTAAGCTAGAAAAGAATTTTAAGAAATTAATTTTTGTATTATTTGAATAATTTACTATTGTTTCTCTGTTTATTAATCTCCTGCAATAATTAGTTGTAGTTTACGCATTAATTTTCTTATTTGAGAATGTGATCCATCGATAAAAACTCAGTGGTTCATCCATAGCAACCGGTTCCCATCAACAACCGTTTCCCATCAATGGACAACTGGCCACAATATTTATTTTCAATTTTTGTTCTTACCTGAATCATGAAAGCGAATATTCTGATTAAAAGAGAAAATGAACTTGGTAATTGTTCAAATTCAAAATAATCAATATAAAATTTTAGTTGAAACTAATCGCTCTTTTTTCCAGGATCAAACACAGTCGAGTCCCGACTTACGCGAGGGATGCGTTCCAAGACTCCTCGCTTAAGTCGAAATTTCGCGTTGTGGAAAAACATATGCTTTGAATTTTTTTAGAAGCATACCGAATTCTTTTAGACCCTTATAAACACCACCAAACTGCTTTAAAGCATTCCTCAATTATACACTACAGTTTCCTACACAAAGAAATGAACTTTTTCTGTATTTAAAAAATAAAAACTGCTTAACATGAACTACAAGGTGCATAAAATGAATGATCAGTGGGAGGAAAAGACATAAAAAAAAAACAACATGGCACGCACAGTATGAAGAAAAAAAATGCTGCACTATAATAGTGCTGTACAGTAAATACAGTAACAGTATTTATGAGTTAAAAAAATGAAGATATAATGATCATTTATGCTCCATGATAAGATCGTTATTCTTATCAAATACATTTTTAAATACGGTTGTTTTTATAACGTTTCAACTTGTGGAAAAAGCCCCCCCCCCTCCTGATCTATTTAATCCACAATACAACAGCAGCTTCCATTTTAATATTTACTTTGCTGGACTGCTGTGCAAGCTTCAGTATTGAAAATAAGTTCTGAAAATTTAAGGCTATCTTTTTGTTTTGACTTTTAATTGTACTTATGGAAGATTCACTCATACTTAATGCTGCGCTACCCCTAGCGTCGACTTTTTCTTTTCTTTTTTTTTTTTTGGTTTAATTTGTAGTTGTAGCATATTGAGAATCTTAGCTAATTTTTTTTTTTTAAATCAGAAATTTCGTTTTTCTTCCCATCATCACTAACTTTAGATAAAGGTACCACTAAGGTGCCGTTATATTTCAACTTATAGACTAACTTGGTTTGGGAACGTTCGCTGTCACGCTGTCAGCGATGCTCAAAGGGACATTTAATAACATTCACGAAATCAATATTTAGTAGCCAATAACGAAGCCGATATTTCCTTCCAAAAAAAAAAAAAAAAAAACGCGTTGTGAACTAAAAATTCGCGTTCACTCTAAAGTTCATTACTTGTGAAAAATTCGCGTTATAGACATTTCCCGTAAGTCGAATCGCGTTGTAGCGGGAGTCGACTGTACTAAAGAAAATAAGAGCCAATCCTCTCACAGTCTCTTAATCAACAGGTTAGGGAATTGTGAAGAAAAAAAATCCCTGCATATGTTTGGAAAAAAAATCAATTACGTTGCATATAAAAAAAAAAGAAAGAAAGAAAACGCGACTAAGGGAAATCTAGAATGCTTTACAGCGCGCGGAAAATCTAATCCGTTTCACAGAGGGCATTAAAGGAATGAAAGAAGAAATGAAATGGAAGAAGAGAGCAATTACAGGAAGAGGAAGAACTCTCTCGCCATAAGAGTGGTGGGAATGGCGATGGGATCGAAGATGGTTTGGAGGAAAGTGCTTACACACACAGTCACAGCGCGGCGTCTCGGTGAAGATAGAAAGAATGTCACAGCGGCATAGATCGGGATTTCTATCTCTCTCTCTCTCCACATCTATCTATCTATACGTAGAAGGGTCGGGGGGAGGGTAAATCTTCTCTAATTTTTAAAAATTTCCTGTCACGGTGTTAGTCATTGAACTCCTCCGAAACGGCTCGACCGATTTTCATGAAATTTTTTATGTGTATTTGTTAGGTATGAAAATAGGGCATCAAGTATATTTCATATCGCTAGGTAATTAGGAAGTCCCTTTTTAGAATTTTTTTCGCGACCTTCCGGCAAAATGTCGGAACATGGCCCCACTAGATGGCTCTTCGGAAACTCTCAATGATTTAAAATTTTATTTATTGCCATTTCCTATTTATAAGAAATAAAATGTTTGAAACTAATTTAAGAAAGGCTTTTTGCAATGGTTTTCAATTTCGCTCTTTGATTCTTTTGCGGAAATAGTTTGATAGTAGGGAAGTTGCAACCTATTAAATGTTCATATTTTGACTATTGGATATTGTTAACTGACCCTCAAAACTAAAAAAATTCACCATCGCCGAATTTTAAAACACCGTGATTGATTTTTAATGAATTTTTAAAAAACCACGCGCAAAAGTGCGTTCTTCTGAAACGTCACGAGCTTACGTCACAGGGCACTAATGGGCAGCCTTCCGCCGAAGATCCCTTGTTTTCGCTAGGGACATTTTGAGCGCGCTGACAATTTTATTTTTTAGAAATTCAATAATCCTTTTGAACACACTATGGAGACTGGATTCGTTGAAGCACAATCTGAATAATCTTCCTCATGTAACATGAATGATGATATTTGAATATTTCCGAGAGGATGAGAGGTTTAATGTTCCAGAAACGCGAGGAGTTAAATGCGAGGGGATAAGCCTTTTACGTTTCGTCTTCGAAGTCGAATGCACGTCCTTCGGTTTCTCCCGTATCGGAAAAGCGCATGACGTCTCTTCCTACGCCATTTGACGTCACAAGCGCTTGAACTTTAAAAATTAATTTAAAAAAAACTACTTATCGTATCGCGAAAATTTTTTCACCTATGATGTTCATGAATGTTACTCTATCATATAAAAGAAAAATTGAAAAATCGAAAACTTCCCTATTGGGAGATTTGCGATTAAGAAATGGAAAGGAGATGGGGGGGGGGGTAGGAGGGGTAAATAAGGAGTAGAGGTATTTTAGACACCAAATAAAAGAAATACAAAAAAAAAAAAAAATCTAATACATAAAACTGTCATGTCACTGCGTTTGTGTTTGAACCCATCCGAAACGCCTCGAGCGTTTTTCATGAAATTTTTTATGCTTATTTGGCAGGTATGAGAATAGGCCGTAATGTATAATATATATCATACCAGTAGGTAGTTAGTGTGTCTCTATCTTTTTTTTTTTTTTTTGGCTACCAAGTGTCAAAATGACGAGACTCTTTGGCAAAACATTGAAAAGCTCTCAAGGATTTAAAATTTTTATTTGTTCCCATCTGCTATTTGTTAACAAATAAAATGTTTGAATAATTTAAGCAAGGCTTTTGCAATGATTTTCAATTTCGCTCTTTGATTCTTTTGCAGGGTTATTTTGATAATTGGGAAATTCGCGATTAAAGAACGGAAGGGTGAAACTTTGGGGATATAGTATTTTTTGATTCTCAATTTTGAAAAAAAAAAGTCAAAAAAAAAAAAAAAAAAGAAAAGAAAGAAAGAAAAAATCTGGATAGTGACATTCCGATTATACCTCTGGCAGTTTAGGTGGGTCAAGGTGCATTTTTTTTTTCGGGTTAGGGAGGGATGCACCATGTGAAACTAGAAAAACATTTTTTTCTCATTTTGGCAATTCTTGCCGAAATATGATCTAATGATGACATCGCATTATCCATAGCATCATTTGGCATTGCAGTAACTTTACTGGGCGGAGATAGAACAGCTCAATTAGCATTTAAGCGGCCACTGAATATTCAAATTAACTCAGACGCAGTGTACATCAAAAAATAACGAGGCAATCTGTTACTCTCTTCAAGTGATTTCAGACAAACATTTCCGTCATTCTACATTCAAAAGTCTCTGATGAGATTCAAGTTTACTTTAAATACTCGCCACTGTATCGTAATGTTCAAAGGTCCAGCTAAAACATGTACGTCCAAATGCTACAATATCCATTTGCTGTCAAATTCTAGGATCCATTGTCAGATATCGACGAATGAAAATTTGCTGTCTTAGAAAGTTTTTAATGCATAAAATTGCTCACTAACTTCTGCAGCATCGTCGATTCGAGAAAATGTTCTCATTGAACGCAATGTACGGACACAGTACATGCATCATGCGTGGCTGGCAGAAAGAGCAATAATCGGCAGCAAAAAATGTGGAGGTTGACGATTTATAATCTTCGGGATACGACCTGGTGACTTGGTATAATACAAATCGATCGATACAGTTTGCGATTCTGACGAAGCTGTAAAATATCCATCAGAGTTTCCGAATCCTAGAAAAAATTTATGCGGCAGAACAAGGTCTGCCGGGTCAGCTGGTTGCTCTATTCGTACTCGAACCTTCAGGTCATTTTTCCTTAGTGGTAAAGTACTGGATTAGCATCGCGAAGATCCGCGTATCAGAACCCAACTAAGATCTTGTTGCCTTGCGGTCTTTAGGATGTACGCCCCAAGTACACCATAAACGCATGTCATGCAGAGTTTATATACAGTCCTTTTTGTTATGCGTAAGGGGGGGGGGGAATCTTTAAGTATAACACATTAAACTAGCAGTTCATTTTTTTTTAATTTAAATTTCAAAAACTCTTTGTTTAGAGGCTATCTATAAACTACATCACAATATTTTTTGACCATTTTGACCACACTCCCGCCCTCACCCTTTGTCAAAGTGTCTCACTTGACCTTGCCCCTCCCCCTTTTGACACATTCCACTCTCTTTCACACATCTTGTGACCCCCTCCCTTCCCCTTGTCACAAACTCACAATATCGCAAACCCCATTTTCTCTCAAATGATCTCGCTTCATTTGTGAACCACTCCATATTTTTAAGAACTGCAAAAAGGCAAAATTAAAAAAAAAAAAAAAAAAAGAAAAACAGGGAGTATTACCTTGAAATACATATTATGTTGAATTACTGCCATTACAGTTTTTTTTTTTTTAATCAGCGTATATCAGTGGCTCTCCGATGGGAGGTCACAATGCAATCCCAAAAACTTTCAGATTCGACGAATTCATGACTTCCGATTCGGAAAATTTGAATATAGTCTTTCAATTGCTGTATTTTTGAACTTTTTAATGATGCCTAAACTATCTTTTCATTAGGTATACGTAAGTGAGTATGCACATGATTTCTTTCTTTTTCTTTTTTTACAGCATTTGGTAAAATTCGGCGTTTTAATCGGCAACTTGAAACGTCAAAAATTCTGGAAAATGATGCGCACGAACTGAGCTCATTTAAAGTCTTGCTTAAATTAATTGCAAAAATTTTGTCTGCTAACACATCACTTCAAAGCATTGCATTGCACTGCACCCCGAAGCCCCCCGTGCTTGCAGTTTACCAGTTTCGGATGCTCAAAATGACTGGGGCAAATGGGACCACAGGGTCGGTTCAACCCCGACTCGACCTCATAGGAAAAGACGCACTCTTGACGAGAGTCTGAAATCGAGAACATAGCAGAGTGTTTATGCCAGGTGTGATTACAAAGTTTTGTTACAATATTTACTCGCTTTTGTGCCAGAGGGATGTCTTACGTTAATAATGCAACATGTTACATGGAGCAGGGGTGCATAATTCAAATTACAAACAGATGCAAGGTTATTTTATCCGTGCAGATGAAACATTGCACAATTTCACAATGTTCAACCAACAAATTATAAAATACAGATACAAAACAATTATTCACAGTTACACTATTATACCATACAACAGGTAGACAGAATAGAACAATAAGATGACAATTTCTTAAAGTAGTAGACATACAGTAAAACCTGTAAAGTTGACCACCCCTGTAAGTTGACCACCTGTCAAAGTTGACCGCTTTTGTCATTAACGGCATTAGCCCTATCTCATATAATGAAGGAAAGCCTCTGTAACTTGACCACCTCTCTATCTTGACCACCTGTCTATCTTGACCACTAATGTACACCAAATTTGGTCTGGAGTATTGTAAAAAACCCTTTGTAAGTTGACCACTTGGTTTATTTTTTTAAGACTTTCTTCAGCATATTATTTTTTTTATTATTTATTTCTTTATAATAATAATAATAATATAATTTTTTGATAGCTTTTAAAGAATGTTTCTAATGCTTTGATGACATACTAGTATTTTACTAACTAAACAGCAGCATAAAGCTTATGCTGCTTTTTATTCTCCAAACTTGTTTTTCATTTGTTGTTCCATTTGAGATAGCTTTTTGTACTCTGTTCAATTATAATAGGTGTCAGTAGAAAAGTTCAAAGTCTTTTCTTTCAGTTGCAATACGTTGTGGCAGCACAAGAATTCTGCTATATATATATATATATATATATATATATATATATATATATATATATATATGTGTGTGTGTGTGTGTGTGTGTGTGTGTATAACAAAAAAGAGTAAATAAATAAGAAATAAATGAACTTTATAACTAATTTGTACAAACTAATGAAGCAAATGTTTCATAAGGTAAATTGCAGGAAAGACCTTATTTCACAAAATTAATGTTGTGTTACATCTGTGCAAAATGAGTGCCTAAATGAAAGGCCTCAAAGTGTTCTTAAAATTGAAGACTAATTTGCGGCAACTAATTGAGCTAATAATTAAGGGATAATGAATTAGCAAAAACTGATTTTACAGTACTGTAATATCTCTTAGTGCCGAGTAAAATTAACATCTTCATAGCAGAATTCAACAGTTTTTGAATTTTCAATACTAGTTTGAACAAAATAATTAAACAAGGAACTCCAAGTATAATGTATTCAACAAAACTTTTAGCGTTGCTATACTTGTGCACTCAAAATTCTGAGTAAATATGGTACTTATATGAATATATTCTGTAGATTGATATCATATATGCAATAAAACACCTTAGTGAAAAGTAATTATATAAAACAAGTATAATGTACGAAGATATACTGCGCTCTGAAGTATGCAGTGAATGTTAATTTTTACCGGAAAACGATGTTCAGGAATAGATGATTAAACGCAAATGAAATTATGACACGTACAGTTTCTAGGAGAATGGAGAGCAGTAGAAAAGTACCCACCTGCCCCCCCAGAACCCACCTGCTGGCAGGAGTGACGTAATTCTTCAACAGGGAAAATCGCGGGATAAACGGGGGCTATTGCAGTTCAAAAGTCATTGTATATCAATAATTGTTCTAAAGTTATGGTACGCGATCGATTGTCCCTTCTGTCTCGTTTCAATCGTGTGACTTAGGACGATCCCCTAGGTTGGTGTTTAATGCTACATTTCATATGGGAAGATTTCGAAAATTATATAATTAGCGATTTTTATCCTTTGGCGTCAAATTTCTTGTTTCCAATGCCAACTTGAAAAATGTATTTCCTTTACATACGGCTATTTGCATAGAGTTAGCTCAAAGCAACATGCAATCCAAAATAAAATTATTGAAGTCAAGAATTTGACGACCACATCAATTTCTCAATGGAGTTGTTTTCTTCAGTTAAAAGTGCTTCTTTTAGTCATTGAAATTGATAGATTAAGCAAAAGAAATAACGTTATTTTTTATCTTTTTTTATAAATATTTGATTTAGGAAATAAAGCGTGGTATTTATGACGTTACAAGTGATGTACTATGGCGCGCTACTCCTTTGCTGTTAACCGCGTTTCTAGGATAGGATATTTTTCTCTGTGCGCTTATGGCATCAGTGAATGGCATTTCATCGCTTTTGATGCTATGTGCAGAAGCGTAAAAAATGAATTTCAATCTGCGCACCGATTAAAGTAATTGCCAAAAAATATTAAATTTCTTCAAATTATTTTTTAAAAAAATGTTATACCTATGTTTTTAAGCATGCTCTTTCAGAAAAAAATACTTTTAAAATTTCGGAAGCGACCCCATTACTGAAATATCCCCTTTCATCCATTTATTTTGAGATTACCAGACAAAAAGCAAAATTGTAATAAATTATTGCTGTTTGATATTGCGTGTACATAAAAAAAGTGTATGTTTCCAGGTTTGCAGTAAACATGAGTAAGAGTCGAAATGAAAATGTTGGAAATAGTCAAATTCATGCAAGTTTTCTCAAATATTCATTTATGAATATGGTCGAATTTCGACCACTGGGCGAATTTCTATTGCTCGAATTTTTGTAACAATGGGTTTGATATTTAATCATTTAATGGGGAAATTGCATGAATTTTACTGTTTTCCATTATAAATTTTTTGAACTAAGGTTTTTTAGAAATAAATTATAGCATATGCTTCTTGCTGATAATGTAGCTATCTATGGTGAAGAAATGGTTAAAACCTGTCCACACACACACACACAATAGTTTTGAAACTTACCCCGGACATACTTACATAAAGAAGTAGTTAATTTATGTACATAGATTTGCCACATATTCTTTACTTTAATCTAAGAAGCAGTTCTTAGAAGCACTATTTTTTACCAAATGCAATCTTCACTTGAATTTAGACTTTTTATTGTATTTAAATGGCTGCGACGTAAAATCTTGTTTAGAAATGACGGCTGATGAACGACGGCTAGTTTACAGTCGTTTTTTTTTCCTTTCTCATCCCTTCTCCTTTTTCTTTAAATATTCATTTGTGTTTTATTTATACGAAAACAAATATAGTTCTTTTTAGGTCTATAGAAATTACTGAGAGATAAAGCATTTTGCTGTTTAGTGAAAACTGGTCGACTGAAAAAAAAAAATAAAATGTTAGATGCAGCGAGTGACAAAATTAAAATTTTTTTTTTTCAGACAGTCCAAAAACAAATTCCCTTCTTCAAAACATTTTTCCATATTATCCCATTAAAAGCATTTCTAAACGCTTGGTTTCAGTTTTTACCAGAAATGATTTGGTTTGACAGTAAACACTTACTCTATCGTCCTTTAAATTTTAAAAGCTTTATAACATTAAATCAAAAGCGGGAACACAACATCAATGCACATTTGTTTTCACTTAAGTTGAAAAAAAATATATGAAAGTAAAATCTTTGCATGTTTTTAGTCTTTCTTAAAGCTTTGTTCCAAATCAATATTGACATTTAAAATCATCTCAGCTGAGCGCAGCAATTAAGGCGAATTCTTTTCTTTTTCTGGGTGAAGCAAAATTAATGCTGTGTAACTGAAGGAGACACGATCAATTAGCATCACACATCTGTTTCCCTACTGATATAGGTTTGCTTACGACTGCTCAGTAGGGAGAGCAGAAAACTCGATATTTTAGCATCCTGAGTATGCGAAAAATAATTACTAAGAAACAAAATACGTCTTTAGATCGCACATGAGCTACAAAGTTTGAAAAAAAATAGTAAGAAATGGCCAAATTTCAAACTGCTTTATCAATGTAGAAACGTTCTATATTTTTTATTCTAATACTGTGATGCATTTACCAAGTCAAATTTCGTGAAATTAACCAACCAAATTAACAAATGCGTTAACCCCCCCCCCCTCCGGCACTTACCTATTAAACTTTCTCCGTACATAGCAGAATATCTTCAATTATAGTGCATATTTTTAATTTTTGCACTAAATGTGCTGTAAAACAATTGTATTATCCCATAACCCACTACCAAAAGATCTCTGCACTTCGTGTTCCAATAAATTTAATTAAGTTCTACTTTAGAATCAAGTATTGAAGTATGATACTTGCCTCGGTTCGAAATTAAGAATCGCAAGTACAATGTTTCCCTCATAAATACATCTTATCTTTTCCTTCAGAACCACTTTGATGATTCACTATTCAGTTTCTTAATCCTTTCTACATATTGAGTCTATATGAAATTATTTTCTCCAATTATTTAAAAACCGCAACTGTTTTTGAGAAACTAACTGTTATTTTCTGACATCAGGTATTTAATTCCATTGTCAGTGCAATGCAAAGAAAGAAAGGTGAACCTGGTCTCGCTGTCAAAAATCCAGGACGTCCAAGTCATTGGCGTTAATTAAGGGTACCAACGGAGTTAGACGACTGCTACGCACAGCGCAACTAGAGAAAGAAACTGGTATATCTTTTAAAAAAATATGTTATAGTGTACGGTTTGATATACGGAGTAGATAAGAAGTGAAGTCGAGAACTAAATGAGCTTACGTTCCCGTATATCAACATTGGATTTTGAGTATATCATCAATGTTCTCTTAAATAGCTAAGATTGCAAATTATCTCCAATTTTTTACCGCTTAAAGCTGATGTTTAAAAACAGTATGAATATTTTCTCTGATTGAATATATACGTCAAGAATAAATGATCAAACAAAGTTGCAGCAACTTGTTAACATAAAATCAGAAAAACCAACGATAACTATTTGTCCTCACGTGAAACTTTTAACGCTTTCAAAAATAGAAAAAAAAAGAAGAAAGGAGAAAGAAAGGAAGGGGGGAAAAAACCCTTATTAAACAATACATTTTTCGAAAATATATTGCTTGAAGATTTTCTCTTAAGTAAAAATAATAAGTCTTAAATTTTATTTTTCTTCGACTACCAAAATATAATAATAATAATTAGAAATAAATAATTATAAAAAAATTCAGAGAAAAATAAATAAATAAGTATAAAGTCATGTTAAAAAAATGTTTTGTCAAAAAGCAAAGGCCTTTGAATTTTCTTTTATTTTAAGAAAATTTTAGAAAGACAAGAAAAGCAAACCATTGTTAGTCCTTTTGACGGGAAGCTTTTCTAGTTGAGGTGGTTGCTTGGTGAGCAAAAAGCTTCCCGCCAAACAAGATAAACAATTTAAAGGATATATCCATATTTCTGAGGAGTTGAAGATGGAAGGAGGTTCTAATGGAAGTAGGTGTGATGAAAGAGGAGAAGAGGGAGGATGGTAGTTTGGCAGATGCTTGACGGGCAAACTAGATATCATAACTTTTTAAGGCTGAGGGTTTTTGGGTTTAGGATGTGTGAATGCCTTCTTTTTTGTGCGGAAAAGTTAAGGGTTTTCTTGGCGGGGAAATTTTTACAACAAGGTTGTTTTTGATGAGATACAAATACAGACAATAAAAGTTTAATAAAAGCAGATACGAAAACTAGACAGACTTTGGTTTATTAATTAGACAGAAAATTTCTGCTGCCTTACACGGTTATTTTTCAGGAGATTTGGAGTTTTAAAAAGTGATAAACACAAAAACAAACCCTTTATCTCCCCCCCCCCTCAACACCCACACAAGAAAAACAAATCACGATCGTAAAAACGGACTTTTTTTAAAAATACGAACAGGTGTAAAATCGTTAAGAATCGTTTAATTTTATAACTTTAATAAAACATATCCGGTTTGTAATAAACAATGTAAAAAACGTATTTCTACAAAATCAAGATAACGCTTACTGGGGACTCAAGGGCTCAAATAGGATTGAAAGCGTGGTGTCGTTGTGGAATATTTTTTTTAACAAAAAAGAAAAGCATGATCACCACAATTTGGCATCTGGGACTTCATTCTTCGTTAGGCCATTTCAATTAAATAATCTTCCGATGGCTACTGGTGACCGCTAATCTAGAGCTTTACCACGAATAAATAAAATATACTGTGATATGAGATCAGGCAACTTTGAAAAGACGCTTCTTTATCTTTACTAATGATAAAGCTGAAAGTCTCTCTGTCTGGATGCCATTATCATAACGTGGAAACGTAACATGGGCACAAGCCAACTGGCGAGATACGAAATTATCATAACGTGGAACCGTAACATGGGCGCAAGCCAATTTGCGAGAAAATTCACCATCCTTTATTTGTAAATATACAGGCGAACCAACAGACCTTTTAATTTTTCTTTTACGGGCAAAGCCGTGCGGGTACCACTAGTTTGTAATAAATGATGTTGAACTTTTGCCTGTTGAACACAAAATGCTTCTTTAATAACGCTTTATCATCAATGTAGCTTTCGGATGACGATGCAATCACGATCAAGCAAATGCTTGCTGCCCCACACAGAAAAAGAGGAGTGCGAGCTTTCTACATGGTTTCATTTGACGCACTCAGATTATAATGATTTATAATCTGAACAGGAAAATGCATCAAAAATATTTCAGTCTAATTTACACCTAAACCAGACGTAAGTACTCAAAAAATAAAAGGAAAACTTAAAATCTAAGGTAATATGTTTTTTTAAAGATATTAAATCTATCGTTTGTCTGCTAAAACTATACGTTACTTAAGCACCGTTCTTCACGGAGCTTTGCCGTGGCGCTTATTTAAAACTCACTCAATGAGAAATATTCTGACATTTTTGAAACAGTTAAATACAACAAGCCTATGGATAAATATTAAAATTTGAATACCAATCTGTATAAAAAGTCAAATGGTTAGACGCTCATGCGTTTGAACGTTTCTGAAGTTGTGACATGTTTCGGAAAAAAAAAAGAAACATAAATATATAAAAATAAATGAATAAATAAAGAGACGAACTTTTTGTTTCATGTTGAGAGATTCCATGAAACTCTTATTCAGTATAATAGAAATATCTACTGGTGATTTTTACCTGCAAAAATATGAAACAATCCACAAAACATATACGTATTGGTAGCTGAAAGAGAGAAGAGACTCCAACAAAAATCGTATATTCATGCTTTTGTTGGCTCGCATACTTCAAGGCGGGGGGGGGGGCGAGGAGGATACGTGTGTCAGCAAAAGCTGATGATTTTTCTCGGTTTGGTAAAGCTTATGTTGTTATTTAAAAAGAGTAGCATGTTACAATTGAAATTTAAATTATTTAAATTAAAAAATAAACCACTGCGACAATGAGAGAAATATGATGAATCTTAAAACAGGTTTATATCACAACAGTTAAGTGCATCCACCGTTCTCAGGTGGGAGGAAATGCAGGAAAAAATTATGTTTGGAGAAACATGAACAAAGCTATGCGATGCAAATTCGATAAGGAACTGGTGAGGATACGCCAATCAAGTGACTGCACGCATTCATTAAGCTAATTTCGAGTTCAATCGTTAACAATATGTACCCACACGAATTGGCATAGTCCTAGGAAACGAATTTGAAACCAATCAAATTGCTTCATTGTTCTAGGTATGTTAAAATACCTGATGTTCTCGCAAAATATTACATTCATTATAAATGTTCGAGTACAGAATATTGTTTACCAGAATCCGATATAAAAAGTGTTATTTCGTAATGGAATATTCGTTTTAACAAAAATTCACTTTCAGTAAAGGTTTCCATCCAGATAGAATCACAAAAGATGCAAGGGAAAAAACGACGCCGAAATAAAATGTTACGAGAAAAATGAACAATGAAAACTGCATTACGATGGTATGCTGCGCCACAATAATGTTCGACGACATCAAGCTACCTATGAATATGGACAAAGGGTGAAACATGAATCATTTCCTGCTAATGCATTACATGTAACTGGATATTTAAAACGGAGCGAAACGGATACTGAGCGGGATTTTGATGAAAGAAGGTTCCTATACAAAACTGAAGGGATTAAATTTCGAAGAAACAAACTGCTGAGAAGCAAACACGTCTTCGATATAGTCGCTACACGTATTATTTGTATTCTTTCCGAGATTGACTGTCTTTCTAAATGCTATTGAATACGTCAATTTGGCAGTCCCCGAATTTTAACATATTTTACTCATTGTTTTCAATCAAAATATTCCCATTAAATTATCCTATTATTTCCTGTTCCTATTAATAACAGGAAACTTCCTTTTTGGTTTTTAACTGAAACCAAAACATTGATAAGGAATAAGAAAAAAAGTTCGCAAATTGGCTTTAAGAACTGACGATCCCTATGTGCTTAGTGAATTTCGAACTATGAGATCTATTCTTAAAAAAGGCATTAAAGATGATTACAGTAAATATTTGCGTATTACGGAAAATAATCTTATTTCTGATTCAGAGAAGTTTTGGTCCCACTTTAATAACAACTATTTATTACCTACCAAAATGTTTTACAGTAATGCGTGCTATGATAGTGATAGTGATATTGCTGGGGCATTCGCAAACTACTTTAGTTCTGTGTATTAGCCTAGTACTTGTTATGAAAGAAATGTTAGTCTTTATGAAAACAAAGTTTGGGATTTAATTAAAGTTGATAGAATTGGTTATGATGATATGAGAGATTATTGACATTAACGCTTTAAAGTCCTCCTCAACAGTTGGGGTTGATAATGTGCCTTCTTTTATCGTTAAAGGTAGTGCTGATCGGCTAATCTATCCTCTTCTTATTTTGTTTAACCTTTCTTTGAAAACGAACACATTCCCTGATGCTTGGAAGCATGCGAAAATGAATGCAGAAAATATCGCTCTATTGCAATTTGAGCAGTTTTCGAAAATTTTTGTGAATCTATCTAATATATAAAAATCTCCTATATTACGGTGTTAGTTACTGAACTCCTCCGAAACGGATCGACCGATTTTTATGAAATTTTTTATGTGTATTTGTTAGGCATGAGAATAGGACATCTTCTAATTTATGTAAAAATCTCCTGACACGGTGTTAGTCATTGAACTCCTCCGAAATGGCACGACCGATTTTCATAGAATTTTTTATGTGTATTTGTTAGACATGAGAATTGGACACAAAGTATATTTCAAATCGCTAGGTAATTTGGAAGTCCCTCTTGAAAATTGTTTTGGCGACGCTCTGGCAAAACTTCGGAACATGGCTCCACTAGATGGCGCTTCGGAAATTCTCAATGATTTAAGATTTTATTTATTGCCATTTTCTAATTGTAACAAATAAAATGTTTGAAACTAATTTAAGCAAGGCTTTTTGCAATGGTTCTTTACTGTCGTATCACGGTGTTTGTGTTTGAACCCGTCTGAAACGGCTCGACCGTTTTTTATAAAAAAATTTGTGTGTTTTTGCAGGTATGAGAATAGGCCGTAATGTATATATCATACCAATAGGTAATTAATGTGTCCCTAGCTAAAATATTTTTGGCTACCAAGTGTCAAAAAGACGCGACGCCTTGGCAAAACATCGAAAAACTCTCAAAGATTAAAAATTTTTATTTGTTGCCTTCTGCTATTTGTTAACAAATAAAATGTTTGAATAATTTAAGCAAGGTTTTTGCAATGATTTTCAATTTTGCTCTTTGGTTCTTTTGCAGGGGTATTTTTATCATTGGGAAATTCGCAATTAAAGAATTTAAAGGTGAAACTTTGGGGATATAGGAAAAGAAAAAGTCAAAAAAAAAAAAAAAAATTCTGGATTGTGACATTCCGATTTTTTTTCTGACAGTTTCGGCGGGTCAAGGTGCACTTTTTTTGGGGGGAGAGGGGGAATGCACCATTCGATTCTGACGATGCTGTAAATTATCCAACGGAGTTTTTGAATCCTAGAAATAAAATTATGTGGCAAAACAAGATCTGCCGGGTCAGATAGTTATTTATTAAAAGTTCTTTTATCAAATAAAAACATTAGTATCACCTGCTCAACATGGTTTCTTCTCCAAGCGTTCTACGAGTACCAATTTGTTTTGTTTCACTAATACAATCATTTCTGCATTTGAAAGCAGTTGTCAACTTAATGATATATGCACTGATTTTGCAAAAGCGTTTGATGCGGTTGACTTCGGTATTCTTTTGGGGAAATTGAATTACATTGGCTTTCACATCAGTCTTACTGACTGTTTTATTTATTTTTTCTTGTTTAAGTGGTCGTATGTTATATGTTTATTTCAATGCTGCTATTTCTGATGATTTTATTAATACTTCTGGTATGACGCAAGACTCTAATTAAGGTATATTTATAATTATATATATATTTCTATATATATATATAAATATATATATATATACCTATATATATATATATATATATATATATATATATATATATATATATATATATATATATATATATATATATATATATATATATATATATATATATATATATATATATATATATATATATATATATATATATACATATATATATATATATATGTATAAGAGCAACGGTGTTTGTTTTTGTTTGCTTGTTTGTACTCGAAGACCAGAAGTCAGAAGTCCTCATAGCACCTAAAGCTCTGAAACTTGGCACAAAAATCGAACGTATCCCGAGGGCGTGCTATTCGAACCCGAAATTAATATCTAATTAGTTTTTCTTCCTAAAAATGTTTCATGTGATTTTTAGCGAACTTGGCATAAAAACAAAGAGGGGGGGGGGGCGGGGGTACGCCCATAACCTTCGGGTACTGCTAGTAAATGATATTTGTAATATTTTTCAATATTGTGGCTACCTTTTGTTCGCTGAGGATTTAAAACCATTTAAAAACATTCGCACCCTTTTGCAGATTGATTTGAATAGTCTGCACCGGTGGTACATGGCGAATAAGTTTTATTTAAATATTAGTAAACACTGTGTTTTGAGTTACAGTCGCAGATCTGAGCCATTCTTGCATTCTTATAAAAGTGACAAACAGTGTTGATCGCATTCTGACTTTGCTATGGATTTGGACATCACTTTTAGTACTAAGCTTGATTTTACGCAATATATTAACAACATTGTTTCCAAGGCATATAAGAGTCTGGGTTTTTTTAAACGTAAGACTAAAAATTTTTCTAATGAGAAAGCACTTAAAAGGCTTTATTTTTGTCTTGTGCACTCCAAACTCGTGTACTGCAGTCTTATTTGAGAGATCCCTACTACAATAATAAATCTAAAATTATTCAGCAGATTTAGTCCAAATTTGTTTATTACCTATGTTACAGAACTAATAATCAAGATTTTTTAACTTATCCTTACTCTCATTAATGTAATATTTATAATGTTTCCACTCGTAAATCACGCCGTGAACTTTTATGTCTTCTTTTTTTTTTCTATAAGGTCCTACATTAATTTTATTGACTGCTCTAAATCGTTAATTTGATACAACTTGCTGTCCCTAGTAGGGCTCTTAGGAACCGTTCTTCTTTTAAAAAAATACCAGACGGAACCATTTTAAAAATTTTTGTCTTTTTATATTTTACAAACTTTTTAACATTCATTGCCGTGATTTAGATATTTTTAACTTGTCATTTTCCATTTTTAAGTCTTTATGTTTTAATATTTTAAATGTATAATTTGTTTAATTGCTATTTTTATATTATTCTTGCCACTGTAATTGGATTTTTTGTGTAGTTTGCAATACTGTTAATAAATTGTAAAGCCTAAGACTATTAGCAATGGAAGGAATAACAGAGCTCTCAACTTTCAATATAAAAGACTGGATCGTCTTGACTCATTATCAGAAGGATCTTTAGAAATTTCCAAGTATGGACCAGAAGAAATCAAATCATTCATTTTTTCATCATAAGATTTGACTTGTAAAGATCAAAAATTTGACCAACTGTGTCAGCTTTTGTAAAAATCAAATCTGAATTTGAAGCTAAATTTCTTACACAACGACTATCAGTATTAGCAAATACAGTTTTAAAAATTCTAGAGTTAAAGTCAGTATTAGAAGCTATAAAATGTCGAATGTAATCTTTTTGAGTTGTTGTGTGCCAGCTAGGCTGGCAATTTGGGGGAGGGGGGGTGCGCTGCTTCACCTTTCAAACTGTGCCGTCATTTGGTGTGAGGTCCGACTTCTACAGTACGCACATGAAATACAGAACCGTTTCTAAGGTAGGCAACCGTTCACAGCATAACAACACATTCACACAAAGGAAGGACAGGAGAGAGAAAGTACGTCCATGCCCGAGCCGGGATTCGAACCCGAACCTTCCTGTCGCAGTCAGACTTCTCTGACCACTAGACAAGGCAGGCGGCACTCTTTTTGAGTTTAATTTATTGAAAATAATGTAATAATCAAGACACATCATTTTAAAGTTTGTCTCAATAATTTCATATCACTCTAGGCTAGATTTTTGCAGTTAAAAAAAAGAGAGAATCTTTAATATGGTGGTTGTACGTTACTGTTTACTCTCACCTTTGTGTTGGATACCAAGAGTAATATTTCTTAATATGATTTGCCTGTTGTCCTAATTACTATTCAAAAATGGGGTATGTCACACCTTTGTTGTCACTCTTTTGGGCACATCAGTTCTGTTTTAAATTTAAAAAAAAATATTAATTCTACTTGTAGTATAATTGAATTAAGATTTCAGAAAATAAAATCAGTTTTTAGCTTAATTATAATTCTGGGAGCACGTAAAAAGCTTTGTATGACTCAGTCTCTGGGCGAAAAATCTGACACTCCTGCCATTAGTTATAAAACACTGGTAATACACCCCGTTGAATGGAAGGATTTATTTCCATACATTAGTTACAAAATAAGACTATGATTTAAAGGGAAAAAATGGCAATCGAAAAATAAATAAATAAATGAATGAAATGCAGCAAAAAATTCTATTTATTTATTTTTTGTTCAGACGAATCTTTCAAAATAAGACATATTCGTTATGATTATTTGAATTTTAATGGGTAAGTGAAATTGCTTTGAATTGTTTAGACAAAATGGAAAACAACTTTCTATAATTAAATAAATACTGTCCGTTATTCAGAATGAGTAATACATAAAGCCCTACATAAAAGGACTGGGAAGCAAAGAAATTGTTGCTCTTTGGGGGTTTCCGTTTCGTAGGGTTTTACGTAGATTTCGTTTTCTAATAGAATAAGCATGTTTTTTTTTTTTATTTAGGCATTAACTTTAGTTGCTCATATTTTATTTAAAAATGCTGTTAAGGTTTTGATTTAAGCAAGAAATGATAAAGTTCATATCCAACATAGTTATCACCTAACAGTTTGAATTTATTACTGGAAATAGTAGAAAAATCTAGAAAATGTGTGATTACGGGCGTGGCAAAAAAAATAATAATAAACACGGTTTTTTAATTGTCATGAAACAATGCAACTTTTCTGCGAATCTGTCGTACTTATGATCTTCTGGATTTTTAAAACAATTGCAAAATGATCCAATTTTCGTTTTATTTTTAAAAAAGCTATTCATTTTTGCTGAAAAATTGAATTTCATGAAATTTTGATAGCGGTTGCGTGCGTGACACGTAGTAAACTTTCAAGACACATGGTGTTTCTCTCTGCCCAAACGTGTTGGCAAATACGAGGATTGCCATGCACTTGCAGAATGTCGCCAACTGGGGAATCCTTAGTACACAAAAGCGATAAGTTCATAAAACCGCCCAATGTACACCTATTCTGTACATTATTTGCCTCTTTTCTCTAAAACGGCCATCTTTCTCGACTCTTAAATCAAACTGCGGGGTTTCGCTGAATTTTGTAGAACACCCATACTGTCTTAAAACGTATACCCAACTGAAAACATAAAAACAAAATCCGCCACAGAAAGAAAACAATTCAAAGCATTTTCTTCCGGTATTATTAAATTTGAACAAGGGTTTTGGTATTGCTTTTCGAATACAGTTACTCATCCGTTGCAGCCAATAATCATGGCGACCCGGTAAATGAGCCGGTTCTAGTACAAGACAATTGTTAAAATTTTAAAGCAATTTACCTTTTATCGACGGCAGAAATCATTTTCTGTTCAGTTTTCCAGAGTTCATCTGAAAGTGGGAAATCTCGACAGGGTTAATGTGGTGCGAAACGTCTCATCCACCGTCCGTATCGCAAAAATGGCAATATTTTCTTCCAACATTCTCATGATACACCTGGATTTTGAACACTTCCTGTGCCAAACGTATACATAAATCCTGTTCTCTTAAATTAGTGTTTGGATTTCGTGGTGGTCTACTTGATCGACTATTCCGGCAAACAAGCAGTTGAACGTTCTGTTTTGTAAAAGTTAGAATACATTTCTCAGCGTATCTTACATGGCTAACTTTTAAAAAGTTTAATCAAACCGGTGTTGGTTTGATCTTTTGGTTCCCATAATGATTTTTTAGAACGCGTCAGCTTTGAAACGCAGAACATCAAGACAAAAAGGTTTACCCCTTTTTTGCTTTGCAAGTATTCCAAAAAAAAAACGAAAATCAGTTGTGTTTATGCACCTTTTAACAGTTTAATTAGCGGCAGGTTGAGCTGTCCCAATTAGAGATGTAAAATTTCTGAAAATTTTGAGAGTGGATTAATGAACCAATTTCTTGTTTTCTGGGGGAGGGGGAGGGATTGAAAAATCTATTTTTACTGATGAAAACATAGTTTTTAAATACAGTAGAAGGATGGAATAGGCAATTTGCCAAGAAAAATGACTCTTATAAGCGGGATATTCCATTATCCGGGATAAAAATAACACGCATCAACGGTGTAGTACACTGAAATTTAGTTATATTAAGCGGGATATTCTTTAATCCGATATTCCAATAAGCGTAAAAGTATTAGTTATATTTTCTTAGAAAATATAACTATACGTAAAGTATTTTGTTCTCCTTCTTAGCTGGAATATACGTAAATATTTTACTTTAAAAGAAAATTTCATTCTAGTGTAATTTTTTTTACTTTTGTTTTAATGGAGTGTACAACATAATATTTCAAGGAAAAAACAAACTTCTTCTTAAACTCAATTGTTTTTAAAGGAGTGGCCGACCACTGGGTACGGAATTATTTTGCTTTTCCAATAGTCGGCACCCACCACTGGTTGTGTGTTGTTTGACTAATATACCAAGCAGTCGGCCACGATCTTAATATGAATTTTCTAATATTCATCAAAAATAGTAATTAAAATAAAGTATTGAAACACAACTGCAATTAAACTGTGTTGAATAAAAATTCAATTTCTAACGTTTGTTCTGCTAAAGAAAATGCTTAAATTTTGTTTCTGAACGTTTTTTGACAAAAAGTGTCATTTCGTCATTTTATTCCTACTAATGTTAATTTTAATTAAGAGTTCTCGGAAACAGATTTTGCAAATTCAGTCCGTCGTAACATCTAGAAAATAAATTATAATACGGAACTTGCCATTATCAAATGGTAAATTATTGTTTTTCGCTTTCATATTGCCTTCCGTTGATGAAATTGATAAAACAAATGATTTAATTTCAATTGGTATTTATTCTGGAATTCATAAACATTTCAATTGTAGGGAATTAAGATGTAATTAATGCTCCAATATTTCTGTTAGCTCAAATTATTTTAATGAGTGTTGAAACTGTCGTTTTTCCTCCTATTACTCATTATGTTAACTATTTTCTTCACCAAAAACTTGAAAAGCCTGTACCCTGTATTCTGTTCAAGCTAACTATTCCAGATGTTGGTACCTTTTCTAACTGCTACTCCTAACAAAATATTTATTTCCTTGGGTTTTCTTCACAGTGAATTAAAAAGCTATTTATTGTTTACCGACTTCAAAAAAGGAGGTTATGATTTCGTATTGCGGCTTTGTATGTGTGTTTTCGAATTATTCCAACACTACTGGACCGATTTGAAAAAAAAAATTGTTTGCAACTTTTAAATATAAAACCCATTGATAAACAGAGGCCATAAAACAAAGCTATATACTTTCTTTACCTATAGTTAAAGAAAGTACTAAAAAACTTTATTATTAAGAGTAATGATAATGGAAATTTTGAATTAAAGATTCTCTGAAGCAAACAAAATTCATCCTAGTGAAATTTTTAATCTTCATCTATAGTGGGGCCATGTGAAGAAACATGCGACTTTTATCACGAGTTACATGACACGTTTCGCGAAACATAAATTACAATTTACAATATTACAATTCTAAAATTTACAATTTTACAAACTTAAACTTAAAGATGTTTCGTTTTTTTAGTGACTCGTGCATTTGCTTTCGGAACGTAAACTTTGATAAAGTTGAACTAATGATGAAGATAATTTTTTTTGTACATAGTTACGCATTTGAAAAAGCCTTTCTTCACAGCCGTCGGAAGTCTCCGAGACGCTCGCCGTGTTATTTACACCACTAAAAAGCAAAAATAAATTACTTTTAAATTTAAAAAAAAAAAAAACGCCTTCAAAAAGTACACAGGAACTAAAAAGCAAAAAATAACTGATTACACTTACATTCTATTTCCAACCCAAACATAGAAATGAAATTTATTTTACAATTCCAGTACAAAAGTCAATTAAACTAAACACCGAATTATAAAATAAACACTGATTTAAATTACTATACGATGAATTGTTTTAAATACCTAACTAATTATATACGATCTCTTAATTTTTAATAACCTTTTGAAGTCGGGGCCTCCTATAAACTACTACCTAACGTAACTGAGTAGGTTTAGATTTTAAAGACTAATTTCGCGTATAGTTAAATTTGTGTTTAATTCAAGATTCGGTGGATTGTCATATGTTATGTAGTTGTTTATAGGAGGTCCCGACTTCAAAAGGTTATTAAAAATTAAGGGATCGAACATAATTAGTTAGGTATTTAAAATAATTCATCGTATAGTAATTTAAATCAGTGTTTATTTTATAGTTCGGTGTTTAGTTTAATTGACTTTTGTACTGGAATTGTAAAATAAATTTCATTTCTATGTTTGGGTAGGAAATAGAATGTAAGTGTAATCAGTTATTTTTTGCTTTTTAGTTCCTGGATATTTTTTGAAGGCGGTTGTTTTTTATTTAAAAGTAATTTATTTAAATTATGTTTAATTAGTTTAAAAAAACATGTTTTAAAAGTTCCATTAGGTGGCTACAATCTCCAATTTAGTTTATTCATTGTTTACTAATGATCTTGTTGTAAGTTGTAAGATTATGATCATAATATGTCCGATTTCTCAATTTCAATTTACCTACATACGCAGGGGGACGGCAAATGAAACCCACTGGAGTTTCAAAACATGATATAATTATACTTTTTTGTCTGTATTTCGGTCCTCTTTTTCTGTAAAATGCATTGAATTCATACCCTTTACCTCCCCCCCCCCAGGAACACTTTTAAAATACGGACCTGCCTATACATAATCCATTCTAGTTTGTTCACAACAAAGTACTTTTAATTTCCATGATAAATTCTGTTTTAATTGGAACTTTGATTGCGAATCTTTTTAGTGATCATTGAACAGATTTTTACTTCTATTGTTTTAAGGTGAAATTATTTCCAAAACTATAATTTTAGTTGTATTTTCCGTATGTTCAAGTTTCGTTCTAATGAATATGGACCACTCACATTTCTAGTATATCGATCATTAATTCTCGCTGTATCGGTCATGAATTCAATCAACTATTTTAATCAGTTTTTATGTTAACATAAACAGTTAATGCTGAAACCTGTTTGAGCCAAGAGAAGGGGAGGGGGGGGGTAACAGAATTTCATGATTTGGGAAGTTTTTAAAATTTCTTTTCCCAAAAACCCGGGTCTTTTCCATTTCTTACATTTTTACTTTCGTAGTACATGATATCATTTTAGTAAGTGATGTATAAAATAATAATACAAAATACATTACATGTGATCCAAATTGGTTGCAGATTGAAAAAAATAATATAAAGATAACCGTTGCGAATACATCGAGCATACATAATTATTTCGTAATTACTGGAATTGCTAATTTTGTAAATACAATGCTAAGTTGTAAGCCTCGTATTAAATTTTGTTTAAATTAATTCACTTATACCCCGAAAGAGTAATGAAAATGAAACATCTGATTGCACTGCTGGGGTCATACATGGCCTAATACTGTAGTTCTATGGCCGACTACTAGAGCATTTTCTCATGTTAACAAAAGCTTGGATTAAAATAAAAATTTTTATTTCTGAAACAAGTTAGTAAATCATTATCAGAAAAGTAAAACCCAAAGTTTTACAATGTTTTTGTTGTTGTATTAATTGCTGAAATTATTAGGTAAACAAATATTAACAATCGGGCTCTAATATGGCTTACTACTACAGCTTTTACCCTAAATATACCTATATATACAGGGTTAGCATAAAAGAATATACCGGTTTTAAAAATATATATTTTATAAACTTAAAACTGTAATTCTACATAAATAAAACAGAGAATATATGTGTGTGTGCGTGTATGTTCCCTATAAAAATCTAGTTTTCGTCGGATCTGGACCAAATTTGGTAGGTAGGTAATTGGACACCCGAGAAGGAACCAGAGGGTTCTCGAACGCCAAAAAAAAAAAAGAACCGAACCGTTCGAATTTTAATTTAAAGACTCGAAAATGGCATTAAAGGGCTTTTTCTAACCGAAGTCACTATCCGTCCAGTTTGAATTTGGCGCCATTCGAAAGCCAGCGAAAAATACCCATAAGGTTCATTCATTTCCTTCGGATTGCAAAAAAAAAAAAAAAAAAAGGCTGCAAAATCACCGGGAAATAATTAAAAGGCATCATTAAGCCTAATGTAATATAAATTTTATGTCGGAAATTTATGGTTTGCGCGATCTCATTTTAAATTAGCGTGAAAACTATTCAGAAGGTTGCCACTTTTTTCTCTCGACAGTGACTAAATAAAATTTTGTTTTTGTTTCGAGATAAACATTTTCCCTTTTGATTATTATTTGGCGATTTATCTTTTTTCTTTTGGATTTTAGGTGTTGCGTTCAAATTATTTGGAAATTTTTGATTTGCCGTTTTCTTTCTTAAAGATAATTATTTTGACGGGAAATTCACAATATTTTTTTCTCTAATTGAAGCCTGATTGTTGAACGTGTGGCACTCGACAGAACATTTATTTTCGAGGTAAACCGTGCAATGCCGGGCAATGCAGCTAGTAATACATAAAAATGAAGATAAATTGTCCAAGATTTTTTTGAACGAACGTAACTACTTCGACGTGCACATTATTTATTCCTACATAATTTAGTAACGTTTCGGACTAAATTTCAAAAACAATTGCCTAACATTCGAAAAATACATCAATTCAAAACAGAAGAGGAAAGCATTTTACAATCAATACAGCCAAAAGACAAATTTACAAGATCAGAACTTTCACAGAGGGAAAATAAATTCAGAAATAAATGAAGTGATTGCTAGTAACAAAAAATATTCTGTGGAGTTTCGTAGAAGAAGTTATAGGTGATAATAGGGGAGAGGCTACGGTGAAATTCTTGAAAAAAGGACTTCTTCAATCAATATGAGTGGCTAAGATGATTGTAGAGGAAATAGAAATAGTTTACTTTTCATAGTTCAATAATCAATAATTTTACAAGGATCATATCTATGTCACTGAATACTGAAGAAAAAGAAGATCCTCTAGAAATTTAAAAAAAAAAAAAAAAACTATGAGGACAAATTCGTCATCGATAGAAAAAATTATTTTAATTTCTTTTCTTTTGCGAAGAGTTATGTTTACAAACTATAAGGCTGTTAGACATTCGGTCAAACACATTTATAGATGCATCAAAAAAAAAAAAAAAAAACATCGAAGGGAGTGCTGCAGAGTTGCAAGTGCCTACAGTTTATGTTATTTCATATGCTTCGTCTAGCGAATGTGCACTTTGATGAACCTTGAACAAAATAATAGGTTGAACAACGTTTTTATTTTTATGTTGAAAATCGAAATTTATATACGTTTTTTATCGCATTTGCTATTAAACATCATAATTATAATGCTATAACTATATTTTGTAGTAATTTTCTATATGGTTGATTATATTGGGGGCATCATAGGCCGAGTAGCCCCTGGTAAAGCCCTAAAGCAAACATAGCTCTTCTTTTGAGTACACTCATTTGTAAGCTTTACTGCGTAAGTTAGATTTTTTTATTCTAGGATATATGCGTAGAAAATTTAGAAATGTCAGTTAACTCAACAAGCTATTCTAATTACTATAATTTTAGTAGTTTAGTAATATTTTTCAAATAAAATGCGATTTGCTGTATGGTTATTCAGAAAGGTTTCAGAGATCTTTTTCAGATGCTTTTTGCTTTCAGAGCAGAATATTTTATTTAATCTATACTACTATTCCGACAGGTTGCACTCATGTCAGTCAGTTACCATGCATTTAACTTTTTTTTTTTCATAATCATTTAAATGCATTAAACAGATTCAATAGCACCATCGAGTTCAACTTGAAAAAACCAATAACCTAGGAGAAAGTTTTAATGGATGCTGTGCGTTGCATATTTGTAATATCAGTCATATGCCAATATATCCGTCAGATAGTAACTTGTCGTAAATACTGCTAATATTTATTTTAGCAATACAGTGGCCACCGCTGACATGAACCATGTTTGTTCTAAACCGTTTTGATTCCATAAAACGGCTGATTCAATAAAACGGCTCACACAATAAAGCTGAGAATTGTTCTGTTTTTGACAATGGTATTTATTAAAGCGGTTGATTCAATTAAACACTGATTCAATTTACCAACGTCCTCTGTATGAGGTTTAACAAATATATTTTAAGTCCCGTACTATTTTTATAAACTCATTCATAAATTTTGCTGATTAATTTTGAACATTTGCATTAGTATATATTAAGAAAATTTTGGAAATGTCAGTCAGTTACCAGGATGTCAGTAAGTTACCAAGCTTCTCTAACTACTGTAATTCATTATTGTATTAATATTTTTAAGCTCAAATTCCATATTAAGAAAGTTTATGCATTGCTTGCTTTTTGATCCTTTTCGGCAGTTAATAAAAATTCCTTTTACGTTTAGAAAAATTTATAATTGAATCAGAATTACTTTTTATACTGGTTGCATTCATGTCAGCCAGTTACCATGCTATTAAAACTTTTTTCTAAAACCTACTAAAATGTATGTTTTAAATTCAATTATATCATGAAACTCAGCTTAAAAAGTACAATAAGCGAGGAGGAAATACATTGTTTTTAATTAATTATTTATATGTTTGGTTAAATTGGCATTAATTATTTATATTTAATGGTATAGGTTTCAAAATACTTATGGTTTTATTCTGTGACTGTCAGTCAGTTACTCGTGGAATTACCCCAATATATATATATATATATATATATATATATATATATATATATATATATATATATATATATATATATATATATATATATATATATATATATATATATATATATATATATATATATATATATATATATATATATATATATATATATATATATATATAAATATATATATATATATATATATATATATATATATATATATATATATATATATATATATATATATATATATATATATATATATATATATATATATATATATATATATATATATATATATATATATATGTATAAACCTTTTATAACCTTTTTATATAACCTTTTTTTATATTATGAGAGAAAATTTTTAATTGATAGTACTTCTTCTGCTCCTCTTGGTTGCAGATACATCGATGACCTATTGTGTATAAATTTTCCGACTTTTTCTGAACTTGGCTAAATTATGTATTATTCACTAACGTTAAAAAGACTAGCTTTAATCAAAATATCTTCACTTTCCTGGATATTAACACACAAATTGATTCAAATTGTTACACTACAATCTATGATAAAAGGCGTGAATTTAATTTCAAAGTTAACAGCTTATAAAATTTTTCCTCCTGCTTAAATAAAAAGGTTTTTATTGGCATCATTGTTTCGCAAACTATCAGAATGAGAAGAATTCGCAATATCATTTCTGCATTTAATCAATAATTTTCAGTACTCAAAAATATACTTTTTAATAATAACTTCCCTAAAAATCTGGTTGAAAACATTTGCTTTATTATAGCCTTCGATGAACATTTCGTTTCTCTTGAGGCCGTTTAACTATGTAAATATATGATACAACCGTGATAAACCATTTTTTTTTGGATCGCTGGGGTGGAAGGATTTTACAAGTGGGAAACGGAGGACTGGCACGGTTTTGGATTAATCTCTTTGGATATGGACTATTTTTTTTTTTTTTTTTACTTTTACGTTGATAACTGGAATGAATTCTGTCAAGTTGAACATCAGATTGGTTTTATTATAAATGGATCTCAAGGTAAGATAATTTTGGTGGCAGGTACTGTCCCGTGGATGGCTAATTACTTCGGAACTTGTTTTCCTAATTAGTCGAGGCGAAACCCCGTGCTTTTGATTTTAGGTATGAGCTCTTGTTTATTGTGTATATGTAGTTTAACATGTGGTGCATTTGTCCAATGTTACTCTATATTGCATATACTGGAGCTTAAGCACTCTCTTTTAGTTCATAGTTAATTTTTTGGTCTTTTGACCATATTTATTGAATCCTCCACGACTGATGAGCTTTGGATTCATACTTTGTCTTTTCGTATTAAATAGCAGTTTTCCTTTTTCTCATCATATTTTTTATATAATTTGTTTAATATTTGGAATTTGGCTTGCATAATTTATATTTACTTGGCTTTTTAGTTTCGCTGCGTTGCACATCTATGGGCTTTTGGTGTGGTCTGTTCAATATTTTTCACTTTTATTATATATATATATATATATATATATATATATATATATATATATATATATATATATATATATATATATATATATGTATGTATATATATATATATATATATATGTATATATATGTATATACATATGTGTGTGTGTGTGTGCGTGTGTGTGGATGTTTATTTGTGTGTGCATGTTACTTATTCAGATCCAAAGTTTACGAAGGATTGTTGCCAAATTTGACTCAAAAGTTGTTGCTCAAAAATTGACATGAGGGAATTTTCGTTGTACAAACAAACAGCTTGTGTCCAATCTTTGCTAAAGTGGCATAGAACTTGTATGATGTACAGAAGAGAGGGAGTTGTCTCCTTATGAGGAGAGGGGGAGGGCGAAATGCAAATTATGCACAGAAGACCTTTTATGCTCAGAAGTTTTCTCGGACCCCCCCCCCCCTTCTCGCCCTCCCGTTCAGGCCTCAAAATCCATGGAATGGAATGTTTAAATCTGTTAGTCACAATGACCAAATTTTAGGAAATGATAAAATTTCAGAGGTATGAATTTAAAATTTGGGTCATAAATTTGCTATTTTCTACATGTTTACGGGAATTTTACGGAATATATTTCTTTTTATTTTATTTATGCCTATTTAATGAGTATGCGTTACTTTTATTTTCGAGCTAGACCATGCAAGGCCCAACAACTCAGCTCACGGGCTGATTTAGTGTAGGGTCAAAGGGTCAGCTGACTCCCCTGTGACAATAATTTTATTGTAGTTACTTTTAAACTTAATTTTTTAGATCCTAAAAGATAGCACATGGAATCAATGTTAACCTTTTATTTGCTCGGTTCTGTAAAGTATTTCTTCTCAAGGGCGTTAAAATTGAAGGGATTGACTAGATTTATCTGTAGAACTTTTGCTATTTTCACTTTTTTGTACATTGTCAAAAGAACACGTATGAGGCAGAGAAAAGCAAAGGAATGTAAGTAGACATCTTCAAGTTTTGAGTAAAACGCGTTTAAAGATAACATCCTAGGTAGGCTGTCATTGAAATATTTTTCTACATCATGCTGTACAGCAGCACCTACCAGGGCTACTAGTACCATCTCTAGCCCCAAAACAGAGGAGAGGTTCAACTACCATTTGTACTGGTTATCTACAAATTTTTAATTGCATCCCTTTGCTTCTCACTGCATCATATACTCACTTGCGGTAACGTGACCAGTAGGGTGGTTCAAAACAAAAAAATTTCGAGCTAAAATCCAGGACACCCCCCTTTTTTTTTTTTTGAAATTTACTTCTAGTATTATGCTGTAAAAAAATTAGCTTCTTACTTAAATTTTAAGAAGGTGCTCAGTGACCCCTTCATTTAACATGAGCCGTACCATACAAAATGCCACAAGTTTAGAAATATTTAACTTCCCCGGCTGTTTTTTCTATAAATAATTATTTCAATGCAATGTATGGGCATATTACTAGTGCATATTATAATATGTAGCATTGTTTTTCTCAGTTCAATGTACCTTTTTAACCCCTCCGCGTACTTAAGAAGTTTAGGGGAGCTGGTTGAGCACCCTTTTTTAGTCGAAATAAGAAGTTAAAATTCTTCCAGTATATTACTATCCACAAGTGGAAAATTATTGAGGGGTATCCCGTTATCTAGGATAAACTTTTTGTTTTTACATATATTTTTGAACCACCTTAGTGACCGGCCTGTCTGCCTAAGAAAACATGACTTTTGATGAAAATTTAAGGTAATATGATACATGGCAAAATTTAGGGGGGGGGGAAACCCTGCATAGCTGATATTTTTTTCCATAGGAGGTATAACGCTGGTCATTGAAACTTGACCCTCCCCCCTTATAAAAATTTCTGAATCCGCCTCTGACTCAGCTAGATGTTTTATTTTATCTTTCAGACATTTTTCGAAGCGAGACATTCTCTGCAAGGCTTTGAGCATGCTATCCCTAAAATTGAAAAAAAAATGTGTTGCACTACAAGATTAGTGTTTTTTAGTGTTTTCCGACTTGTCGGTCGGAACTCACGTTGTATTACGTAGAATCCACACATGATTATTTCCTAGATGTGATGCATATTGCATTAAATTTCATGTTGTAGTTATGAATTTGAAGTCAGTAACTTTTTTTTATTTCAGCCTTTTACTGAGTAGGGAGGGACTTTCTTTCAGCATTCCCTTGTTTGACGATCCCGCCAGGCGACTTACGTCGGCTCACACCACATTCCACCACTATAAACCAATCAGAGCATTCCACCACTATAACCCAATCAGAGCATCGTTTTCCTCCGTAAGAATTCTTCGCGCAGAAATCGATTTTCCACTGTACCACTAAGAAACAAGCGTCACTAGCACAGCAGTTCATTTCCGAAGTTTGCTGCTTTATTAAAGGTTGTAAAGAAAATAACCAAGATGAATATTATGCTACTGCTTATAATACTCCTTGCGAATACTTCGCATGTGCTCCTGCAAAGAGGCAACGAAGCGAACCAGGACAAGAGTAAGTGTTTGATAGTTTATGTATCAGTTTTCAAATAATAAATAGAACTATTTGTAAGAATTTAAAAAATTCGCAAAATTCCCCCAAATCGACCACGTGGTGGAAAGTAATTAAGTTCATTAGGCTGGTTATTATAGAGACATCGTAACACATTTTTTTTATTAATAGATATTGACAACTCTAGTGTTCGCTCAAAATTTTAAGTCAATCGGTGAAAAAGTAAAAATTTCAAAAATTAAAAACCTCTGATTAGGCATGAAATTTTCAAACTAACCCTAATCTACTATACACTTACTAAATAGCAGTTAATTTAATTAAATAATAATTGTTGAATTTTAAAGTGTCTTACCTTTTTGTAAACCAGGACATGAATCCAATATTTTTTTATGGGTTTCCAATGATGAAACTTGAAATTTCCCTAATTATTTGTATCCATGACTTAGCAAAAAAACAATACGCGTCACCTGGTTGGGGGATCATCTACTCTTGTAGCCCACTACTCTTGTAGCATAGTGCGGGGCCGGACTGGGGCCTCCGCGGACGGTAAGAGGATTGGCGTTTGTACTCGAACGGCGGAATGCCGTTCGAGAATATTATTTCAAGTCATATTTGTTTTTATTTAATTTCAATTACCTGATTTTTCTCCAAGTGAGATAAATTTGACTTTTTTAAATCCGTATCCTTCTTGAAATTGACATTTTTGGAAGCCCTTTTAAACCATGTAATAACTTGCATTATTCAATATCGTTTTGTTTTCAAAAAAAAAAGATGTATTGTAATTTCACTTTTATTTGATTTGAATCAGGCACTTACGTATATTAAAATTGATTTTCATGTCATATTATTTGTATAATACAATAAACAGACTTTTTTGTTTGGTAAATGTTTCAGACGTGTTGAAATGCTTTTAAATTTCAATTTAAGTTATCAAAATATAAATCAAAGTTCTTGGGGAAAAAGTTTTAAATTTTCTATTACTGATTTAAATTTTAAAAACAAGAGCAATGTGTTTAATTTTCTTAAAACTGAAAATTATGTAAAAAATAAATAAATAAAATTGTGAAAAGATATTGAAGCAGGAACAATTAATGGAGACAAAAATTAATGTTTTCAATCTGTTGAACTTTAATTTTTCGATTTATTAGTATGATTGTTTTACCTTACAAACACGTTTATTCACATAAACCTACATTTTTTAAAGTAAATTAATGAAAATAAATAAATATTTTTATATACATCATGATAATTAATTTCTTATTGTTAAGAAACTAGTTTCTTGGGTGTTCTTTCACATCCATTGAAATAAAGCTGTGATGAGAGAATGTTTTAAAACATGTTCTTGCAGTGGAAATGCAGACTAAAAATATCAGTTTCAATATTTCAAAAAGCATAGAACAGTCAACTTTTATGCTGTGTAATAAAAATTTGAAAAATAATTTAAATTGAAACACAGATTTCTTTTTGGTGACCATAAAATATCTGCAAACTTGCAAACTATTTAGCGAAAACTGTAAGAGAATTTTTTGTGTAGATTTTCTGTAGATCTAATTGAAGACAATTTGTAGATTTTTTTATCTTAAAAAAATCTGCAGAATATTAAGAGAAAATGAAAAAGAAAACTTTTTTCTGTGGATTTTCTGCAGATTATATTAAAGACAAAATGCAGATTTTGTTTGTCTTCTAAAAATCTGCAGAAATCTTGAAAAATATTTCAAAAAAAAAATTTCTGAAGATTTTCTGAAGATTATTTTCAGCTGGGATTCATGCAGTCTTTTCAAGGCATTAAAATATATTCTAGTCTAAATTTTTTGTTTCCTATTTGAGTTACCATAAACCTATAGTATCAGTTTTGGAATATGATGATTGCAATAACGGACCAACAATCCTACACTGGTATTCGGTATTTTTGAAAATGTGACACCAGAATACCGGTATTAGAAATTTCTCAAAAAGGGGTGAAAAACATATTAAATCGTTGCCATGTTTCAAAAGTTGTTCAGAAAGTACATAAGTTGTAAAAATTTATTGTGTACCAATATAAAATGCAGAAAATCAATAATGGTAGGAAGCACAATGCATCTATTGAATTGTCACTAAGCCTGGAACTGGCTCGCATTTCCTGCAGTTTAAAACACACATTTTGAAATTTCACGCTGGTTCGTGGTGCTCTTAATACTGCGCGATACACTTCCTCACATCTTCTCTAATTGCTTCGAAGTCCTTCATCATCGATAAATTCGGATTTCTAGCAAGCTAGTTTTGGACATATTATTTATGAGCATGTGTGTGTGTGTGTGTGTGTGTGTGTGTGTTTTTTTTTTTTTTTTTTTTTTTTTGTATTTTTGAGCAATCACGATTGCTTATTGTTCTCATTTTACCGTTTTTGAGGTCCGTGCCTTTTTCAGCTTGGACCAGATGCCTCTGCAGCACCACCGCCCACCGTCCTCTGCAGGCGACGCGGCGCGGCTGCTTCGGTCCTGAGCTACCCGCTTCTCCTGGTCGGATGCGTCCATGTCTTAGACACACGCACGCTCTCACACACATACGCACACACGCCTACCTGCATACACACAGGTCTACGAACACACACAAGCCTACACACTTACACACACAGGAGGAGAGGCAGGCTTCGGGGGGGGGGGCAGGAGCTTTTTCTAGAAACAATAACTCCAATGAGTAAGGTCCTGTCTCAGTTCGTGATTGCGAAAAACATAATTTGAATTCAAAATTTCAGAATTCAAATTAATTTTTTTATATATATATATATTTTCTTTTGTACATTTTTTTTACATATTTCTTTTGTATTGAGTAATTTGTACTATTTTATTTTTTATTTATTTCTTAATAGATGATATTTCTTCTAGAGAAACGATTCTTTTCCAAAATCAACAATATCTTGAAAGACTTCCTGTTGATCAGGATAAGTTTGTGTTTGCTTTTTTTCTTTTTTTTGTTAACTCTTCAGTTTGAAATTTACGTTGAATTTAAGGAAATTTTGTTTTGTTAGTTTCTTTTATTCGTTTTCGTTTTCTTATCGAAATTCTTTATAATTACTAAATCTTAAATCTAAATTTAAATATCTGAAAATATTTTCCGGTTCACTCTGTTTTTCCTCTATACAAAATTTCAAAACATCATATGATTGCAAAATATTATCTCGTCAAGTATACAGCTAGATAACGAAATAAGACTGTTAACCAATATCTGGGGCACAAATTTCCATTTGTTATTACCGTGCGTGCAATGTAATTTAGGATTGAATTGCAACCATTTTGGAAACGATAAATAGTCAAAAATAAAATTGCGCAGTTTTGTCTTGCACCAAATTACTTATTACTGACTCTTTAGACCAGAAAGGCCTGCCGTTAAGTGTGGTTACATTTTAAAGAAGGGAAGGTCTTCCGTTTTCATTAAACCCAAAAAAATATAGATCATGGCCGTACTTAAGGGGTGTGTTTTTAGGGTTCAAATCAACTTCGAAATTTTCAAAAATATTCCAAAGTACGTTTTTAATAGTATACATTTTTTCCTGAAAAACTTGTTAATACTGAGCTATTATTTATTTATTTATTTCTTTTTCTATATTTCTATTTATAATTGAAATCATTATTATTGACAAATTGTAAACTCTTCGCTTTATATCCAGTATTTATTTTTATTATAGTTAATGCGAAAATCGTTTCCTACAAAAATAGAAGAGCGTTTTCGCTCACATTTTTATTACCTGACAACAAAAACACCAAAATTCTTTAAATTTAAAAGTGGAAAACTCTATACTTAACGCATTTTGTAAGTGCCAAAACATATGAATTAGAATTTTTACTTGGAATACGTGTATATGACACACTTCAAATCTTTGATGTTATCAAAAAGACTTCGAACATTTAATAAAGGCGAAGTTATGTAATGTAAGTCATGAAATGTTTTTCTCACTTTACGAGACACGTGACTTTTTGCATTTGCTGAAGTTAAATCCCGTAATGCAGCCTCCCATCCCACTGTAACAAAAATATATAGAATCTAAGAAAGAAGTAGAACTTCATAAATTATACAGAATTCATGAGAAATGTTTTGGTAAAACTCTCCGCGAAACAAAAGTCTGGTTCACCTTTTAATTCTTGCCCCTTAAGTGTTACTCAGCTAACTCTAAACTTAAACAAAGTTTCGGGAAGTTCTCAATTGCTGACACTCTTGGCAATTTTCGCAATCGTCTCGCAAGTGTTTCAATGCAAAAATCTATATGGGGGGGAGGGGTATATGACACACTTCTAATCTTTCGAGTTATCAAAAAATCTTTGAATATTTAATAAAGGCGAAGTTATGTAATACAAGACATGAAATGTTTTTCTTAATTTAGGAGGCACGTCACTTCTTGCATTTGCTTGAAGTTAAAACTCATAATGCAGCCTTTTGTAACAAAAATACGTAAAACCATACAAAATCAACAAATTTTCAGAAATTTTCTTGCTGCACCATTTTTGATTTTTATGAAATTTGGTAGGTAATATGTACCAATATTCTGTATCCCCGAAATGCTATATTTTTTTTTCTTGGAAAAATGTTATTCCTGAGAAATAGCTTGTTTTTCCGCCATGGATGAGTGAAATTCACCATTTTTGATCATTTTTCAAAAAGCTCTAGTAAAAAGAAAATCAAACGCGGCGTATTGTAACGGTGAAAGAACGAACTTTAAATTGTGCATACAAAGAAACGATTTATTACTAATACATTTAGTAAAAACAAAGAAACATATACTATATGACCAAAAATATTGGGACTCTTTCAAAAATTCACATTTTTACGGATTTCTGGAGCAATAAAATATCAATTGCTCTGTAATGGTTTTCACATAAAAGGTGTACTTCAGCCACCATTTTCCAACAAAATTAAGTCTACTATTCATTTAGGGGACGAACAACAAATTGAGGAAACAAAAAAAAAGGATTTTGATCATTTTTCATTGTAAAAAGCTGGGAATAAGCTATAAATTTCAGAAATAAGTTAAAAACCTATCTAGATTTTTTTTCGTGAAAATATCTTATACCCACGGAGATATAAGCATTTCTTTCAAAAATGCAACTTTTTTTCTTTTTTTTAAGGTTTTCGGCTCATATCATGCAAAGTTATCCGTCAAACGTTACTAAACTTTCAGATTTTTTGACAGCATATTAGAGAAACATATTAATAAAATTAAATAAAGTTAAAATATTGAAAGTTTAATTGAAATCTGAATGATTAAAGTAATTAATTTTTCACTACGCATGCGCGAAAGATAACAATTTATTACGTTTATAATCCAAAGTTCAGATATATCCTACAACTCATAAAAAAATTCCACCTCAATATCTTCAAAATTGAAAAAGTTATCAGCGATCTAATGATCCGAATTTCTATAATTCTTGGATACGCAACGAATGGTAAGGGGTCGTTCGCAAACTAGTGACACTCGTCTACGGTTATCTATCGTTGCAGAGTGATTCACGATAAGAATGGATTATTTGCGAACGATCCCTCACGATTCCTCGTCCATCCAAGAATTATTAAATTTCGGCTCATTAGATCGCTGATAACTTTTTAGATTTTAAAGATAAGATCAAAGTGGAATTTCTTAATGAGATGTAGGATATATCTAGGCTTTCTATTATGAAGGTTATAAATAGCTATCTTTCGCGCATGCGCAGTAAAAAAATAATTGCTTTAAACGTTCATATTTCATTAAAGTTTCCATATTTTAACTTCAAATTTTTCATTATTGCGTTTCTATAATATGCTGTCAAATATTCTGAAAGTTCAGTAACGTTTGACGGAAAATTCTACGTGATATAAGCCAAAAACCTTCAAAAAAATTTGCATTTTTTAAAGAAATGCTTACATCTCCGTGGGTATAAAAGATACTTTCAAGAAAATATAAAAATAAATTCCAGAAGGGTTTTAACTTATTTCTGAAATTGATAGCTTATTCCAAACTATTTACCATGAAAAATAATCAAAAACTTTTTTTCTAATCAATTTGTTGCTGGTCCCTCAAATGAACAGCAGACTTAATTGTTATTGTAAAATGACAGCTAGAGTATACTTTTTATGTGAAAAATATTGCAGGGAAATTGGTCATTTATTTCTCGAGAAATCCGTAAAATGTGTGAATTATTGAAAGTGTTCAAATACTTTTGGTCATATAGTGTACCAACGAAGCAAATAAAAACTTCAAAACAATTTTTTATCCCACTAATATTTTGACCCATAAAGTGGATCACGCCTCCACCCCTATACCTGCTAAAAAAACATCTCAACCATTGTAAAGAAATTACTCTGTTTGGAACCAGCGCATCGGCGCGCTAACGCTCTGAAAATGCCAGCTACTCAGTTGTCAACTCCCCCTTCATTCTCATCACGGTGGAACCCAAATTGAAAGCTCACTGATCTCGGCCCTGTTCCAGGCCCGGACTGGCCCGCCGGGCAACCGGCAACATGGCCGATGCGCCCCTTCGCCAGGAAAAAAAAAAAAAATATATATATATATATATATATATATATATATATATATACAAAAAAATTATCCCCCCCCCCTTCTTTTTGTTACTAAAAAAATATTTTTCCCCCTTTAACTGACGATTTTTCTTCTCTCTTTTCCTGACACCTCGAAATTGTTAAGTACAAATGTTTTACGGTAATAAGTCTTTTAGCTAATCACTGAGGAACCTGGAATTATTTTGCCTTTCTTTTCAAATTTTCCCTTCTTCTCAATCATTGTCACTGCTCACTGGTGCGACTTTGAAGGTTATTTGGGGGTCAAAATCCTTGGTCCCCCACTGCCTTGAACAGGTGCCTTGATGAGTAAATCATAAATTCTAGTAACCTCTGATAGATTACTCAATACCCTGAATCACCTGAGAAATTCTGGCAGAAATTTAATAGCGGCGATTTGGAGTGAGGAGAGCGAATAGACATGACAGAAGATTATTCAGCTTTTTTCTTGGGTGCTTCCTGAAAAGTAATTATCAGTTGTATATTATGCTACCATTTTTAATAGTAATTTATTTTTTGAATCCATTTTTTTTCGAAATAAAAACTGTATAGCTTGTTTTGTTTCTGTAACAATGTATCAGGACCGCGATATTTCCTACTGCAATTTTAATCCTCAATTTTCTTGCTATCGTACCTCCGATTGCATTAACACAGTTAACGAGCATCTAGAGGGGACTCATCTTTATTTGGCAGAAAGCAACATCCTGTTGCGCCCTTTTGCCTTCTAAAGAGCCCTGCATATTTTTTTTTCTTACACAGACAAACACCCCATATTTGTAATAGTTGTTGTTTTAACGCCCAGGTGCGCCCTTTTGTCGTCATATTAAAGCACCCAGCAGCCATACTGTGCCCCCCCCCCTTCTTTTTTCAGGTCTTTAAAAGAATAGTTTTTGAAGGACCCGTTTTTGCGATCGTGAATTTTATAATTACTTAAAAAGACACTTTGAGATATTAAAAAAACATTTTCAGAGAAGAGAGCTCTTTAAATCTAGAATCAAAACAAACATCCCATACCTGCAATCGTTAGTTAGTCTCTAAGTGCCCTGTTGCGTTTTTAGTGCGCCCTCAGTCTTTCTTAATTCACGTTATCGCGACAACTTGACAAAAATGTCTTTTTTCCAGGGTTACGAGTCAGCGTCGAAGAGCCGGAGTCGGACTGATTTTGGGGGAGTCGGATTCGGGAGTCGAAGGTTTAAAATTTCAAGAGTTGGAGTGTCAGAAAAAGAGTCGCTCATTCCCCCCCCCCCCCAAAGTCCGCAACTCTGCCAGTGCTTGCGGAGTCAAAGTCGGAGTCGAACTCTTTTTGGGGTAAAGGAGTAGGAGTCGAAGGTTCTAAAATTTCCAGAGTCGGAATCAGAGCCGTAGTCGTTTTTTTTTTAATTATTTTTTTATTCGACGCCGCAGCCCCGCTTTTTTCCCTTGAAAAGCTCTCCCCCCCACCTCGCTTTTCAGGTCTTTAATGACATTTTTCATACACTGTCGTACGCTACAAGATTCTTGAAGGGTCCGTTTTTGCTATCTTGAATTTTGAAAAGACTTAAAATGACATTTTAAGACATTTAAAAAAATTGTTTTCGGAGAAGAGAGTTTTTTTTTTTTTTTTAATCTTCACTTAACGACAAACATTCCGTGCCTCCGTACCAGTAATCGTTATTTTTTAAGCAAAGCACCCTGCTGCGTTTTTAGTTGCGCCCTTCAGTCTTTTTAAAACGCCCTACAGTCTTATTATAACTCTTGTAACAATAAATATTTTCGCGCTTTACACGACATTCACGTTATTGCGACAAAAGTCTTTTTTTCTTAAAAAAAACTCTCCGTCTCTGGTCTGGATCTAAAACTTCTGCCCCTCCCCCTGAAAAAAATCTTCAGGGCCCCCAACAGGCCACTGGATTGCGCCCACCCCCCAAAGGACTATTCTGTTAAACGAGTGATTGTTTGTTTTTTACTGCTTCAATATTTCTACTTTAATTATGAGTTCATTTGTTTAAATTGTTTAAATTTATTTGTAATTATTATTAGTTTAAGGTTTTGAGCAGTTATGAGGAACTTTTAATCCTGATTTTTATAATAATGTTGAAAATATTTCCAACTTTTAAAATTTGAGCACACATTTTATTTATTTTTTAAAAATATTCTTTGGTCACCCGGACCGTAGGTTTTCTGTGGTGTCCCCCCCCCCCTACTGCGGCGTCTGCGGGTATGTAGATCCGGGTCTGCCCCAGAAGAAGAGGACCTTTCTATAAAGGTCCGTTTTTGCCATCTTGAATTTTGAGATAACAGAAACTTCTTGCAATTTACAATGAAAAATTTATTGACGAACTATGTGAAGTCAAGAAATGAGACAACTTTTATCATTGTGTAATAACTTATTAAATTATTCCTTCAAACTTTATATTTATAATCTTTTACATTTTTTAGGGAAATGCCCGTTTTTAGCCTACTTTCCCAGTAAAAATCAGAGAAAGAAGAAAAAAGCATGAAAGAAGGCTTAATACATCTTAAAAATATCCCGAAAAACAAAAAAAAGTCAAAAATAAATAAAATAGTTAGATAAATATTGAAAAATTGAAAATTGGAAAGTAGGGTATTGAGATGGGGAAAAATGTCTGTCGGTCTGTCTGTCTGTCGGTCTGTCTGTCTGTCCCCCCTAATAACTTTTGAATGAATAGTCCGATTCGAACAAATTTTTTTTTGTTAGAAAGATCTCGGCGAGGACATCTCATTCCCATAATTCATTTTTTGATTTGAACAATTTTTCGTTCAATTTTGAGCAGTTCAAAAAAACTTAACATTAGCGCCTACGGGGAAATTCAAATCAAAAATAAATCTTGAACTTAGAAGCGAAGTGGCTTCAAACAAACTTTGTAGGGAAAAACTGTTGATAAAAAACATGTATCGAAAATATCTTTTTGATTTGAACAAGTTTTCGTTCAATTTTGAACAGTTCAAATCTCTTAACATTAGCGCCTAAGGGGAAACTGAAAGTCAATATAGATTCCGAACTTAAAGGCGGATTTACTTCAAACAAACTTTGTTGGAAATAGCTCTTGACGACCTACACCCGACTCCGACTCCGAGAATTTAGGGGCACCTGACACCGACTATGACTCCTGTTCCCGACAGTTAATCGGTCTCCGACTCCCCGACTTCGACTCTGACTTCGTAGCTTTGGCAAACATTTATACACGGAGGACAAATGACTGACTCCGATTCTTGGATATTCGACTCCAACTCTTTTATCCCAAAATGAGATTGACTCCGACTCCGACTCCGCTGCTGTGGTTTTAACTGTGAAATAATTATTGTTGATATGATTTGTTTTTATTTTCACGCTAAAGTTTTAATTTACGTATTTAGTTTTCGGTGAATAAACTCGAAAAATATGCGCAGACGATTTTTTTTTTTGACAATGAAAATTATTTCTTTAAGTTGACATTTTATAGTTTTTTTTATTTTGGTAAGTGCATTAATTCGTTTAAAAAATTATTTTTGGCAACAGGGGAAAAAGAAACGATTTTTTTTTATATGATGTATTTATTTTAATGAACTTATTATTATTATTTTTTCGTTTTGAAAGCTGTTAAAACAAATTTTTAATGGAAAGAAGTGTATTAGCTGCTTTGTTTAAAAGGTGCTGCTATTTTATTTGTTCGTTTTTTTTTTGAAGAAAAGTAAGGAATATTTTATTCCTAGAAATCAGCTTAAAATATTAAAAAAAATATGTTTGAAAAAATTTGCGATTTTAGCTATTTTTGAGAATATTGATCAGGTACTAGAAAGTAGTATGGGTATACGGGAAAGTAGGCTCGTCTAGTTCTAGACGGAACTTCTTGTTCCATTTTAAGAAGCATCATTATGTACATATATTATTAATTTATATCTTATCTTTCCTGATTCCACAATCTTCATTATTGATTTCAGCTCATTTACTTATTTTGTAAAATTTGTTCACAATTCTTTATAGATTTTCCGTTACTTGCAGATAGCATTATATTACGCTCTTATGTTTAGCCATGTTACTTTAACTTTGGATGTGTGTGTGGCCATAATTTTGACTGAAAGAACAATTTCTTGTAGACTATGGTACGGTAAACACAATTTTTAAAAATAATTATGCAGCCAAAAAATCATATTTTCCTTTTATTATAATGAAATAGTTAATATTGTCAGTGGTGTATTGGTAATATTGGTTTAATTCGCTCAGAAGGAGCAGGAAAGTCAATGAAATGTAATCAGTCGAAGTAAAAATGTCATAAAAGCTTTACAGGCTCCTTTTGCAAAATGTATATGCAATTATTAAAAGATTTTTGGTTGGAGCGCAGTGGCGCAACCAGAAGAGATACCCACAGCCCCCCTCCCCCACGCACACACAGAATGCTGAGCTAAATGTTTTTCAAAACTATTCTTTATTATTGAAGAGAAAAAAGAACAAGAATAATGGGAAAACAAAGTGAATTTAATTTTAAAAAAATAATACTGTGTCCGGGGGAAAATCTTAATTTCTTTTAAAAACATTTTTGAATTAAAAATATTTAATGGTTGCAGCTTATTGGTCAAGTTCAAAAATCACTAACAATAGCGTTTTGTGAAATTTAATTTCGAAAAATTTCTGGCCCTAGTATAACAAGATATGGTCTTACAATCATGTTTTTAAGACTTGAATTTAAGAAAATATACGGGAAAGGATTTCCGAACCGCCTTCCTGTAATATATAAAATTTAAAAAAACGGCTTTTTTAAATACACTTACAAAAAATTTAAGTTGAATAGTCCCTGAATATAAAATATTGTTTAAGTTTTAAGGATCATAATTTTGAAAAATTTTCCAGGGAAGAGCTCCAGAACCTCCTTTCCATAAAATCTTCAAAGTTTGTCGACAATTGCGTTTTCGAAACTTCAATTTTAAAAATTAAGGCGGGGGGGGGGGGAGGAATAATTGATTTCGATTTATTTTTTTAAACACTTTTATTATACTTGACCTGATTGTCACGGAGTAATCTGAGGCCTGCTTTTGCTTATATTTCAGCAACTAGATGACTTTGGATTTCACTAAATGATTTGCTTAATTTTAAGGTACAACTTAACGCTGTAAAATTAAATTTTGAAATAAAACTATTATTTCGGTTAGGATGGAAAATAGCAAATTTCATATAATTTCCCCCATTAAATGTTGAAATACAAAACCCATTGTTACAAGTTTTGTTGCCTTACAACAGCAATATCAATAGTAATCTTTAAAAAAAAATTTTTGAATCAAGGTTTCTCTGGAGTAAGCATGATATTTATCCACTATCATTGCTTTCTTTGGATTTTTATCCTCATCTACATATGTCAATGATCGAAAACGGGGCTAAGTAAAGAAATACGGATCTTTATCAGGAGTGTTTTGTCTCTTGTGAAATTTTTGCAAACCTTTAATGTTTAAATGGTTCTAATTAAATTACCGAACAAACAAATCCTACAGGGGAACAAAGATTAATTTTTAGTGCCAAATGCTTAAAGTTTTAGACACGTATATAGTTTTTTTTTCCCTTTTGGTATGAAGCATTTATATGAAAAAAAGAGGTGAAATTTCGTGATAGTAACATTATTCTATCTCTGAAAGACATCATTTACACTAAAAAGAATAAAATACAGATTTTTTTTAAAAAAATACTAAGAACTTTTCATAATGCCCTCAAAAGGACCAAATAACTTTTCTGGGTCAGAAAGAACACTTTTTAAGTATTTCTGTAGTTTTCAATTATTCTAAGAAAATGACTCCATAAACGAGGAAAAGTGTGGCTCAAGTCATTTTAAACCAAACTTTGCCCCAAAAAATATGCATGTTTCAACACTCGAAGTTATGGCAGAAAGTTAGTCAATGATAAAAAATTCTTCACCAGACAGTCATTTTAAACCAAACTTTGCCCCAAAAAATATGCATGTTTCAACACTCGAAGTTATGGCAGAAAGTTAGTCAATGATAAAAAATTCTTCACCAGACTTGAGCCGCACTTTTACTCGTTTGTGGAGTCATTTTCTTGGAATAATTGAAAACTTCAGGAATATTTAAATATTGTCCTTTCTGACGCAGAAAAGTTATTTTGTCCTTTTGAGTGCATTATGAAAAGTGCTTAGTATTTTTTTTTTAAATTCTGTTATTGAAAAATCGATCGGGACAGTCCCTGAAGCTCCATCTCTTACCCAAAAGTTAACAATTAGGGCCTATAATTGCGTTTTTAAGACTTCTATTTCTAGAATTTCCGCTGAGACCCCTGTACTCCCCCCCCCCCCTAGCATCAGCAAAGAAAGTCTTAAGTTGCGGTTTTAAAACTACAAGTTTCAAAAAGTTTCCTGGGGAGAACCCCCATACCCCCTTTCTTTCCTTCCCTATAAGATCTAAATTTTTTTTTAAATGTGCTCCCCCTAAAAAAAAAGTTCTGGTTGCACCACTGTTGGAGAGGTGATTAAAGACTACTCACACCGAAAGTCGATGTAAGCAAGAAACAAAAGCAATATTTTTTTCTCCTCCCTCGCTTGTCGACTGCAGTCATTGATGTGTAGACTCCAAAACAATTTTTACTGTGTATTATCTTAATTTTGTAACGATTATATAACTTTTAAAAGCTTTATTTGTCTATTTTTTCTGATATTTTTCTAGTTCCAATTTCTCCTTAACAAGCTTCAAAATGCAGAATTTTACATCTTTTTTTCAAAATTTCTTCCGGAGGAGAAACCCTCTGACCGTAGTTTTAAAGTATTACATATCTCACTTAAAGGGAAACCCTACACTACTCTCCTAATAAAGACCATTCCACTTCTTAAGGTCAATAAAAGATTTAAAAAAAAAAAGAAAAAAGAAAAAAGTTCGCATGCAAAACATTAGAATATCAGGAACGAGGACTCTCCCCCCCCCCCGAAAATATCCCTAAAACATCCAAATAACAATTTTAATGCCCTCTCGTGGGATCACTTATGCAAGAAATTTTATCTTATATCTTTAAACGAGCAACTCTTGTGGGTATATATATATTTCTTACTAGTGGCACCCGCATGGCTATGCCCGTAGTAGAAAATTAAAAGGTCTTTTGATTTACCTGTACATTTACAAATAATGGATGGTGAATTTCTTGCCAATTGGCTATGTTCATTCGCTCTTCCCATGTTACTGTTCCACGTTATGATAATTTCGTAATTTACTCGTCCACCTTATGACAATTTTGCCTCGAAAATGTTCTTAAAATAGAAATAGAAAAAGAACAAAATCAAATTTTCGAGAAATCGCTTCGAGGTGCACACCTCCGTGCTTCAAACTAACTTTGCACCAAATTTCATGAAGATCGTCCGAACGGTGTAGGCGCTATGCGCGTCACAGAGATCCTGACAGACTTTCAGCTTTATTATTAGTAGATATCTCGGAAACGGCTCTAACAATTTGGATGAAATTTTGGATTTAATTGTAGTTTTGCATTTTAAGTTCATCTACATCAGTGTTTTTTCTGTAAAAACGCGATTTTTTACGAAAAAAAGTTTTTTAATATAAAGTCAAATTGAGTTAAGCCTTGAAGTAAACTGTGAGTTAGCGCATCAAGCAGACGATTTGCACAACCATAACAAGGAAAATTTGTCTCTTCTCGCTTTAAAAATTTTATGCTTGCTTAATGTTGCTAGGCTTGGCTGATATTGGCCACTTTGGCAAATTTCAAACACACTTGGCTAAAAACAAATTCAAAAGCATTATGTAAGTCGATGTAAGGCTTTTTTTCTTTTTTAAGTGAAACTATTGCTTGACCATCCTATTTTATTTTATTTTATTTATTTATTTTCTTTTTACACTTCAAATAATTTAACATGTTTTTTAAATCACGCATATAAATTTTATTTCGAAGAAGTGTATGTCTTGAGATTGTTTATGTTTTGTTAAGATAGTTGTTTATCATTTGTTGGAATGGTTTGTGGATCATCAGTTTTGATGGATATCATGCTGTATGTAGCATTTTCTGGCGTAAAAACTAAAAGTACATATTCAAAAAGAAAATCTCGATTGGGATAAAATCGTGAAACGCATCATAGTATGAAAGGAAGTATTCGGTTAAAAACCGATTTCACCATAGCAAAACTAAAGTCAAAATATTTTAATTACTGACAAGAAAATTATATAGTGGAAACAAACGTAACAGATAGTTTAAAGCAAAATGTTGATTTAATTACATTCAGAATCTTCTTTGTTTGGTACTTTAGTGTTATAAAAAGGTCGAGTGCTTAATATTTCGTTAACGTGAAGCTTTTCAAGTATATTTGGAAAAGTATTGAACCTTAAAAAAACACAATTTGACAAAAAATAATTCTTTTAAAGCCGAGCGAGGCTCGGTCGTCCAGGTACTAAATAGTAATGAGCAATGACACATGAAAATATTTTCACCCTCGCACCCCTTACCCCCCTCCCCTCGTTGTATGCATCTACAACGGGTAAATAAGTACAGAAATATCTTGCGCCCCTCTGAAGTTCCATGGTTTGTGCCCCTCTGAAGGGTCCAGTCCGGCCCTGCCCTGTTCCGTGGGGTTTTGAATCCATTTATCTATTTAAATGCACGTTATCTAGATTTTTTCCATTGAAGCTTCGTTTTGTGTGGTTTGCTGAACATCTTCTCAATTTCGAGCTGCCTGCTCAATTTTGCAGCAGTATCTTCGCACTTCAGGAATCTAATTTCGCAATAAGTCCTTCAATATTTGCTTCAGAAATTTCATATTTAATTTCCTCATAAAAAAATCATAGTTTATGTTTGGAAGCAAGCAAAATTTAATTTTGTTCAGTACTACGCTACAAATGTTTATACCTATTCAATTGTTTGTTTAGCAATTGTTTAGTTCAGTCTTACTGAAAATCAATATCATATGATTATAGGTGAAAGAATGACCTATGTGGAATTTTTCCTTCGTTTCTTTAATTTTCAAAAAACGTTATGAATTTCTCAGGGCAAAAGTGTTCTAATGACAGAAGAATTTTCTTTGTGTGATGAACTTTTTGAGATTTTCAAAAAAATCCATTCACTTTATGGTGTTTGAAAAAAAAGGCTTCAATTATTCAAATGTACTTCTATAGTTGGCAAATATCATCAAGACTGAGGCACTTACAAACAAGATTTAAAAAAAAAAAAGGACAATCATCATATTTCAAGGAATAACACTTTAATATAAAACATATACGTATTATCCGATTACAATGAAGAGTTTGTGACCTATACCAGAGCTGTGGAGTCGGATTCGGGCTTATTTTGGCTAAAGGATTCTGAGTCGGAGTCATTCGAACACAGGCCTACCCTGACTTCGGGCTTCTTTTTTTTCATTAATATTTACTGACTTTTTCCTTGCATTTTTTAAAAAACTGACTACCAATTAATTCGATTACCAGTGTAAAGACCTACTAATAACAAAATAACTGTCATTGTAGACCAACAAGCTTGATTGTTTATCAAACTTTCTGTAATAGCTATTTACGCCGTCCCCTACTTTGCTTGTTTTTGTACTCTCTTTAACTAATAGCAACTGTCACCAAACGGTTTTGTTGCCTAACATTTTCTAAGTTTTCACTTCAAATAAAAATAATAACACATTTTTTTCTTCGATCTCAGCTATAAAATGGTAAAAGGAATGTATGCCTTCAGCAAGTCGGCGCCCGTAGCTTGGGAAGAAACTTCTGAGTGTGTTTGGTAAATTCAAATAAGTGTTGGTGCTGCGAATCCAAAAGATCCGATAAAATATGTTTGTTTTTCTTTTTTAAATCTAAATACTATATCTATAAGCTTGGTTCTCACTCGATAACTGCAGTTAATCTTAAAATCTTTAGATTAAGGTTAATCCTAAAGCAGCCAATAAAATTTAAATTAAAAATTGAGCGAGGAAGAAATATAGGTATGGTAAATGCTATTCGTACAAATTTGTTTACCGCCGTATTTTGGGTAAAATTTGCTCCAGATGTACATGCACCCGGCCTCTCTCCGCAATAAAATACCGTATTTTAGTTGAAATTTTATAGATGAAACAGAGTGTTAGATTCATTCAGGAAATTTTTCAGAGCCACAGTGCTTTTGTTTTCCATAAAGCCTGAGGCGGGCCACCTCTTCTCGTAAACAGTTTTTTTGAATTCCCGGAAAAGCTTTGTTCTCACAAGTTATAGCTTTCATAAATTGAAAGCTCGGGATCTGATCAAAATCTATTTGTTAAGCATTAAATGGGAGCAAATTAATATTTTTCATCTTTTAAAAAAATGGGATTTTTAAGCAATCTTACTTTTAAAATCCATACCCTATTAGAAAATTCGATTTTAATATTGATTTTCTAGCGTTGCATGCATCTTAGATTAACAACGAAATACAACGAGAAAATTATACATTATACTATATATTTCAATCTTTGTTAAGGGTTTTTCACCCCTTCCTATGAGGGAAGGGGGGTAATTGAAAATAAATAAAAGAATAATGATAAAAAATGCCAGAGTCGAAGTTGGACGCTTTAAAATCTAGGAGTCGGAGTCGAACATTTTCCTTCCGACTTCACAGCCCTGATCTGTACTTTATCAATTGAAATTAGTGTCAAATACAAAATATTCTTTTATGAAATACATAACAATGCTCAAATTCAAATTTTAAACTTTCGTAGTTTGTTCCAATCTTTGAACATAAGAAAAAAAATAATAAAAAACTACAAGACTGCACAGCAAAAAAAAATCTTTTTAGATTATTTTTATTATGTATATCTTTTTGCTTTTATTCCTCCTACAGGTCATTAATGTTATTAAATGATTTTAAACTTGATTTTTTAGTTAAATGAAAATGTTTTTCTCTTTTTTATATCCTGTAGGCAGGTCTCGATTAGCCTTTAAAATTAGGGAAAACTCGGTCTCATTTCGAGGCCCCCCACTTTTTATTTGAGGAAATTGTTCTAAAAGTGTCATGCACATTGATACAAAACTTAGCAGTGTTTAGTTTACAAAAGTGATCCAGCAAAATTCAATAAAGTTTATTCCACATTCCCGACGAATTGAAATTTCGTACGTTGCACATGTTGTACTGCAATGTTCGACGAATAACGTAGTAAAACGTTTAAATCAAATTTAACACTTCAGATAAAAATTAAGTGACATAAATGTGCATTATAGCAGAGTTGAACCAAATCCCATACCAGAAAATTTAACTTGTGACCACATTTTATTAAATGTGTCCTCAGCTTTTATTAATATTCAAATTTCTTCCAAATACTTTTATTTAGCATGCGGCAAGTCTTTAAAAATGCCTGTAATTGTTAATCATAGTTTTTCAGTCAATTTCTGGCCCCCTAAAAATTCTGAGGGAAAGCTCACATTTTCTGAATTTTTTGGGGGTAATCTGGCTTCCATGTAGCTGTTCTATAGCACAAATTCTTGACTAAATATGTAGTAACAAGAAATAAAAAATACTTAACTAATTTCTGAATTGACAGTAGAAAAATAACAATACCGCTTACCGGTTTGTTGGCAACAATGAAATGCCTTCAATGAAATGACGTCTGCCTTGGTTATTGACTATTCCAGACTGATGATTTCATAACAAGGACAAAACTACAGTCTCTGGATATCATACAGTGCATAATTAACAAGTGTGTAAGAAAAAAACAATGTTTTTCTTCAAATTTTGGTCATAATCTTCATTTACTTTCAAATTGGAAGCAGAAATCAAACAAAATGTTAAGTTTCTGTCTTGAATCTTGAGAAGTATGCGTGCCTGTCTTGCAATTTTCTCAATTTTTGTCGACGCCATATCACTTTGATCTATTTGATTCTTATTTCACTATTAATTAGCAATTGCAATAAGTTTTTATTTCTAGGCAACTATCATTAAATGAAATACACTTACAAGCAGCAAGTTTACCAATAAGACAGATAATTTAATTGATTTAATCTGCCATTACTAATAAGCCAGCTAATGTCGAGCAAGCAGGCGGTAAACAGGGCTGGAGGAAAAATGATTCTTTGACTTTGAAAAGAATAAGGTTTTGACAAAATGTCTTCTGTTGAAAGGTTTTTCATTTATAAAGGCGTAAGGATTGGCAGCAGTGGCGGCTCGGGCCACCTCACTTTTTTCACACAATAATTTATAACTTTTTATTTATTTTCCTTTTTTTTTTGTGCGTACATGTTTGAAATTTAAAAAAAAGAATTATATCGTATTTTCTTGCTTATAATCCGCGGATTATCAGTTAAAAAAGTGTAAAATTAATGAGGTAATTAATGTGAATTAGATACGCTGCCGTGGATTATTTTTCCCCCTCAACACCAACGCATTCAACCTCAAGCAGCAGGATATCGTCAATACCGTTACCGCTGTGTAAAATAAATAACATACAGTAAAAGAAGGTGCCTTCATTTGCACAAGATCAGACCGTTTTTTTTTTTTTTCCTTTTTTGACTTTTCTTTTAAAAAGAAACCTTTGAATTAAAAATTTTCAATAGTTACAGCTAATTGGTCAGCTAGTTATCCCCCCCCCCCAACCCCCGTCTAATTTCTTCCTTCTTTTTTCAAGTTCGTCTTGAAAATAAAAGTGTCGCTCCTCCGAATACCCCCCCCCCCCTTCTCTGCCGAAAACATTGCGAAACATCTCAACTTTCATTTCCAGATCTTCAATTTCGCAAATTTTCCAGGGAAAGTCTACGTTTGCTGTTCGTTTTTCTAAGCCAAGACTTAGCGCCAATTTGCGCATGCGTCAGGTCTTCTGTGACTTTATCAAAATAGGGAGGGAAACCAGGAAGTAAAAGGTTCAAAATAACGTTTCAAAGACAGGCAAATGAGAGCGATAAGTGCTCATCCTCAAGCTATCGCCCCTTTTTGGAATGGAATCTGTCCTGAATGGTAGTCTTTGCTTTCGAGAACGGACAGTACCTTACAACATCGCTTAAAACTGTGTTCAAAAATTGCTTAAAATTGCGTCTTTGGAGCTTCAATTTCGAAAGACTGCTGTCCCTAATGTTACCAAATATGGTTCTACAATCGTGGCAAATGCCCCCGAACTGCCTTTCTTTAATATCATGAAAAATAGGTTTTTTAAAAATATTTAAGTGGGATAATCTCTGAACTCAACGTTATAATATCATAGAATATTATGCTTAAGTTTTTAGGGCTTCAATTTCGAAAAAATTCCAGGGAAACCCCTTCCCGTTAAAATCTTCAAAGTTTGTGTACAATTGTGTTTTTGAAACTGCAATTTTGAAAAATTGGAAGGGGGAGGAGTAGTTGATTTCTATTTACTTTTCAAAAAAAAAAAGAGGGGAAAAAAACGATCGGGGAGATCCCTTACCCTGACGTCAATAAATATGGCCTGTAAACCGCTGTAAGGCTTCAATTTCTATAAAATTCCGAGATGTCACTTGTACCGTTCTTTCACCTAACATCACCAAAGACCGTTTAAAATTGCGTTTTTGAAACAACAAGTTTCAAAATTGAGAGTATTGATGAGATGAGCAAATCAAATCAATCAAATTGATGAGATTTTTTCCGATTGTGCCCCTCCTCCCTTAAAAATTATTTTCTAGTTCCGCCACTGTTGTGTGTTGTGTTGTAAGATGTATGTATGTGCATACATCGTTACCAGATTTTTTTTTATTCAAAAAATGTCTTCCCGTTGTTCCACAGAAATTATTACTTATTTCAAAGTATACTGCTCATGTAGTTTTAAAGAAAATGTGACAAGTAATTAATAATTTGAAGAAAATAAAAAGGTCGATATTTTTTTCTTTGTCTGCATAAAAATTCTGAATCTGGCTCATGGGCGCCGGCATATTCATATGCAGATGGGTACACTCACATGGAAATTGCTGAGAATTTTTCGAAAAATTTTTTAATTTATTTATTTTCTGTTTTTTTTTTTTTTTTCAATTTAATTTACCAATTGTTATTTTATTTATTTTAAAGCGAATATTGAAATGCATTTTCAACGTTGATAACGTTAATGAATTTATAATTTTTACATACTCCTCTGATCACAGTATTTTCGCACTGTTGTAATTTGGTCTTGCTTAAAACAAAATTAATTTTACTCATTCAATTTTTTTTTTGTTTTTAAAAGATTAAAAATAATATTACTGTTAAAAATATTCGATTAACATTGCTTTTTAAAATTTATTTGTTTATTTTGAAAGGCAAGGCGGTGAAAATACCTCCCTTGCAACCCCTTACCCTAGATGGTACTTATTGAGTGGTTCCAACTCCTATCTAAGCTAAAAAATATCGTCAAAAACTCTGCAAAAAAATGTGCTTTACGGAACGCTTGGCAAAAGAGATAACTTTCATAAGATTAAATTTATTATCATTATTTAATCCCACGAAAGTAACAATTTGCTTATGGTAACTATAATAAGCAACGACATTTTTGCATTGTATGATATCTAAAAATCTTGCAAAACCCGCATCAAGTACAGTTCCGTGATTTATAGTGGCATCTTCTGGCTCATTAATCATTTGTATTTGTAATTTGGATTTTATAAACGATACTAAATTTTTAGCTCTATCAGAAGCAAAATTAACATTAAAATCTCCGGTTAAAATTGAAGGAATTGTATAATAAGCTTCATTAACTAAAGCAGAACCTTTTTATGAATAAATTGAATAATACTTGAAATACTTATGTTTGGATATATATATATATATATATATATATATATATATATATATATATATATATATATATATATATATATATATATATATATATATATATATATATATATATATATATATATATATATATATATATATATTTATATATATATATATATATATATATATATATATATATATATATATATATATATATATATATATATATATATATATATATATATATATATTAGCAATAATAATTTGTTGCTTTGGTTCATTGAGACATTCCACTGTTCACATTTCACCAATACTGTTTTGTTTAGTCGTATTAAAGCTTGTAGCATTATTAACATGTAATCCTATATTTGGGGTGACAATATTTATGCAATCAAGATTATTCTGATTAACTGCTACGCCTCCTGCTCTTATATTTTGACGCTTTAATTGCACAATACGTTTCAAAGATGAAATAATTTTAGTATCATCATTTTCAAGCCATGTTTCACACAATAAAAGAATATTACAGCGTTGAGAGACCGAATTAATGAGCTAGAGACTATGAGCATTAAGGCTTTGACAATTTATAGAACCGACTTCTAAACTGCTCTAAATGAAATATAATTTTTTTCTTTGATCACCATTCAGACTACTTTTAAACATTAGTTTTGAGGTCGGCGCAAAGCAACAGATTAAATGACGCGTCGTTTCTAAATATTTCGTTTATCAGAAAAAACACTAACTTACGAAACATTTTAGATTTTACTCTGTGATGAACAAATTAAATATTTATTTATTTTTTTTTTGTTTTCTCGACCGTCCCGAACCACCACGTTGCTGAGTCTGCGGGGATGAAGTTCGTTTAAAATATGTACACCTTATCACAGTTCAAAACCCTAAACGAAGCATATTGTTTTTACACAGCAACAATAACTGGTTTGAAATTAATGAAAAACAATATAATACTCGAATTTCAGGTAAACAATATGAAGTTATAAAACCAAATAAAACGATTATTAAAAAGCAATTCTTTTACTTAGCACCGCGGTTATTTAATGAACTAACGGAAGATGTTAGGAATGAGAAGAACTTCAAAATATATAAACAAGGGGTCAATGAATATATACAAAATAACGACATGCTATCAATAATTAACTTTTAGCTGACAAAATATACTGACTTGCCAACCGGGGGGGGGGGGTTTTGTATTGTATTTTTTATACTATATAATGTTTCAATGCAAGTTATTGTGCGTGTGTGTGTGTGTTTTTTTTTTCTGGAGTCAAACAGTCGAATTATTGTTCTGTGTGAAATATTTATTACTTATGTAAAATTAATTTGTAAATACATATTTGTGTTTGTACTCCACTTACACTTCAAAAACTTTTTTTTGCAGATTCTTTAAACATTTTGTAATATTTTGAAGACATCTAAATGCCTGCCTTTTTTCTTTATTTCCCTCTTTATTCTTTTCTTTTTTTTTTTTAAGTTGTCATATTTTTCTACTCCTATGAAAGTTTGCAGAAGTTATGAATCCTTAATATGCAATTGATGACATTGAAATGTCTGCATTTTTTCTTTATTTCATTCTTTATGCTGTTTTAAAAAAAATGCTGCGTTAAAATTTTCTACTCCCTTAACAATTTACAGAAATTTTAAACACGTGAAATCTAATTTTATGATGTATGTTTTTATTCTGCGAACAAACATTTTAAAAACATAAAAATGTCTGCGTTTTATCTTCATTTCAGTCGTACCTTACCGGAGCCATCCTTTAACTGGACGACCAGCAATCGTTCACTTGTGTTGTTTGGCTGAATTGGCACTTTGTCGATGCGTCTGAGAAATAAATTTATTTACGTGTAGGAGGATGGGATTTATGTTATTTTTTGATGGGACTTAGTCTCTTAAATTTATATTCAAATGTTTTGCTTCCTCCCCAGAAATATTAGAAATAATGAGCGTACAATATATCGTTCTTTGATTTAAGCGTAATTTAATTCAAAAACATGCTTACGTTTGTATTTAGCAAAAAGCGCTAAAAACGCGAATGACAGAAATACTGCAGTCGAAGAAATTTCGTTAATCGTTTATGTTTTACACAAAACCAGTTATTTTAGATTTTGTTCAGCTTCCATAGCATGTTCACCTCATAAGTACGTTCAATGATGACTTTCGCTTCATAAATACGTTTAATAACATTTTAATCTTAAAGCATGATTTCGTCAGGTGCGCACTAGCAAAATTCTTACTCTGCAAATTTTGTCTGACGACTCGGCAAAATTATCATCATTCGGCCAAATTTGGAATTCTGTTTGGAAAATTTGAGTTCTATTCGGAAAATTGGAACTTTTCGTCCTGCCAAAAATTTTATTTCGAGGAGCCTCCGGGGGTTCCCTGTCTCCACCTGTGCGACCTCGAACGCCCTCTAAAGCTTTCGTTTTTTTTTTTTTTTTTTTTTTTTTTTTGATCACTTAATGCTTATTCATCGAAAACAATGTTTTTATAAAAATTTCGATATTTGCCTTTTTTGCTTACAATAGTTAGCTTAGTTAGAATTCCACCTATATGCAATTGTAATTATCGCCTTCTCAGTCATTTTGGGATGCAACCAAGAAATTTATTAAAGTTTATTTAGAGCGTGCTCACCCCCCCCCCCTTTTTCTTACCCAATAATGCCAGAGCCATCAATTGAAGGTATTCTATGGCTTTATGACAACTTGGAGGTATAGTATTAAGAATTTTACATTTAGCATTAATAAATGTAAATCATTTTTTTTATTTGCATTAAAAAAATCCCAGTTGATTTTATTGAAAACAAACAGATAGAAAGGAGCAGTTGATTCGATAAAAGATTTTTTCATAGACATATTACAGGAACCCACGCAGGAGGATGTGAGTTCATGTCACAGATTGCGCCATTGAAATTTTTAGGGAAGGGGGGGCGTTTTGAGAGGGTTTTTTTCTTCTTTTGGGGGGTCTCTGCGATATTGAGGGGTGTGAGAAGCCCTGAATACTACACTGCTCAAAACAATTAAAGGATATTGTAAGTTTTTGTACAAAAAAAGGAATTAGCAAATATTTTTTTCAAAGAATCGAAGAAGGGAGTTAAAATACAAATTCTTCGAAATTTTAAGCATCGCAGTATGCAAATTTTGAGTTTGACGTCGAAAACGACGTTTCAGTGGCGGCGAATGAGATTTCGCTCTTAACTTATTGCAAAAAAAATCAAAAAATAATGATCGACATTCAGTGGGCGCGTTGTTTCGATGAATGCGATGCCTCAACGAACTCATTTAACGGAACCAGAAGCTTCTAAAGTGGTTGTCAGGCTGGAGGGAAGCCAAACACAAGACAAAGCAAAAGAAGCTAATTGGAGTTTTGCAAAGTGTGATTTCTACGAGATGGAAACGGTTTTTAGAGACTAGAAATGCTGGCCAAAGATCAGGGCACGGTCGCAGATAGTCAACAACGCTCAACAAAGACATTATTTAGCTTTAACGGCTCAGAGGCACCGAAGTATGAATGCCACCCCACTGCAACGACACCTTTGCTCAGGTACTAGCACCACAATTTTGACACAAACTATCCGAAATCACTTTCACGCTGTAAGTCTGTATGCTCGTTGACCAATGGTCTGTGTCACATTAGCTGCGAGACACCGTCGCGATACAGGGAGTGGGTAACAGAGCATGTGAATTAGTGAAGAAATGAATGGAGCAATATTTTTTTCTCTGAAGAGCCCCGTTCTTGTTTTTATCCATATAATGGCGTATTTTCATCAGGAGGAAACTTGGCACTAGAAACAATCCCTTTCGCGCCCGAAAATGTCAGATTTGGTGGTGTGGTGTGATGGTGCATGCTGGCATCTCCATTATGGGCGCACCGATCTGCATGCCATTCCGAATGGAACTCTGACCGGTCCTCAAAGTAGGGATGAGATCCTCACACCTATTGTAGTTCCTTACTTTGCAGCAATTGGAGGCGACTTCATGTTAATGGACGAAAGTTGCAGACCACATCGTTCTTACTTGATGAATGATTTTCTTTTGGCGGAAGGAATCATACGAATGGAATGGCCAACGTGTTCTCCAGATATAAACCCAATAGAGCATGTTTGGGACATTCTAGGCAACGAGTTTTTGAACGCCTACCACCTTCCCAAACTCTCCAAGAACCGGAAAGAGCGCTTCAGGAGGAGTGGTTCCGAATACCCCAGCCCCTCATTAATAGCCTCATTAATTCCATGCCTCAGAGGTGTTTTACATTGCTGGTCGTCCGGGGTTACTATACGCCCTATTAAAAGCGATTTTCTTTTAAGAAAACCCCAATTTTTCATCACTTTTCTCATACGCACAAAGTGCGTTTTTTTTTCCCTTTTGTACCCAAAAGTTGAAAAAAAAGTATTTTTTCCTGCCATACAAATGTAATTTTTGTCTCAAATAGTTTACTAACGCCTGTCGATAATGTATCAATCATCCAAAAAGTTCTCCAGGTCCAAAATCAACCCAAAACCTCAATATCCTTTAATTGTTTTGAGCAGTGTATATGTTTTCCGAACCGTACTTAATGTCCATGTATAGTATTTATGTAAGACTCGAATCGAAGAATTATTCAGATCTAAGAAAATGGTTTTAATGAAATTGAATCAGGATTTGCCCTCTGAATTTAAGTCAGCTTGAGACATACCGTACCGGCCTGGAAAGGGAGCATTTGTCACACAGAATTGACTTCTAGAATGATTACACGAATTTAGGTTCTTTTCGAGTTTAATTACGATTGAAGGCTACATGGTTCGATTTAATTCCAGACCAAGCGGTCTGATCGTGCTTACACAGACATCAGAAGAAACATGACAAAAAATTTATAGTCTCTATTACGCGCTAGTTGACTTTAGCGCCGTCTATCAGTGTTTTGTTCGAAACATACCCACACAGTCACGAATCTTCAGCAGTCGTATACGTCCTACAGCTCTTGTGACCTATCCTGTGGCGGTTCGGATGCTGACCACTCGGGTGATGCCATCCTTCTTTGCGAAGATCAGTGGCGGACACAAGGGGGGCACGGGGTTCATGATCCCCCTCCCAAATCCACGACACTCTCTGAATATTTGCTTAAAAAAGAAAAAAACTTGATTTTTTTTAATTCAATTTTTCTCGGGCATTACATGAAGGGATGAATTTAAGAAGGAGGGAGGGGCGCCATAAGGGTCATGACACCTTTCTCTGTAATCCGCGACAATACTTTGTAATCGTTATAAGATTCATTGGATTTGAGTAGTAAAAATGACTGTTTGAAAAAAAAAAAAAAAAGCCTGAGCAAAACTATAATAAGAAAAAGTAAATAAATTTTGAATTCCTTTTTTTTTTTTTTTGTGGCATTACATGTTATTTTTCTATTGATATATAGCTCCTTGAGGCAACTTTCCCATGGCGCTGTCTTTAGGCCCCAGGAAATGAAAAGTCACATTGAAGTATCTGCCGCCCGATCGCTTTTTATGCAACAAATTTAATCCAAGATAGTTATAATAAAATAATTTCCAGAGCTGCAGGTATCGCTTCAATTGATAAAACATTTGAGTGTGTAAATATTTTTTATGCATTATTTAAGTCTCTGTAAATTATTATTTCTTTCTGTTGTGATTTTCAGAGAGTTTTGTTTTTTGTTTGTGCAGAATTTATTTGTAAATGTGCTGTAAACAGTTGATTAGTTTAAATGAGTGTTTTGGATTTTGTGTCGTGCCAGAAATGAAAAATTTTAGTTTCGTGTAAGCACGAAATCTTGTTATAGGAAAATTCCGTAAAGTTTTGAATCTTTTCTGAAAAGCATAGTTCTTGCGCTGCCACCAAACGAGTCTATTGTGCATGGATCAGCTTTCAGGAGAAGACCCTTTTCAGAAAGCTGATGCTTTGTCGTTGAGTCCCAGTCACTTATTATCTTTATATCCCAGTGTTTCGCAGCATCTTCGAGAGACGCAGAAACAAACACAAGATTTTGGATCCCTGGGTTGAAATTCTACATGAGAAATTTTATCTGAATGCAATTTTTCGCTCTTTAGCCATACCAATTGAACAGCTGTAGTTATCATACCCTCGTTATCTCCTAAGAGCATGCGTGGAAGTCACAGGCGCAACCGGGAGGAAGAGTGACAGGCGGCTATCAGGAGGAAGTGTGAGTTGGGAGGCGCAACCGTATTGCTCAATGCAGCTGCAAAACTGCAACAGAACTCTCATCTCCCTTACTCATGCCATTATTTCTGTAAGCTACTGTAGCACATTACATGCTCTCACTTGTGCACTGGCAATATTTTACTAATTTTTGCATTTTTCTGAAACAGCAAAAGTATTTGAAACTGTATTATTATGTTTTAAATTTTTATTCAATTATATAAAAATATAAAAAAAAAACTCATGAAATTATAATAAAGTATAAAGAGTTTTCATGAATTACTGAGATTGTTTTTTTCATTATCATATTTATTTAAAAAAATTGAGGAATTTCAAAGATAACTGAGCTGAAGTTACAACAATATATGAGATTTTCCATGACTGAATCCCTTTGTCAGGTGGTCCATTCATGAAAACACTTAGCGGTCCAATGAGAGCAACTGCGTCATTTTGAATATTCTTATAGGTGTTACTGCTATGACGAATCATGATGAAACATGAAGTATGGGGAATTGCACTTGAAACGGCACTTTTAAGTCAATGTTCACGTTTAATTGATCAGTGATATTTAAAGCATAATTAGGCAAAGTATTTTGCCTAATTATTCAAATTTTATAAAAACAATAACAAAAAAAAATAGTGGCCGGAAAACTACATTTCTCAGTAGCAAACTAAAACTAAAACTACGTCATTACAAATATGGTCAACTACAACTATGTACAACTTTTTCTTTAATGCAGCAACTGCAACTTACTTTTGAAAAGTAGTCGCTTATTCGCTACTTATAAAAATAAAAAGAAAGCATACACTCACACACACCGTTGGAGGACTAAACGAAAACATTCGAAACGTGGTTAGATAAAAAAATAATAATAAAAAATAGCTCATTTAAACATGGAATATTCCTAAAAATTATCTTTTTAATGTTCCTTCTTATTTATTTATTTATTTATTTAAAACATTCATCTACGGAGTGTTCTCGGCTGCCAGAAAAATCAAACGTGCTACTCAATTGGTTGTTATCGCTTATTCTTATGAAGCCACTCTCTATTCAATACGAATATGAGAGAAACATAAAATTACGATGCCAAACAAAATATTGGCGCCAAAAAGATATATATATATATATATATATATATATATATATATATATATATATATATATATATATATTAGCAAGAAAACACTTTAAATACACATCCCAAGTTTGTCGATGCAAAAAGCGTTTTACGTATATTAAGTTTGCTCATATCGACAATTTGAACACGTGATTCAACGGATAACTCTCTAAATATCGCCAATAACGCCAAATTAAAACTAGATTCAAAAAGTATTTTTTGCCAAATTTGTAGCCAACTTTGTGGTGTATCGCCAAGTTGGCGACAAATCTTCACGAGCTTAGCAGTATATTGTTGTTGCCAAATTATGATATCACTTGAGTTTGCATTGATATCAACATTGACTTTCCCCGAAAAGGTGTAAAAAAACCTTTTTGGAACATCCGAATGCAACCAAAAAGTGCACACAATGGTGCACAACTAGACCCCACTCAGAGCCTACGTGACAAATTTCTGCGTTCTACGTCACACCACTTTTGAATCACAACGCGAGATACATACATAACATACGTACATACGGACGTTACGAGTTAATTCGTGATAATAAACTCGGGTTTCTTTAAAATGAATATTTCGGGTCCATACGTTCTTAGGTCTATATGCACGCGCAGTCAGGTCAAAGAAACAACTAAACATTCATTCGGGGGTGGGCAAAATGGAAATTTTGGCCGATATCTGAATGCACATTTTTTCGAGAATACAGTACTTCCTGCACTGTATAAAAGGAAGTAAAAAGTAGCACAGTTAACTACAAGCTACTAAAAAATGTAGCTACTACAGCAGCGTCGCTATTTGTAGCGCTCTACATCCGGCAACTGAATAAAACCCGGATCAGAGTGATCCTGTTCATTTAGGTCACTTTGATAATGTAAGACAGATGATTTAGAATAAACTTCATTTCTAAAAAAGAGCAATTTTTAATTAGATAAACAAATTTTCTAAATATTCAGCAACTCCAACTTTTACCACATAGCACTTCAGGATTTCAATAATTTATTCAATAACGTCGGATTGTGGGGAATGTATCAACAACATCAAATTTCCATTTAAGAGCATTATTCAAATATACTTTTCTAAATTGCTAGATTGTACGATAAACAGTGAACACTGTTACAAACTCATTCCATACAAATTAAAAAGAAAATCGAATATCATTAACTTGCCAGAATAACACAATATTACATTTTGCAGTTTGCTTTGAAGTTAAAGATACTAAAAATTTTGTTGAAAAGTTAATCCGCATAGATCTAATTAACCCCAAATGACTATCTTAAATAGCTTTCCCCAGCTCACAGGGGATTATGTGAAGAGCACCTCTGTTAACACTGATCGCGGTCGGTTGGTCTCAGTTTAATCTCCCCCGCTAGGAGTAGGAAAGAATTGAAGTCAGCTTCAAAACAACGTTTTTCGTCTGCAGTTGGCGGGCATGTTTAGGATTACCGATTGGAAGCGGTTGATTGTTTCTTAGTCATGAATCGCGTTCATGCGCTAGGGCTATTCGCTAGATCTCATGGGAGTCCTAATGCCCCATCCCCAAGACGACCTTGGTTTCAAGAGAAACTTTTGAAAACCGCGGTGACTGACAGGATTTTCACGTGTCACAAGTTAGACTGAAGGATTACTGCATTCTAATCCCTTCCGTATTTCCTTGCAGATCATTAAGAGTAAAATTGAAATTTAATACTAGTTTTCGGGAACACAGGCTTTAGGCATTTTTGCTTATTCGAAGTATTTTAATTCCGTTACTTTGCTAGCATCGGAGAATATCTCAAATAAATGCATTATTATTTTCCATTTATTTTGCTAGTAATATTTTAAATACTTTCTCCCTGAAATTTCAATTGAGCTGAAGTGGCTAATACTCATGCCTTTCTAATGCGCGCTAATACTCATGCCACCCTCGGAGTGGTGCAACCCCCACGGTGCTGATTCGCGTCACGGTGGAATCAAGAGCAATTCCACGTTTTATGGACAAATACATACATTACAACACATAGCAAACACAATAGAAAGTGTTACATAAGGCTGTATGCATTTATCAAATTGCAGACATGTTCAGATATATGTGATCAAACGTAATAGGAAATCGTGCGAACAATTGAGATCAAACAACCCGGTCAGTCACATTCAGTAACACAGGACACCTTGCGGTTAAATTTGGGGATCTGAGTCATATTGTACTGAGAGGGGGACCTCCCTCTGACCTCTCTTTCTCCTAACATTATAAAACAAAGCCCAAAACCGGACGTCAATTACGGAAATTTTTCAGGAGAGAACCGCGTGGCTTCACAACATTTTATATGCCATTAGGGAACCCCTCAAAGTCACCAAAGACAGTCTAGAATTGCGTTTTCGAGAGTTCGGTGCCGAAAAATTTCCAAAGAACCCGAACCTTCCCTTTCAACCAAACCACCAAAGATACCTAAAAATTGATTTCAATTTTAAAAAACATTTCAGTAAGAAACCTCAGCGCCCCTTTCTGCCCTAATGCCTACAACTGCGTTAGGATATGCACGCCGCATTGAGTATCAGACCATTCCCGATTTCCTTGACTTCTCCTAAGTAGCCTAAGCTGCATTTTAAAATTTCCTTTCGTTGCCCACTGATCACCTAACGTCAACAAAGAAACACAAAAAAAGATTATTTCTGAAAAAAATCGGCAGTAAACCCAAAGCGCTCTTTCTAACTTTACTAAAAATTACAGTTTTTGACTTAAATTTAGCAATTTTCTCCAAGTGTGCGCTCTTATCCCCCTTAACTTTTTTCTTTTGAAAAATATACAGAATAATTAAGTCTTATTTTTCTTCAATTAAATTTCTAGTTTTGATTTAAATACCTTTGATATTTTTATGTATTAACTATTTCAAAACCAAAGGGCGGCAAATTGAGGAACCGCCCCGGGTGGCAAACACTGTAGCTACGCCACTGAGTTACACAAATTTGCCGAGAATTGCATACACGTGTTTCGGGGTTTCAAGGAACACCCAGTTTTAATGCAGAAAAGTGAGCACAATCTTTTTTTTTCTCGATGAAAAATGGGCTCCTTCAAACCTCAAAACAGGTGTCTGTAACGATTTATCATTGTTACATTTTCTTTTACTTTTCTGCACTAAGGTACTTCTTTGATTTATATACATATGTATAAAAATACACAATTCCAAATTCCGAAGAAATGGTTGGCATTGGCACAGTTGGATTTTTAAATCAGAGGGATTATGGAAAATAATCTATAAACATTAAGAGTTCCTTTTTTGTTGCAAAGATTTAAACGAACTTAGGATGCACTTCTCAACTCTAGCTCTTTAAGACCGGGAAGGGGGGAATTTTTTACTACAGTTAGGTCCTGACTTTTTCGATCAAGCTATTTTGGAAATGGAATCGTCCAATCTGAGACCCCCTTCGGCAGCATCTCGTCAGTTCTTGTGTGCACTAATTACAGGAGGCGTGGTAAGCTGTCACCTTAATCGCTGTCGCGCTTCAGGCATGCAGCCTTTTTCGCTATTTCCCTACGCTAGTGTTTATCGCGTATGTTGGTTCAGCTGTCTGTGATCTATAGACACATGGGATGTTTTAAAATTGGGAATAAAACATCTGAATTGCAAAAAAAATATTCAAAAATCAAAAGCAACTTCGGAATGAAGAATTTCAAAGGGAAAAATAGAACAAGTCGCGTGAATGAAAAAGAATGAATATAAAAGTTTCTTCATTTCCCCATTCCTCCCGAAATGCGGGCATCTTCACAAGTTATTAGCTATCGATCCTTGTAGTTGTATCGCCATTGGGAATTGTACATCACTGTCACTTGTCCCATCAGTTGAAAATACTTCGGTCGGAAGAAAGGATCTTTGAGGTGGTCTCACAGCGTGACTTTCCATCAGTTCCTAACCATAATGCTAATAAGTTCGGGTTTTTTTTTGTTTTTTTTTTTGGATATCATGTTCAGCCTACAGCGCAAAATGCCTAACCTTTCTAGCAGCTTTAGTTTTTGGAAACATTTCTCCCGATTTCGATTGATTAAAACAGTTTGAGCACAGCCAATAACTTTTATTCTTCTGCAGAATAATAAATTATAAAACATATAGTTCTTTTTAATACATGTTTTCCTTTTTTATAAAGTTATTGAAAAAGGCTATAATAAAATTATAAAACATTCTTTTTTCAGAAATATAAATATTTTTTAGATTTTTAAGAGACATATTTTAGAATTACAGAAAAAATATATATAACAGGGGCATGGCGAGAGAAGGTTTGCCCAGTTGATTCCCAAATCCCTTAACTTTCGCTTATTGATTGGAAATCTTAATATATCTTATACACATATATTAGCCGCCTTCAACGCGCAGATGATATTAATCATAAATAAGAACATTACAGTTCAAGCACAAGCTTAAGATTTATTATGTAATAATTTAAATTTTCCAATTTCAATCAATTCCATTTGCACAAACTGATGAGAATAATTACTGAAAGAATGTTTTTGAAACTATTTTCAAACATTTGGAAGAAATTGCACCCCTATCTCTTTTCCATTTCTGAGTATACTACGGACAAGTAATAAAAGCTATCCCAGTCAGGAGAAAAAAAAAGGAAAGTCAAAAGAAAATAATAGAAAAATAATTTTTCAAGAATAATAATGAAAAAAAAATATATATATTTTTCTCAAAAAACGGGAGTTAAGAGAATGCTTAGTGGGGAAGCCACGAAATCTTATTTATTTCAGCCACCGTAGACTAACTCTTCCAGAGCCGGATTTAGTGGAGGGCAGGCGGGGCTACTGCCCCGGGGCCTCCACAATAAAATTTTTACAAAATATCCTAGCTTTCACGGGTCGAAAATATCGGATATGTACATATATATCAAAATATTCGGATATACAGTAGAAGACCATTATAACGCACACCTTGGGACCAGAGCTTTTGCGTTATACAGGGTTTTGCGTTATATAGGTCATTTCACAAATTTTGAAACTAAAGTTCAGAATATGTCTCTATATTAGCACTTCAGAATGAGTTTTATCTGCAATGAGTATTAAAGCACCAACATTACAATTAGTTATTCACAAATAAATATGTTTCACAATCAAACGAAAGTGCATTATCCTGCACTTCTGCTAGCTTCTTGGTTTGCATAACAGCTGCATTTGCAAGAGCCATCTGGTATTTTCTGTTTACTGTAAGGGGGGTACTAATTTCCATTTAAAAGCTTTGGATTAAGATGAAAAGATGAAAAACTGTTTCAAAATAACAATTTTTATGTTTGCAGAGGTATTTTTTTAACTTCAAAACCTATTGTTTACTTCTAGAAAGCTGTACGGTTTATAGAGAATTGCGTTATATAGGTCGGCGTTATAATGGTCTTCTACTGTATATCAAAGTATCGGATATTTTCGAAAATATGATGATCTTTTCGAACCCTGATTAGGGGCCTCCACTCCTTCGTTTGCCCCGGGGCCTCCACACTTCCAAATCCAGCCATGAACTCTTCCAATTATAATCTTCATTCCAATGAAATAACATAAGAAAAATTCAGTTTTTTCTTTGGAGTTTTTTGGTTTTGTTCCCGCAAAATAAATTAAACCGTAATATCAATCCGAGTAGAAATAATTTTGCAGTCGATTGTTAATTTTTAACTCTGAAAAGTGAGAGGGCAAGGCCCCTTTACTTTTGAAAGTAAGGTAAAATTGCCCCCCGCCCCTCCAACCCACAAACACACAAGTTGCCATGGTTATCGTATATAACTAGCTAATCGAATATGATAAAGATGAGAGCATACAACTTTTTAACATAGAAATGCAAGATAGATAAATCTGTACTGAACGAAAGTTTTCTTGTTTTGATGCAACTCTGAAATCGCTTAATTATTATTGACAACAATTTCATATTGGGGGAAGGAGGTGACATTTGTTTTCTCTAAAAAAATCAATTAATTCTAAATTAGTGCCAAATGTGTAAATGTAACAGATGTAGAAGCACAGATTTAGATTTTCTTTATATTTATCAGTAAGTAAAATGCTGTATGACATGATTTTTAAAAAATATTCCCTAAAATTTATTCTGATGATGTTTTCCTGAATAATGCCATTTATGCAGAAGTAAATATGTACTTTAATTTGTTTGAAGAATTTAACAATGAATTTATATTTTCAAGGAAACAAAGTTGTGGGATGTGCTACTGAAAGCAAGAGATAATGTCTTTTTGAATTGATTAAATGAATTTAGGAAAGAATTAAATCCGATTTTTTGGTGTTTGTTGCACTACAATTGTTAAAGGAATATTACAATTTGACTTAGCGTCATTAGAAATTTCTGTTTATCCCACTTCAGAGACAACTGTTTTTGAAGATTTAAGCAGATTGTCATTTTTCACTTTTTTTTTTTTTTTAAAATCATGGTTCTGAACTTACATGTTGACAAACTGACTGAATTTCCCAAATTAATGAATAACATGTCGTTCAGAAGAAAACTAGAAAATGCTATTTTGTGATTAAATTTTTATAAGTGCAAATATATATTATATTGCTAGCAAGTATCACTTTACTCAAAATTTTGAACTCTAAAGGTAAAGTGGATAATACGATAGTTTGTAAATTGTATAATATCGTAACAAAATTCTTTTCTTTTGACCATTCTGAGAGAACTAGTATCTAAGACATCTTCTTTAGCCACCCGTGCGACCTGAATACTGGAGTTGGTTGACCCATGCATACATTTTTACATGTTATGTGTGTTTTAAGTCCTTATGGAATTATGACCTCCTATCTCACTTTTTGTGGGGCGCTACTGTTTGGGTAACAGTTGTATGGTGGGGTGCAGTATATTTTCACGAGCAAGTTAAAGCTATGGGCAGATTTGTTTTGTTTAGATGCCTTCCAAGCTCTGATTTGCTGAGTAATACTTTTAAGTTTCTAAAACTGGAAAGAAATAATTACATTTGGGTTGAAAATAAAAATAATGAAAATAGAAAAGGTTAATAGATGGCGAAATATTGCAAGTAGTAATTGCACACCCGTGTTTCGAGGTTCCTTGTAAACCTGAAGCATGTATATGCAGTTATTTGCAAAGTTTGTGCTTTAATGTTGTACGAATTATCATAAAAATTATACAAAACATTAATTTATAAATCCTAGAATTGAATTTATTTTTAAAAAAGTGGTACAAAAAAGTGAGGATTAGAAGTGGAGGAAATTGAAACGAAATCGTACAACGCATTCATCTTTTCTCATTTTTTGAGGAAGTCAAGCGACATCAAGTCATTAGCAGCTCCCCATTCATGCAGTTGTCGCTATCACTTGCTAAATAGCTATCGGCTAGAAGAAAGGGTCTTCTTCGGGGAGGTCTCGCAGTAGGGTGTCTTCTACCCACCACCCCTGAATTCGCAGAACTCGGCCGGGTACGGGCGGACTCGGATCTAAGTTACAAAGCCGTATACGGCCGGCCTCGGTCTTAAGGAGCTAGAGAGCAAGTCGAGTGCATGTGAAAAATTGAAGAGAAGTTATTCAAAACATAGGTAAAGAATGTGGGGGGTAACAAAGGTTGCAGATTATTTCAAATATGCAATCAATTTTGTCCCGAAAGCTAAGTTTTATTTTTAAATGGCAATTTCAGTTTAATGTAGTCATTTTTTCTGAAAGCACAAGTTGTAAAGAAGCTATAGATTTATATATACATAAGATATGGATAAGAGGAGGCACATATGGAATACCATTTTTATGTCAGAGGCAGGGTGAAAGATCCACTTCTTAACAAACTAATAAAATTGCAGGCAAGGACTGAAAATTTACATTTTTTTTTTTCGCTAAAGGCTTGTTGATGAACTTTAATCTGAAGTAGAAAAACGAAGATGCGCTTTGGAGAACATGCCTGATAGTTTTTCATTTTTTATACTTCTGAAAAGAACGCGGTTCTTTTCTATGCCTTTGGTACCCATTGTTACCATGGATAAATGTTCACAGCTGTGTGCTAACGTTCTCCTTACATATATCAACTTTGGTCGTCCTTATCTTTTCTTTTGAAATAGATGATACATACATACTGGATGGTCCGTATTTTGACGAGAGGGCACATGCTTTTTATCAGCGAACAAAGAAATCACCAGAGACAGAGTATGCGTCTTTCAGAGCTTATTCTCTTCTTTTAATTATTACCTTTTATTTGTTTTCCTGCTAATGTTTTAATCATTCAGAATTATTTGTTAATTACTTTGTGACCGATAGCTCTCCGCCGCTGTAAAATGAAATCTCATTCACAGCCTTGCATTTGTGATAAAAATATGATGAAATATATTTGAGACAAATGTAATATCTTTGGAAAACTTCAAGGATAGTTGTTTCGTTCTTGGTATTTTAAATTTTTTTTTTCTCTCGCCAAATTCGGCAAGTCGCGCCGCTGACTGGCACGCGCCCTACGCAGAGTAACCTCGTTTCCTTGACAACGGCTGCAATTCGGCTCGCCTAGCTTTCCCTTCAGTGCCACAGAGTGACGACAAGCACACCAAAGAAGCACAACCCCCTCTGAGAAGTGGGAAAGCGGGAAGCGCTCCTGTCCGCCGGAGGGTATCTTGACGAAAGTCTCGTAGACTTAACATAGGAAGATTGGATGGGTCTCAGAAAAACGCTTTTTTTGTGAATAATTAGTTTTGTACTGACATTTCACCTTATGTCTCAAGTGCATATGTATAGGCTATCACTTTTTATCATTTTTGGAACTCTAAGCGAGAAATTGATTTAATTATAAACAGGCACGTAGCTAGAACTTTGTTAAGGGGGGGGGGGGGTCCAAGGTTGCACGAACTTCAAAAGAGGAGGCATGCTAAAGCAGAATTAGTAGCTGATAATTACACAAGACTAAGATAAATCCAATTGAAACTGATCATTAAAATATGATAATTAACTAAAATTAATTAAATAATTGAAATTAATAGAGTCATTAGTTAAAATTAGTTAACAAAAAGTTTATGTTAAGTGGTAAATTAATTATTGTCAGTTTGTAAATTAACATTAAACTGAAAGTTATCACATACAAAGTTTCCAAATATGGGTGAACCTCTGTCCTCCTGAAAATAAGTGATATATTTTCTATTAATAAAAAGGACACAATAAAAGAAAAACGGAAAGCGAAAGTTGCATAAAAATTACTTGGAAAATGCATGCGATAATTTAATAAAATATTAAAGCTTTGTAATATATTTCATTTGTACTTATGCCATTTTATTTGAAAACTAGAAAGCCACCCGTCAAATTGCTTCAACTCTTCTTCATTTGAACGAAGCAATTGCCTGTTTGGTGATATTTTGATAGTTGAAATTTTAACTCTAACACCAGTGCATTAACCCTAAACTCCAGTAGATAGCGTTCATTATTTTCGTTTCTTCATTCCTCTGAGATGACAGACTTACCAGTAAAACTGTTAAGTTACCGGATCGAGTTCAGCCTTGTCACAATAAAGCCTTTCCCTGCATGTTAAAAATTACCAAAACATATTCTCAAATTACATATCATGCCGTGGCGCGAATTCATTGTTGAAACACGCGGATTACTCGATCATCGGCATTATTCATATGAGGAAAAATAAATCTATATCTATGGAGTCGAATGTATAACTGTATGAATGTTACATAACTTAACCCTGTCCGATTTGAACAACATTTCAGTTAAAACCCCACAACTCTCTCAACGAAAATATTAACAAGGTTTCGATTAAAAAGCTTGAATTAGTTTTTATTTATTTACATTTATAATATTCTTTTGATAATACGAAATAGAATGATATTTCCAATCTTATCCGTTTTCTAATTATCATTCCTACTCATCAATTAAAAGCTTGAACAAACTATTAACTCTTTGAGGGACGGAGGCTTCCTTTGATGCAACCATTTTTTTATATATATATTTTTTTCTTCAGCCAACTAACACAGTGATTTCAGTTAGCTGAAAAAAAAAAAAAAAAAAAAAGAGAAGCAAGAAATAAATGGTGTTCTCAAGTGAAGTCCCTATTCCTCAAAGGGTGAAAGCTGTTCAAAAAAATTTTAAATACCGAAAAAGGCGTATTGCCGTTTTTTATCATTATTTTTTTCTTTCTAATGGGGCTGTGTTAGAGGCTTTAGTCTTTTGCGGAACAAGTGACTAAAGATACCAACGACTAAAGAACCAACGATATGGCATATGCCACCATTAAGGCGCGCATGTGAATGTCACAGGAAAATTTGATGCCCAGTTTCCACCAGATGAAAACACCTGAGCTCTCTTCAATGCGAAACTGCAAAAGGAATTTAATTTTGTCAAGAGCATTAACAGTCAAACGACCAAAGGGATCTTTTGCATGCCGATTAATGGAATGTATACCTAATGTATTAAATTAAGCATCTGTGTAATTTTATTTTAACAACATGTTGTTAATTTTAACAACAATACATATGATATTTTACGACGCAGGTTATGATTTTTTTTTCTTTAATACGATGTTAGCAAAACACTCTATTGCAAGAAGTAGTAAATATCTTTAGCATGAAGAAAATAAGAGTTTAAAAAAAAAAGGCAATATAGGAACGAAAAACACAAAAAAATTTACCTCGTATTCACCTTTTTTGTTTCTTTGCTTGTAACGCAGTAAATAGCGGTAATTTTCACCTAGTAATTTATAGTTAAAGGTAGATGTCTGCTTTTTTTTACGTTTAATGCTACCTTCACAATTTACTAAAGATGGATGCATAGATGCTAATTAAATAACTCCTTAGTACAAAGCCAGTGAATAACAATCAGAAAATGTATTCCAATGATACAAATACAAATATGTTTAATGGAACAACATCGAATAAGAGATTTTTTTCGTCAGTTAAAAACTGACTGTTTTCTTTTGGGATCATAGAATCACAATTCAGTAAGATTTAAAAGTAATAATTTCTAATAAATTACTTATTGCATGCGTTAATATGGCCTAGTTTGTAATTTCATAAACTGATCACAATAAAATATTCAAGTAATTTTCAATTTCATTTTTCTATAAAATTTTAATACCGCGAAAAGCTTGTTACATCAACTTCAAGTTTTATTTATTTTATTCATTTTACCTTCAAACACGAATTTTTGGGCATTTAATATGTTTCATGATAATGCTTAAATATTGGGGGGAAAATATCAGTAAAAAATCTACGTAATTTGTTACTCAGAAAGGAGAGAGATGTTAAAAATAATCTAAAAGTTCAAATAAAACTTTTATCAAAACATAAAATGAATCTGAAATGAACCATGCCAAAAATATAAAGAGTTAAAATGAAAAAAAAAAAATCAATAATAATTTTTTCTCATCCTCAAACACACGAAATGTGTAGAATTCCTTTTTTCGCCGCTGACTTAGAATCTAAAATTAGTTTTTAAATGGAAAAACACATTAACACGTAAAATTGCTCGTATTATTAAGAAAACTTTAAAAGGAAGCACTGCGACTTACCTAGTTTGTGTAGACTTAATTTTCTTTTGCATACAATTTTGTTCAAGATATGTTTCCTCTAAGAATGACGTAGATAAAAACTGCGTGTTAAAACAGAAAAGAATCGGAATTCAATTACTGATTCATCAGGAACACACCTCACTCTGGCTGTCTTTCGTACAATATGCGTCTACGAAATCCACGAAAATCAAAAAAGAAAGGAGAAAGAAATAAAGAAAACCACGCCAATGAGACTGTGGGATAGGAAAAAAGTGGCAATAAATGCTTGTTTTTACTGTGCCGATGGCAATTTGATGGACCAAAGGCGTGGGGCTGAATTTCAAGGTCACACAACCCAGCTGCTTTGAAAGAAGAAAGGGACATTTCCCCGTTTCGGACAAAGCAAAAAGCAGACGAGAATTGGGAACCTGTAGTTGTTGCACGAGGTTCTCGTGTTCTGAATTGACTCAAGCGCTGAGAAAATTTCCGATTAATGGGAATATTTAAGGGGAAAATGCTGCGGTTTATAAAAACATTCTCTTTCGGAAAATTTTGTTGATGCGAGATGCAACAACTGAGGAAAAAAGGACAGGGGTCTTTCGGGAAGGGAGGGGTCCGGACCCCATGGACCCCTCTCTTGGCTACGTCCTTGTTATTAAAGCATTGATCTTGGGATTTTGGATTTCGATAGCGCTGGCGGGCTTTTTGGTTTCACTAACGTTGCGGCAACCAATTCTCTGCTTCAGGAGCGTTTGATTTTCGGGTTTTAGAAGTTAGTTTTGCTTGTAAATGGGTTTCATCCCGTAATATTTTTGCTCAAATGAAATAATTATCTGAGAATAAAATGCATCTTGTATGTAAGAAAAAGAAATATATATTAGTTATTACATGAAAACTATTCAAAGTTGATTCTATGAAGCTGCTTATTATTTATGATTCATTATAGAGAAAATTGAAACTGGTGCACATTTTTATTCTTTACACACAGAAACCATAAAGGGGGGGGGGGGGTTGTGAAACTCAATTCCAATAACTCACAGTGTGAATGTTCAAAATTAAATACGTTTAAAATTAGTTTAAATAATTCATATTCATAGTGCGGGGTATATCTTAAAGTGCGCAAGTTCAACTCGGTATTTTTCATACTGTTTCGAAAAAAACTCAAGGAATTAGCATCTTTTCACGAAATTAATGTATCATTAAACCACCATTTCGTAAAACATTCAACTTTACGCAAATTTGCAGTTACCTAGTTGTAGCATTCAGCTGACGATATACTTTTTATTATTTTCTAATTTCTTCGAAGTTAAATGTTTTTTTTTTATTTTTAAATATACTTTGCGATAACTATTCGAAGTGAATTGTTTATTTTGTTCAGAATTTGTCTGCATTTATACAGTGGGAAACTATCATTGAATTATTTTATCAAGAATTCTCAATTCAACATTTTTAAAACAGTACATTTCAGTTATCTATAGCTAATAGTTGTTTTGATCTTTTCAATTCTTTTTTCCGTAAAAATTGGATATAGCAGAAATTAATTAAACTTATTTGTATGCATGTATCTGTACCTGAGAGGGAAAGTGAATTTAGTCAAAAAAAAAAACAAAGTTAAGAGACAAGTTAGAAGTTTTTCTTTTCTGATAATTTTTATTATTCGATTGGATTGCCGTTTATGAGCTTATAGAATGAAAATTAGTTCATTGAAATCTTCGCATATAATTCTGCTTGTACTTCTAAATAGAGTTTAAAATGTTGAGTAAAAGATAGGGCGAAAGTCTCGATCTTAAATTGGGTGATTTGAACCGACCAGCTACAGATATATTATGTTTCCTAATTTGCTTCTAGAGGAACTTTTTTTTATTGCACGTTACAATAAGCAATGGAAATTCATCATTTATTTTTCGAATTTTCTCTCGTTGAAAAACAATTATCATAGCTTTTTTTTTTTTTTTTTCAAGAAGACTCATTTTTAATCCCCGACAAACAATGGAAGGGCGTTATAAGTTTGACGCGTCTGTGTATTTGTGTATCTGTGTGTCTGTCTGTGGCACTCTAGTGCCTAAACGGAAGGACCGATTTTGAAAAAAAAAAATTCGAAAGGCGAGCTGATCGAGAGTGTTCTTTGTCAGGTTGCGTCTTTGGATGACATTAATTAACGAAGATATTAATTAAACCCGTCTGAAAGGTTTTTCGCAATTTTTGCAGTGAAAACATAGTAAAAATTTTTTTTAATTTAATACAAAAATAAAGAGTATTTTTTTCCGCATCTGTTTGGAACTTCCAAATTTCATAGAATTCGAATTATAACGTTTTTTTAAAATCAGACTTTGCCTTTATTCACGCGATTGATAAACGAGTTCATTGTTGGCCGACAAGGAAATCAAAAGCAAAGATTTAAAATGATATTTTAATATATTGCCAGTTTCTATTCAATAGCAAATAAAATACTTGACATTGATTTTTAATAATATAGGACTTTTAAGAGGATTTTCAATTTTCCCTCTTGATTCTACAGTTGCGACTCAGTCGGGGGTTTTTAAAATTTTTAATTTTTAAAGTAATGGTCTTCTTCTCTCATTCGTTTCTCTTGTGAAAGTTAAAATTTGTCATTTACATTGTTTTCATTCACGCACACATAATATGTAAAGAAAATGGTGATGTCGCTTGTCATTTTCAAATCGTTTTTCTTGGAAATCTTATGTATGTATTTGTTTTTGGCGGATAAGTGAAAAGAAAGAATGGAGAAAAACTCAGTAGCCTCTGCGAAATGCTTCAGAAACTGAAGTCACGTCTGCTACCGAAACCGCGATAACGATTCACACTTGGTGACAAATCTCCAAAAGGTCAAAATTTTCTCTCGTCGCATCTAAAGTTGCGTCCGCGATTGTCCGGGGGGAAAACACCGCTGTTATCGCCACTCTGTTTGTTCTCAAGGCACTCTAGTTTCGATGACCGTTTTGTAGAGTAGACGCCGATGTTTGAATTTCATACACCAGTTCCGCCCTCGGCAGGCGTTGAAATTTACTAAGTAAAACAAGTGGTTTAGACTTCAAATAGTCAGCATCTGCTGAAAAAAAAAAAAGAAAGTCTTCGCTTACCGAGCGGTTTTATTGCTGACAATGTTCAATAGAACATTGTCAGCAATAAAACCGCTCGGTAGTTGAAGAGTTTTGTTGTCCTTCATTTGTAAATTTGCCCAGTGTGTGGAGAGTGAATGCAAATTTGACACGATGACTTAAGAATTAATAACTACAAATTACAGTACAAACTTTAATGTTAAATCTTCTTGGTCAAAGAACATTAAAAATTTTTCCCTAAAAAAAGCATTTAGAAGCAGTAAAAGAAACACAAGAATTGTCAAAATTCTAATATTAGTTATAATGAGCAAAACTAATCCTGGAACAATCCATTTGAGGACATCCAGCAGCTCCGACGACTTTTTATTTGCTTGAAAAAGTTTTCATGAGGTTATTACTAAATAATTACCGCTGTTATTACTACTCCGTACATGAATACTTCGTAACATTTATCATGGCTATGTGTGATCGCGTACCAAATATATTATTTGTAGAATATTTGAATATCCAAGAAATTGAACTAACCCAACTTTCAGGAAATTTCCTTCTTTGGAGCTTAGCATTTAATGCATTAACAAAAAAATTACAATTTAACAATATTGAGCTCATAACACTAAACTTTTAGGTATTTCTTTCGCTATAATAAAAAAATATCTATAAATGTACTTAATAAGTCTACTTAAATTAATTAATTTACTTAATAAAATTACTTAATAAATCTACTTAATGAATTCTCTCTCCTGAATTCGAGTACATCTTCAATTAATTGTTGGGCGTATTGTTAATTGTACGCCAAAATTTCAAAATCAATCAATATTAATGTGTTATACATCATTTTAGAGACAACATTCTAAAATTTTCGAATCTTGTAAAAGGTTTTTCAAGATGGATGCCGTGCGTAGAATAATTACTGCTTGAAGATCTTCAACAACAACTTATAAAATCTAACTATAAAACATTCAAAAAACGCAACCTGTAATTTTTTCAATCATATATTTGATATAAATAATTTTTTTTTCTAGTAATTGCTTACATTTTGATGTATCAGTGTTTCTTTAATTTTTGCCATTGATTTTTTATTTTTTGTTTGTTAAGCCTAATTTGAATTATATAATGAACGGCCTGTTACTTTCCCCTCAAAACATCGTATTTTCCCTTTAACACTTTTCATAGGACTATAAAAAGAAAAAGTTGCTTAATTATCTTCCGAAGAACTACCTGAAATTTATTAAAAATGCTAAATTTTTATTAAATTATTTAAACAATTATTTATCAGCGTGACGAACGTAATCACTTGAAACAAACACTGCATCCTTCGAACGTTTAGTTCAATAAGAAATAAATAAAATGCATATTTTTAAATAATTTAGTTCTTTAAATATCACTGTATAGTTTTTTTTTAATTTTTAAAATTAAATAGCAATTAACTCGATTTTGTAACACATATTTGAAATTATCTTGAGTTGTTTTTTATTTAAAAAACGGCAGCTCTAAAAAAGAGTTAAAGCAGAGCAAGAATTGCAGGTAAGCAAAGAGAGAATGAGAGGAAAAAACACCTGCTTACCCAACGATTAACAAAAAAAAAAAAAAAAAAAGAGACTGAGGAAACAAAAATAAGAACTCAGGAGATGAGAATCAATTGCAGGGAAGCTAGTAAGCTAACTTTGTATAGAGTTGTAAACCAATGCAACATCACCTTTCTCAACCCGCCAAGTTTACGGAAATATTCAAAAAGCATTCTCTTTCAAGTAGTTCCAGGAAAAAATAGGCTTATACGTTACCTTGCTAAATAATAATATAGATATTTTAATTACTGTGGGGTCAATCCATTTCAAATCACACAAAAAGAATAAGATTTGTTGCTTGACATTTTTGGTTTTCCTTTTTTTTTTTTTACCAGTTATTTCTCACTACTAAATGAGTTCTAAAGTGCAAAAAGAAAATTTTTTAGGCTCATACTTTTTTTTAACGCGCCATTTTATATATGCTTAGTTGCCATTTTTGGACCAAAAACAATTTTTACATAAATGCATCTAACTCAGTTAACTTTACAGCTATCAACACAAAACAAAATCCTGCATCACCAGAAGGACTTCCAAGATATGATTTGCTTGCAAAATATTATTTAATTTGTGAGAAAGGGAAAGAAAAAAATAAACAATTACAAACTAAAAATTAGCATAAAATACGAGTTTTAGTGCTGCAAAATTAGTAAAAGGAGGAAAGTCCCAGCTCTATTTTTTTTTCTTGTGTAGATATAGTATAGGACTACTTGTTGTAGAAATTTTAAGCTTGAGAACTCTGTATTTTTTTTTTTTTTTTTTTTTTGTAAAATTTTTCAAAAATGGCAAAAATCGCAATTTGGCAAAGTTTAAGATCAAACATTTCAAAAATGACTGAGTGAAAAATTATGAAATTGATACAGGTGTCATCTCTGTATGACATAAAAATATGATTACAATTTGATGACTGAGACTCAACTGTACTACAGTTATAGGGTGTTAAATTTGGACAAATATTGCATTTTCGCAAAGTTTAACGTGAAATATTTCAAGAGGGACTAAGTGGAAAAAATGAAATTAATACAGGTAACGCCTTTTAATGATATGAACCTGCGATTACTATTTGATGACTGAGATTCAACTGGTACCAGAGTTACAGCGAGTGCATCAAAGTTGGCCAAATATTGCATTACACGTACAAAAAGTTAAAAAATAAGTCACAGTAAAAGTCCACTTTCCAAACATTTAACAGCAACAAGCGATCCCTTTCGATAAATTTAAATTCATGCCATATAAATATGCACAAAAAATAAGCAATTGAATAAATGAAATAAGATGGATAAGCATTGTGAAGAATATATCTCTACATACGAGGGTTGATCTAAACGTGAGGTCCCCATCAATTTTACAAATATACAGCACTGTCCATTCCCATTGAAATTTACATCGTTGGAAAGAAAAAAACGTTTCTCTATTTTTATGCATAATTGCCATCCTTTCTGTGCATTATTGTCGTAGCTGCTCTAACTTCTGCATCGAGTGTTACAGAATTCCACCGACAACCCGTTGAGATCACTGCAATCAAGAACGGAGTGGATTGTTGACTGTCATGTTCCACTATCCTTGCAGTCCAGAGCCAGGGACGTAACTACACTGTAAAAAAAAAACTGTAAATTTTGAAGAAATTATCCGTATTTTTTACAGAAAAAAACTGTTCATAATAAAATACAGGATTTCTCTGTTTTTTTGAATCTGTAACCGGTTATAAGCGTTAACTGTTACCATCGCCTCACCGCGTACTTTGTTTTTCTTCGAAATTTCGCCCGCCTGTTTGGATTTTGGTTCTCGTGCTCGAGTTTTTGATCTTATATTTATTTAAAGCGAGTAAGTCTTAAATCGTTTGCAGCTTCCATTTCATTGCATCCTAATCAATATTTTATTATTATGTTTTTTTGTCATCTGTTACAGAGGCATATTCGGAAATTTACCTTTGTATACATGTATTTCGTAGTAGTATAGTAAATATTGAAATGTATTTATGAAAGTATAGTTTCATTTTTTAATCTTCATAAAATAATAAATCAGCTTGAATAAATAATAAAAATACGGAAGATTTCTGTAAAATAAACGGAAGAAAACTGGCGTCCTGGCTGACAGTTTTTTTCCGTAAATTTTACAGATTTTTTTTACAGTGTAGGTCATTTTCGAACAGGGGTAAGACGTCGTTTCGGCGCCCACCCCCATACAAAACAAACAAAGCAAAAAAAAAAAAAATCCCCGAGAAACTTCATAACCATGGCCCCTCACGTACATTACAGAGAAAATACACGCTCCCTATATATATATAATTATTATTATTATAATTATAATACAAGTGAATAATATTGATAAGATCAAATCAAAAGTCCATAGATGCGCAACGCAGCAAAACTAAAAAGCCAAGTAAATATATAAAATATGCATGCCAAATAACAAGGTTTAAACAATTTTTAAGAATAATAATGATGAGAAAAACAAAAATACAAGCAGCAATTAATAGAAAAAGTTGAAAGGTTGAATCAAGAGCTCATCAGCCGTTTAAGAATAACAAGTATGGTCAAAAGACCAAAAAAATAAACTACAAACTAAAAAGAGGGTGTTTAAGCTCCAGTATATGCACGAAAGAATATCATATTGGGCTAAACGCACCACATGGTAAACTATCTACAATAAACAAGAACTTAACCTAAAATTAAGATCTTAAATAAATCTTAAATTTAATTCTAACTGTCAAATTTCAACGCAAATGGAGCAGAATCACGGAGGAGACGGTTACATTTGATGCAGTGAGAAGCAAAGGGATGCAAGTGGCAAAATTAAAAATTTGGAGATAACCAGTAAACATAGTAGGTGAACCCCTCCTCTTTCTTGGGGCAAGAGATAGTACTAGTAGCCCTGGTAGGTGCTGCTGTATAACATGATTTAGAAAAAAAAATCAATGCTAGCCTACCTAGCTTATACGCGTTTTTCTCAAAACTTGAAAATGTCCACTTACATCTCTTTGCTTCTCACTGCCACATATGAGCCAAAGACGAATTTTACACAAAATGTATTTGCAATTTATACATGTCTTGTAATGTAACTTTTCGTTGCACCGTGATGGAGTACTCTTTAACCAGTAGAACAAATAGAGAAATAACATTCCATTTAATATCATATTTGAACCGTTTCACCACAGGAAGCCATATTTGAATTAGGCATTGATAAATGAGTCCGCTGCCTATAATGCCATAAAGCCTTATAAATGCCACTTTTACGTAATTAAATTCCTTTCCGTTATCGGATCTTTCCCGCAAATCTCTCTGTTTTCTTTTGAAACCTGACAAAGTATTCAAAAACCTCACTTTTCTTTTATTAGAAACAAACCGAAGGCTTTCTTGAAAAATCGTCTATTATTGTGAAAATAATCCCTCCAGCCTTAAAGCACTCAACTGCTAAGGAACCCATCGCATTTAAATGCAAAAGATTTTACCCGGCTTTGGCTTGTACCTCCGTTACAAGTTGAAACGAAATTCTCCGATTTTTCCACTTTACATGGATAACAATTTAACATACTTTTACTTTTTATATGCAGTGAAAGACAGTGAAGTACAGAATCACTTTTCAGTATTTCTTTCTTTTGGTGCTTAATTGCACAAGGTTTATTTTGATGAGGACTACAATCTGAGTGCTTTGCCTCCCTTACGCATGATGTATTTTATTACACATATAAACAACACATGAAGTAATTTACATCACAAAGAAGGGAAAGTACAACCTGAACGAGGGTGGGAGTCGAACCCACCGCCTCAAGTCTGTCAATGTCAAGCAGTCACTCAGACCGCTCGGCGGCCACTGAGGCCCCTTTTCAGTATTTATAATGTAGTTTTTGTCGTCATCATAAACACGTTGATGCCAATCTTTAAAACCCAAGGGTTCTAAAAGTTAAAATGTAAGGAAACTGACGAGTTCAAGGTTACCAGAGTTTCAAATTCTACTGTCGTTCACTAGCATCTACTTTTCTAAATGAGCATGTCCTTTAAGGCGAATAAAATATGACAAACAATGCATAGTAATGTAAATATTCTACTTTAAATTAAAAAAACTAATTTTGACGAGAACGAAACACTACCAGATAAGAAATGAAGAGCTGAAAATTTTAAAATATAGCCAGGCACGGCCTGAACTTAAATATGTTGGGAAGGCGTATAATCTCAATTTGTCAATTGGAATTTACATATTTGCCGATTAATAAAATACTGGTGCATGTGCACATTAAGTACGCACAACAATAAGTACAATATCTAATGGAATTTGGACATTCGCGAATTCAAAAATTGCAACATTACAGTTATATCCCCAAATTTGCCGAATCGCCAGACAAAATTTTCCCAATGTGGAAATTTTGAGGAGGTCATACAGACTTCCCTTGACCTCCCATCGAGTGCCTTTGAATATAGTTTTTAAAATTATTTTTATGTTCACAAGTTCCAATGGTACTAGTGCATTTTTCCTGAAGTAAAACTTTAATTTCCTGCTGACGGAAATATAAAACTTTTGAAACAAAAAGGTTTTGTGATTGTGTCTGAAAATGCTTATTTTTATTAGGTTTTTTTTTTTTTTTTTTTTGAGTGTTTCATTGATTATTTTTTTAATTACTATTATTTTAGTTTTGATCGATAAGTATGAAGCTGACTCCAGATTTCAGAGAACTTTAAGTCGTTTAGACATCAGACTGTTTATTTCCAGAGTGGCAAATTCTTCAACAAAAAATATCAGTAAACGTGATACTGTTTGCATGTCTCTCAGTCACATTGTTATTTTATACATAGGAATTTAAATTTTAAGTACTGACATCCTATATAACACAAAATATAGTCGTAAACAAAGTCTAATGTTCTAATAACTTTAAATACGATCAAGAAAGGAATTGATTTCTTTTAAAAACAAATCTGAGGTTCAGAAAATGTTTAAAAACTATCATACGTGCAGTAAAATGTTCAGAATCACAACAACTACTCGGATTTTCGCTGTAAAGCAATCGGTACAACTTACAACTAAAAGAAATTGCAAAGTCAACATCAACGAATATTGGGATACGAATTGCGATTTAAAAATAAAAACTTATTTTACATACATTCTCGATGATAAAGAAAACTACATTTTGAGGAAAAGGGAATGAGTAATATAACTAGCACTTGCCTTTAACTTGGATTACATCTGAGCAGTCCTGCCTCAGCACTCCCGAAAAATAACTAACATGGCTGTCTCGATACCTTAAATTCATTTTCTCTTCCCGTATGAAAAGAAAAACCTTTTGCGCATCGTTTTACGCAATCTAAATCATTTTCACAGTTTTTTTCTGTTATTTGGCACAGCAGTATTAAACTGTAGGAAAAAACAGTATATTACTGTAAAAACAACAATTATTTTTTGCAGTGTGTATGCATGTATCTGTACCTGAGAGGGAAAGTGAATTTAGTCAAAAAAAACAAAGTTAAGAGACAAGTTAGAAGTTTTTCTTTTCTGATAATTTTTATTATTCGATTGGATTGCCGTTTATGAGCTTATAGAATGAAAATTAGTTCATTGAAATCTTCGCATATAATTCTGCTTGTACTTCTAAATAGAGTTTAAAATGTTGAGTAAAAGATAGGGCGAAAGTCTCGATCTTAAATTGGGTGATTTGAACCGACCAGCTACAGATATATTATGTTTCCTAATTTGCTTCTAGAGGAACTTTTTCTTATTGCACGTTACAATAGGCAATGGAAATTCATCATTTATTTTTCGACTTTCTCTCGTTGAAAAACAATTATCATAGCTTTTTTTTTTTTTTTTTTTCAAGAAGACTCATTTTTAATTCCCCACAAACAATGGAAGGGCGTTATAAGTTTGACGCGTCTGTGTATTTGTGTATCTGTGTGTCTGTCTGTGGCACTCTAGTGCCTAAACGGAAGGACCGATTTTGAAAAAAAAAATGTTCGAAAGGCGAGCTTTCGAAAGGCGAGGCGTCAAGAGTGTTCTCTGTCAGGTTGCGTCTTTGGATGACATTAATTAACGAAGATATTAATTAAACCCGTCTGAAAGGTTTTTCGCAATTTTTGCAGTGAAAACATAGTAAAATTTTTTTTTTATTTAATACAAAAATAAAGAGTATTTTTTTCCGCATCTGTTTGGAACTTCCAAATTTCATAGAATTCGAATTATAACGTTTTTTTAAAATCAGACTTTGCCTTTATTCACGCGATTGATAAACGAGTTCATTGTTGGCCGACAAGGAAATTAAAAGCAAAGATTTAAAATGATATTTTAATATATTGCCAGTTTCTATTCAATAGCAAATAAAATACTTGACATTGATTTTTAATAATATAGGACTTTTAAAAGGATTTTCAATTTTCCCTCTTGATTCTACAGTTGCGACTCAGTCGGGGGTTTTTAAAATTTTTAATTTTTAAAGTAATGGTCTTCTTCTCTCATTCGTTTCTCTTGTGAAAGTTAAAATTTGTCATTTACATTGTTTTCATTCACGCACACATAATATGTAAAGAAAATGGTGATGTCGCTTATCATTTTCAAATCGTTTTTCTTAGAAATCTTATGTATGTATTTGTTTTTGGCGGATAAGTGAAAAGAAAGAATGGAGAAAAACTCAGTAGCCTCTGCGAAATGCTTCAGAAACTGAAGTCACGTCTGCTACCGAAACCGCGATAACGATTCACACTTGGTGACAAATCTCCAAAAGGTCAAAATTTTCTCTCGTCGCATCTAAAGTTGCGGCCGCGATTGTCCGGGGGGAAAACACCGCTGTTGTCGCCACTCTGTTTGTTCTCAAGGCACTCTAGTTTCGATGACCGTTTTGTAGAGTAGACGCCGATGTTTGAATTTCATACACCAGTTCCGCCCTCGGCAGGCGTTGAAATTTACTAAGTAAAACAAGTGGTTTAGACTTCAAATAGTCAGCATCTGCTGAAAAAAAAAGAAAGTCTTCGCTTACCGAGCGGTTTTATTGCTGACAATGTTCTATTTTGAAGAGTTTTGTTGTCCTTCATTTGTAAATTTGCCCAGTGTGTGGAGAGTGAATGCAAATTTGACACGATGACTTAAGAATTAATAACTACAAATTACAGTACAAACTTTAATGTTAAATCTTCTTGGTCAAAGAACATTAAAAAGTTTTCCCTAAAAAAAGCATTTAGAAGCAGTAAAAGAAACACAAGAATTGTCAAAATTCTAATATTAGTTATAATGAGCAAAACTAATCCTGGAACAATCCATTTGAGGACATCCAGCAGCTCCGACGACTTTTTATTTGCTTGAAAAAATTTTCATGAGGTTATTACTAAATAATTACCGCTGTTATTACTACTCCGTACATGAATACTTCGTAACATTTATCATGGCTATGTGTGATCGCGTACCAAATATATTATTTGTAGAATATTTGAATATCCAAGAAATTGAACTAACCCAACTTTCAGGAAATTTCCTTCTTTGGAGCTTAGCATTTAATGCATTAACAAAAAAATTACAATTTAACAATATTGAGCTCATAACACTAAACTTTTAGGTATTTCTTTCGCTATAATAAAAAAATATCTATAAATGTACTTAATAAGTTTACTTAAATTAATTAATTTACTTAATAAAATTACTTAATAAATCTACTTAATGAATTCTCTCTCCTGAATTCGAGTACATCTTCAATTAATTGTTGGGCGTATTGTTAATTGTACGCCAAAATTTCAAAATCAATCAATATTAATGTGTTATACATCATTTTAGAGACAACATTCTAAAATTTTCGAATCTTGTAAAAGGTTTTTCAAGATGGATGCCGTGCGTAGAATAATTACTGCTTGAAGATCTTCAACAACAACTTATAAAATCTAACTATAAAACATTCAAGAAACGCAACCTGTAATTTTTTCAATCATATATTTGATATAAATAATTTTTTTTTCTAGTAATTGCTTACATTTTGATGTATCAGTGTTTCTTTAATTTTTGCCATTCATTTTTTATTTTTTGTTTGTTAAGCCTAATTTGAATTATATAATGAACGGCCTGTTACTTTCCCCTCAAAACATCGTATTTTCCCTTTAACACTTTTCATAGGACTATAAAAAGAAAAAGTTGCTTAATTATCTTCCGAAGAACTACCTGAAATTTATTAAAAATGCTAAATTTTTATTAAATTATTTAAACAATTATTTATCAGCGTGACGAACGTAATCACTTGAAACAAACACTGCATCCTTCGAACGTTTAGTTCAATAAGAAATAAATAAAATGCATATTTTTAAATAATTTAGTTCTTTAAATATCACTGTATAGTTTTTTTTTAATTTTTAAAATTAAATAGCAATTAACTCGATTTTGTAACACATATTTGAAATTATCTTGAGTTGTTTTTTATTTAAAAAACGGCAGCTCTAAAAAAGAGTTAAAGCAGAGCAAGAATTGCAGGTAAGCAAAGAGAGAATGAGAGGAAAAAACACCTGCTTACCCAACGATTAACAAAAAAAAAAAAAAAAGAGACTGAGGAAACAAAAATAAGAACTCAGGAGATGAGAATCAATTGCAGGGAAGCTAGTAAGCTAACTTTGTATAGAGTTGTAAACCAATGCAACATCACCTTTCTCAACCCGCCAAGTTTACGGAAATATTCAAAAAGCATTCTCTTTCAAGTAGTTCCAGGAAAAAATAGGCTTATACGTTACCTTGCTAAATAATAATATAGATATTTTAATTACTGTGGGGTCAATCCATTTCAAATCACACAAAAAGAATAAGATTTGTTGCTTGACATTTTTGGTTTTCCTTTTTTTTTTTTTTACCAGTTATTTCTCACTACTAAATGAGTTCTAAAGTGCAAAAAGAAAATTTTTTAGGCTCATACTTTTTTTTAACGCGCCATTTTATATATGCTTAGTTGCCATTTTTGGACCAAAAACAATTTTTACATAAATGCATCTAACTCGGTTAACTTTACAGCTATCAACACAAAACAAAATCCTGCATCACCAGAAGGACTTCCAAGATATGATTTGCTTGCAAAATATTATTTAATTTGTGAGAAAGGGAAAGAAAAAAATAAACAATTACAAACTAAAAATTAGCATAAAATACGAGTTTTAGTGCTGCAAAATTAGTAAAAGGAGGAAAGTCCCAGCTCTATTTTTTTTTCTTGTGTAGATATAGTATAGGACTACTTGTTGTAGAAATTTTAAGCTTGAGAACTCTGTATTTTCTTTTTTTTTTTTTTGTAAAATTTTTCAAAAATGGCAAAAATCGCAATTTGGCAAAGTTTAAGATCAAACATTTCAAAAATGACTGAGTGAAAAATTATGAAATTGATACAGGTGTCACCTCAGTATGACATAAAAATATGATTACAATTTGATGACTGAGACTCAACTGGTACTAGAGTTATAGGGTGCTAATTTTTTTACAAATATTGCATTTTCGCAAAGTTTAAAGTGAAATATTTCAAGAGGGACTGAGTGGAAAAAATGAAATTAATACAGGTTACGCCTTTTAATGATATGAACCTGCGATTACAATTTGATGACTGAGATTTAACTGGTACCAGAGTTACAGTGAGTGCATCAAAGTTGGCCAAATATTGCATTACACGCATAAAAAGTTAAAAAATAAGTCATAGTAAAGTTCCACTTTCCAAACATTTAACAGCAACAAGCGACCCCCTTCTTTAATAAATTAAATTCATGCAATATAACTATGCACAAAAAATAAGCAAATGAATAAATGAAATAAGATGGATAAACATTGTGAAGAATATATCTCTACATACGAGGGTTGATCTAAACGTGAGGTCCCCATCAATTTTACAAATATACAGCACTGTCGATTCTCATTGAAATTTACATCGTTGGAAAGAAAAAACGTTTCTCTATTTTTATGCATAATTGCCATCCTTTCTGTGCATTATTGTCGACGGTTCTCTAACTTCTGTATCGAGTGTCACAGAATTCCACCGCCAACCCGTTGAGATCACTGCAATTAAGAACGGAGTGGTTTGTTGACTGTCATGTTCCACTATCCTTGCTGTCCGGAGCTCGAGTCTAATGATTACCACTTGATTCTACCACTGATCTGGTTTCTACTCGTAAGTATAAAGAACACTTTGATTGCCAACGTTTCCGGAGCGACAACGATTTGAAAAAAGGGTGAAACGCTTCCTCAGCCGGTTGGCGGTAGAGTTCTGTGATTCAGGAGTTCTTTACAATACTTGTCCATCTTATTTCATTTATTCATTTGTTTAATTTTGTGCATATTTCTAATTCGTGACTTTAATGTATTAAAGAAGATGAACTCTTATTGCTTTTAAATGTTTGGAAAGGACAACTTATCTAGCACTATACATTTTTAACTTTGTGTATGTGTAATGCAATCTTTGACCCACTTTGATGCACTGTAACTCTAATGCCAGTTGAATCTCAGTCATCAAATTGTAATCATAGGTTCATATCATACAAAGGTGCTACCTGTATTAATTTCATTATTTTTCACTCTATCCCTCTTGAAATATTTCACTTTAAACTTTGTGAAAATGGAATATTCGGCCAAATTTAATGCCCTATATCTCTAGTATCAGTTGAGTCTCAGTCATCAAATTATTATCATATTTTTATGCTATGAAAAGGTGTTACTTGTATCAATTTCATAATTTTTCACTCAGTCCCTTTTGAGATATTTAACTTTAAACTTTGCCAAAATTCGACTTTTTCCATTTTTGAAAAAATTAGCAAAAAAAAAAGGACAAAGTTCTCAAGCTCAAAATTTCTACAACAATTAGTTTTATACTATATATATATATATATATATATATATATATATATATATATATATATATATATATACATATATATATATATATATATACAAGAAAAGAAATAGAGCTGGGACTTTCCTCGTTTTACTAATTTTGCAGCACTAAAACTCGTTATTTATGCTAATTTTTATTTTGTAATTGTTAATTTTTTTCTTCCCCTTTCTCACCATTCAAATAATATTTTGCAAGAAAATCATCTCTAGGGCATCTTTCTGGTGATGTAGGATTTTGTTTTGTTATGATAACTGTAATATTAACAGAGTTAGATGCATTTACGTAAAAGTTGTTTTTGGTCCAAAAACGGCAACTAAGCAAACTTAAAATGGCGCGTTAAAAAAAAAAAAAGCATGAGCCTAAAAAAAATTTCTTTCAATACTTTTGAACTCACCTAGTAGTAAGAATTAACAGGTAAAAAAAAATAGAGAAATCAAAAATGTCGAGCAACACGGCCTGGGTGATTTCTGTTGTGGATTGACCCTGTAGCACAAATAAAAGTCAAAAAGTTTCTAGAAGTCTTCTTGAAAGAAACACTCCTTACAATTGATTTTGTTTTCATAAAGAAGATTACATTTCTTGATAAATGTATAAAAAAAAGAACTTCCGTTTGTGAGTAATTAAAAAAAAATGTGTGCTGTAACGACCCGCGATAGAAGTATAAAACTTTTATCTTTTCTTCTTTTTATATTTTAAACTGCAATTTCACTCGTATGTTTTTTTCTTACGCCAAGATCTGGTTCTTTCTGCATCTGACATTGCCAGATTCACTACACTCTCAAAAATAATTCCTTCAATTGACGGAAATTCTCTTGGCAGCAGTGCTGCCGGACTTTTCACGATTTTTAACGGATTTCCGTTTTTATTTTCTCCTGTCAAATGAAGGAACGTCCTTCTTTTTTCTTTTCGTCATAGGAGGAAAATTTTCCGTCATTTGACGAATTTCCGTTTTTATTTTCTCCTGTCAAATGAAGGAACGTCCCTCTTTTTTCTTTTCGTCATAGGAGGAAAATTTTCCGTCATTTGACGAATTTCCATTTTTATTTTCTCCTGTCAAATGAAGAAAGTTTCGTCCATATTTTTCCCGCTGTGGGAGGAATATTTTCTGTCATTTGACACTTTCCCCGTTTCTTTTCTTCTCCGTTAAATGTGGGAAATTTTTCGTTGTTTGAAGAAACGTCCGTTATGGTAGTTTCTGTTACATGAAGTCAACTTTTCGTTATTTGAAGAAATGCTCGTTTTTTTGTTTGTTACATGAATGATTTATTTCGTTGTTTGAAGAACGTCCGTTATGATCGTTTCTGTCAGATGAAAGACAATTTGCGTTATTTGAAGAAACTTTTTTCTTTTTTGTTTCTGTTAATGAGGTTTTTTACAAATATTTTTTTCAGATACTTTGAAGCTGTATTTTTTCTTAGTCCGAAACGTGGATACATCAAACCACCAAAATCCCAAGTAAAATTTTAGACCCCACCCCCTCCCCCGCGAAAAAACTCTCCAAAAATAATTACAAACTTATTTAAAAACAACTTTTAATTTTTTTAGTTTTAGAATATGTTGTCAGTCGAAAATTTTCGGAAACGGCAACCCAAAATTTTCGAATCAAATACGCCTCTGAAAATTCCACAAGAAAGTTCAAAAGTAGATTCCTTATTGCTAAATGTATTTATCAAAAATCTATTTTTGTCACCTGAAAGCAGGTATCTTATTACATAGCGGTTTCAAAATGCAGGTTTCTTTCATAAAAGACGACAAATGGTGTAAGTTTCAAATTTTCATAAACTTCATAAAAATTTTAAGAATATGAAAATTAGTTTGTGAAAAACGGCCATTTCGTGTAATGAGATAACCACTTTCAGAGGCTGAAAACAAAATTATGAAAAATTGATTGTATGCTGATCAACTTGAGATTTACTCACTCCGGTATTTTTCTGAAGTTCTATTTAAATAATAACCTGAAAAATGCACGCTGCACATATATAATGGATAAAAAATGTGCTTAGTATTGGAAGAAGATAGATTCGTCTAGTATCACTCAGTAAAATACAAAAAGAAAAAGAGTGTAGAAGATTGTAGAATTAACTTTATTTTTATAAGCATTTATACATACAGGTAATATTAACAACATCAGCAATTTCATTCCAATGTAAAATGAATCTTTTGCAAATAAATAAAAAATAAAATCTCTTGAAAATTCAATTAATTTTATTTATATTCTTGCATCAACTACCATCTTTATGGATATGAATAATTGACTAAAATAAAGAATTGAAATTGACATTATATGATAAAATTTAATTGATTTAATTATGTTAACCATAATTAAGACTAGATAATTTAGAAATAGATTTACACCCCAAATAAGAATATAGTTTCTTTACTTTTTTTTTATTTGTTCAAAGAGTATATGATATTTTGAACAAAATATACAACAGTCATTTTACATAGTTTTCCAATCATAAAAATTACACTAACTAGATAAATAATAAAGCTTGATTTAATTTTGATATTAGTAATTAAAATTTTAATTTCTGAAATTAAGGTTTGCAACATAATTGTAAGCTTCTATACATAATTTTATGAATAAAGAAACGGGAGAATAGCCACAAGTTTCAAATTAAGACATTCCGAAAATTATGTAAAAATATTACAATTTTGAAAAATAGACGAGAGCAAAGTATAAAAATTACCAGGCAATTTTTTTCTTTTTGCTTGCTTGTTTGAGCAAATTACTTCTAGTAAGGTACCTTTGATCTATACTTCGGTTTTATATTGTTTTTAGCTTTATAGTGATATGACAACACTGCCCATATAGTTTGAATCTTTATCACCATAGTTTTCAGTGCAACTGAATTTCTTTTTGCGAAGCAAAATGACTCTTATTACGAATAAGACTTTTAAAAGAGGGGAAAAGGACATTTTTAAAACATCAATAAGAAACGTAACAAATTTACATGATCAAAACTCATTTTTAACCCAATAATACTTTAGATTAAATGCTTGATTTTAGTCGATTTTAATAAATTAACAAGTAAAGGATTTTTTTTTTGATGCAAAAAATTTTACCTTCTAGTTGACGCATTTGTATCCTTTAAGTTTTTTTTTTTTTTTGATTGCTTATTGCTTTCATTTGACTGTTTTTGGCGTGCTATCATTTTTCCCACCGGCGCAGCACCACCTGTCGCGTCGGCCGGCCTCACGATGCTGCTCCTCTAGCGAAAATCGTCTCCAGGTTGCGTCCATATCCTACATACACACGCATACATACACGCACCAACACACATACACGCACCAACACACATGCACACACAAACACATACACAAACACCACCATACACACACATACCCCTACACACAAACACATACACACACGCATGCATACAGACACCTACACATACACACAAATACACACAACTGCCATTCATGCCTGCACACAGACAAACACATATGCTTACACACACATACACATACCCCGCCCCCAGGCACACAAACACTCATACACACAACTACCCACACACTCATGACTGCACACAGACACAAACACACATGCCTACACACATACACATACCCCCCCCCCCACACACACATACAAACACACACTCGTGATTGCGAAAAACATAATTTGAATTCAAGATGACAGAATTCAAATAAATTTTTTTTTATTAATTTATTTTAATTTCTACGAATAACAACTATGTCTGTATAAACTTGCTTCTTGCAATTGATTAGATTTCAATTAACAAGTTTAAGAATCTAGTTTTAGTTAACTACTTGGGTTTTCAAGAAAACAATTTTAAGTATCTCTCCCCCCCCCCCTCTTTCAAACTTTTAAATACTTGTTATCTACATTAATGAATTTAATACATAATTTTTTAAGGAAATGAATATAAAAAAATGTGTATCAATCATTAAAAAAAAGCATTATTTTGAGAAATTTGAATCATTATTCTAAGCACTTTTTTTTTTTTTTTTTGAGGTGTCAATTGTAGATTACTTTTTAATTGTGACTTTTTATTTTTTTGCCCGAAAGTTATTCTAAGAGGCCCCTTGCAAGCATTTGTAATAGCGAACATGTAATAAACACTTTATGATGCATTATAGACCGTATGTGTTTACATCCGTATAAGTCTTATTTTGCTGAGTTGGGCAGTCATCAGATAGTGGCCTGGCAGTGAGAGATCTTATACAAAAATATCATTTTTATCTGATGAATAATTCTGGTGTAATATAAATTAATTATTAGACATTAATCAACTAAGTTGTTAATTAAAATAATTATTTGATAATATTTTTTTATTGAGCAATCAAAATTGCTAATTATTTTCATTTCACCGTCCGTGATGTTGTGGTTCGGTTTTCAACCCCACCGTCCTCTGCAGACGTAACTGGCCCCCGGTAGATGCTTCTCCTGATTGGTGGTGTCCATGTCCTAGACACACACACGCAAACGTGCATACACACAGGTCTATGCACACGCACAAGCCTACACATATTATACACTCGTAACCGTCTAAGAGGAGGGACAGGCTTGGGGGGCCAGGAACCGTATCTAGAAACAAGTGAGTGGGATAGTAACCAATGAGTAGGATCCTATCGCAACACGTGATTGCGAAAAACATAATTTGAATTTAAAATTTCAGAATTCAAATTAATTTTATTTTAGTTTAATTTTTGCAAACAACATAATAAACATATTTTTTTAAAGCTATTTTTCTCCTGTATTACATGTCTCGAACCACATTTGCCCCCGACCATGTCCCTCCCCGAAAACATATCCTGGCTACGGCCTTGAGACTTGTTTCCTTGCTGATATAACTTATTAGTAAAATGAGTTTCTAAAAATCAGGATAAAAACTGCACACAGCTACCCAGAAGCGTTTAAACACAAGTTAAAAACTGTTAAACAATAATAATAAATAAAACATTGAAATAAATGAATTCAAAATTTAAGTAGAAACATTGAAGCAGTTAAAAACATAAAACAATCACTCTTTGAGGGGCGGGCAGAGCAACTTAGTGGGCGTTTAGGGGCCCGACTGATTTTTAGCAGGGGGACCCAAAATTTATAGAGCTGGAGCTGTGAATTTAAAATGAAAATAAGAATCAAATTCTATGATAACAGAATATTTTCAATTTCATAACACAAGCAAAATATTTTACATCGATAGAGAAATTTAAAAGGTTCGTTCAAACTACTTATTTATTAATTATTTCAAGTAATATAAACGAAGATTTATTCTTTCATATAGTTAAAGTTTCATAGTCCAGGTTAAAAAGAACATCACTCGACTAGCATACGAATTTGTATTATCATTTTCAACAAAAGCAACTTTGTATTAAAACGAAATTACACTGCTTAATTGAAATTTTTCAACAAAAACCTTTCTCAAGGCTTAATGGAAAGTTTACAAAATGAACATTGTCTCGCTACTGTAAAATCAGTTTACGTAAATACTATTAATATTGAAATATCGTTCTCTCAACCACAATTTGACTTCCAAACAAGTCCCAAGGTTTATTTCTAACCTTTTTCAGTAAACTCAAATAAAAGTACATTTGTTGGCTTTGCATAAGCCCTGTTATGTTCCTGCTCAATATAAATGGAAGCTTTGTTTTGTATACAAATTTAAATATGGCGGCGTTTACTCATCTGCGAAATTAACATTTTTTCTTTCAAGCTATATTACGTACTGCTTTCCAGTAAAAAGGAACAATACATATTTTTGGAATCAAACTCTAAAATAAGTACTCACCCAATAACTAGATTATTCATATTGAAGGTACTTCTTGAGGTCACAGGACTTCATTCACTTTTACACATGGCCGTTGTCAGGTCTTGGTTTAGGGCGGGCAGTCGGCACGGCAAGTGTAGAATTTAGAATGGTAAAAATGTCAACTGCGCATGCGTGCGCCCATTTGACAGAAAGTTTTCGTTTCACCTGAAAAGGATAATTTTTCGTCGAAAAATGAAGGAAAATGTAGCGTAAAAAGACGGATTTTTTTGACAGTGTATATAATTGTATATTTTATTGAAGAAAATAAATTATAAATATTTCGAAAACTAAAAATTACTCGAAATCCGCTTTTTTAATTGGTGCAGAAAACAATAAATATTCATAGTAATAATAAAGTTAATTTTGGAAATAAAAGTTAACAAACTAAATTCAAGGCTAAACCTTAGCAATGTGGATTACGCTCTGAAACTGATGCCTTGATTGGAATCAAAGATATCCCCGAAAACCTGCATTATTTAAAACGTTGAAAGTGACCAAAATCCTCAAATATATGCTTATTTAAGTTAGCATTGAAATTAAATTGTTAATTTTATTGTCAAAACTGAATTTAGAATGCTACCAGTTTTCATTATTTTTGGCAGCAATGAGAAAACAACTAACGTCACTTCTGTGCCAGAAAAATGTATGGGATCCGAAATTCGAAGCTCTCGTATAAAAAGTTTCGCTTCAAAACAGCGGACAAAAAATAAATTTTGCACAAAGTCTATAAAAAAGCATTTATTTAATCCATGTTGAAACTTTGTTGATAGAAGTGTTAATTTTAAGACAAAGGATCAGAGAGAGAGAGAGAGAGAGAGTTTTTACTTAATAATTAGTATTTAGACACGTCATGGTCTAAGAAATAAACGAGTCGATTTCTTAAAACGGTCCATCTTCAGAGTTACGTTCGTCTCGGTTACGTTCGCCACACGTCATAGTCTGGAGATTATTCATTTCTGTCATATTAAAAGGAAAATAAGTATTAGTCTGTATGAAAAATTAGGTTAAGGATTAAAAATAACGCAACGCTTTGTTTTTGCAATAATATCTCCCGAAATTTAAAATTGAGAGCTGAATTTCATATTGCCAATTCAAGTTTGCAAAAATGTTACGTTCGTCAGACTAAAGTAATTTAGTTTCAGAAACCAAGTTAAGTGACTTATACTGTGTTTCATTGCATAAATATTACACAGAAGTTTTATTCTTCCGCAAAACCTCAAGTTAATGATTATTAGACGTTTCAAACTCATGTTATTTAACGAAACAGAGTCTATGAATGTTACGTTCGTCACGATGGAATGACGCTATTTATTTCTTATCTCAATTTTCTTGATTTTGAGATTTTAAAAAACAAACCCTTTTTTTTTGCCATTAGTACGCTTCACTGCAGCACAGATACTCCTTTTTTTATACCTTAACATTCAACCTTTCACTTTGCTATTAAGAATTAATATATTTTTTTAAATTCTCCGAAAATTAACGCGCCTGATGTGTTGACAATTGTGTAAAAGATGCTGGGTGATTGATTCACTTTCCTAACTGGTTACACGTCTTAATAACCTCAGGTTTAAAACGTGATTCAACTGAATCGCCGTGTGTGAAGTGGACCTAATGTTACTTACTTTAAATTTCCACAACTTGAAATCGATATCGATTTACCCTGTAATACTGTAGTCAATAAAACTTGCATATACTCCTGCATCGAATTTGGATCAGAGAAATTTGGAACTCGGAAATTCAATAGATCAGGGGACCAAATTTTAAAAATATTTAACGAAAAACTTTTTCTGATGGCTAACCACTTAACATGCTTTTCAGATTTTTACGTCCTTTTAAAGTAAAGGAAGTTTTGTAATCTCGATAAAAATTTCTCTCAAATTTCGGCCTAAATTTCCATTTTGCTCGCCCTTGAATCAAGGTTGAGTGGTATTTTCGTCCCTTCAACACTTGCATATGTACCTAAGATCGTATGGACAATCGAAATATTAATTTTGTATATCTCCGAATTAATCATCACAAGTTTTCTCGTAACGTCTGTATGTGCGTAAGTATGTATCTCAAACACATACGATGCATCTCGAAAATGTGCATCTCTCAATAACGGTATGCCGCAGAAAGTTGAAATTTGATATATTGACTCTAAGTGAACTCTAGTTGCACACCTTTCATTTTGGTTGCATTCGAGTGTTCCAAAACGGGCCTTTAAAATGCGTTTTGGGGCAAATCAGTGAAAGTTCAATGCAGACTTATGTGATGTTATGCTTTGACCACCCCGATACACTGACTAATTTTTGGTCGCCAAGTTTTTTTCACCAACTTGGCGATGTATCGCCAAACTGGGGACATATTTGGTTATAAAAATGGTTTTTCGTATCTGGTTTTAATTTGGCACTATTTGGCGATCTTTAGAGAATTATCTATTGAATCATTAAAAAATATTCGATGTTGGGCAAATAAGTACAAACCCTTTTCAGAAACGGTTCGCGACAAAGTGAGGTGTAATTATTTAAATAGCTTCCTTGCTTACTCTAATGCTCTGTTGTATTGTATTTTTGCTCTATAGTTTTGTTCACGTATCATACAGCTTTTATGCAATTATAGACCACAGACGCCAGAGGCATTCAGAACCAAAGTTTTCGAGAGTTAGAAATTTTCTATTTGCCGAGTAAAATTTTGAATTTTACCGAATGTGGCAAGAGAAAGAAAAGAAAGAAAAAACTCGTGATTACACACACATACCTGCATCTCATTAAAAAATACGTTAGGCATCAATAATAAAGTAAAAAAATAACTTCAATATTTGCAGAACTCTCTTCAGATGTTCCGAACCGGCAGTCAAAATTACGGAATAAGAAAATTTCTGGGAGGGCCCCCTGACCTCTTGTGACCTTTCATCGGAGCGTCACTGACTGATGCTTATAAAAAAAATCATTATTTCTTACTTTTGAAAGAACACTTTTTGGTACATTTCCGTTACAAGAACGTCACTTGACTTGGCGCTTTTTTTTATAGTAAAATAACGTTTTCGTCCTCACCTCCTCTTTTGATTTTAGATTTTAATTGTTACAAATGATTTCATGTATATATTTCGCAGTTGGTTCAGAATTTGACTTTTAGTTTTTTTTTTTTTATTATTATTATTATAATTTAGGCAGCAGATAAAATGAAATAAACTTTTCAAGTTATTTAATTGTATTTTCTTTACTTTGCAATTTATTTTACGTTTTAATTTGCTTCTTTAATTTTTTAATTTGCGGATTATTTGAATTTACTTTTTTACGATATTTAGCGTTTTCGTTACTTGTGTGGCGGAATATTTCATTTTAATTCATTTCTTTAATCGTTTAGAGTACTTTTTTCTCATTTTAATGGAACTTTTACGTTTGTTTAACGGTTTGTTTCGTTTGATATTTTTTTTAAAATGTTGAAATAACGTCTGATATCGCTAAACAAGTAGTTTCTATGCAACTTTGACCAAACATGTCGGTCATGAAAAAAATGACATTTTATTGCAAATATTTAAAATGTGCCAAATGACGTCTCACGTAAAAGTACTCTGTTTTCTATTTTTGTCAAAACTTTTCGTGTGTAGAAAAATAGTTAAAAAGCTATTCATTTAAGAAGTATGTCTTCTTACGCATATGAATTCATGAGTACACTCAACCATTCTTTTGAATTATCAAAAACATTTGTTTGGTGTCGAGTCCAACAAGAAGTCAAATTGCTCCGTGGGCTTTGGTAAATACTCGAACCAGCGGCACTATATCGATTTAAAAGACGCAAAAGGAAGTTGTTTGGTACCCTGTTAAAAATTCAGGAAGATTTTCTGGTAATTGTTACTGTAAAATGGCGAACTTAACGCATCACTCATTTTTACGGTAATTTATACCGGAGAAATAAGCGATCCCAGCTCCAATTGGCTGCTGCGACCTACCGAGGAAACCGTAAAATTTTACAGTAACATTTGATTTTTACGGTAATAGTTACTGGCAACATGGATGCCAGTAACAATTGCTGTAAATTTCCCGGAAAATTTTTAACAGTGTGTCCACATCAGATAATTTTTTTTTCTAAGTATACTAAGTGGAAAACTATTACTAAAATTTGGGGAAAGTTCCTACAGTCTTCTAAAATATCGATTGAATTTCACTGCCTGTTAAAATCGAAAATACATTTCAATAATAGTAGAAAAACAAATACTATTGCATAACAGAATGCGATACTATTTTGTCACCACTCAAGAAAGCAACTACAGGCTTCCCTCGTATATAGGGATTGTAATACCGGGATACCGAATACCGGTATTACAAGCAAATTTTGCAATTTCGTAATACCGGTATCTGCTGAGGAAAATACCGGTATTTTCGGTATTAGCTGAAAATAATAAATAGTTTTAATTCAAGAATTTTCACTTATTTAATATAAACTTATTTTAATTTAACTTATTGAATATCTACTTATATTTCAAATGTACATTCATTTTCCTTTGATACAGAACCGAAATCAATCTATTGATGCAAAAATTTAGCTTAAAAAGCATGAACTAATGGAATAGCATTAAAAAAAGTATTTTGTGCACCATGTATTTATTTATTTCCCTGGTCGCTCATTTTCTTTTTGGGAGAAGTTAATTTCGAGTATCTAGGACAAGTGAGTTACAACAGCGAAGCTCAGTGGCTCAATGGTAGCGCTTCGCGCTCCCACGATATAGGCCCGGGTTCTGTTCCCGGGTCGAGCATGTTTGACTTAGAGATCCTATATACGAAGAGATTGGGCAATGGCGAGCCGATCTCCGCCATGTTTAGTCCAAGTGTTGTCAGCTCGAAATGCTGCGCTGTGTGAATTTTTGGTTTTCCCGCGAATATAGGACATGAAATCTTTTTAGAACAGACTGATTTTTTTCTCTCCACGTATTTTCATTAAACGCAGTGCACGTCAAGTCTGACAATTCGGCACAATCGTTTTGCATCGTCATAGAGCGTACAAGGGATTTTTTTTCCTCAAATATTTGTTCATAAAGATAGAAAACAAACAGATATTTGTGATCTGCACATTGCGTTTCATAATATCATAACTAGCTTCCAATTTTTTCGATACAATTTACCGTGATATTTGGGGCAGAAGATGCATTATGGTCTACGGGGAGTCAGCATCTTTGGACATAAGATGGCCGCCGTTCCGAAGTTGTCCAATCTCTCCGTAGTTAGGATGTCTAGTTTGACTCAGCCGTCCATGCCTTCAGAGGGTCGATAAAATGAGTACCACCGTGCACTTGGGGACCAAACACCGGGGGATCCCGCGTTAGGCTGACCGCCTAACCGGAACATCTGCCTTGCTCTCCAGAGTCCCTGGTCAGGAAAACTGAGTTGGGAACAGTAAGCCTTGGCCCTCACGGGCTGTCGTGCCACAGGGTTTGGCTTGAGTTACAACACGATGCTTGCTTTAGATATTTTCTTCCATGCAAGATGTTACTTTCAGATATTATATTTCAATTACATGACACTTTCCTAATGGAAATTTAATGGTCTGTACATAATTTATTTTACTGACTGTATTTTACCATAATGCATTAAGCACCCCCTTTTTCTTTTGCTGTAGAAAACAGAGACGGAATATTTCTAGCTTACTTATCACTGTTGGTGCTAATAGCCTTTCTGCTGGCATGCTTTGCCTGCAGAAAGGTCCTGTGTGAAGCTGAAGATGCACTCAGGTAAGAATGTGAAATGAGTTTCAAAAAATACTTATTTAAACTTTGAAAATGTAATTTTTCGAATGTTGCAGTGTTTTTGACATTATTCTAACGCTATACTGAAATCGCGTAAGACAATGAATACATATGCAAACAAGGCATTAAACATAAAACACAAAACAGTGAAACAAATTTAAGAAATAATGTATCCAGAAAATACTCAAGGTTAACTTTAAAAATGTTAAAAGTATGGGTTTAAAGGAAATCGTGAACTCTCAAACCAAAGTTCCACAATTCATTTTTTATGCTGTAGAGCACGTAGTTGTACCAAAACATGATCTAAAGTCAAGGAAAACCTAATTTCAACTGTCCCCAACTAGATTCGCAGTGAGAGGTTTGTGTCGGAAAGAGAAGCACACCTCTTGAGAGGTGTGCTTCTCTTGAGAAGTGAGACTTCTTGAAGGTTCTGCCTGACCTTACCCCTCTTGTTGAGAGTGACCTCTTGAGAGGTGTGCTTACTCAAAACATTTTGATCAAAATTTCAAAAGATCTGAGAAAAATGAGATGAATGGTAAACATTACTTTTAGAACTTATGCAAGAAAATATCACGCTAAAAATAAAAATAAAAAAACTAAATGACATGAATACTGCAGTACTCTTGTTGCTGCGCTTGAGTGCGCATGACACCTACATTTAACAGTATGCAGTTGTCTGTTAATGTATAAGAGCGAGAGTGTGTGAAAGGGCTGCGCTTAAAGAAGCCTCGAATAAAACAGTCTAATAGAGAAACTTCAGTTTTGGCCTTAGTCGAGTAAATGGGTTTTTTTTTTCAACTGAACTGTAAAATATACTCTTATTAACCCCTTCAGACCTGGTGTCCGGTATACCGGACATATATTTTAAACAGCTGCTAATCACTTAATAATTGGTTTAATTAGTTGATTTTTTCTTGTAGTTGACTCTTTGCATAATACTTATAATAATCTGTGAAATAATTATTCGTTTTGGGATTGACAACACTGACATATAAGGATTGACAGGTAGAGAGTGGCTCATTTTTCCAACCACGGATTTTCATCTGAATAGCGAGGTTTTTTTCCTGATTTTTTTAAAAAATATATAATCTTTAATCAATCGTTTCAAACGCTTATATTATGTTTTATAATTGTTTGTAGAACATTTTAGAATAAAGTCTTCGGTATTTTATCGTTTTTGTATATGAAATATTGATTTCAAAAATATAAGTCCGGAATATTGGACGTGCCATAACTCTTTAAATTGTTCTCCTACAAACTTCAAAATTTTGTCTATAAGATACCCTTTACCATAGTACACTGTGTACCAAGAAACAACATTTTTGGTCCAATATTTCATAATTCCGACTGAAGGGGTTAAAAAAAATCTTAAGAGTCTACAAACTTCATCCATCCTTATTATTTCCTAAGTAATATTAGGATCATTCTTCAAAAAGTGTAACTTTTCTCTCACACGCCTTTTACGGCAAAAACATTAAGAAACAATTTATTTTAAAATGTTTTTTTAATTCCATCAAAAATATATCTATTTAAACCTGCCAACAGGTTTTTAATAACAATTTTTACTTTTATGTATTTTTGGTTCACAGCATGTGCATTCTCACCTCCGTGACTTGTCATACACCTGGTGTGACTGTTTTATGTTGCTTAATAATTTGATTAGTTGAAAGTACGTCTCAAATATTAATTTTTTAAGCATATTTATTTCTCTAATTTGTCATTTTAGTTCGTTTCAGTAAGATAAAGAATTACGTCAAACAGTAAATTCTCACCTCCGTTACCCAAACACAAAATACCATTTCTCATTAAAAGATAGAAGTAATGACATCACATTTTATTTTCCATAATACAAGGGAGCCCTCTTGTTTATTTTCAGTCATAAAGAAAATGTAAGATTTCTGTTAAAAAACAAGAAGTTAGATTTTGTTTTAAAAACGAAGTGTGGTTATTGGGAATTCTCCCCTCCGTGAACTTGAATTTCAGAGATATAAATTGGTGAAAAAAATAGTGTACAATTTTCCATTTGACATGTGCTCCACATGTGAAGATTGGAGCAACGAAGAAAAAATTTCTTTCCTTGAAGCATTTATCCTTACCTCCGTGAATCTCATTTCCGTGACTGACCTTATCAATGTCATTCTTTCTGAGGTGAGAATGAATGATGGGGGGGGGGGAGGGGGACATTAGTTTTAGACAGATTACCTAAGTTATAAATAAATTACCAGTATATTCTCGAATTTACTAATTTGGAGCAAATATTTTAATACTATAATTTTTTCAACTCAAACTTGAATTAAAAGGAAAACTAAAATTTAAGCCGTACTTTAATTAAGAGCGCTTAATATTAGATTGGCACTAATCATTAAAATAGGTCATTGTTTGCACAATTAACACAACTACTACTGTTGTCACTCCAAACAAATTTTGTATTTCCTGTTTTGGTTGTATCAAATTTAAACTTGAGATCTGGCAACCCATTTTTTGGTTTTGAAGAAGAGAGACAAAAATATTAGCGTTCATGTAGAGTTACGTTACGTATACGTTAAGATAAGAGTACCGAGAAGGAAATCTTTGTCTAGCGTCATAACCATTTTACAGGAATGTTGCTTGTTCTGACTTTTCATCTATTTCACTGCTTAACTTAAAGAACGTGAAATCCACGTCGATTAATTCTCTTGGTAGCTTTTTTTTTTCCTCACGCTTTATTTCTTTTCGGTTGTATTAAGACACAGGTTGTCTTTTTATAATCTAAATGTGTTTCAAACAAAAAATATTTTATCATCATTGATTATAATGGACAATAACTGCATATCGTAAATTTTCTGAATTCTTCAGCTAACTTTTCGAAAAGTTTCTTCTAAATCCAAAAAATCGAATTTTTATTTCACACAAAATGTTCTTCAATTACTTACACAGCATTGTAATTGGCCAGAAAGCACAGCGAGAAAAAAATACCCCTGATTGGCCTGACGTAGCTGCGCCAAAGTACACCACGCCCCTTTCACTCGCAATGTTGATGCTCCTCTAAATTTCATTATGATATTAGATTATTGTGCAATATAATAAGGATTCTAGAAAGCTGACGTCTGTAATTTGCAGAAAATAACATTAAAAACCAGCTTTTTTTTTTTTTTTTTTTTATTTTGGCTGAATTTAGAGATGCATGTGAAAGCTGAGAGGTGTGATTGTTTTTCTTTTTTTAAACTGGTGCTTAATAAGTCGGGACAATTAATCTAAATGAGAAAATATATTCAAATGGGCTGTAGAGTTAAGGGCGTAAAGGTTCGTGTTTGACTGCCATCGATGGATAGACGGCCGCGTGCATGTGATTTGAATCACATGCCCTTTCAAATACAACGTTTTCAAAATTAAACTTGTAAATTTATAGCATTGATTAACTCCTAAATCGCTCTCAATATTGCTGCTAACTCAAAAAAATTCTAAGTGAATTAAGAAATGCGAAACATGTTATTTTAATGCCAAAACATGTATGCGAAACAAAAATTAATTAATAGAAATACTACATTAGAATATCCGAGATCTTGTTTGATGCAAAATGTAATATATTCAATCAATTCTGGTTCAATTTCTTTTTCAAATGTTCAAATTTTTTCGAAGCTACGGATTTTAGACGAAGGATAAAAAAAACAAAAATAAATAAATACAACACTGTTTCATTTTGAAAAAGTTTTTCGTAAATATATGCATTATAATAAATAGTAAATATGTTTGTGTTGTTACAAAGTTATTTCCAAGCTTACTAAAATTAAATGAAAATATAACTTTAATCTTAGGTAATATAATTTTAAAAAAAAGCACTTTTCTTTTTGTTCCTAAAGGAAATGCAAAAAAAAAAAAAAAAAAAACTCACACAAGTTAATGCTTATAAAAATGTAAGAAATCGCCTAAAAAGTTCCTTTTGAAGTTGTCAGACCTTCAATAAATAAGTATTTGATGTAAGATATTAATTGAATTTATGCCTGCATTCCGTAAGATGCTTTCAACGCAAGATCAATTCCTGGATATGTATCATGTTTCCTGTACTTGCATGTACCAGCAAGTGTGCGATCTCTCAAAATTTCTGGAAAGCGTCATTCACCTTTAATCTGTACATTCCTTAATTTAATAGGATAAATCGGGATACTTTTAAAATTTCGCGCTGAAATGAGACAAAACTGTTTTCTGACATTTTTAGGTCATTCTGCGAGTAATATATATATAAATATATTTTAAATGCTGTTATTGTGTACTGTTGTAGAAAAAAGCATATAATCAAGCAATGATTTTTAAATTCATTACACTAAAATATTTTTTTTTTACATCTATTCCTTTAGAGATGAAGAAACAACAGAAGCTATACCGTTACAGTTAATTGTTTCAAATCATGTAGATTAATTTGTTTTTTGTATTTTGTATTTTTTGTATTGTGTGGAGAATTTTATATTTTCCCTATTCCCTGTAAGTTCTGTACATTTAAGTGAATAAATTATTGTCCTGCACTTTCAAATGTTTTGTTCATTGCTTTAGTAGTTGTAGATTTTCCAAAGAAGAATTGAAAAATCCTTTTTTTCTTTTTTAATTATAGTGACTGTTAAGTTCAAAGCAAAAAAGGTTGTATACCCGTGTCGTCGCTACGGGACGGCGAAGGGGTGGTCCGCTGAAAATATAAATGGTGAAATCCTGACATATTTCAAATTATATTTAATTTATCAAAAGCGGGGGGGGGGGACGCTTAAGTCGAGTGACGCCCAAAATGTATTTCAGAGTTTTCTGTCAAATATAAATTGGTTTCTGTGAAATATATTACTGAAATCTCAATACATTTTAAACTAAATTTACTCTAGCAAGAGAACATTATTTGTCAACAAGGGTGCTTCGTTTGCCATTTTTTTCCGGATCGAAACTGGGAATTGTGGCTTAAAAATTTAAAAATTTCGAGCAAAACCACTAAAATACTCTCCAATTTTTAATACAGTGAAAATGTCATATTTCCGCTTTTAGAAGTGCTAACCGTGAAGAAATTTGATGTCCAAACCTCAAAAGGTCTTGGAATGTTGCGTAAATTCAGTAAAATATAAGCGAGTCACCCTAGTTGTAACAAATGTCCTGCTCGTCTCTTCTGGACTCACTGTGGGAGGCCAGGGAGCGTTGGGCGCAGTGTGTTGCATCAATATAGGTATTGCGACTTTCGGGGGGGGGGGCAAGCTGCCGTGAATTGTGATCCGATTAATTTTTTAATCCATACATGAAAAGAATGAAGAGTTTTACACTGAAAATCTAAAAATATGTTTATGGAATTGAATTTACGTCACATTTCAAGCTCTAGATGAGGTATTTATGCTTTCTCCATGATAACTTAACTGATCTTTTGGAGATTAGAACATCAAATTTCTTCACAGTTGACATCTTTCAAATCAAAAATATGATATTTTTACAGTATTAAAAATGCAGAACGTTTTAGTGCTTCTACTCAAAATTTTGAACTTTTGATGCCATACTTGTGAAAGAAGATATTTTTTAATTCCAAAAAGAATCTACAACTGTAATGTCTACGGGGATTGGCATCTATAACGTTTCGCTCCGGAAAAAGCGTGCAAGACGAGGCAACCTAATATGGACTCATCTCTGAAACTTATAACAAAACAGACTGACAGACACGTCATCATGACAAAATACAGCGCCAGCTCAGTTATTCCATCCGAGGACAGCAGTTTCGAGCTTTTAAGCACTCATCAGCCCGGAATAGGAAGTAACTGAGCTGGGGGAGGAAAACCTCTAAAGGGAGACGAGAGAGCCAAACAAACTGGTAGCTAATGCAGAATTAGCAAACCAGATGAGCCACCACAGCAATGGTGCGGTTCAACTCAAAGATAGATGGCAAAGCTAAGGTATTTTGTAAGAAGTTACCGCCCTAAAGCCCAGGGCTAAAGCAGAAAAACTTTAAATACGCCGACAGCTCAGTTATTCCATCAATGAAGTTATTCCATTCTATGATGAAATAACTGAGCTGGCGGTGTATTTTAAGTATTTCTGCCTTAGCCCTGGCTTTAGGGCGGTAACTTACTACAAAATACGTCAACATGACTTTTTTCCACTACTTCTCTTCTTCAATAATAATTTGACTTTTGTTCTGTTTATCGTGATAATTTTTCTGGGTATGTAGCTTTTTGTGTGGCACAATTATATCCTTTTCTTTTCCAATCATTTTGTTTTTCTCAGATGTTACTAGAAGGTTGCTAAAGATTTTTCAGGTGAATTATTTTTTAAAATGCAATACATAAGCACTTGAACAAAATTAAGTATTTCGTACGGAAGTTTAAATTATAACATACAAGTTCAAACATCTAACCGAAAAAATATTGAAACCGAAACGCGTGGAAGTGCGAATATCGATTGAACTCGCAATGTCCCTTCTGAGTATTCGTGTGAATGTAGTACAAGCGAAGAAAACAGGAGACAACCCAGCTAAAAAAATTCTGTAGAAAATCTACAAAATTTTTTTGGATATATTTGGAACTCGAAATCTTCAAAAAATATTTGCTGATTATTTTTGCAGACTTTTTCTACAAAATCGAGTTTTAAATATACCCAAAATGTTTGCATAATTTCTACGAAATTTATCTGTAGATTATTTTTGCAGATTTTTTCTACAAAAAAAAACGAGTTCCAAATATACCCAAAATATCTGCATAATTTCTACAAAATTTATCTGCAGATTATTTTTGCAGATTTTTTTTCTACAAAAAACGAGTTCCAAATATACCCAAAATGTCTGCATAATTTCTACAAAAAAAGAGTCTAAAGAATTTTTTTGCAAATTCTTTCTGCAAAAATGTTTTTTTAAATTTTCTCAAAATACTGTACATGGAATTTTTATACATTTTTATTATAATGCATCATTTTAATTAACATACCTACTAGAATTAATAGATTTCTATTCGCCTCTTTTTAAACATTCAGGACAAAGAAAAGCAACAGGTGAAGAAAAACCTTGTCTCCACCATCGGAGATCAATATATTACTTTTACCTTGATATACGCTACAAATCCAATCAATTTGAAAATTTTTGCTAAAATATTAAACTTTTTATAGATAGTAGTTGAACAACTTTTTTTTCATGCTTGTAATTATGTATCCAAACTTTTAGAATGTTTATGCAGGGTTCAACTGAGATCATAATGCTGGGGAAAAGATTAAGGTAGTGCCACACATGACAAATTATATTTTTGAAAACATCACTTTTACAAAAAAAAAAAAAAAATCAGGTCATTTCATATCATTCTGAAATTAACAGATGACTTTACAAAAAAAAAAAAAAATGTAGCCAAATAAAAAAAAAAAAACCTTGAATCATTCAAAAAATAAAAATATTTCTTGTGAATACATATTTGCTTTGAAAGAAAATAATGTAGTGAATTCACAAGCAAAAATGAAACAAAAATTCAAAATAAGACAAATTTATTCAGTTATTCGGGAAGTGGAGGCTGCTTTATGGCATACGTTTAATTTCTGCCTTACAGCAGCTCTCACCTTCCCTACATCTACATCAAACTGTTTCATTACATGGGAGATAACGTCGTTTAAGGTGTGGTGTTCGAGAGGGGGTTTGCTCGAGTTCTTCACATGTTTTATTGAGCTATTACATAGCACAGTCCTCCCAAATACCACATCCAGCAAGTCACTGGTGTATTTGTTTACGTTTGATCTGCGGCAAAAAAATTTCTCACTGTTCACCAATGTTGATTTGCCGATTTGGGTCATGTTCGTTTCAGTGGACTTGACCTACTTTTTCAATGCTTTGCACATTTCTTTTTCAGCATATTTTTCTTTGAGTAGCACATAATCCGACTCTAAATTCTCTTTCTCTTTCTTTAGTGCTTTTTTTTTTTTTTTTTTTTTGTATTCCCTTGCCTTATCTTGGGAAAATTTGCATTTGTTGCAACTGTTTTTCCTGGAAAGAGAAAATCACTATAATATTTAAAATAAGGATAACTTGCATTTATTTAAAGTCTTCCTGTCTTACGACAAGTCTAGTCTTCCTGCCTTTGTTTATGTTCCCATAAAAGCTGAAAAGAAGCTTTTTTCAAACCCGCTTTTGGTAAATTTTGCCAAGGTGAAAAGGCAAAGCTGAAAAGTTTACTTACTTCAGTTCACCTCTAGCTTGATCTGACATAAATAATTCAATATTGACCACTCCAAGATAGATTGCACCCCCCACCCACAAAAAAAGAATACATTCAAATTGAAAATTTATGCTGCGATCATACATATAAGAAAAAAAGATCTAAGCTATGATAAGAAAAAATGTTATGTTCAACTCAGTGCATTCGCTCAAACATTAACACAACAGACACATTTGAATTTAAAGGTACGCATAGCAGATACAGTTTAAAACTAGAGGTAATCAGTCTTAATTTGCTAGGCAAGACTTTTGAGTCCTAATGTGTGACATTTGATAATTGAGACACTGTTAAATTTAAAAACCTTTTTTTGCCATTACATTGTAATGATACACCGTAGTTACATGTTTCACTTTTCTCCATACCATCTGATGTAAAGGTTTAGGATTTTCTTACTGTTTTCATTGAAAAAAAATTGAAAAAAAGAAAAATTAGAAATCCTCTAAATCCTAAATTCCACAAATTGGATGGAACTAAGCAGTGAGAATTAGAGAGAGGACTTTTTATACACATGATGGGGACAACGAGTTACATGATCTTAAGGGGCCCATTAGTCAAAAAAAAAAAAAAAGGCTAAATAAGAAAAAAAAAAAGCTCTTAATTTATTTACTTTTTTTTTTTTAAAGTAAGAATGTTTTATTACCATGGTAATAAACCATTCTTACTTTTGGTAACGTGGTAACAAAATTTGGGAAATAAAGTTTCCTGATATTCCCTGATTGAGCTCCAAAAATTTCCCTGATTTTACAATCGCGACTTTTACACAGATGTAAAGGATAACAACCTTAATGTAGCAGAAAGTTGGCAAAATAATTGCGGATGTGATTCTGGATTACAAATAAGCTTTTCGTCAATGCAAAAAGAGGAAATAATGGATTAAAAACACTTAACTAAGGGCAACAAGCAATGTTTCAATACTTAGGCGTTTTTTTATTCATACTCCCTTCTCCACACATAAATGGAATAAATCCTTGCAACCCTGAATGACGTGTAAGCATTTTTTTTATCTTTTGAACTGCACTTTAAAAGCTTTTTATCTTTTATTTGATCGGCATTTTTCAACGTTTGTTATTGGTTTTTCATTCAAGTTACTATTTCCTGAACAGTAGACAGTACAAAGCTAATTATACTTTTCCCCCCATTTTTTTATTAAGGTGTTTTTTTTTTTTTTTTTTTTGAAAAAAAAAATACGTTTCTTTCATTTTGCTCAATGATTCAAAAAAAAAAAAACTACTAAGCAAAAAAACTACTAAGATAAGCCAATTTGGCGAAAGCAAACGATTTTTCCCTGAAATTTTTTAAATCCCTGATTTTTTTTCCAGAATTTTTAATTTCCCTGACAATTCCGATTTTCCGGTTTTCCAGGTTGTGTTATTACCCTGATTACGATTTCGGTTTTTAAAAATCAGTTTACACAAATCTTTCATCCATAATTTTAACAAAATTGACGAAGGTACTTCAGGATATCACAAATAGGTTTTGCATGAAAAATGATATACAAATACGTTTAATTTAAATAAAGTTTGTATTTTTACTGATATTTTTAAGCAGCTTGGTCATAAAATAAATTAAATTTATACACAATGAGTCAAATTTATACAAGAACCATGAGAAACAGGAATGTTTAATTACAGCAAATAAAAATACAATAAAATATCAGTTTCAGGGGGGGGGGGGTAAAAAAAGCTTTTGAGTTTCCTTGAAGTCGGTTGTTACAAGATTTAACTGTATGTTCAAAAAAACTACTTATTAGAAACAGTAAACTAAATTATCCACTTCCTTTCACTTAAAAAGAAGTTGTTTATATACTACAGCTGTCTCTACCAGTGCCACAACCTTGTAAAGTGCATCTCTACGTAAGTAAATACAAATTTTATGCACAACATTTTCTTGCTTATATACAATGGTCAAGAAAAATTAACTTGATGGCTACAAAAATTAAGATTTATGTGTACCCTGATGGCTATTATTGTTAATTTTAACACTAATGGTCATAAAATGAAGAGCTTTCTGCAAACACAAATACTAGCTGGAAAACTTTCTGCAAATAATTATTTTGCCTAATTTACCCTTGAATAAGGAATTAAATTTGTATTCAAATATGAAATAGAGGAAAAAAAAAGTGCTTTAAAATCATTTTTAAAAAACTTTGCAACATATAGCTTATTTTTCACCAGCTGAAGAAAACAGCCTGAATCACTATCTTTTAGCCAATACTGCAGTGGAAAGAGCAGTTCCACGCAAGAAAAGAACAAAGAAGACGGCAAGAATAGCAGACATGAAAATATTTGAAAGAAACAGAATTAAAAGTGTAGGATTTTTTTTTTTTAATTTCCTTTTTTAAAAAAATGTTAATACAGTAAAACCTGTGAAGTTGACCACTCTTGTAAGTCGACCGTTTTTTTCAGGCATGGAATCATCCCTTATCATATAAATAAACCTTTGTAAGTTCACCTGTAAAATTGACCACTCAAGCAGTGCACCACACGTGGTCAACTTACACAGGTTTCACTGTAGTTAAAAATTTCTGCAGACCCAAAAAAGTTTCTGCAAACACTTACCACATTCGCCTATATTATGCAAGACTGCTAATAATATTGCTCATATAGCTCTTGAAATTAAATTTATGACTTACAATTTTTGTTCAGTATCTGCGTTCTTTTGTTTCACTTTCGGCAAAATATTCATTGCCGCTTCTCTTTTTGCTACTTTAATTTTACTGCTTGAGCAAGAATCCGACTTGATTCCCCTATAGTTAAAACAAAGAACAACCACTGACAATTATATAGTGGGAAGATATATTTTTCAGACAAAAAAGAACATTGGATGCAAAATTATACAGTAGAACCGCTCAATAAGGATCACAAAGGGAACTGGACATTTTCTCCCTTGAATGGTGGAGTTTCCTTATGCATGATGTGTCCTTCACTTAGAATAATTTTTTAATAATCTTCAACTATTAACGTTTAAAATTAAATTTATAAAATGTTTGTTTTACAGTGGTTACTTATATGAATCATGTTTGTTCTAAACAGTTTTGATTCCATGAAGCAGCTGAGTCAATAAAGTGGCTAATTCAACAAAGCTGGATTTTGTTTTTGACAATTTAATTAACCGGCGTCCACTGTATATTACTAAAATTTTAGAATTATTCAAATGTAAAAAAAATAATTAAAAAAAAAAAGCTTTGTTACATTCAGTTCTGTAACTCATAGAAATTATTTTGAAGTAATTTGTTACATGAATATGTTTATCGTTGAATTTTCAAGGCAATACAATGTAACAGTATGATCATGTTTTTTCTACAAAGCTTGCCCCAGGCTCACTATCTGTCAGAGCTGAGCCCAGGAACTAATGTCATATACCCCAGGCTCACTATCTGTCAGAGCTGAGCCCAGGAACTAATGTCATGTACCCCACTCTAGGTGACTTTTTTCCTGTTGGCTCAAAGAAAGCGTTGCGAAGAAAACGACGTATGACGACATATGTCATCCATCGTTCTTAGCAATGCTTTTTTTGTGCCAACAGGAAAAATTCAGATAAAAAAACATGATCAAAGAACTTCAGAACGTAATATATATATAAAAAAAACATAAAACCACAACAAAAAACATCGCGAATATACTCTTCAAAAATACTATAAACTAGAAAGTTTTTGTACACAAAGAAAAAATACTAGAAAGTATTTAGAATGCTTAAATTAATAAAATTACTATAACAGCTCACCAATGAAATATGTACCAATGTGCCAATAGAAAAAAAAGCTATTTTTTAACAAGCATTTCATCGAATAAAAACTTCTCATGCTCTGCTGAAAAAGAGCAATGCGATTCAAATTGTGATGTTTAAAGCAGGAAACATCTGCTAAATTAATAACTATTTCAGCCAAAAAAACGCTTAGTTAGTCAAATTTCGATGCATGAAAAGTAGAAATGTCTCAACAGAACAACCCAAACATAAATAATATAAAAATACCGTACATTAATTTGCTATTCAGACATGCTTTCAAAATACCTATTCTATTTTACATAAAATAACACCTTCATATTTTTATAAAGTGCTAGAGTCAACTTATTAGTAGAAATTCAGTACCTAAAGAAGGTACGCTCATTGAATGTCTAAATAATTCGTGGCATCGATAAGAATTAACTTTTAGAATAAAATAACCGTAGTATTTTTGTATATAATTAATTTACATACAGTAAAAATAAAGTTAAAAACTACAAGAGACCCTCAAGATTATGTAAACACAAAGAATTTCGGAAGTTAGTTTTCTTTTAATTCTAGAAAAAAGAACTTACCTTTTTATGGTGTAAATCCTAACACTCATTCTGAAACAAAATGACAATGGCACCTAACAGATACACACCAAGTTGGAACCACTTTTAATTAACGTTCAAGTTTGAAGAAACTGGTATTTTCTAATATTTATTCATCGAAACATAACTGCTGAATTTAAACTAACACAAAATAAGATTTCCTATTAGGTATCTTGCACGAAAAAACAGGAATCTATATAACGTGGACAGTAAACAAGATTGAACAGATCTAAGATTGCCTTCGGCTTGTCAAACACAGGTTAGTTTCGCCAGGGATGCCATGCTTAAAAAATTATCGCCTCATTGGCGGGAAAAATATTTCAATTTTGTGCAAAAAATCGGATGTCGCCAAATGGGGGGGGTATATCACATCTGTACCCTGAGACCATATACATAAATGAATTGCCGAGAGGAAAAAATACGACTGTACTATGAATTTTATTTGATTCTTTTTTAATTTTTTCATGTTAATGTAAGGACAAACTTCTACCAGTTGAATTTTAGACAAGTATGCCTTGAACTCTAATAAATTCAATATTTCTTGTGCATTTATACATTAATTTTTCTCTTGTTGTCCCTTCATGAGAGGCAAATAAAAGAGGTCTTTATTCAAAGGGAATGAGACCAGGAAAAAACTCCCTTCACACAGAACTATCCGTTGTTCCAAGGAGAATACTACTGTAATATTTAGCTTCAAAAATAATTATGTATTATTACTTTTTTAATTTGCAACATCAATTTTTTAAAGCTTAGTGCAAACATTAACATTTAAATAAAACTTGATCAATATTTTCACTGAAAAAAATTTGACCATGCTATTTTTTAAATGTAATAATTGTTCCATTTCATATAGCAGACCTAATCACAATTTGAAATTTAGTTTCTATCTTTAAATTAGTAAAAACAAAACTATTAGCAGAGTACTTAAATCACACATGTACGATTTTTATATAGAATGTGAGTAGAATTTAAAAAGCATGCAAAACTACATACTTTGTCAACATATTTGGAGTGACTCTTAAACATATTAATCATTGTAAAATTAATTAACAAAAATACCAAAACCACTCTGATTAACTAAACTTACAAATATTTATCATGCTATAATACATAAATTGTTAAAATACCAGAATTTAAAAAAAAAAAAAAGTAAATTTTGCATCAACCTGAATTCAAAATGGAATTAATCACTTAAGCCTCGCTCATCACCTTTTCTGCACTGATGTTTTGGTTCCGAGTGGCTTCACTCTCCTGAATGACGCGAATTTCGTCGATGGTGATGGATTTTGCTACCAGTGGATCTATAAGCTTATCCATTTTTTTTCTTGTCCTCTGAAAATCAAATAGGTTTTAGCATGTAAATACATTAGACGAGGAATGAATTAAAAAATTTAAAAAAAAGAGGCAAAAAAATGCTAAAAATTGGAATTATAGTTTTTTTGAGCCTATTTGAATCTTTATCCCTGATTATTTCATCAGAAGTGCCATGAGCATGATGGCCTTTGCTTTTATATTTAGGGAAACTTAGATGAATAAGGTAAAACAAACGCATGCCGTAACTTATAACTTGCTTTGACGCTTAGTGAATGACAGTAATTTTTCATCGTGTTTGTGGGAAGCTTTCTTTTCTATTCATCCGAAATTACATAACATCACAAACTGTCTGAAGGCTTTAATTCATTCCAAAGAAAATACACTAGTTAAAATCTCAGAAGGCATACAAACAGCTCGTAGAAACAAGAAATTTATTTTTTGTATTCAACTTGACATTAATGCAGCCTATGACAGTGTCTGGATTGACAGCCTGATCTGGAAGATTATCAATTGCGGTATCAGCGGCAAATTATCCAACACCATCAACAAACATCTTTTTGCAAGATTTATTCAAGTCCGATGGAGAGGCGCTGGGCCTCCTTTTCTCTCAGTGTTGGAACAGCTCCAGGATCCGTCATTGCCCCTTTCTTGTTCATGGTTTATATGCACGACGTTTTCAACGACCTCACTTATGGGGCTAAAGTTCTTATTTACGCTGATGATATAATCCTTTTTACCTGTGCTGACACCCCGGAGATGGCCAAGTCCAAGGTTGAGAACTCCCTTAATCAAATCGATAAATGGACTGACACTTGGAAACTTAAAATTGCTCCAAATAAAAGTATTGCTATTAACTTTTCCAGAAAAAAAACTTTCCTCCTTTCTTTTTCAAATTCAATGATCAGACCATCCTTTGGAATGCTGAACAAAAATTTTTAGGGATAATCTTTACCAGCAACTTCCTTTTCAATACTCATATTATCAATATTCAAAGAAAAGCAGTTCAACGTCTTAATTATTTGAAAGCAAGTTTTCTAAGTACAAATATTGTATTTGTAGCCATTAAAATAAAGTGATTGAAAAGTTTCATTTTCATCTTTCAAATTGTGTAGATAATAAAGTTGGATTAGTTAGACTTAAGACATTTTGAAGTTTTCATAATTTTTGCAGAAAAAAAGCGTACACATCGAAAGTGCCAATTTAACCATGAAAGTGAACCACTTGTTAGTCAAATTTAAGGAGGTCATCATATGTTTGAGGACGAAAAAAAAAACATGCAGAAAGAAACAAAAAAAAAAAAAAAAAAAAAGGGGCGCGCAGAGGGCGTTTAATGTTGCACAGTGGGACAGTCAATCCCTGGAGGTGCCCAGAAATAAAAATTTTGAGAGGGGAAAGTTCCAATTTTCCGAATGGGACTCCAAATCTGGCCGAATGATAATTTTGCCGAATTTTCTGAAATTTCGAATCCCAAACACCACTGATGCAAGTGAACAGATTGCTGGTTGTCAAATTAAAAGATTATACATAAGTGCTCCGGAAGTGACGGCTGAAATGAAGACAAAACTCAGACATTTTGCTGTCTTTAAAATATCTGCAGAATAAATGCATACATCATAAAATTAGATTTGGAGTATTTAAAATTTCTGTAAATTGTTACGGGAGTAGGAAAATAGGCAAAATATTGAAAACATCATCAACAGTGAAATAAAGAAAAAATGCAGACATTTTGATGTCGTCAAAATATTTGTAGAATAAAAGCAGAAATTTAGATGTCGTCAAAATATTTGCAGAATAAATGCAGAGATCATAAAATGCATCTTAAATATTCAAAACTTCTGCAAACTTTTATGGGAGTAGAAAAATATGACAAAATTTTAAAAAAAGAATAAAGAGGGAAATGAAGAAAAAAGGCAGACATTTTATGTTTTCGAAAAATTTACAGAAGTTTTAAAGAATCTGTAATTTTTTTTTTTTTTTTAGAATTTTTGACGATATTTTTTAGCTGGAAACTATTGATTCATCTGCACCTTTTAATGTGGTGGGGGGGGAGGGAGACGTTCTTTTTTTACAATTCTTTACACTTACTTGTATCTAACCTTTTAATCTCACTTTAACTTCAAAGTAAGTCCTGAAAAGTCGTTTACAGCAGTAATTCTCAACATGAGGGCAGCGCCCCTTAGGGGGTATAGCAGAATTTCAAGGAAGTCGTGAATTGTTATTTGCATTAGTTTTAAAAGAAATTTAATTTGATTAGATTGTTATGCAGGGTGTTCCGTTTTAACCTGCAAGAACTTTATTTTCGAAACCGTTAGTCCTAGATGCATACTTTCCATTGCAAAAATGTTCAAAATCAGATGCAGAGTTTAGGTAGCGAAAGTTTGAAGTAAAAAAAAAAATGAGCCAAAAAATACAACTTTATTTTCGAAACCGTTAGTCCTAGATGCATACTTTCCATTGCAAAAATGTTCAAAATCAGATGCAGAGTTTAGGTAGCGAAAGTTTGAAGTAAAAAAAAAATGAGCCAAAAAATACAACTTTATTTTCGAAACCGTTAGTCCTAGATGCATACTTTCCATTGCAAAAATGTTCAAAATCAGATGCAGAGTTTAGGTAGCGAAAGTTTGAAGTAAAAAAAAATGAGCCAAAAAATACAAAATTTAACTTTTTGTACGGGCCCCAGGTCTCCCAACTTATCTATAGGGAAATAATCTCCATTTGAAACTATTGCAGACACAAAAAATTTGACATTAGTGCGAAAAAAACTCAAGGAGATATTCCAGTTCAAAGTTTTAAGGGATCATACAGAAGATGAGATTCAAACTTATCGCCTTTTCAGAAGAATGGCAGGTTGTCATGGTAAGAGAAACAAGGTCTTTATATTTTTCACTGCTATTCAAAAATAAATGCAAATGTTATGCCGTGATATGCAAAAATACACTACAAGACCTCGTAAAATTTGAAAAACCACACCCTAAGCACACATATAATTTTTAACACTAATTAACAAGTATAATTTCCCCCAAAAATTGTTATTGACAGCCAGTAAGTTACAAAACGCTGCGTGTCATATCTCGGTGAATATTGGTCATACTAATTTCAAACTTTTGTGTTGGAATTACTTTTCAAGGGAGATTGTTTCCCCAAATATAAGTTAGGGCACCTGGGGCTCGTATAAAAAGTTAAATTTTGTATTTTTTTTGACTCATTTTTATTTTTACTTCAAACTTTCAATATCTTAACTCTGCATCTGATTTTGAACATTTTTGCAATTGGAAGTTATGCATCTAGGACTAACGGTTGTGAAAATAAAGGTCTTGCAGGTTAAAACGGAACACCTTGTATACGGCCGTAATACACTCTTATATGCAGCCGTGGGAGGGTTTGCCCTTTTGTTTGCTTCGTGCAGTATCTACAGAAATGAGTTTCTGACATAGGTGGCTCGTACGGGAGCTAGGGGGTGACCGCCCCTTCACTTCAAAAAGCAACCTTGCACCTCCTCTTTACTAAGTTCATAATTATCGAACAATTAAAAAATCCAAATGTTGGTGTATTGAAAGAAAGAAGAATCTACTTGTAACTGTATTATATACTTTTCTCGCGTTGTGATTTTCGTAAAAATCAAAATGGAATTTTGAATTGGAAGGAGGAAGTGTATACTCCCGTTTGTACCCTCTTCCATTTTCACCTTCAAGTCTAAGGGCGAACAAGATCTAACGTAAACCCTTTAAAGACCAAAAAAAAATAATAAGATGCCTTCTCCCCACCAAGATTTTCAAATAGGAAATTGGAATTGCAAATCCTTTCTCATCACAGGTGAGTGATATTAGTTTTGAAAATATAAGTAGGGGAATGTGGGGCAAAGTAAAATTGAAATATTTACTAGGGCTCGACCGATGGCATTTTTCGGCCGATGGGCCGATGCCGATTGCTCAAAGATGGCCGATGGCCGATTGCCGATTGTTTTTCTCAAATGATCGATTGCCGATGGCCGATGTCGATGACCGATGGCAAAAAAAAAAAAAAAAAAAAATCAAACAAAAATAAATTGCTAAGATTTTTATTGATTTGAAGGATCCTTCCCCCTCCCTTTGTAAATCTTGCCACCAATTTCCTGATGTTAAAAAAAGGAAGTTTTTGTTTTATTAGGAGGTTTTCAAGAAACTCTCTTATAATTAAACGTTAACTTTTTCTAAAAACCGAAATTTAGGAAAACTTCATTGTTTTCTTCCTCCTGGAGTTAACCTCAACAGTAGAAAAAACATTGGTTCCATGATTTTCCTCTGCCATCCCCTCACTGAGAAAGAAGGAATTGTACTGATATGCTATCAAGAAAACCTCTTGTTTGGCATCTAAGTATGTAATTTTATTCTGGTAGTGATGCGAGAGACTTACATTTCTAAGATATTTTCTTTTTGCTTGCAAAAATAGATTAAGAATATACTATCCTTTTTGGAAAATTCGCTTGTTTTTCCAAAATATTGAGAGTATATTTACCGCCCCTAAAAAAATTCCGCGTGGGGCGAACCACCCCCTCCGCCCCACCCTTGCTACGCCACTGGTTCACGCAGGGTTCGTACGCTCTTTAAAAACTCCTCTAGTACCCCTTCATTTAGGAAATGTTTTTGAAGGGCCCTTCAAACTCCTTCACTTTGGCTTTACCCCCTTCAAAACTTCTTCTTTTTTAGTTCAAGACTTCATAATCTTCATCTATGACAGTAACTTTTAACATTTTGATGTACAACTAGCTTTGTCATAAGGGCGATTTTAGTGTAGTAATTTCGTGCATTTATTTTTCTCATAAAGATGTGATTTACAAATTGATCATTGTTAAGTCATAAAAGTTGAACGTGAAAATTCTATTAAAAGACTAAAACATTTCTTAAGTGAAGTAAAACATGTTCAAATGGTGCTTGGCTATTTTTTCAAGCTTTATGATTATTGTTTTTTCTTCCACCACACTCTAAGCAGCAAAAGTCAGGTTGTGTAATTACGATCCAAATATTCAAAACTACATAAGTTGATGTACTACATTAAGTGATTATGTTTAAAAAAACAATTGTTTAGTAAATCGAAGTTATGCTATAGTAAAAATGGTCATCCATAAGTGATGTCATGCCTTGAGGAGGAGACGGGCTCATGAAATTGTGACGGGGGGGGGGGAGGAGAAAAGTTGACAAAAAGTTACACAACACAGTTATTGCAACAATATGTTTATAAAAAACATGACATGAGACAAGAGATGGAGTTAGGTGAAGTGTGACAAGTGGGAAGGGAGTCAAATATGTTGAAAAAAAGTGCGATATCATTTGATGACAGCCCATTAGTTCAAAACCTCAAGTAAAATATTACTCCTTCAGAGCTCCTCCAGAACTCCTTCATTTTATTTGTGAAAGTGAGTACCGACCCTGTCACGTATCCCCTCCCCCTCAATCACCTCAACAATATTTGGTCAATACAAGTATAGTGTAATCGGAAAACCGGGATTTGAAACTGAAGCAGGCTTTTAAGTGAAAGTAAAGCAAGTTCGTACGCAAAATGTATATATATTACTACTACACATATAACTTTATTTTGAGCGTGTCATTATTAGAACTCATGAAATCAAAGAAGTAAAGAACTAATATACAGTAATTTGAGGAAATCTATGATCTAAGTGAGATTGGCATGTAAGACTAACTACGTTGGTGGGAGAGCTGCCATTGTTTGTGATTGATAAATGTTAGGTTGTAATTAACGCAGTGCATCAGAATACTTTCAATATCTTTTTCGATGCTTTGACTTTGTATGTGGTGCTCTCTCTCTCTAATGCTGAAAATTCAGATTCACTCATTTGTGGATTCACTCATATGTGGACTCATATGTGGATGTGCATGACTCATATGTGCCAACAACCTGAAAAAGGCAATAATGTCGAAAATATTCACACGTGACCACAAAATTGAGCAAACTATAGTTAGTTTTACTTTTTCATTTTAATTTTTCTAAACATGCACGCCTCCAAGGACACTCTTCTTCGACCACTAGGGAGGTGTACACCTCGCCCCCACCCCCTCAGTTTGAGAAACCCTGCCTTTACAAGGGCGCCCATATGCAAAATTTTGAGGAGGGGGGGGGGTCAAAAATTTTCCCCATGGTTTAGAAAATATTTTCTCCATGGAAACCGATTTCAGTACAGATTAGATATATTAAAATTTGACATTTTTAATAACTTATTCATTATTGGTTGGAAAAGAAATTTTAATAAATTTTTGCAAAGAAAAAAGCACTAAAAGCAAGAAAGTTCTCATCTCAAAGGGGGGAGGGCTTTATCTCCCCTTGCCCCCTATATGGGCGCCCGTGCTACCTTTTAGAGCGAACAGAAAAACCCGTTTAAAACATGTGTCCCAGTTTGTTTTGACGTGAAGTGGCGGATTTAAAATATCTCAAATGTTGCAATAGCGCGAGAGACCCCATGACCATAAGGCCCCGTAGGAGTTACAAAAATGCTTATGGTTGAATCCGTTTCAATTCAACAGGGTGCGTAACTTGATGGTCTCAGATTTTTTGGAATTTTACATAGGTTAAAATTCATAAAAAACTAAGATGTATTTTTTCTTTTCTTTTTCTTCTTTTCTTTTCTTTTTTTCTTTTCTTTTTTTTCTTTCTTTGCCCAAAAAATTTCGGGGCCGAGATGCAGGCTGCCAAAGATGGCGGTCCTGTCATTAGTACATTATCTCCTGAACGGTAAAACAGATTTGTTGCGGTTTGTTTTATTTCAAATGACATTTTTTTCTTGTTTAAAAAAAATGCAATATTTTTGAAATATGATCTTTAGTTTTTTTCTACATTCTATTGAAAAAAAAGTTCAAATATTTTTTAAAATGTTCCTTGAAAATGCCATTTTATTTTTTTTAAAGTTTTTTTTTTAGTTTATTAGCATCACTGAGCACTACATTCCCTGAAAAGGAGAGCTTCCACTTTTTGTTTAAGATATTTTAGAGGCATTTGAAGAAATGGGGGTTTTTAAGGAACTCTTTACGTAATGGCAGACCTGAAAATTTAAAATGAAAAAAATCGCAACAAGTGGCAAGAAAACACTTTCGAAATTTGGTATATTTTCTTAAACAAAAAAAAAATCTTTTAAATAAAACGAATCGCAACAAAATATGTTCTATCTTTCCTAAGATAATGTACTTTAAAACATTTTACGAAAATCCCAAGTGAGAAATCATGACAGAACCGCCATCTTTGGTGGCCTGTATCTCGGCCCAGAAATTTTTTTTGGGCAAAAAAAAAAAGTATTTCTTATTTTTTTTTTAATGAAAATTTAGCATACGTTAAACTGAAAAAAATCCGAGACCATCAAGTTACGCTCCTTGTTGAATTATCATAGATTCTACCTTATGCAGATCGGCGCGGTCGTGCAAATGTCTTGTTTGCGCCTCTATGCTCTGGCGTTCAGGTAAAATATAGTTAACACCTGGAGGGAGGTTTTGTAGACAATATACAACATGGAAAAAATTACGTTTGAAATTTAATTTATACAAAAAACAAAATGCGTGAATATATATTTTGGAGTAATGTGTACGTTTTTACATCATATCCCGAAATTGTTTCGAGTTCAGCAGCTCCTCTGATATGCTAAAAATGCGTTTTCGAAAAGAAAAATATTTTAATCTTCGAAGTTACGCCACTTTGAATATTTATCTAATCTCTAAGTGTTGCATAATTAATTAAACTTTGGTGAATGTCAAAACATGACAACATGAGCACTGGTGCAACTAGAAAATAGTTTTAGTGGGGGACATTGAAAGAAAAATCTCTTTAAAAAAGAGGAGTCCAGAGGTCTGGAAAAAATTTTGAAACTTGTAATTTTAAAAACTCAATTTTAGACGGTCTTTGGCGGTGTTACAGGGAAAAAAGGTACAAGGAGCACCGTTGAAATTTGTAGAAGTTGAAGCCTTAAAACGTGATTATATAGGCCATATTTATTGACGTTAGAAGTAGGGGACTCTGGGATTCCACCCGACGGTTTTTATTTATTTATTTTTTTAAATAGATAGAAATCATATTCCCCTCCTCTCTCCTCTAATTTTTTGAAATTGAACTTCCAGAAACGCAATTGTAAGCAACCTGGAAGATTTTTACAAAAAGGAGCTCCCCCCCCCCTGGAAAATATTTCAAAATTAAAGTCCTAAAAACTTAAGTGATATTCCATAAGATTAGGGGAAGAGGTTCAGAGGCTTTACTTAAATTTTTCGTAAGTCATATTTGAAAAACCTATTTTTCGATGATATTAAAAAAAGGGGGGTACAGAGTTTCTAGCCCAAATATTTTCTGAAATTGAAATTTTAAAAACGCGATTGTGTAAGACTATATTTGTTAACATTAGGGCCAGCAATCTTTCAAAATTTAAGCTCCAAAAACTAAATTTTAGATGATTTTCGAATGCTGTTTCAAGTGATTGTGTTTGGTACTCGGGACTTTCCCTGGAAATTTGCGAAATTGAAGGTCTAGAAACGAAATTTGAGATGCTCCGTAATGCTTTTGGCGGGGGGGGGGGGAGAAGATTCAGAGGAGTAACATTTAAAGACTTTTTTTATTTTCACACAAACTAGAAAAAAGAAAAATAATGGGAAAAAAAGAAAAAAAAATAGGACGGAGGCGGACAAGTAGTTTACCAATTAGTTGTAACTATTGAAAACTTTTAATAAAAGATTTCTTTTTTAAAAAAATAAAGTTTTACCTCAACATAATTATTTGTTTCTTATTAAAATCACTTTGCTTTCCAAAGACGCGTTTTTTTATTATTATTATTTATTCTCTTTCATAATAAAGAATATTTTTGAAAAACATTCAACTCAGCATTCTGAAGGTGAGGGGCACAGGGTGGGGCAACCAAAAAGGGGTCCTGTGACCCCCCCTCTCTGGTTGTGCCACGGAGCAGGAGGATACTGATTATATTTCTAAATTGAAGGATTGTGGAGAATATTCCACCATAAAATCTTAAACTGAAACTTTGCTGGTAAAACGAAAAATTCTAAATTACAGAATCGTTAAAATAGCATTGAATCTAATATCTGAAACAAACACATTGTCCAAAGCTCTTTCTTTAACTTCATGCACAAATAGTTGAAGAAACGAGGGGTGGGGGAATCGAGTAATTACGGCCAAGTCGTTACTTTTCGGAACTAAAATATTGACTTTAATTATTGTCTACAATATATGGATATTATGCTCAAGTAAACGATATACAAATGTACTTACCGTATTTTTTTATTTGTGATAACGTAAAAAATATACGGTACAGTCAAATTAACACGAAAAATAGTTAAAAACCGCAAAAAGACATATTGCACAAATTATAATACAACATATTTAACGTAAGAGCCAAAATGGGAAATAACAAGTTTCTTGCGCTTCGTATGCTCAACCTTGGGAAATTATAGACATACCGAAATAGCATTCACTGCTCCAATTATGAAGAACAATGCTAAAGTATGCATTAATTAGCATCATATGTCTTCACTGTAAACGATTGCGTTTTCGAATAACATGTTTAGACGCAACAAGGCAATAATTTTTCCTTTTAGATAGGCAGCGAGGAGGATAGCTTGTTTTAATGAGTATTATAATTTCATTATATCTGTTGGACATAATGAAAAGTTCAGTTTTATTTTTTCGTTGGACATTTTTCCCCCATTTGGAGCATTTTTGATTGGCAGAGCTCGGCGCCTTTTAGACTCTGGCGCCGTCGTGCGTCGCACGACCTTGCACATAGGGACGGCGCGGCCCTGACCTTGTGATAAATGTTTTACAAGTTCCGTGATAAAGAAAGAGGGCCCCAAAATGTTTGATGCTGTGATTCATAGTGCAAATATCGAAAAATTAAAAATTACCGTCGGTTCAACGGAAATCTAACAAAATGTCACAAAAACCGGTTTCGCCATCTCATATTTGTTTTCAAGTTAGTATCGATTTCGGCAATATATCACCAAATGATCAGTCTAAGACGCTATGTTAGTTTTGCATTCAAATAAGTAATTGATAGCCACAAAAAATGAGTAAATAGACCTTTTAGAACTCCCGAATGAAAACAAAAAGGGAAGTGCACAACTGGAACGTCGCAGAATCCGCATACGAAATTTTAACTTTCTACAGCTTACCATTTTTGAGTTATGACTTATGAGATATACATACGCACATCCAGCCGCAAAAAACAACGCAGTAATTAACTTGTATGTACCTGAATGCAGGGTTAAAAATTCTTTCAGGGGTGACTAAAATAGAAATTAATACTGAAATTCAGGTAAAAAAATTTATATGAAAGCAATAACTCTCTTTACTTAGTATTAAAAAGTAAAATAGCGAAGGTCCTTTTTTTCGAAAACATCGGCCAATTCCATCGGCTTTCGATGTTTTTTTTAAGGCCGATGGGCCGATGTTTCCTCCAAGTTAGCATCGGCCGCCGATGCCGATGGCTAAATTATTGAACCATCGGCACCGATGCATCGGTCGAGTCCTAATATTTACCCAGTTTTTTCTTAGCACAACGTTTCTGGCAAAATTTTTAAATACATGTAGGCTTCTCCAGTTAGGAAAATGTTATCTGACGATCAAAGCATAAGTTAATAAATACCAGCAGTTTTGAGAAATTGATACTTATGTGGTAATATTTTGTTTAAGTCAAAAATTATTTTAGTTATTAAAGAATGAAATAGTTTTTATTATTAACATTTTTCGTAGGATTACTTCAGGCCTATCAGTGCTGTATTTATTTTATTATTATTAAGCTTAGTTTTATTTTAAGTGTTTTGTCCAAATAGTCATGTGTATGCGGGACTAAGTAGAATAGTTCATTCCATGTGCTTATTCGTTTTTGTTATCACTTGTATATTCATTTACTAATAAATACATTTACATTTTTTACACAAAAATTCACTTATTTATTCACTCATTTTTCTATTTTGTTATTTTAAAACACATGTAGATTCACTATTCACTATTTTTTTTTGCTCGATTATTATTTCACATGTATTAATCAACTATAGTTTCATCGCGACTTACTTCGGGTAAAAAAAAAAAACTATCTATCTTAAGTAAATATTATAAAGGTACTTTTTAATTTGAATATTAATCGAAGCAGCATTCCCATGCTACAAACTAACTTTGTGTCAAATTTCATGAAAATCGGCCGAACGGTCTTGGCGCTATGCGCGTCACAGAGATCCAGACATCCAGACATCCTACAGACATCCTCCGGACAGAGAGTCCTTCAGCTTTATTATTAGCAAAGAAAAATAATGAAAGAAACATTAATTTTAAGTCTGCGTATTGTAATCATAATATAAGAAATTAAAAAGTGACTTGAGGATGCATTTACTCTTGAAGAGTTTAGTTTAGTTAGTTGAAAATATCGGATATACAGGGTCCATTACTAAAGTAATGAGCACTTACTGGCAAAATATATTTATTGATCGTAATTTGTACAAATGTTCAATATTCTTCAAAATACATTCCTCCTGCATCAGCGGAGACGTGTTTGCCATGCCTGTAAGGCACCCTGAAACTCCTCGACGGGAATGCGTCTCAGGAACGTTCTAACATGACGTTGGATGTTTTCCACGGTTTCCCAATGTTTTCCTTTCATCTCTCTCTCTTGAGTCGCGGAAACAAAAAGAAGTCACATGGAGCTAAGTCGGGACAGTAAGGGGGTGAGGGGTCACCGGGTTGTTGCTCCGGGCCAGGAAGTTGGTAATGATGAAGGCTGTTTGGATACCATTTCACAGACTGTTACCTTGAAATGCAATCATCCTTGAAGGCTTCTTGCAGCATCTGGAATGTTTTGGTTGCATTTTTTCCAAGCCTCATGCAAAACTTTATGCTGTTGTATCGTTGTTGAAGCAAACGCTCCATCTCGTTATGTTACAAAAGTTGAAAACACACTTCAAGCGGAGGCACATCTCTCCGCTCACACTGTTAGAACTCAACTGCCGACCGGATGCATTGAAAGGGCATATTCCCCACCACATTTCCCAGCCGGTTTTACCGAGCTGCCATGTATCGTCGCTTCACAATAACATTATGCTCGTTACTTTCATAATGCACCGTTTATATATCAAAATATCCGATATATATCAAAATATGGAACATTTTCGATATTTTTGAAAATATCATGATATTTTCGAACCTTGACTAGATCACAAAAATAGCTGTTTTGCTCTTAAGAGTCATATTGCACTGCTCTTAATGTATTGCTCTTACTTTTGAACACCATGGCAGACAAAAAAAAAAAAAAAAAGCTACGTTTTGTTACGATTTTCTAGCGATTTATCAAATACCTCATTGCACTGAATACTGATAATATAAAATACAGCTGTACCTCCATATATCCAAGTATGAACTTCCGCGGAAAAAATGTCTTTTATAGAAATTTGGATACATAGAAACGACTTAATTGTATAGTAATTACTACTAAAACATTAAAGTTAAATCCAATTTTTCTGGCAAAACTGCATTACCGTTTGTGAGTTGCATTATATGAAAATTAATTAAAAAAATGCAATATGTTTTTGGTTTATTGTTTTTAAATAAAAATAAAGAGTATTAAAGACATTGGATAGAATCATCATACTAGTTGTATTCCTTAAAATGAAACAAAAACTATAGAAACTATAGACTACAAAAACTATAGAAAAGAATAATAAAAGGCTTGTTGAATATCCAGTTTTACGAACAGTTCACCAAAGAAATGTTTGCATTTATTGAATCCTCTACTTCATTAGAAATATTGTTTTAGACGCCTCTAGTATTTCGTTTTTCGGTGAAAAACTGCATTTTAACCCCTCCCCTTTTCCCCTTTTCTGTTTTGCAATGAGTTAGGGCTTGTTTAAATACTTAATATTTCTGTGTCCAAGAGTCTCGCCAGAGTATATTTGGGTCCGTTAACGGACCCTTCACAAAAATCCGATCAACCAAAACGGACCTTTCTCAAAATTCTGATAAACAAGAACGGATCTTTCACAAATTATTTATTGAAAGAGCAAATCTGAAAGCAAAATAACGCATATTAAACCTAAACCGACAATTTTTGGAACCTTTTTTTGAAGTCAAATTAGAGGGATCAGCTGATACAAAATCTGCTAATTTTGCAAAGAAAAAAAAATCTGCACTCTTGTAACGTTCCTGCAAACGATAAATTACTACTGCCGAATAAATATAATGCTTGTTGTTTGTTAATTGGTTATTATCACAGCTTATTAGCTAATAAGCAGCGGTGTTGTTGTAAACTTTTCTGAAAAGGCGTTGATAAGCACTTTTCTTCCCGCTCATTATTTAATGAGCAATAATAATATATATCTCAACGAAAGAACTTAGAACTGCAAAAGGGCAGGGCGGTAGAAAGTTGAAGTGCTAGCTCACTCGCCACATTTTACTGAGGCAGCTCTTTTCCCCTCTATGACGTCACTGCGCGGACCACGACAAAGATTTCTGTGAGATGGGAAACAGTTTTTTAATTTCTTATGATAATTTTTGAAAGGAAAGCGCTTTTAGAATTTAATTTTTCTACTAAAACAATGATTTATTCAATCTTGCATGGTTATGGAAAAACAAAGGCATTATTATTATTTTTAAATGCGCAGCAATACTTTTAATATATATTTATGCTAAAAGAAATTTAATGACAAAATATTCTTTTCACGCTATCATTACTGTCCTGTTTAGCTTTCTGTTCAATATAATTACAGGAATATAATAGATCTTTTTAAATCATTAGAAATTAGAGAGAACATACTGGTCTTTTTTTTTAAATTTTAATCTGAAAGAAACTTACTTTTAAATTTCGACTTTGCTTTTCTTAGATTCAATCCATTTTTGCATCTTTTGGGCAGCCTCCCTTTTTGATGTTACTGGTCGATTTCTGTTTAAATATCGAGTTCTAATAAATGTCCTTGTGCGACAGAACAAACGAATTGCTTTTTTGTTTACTGTTGGATGACGTTCCTCTAGCTCTTTAATGAGTTCTTTAATTACGCCTTTAGCTTTTCTGTACGTCTTTCCACGAGCAGTCCTAAATATTATTTTTTTTTAAATTCTTCGCATGCTTTCATCCATGTTTTGGAAGGCACAATTAATCCTCCTTTTGACAACAAGTAAATCCAATCTGTGTCATTTTCAAAAATAACTTGCGAAGAAGGGGTCCCTAAACTTGGATCTACGCTCCTCAATCGAAATGCAACATATCCTGCTATGTAGCGTTTTTCTTTTTAAGCCGTCTTTTTCTTTTCGATCAATTTCACACGTCTCTGGAAAGTCAATGTCCCAAGTCAAAGGTATACATTCAAACATTTTACTTGCATCATTCATTATTTCAACTTCGCTTAGGGCTTCCAAGTCAACATTTTCAGTTTCATTTTCTCTTTCAATGTTGAAATCACTATCAAACGCTTTCTCTAAAAGTTCAGCCGTTAAATAGCAGTCAACTTCTGCGTTTTGCTGACCTGTGACTGTTTTTTGAGAAAGATTTGGCAGTTTATTCGCCATCAAAATACACAGGTTTCACTCTATTGATTGGTGTCGACGTTCACAGTGCGTGGTTGCGACGTACACGTGTGGGTGGGGCTATCCCCCAAACATATATTTTTTGAAATTGACTGATCCTCACTGCTTTTTATTTAAGTATTAGAAAGTTCGGTGATACTGGTAATATTGTATTTTCCAGTTACAGGGGAGAGCGGGGCTTGAAGTTGGGTTTTTTAAACAAGCTCAAAATGTGTTATGAAAATGTAGTTCTAGAATTATTTTTCTGAGATTAAAATATATGCCCTTATGATGTAACAACTGTTTTTTGTGTAGTATTTAATGAGATTATTTTTATAATTAATTTTATGGTACCGGAAGTCAAGAAGGAACAACTTGCCCCTTTTTGGGGTTAGTTGTTCCACAGGTGAGGCAAGTTGTTCCGATATTTACACAACGATGTTTAACGATTATGATTTCGAGAGTAACTATGTTTCGAGACGAGTAGAGGAAACCCGGGCAAAGTGAATACCTTAAGCTTTGATTGATTATTGTCGCTTAGTTATCAACAGAGAAATTGAAACAAATGTTTATAATAATTCTTCATTTAATGAACTAACATAAAGCAATAACAGTTGTTCTGAATATTAATTACACTATTAGATATAACGCCCGTTTTCAACAACGGCAAAAAATATACACTTTGCCCAGCACCTCGGGTAAAGTGGATTCGGTACAAGAGCAAAGCGAACAACAACATTATTTGTCATGAAACTAAACATTAAAAAAAGATAACCGTCGAAAATGAAAGGAACATGTTCAAAACACATTTTTTTTGCTACAATGCTTACTATTGTAGTTATTAAAAACAAAGAATTTGAACTCAAAAATAAAATAAAAATCAAAAATTAAGGAAACATGTGGGAATACAGTTTTGCTTCAAATTTCCTTATTGCAGTTATTAATCTAACAAACAAAGAAGTTAAACTATTTAAAAAAAACCCAACATCCTAAATTATAGAAGCATATTAAAAAAAAGAAAAAATTCTGCTGCAACACTAATTTTTGCAGTTATCACAAACAAAATCATCACCGTTTTCGAATGTTGAACGCTCTTCATGACACCACTGAGTACAAATACCACATTCTATTATCTAGTTTTTTGTTGGTTGATCATCTTCTTCAATGTACATTTCATCACAGAAAATGCACCTTACATCATAAAATTTCTTTACTTCCTTCTTATTACTACATTTTGCAGTCTTATGTTTTGAACCAGAGATTTTTGATTCAACAGTCCTTTTGTTAGTAGTTTTTTTAACAGTCTTTTCAGATGTTTTAGTAGAAACGTCACGTAGTGACTTCATAACTGCCTTTCTTGCTTTTTCAAATTTTTGTTTCTGATCTTTCTTTACTGGAGTACTAGTCAGGAGTGCAGATCTTTGTATCTTCTGTTTACGTGTTCTTATCGGTTTAACAGGATGATGAATAGGTCGTAAAATTGACTAGGTTGAGTACATGACTGGGAGAGTCCTGATCGAGGCCTTGCACCAATGGCACTCTAGAAGATGTTTCCCCCTCCAAACGGCAATTCTTTTCCTGTTGGAGAGGAAGGTTATGCGCACCCTTTATTATGTTACTAGTGGTACCCGCACGGCTTTTCCCGTAATGGAAAAATTAAAAGGTCTTTTAGTTCGCCTGCATATTTACGAATAATGGTGAATTTTCTCGCCAATTGGCTTGTACCCATGTTACGGCTCCACGTTACGATAATTTCGTATCTCGCCAATTGGCTTGTGCCCATGTTACGATTCCACGTTGTGATAATTTCGTAATTTACTCGTCCATCTTGTGATAGTTTTGTTCTCAAAATTGGAATAAAAAAAGAACCACATCGAATTTTCGAAAAACCCGTTCGAGGTGCACACCCCCATGCTACAAACTAACTTTCTGCCAAATTTCATGAAAATCGACCGAACGGTCTGGGCGCAATGCGCGTCACACAGATCCTGACATACAGAGGTCGTGACAGAGGGACATTCAGCTTTATTATTAGTAAAGAAGGTAAAGAAAAGATAAAGATAAAGATTACAAAAGACGGAAAGAATTTGCAGCGGCGTGTAGTCCGAAGATATTGCTTTCTATTATTATGCAACGTCCCGATCGATACAATGAATAAATGATATTTTTACTAAAATTAATGTTGTACTTTTGTACGGAAGTTGATGCTAAAAGATGCTGCACAATTACATAAAAACGCTTGTTTACACACAGCACGTGGCATCGAAAAAAAAAGTTGAACTGAAAGTACTGTGTTTTCAACAAATTAATGCTGAACGTTAACAATTTTAAACTTCTAATTTTTTTTTTTAATTTTAAAAAATGGGGAAACATTTTTTCATTGGCTCATTTATTTTATTTTTTTATTTTTTTTTTTTTTTAATATTTGAGAGAAAAAGTTCCGGATTTCGTGATTTTGAAATTGGTGTCTCATACTGTACTAAAACCTCAATCGATGTGAAGTTTTTACCGTAATGAATGATAATTTTCCTCTTAATTTATAATCACTTTGTCTTTTTTTTTTATTTTTCCGTGCTTGTGTAAAATTTCGTTTCAGACAATTCTTTCTTCGTGACTCGATATTTTTTGTTATAGCGATTCATTCTAACGTGAGTGCTGCATTCCGATCAAAGAAAAAGAGGTAACGCACTAAAATGGAAATCCCTCCGCTTGTCAATACGAAATACCTTTTATTCCGTTTATCCCAAACAACAATGCGTAACCTCATCCATTGCTACTTTCCTCTCACTCACACATGCAGAACTACGCCTCAAAACCTTTTCCTCTTCTAAATTCCCCTTCCCTCTCGATGACGAACGACACTCTCCGCTTCGACTTTCCGATCACTCCCTCCTTTTATGGAGCTTACGCGCCCAACGTCCCTACGCTAATGGAGCGTACCCCCAACCTCGTTCCTCGCTGAGGAGCATTTGATTTTTCATTTTCACTTACAAGCCTTTAAAATCATTCTTTACTGCTGAATTTTTTTTCTTTAAAAATTCCTCTTCTTTCTCTTTCTCCGGGACTAGTCGGTTCGCCGCTTTTCGGGAGAAAATCCCTTCGCTAACCTCTGGATGGAGCGCTGGGTTTCGCCACTACTTTTCTCCGCAATTTTTTTATGCTTCGTTCAGCAATACGTTTTATCCTAACTTAAAAGAATAGACATGATTTTTACTGCATGGTTACGTGCGTTATATTGAACTGTTGCAACATCGTTTTTAAATCATGATACAGAAAAAGGTCTTTTTTTAGGCTCACAATGAAGAAAGTAATTTCGCGATATTTTTTGGATGAAGCACATTGTAAAAAAAATGTGTAAGGTCATTAGTATTAATGGATGTAACGTTACACGAATTCTGAAGTGTGTAGCATCATTGTTTTAAAAGCTCAAATTTTTAGATGAACCTTGCGCTATGGTTTCAGTAGAACTCAAAGCGCATGCGTAATGATCAGATTCGGCTCCTGACTCCGACTTCTTTACCTCAAAATCAGTCCGACTTCAACTCCTCACCGTTGGTTCTAAGTTTTTGAATGTACTAAACGAAAGTAATGTGTATGTGTGTGTGTTTTGTGTAATACAAAAAAAAAACGAAACTTTATAATATGATCGGCACCGGCACTATGCTAAACTCGGTAACAAACGAAGGTGAAAAATCGCGAATCTCGTTTTTCAAATTCAATGGTTTGCCGTAGTACTCAAAAAGGACTATTACTACTGTATACTCCCGATTATCCGCGGAATTGAGTGGCTCAGGTACCGCGGATAACGAAAGTCGCTTATAATCCGAAAAAGGTTTAAAACCAGAGGTAAAGAAGACAGAAATTTTCTTTTGCTTGAGAGTGATTGTATTGTAAGTAAAACGTGAAACGTTTAAAAGAGATGCGGCATGAAAAAATACTTGTATTTCAAGTTCTACAGAACTAAAATAAACTAAAATTTAAATCATGAGTATTAACTTTCCGTCAACCTAAAACATTCAACAGCCCAGAAGTGAAAACAGTGACCACAACAAAAAAGACCCCATCAGAGAATTCCCAGAAGACCTGTAGGCGTTTTCCTAACCTTTCTCAATCGGAACAGATGATAAAGATAATGTCTTACGCTCTTTTAAACTAGGGGTCTTCAGTAAACACATGTGTTTTACCGAAATCAGCTTAACGCTTTCCCTTGAGGCACGTGTCAAAGAGAAGTTGATGACAATGCATACCGACTTTCGCGTTTTTTGAGGAGCACGTGACGTGGGAAAGGGAAAAAAAATCTGGGACGAATTGATTTCAGATCCGCGTTTTTGAAGAACAGAATTTTTCAACTATTTTTTTTTTCTTTTTCCGAGACTTTCGCGGATAATCGGGAGTTTACTGTACTTCAAACAATAAGATTTGCACTTAATGTTATTTATAAAAAATCAAAAAATTGAAAATAAATAAAGCGTCTGGTGGACAAAAATATTGTTTCGGCTCTCATGAAAAGAGCCAATTTTCATATTCGCTAGTTCAGCATAGTGCCGACGATATTACGTCATAAACAAACTTATTAAGTATCAAAGTGATTAACATTAATTGCACCAGTTTCTTTTGTGCAAGGTTTTTCTTTTTTTTTTAAATTAACTATATACCTAACTTTTTTATTTTTCAAATTTTTTGAAGCATTCATAATTCGAAAATGCATAACCATTAGTTTCAAACTTTTTATTGAACATGCCAGTTGAAATAGGTCATAATTTCAAATTTTAAGTTTTAATTCTCTTTCCAGACTAAAGGGGGAAAATGTAAATTCAAAGTCTCACCCCAAAATTTATCTACATAGACCATTTTTGTAGATCTACTGAGTCGGAGGGAAAATGGCCGACTCCAACTCTGGGCCAGATTTAGACTTAACGGGGCCCTAAGCCATTTTAGGTATGGGGCCCCTTTTGCAGTTAGTGCAATCTGGACTATTAGAACACGTGCACCCTCTCCAAGCGAATGGGGATGGTGGTTGGATGACAAATCTTGGCTGCTGAAATAGTCGGAGTTAACTGAAATTTCTGATTCATGCACTGAGTTCATTCAGTGCTCGTGCAAAAGCTGCAAAAACAAGTGTAGTTGCAGAAGTGTTGCTCTCTCCTGCACACTATTATGCAAGTGCAAAAAGGAATAAATCAAATGAATAAACAAATTAACTCTGGATAATTGAATAGCGAGTTTAAGAACTAAGAAATAGAATGCATGCATTTTACCAATATTTTCGTCGGTGCTGCTTGAAAGTTTTACACAAACTTAACTACGAAGTATATGAGGAACGAAAGATTCTTATTGTCCTTGATGGTGGTGGAAATTTGCAAGCACTTGGTACTCGAAGAACATCGACGGGGAACAGTTCTTTTTTTCTTTAAACGGCGCAATGAATTCTTTGAACGAGGGCGAGGTCGGTAGAAATCTGCGCGCAAATGGTACTCGAAGAACATCGACGGGGAACAGTTCTTTTTCTGCAATACAGCACGATAATTTCATTGGAAGACCGGTAAAAATCTGAAAGTATTTGGCACATGGCAGGGAACACAGATGAGGGACAGTTCTGTTTCGTTATTAACACAGCCTAGTAAGTTTACTTGATCGAAAGCGTTGAAAATCTGCTAGTACTTGGCACGGAACATCGATGATGAACACTTCTTTTGCGGCACAATATTTTTTATTGATCGAGGACGGTGGAAATCTGCAATCATGACGAGGAACATCGATGATGAATTTTTTTCGGCTTATTTCTCGGAGTCATCATATCTCGGGGCTGACGCCCCCCAAATATGTAGAATTTGCAGCGCTATCTAGAGGTATTTTGAACGATAATAGGGTAACAACTCCAATAATTGGCACTTTAAGCGTTTGTCCTTTAAACTTACCTCCGTTTTCATTTCTTAGAAATGAAATATTTGCTTGCAAATATTTTTGGATCAAAGAATGCACATCTGTGCATCTATTCAGTTCACTAAAAGCAAAATTATTTGAATTGATATTTTTATAAAAATTTATGTATAAAAATTTACCAAAATCACCAGTAATTGGCACCTGATACCCCAGTGTATGACACCTTGTGATCCAGTGATTGGCACATGTTAATAGAATTGGAAAATCACTTTATTTTTAACTTTTAGATTACATACAAATTTCATCACCGGAAGAAACATAATTAATGTTAATTTCAAGTAGGTAATTTTACATAAATTAATGTTAAATTACACGTCTTAGCATTAAAAACGTATTTTAGAGAAATAATTTGTAATGTTACATGAAAAAAAAATAACGAGATTATTGCTGTTTCATCAGTAGGCATGCTGTTTTGATTTTAAGAATTATAACTGTTTTCACATAAAAAGAAGCATTAAACCGATGATTCAAAGGGACCACAACAAAAAATGGAACAGTTCTCTACAGTCGCAATATCTGACTTTGATGGCCAAACATATTTGTTTTTTTTTTTTTTTTAAATTTAACAGTAGATTCTGGAGGATTCAAATCAATAGTAGAATCCATATAATATTTTTGCTGAAAAAGTATCAGAAATCAAACTAGTGACAATAGGGACTATAAGCACTTATGCCAATTACTAGGGACTAGCAAAACTGAAGCACCACTAACAGGCATCAATCATTTCTTCAAAAACCCAAAAAGAAACAAAAATTTACCTCTACCTACTCAAAGTAACACCTTTCAAATAAACAAAACGTTTGACAACCAAAAGTTAAAATAAATTTTAAGTCAGATTTTAATGGATTGATGTGCATGCTTCCCTTAAGCCAGAGAAGAAACTTTTGCAACAAAAAGGGCTGATTTGACACCAGTCTCAATTGTTTCTCTTTCCTTTGCACTGCTACCATTTAGTAACATGAATTGACGTCATAATCTTTAAAGTAAATGCACATTCAAGTTGATATATAGCCTTCTACTTTTAAAAGATTGGATATGAATCTTATTTTATGACATTTGTGTTAGAAGTGCCAATTACTGGTGACCTGCCAATTACTGGGGGTGTTACCCTAGTATTTATTCTTCATAGTAGCATGCGTCTCCTCTCTTAACTCGAACTCTCCGCGAGAGGGCAGGGTTGCACGGAATGAAAATGATTCAGTTGCCAACTTATTTCCTACATATATATTTTTTAAACATTAAACTTAGTCAAATTACTTAAAAAATAATCAAATCCTACTAATTGTGTGATAATCTTATAATTGAAAAAATGATATTAACGTTTTCAATAGATTAAATATATTGGATTAAATATCCAAGTTGAAATATAATTTTTTTTCATAAACCCTTATATCCATTTTGGATGAAACCAACTTCCGTCCCTCCCATTTCCTCCTCCCGTAGTGACGCAACTAAATATATGTCTAACCTGTTTTTCTGTTTGGAAGTGAGTTTCCCTAAGGTTCGACCAATATGCTGAAACTTAAAGATAGTCATACTACAACAGAAATGTTACTTCACACGGTAGCCCACTTGAAAGGGGGTGAGGAGGTCACGGCGCATACTGCGCCATTGAATTTTTTTTTGGGTGGGGGGTGTTTTGAGGCGTAGGGGAGGGTGGCCCAAAGCGGGTAGGTCTTCGAAGAACGCTCGAAAATTGTAGTTTTGGGATTTTGATCATTACAATTTCTGCTTTATTTCCCAGCAGGGTTCTTGAACTTCAAAGTAAAAAGTGATTTTTGTAATATTTCAAACGCAATACTTATTTATTAACAAACTTTACAAAAATTGAAAAACCTGCTTTGCCCTACCAGGGAGCCCAAAGTGGTTAAGCTAAACTAATTGTGATTTGGTACATTTGCCAATCAAATATGAAGTTATAAATGATTAAAATAGTTGACTAGTTAACTGCCATTATACAAAAAAATATAAAACAGTTGTACTTATCCAATTTAAAGTCAGCACAATTGTTTCTAAAACATAAAGAAAAAATTGATTAAATTAATAGGCTAATTAATTAAATTACTATCCTAAAAATAACTTTTTAAAGTTAAAGTTATCCTATTGAAGAAGAAAATCTAAGTCAGCACACGAGTCAAGAAATTATAAATAAATACATGATTGAATCCTATAGTACCTGCTTTGCCCGAAGGTACGGTTTTTTTTTTTCAATAATTATAACCTTAAATTAAAAAAAATAACAAACGAAATGACTATCCTAGTTTGTAGGTGGATGGTGTCAGAATAATGTAATATTATTGACGATTAAAAAAATAAGCTGGTCTTTGACTTATCACAAGTTACAAAACTTCATTTTTTTTAAATTTAAGCCTGGTTGCCACCCTCCCTTGTTTTTAACTTTTTTTATGAGAGCCTCTTATTTTTCGGGAGGGGGGGGGGGTCACGATATTTAAGGACGTGCGCTTTTGTCCTTAGGGGGGATGGGCACTCCTGTGTTTCATATAGTACATGAGGATGGACAAGTATTAATAAACTATACACGTTCGCCAGCTTCAGTACTCCGTGATGCACGCAATCCTTAAAGAAATCATGGAAGATAAAGATTTGTATGTGGCGGGGGTGAAAAGTTAAGGTGAACAAGCGCCAAAATTTAGTGGAGCCAATCCCCACGCTTTTAATATTTTACTCTTACAGATATATGAAATATACTAAAAATATCTTGGACACAATCCCCAAATTTGATTTTTTTCTTTCGACGGATATCGACGGAAGAGTCCCCATAGTTTAGTTATATATAACCCAGGGTCTATGTGGATTTGTACTGCTAATAGACCACACGTTCTCGAATTTTGGGGACAACTGCTATGGAGGTTTTTAACTCTATATTTTAAAAAATAGTATCAGTAATAAGACACATAAAAAGTCCCCAAATTTGAAAATGCTTCAACATTTGTAATTTGAAACGATTTTCTTTCTTATACACATCTTTTTTCGCGCGGATTTTATATAGTTCTTCAAGACTTATTTTTTATCATGCCACTACTGCATTATGCAAATGACTGTTCTAGGCACTGCACCTTCAAATATAAAATATGCATTTCAAATGTATGAAATAAGTGTAAGGTGCATTTTCATCTTGCCAGTATACTTGTCAGAGTATTTCTCTTAAGTATAATAAGGATATATATATTAAAAAAAAAACAGTCCCCTTTTTTTAGTTTATTCAAGTCCCTAAATGCCCGTTGTTTACAAAGTCTGGTCTCTTCATTCATTCTTTTTTTTTTCAAGTCCCTTTTTCCCCTAAGGACTAATTTCAAACCTGTTGGCAATCTTGCATTTTTAGAAATCTGCCTTTTCCAGCTTTTTTCCCGGTTTCCTGGCCGCCATAGAAGTTTGCACGTGCAAAGCACAAAATCCCGAAAAAGTGTTAAAAGTTTTGAAAAAAAAAAAAAACAATGAGATGACCGAATACACAATTAACCGCTTATTGACTGCGTGACTATTATTGACTAAATGACTGCGTCAATGTAAAGTTAGCTAAAGAAAATCCATTATCGCTTTATCCTTAGTAATTATTCCAACATCATCCGCGCTATGCCAATAAAAAGTATCACTATTTTTATTAGTTCTTGCGAATTCAACAGTATTTTTTAATTTGTATGATCAACTTCTAACTTTAGACGTACTTAAATTTTATGATTTTTTTTCCATGTACCCATGTTTGCTTACCCCATATAGCAAAAATGTACGGGGTAAGTGGGACCCCTCCTCTTAAACACTTATTGATAATATTTTATGCAAAAATTCTTATTGCAGTTTGAACGTTAAGTAAAACTGTACGTGAAAAATTACTTATCATAAAAAATAATGAAAACTTACCTGGAAACATTTTTTTTTGAAAAATGTTGCTTTAACTCACAAAAAGTTTTTTAAGAATTTCTTTTTGACTAAGTGCTTTGTCCTAAAAAAAATTCCACGAATCCCAAATAAATGCAAAACCAATGAATGTGATGAAATTTAACATTATCAATGCAATTAAGTTTGAAAACTTTATCCATATTTCAGTTTTAGGGGGATGATCCACTTACCCCAGTGACCCCTTCCCCAACCAATCCCCTTGAAAATAAAACACCTTATAATAAACCATTACTTTAAATAATGCATTAAGAAATATTTTAGTATCACAATATCAAATTTAATGTAACAATAAATATATAACACATTCAAGATTAACTTTTGATGCTTTAAATTTTAGAAAGTGAATAACATTTTTGGCACTATTTTGTTTAATTTTGACTTAGGCCAAAATGCAGCAATGTTTAAATGGCACGAACTTTAACGCTTTAAAAATGTTACAACAATTTTGTGACATTTCCACATGAAAATTTAAACCAAATGATTTTTTGCTGTAAAAACGTTCTTTTTTTAATTATATTAATAAAAAAAGAACGTTTTTACTCTACGTTTTGAGAACTTTAATGCTTATATAATTTCATTTTTCAGCAACAAAGTAATAAAATTATTTAGTTTGCTTCTAAAGAAACAATACTTGTTCTTCTTTAACATCAATATTTGTGCAAAATTTTAACCTTTTCCTCTTAAAATAAAGTATTATGTTAGTAGAAGAGAATAAAAAATAAAACCCTTTAAAAAATCTGAAAATATTTTCAGAGAAATACAGTGCATCTTTTAGGAAATTTTGAAAACAATCAGATGAGAAAATAAAGCTACTCTGCGGTTATGTATGGCATCTAAATTGAAAATGCTTCTTAGATTATTTTTTACTACGGTTCATGTTAACGGTACTTAGCAAACAATGGCTAACGAATGCGGTTTTTAATGAACTTCAAATTATTCGAAGAACAATGGTCCCTGAAAAAAAGAAAGAAACAGCTCTGTATTTAATCCTTTTTAGATGAGCATCGATATTCTGAGAAACGCCAGCTAATTAATGACAAAATGTTTTGAGAAAAAAAATATTTTCTTTTAAATTTTAATTACTGTTTCAAAAACCCGCAGCTTATTAGAGCGTTTCTGAAATAATGATTGTTGTTTTCCTTCTCGGGTGCAATTTTAAAATGAAATTTACGGTTTGAAAATAAACTCGTGGACATGTGGATATGTAGCTGGGGCTAGGGAGAATACATAATTAACCTAATAAAAATGCTGTCTTAAGTACGTATACTTAATTTGGATTTATAAAATCCATATAAATATTTCACATATGAGTATTGAGTCCCTCAACCTATTTTTTTGTAATGGTAGTAAATCAGTAAAATATATACTTCAAAGTAATGCTCTCTCTTTAAAAATTTGCCTTTCTGTAGTTCTTAAAAGATGTAGCCACAAATAATGGGAGATCATGTTTTGGGGGGCGGGGTGGAAAGGGGTCCGTGAAATGAGTTGAAACAAGGGGGAGGGAGTAACAAGAAGTGTGAAAGACAAGACAAGAGGGGGGGGGTCAAATGTGACACTTTAACCAAAAAAAAGGGGGGGGGGGTCAAGAATGTCGAAAAAAGTGTGAAATCATTTATGAATAGCCCCTGAGATAAGTTTTGAAAATTCAAAATATGAAATGAAGTGGCAGTTTAGTGTGTTACATATTGAAATGGAAAACCTTACGCAAAACAAAAAGGTTTGCATCTTAACTCTGCACAAAATGCAATTATGGTGAGCGTTGATCTGTCCGTAGAAACTTGAACCACTGTATATGTAATTCTCGAAAATACAAAATTTAACTACGTTTATCCAAGAGTGTTTATCTACATTGATGTATTTTTTATATTTGTCAAAAATCCTAACTGAAACGTCGATTATGAGAATGTGGGGAATATTAGTGAAAAGATTTTCAAAATCAAAAGTATTAATATTATGAATATCGTATATACCACTGTTCCAGAACTTCCTGGTTATTAAAAATTATGAAACTCTTTTCTTCTGCAATTTTGGTTAAGATACGAGTATTTTTAAGTTTTTCGAAAAAAATGTAACCCGCTTGATAATTGCAGGAGTATGTTCTACTAATACGAATCCGAAATTTATAGGGCTTTTATGAAACTTAAGAGTTATAAAAAGGAAAGAAAAACTGAAATTGAGATGTTGCGTATTTAGAAATTTGTCTAAAACGAGTAATCTTTTCTTTAAACTGGATTCAGCTTATGTGATGTTATGTGTTAATATTTGCACATAGCTTCTATAATCTATAGCATAAGTTTATAAAAAAAATGCACATGATGGCAAAATGGTTAGCCGCTTTATCAACGGTAGTTATAATAAAGGTGTTTTTTAGGTCCTCTATACTTTTTTAAAGTTTTTATCAATTATATTGTTATTCTGAATCTACTGAAGATCATAACAGTAGCTGAATTCATCCAAAATATTTTTCTTCCATTCTAGAAAGCCTTCAGTGGGCCAATTGTATTTATAAGCAAGTTTTAATATAAAAATATCCAATTTTTTGCAAAATAATTTTATGATCATTCCTTTATTTATGTGGCTTTGCAGTCGAAATTTCGAACCCTTTTCTATCAAGTTTTTTAATGATTCGTCTTGAATTATTCTCAAATCCCCTGTAATAATATGCTTACGATCTTTATCAACATAGTTTTTGAATATATTTTCATTGCAGATACAGTCCGTTTCCTTTATTTGATCGATATTCTTGCTGTAAAAACTGTAGTATCAAATTAGCTTTTATAAATTATTTTTATATTAAAAGACTTCACGAATATTACATTTATACTTCAGTGGGAAACATCCCTTGTACTTTTCAAAGATCTTCGAGAAATTAATATAGTCGAATCTTCTATTTTTAAAAGACATTACAAAATTTTACACTGGCTGATTAGGCGGTTTTTTAAATTGACAAAGATTATCTGCATTTAGTTTATACTTTATTCGGTCTATTATGGTATCCTTTACTGTCTTGTTCTCAAAGTTAAACTCATCCAAATGATTTTTTATAAAGTACCTCATTGCTCTGTGTTTTGAGGACATTATCGCAGTTTTAAGTAGTTTTAGATTCTTTATATTAAACTCTTTGTAATTAACAGCTTTTATGGCTTCAAGCATTTGCATTTTCCGCTTATTATTACTCCTCCGCCTACAACCCCCTCATTTTATTCTGTTGAATATGAATTTCTTGTATACACATTGTGAATTGGACTGTAATTATTACTGTTATTGTTACTGTAAAAAGAACTGTTAAGCCCGTATGGGTAAACACTATTAAACCTGACAGTAAATGATACCATAATAGACCTGATAAAGTATAAATAAAATGTAGATAATCTTTGTCAATTTAAAAAAACGCCTAATCTGCCAGTGAAAAATTTTGTAATGTCTTTTTAAAGATTCGACATTTCAATTTCAATTTTCCTTTCCTTTTTAGAACTGTTAAGTTTCGTAAAAGTCCTATACAATTCAGATTCGTTACTAGTGGAGCATACTCCTACAATAATTAAGCTGATTAAGCTTTTTTTTTCAAAAAACTTGAAAATGTCTTAGCCAAAATTGCAGAAGAAAAAAGTTTCATAATTTTGAACAACCGGAAAGTTCTGGATTTCTTAAACAGTGGTATATAGGAAATTCATAATATTAATGCTTTTAATTTTGAAAATCTTTTCACTAACATTCTCCACAATCTCATTATCGACGTTTCAGATAGGCTATTTGACAAATATGAAAAATAAATCCATCTAGATAAACACTCTTGGAAAAACTTAGTTAATTTTTCTATTTTCGAGAATTATTTATACAATGGTTCAAATTTCTACAGGCAGATCAACGGGATCCCAATGGGTATATCTTTTTCTAGTGCATTTGCCAATATCTTTTTGCATTATTACGAATCTATTTTTTGAATAAACAACTTTTAGATACAGGGTAGTTATTAAATAACGTGAGGTGTTCAGAGACCTCTAGCAAGTGAAGTATTGGACGAAACATTGCCAAATTTCATGAACGTACATAGCAGACCATGGAATTTCGATTTCTACAATAAAAAGTAGTGCCGAAATTCAACACCAGGGGTAATTTTGGCGCTTCAAAAGTGTATTACTTGCGAATACTGAAGAATTAAATGCCAATTAAAATAAGCTTCTTGCTACAAATACTTGTTGCTTACAAATGAGGTCAATAAAACCAACAAGAAATTTCAATATGTAACAAGAGATGAATTTTACCAAAAGTCGCCAGGAAGAAATTTCAGCACGGCAGCAAGGATTTCTTACTGAATAATATTCATGTAGGATGGTACCCCACCCCACCTTGGGCTTTAGGTACTGAGTGTATGGAGGCAGCATTACTTTGATAGCAGTTTTATTAGTCATGCATTTCCTACGGAATGGAGACCGCGGTCACCAATTTTTCACCTTGTGACGTTTCGCCAAGGGAATTTCATAATGGTGCTGTGTCTCTACGACATGTTCCTAATATCTCAACTTTGAAAACTAGGAAAATGTTACAGGTAGGCGAAATGAGTCCCCCCCCCCCCCAGAGGTGTTGAAAATATTGTGCATCGTATGCAGTACTTGGAAAATTTCGATGTTGGTCATATTGAACCTCATTTGTTGTTAAAAACCATATTTTGTGAATAAAATTGATGCATATTTTATTAATTAGCATTTAATCCTTCAATAGTCACAGTAATACAACTTTACAACGCCAAAATTTCCCCTGGTGGCGATTTTTGGTATTATTTTTTTATTTTATTTCAGAAATTGAAATTCCATGGTCTACTCTCACTAGCGGGCTCTGAACACCTCACTTTATTTTATAACCATACTGTATATTGATGACATCATCATTTTTACCAACAATTATTTTCAAAATTAATGTAAAGAAATTTACCCAAATGAACTATTGCTGAAACAGACAAATAAGGATGAGTCAGTTAATTTCCTATATCTCAACATTCAGCTGAATAAAAAAAAGATCCCAGTGTAGCTTTGTATGATAATTGTAACGATTTTGATTTTAAAGTATATTCTTTAATTCATTTTCACAGTTGCGTTAGTAAGAAAGTGTTCAGAAATATAATTATCTCACAAATTGCTAGACATAAAAATATCTGCAATAATAAAACAAATCTGAAGAAGGGATGTGGTATCCCGATCGGTAGACTGTCGGATTCGGGGCCGGAGGTTCCTGAGTTCGAACCTCGATGGTCGAAGATCCACCGTCGTCATCAAAGGGGACTGGGCGACGTTAAATATGCTCGTGATCTCAATGTCATCCAAGTGAAACGATACCTCTGGGTGTGCTAGCACCAGGTAGCTATTAGCTCCTGGTCTAGTTTTAAATTCTCATTAACTGTTCGATCCCGTGATGGTGCTGCTTCCTATCGGTATAAAAAATAATGGAGGCATGGCACTTAGTATGCAGTCCTCGACATAAATGCAATTGTAGTCAGTTGTGACTCGGAATCGAAAAATCGAAATCTGAAGACAGCGATTCAAAATTTAACTGCAACCTTAACTGAGAACCAATATCCGGAGCATCTTAAGGAAAATTCCACTACAAAAATCAACTAAACTAAATACCCAATCATAAAATAAACACTGATTTTAATTACAGTACGATACATTATTTTAAGTATCTAACTATCTAAGTAACTCTTTCTTCAAAAGATTATTAAAAATTAAGAGATGTACCATCACTTAATTTTTAATAATCTTTTGAAGTTGGGGCCTCCTATAAACTACAACCTAACGTAACTGACAGCCCACTGAATCCTGCTTTAAATAATAATTTAACCAATCGCAAAATTAGTCTTCAAAACTAAACCTACTCAGTTACGTTAGGAAATAGTTTATAGGAGGCCCCGACTTCAAAAGATTATTAAAAATTAAGAGATGGTATATAATTTGTTAGGTATGTAAAATAATTCATCGTACAGTAATTAAAATCAGTGTTTATTTTGTGATTGAACGTTTAGTTTAGTTGATTTTTGTTTTGAAATCGTAAAATGAATTTCATTTCTAGGATTGAGAAGAAAATAGTATGTGTAATCAGTTATTTTTTACTTTTTAGTTTCTAAGCGTTTTTTGAAGGAGTTTTTTTTTTTTCATTTAAAAGTAATTTATTTTTTGCTTTTTAGTGGGGGAAATATAAAATAAGTACATAGGAAAGGTTTTACGTGCATCTCGAGTACGAAAGCGTCAAGCACATAAGTCTGAATATTTATTTTTATTTTTTTTGTATCTCGAGTAAGAAAGCGTCGAGCACATAAGTCTGAAAAAAGCCAAGATGGTCACGATAGAGAAAGAAATAGACCACAGAACTTCCAACGATTGTAAAGAAAGGCTTTTTCAAATGCTCAACCATGTACAAAAAAAATGTCTTCTTCGACTTTATCAAAGTTTGCTTTGCGAACGCAAATGCACGAGTCACTAAAAAAAAAAAAAAAAAAAAAAAAAAAAAAAAAAAAAAAAAAAAAAACAGGAATTACTTTAAGTTTAAAATTGTAAGTTGTAAATTTTAAAATTGTAACATTGTAAATTGAAATTTGTATTTCTCAACAATAAAAGGAACTTTTCGAAGGGACGAGTATACGTAGCTCTGAGCAGAGTCAAGACTTGAAGGAATAGCTGTATCTGATTTAGAACCCTCTAAACTTTTAACTAAACCTCACGATGAACGAGCATTAGCAGAAATGCAGCAATTCACACATCTCATTTCTGATGAAAAGTAGACTGGATTCAGAATTTAGTTAGAACCATTTAAATGTTTGCGGTTTCCCAAACAACAAATAAATAGTAAATTGTAAGTTGTTAAAACGGAAATTGTAAAAGTTTAAATTGTAAAATTGTAATTTGAAAATTGTGCAGTTGTAATAGTGTAAATTGCAAAATGTAACAGTGTAAATTAATTTATGTTTCACAACTATACGCGTCATGTAACTCGTGATAAAAGTCGCATGTTACTTTACATGGCCCCATGATAGATGAAGATAAAAAATTCCACTACAAGGAATTTTATGTTAGCTTTAGAGAATCCTTGATTCAAAATTTTCGTTACGATTTTTCTTAATAGTAGTGTTTTTTAGTTCTTTCTTTAACTATGAGTAAAGAAAGTACATACCTTTGTTCTGTGGCCGTTCTTGAGTTATACGACATACATACACACACACACATACGCACATACATACGTACCTACGGACGTCACGAGAGAATTCGTTGTAATTAACTCGGGGGTCGTGAAAATGGATATTTCGGGTGTCTGTACTTTCCTAGGCATATATCCACGCGTGACCAGTTCGGAAAAAAAAACTCAACATTCATTCGGGGGTGAGAAAAATGGAAATGAAGGCCGATTTTTGAGTGAAATTTTTTTCGCGAATACAATACTTTCATTTTTGTAAAAGGAAGTAAAAATATTCAAATATTCATACTGTTAGAAAATGATTTTATTAAACAAAGCATGATAATGTACAAACTTCGGATATGGAAAAGTAAATGAGCATTAACATCAATAATAAATAATAATAGAAATAAATGTGAGGTTGCAATTACGGTAATTTAATATTTTCTCGTTCTAGCATTTAAACATGAAAAGGGTAAAAGGAAGTGGAGCTTTTTATCGAAATAAGAGAAAAACCAAAAAAGAAGAAAAAGAAAAAAACGAAGGAGCTATTCTAAAGTTTTATTCAAACTCCTATTTCCAGAACGTCAGATTCCACATTGGGCGTTATTTCTAAAGATCCTACTGCTGCTGAAAACTGATTAAACTGCTGAAAACTGCAATTACTGAGATTTTGAGCTGGTGCAAGAACTTGACACTGATGCCCTGGAATCTGCAACGAGGCCCGGAAGTCGTGCAGCATATAAACACTAATTTTTTCTAAAGTATTGACAGTTCCAGAGCCTGAAACAGACCTTACCATAGTGAAAGGAGCTATTAGGCGGCAAACAAAAGAATAATTTCACCGCACATTAACCAATGGAGAAAAAGTGCTACGCACTTGGATGATTTATTCCCCTTCGAAAGATTCGTTATTTTGCTTTTGCTGCCGTTTGTTTGGTAATTTAAGCACACCGAATGAATCAAAGTTTTGCTCTTCCGATGGATTCAACAACTGGCAAAAACTAAATAAGAAAGTAAGCAATTACGAATCACGTTTTCAACACAATCAAAATTTTTGTAAATGGAAGGAGTTGGAAGCCAGATTTCAAAAAAGGGCAGACGATAGATAACAAAGACTGTTGTGCAAAAGAAGCGAAAAAATGGCAAGAAATTCTTTTCAGACTGTTTGATATAATTAAATTCTTGGCGAAACAGAATTTGGCTTTTCGCGCCCACAGAGAGGACGATACCAGCGCAAATAGAGGCAACTTTTTAGAATTGGTGAATCTGCTTGCAAAATATGATCCAGTACTCCGAGAACACCTAGTGAAAATTAAAATGAGAAGGAAAATTTCTGTCTCGTAAATGTCACCTCCAATCCAGAATGAATTCATTACAGTTTTAGGACAAAAAGTTCGCCAGAAAATTATCTGTGAAATTTTAAAGGCAAAATATTACTCAATAATATTTGATAGCACTCCTGATGTTTCACATATCGACCAAACAAGTCAAGTTGTGCGATACGTAAGAATTAAAAATCAGGAAGTAAAAGAGATGGAATACTTTATAGATTTTATTGAAACTAAAAATAAAACTGCTGAGAGCATTATTGATATCATTTTAAGCAAGTTGAAAGCTGATGGCCTTAATGTAATGGTCTGCAGAGGTCAGACATATGACAATGCTTCTAACATGTCTGGAAAACACGCAGGAGTGCAACAAAGGCTTAAAAACATCAATCCCAATGCTGAATTTGTGCCTTGTTCAAATCACTCTTTGAACTTAGTTTGTGTGCATGCAGTTTCATTTGAAACGAACTCTGTTACTTTCTTCGGTACATTAGAACGCTGCTATGCATTTTTTCCCATGTCAGCACACCGTTGGGAAATTTTAATTGCTGCTACAGGCAAGACGATGAAGAGAATTCAGGAAACACGAATCAGTGCAAGGGCCGAAGCAAGAGGAAATTTTGGCAGGAGTAGAGAAACTGACAGAGGAGGGCGAAAACTTGAATACGCGGACTGACGCAGGAGCTTTGCTGGTTGCAATGTAATCATTTTCTTTTCACTGTTTTTTAGGCTTCTGGAAACCTGTACTGCATGAAGTCAATGATACCCAATTTTATTTACAAACAGCGGGACTCGATTTGCACCAGTGTGCTCATAAAATAAGTGCTTTGGAGATGCTACTCACAGAAAAGCGTGAAAAACTTATAGAGGATGCTTTACGTTATGCAAAAACTGTGTGCGAAGAGCTAGAAATTTCGATGGATCGTCCCAGGAGAATAATGAAGAAGCAAATATTTGGGGACGGAAGCAAAGATGCAGCCTTGATGTATGAGAGCGAATAGGGCAGTGTTGACAGATGGTCAAATCCAGATTTCCCCAATTCCCATCCAACTTTTCCCCAAAAAGCAATGTTTTCTACCAAAATTCCCCAAATGCAAAAATTATTTTTCCACTAATATTTTCATAAAATGAATAGACTTCCTCTAATATTTTTGTCTCTTGAAAAAAAATTTTCCGCAAATAGCCAAATTTTCTTACAAAATTCCCCAACTTTTTTTTTCTTCCCATTTTCACTTTTTTTTGTCTTCTTTATCTTTATCTTAACTAATAATGAAGCTGAAAGTCTCTTTGTCTGCATATCTCTTTGTCCGGATCTCTTTCTGTATGTCATTATCTTTAACGCGCATATAGCGCGATTTTCATGAAATTTGGCAAAGAATTAGTTTGTAGTATGGGGGTATGCACCTTTAAGCAATTTTTTGAAAATTCGATGTTGTTCTTTTTCTATTCCAATTTTAAGAACATTTTCCCGGGCAGATTATCATAAGATGAATGAGTAAATTACCAAGTTATCATAACGTAGAACCGTAACGTGGGCAAGCCAACTGGCGAGAAATTCATCGTGCTATATTTGTAAATATACAGGGGGACCAAAAGACATTTTAATTTTCTACTACGGGCAAAGCCGTGCAGGTGCCACTAGTCATAAATACAAGCGCCTGACCGAGAGATAAGAAAAAAATCAAATATTTTTTTTTCTACTCGCATTTACTACTCTGGTTCTGTATGTGCATTTAAACTATGATTTTTGTATAAATTTATCCAAGAACACTTTTCATCACATTTATTTTTACCTGTTTCACGTATCAACTAGTTACTCACGCAGAACATGAATGCGAAATCCATAGCATAATATTCCACGTAATGCGAGATGCGAATTCCATAAAGTTGAGCAAAGCTAACTGACCCATTGCTGTTTGATACAAACAACTACTCTTGACGTTCCCACTACTTCTTGACGTGAATTTAAATCCGGAAAAAATTATTCTTTCCCGAGGTTTTTTCCCCCTAGGTTTTCCCCAAGGAAAAAATTTTTCCCCAAAGAATTCCCCTCAAAACCCATTTCCCCAAAATTTCCCCAGAGAGCACCAGATTGGGGGACATTTCCCCCAATCTGGCAACACTGGAATAGGGAAGTTGCAACCTATTAAATATTTATATTTTGACTATTACGTATTGTTAACAGACCCTCAAAACCCCGAAATTCACCGACGCCGTGTTTTAAAACACAACAACTGTTTTTTAATGAAATTTTAAAAATCCCACGCGCAAAAAAGAGCGCCTAGGGGTGACGTCACATGGCAGTAGGGAAAGCCTTGAAATCTATTAATTAATCCATTAAATACACAATGGAGGCTGGATTCGTGAGAGGACAGTCCAATAATCTTCCTGAAGCGACTTCGATGATGATATTTGACTTTTTCCGGGAGGACGAGAGATTCAAAGTTTAAGAAACGCGAGGAGAACGAACAACGTTACTTGCAAGCGGGGTGTGTGGTAACCCTCGGTTTTCGCTTGAACGTTTTCCGCTTTATTGGCAATGAATCTCTCTTTCTTTCTTTCGTTCTTTTCCGTTCCTTTTCTCTTTTATTATTTTCTATTATTTAAATTCCATTAAATTTTATTCCTTTTTAAAATTTTGTGTTTTAACTTTTCAGAAAAAAAAAGGAAAATATTTTTTATAGTTTCGATATAAAAAGTGCTTTAATTTATTTTTGAACGAAAAAAAGGTTTATAAAAATGTATTTTGGCAGCTAAACTGAAAATGTATTTTTAAAGTATCACTTAGTATTAGTTAAAGTTTCAAGATATTTTTTCATATTTATAAAGAAAGTATTAATAATGTTTTCATTATGATTAAAATGCAAATAGTGATGTTTTTACCCCTTTATATTTAAATATAATGCGTGGGATTTCAGTTCCCTTGCAATTTTTTTTAAATATCTTATATTCTTATTCAATATGTATTTTTTTTAATCTTTTTCGTCGTAATACACAATAATGAGCAAGTCGGGGGGGGGGGGGACACTGGCCCCGCTCATTTTCTTTAATTTTCCTTTTTTTTTCAAATTAATTCGCAGATGTTAAATTAGCTGTTACTTTTTTTTGACATGTATTAATTTTTTGACGGGGGGGGGGAGATTTTTTTCGGGCGCAAAGTTTGTATGCACCAATTAATGACGCTACGAAATCGTGATCTAAACTTACGATTTTTCTTTCTTTTTACAGTCCAAACAAATAAATAAATGAAGCATTACAGATAATATGCATTTTTTTAAAATACATTAAAAAATGTTACTTTTGTGCTTAGCAATGTTCCAAACATTCGTTTCAAAATAAAAAATAAAAAAACTTTTTGTAATAAATGATTAAAAAAACTAAATTATTTTTTTAAAAATAAACTGTTACTTGTCTTACTGAAAGGGTTGCCACTGAGTTCCGCTGCTTTAGTAACCTGTAATGTGAAAAAGTCTCTAAATAGTCGCCAGATGCAGAAAAGAGTTCCCTGACTTGGGTCAAATCCTTTTTGAAAAAACTTTCTTGTACGATTTCTTGAGTCTTACTGTTAATTAAAAACATAAGACTGACAGCATAAAAAGAAATAGAAATGCAGCATTCGCGATATTTCCAATCGCGTGAAAATTAACTCTCGTTTATAAAAAAAAAAATCTCTTAAAAAGCTAATTAAAAAGCTTTAAGCTAATTAAAAAGCTTTTAAGCTAATTAAAAAGCTAATTAAAAAGCACAAATTTACTGACATTCATTCAGAATGCAAACAATAGTTAGTAAAAATAGTAGCAGCGGAAACAAACTTTTATAAAGAAACCACAATCGAAAAAAACAAAACTTTTCGTTTAAAAATATGAAAATCACAAATTTTTAATCGTGAATATTTTTATTACATTAATTTTTTCTACTTTTTAAAGCGCGTATTTTCAAAAAAAAAAGAAAGAAAGAAAGAAAACGGTGAAATGTTCCTGTTTTTTTTTTATCTCCCCCCCCCCCCCCCCCGGAAACTGGAAGGCGAATTTGTAAGCGAATTTTCAACTCTTTTGCAGTAAGGGAAAAAGAGAAGCGTTTTTATGTATTTTAACCGCTTTTTCACTAAAGAAACTGCCGTGTTTTACAACTGATGGCAAGGTAGTGGTTTTTGGCAATATTTTGAGTGAAATAGTCGCCACAGTCACCTTTGCTTCAAAATAGTAGCTTTAGTCGCCATTGGCAGACCAGTATTGCAAATGCAATCTATTTAATCTTAAATTATTCTTTGCGTCTGCTACATTTGTTATTAAATATTTCGCCCCCTCCCCCGTGGGGACCCGTGGGTGCGCAAAACTATGTTAAGATAAAGGTTGGCAGCTCTGCAATAGTATATCATTTTCCTGATTATTTCGTGGAACGCTAACAAAACGTTTTCCGGGATTTCTCCGCGAACTTGAAGTGCATTGGGGTACAAAACAATACTTGTAAGTACCAGTGCTTGCCATCTTTAATCATAGAAAGAAAGGCAACTTGAATTCAAAAATAGCAGAGAAAGAAAGTCGCTCCTCCTTAGGCGCGCTATTGTTAAAACTCTTGCCTCGCTTTCTGTAGATTATTGGCAAACTGCCAAGTGCTTCGGTTTCTCCTTGTCAGCTAAAGCCGAGCCCTCCGCGCGGAAGAGCGGATGACGTCACTTCCTGTGCCATTTGACGTCACATGCGTTTGAACTTTAAAAATTACTTTAAAAAAACTACTTTTCGTATCGCAAAAATTTTTTCACCGATGATGTTCATACATGTTATTTTAGCATATAAAGATAAAATTGAAAAATCGAAAACTTCCCTATTGAGAAGAAAGTTATTTTCTTCGCTTGATAAAATAACTGTGGAAATTCGTGATAGATTTGAGCAACTACAAAATTTGGCGAACAAGTTTGCTTTTCTTGCTCCAGCCAAGCTGCTAGACATCGAAGACCAAAGTTTTAATTTACAGCAGTTAAATAGTGACATTGATGAAAAGGAATTCAAGCTCGAGCGCGTAAGGCTAAGAAGTTTCGTTACTGTCACGCAGGTGATAATAAAAAATTAAAAAAAAAAAAAGATAAATTTATTAACAAACAAAATACACATACATAACAGTAAGCAAAATTAAAAAAGTCAAGTTAAAAAACTTACAAATTATAAAACATAAATTACAAACGTCATAACAAAACATTAAGAAAATCTTGACTAAAGTTCAACAAGAAGTATTAAATTCAACACTAAAGAGCGCCAAAGGCACTGTCCGCAGTGTTTTTTAATTGGTTTAGTATGGAGTACAAACACAAATATGTATTAACAGTAATATTTACAAATTAATTTTACCCAAGTAGTAAAAATTTTACACAGAACAATTATTGGACTGTTCGACTCCAGAAAAAAAACACACACACAATAACTCGCATTGAAACATTCAGTAGTATAAAAAATACAATACAAAATCCCCCCTCGGTTGGCAAGTCAGTATATTTTATCAGCTAAAAGTTAATTATTGATAGAATGTCATTAGTTTATATATATTCATTGACCCCTTGTTTATATTTTTTGAAGTTCTTCTCATTCCTAACATCTTCCATTAGTTCATTAAACAGCCGCGGTGCCAAGTAAAAGAATTGCTTTTTAATAATCGTTTTATTTGGTTTTATAACTTTATATTGTTTACCTGAAATTCGAGTATTATATTGGTTTTCATTAATTTCAAACCAGTTATTGTTGTTATGCAAAAAATACAATATTCTATGTGCATATATTTCTCTGATATTATAGATTTTCTCTGACTTTTGTAAAATAGTATCGTTTTTATTAAGTTCTTGTTTAGATCCATAAATTATTTTCAAAATTTTTGCATAAGTTCTATTTAAATTGGTAAGATTTGTTTCATAATCACCTCCCCATGCACAAATACCATACGTAATTATTGAGTTTATCCAAGCATAAAATAAACATCTAAGAAACTTTTTCCCAACTATATTTCTCAATAATGAATTGAGAAATTCAAGCCCACTCGATTTATTGAAGTACATAATAAAATCTAAGTCACCCTGCCTAATCTAACCATACTACTTCGAATATTTCTCACAATACCTATAAGCAATGCCAGTTGTGAGAGAAACTTCTCAAAGTTGAAGTCAATAAAAAATTATTTGAGATCAACAATGAGTACCCTAAGATTGTCTAATCTGGCTATTTTGGCTATTGAGTATGAAACGACTGATGCAATCGACATTGATAGTGTTGCAAAAGATTTTGCTTTGATGAAAAGTAGAAAAGTAAAATTTTAGGTTAAGAAATAAAAATCTTTTCAATTGCAAATAATGTATCTATATCAGTTAATTCATAATCTTTTTTTTTCCTTTTCAGTAAAAGGTTAAAGAAATAATACCAGTATATGTAATTTTAGATCATATTGTTTTAAATGTTTTTATTTAGGAAAAATATTATCTCTCATAATGCGATTATTTTTGAAAAATGTTGATTTGAATTTTTCTATCAACAATATTTTCTGTTGAAGTAAGAACAAATAAAATACGAAACATGTTTTCAATGGTAAAATCCTGTCTTCGTTCTGTAAAAAATGAAAAAAAAAAGTTTTTTTTTTTTTTTTTTTGAGGGAGGGGATAATTGAAGAGGGGCGGCACATTTGGCGGCAGAAACCTACTCTACGCCGCTGATAATCGAGTGGTTCTATTAACTACGCGAACTCGATTATGCCCATCACTACTAGCACCATCCATAACCAACAGAGGCGCTGTTTCGTAGTGCTGCCATCTATGTTCGAATACTCGAGCTAAAAAAATCCTGATTATGAAGTTTTAATGCCAGCTGCAGTTCGAGGTTTATAAAAACATTCCGTGTTGTAGAAACACAACATACAGCACGATTATTTAATACGTAAATAGAGGACGGTTTTGTTCTGCCATTCGTCACCATTCCTGTGAAGCACACGCAGAAAAATGAAACAAAATCCTAATAAAATTAATTATTATCAGTTAAATCGTACATTTTTGTCATTACAAGTTGAATTTCCAAAAATTGTTTCCATAGATGAAGAGTAAACATTTTATTGAGGTTTTTTTAATTTTATTTTTGAGCATCAGTTCTTTAAACAAAAAACACAGTTTAAAAGTTTCCAAAAAAATTGTTTCAACTTTATTCCTATAGATCTGCCCGGGGTCCGTTTGTAGTTTTCTGTCATTAGGTTAGATGGCAGCACTACCAAATAACTTTCTTATCTGGAATACGTAACCTACGTAACTCCCCAATCTTTTTTTTTCTACTTTTAAGTTTCATTTCCTGTCAAAACCTTCTAAATGTGCACGGTTAGATATTTTTTACTTCGAAACGTCCCCGAAAAATGTCTTGTCTGTATGAACAAAAGCTACCGATAGTTGGCGTGTACAGACTCATGTTCCTGAGTATCACGTGATTGAATTGAAGCCTGTTGGCGCGAACCTCCAAGACGCAGCCAGCAGTTGTCAAAATGGGAAGCATTGTTGGAACAAAGTTACGCGATTAACGTCTGCAAAAATCAGCATCGGAAATATTTGATACGATACGTGAAGTTTTCAACGACGAAGCAATGTTTGGAGTCAGTAAGTGATTTCTGGCTGTTTCCTCCACTTAAGAAACCATTGCGAGGCAAACATTTTGAAAGCAACAAAGCGTGTCTGAACTCTGCGGAGGCGGTTTTGAAAGAGATCTCACAAACTTAACATTCACAAATTTTTAAGAAGTGGACGACAGAACGTTGGAATAAATGCATTTAGTCATTCTTTTAAAAAATCCACGTAATTTATGACGATTAAAGTTGTTCTGTATTTTTTATCAATTTAGTCTTATCACTTATTGAACAGCCCACGTAGACACACTTTTCATTCTATGGCCCTTTTTACCCGACTGCGCGTGCGCGACGCAAAGGAGGGTAATGTGTTTATCAGTCTATGTATGTATGTCCGTTTCTATATGGCGTTCTAGGGGCCAAACGTCAGTTTTGCCAATTCTTACGTCAATCGATTTGTTTTAACCTTGGGAGTGTCACTAAACACATGACAGTAATGAAAATTCACCATACCAACAACCAGTTGACAAAAATATGGCAGTTCGGGATCGGCGCAGGTTTGGCGTTGAACACAGTGTCGCACGCTACCTGCGTGCGACAAATCCAGGTAGTTTTCGCTGCCTGAATTTTTCTCAATGGCCGAGTGGTATAAGCGATTCTTCTCCCACAGGAGGCGGTGGGTCAAGACCAAGACACCCTCGCTCTAGAGCCCCGGATCCTTCTCTTAAGGCTCTTCTAAACCTCTCCGTAAAATCAGATTCGACGAAAACACGAAATCTGTGGCAACACAGGGGGTGTATCTGGGAGGGGCTAACTCGATTTTTTTGCACTGCTAATTGGTCAGATTTCATGATGGACAACGTCAATCATTGAGTTGTTGAAAGGACAGTCGTAAATCTAAGCTGTCCCCATCGGTACTCCTTTACGGTCGGACGAGGGCAGAGAGCGAGCTAAGAAGGATTCTGTTCCAAAACATGTCCCCCACCCCTCCGGCCTGTTTCCCACCACGACAACAGATCGGGTAGAAGGGTGTAGTATGAGGATGAAGAAAAAAGAATCCAATTCTCCTATTCTATTATACCACCCTTCTCACTTTTACTTGAAAACTTTGGAACCGCGGGACAATTCTACACATTTACTCTTCGAATCGAATTCTGTATTTGTTTTGCAATTCATGAGCGGCATAATCTTCGTTTTTTTTATTTGTTTTATTTTTATTCGTTCAGTTCATTCATTTATGTATTTTTCAATATATAATTGAGGGGGAGAGGGCGAGCGGAACATTGATGATCTTTATAACTTTATCGATAAAAGATTGCTTTACTTTTTACAGAAATTTCTGAAACTATTCTTGAAAAGAAAAGCAAATTAATCATAGAAAAATGTCGAAGAATTTCTGCGGATGTCGGTGTGAGCATAAAATAAAAACATTTGGTAGTTGTGTAGTTAGTTTTGCTGATAGCTAGTTTGATGAATGTTACAATTAATAAAAAGGCATAAATAGTAAATCTTTCGAAAACAATCGCGCCCTGTACAAGGATTTTCTGTGCAGTTTTTAATTAGAAAATTATGCTTTTGTTTTGTCTATGAATTTTCTGCGCATCAAAAGAGGAAATAAAGAAACTGACGAATCTGCATGTTGGCACGATAGAAAACAGGAAAAGAAAAAAAATGCTGTTGTCTTGTTAGTAATCAGAAGGATACCATATTACCAGTGGCGCACATGAATTTTTTAAAGGGAGGGTCCAAGGTCGAAAGTCTCATTCCATTATTACGCCGTCAAACATATTGACTTGATTTTATCGATTCCCGAGAACAAAAAACAGTAAAAAATAAGCTAATGAATAAATAATTAGCATTAAGTGGTGAATTTCCGTATCATAAAAATTTGATTTCTTGATCTTGAGGCAAAGAATGTTTTTTTCTTTCAGTTTGACACTCTCTGTTATTTAAACATTTTGTTCACATAGTAGGAAATAAATAAAATTCCTTATGAAAATAGAGTGGCGTTAAACAATATGAGTAGCACAGTATACAAATGAAAAACGTTATCTATCATGAAAGCGTCTCGAAAAATATTTACGTGTACCAACAACTACGCTGTTGTAAAAAGATTGCCATCAATCATGAAACGAGAGAAAAAAATCCTAAAAAAAGGAAGGAACATGGTTTTGTTAATATTTTCGAAAAATATTTTCGTTTAGAGTTGAAAACTGTCATATGACAAAAAGAAAAAAAAATGCATCGATTCAATGAATCAAATGTATGATCATGTTCAATATCGAGAATTATAGGAAAAAATAGATTACAAAAGACACAAAATTAAATAAGCATTATTCGAAAGGAGAGACAGTGAGGCACTCAATTTATGTGCCGAATTAATTATCACTATGAGGAACTTTCTTGTTCCCAGTCTCATTCGCTGTACGCAAAAGAGAAGACTTGTTTATCCAAAGTGGGGAAACAAAGTGCAAAAGGTGAGAAAAAATTATACATGAAATCAAATGAATTGATATCGTTCCATCTTCAGTATTGGAGGCAAACAAAATAATATGAAAATTCAAAAAAAAAAAAAATGAGCAAGGAAAAATAGTACTGTGGCCCTAAATTACTGTGACAGTATCACCATACTAAACTTTCTTGTTCGCAGCCTCATTTCTTTTCATGCAGTCACGATGATTGACAAATTCAGATTGCAAAAATAAACTTTATGTAACATGAAAAGATTTCGGAAAATGCATTGTAAATTGTGAATAGAGTTCTTTGATTGTGAGCATGCGCAAATGATCAAGACGAAAGTTCAACTAATGATACTTCTTGAAATATGGAGAATGTTTTTGATATGAAGTGCTGCTGGCGTCATTGCTTTCTGGATTCTTTGAAAAAAATACTTTCAATTAGTGTTTTAAAGAGCCATTTGGGCGGAAAAAAGCATCACTTTATACATGAAATTGAATGAAGCAAATATGATCTTGTTCCATCTTGAGTATTGGAGGCAAACAAAATAATATAAAAATTCAAAAAAAAAAAAAGAGCGAGGAAAGAGTACTGTAGCCCTAAATTACTGTGATAGTATCACCACACTGACCTTTCTTGTTCGTAGTTTCATTTCTTTTTCATGCAGTCACGATAATTGACAAATTCGCCCTGCAAAATTCGTATTGCTTTCTTGATTCTTAGAAAAAATATACTTTCAACTGGGGTTTTAAAGAGCCATTTGGGCGGAAAAAAAAGCACCAATTTATTCATAAAATTGAAGGAACCGAATATGATCCTGTTCCATGTTGAGTGTTGGAGGCAAACAAAATAATATGAAAATTAAAATAAAAAAAAATGATCGGAGAAAAAAGGTTGTGAGGTACAAGGGCGGATTCAGTGGAGGGTCAAAGGGTCAGCCGACCCCCTGTGAGAAGAATGTCATTATGATTATTATTAAACTTCAATTCTTTACATCCGAAAAAATAGTACATGGAATCAATATCAACATTTTTTTTTTTTTTGCTCGGTTCTGTAAGGTAGTTCTTTTTAGCGCGTCATAATTCAAAGAATTGACTGGATTTGTTTACTGAGGAATTGCTATTTTGATTTCTTTGTTCATTTTCAAAAGCGCAAATTTCTGTAATGAGCTAAACTTTTTCCCCAGTTCTCCTCCCCCTCAAACCACATGTTGTGCGTGTTGTGGGTGCTTTTTATTACTATTTATAGATGTTATCTCATATAACCAAAGCTTACGGTGACATGACCAGCATATCTGCCGAAAGAAATGTGACTTTTGATGAAAGTTTGAGGGAATATGATCCATGGCTCAGGCTGTGGCATTGAAAATTTAGGGGGAGGGGAGGTAATTTGAATGGGTTTTGACATGGGGGGGAGGGGAGTGCTTCGTAGCATATGAGGCGGTACGCTCTCCTGCATGGAATGATGGGCAACCCTGATTAACTGCTACTTTTTTACGTAGGAATAATAACGATATCCATTGAAACTTGACCCCCCTTACAAAAATTTCTTGATCCGCCCCTGTTGATGTACTAAATCATACTTGCTGATGACAGTATCACCGTACTGAGCTTTCATGTTCGCAGTCTCATTTCTTTTTCATGCAGTCACGATGATTGACAAATTCGCATTGCAAAAATAAACTTTATGTAACCTGAAAAGAGTTTGGAAAATGCATTGTAAATTGTGAATAGAGTTCTTTGATTGTGAGCATGCGCAAATGATCAAGACGAAAGTTCAACTGATGATACTTCTTGTACTAGCGAGAATTATTTTGATATGAAGTGCTGCAGGCGTCATTGCTTTGTTGATTCTTTGAAAAAATACTTCCACTTGAGGTTTTAAATAGCTATCTGGCCGAAAAGCATCATTTTATACATGAAATTGATTGAATCAAATATGATCCTGTTCCACCTTGAGTATTGGAGGAAAACAAAATAATATGAAAATTTCAAAAACATTGATCGTAGAAAAAAGGTTGTGAGGTACTAAATTACTTGCTGATGGCTGTATCACCACACTCAACTTTCCTTGTTCGCAGTCTCATTTCTTTTTCACGCAGTTGCGAAGATAGACAAATTCGCTTTGCAAAAATCGACTTTATGTAACATCAAAAGAGTTCGGAAAATGCATTGTAAATTGTGAATAGAGTTCTTTGATTGTGAGCCTGCGCAAATGATCAAGACGAAAATAAAAGTAATGATAATTATTGAAATATGTACAATCTTTAAAGGAGAAGCATTTTGATACGAGGTGCTGACCTTTGCTGATTCTTCGAAAAAATACTTTCACCTGTGGCTCTAAAGTCACAGGGGAGGAAAAAATGCATGAAATTGTGTATGTATATATATATATATATATATATATATATATATATATATATATATATATATATATATATATATATATTGGATTAATCAAATGTGATCCCTTTCCATTTTGAGTATAGGAGGAACACAAAATAATATGAAAATTTAAAAAAACAATTATCTGGAAAAAAGATAGATACTGGCTGATGAGAGTATTACCATAGTGAACTTTCTTGTTCGCAGTCTCCTTCTTTCCTTTTTTTTTTCACACAATAATAATGACTGATAAATTGATATTGTAAATAAAAAAAATAATAAAAAGAAAAACCTTTATCTAAAATGAAACATTAAAGAGTTCGAAAAAACCATTGTGAATTAAGAGAGTAGATCCATGGTCGCGCCGTCCTTATGTGCGAGGTCGTGAGGCGCACTACGGCGCCAGAGTCAAAACGGCGCCTTTCACTGCCAATCAAAAATGTTCCAAATGGGGGGAATCTCTCCAACCAAAGAAGGAAAAAAAAGAACTTTTCATTATATCCAGTATCCAACAGGGCCCGCTCAGCCCAAAGTGATGCCCAGGCCCTGGCAAAATTTGGTGCCCCCTCTCACAGGAATATCTGCAATTTTTTTGTGTGGAAGTTTTCAAAAACGGGAAGAAATAAAGAAATTTACCCCCATTTTGGTGCTCCTAAAATTGTGGTGCCCAGGTCCATGGACCTACCAGACCGTGAGTTCATCAGGCCCTGATTATATATCCTATGGTGGCGGAGAAATTACACTGCTCACTGAAACAAGCAATCCTCTCGCTGCCTATCTAAAATGAAAAATTAATGCCATGTTGTGTGTCTAAACATGCTTTTCAAGAGTGCAATCTTTTACACTGAAATCACGTGATGCTAGTTAATGCATACATCAGCATTTTTCTTCTTCGTGTGGAGGCGTGAATGCTGTTTAGGGTTAATAGTACACGAAGCTGAACATATGAGGCGCGAGAAATTTTCTATTCTTCATTTTGGATCTTGAGGAGAATGTACTATAGGAGAATGTATATGTTGTACTATAATTTGTGCAATATGTCTCTTTTTGATTTTAAATTATTGCTCGCGGAAATTCGACTATTTCATTTTATCATACATAAAAATTATGGTAAGTGTATTTGCATATATTTTACTTGTGCGTAATATTTGTATATTGTAGACTACAATTTTGGCTAACTTTTTAGTTCCAAAAAGTAACGACTTGACCATAATTACTCGATTCCTCTCCCCCTCCTTTTTTTTTAACTATTTGTGTGTCAGAAAAAGAGCTTTGGACAATGTATTTGTTTTAGATATCATATTCAATGCCTTCCGTATTTTAGAATTGTTAATATTTAAAATATTTTCTTTTTCCTAAACGCATTAGCATATCAGAGGAGCTACTGAACTCGAAATAAGTTCGAGATATGAAGTGAAACTGTAATCACACACGTGCACTGTAATCCAAAATTAAATACACATTTTTTTCAAAATCAATTAAATGACAAACGTATTTTTTTCTACGTCATATTGGTCTACAAAACGTCAATCCAGCTGTTAACTATATTTTCGCCGAACGCCACTGCATAAAGGCGCTCAAAAGACATTTGCACAACGGCGTTGATCAGGCTTGGCGCGGACCTGAGTAGAGCTCTTTGATCTTGGTTATGCGCAAATGATTAAGACAAAAGTTCAAGCAATGACAATTCTTGAAATATGTATATGAATCTTCAAACGAGAAGACTCACATTTTTTCCCATTATAAGATGCAGTAATTTACACAGATTCTTTAAACAAAATAACTTCTACACTCAAACGGTGTACTTATATTAAAACAGCATTGAAAAATATATCACCTAAATAATTTCAAAAACTTATCGAGGAACTCGAAAAAAGAAAAAAAAATGCGTTTTCTTTTTAGAACGGATGTCACCTTCGAGTCACATAGATACAAGACCAACACAAAAAACGACAAAGAATGAATGGTCATTAGTAGGGATCCAGTTTATTGCCTGGCGAGGCCTGTGGCGAGGCAGAGGGGAAAAGCGGAGAAGCAGCCAAAGACCCTGGGGGAGAAGAGAAAGTGGTCCCTCAAAGTGGGGTGTGGGGGGGAAATGGGTGTGGTCTGGTGGAAGGCGTGTTTTTCGCAGTTTTTCTCAATTTTTCGAAAATAAGGCTTTACTCCGTGGAGAATATCAATAGAACAAATTGTCTCAGAAACAAACTCAAAATATGTTTTTAAAGAGAAATGTTCAATCTCTTGCGCTCCTTTTTCCGTTTTTCCATATCATTTTTCAAACGTGTGAAAATAGTCGTTTAAAGTTTTAAAATGTTATTAAAAAAATTTCAAAATAACTACAGAAAAAATAAAAAAAAGCATCTCTAGTTCTAAGTCATAGCCATCGTTTAAAACAAACCGCATGAAAATATTCCAGTAATTTCTCGTGTTATGCTTTGTATAGGTAGCAGATTTTCCCGTAGAGAAAGCATTAGCGTCGAAAACCAAGATGGACGGTATAGAAGAGCCTTAAGTGGCGACACGCTTTGATCCACGCACTGCGCGCCGCTTTCGACTGTGGTTGGAGGCGGGCAGTCACGTGGGTTTGGTCCGCCATTTTGTGTCACTGCCTGTGTGATTTCACTGTGCGGAATACTAGATATTTTCTCTTTGCTATTCGTATTCTTCATCAAACGCTGTCTTTAATGTGAAGATGCCTTGGTGTAGTGCATTAAGATGTTCTAACAGTTCAAAATTACTACATCGAAATACATTGAAAGATTATGAATTTTAAATGTTTTCATCAATACTGCTGTGCAATTTCAGACACTGTATGAAACTCTTGTTGAAATTGTAATATTTTTTACTTTTCATGAAATTGTCTGATGGTTTGTTAATTTTCATGGGATAATAAGGACATTCACTAAAATCATCATAAATAGGTCCTTCAAATATAGTAAAGCTCAACTATGTAACGGCACTTAATAAATTGCTAGCAGTAGTAAAATATTTGCCCTGTTTTTAAAACTGATTTTCCTGAGTTTAAGATAACAAAGCCGACAAAATTTAAATATACTACTTATTTTATTTATTTTTAATGTAAATTTTCTATTGTTTATTTAGTTCCAAAATGTCTCTATAACTGTAGCAAAATTATTTTAAGAACACGTCGTTTTGCTTTTAATTGTGTCATAACCATGAGTTTCAGTGTGTTGTCAAGTTAATTATTTATCATTTTTGCGTATAAAAATTAAGACATTAAAAGTTTGAAATTATTTATTAAAAAAAATTAAGCTTCTTTGAGATTATAGTAACATGTAACTCAAGCCAAGTTATATATAATTACGTGAAGATTTTTTTTTTTTTTTTTTTTTTTTTTTTTTGGTCCGAAAAAAATTTGTTTTCGTTTAGTTTTTGTTTTGATGTGAAAACCTTTTTAATAAAAAAAATACATAATAATTTATCCCAGGTATCTGTTAATTTATAAATTCATTATTACTATTTATAGCAGTTTGTCACAGATGTAATCTTATTTGAATTCCTATTGGTATAAAATAATTCAATTATTATTATTTTTTTTAATATTGATTTAAAACTGGTTACATTTTATTATCAGTTCGTTGAATTTTTAAGAACTAGTAGTATCCTTAAAAATCAGGTTTAAATGAAAGCCATTTTTTAATATAAAATCGTCATGAAAAACAAGAAAGTGTTGGTAAAATGTAAATGTAAAAAAAAAAAAAAAAGGAAGAGTCCTTCTGAAAATAAAACCTTATTGGTTAAAACAAATAGAAATTTTGCAATTTTTTAGAAGTGAATAATTTTCCATATGAAAACTACACACATTAATAATATAAATGAAACTGCTTCGCATGAATAAGTTCAAACAGTTGCCCACAAATAATTTATGACATAATTAATTTAGCCCATTACTGTGCTACTCAGTAGTGGATTTAAGGGGGGGGGGGCAGGAGACCCGTGCCACCCCAAAAGGGTGAAGTTATTCAACTATTTTATTCACTATTTTTAATTGACTTCTCCATAGCAGTTTTTTATATAGTTAATTAAACAGAACACAAAACACACATAGAGCAAATTTTGAATAATAGCATTTTTGTTTGCTAAAGAAGTCATACTGGAGTCCTAAGAGTGGCAGAATACATTTATACATTTAACTTGCTGGTTCTGAATTTAAGGAAACGCGATATCGCGATTGGTCCATTAATTTTTCTTTGATGGAATCAATAACTAACATTCTTCAAAAAATGTGCAGGCGTGCCTAAAAGAATTATTTTGATCCAGGAAGCTATTTGCGAAATAATAGCTTTTTCTTTCTCAGCTTATAAAAAATGCAAAATGAAAGAAATAATATCGTAGTTTCTTGAGAAAATTATGATTAATGGAGGTGGCATGTAAAATGAATATGTTATCTCAACTGTATCATGGCTTCAAGAACTATCAGCAACTGCTTTGAAATCCACACAGAAATTGCCCTGAATTTTTCAGTAAAATTTATATGTTTAATAGCTATGATTTTCTTAGTTAAATAATATTTTATAGTTAAAATACTATAAAATAATATTAAAAACTCAAATGAAGTATGGGTATATTTTTTCATTGAATAACCTTGCCCTCGTGTTATAATCTTTACGACATTGTTCCTAAAATTTCAACCGCTCATTGTATAGCATTTCGGTAATATTATATTTGGTTTAGTATTTAATTGGCTTGAAACATTAAAGATGTTTTACGTTCACATTCAAAGTATATTGGTACATAATATGTATGTACTTAGAAGTGGATCATTAGTTTAAGGTATCCTAAAAAATTAAAAAAAAATGACATTTTAAAATACAGAAATGAAAACTTTGATATGAAACATCGTATGTAGAACAGGGAAGGAGAAGGTGCTATTTAATTTCCCGGGTCACCTCCGAGAAATTTTTCTGTATCCGCCCCTGGTTCTACTACACCAACTTACTAATAATACGCATATTTAAAAAAATTCAAGTAGTTTGTAAATCGGAAGGTCTATATGGGGGAAAAAAAGAAATTACTCTTAAAAATGGTCGAAAATTTCTTCAAAACACCTTTTTACTAATATCCGGTTTAATAATAAAAAAAATATTTTACTAAAGTAAAATTCAACATTTTTGTATGTATATTATCAGTTACATAAGTTACGATTAAAAATCTGTAAACATTCGTTGATAAAAAGATACTTTTCAATGAGCAAAACTCTGTATTTTTCTACTGTTGAGATCGGGAGAAAGTTGCGGAACGACACAAAATGGCGGACTCATGTCATTAGCGTTTTAATTTGTTGCCATGGTTACGTCTTTAAAATCCTTCCTTTGTTTCGTGTTTCTTTTTTTTTCTTTTTCTTTTTTTAAACTATTTTATTTTATTGCGATCCACAGCACTGCTATGTTGATTTTAAGAGGGAAAATAAATGCCTGTTTGCTCAGGACAATTCCATGTGTGACGGAAGTTTACGTGATTGCAGCAAAATTACTTTAATTAAAACAGACACTTTTTTCTCTGCACATCGTTTCTCTGCACGCAAATGTCGTTAAAATTTGAAATATGAAAACCAAAACAGAAAACAAAAAAAATTATATTAATTTGAATTTTTGGCATCCTGAACTTAAATTATGTTTTTCGCAATCACGAGCGTGTGTTTTTGTAGGAGCATGTGTGTACACACACACATGCATGTGTATGTATGCATGAGTGTGCGTGTTGTGTGTGCAGTGCTGTGTATGTACGTGCGCGTGTGTGTAGGCGGTGCTGTGTGTGTACGCGTGCGCGTGTTTGTAGGCGTTCGTGTGTGTGTGTATGCAGGCATATGTGTTTGTGTCTGTGTGGAGGCATGAGGGTGTGTATGTGTGTGTGTGTGTGTTTGTGTCTGTGCGCAGGCATGAGGGTGTGTATGTGTGTGTGTAGGCGTGTGTGTGTATGCGTGTGTGCGTAGGATATGGACGCCTCCGACCAGCGGATAGCTCAAGACCGGGGGATAGCCGCGCATGGAGGACGGCGGGCGGTGGTGCTGCAGGGGCCCTGGTCAAAGCTGAAAAAGGAACGGAACATCAAAAAATGTCAAATGAGAACAATAAGCAATCGTAATTGCTCAATAATTTTGATTCTTACTTTTTCCAAATATCACGCTATTTTTGGCATCGTAAGAGATGATTTTTTTTTTAAACCATGCTTTTGGAACAAGTGTTTCTAGATATTTCAATGAATTGTCTGAAAATTTTAACTCAGGAATACTTTCAAGATTTAAAAGTAGCAATAAGAAATGCTAATTTGAATGATTTTTCATGCATTGGGTTGATTATTTCAAGTTAATGTGCTGTGACGAAATGAGAGTAGCAAATTGGCAAAATCTTTTAAGGTCCATTAATTGCAATAAAAGGGAAAATACTTTTTATGAAGCATAAGAAATTGGTGCACTTGGCTCATATAAAGCCACTGTTGCTGTTTTCATGTCCATAGTTCAGAAACATGAAAAGATAGGTGCCATTGCCTTGAGATAATGTGAATACTGTTATTCGTTCACATATAAAACAACACAAGAAAGGTTTATAGCAGAAAACAAAGAGAAGATATACCACCCAGGACACTGGCGGGAGTCTAACTCACGACCTACGCCATTATGAAGTAAAGTTTCTACCACAGAGTCGAGGAGGCTCCTAACGCTACGGAATAAACACAATGAATGAAAATCATCCCAATAAAATTAATGAAAAAAAAAATATTTTCGTTGAATAGCATTTCACCGAAATTGAAGGCTTACAAGTAACGCTACCCAAGTGTGAATAGCTTTGCACATCGATAAAACCCTTAAAAAATTGAATCCGTGTTTTTTTTATCGGCAACAAACACCTTTAACGGGTTGAAATTTACCCCTAAATGCTGTATAATTGGGAATTAGAGAGTACAATATAGTCTCATTTATTTTAAATTTTATTACAGAAATTTAAATAATAGTTGAATGTTTGAAAAAACTAAACAAACTAAAGTTGACATGTTTCAGGATTTTTTTCTGAAAATTCTGTTAGTGGAGGTAAGCCACTCTTCGCAATATTACCCAGTCACGGCGGATGACCATGAAACTTAAATCTATCGTAAGAAGCCCATGTTATGAAAGCTCTATTTTTTAGCTTTACTATATTTTTTGAAATTTCATTCTACTGCAATTAGCAGTGAAAATACAGACATTTGTAAGAACAGACTTTTCATTTTTTTCCCGACATTTTTTTTTTTTTTTACTGGCTGGTATTTGGATCAAGTTTCAAAATCTTGTCTTTCATGCGTCCTTCAAGCCAAGTCGAAATTTCGCGTTGTGGAAAAATGTATGTATGCAAATCCTTTAGAAATATACCAAATTCTTTTAGATACTCATACTCATTGCGTTGCTACCGTCCACGTTTGGTAGTTGTTAAGCATATCCAGACTCTTAAACTATTTTTTTTTTCGGAAACATTCTCCCCCCCCCCCTTCTTCTTACAAACGTTAGATGAAACAGCGCACTAAGGTGCCATTATATTTCAAAAAGCTCCAAAAAGCAATTGATAAGCAAAAACACTCTTGCTCGCCAATGAGTGCTATGCAAGAACAGTTCAAAACATTCACTTCAATAAAAGGAAAGAAGGACACTCTATTTGGCACATTGAATGAAATTTACTCGATTCCGAATCTTCGGAAGACAGTGTAAAAAGATTATCAGAATCACCACAACAGAAAACTGAATTAGTTGTCAACTTGGTAGAAAAAAGGAGGTCATTCAGTTCACCAACTAATGCTTTACCCGAAGCAAAACTGAAAAACAATGCAAACAGTTCAAAACTATCACCGAATCCGAAAGAAAAATTATACTCTCGGTAAAAGTAGATGAGAAGTCTAGCCCTAAAAAGAAAAGCCCTTTAAAGAAAGTTCTTGAAAAATGCGGGAAGGTTATTGCGTTAATGAAAGGTCATAATAGGCATGTCAAAAAAAGAAGCCGAAATGCATACAGAATCACTCTATACTAGAGTTGCCTGAAGAATCAAGCGTTGGAAAAGGAACAACAATTTCTACTAAATTAAATGTTGCTCTAAGTGAAGACGAAGAAACAGCTCCAAATGTTGAACCAAAGGCAAGAAGCAATTAGCCAGAACAAGCAATTAGCTACAAAATGCAAAAGCAAACACTACAGCTGAAGTCAAAGGCTTTCCCAATAAAATAGTTCCGAATAAATATGTAATTCGCGGAATAGGAAGAATAATTCAGTTAAATCTGTGCCCAAATAAATGGACCAGCAACAAGTTAGAACCTAGAATTGTCATTTCCAACTTATTTCTAACACTATAAAAGTCTTTTATATATTGATTTGAACATTACTAGATTCCGAATCTTTGGCAGACGGTGTAGAAAGATTATCAGAAGCACCACAACAGAAAACTGAATCAGTTGTCAACTTAGTAGAAAAAAGGAGGTCATCTAACCATCTAATGCTCTAGCCGAAGCGCAACATGAGGTGGCTTCAGATGAATCAAAGGAACGGACCAAATCCGAAGGAAAAATTAAATTCATGTTAAAAGTAGGCGAGAAGTCTAGCCCCCAAAGGAAAAGTCGTTTGAAGAAAGTTCTTGAAAAATAAAAAATTCACGATTATTAACCCTTAAAGCGGCCGTGACGTAAAATTCCTTCACCCGACGATGTATCGAAGAGCGTCCGCGTCGTAATATTTCGCCATGAAAATTCTACTTCGAGAACGGCTGCGGCGTAAAATTCTGCCACCTAAATCAGCTCTAAAAACGGCCGCGACGTAAAATTCTGCCACCTAAATCAGCTCTAAAAACGGCCGCGACGTAAAATTCTGACTGTGCTTTCCCCTACTCCAAATTTCATGAGGGACAGCCGCTGACCAAAGGGGTGTTTCTCTTTCCATTCACGGAAGGGGTGTTGAGAGCTAACACTGCGGGGTGCTGACTCTCTTTTTCAGTCATTGATTACAGTTATTACAAATTGGCAGACAATAGATTGCAATTCAAATGTTTATATTACCTCAATTATTTTCTATTCGTTTTTACTTTATACATTGTTTCGAAGTTTGCTATTATTTTATATACTTATTGTTTCAGTTGTTTAATGCACCTACGTTTAACATAACTGGATTAAAAGGGAGTGGAAAGGATTCAGGGGGCTGATTTTCATTTCCCCCTTCTTAGTTTAGCTTATGCATCAGATTACGACGAACTATGAATGTACACGAAAAACTATATAGATTAATTAATGAACTAGAAAATGTTTTTTATTCACGGGAATTTTTATACAAAAGTACACTATCTTTTTGCATCGAATTTCTTTGTTACATTTCGTTTCACTCAACCTGAAACAAAGCTGATTGCTGTCGAAATAGCCAAAATGCTCCGCATGTATAATGACGATCGTTGCTGATGAAATTTCAAAATAAAATGTTTAATCATTTATTTAGCGATTCTGGTAAATAAATGGAAAATTATTCCACAATATTTCATAATTTTAAATCATAAAAATCTTTTTTGTAAAATATTTCTGCAGCAGAATTGTTGCCCACGTTTTTATCATTCCAACAGTTCTTTCAATATAACGGATTCAAAAATTAGTTGCCATGAAAATCAAATAATTCCTACTTGGAAGTATTTTGTTATATTGAACAATATTTAGTCAATGGTACTAAGAAATATGTACACATATTTTGATTCATTTTTCTCGGTTAATTTCTAATTTTGTTTCATTTTAATCTTTATGCCGTTGATTCCATTTTATTGCTGTTTGCTTTTTTTTTTCACATATACAATATGTGTATTCGATCATATACATAATGTGTCATAATATGAAAATTTTTGAAGCTTGAGGGTATACGCTGCATGTATAAAAAATGTTTGAGAGTATACGGCGTATATGGAGTATACACTATGGGAACACCACTGCTTGAGTCAGCCCTGCTCCGAAATACGTGAACCATTCATTGGAAATTTTAGCTTTACTAGGTTGGATATCTTTAACTGTTCGATGTTAATTGTTTTTCATGGTCAACATTTTAACAATTAAAATGAAACAAAAAAACAAAGTAAATAAATAGAGCAAGAATTCTCAAAGTGGGATGCCTATAGTGCGACAGCGAGAGAGGTTAGCGGTGTTAAAATGGTGGCTTGATATTGAAATGTTAAAAGGTTGGTTCATATTCCAGTCTCGGTTTCCCGCCATTTTCTACAACTCGGACCCCTTGCGGGGTGTACCTGATCCTGACACTTGCATCTCATTGTAAACGAGCTAGTGTACTCCATTGTTTCGTTTGCAAGGCGAAAAGAGAAAAGGAAGTCGCCTGTATTTTCCATCCACATAAATGCAGATCCCTAGAGTGTCAGAAGGGGGAAATGGTATTTTCAAGTTCTTTTCATAAAGAACAGTGATTGCACTTCCTGGAGACACTCAGCTGATAGATAAGAACCCATGAATACCCCTATTGTGTTCGCTACGCTACGCCACTGATGAACATTTACGTTATTTTTTGACTATATGTTTATTTTTTTAAATTAAATTAAAAATTCTTTACTGTTGGAAGTTAGTCCTAAAGTGGAAGATGCAGAACTTGTAAACAAATAACATCGGGGGCTCATGCGAGCCATGGGCGCCCATATAGGAGGCAGGAGGGGGGGGGCTCGAGCCCCTCTTCCTTTGAAAATAGAACTTCCTTGCTTTTAGTACTTTTTTCTTTGCAAAAATGTAAAACATTTCTTCTCCGGCCATTAATGAATAAGTTATTAAAAATGTCAAATTTTAATGACTCTAATCTGTCCTGAAATCGGTTTCTATGGAGAAAATATCCAGTTAAACCACGGGGAAAATTTTTGAGTTCCCCCTTACAATTTTGCATATGGGCGCCTTTGACTGCGAGCAGTTCCAATATCATTTTAAAAATATGAATGTTGGGTTATTATAAGTTTTCGAAAAAAAATTATAACAATTTATTTTTTTTCTATAGTTAGTTCAGAAATTATAGCAATATCGCGATTCGTTGATTAGTTCTTCTTTGATGGAATCAATATTTAACATATTTCTTTTTTAAAATTTAGATTTCCCGAGAAGGGTCCTTTCAATCCAGGAAGCTTTCTGGGAAAGAATAGATTAATTTTGCAGCTTTTAAAAATGCAAAATGGAAGGAAGCACTCGGTAGTTTTTTTGGCAAAACGGTAAAGGCGAAACAAATATTTTTTTAGAGTGATATTATAGAGAAAATATGAGTAGTGATTCTGAGTTGGAGAATTTGATAGAGTCTTCAGAGGAAGAATATTCTTCTTCAGATAGCGAATCGGAAGATGATTCACTGGATTGTGTTAGAAATTGGTGCAAACTTGATTCAACATCTGCACAGATGAGCCCTCCACAATTTCAATTTACTGGAAATCCTGGAATAAAGCATGTAGTGGGAGATTTGGAAGATTCTTTAGAGTATTTCAATTTATTTTTCGACAGAGACATTGTTTCGTTCATTGTGTCCGAAACCAACGAATATGCTGCAGATTTTTTTGAAATTTCCGAACTTACTCCTGGATCGAGAGCTTTATCCTGGCAGAATACCAATGAAGATGAAATGAAAAGATTTATATCGTTGTTGTTACTGCAGGGAATAGTACAGAAACCTGTAGAAAAATGGTTTTGGTCGAAAAGACCATCAATATATACCTCATTTTTCGGGAAAATAATGACCGAAAAAAGGTATGGTCTCATCATGAAATTTTTGCATTTTGAGAATGATTCATCAAATTTTAACACCAGCAACCATCCAAATCCAAAGCTACGAAAAACTTTTGACCTACATGACAAAATTGTGCACAGATTTAAGACGGTTTACACTCCGGAACAAAATATATCAATAGATGAGTCTCTGATAGCATTCAAGGGGCGCCTAGCGTGGAAACAATACATTCCAAGCAAAAGAGCGCGTTTTGGGATTAAACTCTACCAGCTCTGTGAATCCCAGAGTGGTTATATATGGAATTCCGTTACTTACACAGGAAAAGGTACGACATTTAATTCTGAGTTTGATGATTTTGGACTGTCCACCAAAAGTGTTCTTTCTTTGCTTAGTGATCTTACTGGGAAGAGTTACTGCTTAACAAAGGACAATTTCTATACAACTCCGGAGCTAGCGGAAATCCTCATACAGGAAAAAACTTGATATTTGTGGAACCATGAAATCGAACAGAAAAGGACTACCTCCTTTGCTGAAGACCACAGAACTCAAAAGAGGTGAAATCACAGCCTTTCAAAAAGGAAAAATTTGCATGATGAAATGGAAGGACAAAAAACCGGTAATCATGCTTAGTACACTTCATAACAATGAAATGGTTGAAGTGCAGCCCAAACATACAAAATCTACTGCCATATTTAAACCAAAGGCAGTAGTGTTTTATAACAATACAATGGGAGGAGTTGACCGATCCGATCAGTGTATTTTATATTATCCTGTGACTAGGAATCGGCAACGTAAGTATTACAAGAAAATATTTCGCTATTTGTTGAGCCAAATTGAGATTCGTTTTATACAAAAAAAAACAAGAGACTTTAACTCATATAGAGTTTCGTTTGAAACTTGTGGAAAGACTTATAGAGGAAAGCATCAGTGTAAATTCTTCTAAAACGAATGTTACAGCCAAAACTACTGATAATGTAGCGCGATTGTTAGGGAGGCATTTTCCTTCTTATGTAAAAGAACAACCTGCAAGAAAAAAAAAATCCATCCAGAAAGTGTGCAGTGTGTTGCGGTAAGACCAATGATAATGGCAAGCGCATAAGACGGGAAATACGATTCGAATGTGAAGAATGTGATGTCGGACTTTGTGCTGCTCCATGCTTCAAAATTTATCATACAGCATTAATAATTTAATTTTTATTTATGTAACTTTTATCCCAAATTATTTGTATAATACCATATTGAAAATTCTGAAAATAGCGATTATTTTTATTTTAAATTTGGTTTTCTCTTTCAGAACTTTTGTGTAATTGCCTTTTCTAAAAATATAGAAGTTTCATTCAGTATCTTGTTGAAAATACAGGAATGATAAGGATTTGTTTTAAATTTTATTAGTTCTAGTGTTCTTGAGCATAATAGTGTCACGTCACGAAAATAATTGGCTGCATTCATTACTTAAGTTTAAATAATTACATATGGCTAAAAATATTTTTATTTAGTTCAATTTCATTTTTGATGCATTTTAAATGATATTTTCAATCATTTTGCATTTTAGATGACTCTTTGCTTTATATATCTCAACATTGTGTTTCTTATGTAGCTTGCTTCGTTTCGTTATTTTATTACAATATTCACTCTCTTATTATTCAAGCAAGATTTCCTCTTTTATCAGTATTTAAAAAGAGCTTTCGGCTTGCTTTAAATTTAGGTACATGGCTGTTTTCAATTTGTTTCATATTGTAACATACATATTTTAAATTCTTATGATTTAAGCCTTAAATAATTCAAGTTGCTGAATTTTCCTTTCATTACCAAAATATCATTTAGTTCAACCAGTCAGCATGAAGGTACTTTTGTAATATTTCTATTGCTAAAAAATTGTATTTATGCTTTCTCATAATATCACTTTATTAACCTGAAACCTCTAAGACTTAAACTATTAAAAATTCTTATTAGTTTAATTCTATAGTGTATTGAATTTATAAGATTTCTTTCTGATATTACTCTTCGATTTTTACATTGATATGTATTTAATAAAAATGCATCTTTTTTCTGAATATGAAAAGTATTTTTTCTCTTTCTCGTGTGTGTGTGCGCGCCTTACAGATCAAAAATGTTTGTTCAATAATTTTTTAAATCCATGTTTTTAAAAGGATATTATTAGAAAATTAATTTTTCACAACAGTAAAAATTAGTTCTTCTTCGTGTATTACGTTTGATTGCCAGAAATTAATTTAACATGAGTAATTAAAAAATGTCTAATGGATGTTTTGCTACCTTTCAATGTATTTTAAAGCATATTCTTTCAGTCAAAAGCAAGGTTCTATCGTTATTGTTGTTTATATAGATCAAATTTTAAGAAGCATATTTCAATCCTCTGCTTACTAACTGTAAGACTACCCAGCTAAGCAAGAAAGGTATTTATTTCTCTTAAAAGTTGAAACGTAAACTTAGTCTACTCATGGAATTCATCTTGCCATTACTTGTTCTCATTTACCTGTTTACAATCGTACCTTAAAAAAAAAAAAAAATAGAAGAAAAAAGTTTCGCAAAATGTCTAGATACACCTTTCTAGCTTAATAATGCTGAAATAGCTTAAATTTATTTGTTACTATCATTTGTCCATATCAAACCAGAATGTGCAGACGTAAATTATTTTTTACTATGACTACAAATTCATTACGAAATTAAATCTACTGAAAGATTTCCCACAAACAGCCAGAAACTTATATCCTTTTCGGCTTCTAAAAACGTTATCTTGGGTAGTAATTTTGTGGTGAAAATTACTTCAAAAATCGAAAGAATGGAGGAACTAATACTGTAGTCGGGTTGGGGGGGGGGGGATTAAATTGGCCATTTAAATATGAATTAAAATTTTTATTTTGAAAACAAGTATAGGTGTGCTTAAAGACATTAAAATATCTAAGATTATACGATGGCGATAAGATAGATGTAACAAATGAAAAACACCACGGAGTAAAATTAAGCTAATGACTTAAAAGAGCATAATTGATATTTCTGTACAGCCAGAAGGACGTAAGTCCAAAAATTACGAATTTCTGTTTATTAGTGCATTGTAGTGCCTTTTTTCGATACTCATATGATATTCATATACAGTAAGAAGAAACTGACAGATATCTAAGCAAACAACTGAATTAGAATAAACCAGGGCTGAGGAGTCGGAAGAAAAATGGCCGACTCCGACTCCTGGATTTTGAAAGATACGACTCCAACTCCGACTCCGGCTTTTTTATTTATTTATTTTTTTTTCAAATCCCCTCCCCCTTATGGAAAATCTTTAAACAGAGATTGAAACATTAATTCCTTTTTATGGAATTTTCGCGTTGTATTTTATTGTAAACCTAGATGCATACAACGTAAGAAGTTCAATTTGAAAATCAAATTATCATATAGTTGCGATTTCTAAAGTGAGATTACTGAGAAATCAGTGTTTTAAAAATTGAAAGAATTAATTTACTCCCCTTTAATGTTAAATAAATAGATGTTGATCAAACCCAGCGTTTTCAATTTTTTAAAGCTGTAACATGAGAGAGAAAAAAAAACGTTTTTGCTAAGTCCAAAAACTTTTCTTGAGAAGGGGCGCCCTCTCCCCTCCCGAGTGACACCCATCTGGTGGGTGACACCTAAACTTAAATTCAGAGTCTATAAAAATTGAAATCCTTTAATTCTGAAAAAAATCCCCCATTATAAATATTAAATTTCATCTTAAAAAATTCAACGAAAACATTGCACTATATTGCGGGGAGAGATGGGGGACATGTACGTCTGGAGCAAATTTTACACAAACCGCGGTGGTATACAGCTTTGTACGAATTGCTTTTACTATACCTACATTTCTTGGCTCAATTTTAATTTTATTCTTTTTGACAGTTTTAGAATTAACCTTAATATGAAGATTTTAAAATTAACTACAATTATTGAGAGTTGTAACCAATAAATCATGTACTAATTTTATTTTGTGCTTTTTAGTGATAACCAGGCTTTCTTTAGATTAAAAAAAAAACATTTATATTTTATCGGATCTCTTGGATTTGCGCTTTCGTGCCAACATTTATTTGAATTTACCAAGCACCGTCAGAAGTTTCCCGACTTGCTCAAACGATACATTCCTTTTACTCTTTTAAAACTGAGATCGAGGTAAAAAAAAATAAATTATTATGTTTATATGAAAGTAATTACTTTGAAAATGTTAGGCACAAAACTGTGTGCCGACAGTTGCTGTCGGTTAAATAAAGTTAAAAAATAAGAAAATTAGAAGATTACTGCGTAGGTAGCTGTTACAGAAACCTCGATAAACAATCAAGTCAGCTGATTGCCACAATGACAGTTATTGTAGTCAGTTTTTTTAAAAATTGCAAGGAGAGTCGGTGAAAATTAACGAAAAAAAGAAACCAGGAGTTCGGAGTCGGTATGTTTCGAACGACTCCGACTCCTTTACCCCAAAACCACTCCGACTCTTCGACTACGAATCCACAGACCTGGAATAAACAACTATAGCATAGTATTGAACAAAAATAAATTTTGCTTGTTTCTATATATAAATTTGGGGTTTTTGGAAAAATTTTACTCTATTTTCTGAAGAAAAGATTGAAGGCTTTATTTCAAATTATATTTCTAAACTGCGAAGATAAATTGAGTCTACTGCTTTAAAATTACAGCTGGCAGCTCGTAAATAAGATGAACATTCCTTTACAATGACTGTTTAGCAAACCACAAGGAAACGAAGCTTCAATGCAGAAAATCCAGACAACGTGAATTTGAATAGATGAAAAGGTCTATTCAAGACCCAAGGAGGTGAGTGAGCTGTCAATTTGGGTTCCACCTTGATGAGAAATAAGGGGGGTTGACAACAGAGTAGCTGGCATTTTTGGAGCATGTGCGTGCCGATGCGACGGTTCCAAACAGAGGAATTTCTTCACGATGGGTGAGATATTTTTAGCACGTTTAGGGGAGACGATCCACTTTAAGGATTAAAGTGGAAAGAGTCAGAGGCAGAGGAGATGCATAGATTTATATCTCTTCTCTACTGCAAGGAATTACCCTAAAGCCCGTAGCGAAAATTTTCCACAAGGGAAATTTTCAATCGGTATTTTGCCAGAGAAGGGTATTTCAATTGACGAATCGTGACTAGCATATAATGGATTGCTGGGGAGCTTCGTAAATCCAGAAGTGGATATATATGGAACTCGATCATTTACATTGGCTAGGATACAGCTTATCAAGAACATTTTTGGAACAATAAAGGCAAATAGAAATGGCCTATATTTTGAGATAAGACGAAAAGGAAAGTTAGCGAAACATTAAACCCTAGCAAAAAAGAAGAGTTGCAAGACAGAAGTGCTCAGAGCTGATCCGAAAGTATAAACGAGCAGTCGGTAGCAATGATCATTCCGAAACAACTTCAAGCTATGAACCAACGGAAGAGGAATCAGAGCCACGAGATGACCTAAAGAAAGATATTCTTCGAAGGTATAAGCGAAATTCCACTTTTTTGGTTAAACCGTACAGTAGTCAAATAAAACCGAGCGATTCGATCGAACAGTCGAACAGACGTAAAACAGTGTCGGCTGAAAATCGTGAACCGATTTTCCAGCCTTTAAGGTAAACATTTAATGTCTGTCGTTCAAAATGGATGAAAGTTGGCATAGCATCTGCTCTTAAGTGTTATAATGCTGGAACCATATACCGCTCTCAACAACTCACTTTGGGCTGATGGAATGATACATGAATCGCGAAACGGTCAAGAAAATCTTCTACAATCCCCTAAAGAACTGCCCAGATTAAGGGATAAGGATTTTTTTTTCTTCAGAAGCATCGAATGACAGAAATAAATGATTACCAGCTAGCCCATAATTATAATAAAATGAAGCCACGTCGTTTTTGCCCAAGAAGTGGCAAACCTGACCACTACTTAAAAGCAACTGCAATACGCCCGATAAAGGAACACTTTCCCCATATTCAGCAGGGATTCTAGCAGGAACTGAGTAGTGCGTAATGATGCCTGCTGGTCTTGCGTTTGAAGTGAATAACTGGCACACAACTCTCAAATATAGTGCCACACTCTTAGATCAGTCCACTGCTGGAGAAGTAATTGCTTTTTCATTCTGATCTGAGAAATACTTGAAAGAAGAGAGGTGCTCTTTACACTGATGAAATAACAGCCAATTGGCGAAAATGATAGGAAACTGTGGGAAAAGGCGTAACTCTGCATCCATACCTAGGTTTACGCCACTTAAAATAATTCACTCTGAAAAAGGTAACTGCAGCGTAATTTTTGCAACAAATTTAAAGATACACTTCGTACGCAGACAACTCTGCATCCATGGACAGTTTTACGCCATTTCAAATAATTCACCACGAGAAAGGTAACTCGTTCGACAAATGGAAGAAAGCATTAGTGAAAATATTTCCCAAACGAATGCTACAGTCAAAAAGCTGATAAATAGCGCGATTATTGCGTAGGCATTTAATTGCGAAAGAGATTTACTGTGGACGATCAGTCAGACGATCGATCAGACCAGAAATTAATCTAACGATAACGGTTTGTCTAACGAAACTATTACCAGAAGCTGATCGAAACAGCGGAAACGCATACTTTATCCGAATGTATACACGAGTAGTCGGAAGCAATGAATCTTCCGAAGCAGCAGCTTCAAGCTGTGAACCAGCGGAAGATGAAACAGAGCAACAAGATGACCTAGAACAAGAAATTCCTCGAAGGTAAAAGCGAAATTTCCAGTTTTCTGGTTAAACCGCACTGTAGTCCAATAAGTTTTTCGTGCAAAATGGATAAAAGCTGGCATAGCATTTGCTCTTAGGTGTTTATTGCTGTGTCCATATACCGCTCTCAACGCTTTGAGCTGATGGAATGATACATAAATCGCTAAACGCTCTAGAAATTTTGCTACAATCCCTTAAAGAACTGCCCAAACTAGGTGTAAGGATTTTTTCATTTGGAAGCATTGAATGTCAAAAATAAATGATTATCAGCTACGCCATAACTATAAAAAGAACCCGATTAAGGAACACTTTCCGCATAACTTGCTGCTTTAGCATATTCCAAAAGAGTAACTCTGTATCCATATCCAGGTTTACACCACTTAAAATAATTCACCATGAAAAAGGTAACTGCAGCGTAATTTTTTCAACACGTAGAAAAATATACTTGGTGCGCAGACAAATCTGCAACCATGGGCAGTTTAACGCCACTTCAAACAGTTTACCAAGAAAAAGGTAACTCGTTTGACTATCAGAAGAAAGTATTAGTGAAAATATTTCCCAAACGAATGCTACAGCCAAAGCTGATAATTAGCGTGAGTATTGGGTAGACATTTTATTGTGAAAGAGATTTATTGTGAACGATCACTCTTAAAGCATAATAAATCCATCCTGAAAGTTTGCGGTATGTTGTGCTAAGAAAAGTGACAATGGCAAGCATAAAAGACTAGAAACAAGATTCGAATGTGATTTTGGACTCTTACTGGACCTGGTTATGCAGACATACACCACAAAGTAGTACGTTAGATCTCGTATAGTTTACAAATTTACTGCACACGAAGACGTTCCGCACCGCCCATGTGCGAAACCATAGTAAACTGAAAAGCAAAATGTCTCTCGGAGATGGGTGCTACGCACGAACAGTTCAAAAACATCGCTCCAATAAAAGAGGAGGAAAGGTGTACTAAATTCCGAATCTTCAGAAGACAGCGTAGAAAGATTATCAGAAGAACCACAACAGAAAACTGAATCAGTTGTTGACTTGGTAAAAAAAAGGAGGTCATCCAGTTTACCAACTGATGCTCTACACACAGAGCAACATCAGGTGTCTACAGATGAATCAAAGGAACGAGCCAAATCCGATCTTGAAAAATGCGGGAGAGATATTGCGTTATGCTTCTGCGTCATTCAATTTCAGCAAGGTAGCGATGAAGAAATCAATGTCGAAGTAACATTTTCAAGAAGCTAAAAGTGTGGTTACCGAGTCAAACTACAAGGATCTTCCAATTTCATCAATTTGTGGTGTAGGAATAAATGCTGCAGAAATTTCCAAAGAAGCAGAAACTCTGGCTGTCGAAGCAGATGAAAAATATTTTTCAATTTCAGAGCGAAGTGAGCTATTTAATGTCGAAAAAAATTCTGAGCAAGCTAATGAAGCTTTCAGCATGATTGCTGAGCCGGACAACTTGTTTCCAATTTGAAAAGGACTCGACGAAGAAGCCAGTGAAGTGTGTGGCAGTCTTTCTAAGACGGATGAAAATGATCTTTCAATTTCAACAAATCGCTGTGAAGAAAAGAATGTCGAAGAGGTATCTTCTATGGAAGTTTTAGTTTCTGAGTCAGATAAGAATTCCTTTCTAAATGAGTGAAGAAGAAAATTCTAAGGAAGCTGGTAAAACTCATAGCAAAATGACTCCGAAGGATATTTCAGACATTTCGCTCTTGATTTCAAGAAGTCCAGGCAAAGAAGTAAATACCGAAAAAACTACGAATGAAGCTAATGAGACTGCCGACATGGTTGCTGAATCACATATTTCATCAACAATTTCATATAATCAAGACGAAGAAATGAATGTCGAAAAAATTGCGAAGGTGTCCAGTGAAACTACTGGCATGGTTACACAACCGAATATTTCGTATTTAACTTTAACAGGTCAAGACGGAAAAATGAATGTTGTACTTGTTGTCAAATTCAACAAGTGCAGACGAAGAAAAGACTGCCGCGGAAGCTTCAAAGAAAACTAGTGAGGCTGCAGGAAGTGTTGCTCAGTCAGATGCTTTGCTTTCAATTTCAGCAAGTCAAGGTAAAGAAATGAATGTCGCAGAAGCTTCAGAGAAAATTAGATAGGCTGTTGGAAGTGATGCTCAGTTGGATGCTTCGCTTTCAATTTTAACAAGTCAAGACGAAAAAATGAGTGTCGAAGAAGCTGTACAGAAAAGTAGTGAAGCAGATGGCAAGGTTACAGAGTCAGATCTAAAACATATTTCGCCTGTTGGCATATCTCTTGATGAGGAACAAATGGATACATCGTGAGGTGAAGAGGTGGTACAAGCAACAGTGGAAGTATTAATAGATCATCTAAATCAAATCGAACGCTTACAGAACTTGGAGAGTTTATTTTATAATAGACTGTCTTTTTAATTTCAAAAGGACTTAAGTATGTGGCAATCTTTCTAAGACGAATGAAAACAATCTTTCAATTCCAACAAATCGCTGTAAAGAAAAGAATGTCGAAGAAGTAACTTCTAAGGAAACTTTAGTTTCTGACGAAGATGAGAAATTTTTTTCTAAATCAGAAGGTGAAAGTGAAGAAATTAGTGAGGAAGAAAATTCTAAGGAAGCTGGTAAAGCTCATAGAAAAGTGACTCGGAAGGATAGTCCGTACATTTCGCTTTTAATTTCAAAAAGTCCAAGCACAAAAGTAAATACCAAACAGAACAGACGTAAAACAGTATCGGCTAAAAATCGTGAACCAATTTTCCAGCCTTTAAGGTAAACATTCGATGTCTGTCGTTCAAAATGGATGAAAAATGGCATAGCATCTGCTCCTAAGTGTTATATTGCTGGAACCATATAGAGTTCTCAACAACTCACTTTGGGCTGATGGAATGATACATGAATCGCGAAACGCCCAAGAAAATCTTCTACAATCCCCTAAAGAACTGCCCAGACTAAGTGCATAAGGATTTTCTTTTCTTCAGAAGCATCGAATGACAGAAATAAATGATTGCCAGCTAGCCCATAATTGTAATAAAATGAAGCCATGTCGTTTTTGCCCAAGAAGTGGCAAACCTGACCACTACTTAAAAGCAACTGCAATACGCCGGATAAAGGAACACTTTCCCCATATTCAGCAGGGATTCTAGCAGGAACTGAGTAGTGCGTAACGATGCCTGCTGGTCTTGCGTTTTGAAGTGAATAACTGGCACACAACTCTCAAATATAGTGCCACGCTCTTACATCAGTCCACTGCTGGAGAAGTAATTGCTTTTTCATTCTGATCTGAGAAATACTTGAAAGAAGAGAGGTGCTCTTTACACTGATGAAATAACAGCCAATTGGCGAAAATGATAGGAAACTGTGGGAAAAGGCGTAACTCTGTATCCATACCTAGGTTTACGCCACTTAAAATAATTCACTATGAAAAAGGTAACTGCAGCGTAATTTTTGAAACAAATTTAAAGATACACTTCGTACGCAGACAACTCTGCATCCATGGATAGTTTTACGCCATTTCAAATAATTCACCACGAGAAAGGTAACTCGTTCGACAAATGGAAGAAAGCATTAGTGAAAATATTTCCCAAACGAATGCTACAGTCAAAGCTGATAAATAGCGCGATTATTGCGTAGGCATTTTATTGTGAAAGAGATCTACTCTGAACGATCAATCTTACAGGACAATAAATCCATCCTGAAAATGTGCGTTATGTTGTGCTAAGAAAAGTGACAATGGCAAGCGCGAAAGACCAGAAATTAGATTCAAATTAATCTGATAATAACGGTTTGCCTAACGATCTTGACAATACTGCGCCTTAAAATCGTTTTGAGCCTTCGTTCTGACGGACGGAAACTTCTACCAGAAGCTGATCGAAACAGGGGAAACGCATACTTTATCCGAATGTATACACGAGTAGTCGGAAGCAATGAATCTACCGAAGCAGCAACTTCAAGCTATGAACCAGCGGAAGATGAAACAGAGCAACAAGATGACCTAGAACAAGAAATTCCTCGAAGGTAAAAGCGAAATTCCAGTTTTCTGGTTAAACCGTACTGTAGTCCAATAAGTCTTTCGTGCAAAATGGATAAAAGCCGGCGTAGCATTTGCTCTTAAGTGCTCTATTGCTGTGTTCATATAACGCTCTCAACGCTTTGGGCTGATGGAATGATACATAAATCGCTAAATGCTCAAGAAATTTTGCTACAATCCCTAAAAGAACTGCCCAGACTAGGTGTAAGGATTTTTTCTTTTGGAAGCATTGAATGTCAGAAATAAATGATTATCAGCTACGCCATGAATATAAAAAGAACCCGATTAAGGAACACTTTCCGCATAACTTGCTGCTTTAGCATATTCCAAAAGGGTAACTCTGTATCCATATCCAAGTTTACATCACTTAAAATAATTCACCATGAAAAATGTAACTGCAGCGTATTTTTTTCAACACGTAGAACCGCTAGAACCGCTTTTGCATTTCGATTCATTTATAGTTCGAGAAATACTTGGAAGAAGAGAGGTGCTCTTGACACTGATAAGCTAAAACTTTCTGAAGGAACCATAATTTAACTTGCTGCTTTAGCATATTCCAAAAGGGTATCTCTGTATCCATATGTAGATTTACGCCACTTAAAATAATTCACCATGAAAAAGGTAACTGTAGCGTAATTTTTTCAACAAGGACAAAAATATACTTCATGCGCAGACAACTCCGCATCCATGGCCAGTTTAACGCCACCTCTAACAGTTCACCAAGAAAAGGTAACTCGTTTGACTAACAGAAGAAAGTATTAGTGAAAATATTTCTCAAACGAATGCTACAGCCAAAGCGGATAATTAGCGTGACTATTGGGTAGACATTTTATTGTGAAAGAGATTTATTGTGAACGATCAATCTTAAAGCATAATAAATCCATCCCGAAAGTTTGCGTTATGTTGTGCTAAGAAAACTGACATTGGCAAGCATGAAAGACTAGAAACAAGATTCGAATGTTATTTTGGACCCTTACTGGACCTGGTTATGCAGACATACATCAAAGTAGTACGTTAGATCTCGCACAGTTTACAAATTTACTGCACACGAAGACGTTCCGCACCGCCCATGTGCGAAACCATAGTAAACTGAAAAGCAAAAAGTCTCTCGGAGACGGTGCTACGCACGAACAGTTCAAAAAAATCGCTCCAATAAATGAGGAGGAAAGGGGTTTACTAGATTCCGAATCTTTGGAAGACAGCGTAGAAAAATTATCAGAAGAACCACAACAGAAAACTGAATCAGTTGTTGACGTGGTAGAAAAAAGGAGGTCATCCAGTTTACCAACTGATGCTCTACACACAGAGCAACATCAGGTGTCTACAGATGAATTAAAGGAACGAGCCAAATCCGATCTTGAAAAATGCGGGAGAAATATTGCGTTATGCTTATGCGTCATTCAATTTCAGCAAGTAGCGGTGAAGAAATTAATGTCGAAGTAACATTTTCAAGAAGTTAAAAGTGTGGTTACTGAGTCAAATAAGAATGGTCTTACAATTCCATCAATTTGTGGTGTACTTCTTTCTAAATCAGAAGGTGAAAGTGAAGAAATTAGTGAGGAGGAAAATTCTAAAGAAGCTCATAGCAAACTGACTCGGAAGGATAGTCCGTACATTTCACTTTTAATTTCAAAACTTCCAAGCACAAAAGTAAATACCAAAGAAACTACAAAAGAAGCTGATGAAACCGCCGACAAGGTTGCTGAGTCAAACATTTCGTTAACATTTTCATCAAATCAAGACGAAGAAATGAGTGCCGAAGAAACTGCGAAGGTGTCCAGTGAAACTACTGGCACGGTTAAACAACCAAATATTTCGTATTCAACTTTAACAAGTCAAGAGGGAAAAATGAATGTTGGAGATGCTTCTATGGGAACTAGTGGAGCAGTCGGCAGAGTTGCTGAGCTGATTATTTTGTTTTCAATTTCAACAAGTACAGACGAAAGAAAGACTGCTGCAGAAGCTTCAAAGAAATCTAGCGAGGCTGCTGGAAGTGATGCTCTGTTGGATGCTTCGGTTTCAAAATCAACAAGAAAGACGAAAAAATGAATGTCGAAGAAGCTGTACTGAAAAGTAGTGAAACGGATGTCAAGGTTACAGAGTCAGATATAGTAGCATATCCATTACAGTATTGGCAGTTTTTGGTGCTTTTAAAGTCGATTTGAGATTTTTTTTCAAACGACAATTAAGTACACGGAATATCATTTTGCAGTACACGGAATATCATAAACCGAAGTATATACTAATTCACGAATAGCCCCTAATAAGATGTGTTGCTTTGGCGTCTTTGGGGAAAGATAACTCTACTTCCATGGGCAATTCTACGCCACTAAAAATAATTCACAACGAAAAAGAAAATTGCTACGTAATTCCTTGACCGATAGAAAAATTCACTTCATGCATAGAGGGAGAAAATAATAGTTTTATTGAAGAATTTTTATTGAGTACGTTTCGGGAGGGGGGGGGGGGAGGTCCTCAGAAGGACGAAACGGAAATTTTTATGATAAATCGTAGAAACGAGTAAAATATGCAGTTCAAATGACTCGTGCAAGAACCTCAGGTGTTTAAAGCCTAAAAAACCTTTTAAATTCGTAATATTTTCACGAGGAGAAAATTTCATTTCTTGTGCCCATTAAGTTCAAGAAGTTTGTCTCCGAACGTGCCCTCAAAATGCAGGAAATTTTGTTTTTTGAAAACTCCGATATTACCTGCAGATCCAGTGCTTTATCCGACACACCAATGATAAATCAATGCAATCTACGGACAACTTTACGCCACTTAAAATAATTCACCACGAAAAAGGTAACTGCAGCATAATTTTATGACACACAGAAAAACTTACTTCATGCACTGGTAAATCTCAGGAAATTTGACACCAACCAAGCAAAACTAATTGCAATTCACAAATAACCCGCAGATGATATGGTGATACAAACAAATTTGCAAACATTTTGTTTCAACAAAAGAGGAGCAAATAATTTTCTTATTCCAATATATTGAATGACTGAAGCATAAGATTGCCTATGACAAAACATGAGTCTTGATGCTATTCTGGTATTGTAAGACCGCTTGCTCAAGCAGTGCTAAACGTGAATTTCTTTGATGAATCAAAGAAACGAGTAATATTTGAAATTCAAATGACTCCTGTGAGAAACTCATGTAGTTGTGTGAATCCTAAAAAGAAGAGTGCCTATGAAATGTAGAGAAAAGACGGTTAAAACTATAAAAGCATCAATTTTCAATTCCGCATTCATATAATTGGTATCTTTTGGAAAGGAATTGTTTTCCTTAGAGAAGAAATTATACAATTCTGCTACAACTTCCTCAAGTATAATAGCAACATAAAAATCATTCAACGCTTCAGAAAGGTAGTAAAAAACTTGCACAATCTTTAGAAACTTTGTTCGGAGAGTTACCCATAAATTATGGTCAAGGAGAAACTTAAAGTCTCTTTCATCCAGGGAATTATCTTCCTACTAAATTTCACTGTTATTGCGCGGAGTTGTGCAGAAACCGGTAGAAAAACTGTTTCGTTTGGTGTTAAAAATAGTCTATATATATTCCACATTTTTCAGAAAAATGATAGGATCTGATTATGAAGTTTGGACAGCAACGCCTTCTCCATTATGAGAAACTGAATGTGATTGGATGCAGAAGATATAATGCTGCGTTTAAAATTTATGATAGTGTATGATGCTCATTTTAAAGTAGTGGTTCAATTCCACGCCACGTAAAATAATTCACCACGAGAAAGGTAGCAGCAAATAACTTTCGGAAACCTTAAATGACTGAAGAGCTGTGAAGTATAATTAAGTGCTCATGCTGAGAAGTACAACGAAATTTGGAAGCAGCTTTGAAAGACAGCTTCAGCTGTATTCAGGAAAATAATCGTCATTTTGAGTTTGACTTATAGAAACAAAGAATCACCCAGTACATATTATTTAATTTAACTCGTCTACCAGATACAAAGAAGTCTTCTGAAGCTAGTTGCAGAGATCGACTTGTGGAAAATCATCTGTAGAACTGCAACTTTTATAGTAAAAGTGCCTGATGTAGAGGCCTCAAAATCTGCCGTATCGCAACCGGTTGAATCATATTATAGCTATGGTAATGGAATACTAAAACACATGAGGAAGTTCTGCTTGGTGTGGTACCCTCACTGACTGAAATGACATTTTAATATGATGGGTAGGAGTATTGTATGTGGTCTCTTGACAACCTGACCTGTATATGTGGAAGCCACCTGAAAAAACAAGGCATAGTGAAGGATAACAATCGATAACTTAAAGTCACTTTCGTCCAGGCAATTCTGGGCCTATTAAATTTCATTCTTGTTACTACACGGGGTTGTGCAGAAACCGGTAGAGAAAATTTGTTTCGTTTGGTCCAAAAAAAATCTATATATATACCCCTCCAAAAAGTAACTGATAAGCAAAAACACTCTCGCTCGTCAATGGAGGACATGCACGAACAGTTCAAAACTATTGAATTTCGTTGTTGTTACTGCACGGGGCTGTGCAGAAACCGGTAGAAAAATATTGTTTAGTTTGGTCCAAAAAAATCTATACATATGCCACATTTTTGGGGAAAATAATAGGATCTGATGATGAAGTTTTGAGAAAAATGCATTCTCTATTATGAGAGACTGAATGTGATTGGATGCAGAAGATATAATGCTGCGTTTAAAATTTATTCGGAAAAATAATCGTTGTTTTGACTCTGACTTGATTCAGCGAAACAGATCATCGTTCCAGTTGATTCTCAAAAAACATGTCTCCCTACAAAAATGGATGAAACAAGTGGTTTAGCAAAAACCAAACTTAAAGACCGATAGATTTTCTGAATGGGAATTATAAATTGTAATGTTCCATGTCCATCCCGATAAAGGCAACAGCTGCTTAATTCTTCATTGTGATAGTTGAATATTTCATTTCTAGTACATACAAAAATTCCGTACTTAGAGAAGATTCCGGTACCAGAAAGAAGTATCAGAAGTATAAAATGTTGAAGTAATGGAAGAGGAAATAAAGCAGCAAAATGAAACGGCAACTCGCTAATGGGTGCTATGCACGAATAGTTCAAAATTTTCACTCCCATAAAAGAGGAAGAAAGGGGTTTACTGGATTCCGAATCTTCGGAAGACAGTGCAGAAAGATTATCAGAAGCACCACAACAGAAAACTTAATCAGTTGTCAACTCTGTAGAAAAAAGGAGGTCATCCAGTTCACTTTACTGATGCTCTACCCGAAGCGCAACACGAGGCGCCTTCAGATGAATCAGTGGAATGAGCAAAATCCGAAAGACGATGTATCTCTCAGTAAAAGTTCTTTGAAGAAAGTTCTTGAAAAATGCGGGAAAGCTATTGCGCTCATGAAAGGTCATAATAGGTAACTCAAAAAAGAAGCTGAAATGCATACACTATCAGAGTGTATACTAGAGTTGTCTGATGAATCAGGCATTGAAAAAGGAACAAAAAATCCTGCTAAATTAAATGTTGCTCCAAGTGAAGAAGAAGAAGCAGCTCCAAATCCTTTACCAAAGGAGAATCAAAATGTTGAAGTTCTTAATTTTCTGCCTGAAATAAGATATGTTCAAAGGTATTTCGGTTGAGAACAAATTTCATGCCAAAATGGAGAGTGTGATCTAATGGAATGTTGATGGTATTGAACGATCTTTTCGGTGTTGTGCAACTACTGTACAGTTTTGTTGTAGGAAATCCAAAAATACAAAATCAAAGTTGAGAACTGTGATGTCGCTCTCCTATATGCGGGATGGCATTGCAGTTTGAAAACATTGTTAAGGCAATAGAAGAAATCATTGACGACAAGTCTGATATGAAAGCGAGGGCAACAGACAAAGGAATTCTACATCAATAAATACCGTTGAATATTTGTAATCAGAACCATCATTTCGAATTTTTCAGGGGAGAGAAGCAAAGGGTGTACGCTCGACGGTTATTGTATTTTTATCGAAAAATAAAACAATAACCCTATCCACTTAAAGTAAAGGCAAAACTTAAAGACCGATAGATTTTCTGAATGGTCCCCTTCATGTATTTCAACCCCTTTAGCTCTAAGATGAAAAACAGAGGTCTGCCACCTCACAAAAACATTTTTTGCCTAACAAGACAGACGTCCTTTATCCAAAAGAAACGGCACAATCAAAATTTAGTTATAAACGTGGTAAAATAATAGCATCTATGAGTAGTTTTTAGCTGTAGCTCTTAAAATAATTCACCACGAGAAAGGTAACAGCTGCGTTATTTTTTGACCAAACCTGCCAAAAACAAGAAGTTGAAACGGAAGTTGAACGGAAATCGCGAAATATTGAAAATGATGAAGCGAAGACATCTACAAGGCTACCCAAAGCTGGAGACAACCAGAAAGCTGAAAAATGTGCAGCACATGGAAAATTCAGCAAGGAAGCACAAACGGAGAACGATAAACCTCAGAGCAAGCAATATGCTTATTATCAGAGATAAGACGATGCTTATCTTACAAAGAACTTTCAACGGAAGAGCTTCAACTATTCTTAGCTTTGAACATTCTTATGGGCATCAACCCTAAGCGAAAAATAGAAATGCATTTATTGGTCAAAGGATTCATTACTTAGGTATAAAATTTCTCCACCCCATGATATTTTTACACTTTCCAAGCAAAAGTGTAGAGAATTCAAATGAAGTCTTAACATTTAGTTTCTAAGTTCAAAGGATGCTACAAAATTTAGCGGGATATCTGCATAGACGAATCCTTGCAACTGTACAAAGGAAGGTTGCATGGAAGCAGTACATGGCAAAAAAACGTGCACGATTTGGAATTAAATTTTTCATATAGTGTGAATCCTCAGCGGGTTACATTTCAAATGCTATTTTATACATTGGAAAGGATACCGATTTTGATTCAACATACATAAACTATGACTTTTTCACCACATGCATAATGAGCCTTATGGAAAATTTGTTGAACAAAGGCCATTGTCTATTTACGGACAACTTTTATAACTCCCCAGAACTAACTGAACTTCTGATCCAGAACAAAACAGACGTCTATGAAACTTTACGAACCCGACATCAGTAATCCAACCGATGGACCAGGGAGTACAATTGTAACAGCCAAATTCTATACTTCTCTGGAGCTTGCCAAGCTTTTAACCTAAGAAAAAAGCTGCTATCTACGGAACAATAAATTAAAACAGAAAAGGTTTACCTGTCGAGGTCAAAAGAAAATAAAAGTTAGCGAAATATCAAATCTTAGCTCCTGCTAAAAAGGTAACTGCAGCGTATTTTTTTCAATACGTAGAAAAAAATACTTAGCGAGCAGAGAACTCTGCATCCCTGGGCAGTTTTACACCACTCCAAATTGCGATTAACTGAAAGAGGTACAAATTTATAAGGTCTCTGTAAGTGTTGAACTGAACTTTGTTAAGACTTGATTCTCTGACTTGACTCAGCGAAACAGATCATCGTGGCAGTTGATTTTTAAAAAACCTGTCTCCCTCCAAAAATGGATGAATCGAGTGATTTAGCAAAAACAAAGCTTGAAGATCGATGGAAATTCTAAATAGGAATTATATGTTGAAATGTTTCATGTCCACCACGATAAAGACAACAGCTGCTTAACTCTTAATTGTGATAGTAGAAAAAGTGTTAACCCGAATGTCGAAGGAAGTTATGTCACAAGTGACGCCAAAGAAGCAACGTCAAATTCTGAACCAATGGAGGGAGAAATAAAGAAGAAAAATGAAACGATACAAGAAACTCTTCGAATGTCCAGGCTACTCCAAAAAGCAATTGATAAGCAAAAACACTCTTGCTCGCCAATGAGTGTTATGCACGAACAGTTCAAAGCATTCACTTCAATGAAAGGAAAGAAGGACACTCGATTTGGCACACTGAATGAAATTTACTCGATTCCGAATCTTCGGAAGACAGTGTAGAAATATTATCAGAAGCACCACAACAGAAAACTGAATCAGTTGTCCACTTGGTAGAAAAAAAGAGGTCATCCAGTTTATCAACTGATGCTCTACCCAAAGCAAAAATGCAAACAGTTCAAAACTACCACCGAATCTGAAGGACAAATAAAACTCTCGGTAAAAGCATGTGAGAAGATTAGCCACAAAAAGAAAAGTCTTTTGAAGAAAGCTCTTGAAAAATGCGGGAAAGCCATTGCGTGCATGGAAGGTACTGATAGGAAAGTCCAAAAAGAAGCCGAAATGCACAGTGCTCTTGACACTGAGGAGCTAAAACTTTCTAAAGAATACTGGATCAGAGAAACCCTGAAAGAAACTTATTAATCGTAATTTAACGAGCTGTTTCAGCATATTTCAAAAGGGTAACAGTGTATGCATATTCAGGTTTACGCCACCTAAAATAATTCACCATGAAAAAGGTTGATTAACAGAAGAAAGCATTAGTAAAAATATTTCCCAAACGAATGCTACAGCCAAAGCTGATAATTATTATTGGGTAGGCACAAAAAAGTACGTAAGATCTCATATAGTTTACAAATTTACTGCACATGATGACGTTCCGCATCACCCGTGTGCGAAACCACAGCAAACTGAAGAGAAAAAGTCTTTCGTAGATGAGCGCTATGCATGACCAGTTCAAAACCATCACTCCAATAAAAAAAAGTAGGAAAGGCGTTTACTCGATTCCGAATCTTCGGAAGACAGTGTATAAAGATTATCAGAAGTACCACAATAGAAATCTGAATCAGTTGTCAACTTGGTAGAAAAAGGAGGTCATCTAGTTTGACATCTAATGCTCTACCCGAAGCGCAACATGAGGTGTCTTCAGATGAATCAAAGAAACGGACCAAATCTGAAGGATAAATTAAACATTCGGTAAAAGTAGGTGAGAAGTCTAGCCCGAAAAAGAAAAGTCGAAATGCTTACAGATTATATTTGATGCCGGGGGAACTTGGGCACCGTTGTGAGACAATTTGCGGCTGTAGTATCGTTCTGTGCTATGGGAATGCAACTCACCGATACCAAGTCAAAAGTAAATGGTGTGATTTAAGACTCACTAAGAGGGAAATTTGTTCGAATGAAAAAAGAAAGAATGATGATTGGTGGAGAAGGAGGGTGGAGCTGCTGTTCAGAACCAGTTTCTCGCCTCAGTCATAATTGTCCTGGTGTAGCTACTTTTGTGCCATAATTAATGAGGTAGATCATGTAGTAGATCCTTTGTGAATGACACAGATAGTTCCCTAGAACGCATGTCTTCTGCATCGCTTTTAGATTTCTCAGAAGAATTCATATATCTGGTTAAACATTCCGGTATATAAATCTGAAAATCAGACTTCGCTCAAATCGCGTGGAGACTGCTCTGCATTTGTTTTTATTCAGGTGAAATACCGACGTGTTAAGATTAAAGGCGCAAGATGGCATTGACTGCTGCACAAAAACTAGGAATTTACTTACTGGGATTTGGAGTTGCTTTTCTTATTGGATGTGCCATTATGTTCTACGCAACGACAGCCCAAACCATGTGCATCATTTTCGTGATGTGCCTCAAAAAAAAAAAAAAAAAAAAAAAAAAAAAAAAAAAAAAAAACGTGCACGATGTGGAATTAGCGAAATATCAAATCTTAGCCGAAAGAAAAAATGTGTGTGACTGAGTTGCAAGATAGAAGTTCTCAAAACTAAGCCGCTAATGATGGGAGAAAATGATGGGAAGCTGCGGCGAAGCTTTTGATCTTATAAAAATACATAACGTGCTTATCCAACAGTCAAAACGCATACCTTATCCAAATGTACACAAGAGCATTGGGAAGCAATGAACCTTCCGAAGCAGCAGCTTCAAGCTATGAACCAACGGAAGAGGAATCAGAGCCACAAGATGACCTAGAGCAAGCCATTGCACTGAGTTTTGACATTTTTCAATGCAACAAGTCGGGACGAAGAAATGAACGTCGATGAAACTTGTGAAGCTAGTCGAATTCGACTAGCGTTGCTGAGTCGAATGTAAGAGATACTTTAGATCCAAGTTTGAAAGTCGTGACAAAAGAAATGAATGTCGAAGAATCTTAAAAAGAAGGTAGCATTACTTGTGGCAGTGCTCGTGAGCCGGACTTGAAATATTTTTCAATTTCAAGCAGCCCAAGTGAAAAAAGGAATGTAGGAGAAACTTCTAGAGATGCTTAATGCATGGCTGCCAATGCAGACAACCAAACCAAGATAAAGAATCGAATGTCAAAAATATTTCGAAAGAAGCTGAGAGTATGGATACCCACTCAATAAAAAAGGTCTTTCAATTTCAAAGAGTAGAAATGAACAAATGAATGTAGAAGAAAATTCCAGGGAAGCTTGTGACGCTGCCGCGAGAGTTTTCCAACCGGATAACACGCTTTCAATTTTAAAATGCCTTGACGAAGAAATGATTATCCAAAAAACTTCAAAGGAAACTGAAGAAGCTTGAGGTGATGTTTCTCAGTCAGATGTAAAAAACCTCTCAATTGCAACAAGTACCAGTGATGAAACCAAAGTAGAAGTAATTTTAAAGAAGCAAAAAGTGTGGATGCAGAAGATATAATGCTGCGTGTAAAATTTATTCGGAAAAATAATCGTTGTTTTGACTCTGACTTGATTCAGCGAAACAGATCATCGTGGCAGTTGATTTTTAAAAAACCTGTCTCCCTCCAAAAATGGATGAATCGAGTGATTTAGCAAAAACAGAGCCTGAAGATCGATGGAAATGCTAAATAGGAATTATATGTTGAAATGTTTCATGTCCACCACGATAAAGACAACAGCTGCTTAACTCTTCATTGTGATAGTAGAAAAAGTGCTAACCCGAATGTCGGAGGAAGTTATGTCACACGTGACGCCAAAGAAGCAGCGTCAAATGCTGAACCAATGGAGGAAGAAATAAAGCAGAAAAATGAAACGATGCGTGAAACTCTTCGAATGTCCAGGCTACTCCAAAAAGCAATTGATAAGCAAAAACACTCTTGCTCGCCAATGAGTGTTATGCACGAACAGTTCAAAACATTCACTTCAATGACAGGAAAGAAGGACACTCGATTTGGCACACTGAATGAAATTTACTCGATTCCGAATCTTCGGAAGACAGTGTAGAAATATTATCAGAAGCACCACAACAGAAAACTGAATCAGTTGTCCACTTGGTAGAAAAAAAGAGGTCATCCAGTTTATCAACTGATGCTCTACCCAAAGCAAAAATGCAAACAGTTCAAAACTACCACCGAATCTGAAGGACAAATAAAACTCTCGGTAAAAGCATGTGAGAAGATTAGCCACAAAAAGAAAAGTCTTTTGAAGAAAGCTCTTGAAAAATGCGGGAAAGCCATTGCGTGCATGGAAGGTACTGATAGGAAAGTCCAAAAAGAAACCGAAATGCACAGTGCTCTTGACACTGAGGAGCTAAAACTTTCTAAAGAATACTGGATCAGAGAAACCCTGAAAGAAACTTATTAATCGTAATTTAACGAGCTGTTTCAGCATATTTCAAAAGGGTAACAGTGTATGCATATTCAGGTTTACGCCACCTAAAATAATTCACCATGAAAAAGGTTGATTAACAGAAGAAAGCATTAGTAAAAATATTTCCCAAACGAATGCTACAGCCAAAGCTGATAATTATTATTGGGTAGGCACAAAAAAGTACGTAAGATCTCATATAGTTTACAAATTTACTGCACATGATGACGTTCCGCATCACCCGTGTGCGAAACCACAGCAAACTGAAGAGAAAAAGTCTTTCGTAGATGAGCGCTATGCATGACCAGTTCAAAACCATCACTCCAATAAAAAAAAGTAGGAAAGGCGTTTACTAGATTCCGAATCTTCGGAAGACAGTGTATAAAGATTATCAGAAGTACCACAATAGAAATCTGAATCAGTTGTCAACTTGGTAGAAAAAGGAGGTCATCTAGTTTGACATCTAATGCTCTACCCGAAGCGCAACATGAGGTGTCTTCAGATGAATCAAAGAAACGGACCAAATCTGAAGGATAAATTAAACATTCGGTAAAAGTAGGTGAGAAGTCTAGCCCGAAAAAGAAAAGTCGAAATGCTTACAGATTATATTTGATGCCGGGGGAACTTGGGCACCGTTGTGAGACAATTTGCGGCTGTAGTATCGTTCTGTGCTATGGGAATGCAACTCACCGATACCAAGTCAAAAGTAAATGGTGTGATTTAAGACTCACTAAGAGGGAAATTTGTTCGAATGAAAAAAGAAAGAATGATGATTGGTGGAGAAGGAGGGTGGAGCTGCTGTTCAGAACCAGTTTCTCGCCTCAGTCATAATTGTCCTGGTGTAGCTACTTTTGTGCCATAATTAATGAGGTAGATCATGTAGTAGATCCTTTGTGAATGACACAGATAGTTCCCTAGAACGCATGTCTTCTGCATCGCTTTTAGATTTCTCAGAAGAATTCATATATCTGGTTAAACATTCCGGTATATAAATCTGAAAATCAGACTTCGCTCAAATCGCGTGGAGACTGCTCTGCATTTGTTTTTATTCAGGTGAAATACCGACGTGTTAAGATTAAAGGCGCAAGATGGCATTGACTGCTGCACAAAAACTAGGAATTTACTTACTGGGATTTGGAGTTGCTTTTCTTATTGGATGTGCCATTATGTTCTACGCAACGACAGCCCAAACCATGTGCATCATTTTCGTGATGTGCCTCAAAAAAAAAAAAAAAAAAAAAAAAAAAAAAAAAAAAAAACGTGCACGATGTGGAATTAGCGAAATATCAAATCTTAGCCGAAAGAAAAAATGTGTGTGACTGAGTTGCAAGATAGAAGTTCTCAAAACTAAGCCGCTAATGATGGGAGAAAATGATGGGAAGCTGCGGCGAAGCTTTTGATCTTATAAAAATACATAACGTGCTTATCCAACAGTCAAAACGCATACCTTATCCAAATGTACACAAGAGCATTGGGAAGCAATGAACCTTCCGAAGCAGCAGCTTCAAGCTATGAACCAACGGAAGAGGAATCAGAGCCACAAGATGACCTAGAGCAAGCCATTGCACTGAGTTTTGACATTTTTCAATGCAACAAGTCGGGACGAAGAAATGAACGTCGATGAAACTTGTGAAGCTAGTCGAATTCGACTAGCGTTGCTGAGTCGAATGTAAGAGATACTTTAGATCCAAGTTTGAAAGTCGTGACAAAAGAAATGAATGTCGAAGAATCTTAAAAAGAAGGTAGCATTACTTGTGGCAGTGCTCGTGAGCCGGACTTGAAATATTTTTCAATTTCAAGCAGCCCAAGTGAAAAAAGGAATGTAGGAGAAACTTCTAGAGATGCTTAATGCATGGCTGCCAATGCAGACAACCAAACCAAGATAAAGAATCGAATGTCAAAAATATTTCGAAAGAAGCTGAGAGTATGGATACCCACTCAATAAAAAAGGTCTTTCAATTTCAAAGAGTAGAAATGAACAAATGAATGTAGAAGAAAATTCCAGGGAAGCTTGTGACGCTGCCGCGAGAGTTTTCCAACCGGATAACACGCTTTCAATTTTAAAATGCCTTGACGAAGAAATGATTATCCAAAAAACTTCAAAGGAAACTGAAGAAGCTTGAGGTGATGTTTCTCAGTCAGATGTAAAAAACCTCTCAATTGCAACAAGTACCAGTGATGAAACCAAAGTAGAAGTAATTTTAAAGAAGCAAAAAGTGTGGATGCAGAAGATATAATGCTGCGTGTAAAATTTATTCGGAAAAATAATCGTTGTTTTGACTCTGACTTGATTCAGCGAAACAGATCATCGTGGCAGTTGATTTTTAAAAAACCTGTCTCCCTCCAAAAATGGATGAATCGAGTGATTTAGCAAAAACAGAGCCTGAAGATCGATGGAAATGCTAAATAGGAATTATATGTTGAAATGTTTCATGTCCACCACGATAAAGACAACAGCTGCTTAACTCTTCATTGTGATAGTAGAAAAAGTGCTAACCCGAATGTCGGAGGAAGTTATGTCACACGTGACGCCAAAGAAGCAGCGTCAAATGCTGAACCAATGGAGGAAGAAATAAAGCAGAAAAATGAAACGATGCGTGAAACTCTTCGAATGTCCAGGCTACTCCAAAAAGCAATTGATAAGCAAAAACACTCTTGCTCGCCAATGAGTGTTATGCACGAACAGTTCAAAACATTCACTTCAATGACAGGAAAGAAGGACACTCGATTTGACACACTGAATGAAATTTACTCGATTCCGAATCTTCGGAAGACAGTGTAGAAATATTATCAGAAGCACCACAACAGAAAACTGAATCAGTTGTCAACTTGGTAGAAAAAAAGAGGTCATCCAGTTAATCAACTGATGCTCTACCCGAAGCAAAAATGCAAACAGTTCAAAACTACCACCGAATCTGAAGGACAAATAAAACTCTCGGTAAAGGTATGTGAGAAGTTTAGCCACAAAAAAAAGTCTTTTGAAGAAAGCTCTTGAAAAATGCGGGAAAGCCATTGCGTGCATGGAAGGTGCTGATAGGAAAGTCCAAAAAGAAGCCGAAATGCAGTGCTCTTGACACTGAGGAGCTAAAACTTTCTAAAGAATACTGGATCAGAGAAACTCTGAAAGAAACTTATTAATCGTAATTTAACGAGCTGTTTCAGCATATTTCAAAAGGGTAACAGTGTATGCATATTCAGGTTTACGCCACCTAAAATAATTCACCATGAAAAAGGTTGATTAACAGAAGAAAGCATTAGTAAAAATATTTCCCAAACGAATGCTACAGCCAAAGCTGATAATTATTATTGGGTAGGCACAAAAAAGTACGTAAGATCTCATATAGTTTACAAATTTACTGCACATGATGACGTTCCGCATCACCCGTGTGCGAAACCACAGCAAACTGAAGAGAAAAAGTCTTTCGTAGATGAGCGCTATGCATGACCAGTTCAAAACCATCACTCCAATAAAAAAAAGTAGGAAAGGCGTTTACTCGATTCCGAATCTTCGGAAGACAGTGTATAAAGATTATCAGAAGTACCACAATAGAAATCTGAATCAGTTGTCAACTTGGTAGAAAAAGGAGGTCATCTAGTTTGACATCTAATGCTCTACCCGAAGCGCAACATGAGGTGTCTTCAGATGAATCAAAGAAACGGACCAAATCTGAAGGATAAATTAAACATTCGGTAAAAGTAGGTGAGAAGTCTAGCCCGAAAAAGAAAAGTCGAAATGCTTACGGATTATATTTGATGCCAGGGGAACTTGGGCACCGTTGTGAGACAATTTGCGGCTGTAGTATCGTTCTGTGCTATGGGAGTGCAACTCACCGATACCAAGTCAAAAATAAATGGTGTGATTTAAGACTCATTAAGATGGAAATTTGTTCCAATGAAAAAAGAAAGAATGAAGATTGGTGGAGGAGGAGGGTGGAGCTGCTGTTCAGAACCAGTTTCTCGCCTCAGTCATAATTGTCCTGGTTAAGCTACTTTTGTGCCATAATTAATGAGGTAGATCTTGTAGTAGATCCTTTGTGAATGACACAGACAGTTCCCTAGAACGCATGTCTTCTGCATCGCTTTTGGATATCTCAGAAGAATTCATATATCTGGTTAAACATTCCGGTATATAAATCTGAAAGTCAGACTTCGCTCAAATCGCGTGGAGACTGCTCTGCGTTTGTTTTTATTCAGGTGAAATACCGACGTGTTAAGATTAAAGGCGCAAGATGGCATTGACTGCTGCACAAAAACTAGGAATTTACTTACTGGGATTTGGAGTTGCTTTTCTTATTGGATGTGCCATTATGTTCTACGCAACGACAGCCCTAACCATGTGCATCATTTTCGTGATGTGCCTCAAAAAAAAAAAAAAAAAAAAAAAAAAAAAACAACGTGCACGATGTGGAATTAGCGAAATATCAAATCTTAGCCGAAAGAAAAAATGTGTGTGACTGAGTTGCAAGATAGAAGTTCTCAAAACTAAGCCGCTAATGATGGGAGAAAATGATGGGAAGCTGCGGCGAAGCTTTTGATCTTATAAAAATACATAACGTGCTTATCCAACAGTCAAAACGCATACCTTATCCAAATGTATACAAGAGCATTGGGAAGCAATGAACCTTCCGAAGCAGCAGCTTCAAGCTATGAACCAACGAAGAGGAATCAGAGCCACAAGATGACCTAGAGCAAGCCATTGCACTGAGGTTCGACATTTTTCAATGCAACAAGTCGGGACGAAGAAATGAACGTCGATGAAACTTGTGAAGCTAGTCGAATTCGACTAGCGTTGCTGAGTCGAATGTAAGAGATACTTTAGATCCAAGTGTGAAAGTCGTGACAAAAGAAATGAATGTCGAAGAATCTTAAAAAGAAGGTAGCATTACTTGTGGCAGTGCTCGTGAGCCGGACTTGAAATATTTTTCAATTTCAAGCAGCCCAAGTGAAAAAAGGAATGTTGGAGAAACTTCTAAAGATGCTTAATGCATGGCTGCCAATGCATACAACCAAACCAAGATAAAGAATCGAATGTCAAAAATATTTCGAAAGAAGCTGAGAGTATGGATACCCACTCAATAAAAAAGGTCTTTCAATTTCAAAGAGTAGAAATGAACAAATGAATGTAGAAGAAAATTCCAGGGAAGCTTGTGACGCTGCCGCAAGAGTTTTCCAACCGGATAACACGCTTTCAATTTTAAAATGCCTTGACGAAGAAATGATTATCCAAAAAACTTCAAAGGAAACTGAAGAAGCTTGAGGTGATGTTTCTCAGTCAGATGTAAAAAACCTCTCAATTGCAACAAGTACCAGTGATGAAACCAAAGTAGAAGTAATTTTAAAGAAGCAAAAAGTGTGGATGCGGAAGATATAATGCTGCGTGTAAAATTTATTCGGAAAAATAATCGTTGTTTTGACTCTGACTTGATTCAGCGAAACAGATCATCGTGACAGTTGATTTTTAAAAAACCTGTCTCCCTCCAAAAATGGATGAATCGAGTGATTTAGCAAAAACAGAGCCTGAAGATCGATGGAAATGCTAAATAGGAATTATATGTTGAAATGTTTCACGTCCACCACGATAAAGACAACAGCTGCTTAACTCTTCATTGTGATAGTAGAAAAAGTGCTAACCCGAATGTCGGAGGAAGTTATGTCACACGTGACGCCAAAGAAGCAGCGTCAAATGCTGAACCAATGGAGGAAGAAATAAAGCAGAAAAATGAAACGATGTGTGAAACTCTTCGAATGTCCAGGCTACTCCAAAAAGCAATTGATAAGCAAAAACACTCTTGCTCGCCAATGAGTGTTATGCACGAACAGTTCAAAACATTCACTTCAATGAAAGGAAAGAAGGACACTCGATTTGACACACTGAATGAAATTTACTCGATTCCGAATCTTCGGAAGACAGTGTAGAAATATTATCAGAAGCACCACAACAGAAAACTGAATCAGTTGTCAACTTGGTAGAAAAAAAGAGGTCATCCAGTTAATCAACTGATGCTCTACACTGTCAAAAATGAAACGCTCAATTTTGACGATTCGGCAATCCTCGAGCACTATTTCGTTATTTTCGACGATCCTTTTGTCACCGAATCACGTGATATTTGACGAAACCAGAAATCTCATATTTTTCACGAAATTATTTCGTCCCGATTTCGTCACATTGCGGGGCATTCTGGGAGTTTTCGTTTCAATCTTGTACTTGCTCGTTAAATTATCTTACCTCAATTATTCTAAAGGATTCATTAAAAAGGTTAGTATTTATTGAAATTTGTATGTGCAATGTGCCTTCTTTTATGTATTGTTACATTTTTGTTTAGTGTTGTGTTTATAGTTGTATTTAAAACACATTAAAATTGAAAACGAGCGGTTCGATTAGGTTTAGAATTCTGTGTGTGTTAACTTTGAGTCGCCTCCACGTTAGGCTTAGTTAGCGTTGTTTTTTTTTTTTTTTTAATTGTAAAAGAAAATGTTGGTTCGTTGACATTTGTTTTCAAAAGCGTACTTCCTATTTCGTTAAAAAAATTACAAACATGACCAAAGAGTTTGTACGAATTTAAACTTACAAAAAAAAAAAAAAAAAAACCCTCCACCGTAGCTTAACTAACACAGATGATAAATACAGCGCTTTTATAAAAGGCATAGAACTTTGAAGCTTTTAATTTCAACATGGAATATATTACATGGTTATGTGTTTTCATTCTTCTCCATGAATTTTACAAAAATAATTCTGTTAAACGAAGTGTATTTTTTAGTTTAATAATTCAAATTTGTTTCATTCTGCATTTTTATTTTCTTGAACAAATACTATATACCAATCCCCCAATATGCTTACCAGCTTACCCCACGTTGTTTATATAATCTCTTTCCCTGCGGCAGATGTTCCTAGCAATAAGTGCTTATGTTCATTATTTGTGCAGTCTTTTTTTTTTACTTGCATAAAACATGAAGTAAAGTAAATATCAATTTGATAAAATCATTTTAAGATAGAGAAAATATTAATTTCCATACGGAACTCTATCTTTGTGCTTGATATTTCAGCAGAATATTTTCAGTATTTTTTCAATTTTTCCGCAAATTAAAATAAATTATTGAAGTGAAGTTTTAATGTTTAACCTCGATTTAAAAAGAAAAAAAGAAAAGATAGTATAGCATGTTTGAAAATTGTAATAACAATAATAAGCATTTATTGTTGTTTATTTTCCACTTCATGCACTAAATTTATAAGTTTTTCTATGTCAATTTGTGTTACATGATTTGTCATAATTATGAATTTTTCCATTATACATAGTTTCTACAGCTAAAATAAATGCAGCATTAATTTTATTGCCATATTTGCCGCCTCAAGATATTGTCAACAAAAAGTGAGAAATCCCGGTCTTCATTAAATCAGACTAGGAAGCATTTTATAGATGAACTTCCAATAAATCCAAATCTTTTAATTGGAGTTGTGATTTTGCTGGATATAAAGTAAAATGTCTGAAAATTTAACCGAACTTCAATTGAAAAATTGAAAGGATAATGAAAATATATGAAAAATTAAAAGGATAATGAAAATATATGATAAGCTTTATATATGTAACAAGCTTTGCTCACCACTTTAGTCCCTATTTTCATTATATACCTTTGAAAAAAATCCATTGATATCAGTCAATTAATTCTCAAGACACAAACAAACAAGAAAATGGACTTTTTTTATTTGGTTTCCCCTATCTTTGGCAGCTTTCCTCCCTTGGCGTTTTTTCATTTACTGCGTGAAAATTGCATATTTTAAAAATCAAATATGCTTAGTTAAAATGTGATACTCCCTTCGTCTCCGTCCCAAACTAGTAAGTAGAGCTACGTTTGAATATTTTTGTACAAGTGATTGATTCTGATGATTTTATGATTTTGTTCGAATATTTTTTAAAGATTTCAAGGTACTATACTATCAATTATTAACTTTACTTGGCAAGCATTCCCTCTTAAAATCATTACCAGCTGAGTTAAAAAAAAATCCGAAGTACACACGCCCTTAAGCTACGCCCCATTTTGTAAGTACTCTACCCCCAGTGTTGCAGAAAAATCAGTTTTTTTTTCTACTAAATCCCTATCCATCAGCTAGAAGGTAGCTTTATGTAATTACTAGTTAATTTATGAAATGGAGCATGGCGTCGAGTGTTGGAGCCCTGGGTTTTTTGACTCTAATTTGGTAGTGGTTTAAGGAGGTAAAGCTCGGTAAGTAAATGTTGTTTATTGATAACATAGCACAATAAAATCTCTGAAAAAAGTGCAAATAAAGTCATAATCACCAGTTTCAGTACTACTTAATTCATAACTACTTTATTGGAACTAATTTGGGTAGGGGGGGGGGAGTACTTCAGAAAACATTCGTGAAGAAAACGGAACACGAAAATCGGAAAAAAAACGGTGTATTTTGGCTATCGGTTAAAATAAAAAATAAATTAAAAAAAAAATCACAGATTAACAATTTTCGCACTTTTGATTTTTTTTTATAGCTCAAAAAAATTAAAATTTACGACTTGATGTGCAAAAGAATTAACTCGTTTAATGGCTAAATAATGCTGATTCTCGATAAATTGAAGAAACTCTAATTCTAGAATATTATTCAGAAATTAATTTCAAAAACTAACTGAGAGTCTAGCTGCCTAAATAAAAATTTTGTTCATCCGCAGTAAAAATAACTCATTCTTGCAATCTGCTTGAAAAAAAGCTGTCAGCATCGAAATAATCATATATTTTGAAAAATATGAAAATTAAATCAGATGCTTTTCAAAGTCACAAAGCGAATCGTAGCTTTTTAACTTAAGGAAAAAAAACTCAGATTTTGAAAGAAATCGTGAAAACATGTTTTATTTCAGAAATAAACTGCTGAATTTAATCGTAAAACTTTCCTCGAAATAGAAAAAAGATCCATGTGCATGAGGGCATACACCCATGGACTTAAACCTTTACTTATTATGTATAATTCTCTTTTTAAAACTTTTTTAGGATAGATCCAACATCACGGAGATAATCGGAACAAGGACAGACGAAGACTTTTTCATAATTATAACAATATTCTAAATAATCGTATATTATACATTGATTTCATGTTACACATGTTTGGAAATAAAAATAAAAACTTAGGGGTAAGAAGCAAAGGTATATTTTTATAATTATTTAACAAATATTACACTAAATTAATTTTAGCAAAAGATTTATTCCACATCTGCATTTTTTTAAGATTTATATTCTCAAATACCTTTTGCAATCTTGGCAGAGAATCGTTTTCAAAGTATGAAGTATGAAATGCATGCAATAATAAAGTTCCTGTATTAAACATAAATTTGGCCAAATAAACATTCTACATACAAGCAAAATTAATAAAACAAATAATTAATTGGAAAAAGAAAAAGGTAAGCTTTTTCTTAAGATTATCTAATTTTATTTTCTGTATCTAATTTTTGAACAAATATGTACTAACTTAAAGTTGTCCATTTTATTGTTTTTTTTCTTTGAAATTTGTGGTATAAGTTGGATAAAAATCTTTTTTTTTTCTGGAATTTTTTCATGCGATGCAATGAAGAAGAAACTTCTCAACAATTTTCTCCCAAGCATATATCGATCTAACTGTGCATAAAAGTGGCACATGATTTATTTTTCCAGAACCCAATGTCTTGCTGAGGAAGTAGCACTTTTATATTCCCAGTAGGAGCAGGGCGATGTAGGAATTTCTACATCGTGATGCATCGCCATCCTTACATCGCGATGTAGCGATGTAGTTCAAACAGTTTGATATATTATTTCCGCTTTAGGAGCACCCCCCCTCCCCAATTAGGGGAGTTTTCCTTACAAAAATCCAGGCTTTTGTCAGATCTTTTTCTAATTTGGCACATAGGTTCTTTAATCACATGGGGTAGTACTCCATATGAATACTACCCCATGGGAAACTATCCTATGTGGATTTCCAACATCAAAGGATATCTGGGCCGAATCTGGAAAAGATCCGACGAAAACTGGATTTTTATAAGAAAAACTCCTTTGGGGTTTGCCACACATAGCGGGACGAAAACTACACTATGAGAATTCCGAAACATCAAAAGACAAATGTACCAAATTTGGAAGAGATCAGACAAAAACTGGATTCTTAAAAGACCCCCCCCCCCCCACACACACAAACACACGCGTGGTTTCCCACTCCATAGCGAACGAAAACGGGAATTCCCGAGCGGCAAAGGACATCTGTGACAATTTTGGAAAAGATATGATAAAACTGGTTTTAAGAAAACCCCTCATTTGGTGGTTGTCCCCCATAGCGGGGCGAAACTACCCTATGAGAATTCCTGAGCATCAATGAACGAACCTCTATGCCAAATTTAGGAAAGATCCGACAAAAAATGAATTTTTTTCTAGGAAAACCCCCATCGGGGTTGCCCCCCCCCTCACCCATACATTGACGAAAGCTAACCTCCGTGATTTCCTGAGCATCAAAGAACCTCTATGCCAAATTTAGAAAAGATCAGACAAAAACTTTTTTTATATAAGGAGAACTCCCAATGCGGGGTTGCTCCCCCCCCCCCCCTTCATGGAGGGTTGAAAACTACCATGTGTGAATTCCCGAGCATCAGAGGACCTCTGTTCCAAATTTGGAAAAGATATGATAAAAACTTTTTTTTTATAAGAACCCCTCCCGCATGGGGGTTGTCCCCTATAGCGGAAAGAAAACCACTCTATGAGAATTCCTGAGCATCAAATAACGAAACTCTGCCAAATTCGGAAAGATCCAACAAAAACTGGATTTTTTGTAGAAAAACTACCATAGGGGTTGCCCCCCCCCCCCCCCATAGAAGGCCGAAAACTACCCTGCGTGAATCCCCGTACATCAAAGAGCCTATGTGTCAAATTTTGGAAAGATCCGACAAAAATTGGATTTTTTTCAAGGAACGCCCCCCCCCCCCTCCCCTTATAAAGTGATGAAAACTACCCTGCGTGATTCTTGAGCATCTAAGAACCTCTGTGGCAAATTTAAAAAAGATCGGACAAAAACTTTTTTTTAATACGGAGAACCCCCAATGCGGGGTTGTCTGTCCCCCCCCCCCCCGCCCCCCACATAGAGGGACATAAACGACCTTGTGTGAATTCCCGAACCTCCAATAAGGAACCTCTGTGCCAAATTTGGAAAATATCCGACAAAAATTAGATTTTTTGAAGGAAAACCCCCATTATGGGGGGGGGTTAATTAAATACCATGGGGAGTTTAATCTGCAATGATTTGTTTTACCCTTTTTAAGAAGTTGTTTATTTGCATTTTTACATAAATAAAAATTTGCTTGACACATTTTATGTGCCTCTTTTTTTAACAATTACTTGTCTTTTTTTTATGGGGGGGGGCTGCAGGGCCGTTGTTTCCATTTTTTCCCAAATATGACAAAGAGTCTGTACTCAATAAAAATTTTACAGAAAACGAACTAAAACTACGGCCAGTCATGTGTAAAAACATGAATGTTCAAAAATCAAGACGGGAGGGGGGGAGTCAATTGACCCCCTGACCCCGTAAATGACGGCCCTGTGAAAGTGACTATACGCAATAAAGTGGGAAACTACGGTGGTAAGATTCTGAAGTTAGGACTTGATCACACGCACACAAATCTTATAAAATACAGTCGAACCTCGTTATAACGAACTTAAAGGGACCATTGAAATCGATTATTATAAAACGTGGTTCGCTTTATCCAAAAAGCAATAAACAATAAGACAAGGATTGCAAAAAAGTTCATTTTAGCAGTTATTTGTTTTAAGCGTGTTCGAATTAACGAAGTTCGACTGTATTCTCAAAAATAAAAAAAAAACTAATGTGCTCAAAGAAAAAAAAGGAAATAAATTTTCTCAAAAATTTACGAAATTAACGTCCTCAATTATGACGAAATTAATATGACGAAACTAATGCTCTTAAAACTACGAAAATGATCGTTAATTTGACGAAACTAGAATGAAGAAATATTTCGTTACATTTGACGAAATTCGATTCCTCAAACCACTAACAAAAGCAGTTTCTTCAATTTGACGAAATGTTCGCTCGGAGCATATCCCTGGAAGTGGTTTCGTCAAAAACGAAGAAAATTTCGTCAGATTTGAAAGTCCATTTCTGAGAGTGTACCCGAAGCAAAAATGCAAACAGTTCAAAACTACCACCGAATCTGAAGGACAAATAAAACTCTCGGTAAAGGTATGTGAGAAGTTTAGCCACAAAAAAAAGTCTTTTGAAGAAAGCTCTTGAAAAATGCGGGAAAGCCATTGCGTGCATGGAAGGTGCTGATAGGAAAGTCCAAAAAGAAGCCGAAATGCAGTGCTCTTGACACTGAGGAGCTAAAACTTTCTAAAGAATACTGGATCAGAGAAACCCTGAAAGAAACTTATTAATCGTAATTTAACGAGCTGTTTCAGCATATTTCAAAAGGGTAACAGTGTATGCATATTCAGGTTTACGCCACCTAAAATAATTCACCATGAAAAAGGTTGATTAACAGAAGAAAGCATTAGTAAAAATATTTCCCAAACGCATGCTACAGCCAAAGCTGATAATTATTATTGGGTAGGCACAAAAAAGTACGTAAGATCTCATATAGTTTAAAAATTTACTGCACATGATGACGATCCGCATCACCCGTGTGCGAAACCATAGCAAACTGAAGAGCAAAAAGTCTTTCGTAGATGAGCGCTATGCATGAACAGTTCAAAACCATCACTCAAATAAAAAAGTAGGAAAGGCGTTTACTAGATTCCGAATCTTCGGAAGACAGTGTACAAAGATTATCAAAAGTATAACAATAGAAAACTGAATCAGTTTTCAGCTTGGTAGAAAAAGGAGGTCATCTAGCTTGACATCTAATGCTCTACCCGAAGCGCAACATGAGGTGTCTTCAGATGAATCAAGGAAACGGACCAAATCTGAAGGATAAATTAAACATTCGGTAAAAGTAGGTCTAGCCCCAAAAAGAAAAGTCGAAATGCTTACAGATTATATTTGATGCCAGGGGAACTTGGGCACCGTTGTGAGACAATTTGCGGCTGTAGTATCGTTCTGTGCTATGGGAGTGCAACTCACCGATACCAAGTCAAAAATAAATGGTGTGATTTAAGACTCATTAAGATGGAAATTTGTTCCAATGAAAAAAGAAAGAATGAAGATTGGTGGAGGAGGAGGGTGGAGCTGCTGTTCAGAACCAGTTTCTCGCCTCAGTCATAATTGTCCTGGTTAAGCTACTTTTGTGCCATAATTAATGTGGTAGATCTTGTAGTAGATCCTTTGTGAATGACACAGACAGTTCCCTAGAACGCATGTCTTCTGCATCGCTTTTAGATATCTCAGAAGAATTCATATATCTGGTTAAACATTCCGGTATATAAATCTGAAAGTCAGACTTCGCTCAAATCGCGTGGAGACTGCTCTGCGTTTGTTTTTATTCAGGTGAAATACCGACGTGTTAAGATTAAAGGCGCAAGATGGCATTGACTGCTGCACAAAAACTAGGAATTTACTTACTGGGATTTGGAGTTGCTTTTCTTATTGGATGTGCCATTATGTTCTACGCAACGACAGCCCAAACCATGTGCATCATTTTCGTGATGTGCCTCAAAAAAAAAAAAAAACAACGTGCACGATGTGGAATTAGCGAAATATCAAATCTTAGCCGAAAGAAAAAATGTGTGTGACTGAGTTGCAAGATAGAAGTTCTCAAAACTAAGCCGCTAATGATGGGAGAAAATGATGGGAAGCTGCGGCGAAGCTTTTGATCTTATAAAAATACATAACGTGCTTATCCAACAGTCAAAACGCATACATTATCCAAATGTATACAAGAGCATTGGGAAGCAATGAACCTTCCGAAGCAGCAGCTTCAAGCTATGAACCAACGAAGAGGAATCAGAGCCACAAGATGACCTAGAGCAAGCCATTGCACTGAGTTTCGACATTTTTCAATGCAACAAGTCGGGACGAAGAAATGAACGTCGATGAAACTTGTGAAGCTAGTCGAATTCGACTAGCGTTGCTGAGTCGAATGTAAGAGATACTTTAGATCCAAGTTTGAAAGTCGTGACAAGAGAAATGAATGTCGAAGTATCTTAAAAAGAAGGTAGCATTACTTGTGGCAGTGCTCGTGAGCCGGACTTGAAATATTTTTCAATTTCAAGCAGCCCAAGTGAAAAAAGGAATGTAGGAGAAACTTCCAAAGATGCTTAATGCATGGCTGCCAATGCAGACAACCAAACCAAGATAAAGTTACAGGTAAATTGTAGGAAATTCGACTTCAACGACAGCAAAGACGATTCCAATTAACAATAACCAGCAGATGATATGATGGCATTAAAAAAAATGCATATATTATGCTTTAAAAAGAGGAGCAAAGAATTCATTTATCCAAAAACAGTGAATGGCTAAAGTAAATAATTGTCATCTATGCCATTCCGGTCTTTTAAAACCATTTGTTTAAGCAGTACTCCAAACGTGAAATTTTTCGATAAACCGAAGAAACGAGTACTATCTGAAATTCGAATGACTGCTCGAAAAACTCAGGCAAAGATTTCTTAATTCAAAAACAATGAATAGTGAAGTAAAAGATTGTCATCTATCCGCCATAACATTATGATCTTGGCGTAATTCTGGTCCCTTATGCCTAGATGCGTTATCAGATGCATTTTCCGATTGGACGCCTCTTAAAAGATAGCGAATCATTTTTATCGAAAAATGTCTAAAATGTCTTCGCTCAAAGTAAAGTATTCCACAAACTACTCCTCACAATTATTCCAGAAGAGGAAGTATTGGAATTCTTCATCACAACATAACGGAAATGAAAGAAAAGAAACTTTGAATGGCCAGGCAAATAAAGTTCTTATTTTTGGGCTGACAGAAGCATCAATCTTTGAACCTTCTTGTATACCAAGAACTGTTCGCAATTTCGATCGATCGTAATATCCCTCATGAGCGACGTTGAAAAATTCACTGCATACGGATAGTTGAAGGCAAGAAAACTAGTAGATTTTTGTTCTAGGTCAAAAGTACATGAAAAGTTGTTTTTTAAACGGGGTAGCAAGTACAATGGAACTCATTGCAGGATTGAGAAAAAATGAATTAGAACACAAGGAGCAAAAGATATTTTTTCTTCTGAGATCTTTCACCGAGTTACTTCTCTCTCCGACAATTCAGAGCCGCGTTGAATTTTCGCAATTTCGCTCAAGAAGTAATCTTTCGAAAGAATGATAACGAAATAGAAACTCATATCCGTCGTACAGATAATAGCCTGCACTTATGATATCGTTAAGCGTCAAATTATCACATCATGTGTAACCCAGAAGGTTTTCAAAATGTTTGGACGAAGATGCCTTTGTCAACGTTCTTCATCATAAAATTCTTACAAGATACCTACAAAAAATCCTCTGCTTTAAAATAATTCACCACGAGAAAGGTAACATTTGCGTTATTTTTGGCAAACAGAAATCTGTTTTAAAGTTTAGGACATTAGCCACCGAAAATGGCAAAATAAACAGTTGAAATACTTTGACAGTAAAAATCGAGTGCAACCAAGAGAAAGGTAAGGAAAACGAAATTTTTTGAACCATAGAAAAATTTACTTTATGCTCTGAAAAGCTGCAGGAAATCCAGATGATATTTTGACCAATTCTATAAATTGTGTAACAACAAAAGAGAAACAAAGAATTAAAAAAAAACAGGGCTACGAAGACCATCTTCCGAAGATGTTAAACCAGAGATATACTTTGACGTTATGACCACCTAGAAATAATAGAGTGCTTTAGACTCTCTTGGCAGTATTTGGTGTTTTTAAAGTCGATTTAAGGAATCAATTTGTCAGGACGATAAAAAAAAAAGAAAAAGAAATGTGACAAAAATTTCGAGAGCGTTTCACGAATACTTTCGAATTTTGTTCTGCGGAATACCATAAACCACGGCATTGGTTGCTGCACGAATGTCCCATAATGTGCTTTGTTGGCGTCTTAAAGGAAAAATAACTCTGTATCTATTTCAAAAGATTAATTCTGCTATGTGCTACTAAAAATAATTCACCACGAAAAAGGTAACTGCAGCGTGATTTTATGACACATAGAAAAACTTAGTTCATGAAACTACTAGAAAAACTTGCAGGTAAATTGCAGAAATTTCGACTTCAACTATAGCAAGACGATTCAGCTAGCTGATGATATGACGGCACAAAAAAAGTTGCATAAATTATGTTTTAAAAAGATGAATGTCTTAAAAAGAAGGATGCCTATTCAGTGTAGTAAAAAAGCGATTAAATATTGGAACTATAAAAAACATAAATTTGCGATTTCACTCTACTTAAAACAATTCATTACAAGAAAGATTTTTGCAAGAAGAAAATTTCACTTCTTGCGCACATCAAGTTTACATATCTATCTCTCATTCTTCGATATGAATGTATCTCCAATTGTGCCCTTTGAAACTGTACAGAAAATATTTAGTTTTACTTCAGAGCAATAAAAAGCATCCAAAACGTTTTGCGTCGGTAAGAATCTTTTAAAAATTATGAAATTATTTGAATGTATTTAATTTAAGTTCTGTTTGAAAGTAATTTTTTTTATTTTTTTAATCTGTTCATGTTGCACTACACTCTAAGATAGTGAAAAAAGGGGAGGGGGCGAAAACAGAAATTTTGTCTGCAAAAAGAGAATGTTTCATGACTACTGCTGCTATCTAGCATTGAAAGACGACTTTAAATTGAATAATTATGTAAGGAAGATTGTGATTTAAAGTGGCCTCTGAAGTTGCGAAAGAGAATGAAAAACTATTAATTGTATTTATGCCATAGCAGACGTTTGGATCCAGGTCCAAAAACCAGCGTAGTCAATTGGTATTAATTACAACTAACGGTTCCGAAATTTCTAATTTTATTTCGAGAGCACAATACTACTTGGAAATAATAAATAAAGCAGAATGGATGAATAGTGAACTAGCAGTATGTGACGAAAAGCTGTATGAGGCATTTTTTTTTCTCCTAAAGTTCCTATAATTCTGAAAGAGAAATGTATGCATACAGTATGAATGTATGACATACACTGAAAAAATTGTTAACGTGCATGAAAGAAAAGCAGTTTTGTGGGAAAAATCAATAGAGCTCTTGGATGGACTGTGTAATAAAATTAAATGCGTATCGCAGTATGTTAGTTGCAATTTTTGAAGTGTTTCAATTTTTCTACTCTTAAAACTTCTAACCTTTTTCATTGCTCTGAATTTATGAAACAAAAAATGAATGACAATATGTAACTAAGAGCAGGAAGGTATGACTAAATTTTTTCAATACACAAATGTCTGAGTATATCCACAATGTACTTTTATGAATAAACTGATTAGAAAAGGCAACGAGAATATTTATCCGTATGTGTTGAGTTAAGAGAAATATCTAGGTCCGTATTGTGCTTTTGTATTTCATTCTATCTCATCCACGTTAAAAATTTTGTAGGAATAATAAAAGAAAGTCCTGGTGATGTTTTCACATGTTTTAAAAATGCAGCAGTATAAACACAGCAATGCCCATAATGCGCTGCATAAAAATAAAAAGATAATTGAAATCATCGACGGTCTTTACACAAAGTATTAAATGCATTGAAAATTTAAACAATATGTAGTTGGTTAAATTTAAGAGTCTAAACTAAACCAAATGAAAAACCTCAAAGCTATGTTTAAATTTCATATCAAGTTCTTACGGTTTGAACAAAAGATGCAGTGTTGGAATCCAAAGCTATATGTTTAAAGCAGCCAAAATAAAAAATAAAAATAAATAAAAAAATGTGAAGGAAAAAAAAAAACTCAATCTAAGCCCAAAGACACAGCTTAAAAGCTGGTAGAAGCAAATATAACAATTTTCGGAAAAATCACTTCATAATCTTGAAGTATGGTATAAAAATCCTATAGTGTGTAAGTACGTAGTAGTTTATGAAACGAAAAGTCGTGATAAACCCAAAAAGGTCATTCTTTTATTGTTGTAAAGGTTGCTGTTTGTTAATTGATGCTGTGTCCAAAGTTAAAATTAACTCAACTTGGAACTGTACTCAAAGTATCAAGCAAGTGAAAAAGAAATAGATTTCATTTCTAGGCAACTGATGGAATTTCGGATGTAGAATAAAGCAAAAGAAACGACAGAGAATTCACAGTATTTTTTGGAGATTACGTTAAAAAATCATACTTCTTAGAAATTATGTGGAAGTGGATAAAAACACGAAATTATTAAAACCAGAACACAGTGAAAGCAGACCAAGAGGAAAGAAAAATGTGAAAAGAAAGCTCCAACCGAACCAAAGAAAACAAATAACGTACCATTTCGTATTTACAGGTCAAAATTAACTGAACTTCAGCGTCGGAAACGGGGGTCCTTGCCCTTTTCACTAGAGCGCGAGTCATCGAACACTAGCGTCACCACATGGTGAGAAAATAGCACCATACTTTCACCGCGACCTGCCGTAAATTTAGACAGATCAGAGGTCAAGTAAATCCCCTAAATACCGTACACACACACAGTTACATACCACAGTTGACCGTAGTCCCTCGCTAATGAAGCGACTTCCTCCTACGGTTGCTCAACCACAAATGGTCCGGGGATCTGGGGGCTTTTTTCACCCAAGAAATTTCCTACACACGGTGGCGCTGTACTACCGGGGAAAATCCTCAACGCTGATTGGTTGTAGGAGGTCACAAGCTTACGACGTCATGCCCTTTTGAATTTTTTGTCGGGAAAGGCGTGGCTTGAACTGAAAGAGGCGTGTCTTTCAGCGATTCAAAACATTTATGATTTTTCGTTGTCCTTATTCTGGAATGAAGTTTTTTGGGCATTATTAAATGGAATTAAATAATATTAACCAGTTATAGATCGTAGACGGGCATATTTATAGCAGCTCTAGGGCTATAATTTAAAATATTTATATTTATGAAAGCAACTAAAAAATGCATTACATGTCGGTATTTAAATTCAGATTGTTTCTGTTTACTGCGTATGAATTTCTTTTTTTTTTTTTTTTTTTTTTTTTTTTCAATGAAAGAACTATTGTAACAGAGAAGAAATGACTCCCCGCGAAATCAAAGCAAAACGAGACAAATACCCTTGAGCAATCACTAAAAATAAAAATAAAGGTTTAATTTCGGTTTAATACCCTGATTCATTCCTAATTTCACTGCGTTAAAAATAATTAATAAAGGATGTTAAGGTTTTGCAAAAATAAAACATCCTTTTTAAGTAGAAATTATATTTGCTTATAATTTTTTATTTGTTATTATTATTTCGTGCTGTTCTTAACTTGTAAAATTTGATCGTGGAAGGAAAATATGTTGAAGCTTATTGTGAAGAAATAATGCTTAGTTAAGAAAGAACAAATACATAAAAATTAGCAGAATTTTATCCTTTTATGAGAATTGTATTTGTATGAACTGAAATGTTATTAAAATGTTTTGCACGTTAAAAATAAATCCAAATTAGTGACGGGGCAATTTTACGGGATGATGTCTGAGCACCTTTACACACGTTCTTACTATGTCTTTCCTCTAAACGTGCCCTGACGCTTTTTTTTTTTTTTTTTTGCTCCGAACTGTCTTGAAACATCTTAGTATTTTCAGGCTATTTAGTTTAAAAAAATCAACATTTAATTTTCAATTGAGTTACAAATTCGTATCTTATAACTTATAATCATGTAGTGCTATCTTCATACCCGTTCAGCTTTTATTTCATACACTATTCAGTCTGTAATACATTTTCTTTATTTTAACAATGGTAAGACATTATGTTCACAACAACACGGAACCACGTTAGGTGTCAAAATAAATATGCGTAAACGTGCCCCGTTTCCGGGGCAAGTTTTCGAAACCGACTTTTACTCGAAAATACTTTTTTAACGGTTAAAAACACAAACATCATTTGCAACTATTCCGTCTTAGAGCATTAAAAACGTCATAGACTCAAAAGTTTTAGAAAATTCGTGAAAAAACATAAAATTTTCCATTTTTTGAAATTTTCAGGCTCGTTATACAATTGGAAGACACTATCCAATCTCATTTATTTATTTATTTATTCTTATTTTTTTTTTTTTTTTTAAGTCTTCACCAATCGCAACTTTTCCGTGCTATTGCAACTCGCAAAATAAATAAATAAAAAATAAAAATTAATTTGAATTTTGACATCTGGAATTTAAATTATGTTTTTCGCAATCACGAGTGTGTGTGTGTGTATATATGCTTGTGTGTTTGTGTCAGGTATGAGTGTGTGAGTGTGTGGGCAGTTGTGTGTATGAGTGTAGGTGTCTGTATGTATGCGTGTGTGTGTATGTGTATGTGTGTATGTGTTTGTTTGTACGTGCGTGTATGTGTAGGATATTGACGCAACCTGAAGACCGTTTTCGCTATAGGAGCAGCATCGTGAGGAGCCGGTCGACGGTTTTGCTGCAGAGGGTGCTGGCGAGAAAATAAAATGATAGCTCATCAAAACAGTCAAATGAAAGCAATAAGCAATCGTGATTGCTCAAAAAAAACAAAAATCCCTTTTTTTGCTCCACCCTATTGAACATTGATAGATTGTGATATTCTAACTGAACTAGCTCTGAAACTGTCAAGTGCGTCATTTTCCACGCAAAAGAAAAAGCTGCAAAAGATTTTATTCTCGATGCAAATGATTATAAAGTTATCAATCATTTATTAAGTTCATAAATTTTTTGGTTAATATATTCTTGATTTGTTTAATAATGATTGAGAGTTAAAACATTTTGTTACTCGAGAGTTGAACTTTTTTATTTTTTTCAATTAATAGTTATTTTATAAAATTACGTTTCTTACAATGTATAATTTTGCATTTCATAATTTCAAGATACATATTTCAATGAAATTTTGTAACCTAGATTTGCACTTTTTTTTTTCTTTTTGCCTATGTTTGTATACTAACATACTGAAAATATTTGATTGACCGAAAATGTTTAAGAATTTAAACACAGTTTTTGAAATTATGAAACTGCACAACTAAAATATTTTCAGAGAATCTTCTCGACTTCATGTTTATAGCAGTTAATGTTTTATTTTCATCTAAAATGATTACTTGAATTTCAGAGAATTATTTTTATCGTGAAAAACTTTGACTTAAGCTGGAACCTGAGTCAAACGAGAGAGAGAGAGAGAGAGAGCTAATATTAGTATAAACGTTAGTACACAAGAAAGTAGCCTTATGTACTTCAAGAATAATTTCTGATTTATTAAATACAATTCTTAAAAATAATATTAAATTTTTTTAAACCCGTTACTGAATGCTTTTCAAACTGCATATACAGTGGCTCCTAAAAGTGTTCGTACACTTACGATTTTTTATGAAATACGCCATTATCCATTCGTTAAAATTAATATTTTGGATGAGTATTTAATTATAAGATCTATGATTTATTTTCAACAAAACTACATGAAATTTTTTAATAACATAATAAAACTTGATTTTTAAGAGATCAATAATCAAAAAGTGTCAGAAACTTAATCTCACAAAAGTCTTCGTACACTTTGAAAAAATGTCAAAAAACTAGTCAATAATTTAACTTTTTACTAATTTATTAATTAGTAGAATATCATGCAGTATCAAGAACAGCTTTTTAACGTCTGGGTATAGATTTCATTGTTTTTTCTTTCTTTTTTTGTGCAATTTCTGAGTAAGTTTTCAGCCGCATTTCGAGTCTTACAGTTTCTAGCTCGATTTTCGTTTCAATGGTGTATTTTCGTAATCTAGCCACGAGATATCTCCAAATATGTTCCATTAAGTTTAAATCTAGCGATTTACGAGATATTTCTAAGCTTAAGGTCAATTTTTGAGGCACCAAACGCAAACTTGTGCTGTTTATCGTTATCTTGATTTAAAAAAAAAAAAGTTGTTTCCGATTACCAAATTTTGAGCTAATAGTTTGAAAATGTTTTTTAAAATATTTAAATTAATAGCATGATTCATTATTTCATCAAAAAATGAAAAAGTTCCAAGTCTTGATACTGATATACACCCTCACACAAGATAACCTTTACCGTACTGATTAACTGGTCTAACTAAGTTCTTAAGATTATAAGTTAATAAATTCATCCTTCCTCTGTTTTTTTTTTTATTTTAATTAGAACTTAATACAGGAATTTGAAGAAAGATTTATATGGGCGTTAAGTATTAGTCAAAACATGTAGAAGCGGCACATGAGATCTTTGCACACGGGCGGCCGACACACTAGAATCGGCCCTGATGACAAAATGAGCTTACTGAATTATGTAACTATTCAAAAACAACAAACATCTACAATCTTTACCCAGTAATCTTGCAATCTATAAACCTGTCTCGGATTTAGACATTTAGAAATGTCATCCCTTAATATTGAACAAACATGTAATTGTAGAGTACCAGTGCAACTGGAAAGTCAGTGAAAATCATCATAGATTTCAGTAATTATAAAAAATGAATATGGAAACTGACAATTTGGATTTGTGGATTTTATGTTCTAGAACAAATATATGTACCGAATTTCACAGATTGTGTCCAAGCTGAATGACTAACCAAGTTTAATTTACAGTTTGATTTACACATCGTTTTATTTTGAGTTAGTCCTACCAACACACAAAATCAAAATAAAACAATGTGCTCATCAAACAGTACATCAAGCAGTTATGGCAAAAAAAAAAGTGTCATGTTGAAGCCTTACATTTGGGAAAAAATACGATGAAATGGCCCCTTTATTAATTTGTAAAAAAAATATATTTATTAAAAAAATTTTAGAAGTTGAAAAAATAAAATCAGCTTAACTATTCGCTATTCACCAGTACTTTTACTTCATTATTACTAAAAGTTTTGAGGATTCTTTTATTTTGGAAAACCATTTTAAAATTAGAAGACAGAAAATTTTCACGACAATTTCATGTCAATTTTCTAATGCGAGACCAGTACGTCTTGTTTCCTCTTTTGGAATGAAAATATGCAGTACAAATAATCGTTATATGTGGTGGAGATTTTCTTTTTCTAGTAGATTGAATAAATGTTACGTCCGCCATTTTGAAATCGTGCACACACGTGCTACCTATTCGTAATTTTCACTCACCTGTTTATGGGTGGGCAACCCCTTAAGACGCCAAGTAATCGCCAACTTCATTTTCAGAGGAAAAACAGTTTTGTATTCTCAAACACCTTTCTCTGCGGGAGGTATGGTTGGAGAGCATCGGCTAACAATACGCGCTTTGTTAGCTCCCCCTATTCCCCCGGGTCTGAGGAAGAAATTGGAGTCCACAGTCACGTGATCACCCCTCACTTTCCCCCACGAAGATTCAAACATACCCAGTTTCCGTAAGGGATTATTAGGAAGTCGGGCGGCCAAGTGTCCCACTTTAAATAAAAGTTTGGGGGAGGGGGGAGGGTAAACTATTTGTAGAAAAGAGTATCGTCCACATTGGGCTGGATTTGTTTCATTCTCCTTCTTGTCCAACAAAGGAAATCCTTTCTGATTCTCTTGGTTTTGCCAAGGCCTGGACACAACATCACAACAGAGGCAAGTGTTGCGGTTCTTCTGAATGAGAAAATCTTTGATGGGCATGAATTGTCAGTCGTGTGATAAATCGACTTGAAATGAAACTGACGGTTCCTGGGAGAATGCGCCCGACACTAAAGGGGCACTTTTAGAACTTATGCATGGGATCTACTGGCGCATGGGCGCCAGTAATTCTCGAGATTTCTTTTCCAGGGTTTCCAACAGTATTTAATTCAATTGTCTGTATCGATACTGCTGGAAACTCAGAATCGTAAATTGATCTTATACATAACATTTTTCTTTTTTTTAAAATGTATTCTAAAAGAAAATTGCACTGAATAACAGTCACGTTTCATTTGCGAGCTAATTCGTAATTACTTTCACACGCCAGCGAAATTTTTCATTCGAACAATATTAGTTTACTACCTAAAATTGTGTGTCGCTATACTTTTGGTCTTAGATGCTGTTTTAACTGACATTTTTCAGAAAAGTTTAGTGCGAAAAACAAAATGAACATTTATTAAGAAACATGTCCTGCAAAATGAAAATTTCGATGTATTAAAAACCTTGTTCATTTCTAAAGTTGAGATTTAAAGTAAGTCTACAAAAAAAGAAAGATTAAAAAATTAAATAAAATTTTAAAAATTAAAAAATGAAAAATAAAACGTTACTTAAGTTTAGTCCTTTTTATCAACATAATTTATTAACTTACTACTGCCTAGTATTAGCTTAGTACTGCCTTTTCCTCTGGAGCCTTTTTTTTTTTGGAAGAGCAGCAATTATAAAACATATGTATATTAATTTCGTTTTCAATGCGGTATTGTGGACACAATTAGTGTTATACATTTTGGCGAAAAAAATGAAATGATAAATCTAATTTCACTTTAACATGTAATATTTCGGTTTTTTAGTGTTTTGATAAAATATTTCACGAGCAAAGGAAAATTATAATATTTTCGTATTTTGGAAATTAGTGCCAGAGTCGAATTTTAAGCAGTTTGCGCTACAGAAAATTCTATTAACAACTGTCTTTAGTTCAAAAGCGATATTCAGTCAAATCTTGTTATTATTACACCTTCGGACTGTCAACTAACTGTCGTCCTAAACTTACGTCGCACAGTGGTTCAAGGGCGGAAAAAATAGCCATTTTTAAGTTTTAAGGTAGAAAATATTTCATGCCGTAATTGTTTAGCCCTCGAGTTGTAGTAACTTACTCCATAATAGTTTTTTTGAACAAAAAAAAAATCGATTTTACAAAAATAAGTCAAAGTTGTTGATCAATTATGTTTTTACTTTTTTCGGACGCACCCCTTATACTTCAGTTTTAATTCATTCGTTCAATAAGGAGAACTAAAATTTAATAAAAGTCATTTCTGATTGGTTTTTCACACTTATAGGATGCATATTCCATCGTAATTAAAAATTTAAAATTCATCAAAATTGAAAACTACCTGAAATAAAAAAACATTATTTTTTAAAAAATATAATGAAAAATATTGGGGAATATACTTTTATCGGCGGCTTCCGGGTTGGCTAAAATTTATATATATATCAATAGTTTAATCCTTCCTGTAAATAAACAACAATATTTTAGCTGCGACTACCTGCGACTGCTGTCGTGACAGATGTTTTTGTTTCATTTCCGCTATTTACCAGCACCAGTACAGTAAGCTAGAAAATATCTCGTTACGGTTTGACGGAGGTAAATTGCTTTTTTATCAAAGAGATTGGTCATCAAATTTGACATGCTCCAGACTAACGTATGTCACAGTTTCACTACTTTGCAGGAGAGCCTAAAAACGTTTGTTTACTGTTTCCGAAGGTTGGGGCTCTTAAAATATTCATCAATAAATATAGAGGATTTTTTAAAAACAGGTTTTTAAGTTGTCATGTTTTAATGCGGAGCATTTTTATACATGCAATGCAGTAGTATTCTGAAAATAACAATTTTTGGACCCGTTTAGTAAGGCTTTAACAAAGATACATATGAGAAAGAAATTGTTTAAACTCATACAGAATTCAAAATAAAAAGTTAAATAACCTTTCTATTCATAAAAATTTGAAATTAGAAAATCATCAAACGTTTGAAATTTCTGATTTCTTTTTCGAAATCATTCTCGTATAAAACTGTTCTCAGTTCGTCAACATTGGCAGAAAATATTGCTCGAGGGTATCAATTGCAATAAATAAACCTTGCGTGTGACATACAACTGATTTAATTTACAATTTTTCGCTAAAAATAGAAATGAATTTGAACTATTGAGAAACCCTGATTTCACGTTCCTCAATGGTCTGAATTTAAAAAAAAAAACATAAAATATGGGAATGTGTAAAATTCGGGAAATGAATAGAAAGCAAAAATCAAATAAGAAAATAAGAGAAAAAAACACTAAAGGTTGCTGCTTTTGGAAGACACACACACTTTCCAGTTTCTGAGGCGGCATACATCGCTACCCTCAAAGGTGACGCATGTGTGGGAATAATACGACTCTAATCTCATATCGCATGCCACAGTTCCCTCAATCCTCGGATGTTTTACTATTATTTTCTCTTTTTTTACTGAAAGAATTTCCTTTCGATGGAAAATTTTATCTGCAAGTGATGTAGTAATCGGAGTTTTACATTGAAAACACTGTTGCAAAATTCCGAGTCTTGGAGCCATGTAGTATTGAAAAGATTATAATTTATGTGTTGCAGACTAGAGAAAAATAACAAGACAGGTTAAGGTTAAGCAAACAATAAATACCTTTGTATCTAGGAATAACAGGAAATATGCAACGTTGTTTAGCACAAATAAACAGAAAATTAAATTAATTTGAATTTTGTCATCTTGACTTCAAATTATGTTTTTCGCAATCACGAGTGTGTGTGTATGTAGGCGTGTGTGTTTTTGTGTGGGGTATGTGTATGGGGGAATGTGTGTTTGTATGTAGGGGGTATGTGTGTGTGTTTAGGCATGTGTGTTTGTGTCTGTGCAGGCATGAGTGTTGGTAGTTCTGTGTATGAGTGAGTGTTTGTGTACGTGGGGGCGGGGTATGTGTATGTGTGTAGCAGTGTAGGCATATGTGTTTGCGTCTGTGTGCAGGCATGAATGTGTGGATAGTTGTGTATATGTATGTGTTTGTGTGTGTGTTTGTGTATGTGTGTAGTTGTAAGTGTGTGTATGTGCGCGTGTGCGTGTGTGTAGTTGTGTATTTATGCGTGTAAGAGTAGGATATTGACGCAACCTGGAGACGGCTTTCGCCAAATCAGCAGCATCGTAAGGAGCCGGTCGACGGTGATGCTGCAGAGGATGCTGGCGAGAAAATAAAATGATAGCACATCAAAACAGTCAAGTGAGAACAATAAGCAATCGTGATTGCTCAATAAATGTAAGTGTTTGTGTATGTGTGTAGGTGTATGTATGTGCGTGTTTGTGTATATATGCATATGTGTGTAGGTGCATGTATGTATGCGCGTGTGTGTAGGACATGGATGCAACCTGGAGACGGCTTTCGCTAGAGGAGCAGCTTCGTGAGGAGCCCGTCCGACGGTGATGGTGCGGAGGGTGGCGGTGGGAAAAATCAAAGGAACGTCAAAAGCAGTCAAATGAAACAATAAGCAATCGTGATCGCTCAAAAAAAAAAGCTTTCGGAGGATGAAATAGAGATGAAGTGGAAAAGAGGGGCGCTATATTTTGGTTTTCAATGTCGTGAACATAAGCTTGAATAAATGTTTGAATCGTATTTGTTGTTTTTTAAAACGGGAAATAAGTTTGTAAAAGAGAAAGACATTTGGAGATAAAAAAGACATTTGATGTTTATCGCATCTAATTTTTTATAAGCAGCATCAATTTAGTTCATCCCTGAACACGGAATTTCAGTTTATGTGTGCAATAATTAAGCTGCACCAATATTCGCAGGGGTTTACCCAAGAGGGGATTCGAGCGAATGATTCATTCAAAGTTTTTTTTTTTTTTTTGAAAAAATCAAACTCTCAAATCTGTTGTTCACATGTAGTAAAGAAAAATTCTTCGTTCTCATAACAGCTAAATTCAATTTCATCTATAGTAGGGGAAAACCCAACCTGGCAGCATTGTGCTGCTTAGTGCGCTAGGTGCTAATCACAGTATTACGACACTGCTAGGTTAGGTTTGCACCAACCATAGTAAATCATCTTGAATCAAATAATAATAATTATTATAAAAGAAAACAAAAGTTATGACTAATGAAACTAAACTTAAGTAAACTACTCATTTTTTAACTAATTGAAAAGTATTCTAAACAAATTCAAGACGAAATATTTACCCCGGAATTTTGTTTTTAAACAACCTTCTTCATTAATAAACAAATAAATAAATAACATTGACACGAATCCATCTATAGGCGGGCAGTAAACGCAGTCAGAAACAATCATCTGGGTGGGGCTGTTGGTCATAACCGCCTTCATAGGTGAATAAACTGCCGTGTAAAAGGATTGGCAACATGTGTAAAAACAAGGTGTTTTGGAAGTGATTAGTTCTCAAACGCTAATCCCGCGTTTATTTGTGTGAGTCAATTAAAGAGTATCTGTATTTAGAAAAATGAATAAATAAATCAGATACGTAAAATCAAATACCTATTAATAGGAATAAAGTAATATTGTATAAATTTTACGATTATTTTTACGTTAATTTTAGAATTAATTTTTAGTTTTCTGTGATATTCCATATGTTTTTTTATTAACTTATAATAATTACAAAAATTACTTGTCTTATCATTTAAATTTAATTCTAAATAAATTATAATAACCGTCTTTCAAATTACTTAGGTTACAATTCCTTAGCATCCAAATCAGAGAACTGCGTAATCACTACTTGAGCTACAATGTGCTCCACGCTTTTATTATTATTATTTTTTTTTTTAATTCTGATCACAGTAATCACTTGCTGAGAGGTCCCACAGACAACTGTGCTTGCTAACAGCCAAAATGAATTTTTCTGTTTCGAATAATATGTCTGTGCTAGCCATAACTGTCGCTGAACTCGCGTATTGGTGCGGGTTGCGTAGCGTGTTCTTTCAGAACTCTTTCTGCTGCGATTTGCTGTTCTCAAGCGATTCTTTAGGCCGCCTCTATACTCTACGAATCTACGCGCGACAGATTAAGGAATGGATTAGCACCCTACCACATTAGCCCTTTGATTGATTATAGCCGATAAGCTATACACGGCTATCTGTGGGAGCCGGCCGCACAGCTTTTCGTTGTCTCCTGCTCGTTTATAATCGCTCAAGAATCGCTTGAGAACAGCAAATCGCAGCAGAAAGAGTTCTGAAAAAACACGCTACGCAACCCGCACCAAGTACGCGAGTTCAGCAACAGTTATGGCTAGCACAGACATATTATTCAATACAGAAAAATTCATTTTGACTGTTAGCAAGCACAGTTGTCTGTGAGACCTCTTAGCAAGTGATTACTATGATCAGAATAAAAAAAAAATAAAAGCGTGGAGCATATTGTAGCTCAAGTAGTGATTGCGCAGTTCTCTGATTTGGATGCTAAGGAATTGTAACATAAGTTATTTGTAAGACTGCTATTATAATTTATTTAGAATTAAATTTAAATGAAAAGACAAGTAATTTTTGTAATTATTATAAGTTTAAAAAAAAAACATATGACAGATCACAGAACGCTAAAAATTAATTCTAAAATTAGCCTACAAATAATCGTAAAATTTATACAATATTACTTTATTCCTATTAATAGTTATTTGATTTTATCTGATTTATTTATTCATTTTTCGAAATACAGATACTCTTTAATTGACTCAGACAAACAAACGCGGGATTAGCGGTTAAGAACCATCCACTTCCAAAACACTTTTGTTTTAACACATGTTGCCAATCCTTTTATACTGTAGTTTATTCACCTATGAAGGCGGTTATGACTAACAGCCCCAGCCAGATGGTTATTTCTGATTGTTTTTACTGCCCGCCTATAGATGGATTCGTGTCAATATTTTTTTTTATTATTATTTATTTATTAATGGGGAAGATTATTTTAAAACAAAATTCCAGGCTTAATATTTCGTCTTGAATTTATTTAGAATACTTTTTAATTAGTTAAAAAATGAATAGTTCATTTAACATTTCAGTTTAGTTTCATTACTCATAACTTTTGTTTTCTTTTTCAATAATTATTGTTATTTGATTCAAGATGATTTACTATGGTTGGGGCAAACCTAACCTAGCAGTATTGTAATACTGTGATTAGCACCTAGCGCACTAAGCAGCACAATGCTGCCAGGTTGGGTTTTCCCCTACTATAGATGAAATTGAATTTAGCTGTTATGAGAACGAAGAATTTTTCTTTACTACATATGAACAACAGATTTGAGAATTTGATTTTTTTTTCTTTTAAACTTTGAATGAATTATTCGCACGAATCCCCTCTCCCTACGACTATTAGTGCAGTTTAATTATTGTACACATAAACTGAAATTCTGTGTTCATGGCGGATCTAAATTGATGTTGCTTATAAAAAAATTAGATACGATACACACCAAACGTATTTTTATCTCTTTTACAAGCTTATTTCATGTTTTAAAAAACATAAATACGATTCAAACATTTATTCAAGCTTATGTTCACGGTTTTTTTTTTTTTTTTTTGCATTATAGTGAATGCAATTGAAGTTTCAAAAATATTACATTTGAATGATTTCGTTATTTTATAGCATGCAATATGTCAAGCATTCTCGACATTGAAATCCAAAATATTGCTCGCCTCTTTTTCACTTCATCCATTTCATCCTTCGAAAGCTATTTTTATTGTGGAAATCACCATCGTTATCCTTTAAAAAATAGGGCAAATTTTGAAGTGTTGTTACAAGTATTTGCATTACAAGATTTCAAACATATGTCAAATGCGCCGTTTCAAGTCAGCCTTTGATGTACCGCTTCAAGTCGCATGAGCAATCCACACTGGGTCTTCTCTGATGACCCGTCGACTCCCAGTGTCTAATAAGGGGGATTCCTTAATCTGTCGCGCGTAGTAGTCATCGAGTGTACAGGGGCCCTAAAAAGATCATCAACTGCATATTCACTCTGACTTGCCCTAAAAACCAATCCGACAGGGGAGAGGTCTTCTTTAGGACACTGTGGGAGGTCATTTATAGATACGGCAAGTGAGTGTGGTTGTTGACGCAGGAATCTTCGCGGGGAATGTGAAGGGAGACCACGTGACTTCGTCCTTCCAAGGAAGCACTTTCCCGTGTCTACACAAAATCTCGTCGGGATTTGAATAGTCCTCGATTTTCATTTTTTATCTTCTGCCTGAAATCTTTTGGCACATTTTTTTTTCTGTCACTTGCAAGCGCATTGTTTACTGCTTAAGTGCTTTTTTTTTTTTTCTCAATTTCTTGAGTAAGTTGTTGAGTTTTGCCGATTTAAAAATGACTCTAAAAGTTGCGCTCTCGCAGAATAGCGACAGAGGAATCCAAAGGACCGGTGACCGATCCTTTGGATTTTGGCTTTTTTTTTTTTTTTTTTTTTTGTTCTATTTTTTTCGTTTTTCGGTTTATTTTGTGTTTTTTTGGTGTTTTGGATTTCCGTACCCGTGTACCACGGAGAAATTTTTTGATCTTCTCCCAGGCTCATAAAATTTGTCGCCTTTACTCCTGTTTCAGCGCATACAATAGAGAGTGAACAGAAGAGTTTGTCTATCCCTCAGTGGTGCACAAAAGTTCACATTTCAGAAGCATTTTCGGAATGGTCCTATAAGAGACTTTTTCTCCTCAATTTTTAAGACATTTGCAGCACTGAAAAATCTATTAACTAATATATTTCATTTTATATGAAAAGACGAACATGCAGTGAAATCCCGTTAGAACGATTACCGATAAAACGAAATATCCATTTCAATGAAATAAATTTTATTAAATTCCATTACAAGGAAATTTCCGTTACAACGAATAAAATTTGCGTTCCCTTAATGCTTGTTGTAACATGATTTCTCGATAATTCCTTTAATTTACATTAGCTCCTAAGGGAAAATTTTCGATAAATGTAAATCAATAACTTAAAGTTTAATTTGTTTCAAGCAAAATTTATTGGAAAAAGCTCTTGATGAATAATATGTATTGAAACGCTTTCTGATTTGAACAGTTTTTCGTTAATTTTTGAACAATTTGAAAATATTTAACAATAAAGCGTACGGAGAGATTTAAGGCAATATAAGTTCAGAACTCAAAGGCAGATTTGCTTCAGACAAACTTGTTGGAAAATGCTTTTGATGAAAAACATGTAAGAAAAGATCTTTCTGATTTGAACAGATTTTTATTCTGTTTTTAGGACAATTCAAAAACTTAACCTTAGTGCTTTTGGGGAAATTTAAGTATATAATAGATCCCAATCTTCCAGGCGGATTTGCTTCAAACAAATTTTGTTGGAGAAAGAAATTGATGAAAAACATGTAATGAAAGGGTTTTTTCAATTTAGCTATTTAAAAGATATTTTTTGAACAACTCAAGATATCTTTTAATTAAGGAAAACACAAAAAAATATTTTTCGTCAACAATTTTTTTTTTAAATTTGCACATTTAGAATATATTTTAAATTTTTTATTTCAAGAAATAGAAAAAAATGATACTAATGAAAATCGAGACATATTATCTTGTAAACTTAGCATCGACACAAGTCTTAGATAAATATGACCAAAATTAAATGAATTTAAAGCACAAATATTTTTACCAGGGCTTCGGAGTCTGTGGGAAAATGACTGATCCGGCTCTGACTCCGACTCCGGGAATTTAAGCGCTTTCGATTTAGACTTCTTTACCCCAAAATCAGTCCAATTCTTAAAGTACAGGCAGAGTTGCGGACTTTTAGGGAAAAATACTGACTCCGACTCTTGGAATTTTAAAACTTCGACTCCCGATTCTATTTTAGTCAACGGGAAATAAAGGGAAATTTTCAGTACTTTATGTTTTAAAAGGAAGACATTTTTTCATTTATTTATTATTATTGTTTTTATGATAAAATTTGTTAATTTATGTGAATATTTTATTATTATTAATATTTTTTTAAGAATATTTCTTTATATATTTTTCTTTTCTTTTTTTGGTAACGGACAAAAATAAAACCATGGGAGCTTTATATTTTCCCGAAAAAAAAAGCTTAACAAACGATTTTTTTTTTTTTTTGATTAAATGTAATTCTTTTGATGAGGGGTTTATTTTTAATTTTTGCATTTTTCTGCCTCAGCCAATTAAGAAAATATTGATTATATACCAGAAATTCAATGTTGTTATACGAGAAAGTATGCTCGTTTAGTTCTGGATGTACTTTTTTGTCTCCATCTGCTTCTCTGATTAGATAAAATGATTCAGTTTCGCAAAGACTGCTGACTCATTGACTGGAAACACATACTAACACCGTTATAACTGGTATTCTTCAAGCGTTTCAATAAGTTTGTTTTTGCTGTTATTGAACATGTCAAATCAGTGACATGGTGAAATTTCACATCAGATGGCAATAATAGTCCTTAAAACTTATTGACATTTCGTTCTGCAATGTGAAAGCGTCAGTTAAAAAGATCCCAAGTTCAAAAGCGAACGAACAATATTACCACCGGATGAACGGATTGCAGCAACGTATTACATCTTTTATCCTCTCTTTTTCGCCCTCTGTGGGAATCAAAGGAACACTTGACTGTTGACAATGGGGACGCTGGGGCTAGATATTTCCCCCTAGGAGACATAAACACGTGCTTAGCCCTGTGTACTTAATTTTTTTCCCCTTTCTGTAACATACCCGCTATCTTCTGCTGCTATCCACAAGAACACATATATCACTTCTTTGTTCTTTTTTTTTTTTTTTATCTTTTAAGAATGACAATCCCGTGAATCCCATCACAATGAACTTCAAGAGACTACAAATATTGTTTGTTCTAATGGGAATTTCGTTGTAATAGAATTCAAGGAATGCAATTAAAAATTAAACTGGGACTGATAAAGCATTTCGTTAAAACGGATAATTCATTGTATTGGTATTCGTTGTAACGATACCTTCGCTACATAAAAATTAAATACTTCAATCGTAAATACACACAAAAAGTTTAAAGCCTTTCGAAAGCCTTCCCTTTGTGCTTTCAACATCATTCATTGAAAAAAAAAATTCTTTATATACAGCTGAATTTTGTTTTTATGTAATCAAAAATTTTCTTGGCAAAATATTCAGGAAGCAGATTAGTCTTTTGGATTATCCAGCAGGGCCATTCGGTTAAACGGGAAATATTGTGCCTAAATGAAAATATTCGTTCTAGTAGGCCTTATTCTTGTAAGCGGGTATTTTTTAATCCGTTATCCGACACTAAACGGGGTAGACAGTACTGCTAAATTTAAAAATTATTGTTTAATGTCGAAACAAAACAATGCATTAAATGAGGCTAAAAGTCTCGGTCAAAAAAAAAAGACCAAATAGTTAAATTAAGGATTATTATAAAATGAATCGCCAAATAAACAAAAACAAGTTTATGACTAACCTGTAAAGTTCCATTAAATGATAGACTTCATAGTGTGGGGAGGCACATTTTAAACTGCTAAAATGGCAACAACTGTTTGGCGTTCGATTTTTTTTTTTTTAGCAAATATGGCATGTTCCACGTCATAATAATTCTCCCTTTTTAACTCATGTTCAAATGTTCACTCAGCTAAAGTCTTCTTCAAATATTTTTTCTAAAAATCTAGTGGAGAGAAACCGCTGCTTAGTTTCAAAAAGAAGAAGAAATAATTAGGTTGCGTAACAACAATGTTCAAAAGTGCCGATAAGGGCTTAAAAATAGTAAAAAACTAAAAACTTCGTTAGATTATTGTTTGAAATTATTTCGTTCTTGTAATGCTACAAAGGACTTGTTGGAAGTATAAGCATTAAAATTTCAAAAATGTTATTTGCAAAATGCAGCTAAAAATGCATTACCGTTTTAAAAAATAAATCAAATACACTTTTAAAGACATTGAAATTGAATTTTTTATCTTTTATAGTACTCTTAATTATTAGTACTGAATGATTACAGCTGCAGGATGTTTGTTTCTACACTTCAATGACACATTGAACTCTATTTTCTTTCTTTCTCTCTCTTTCTTTTTTATTTATTTATTTATTTTTTCTTTTCAAATTCTGGCATGTTCTCATGCGAGGGAATTTTTTCTCACACATGAAGCCTTTTCCACTCATTTTCATTTACTTCTGTTTTCATCGTAAAGTTTTGATTTTGATGTCTTAGATTCTGCATAGTCGATGTAGAAACCGGAAGATTCCCCCCCCCCCCCCCCACCGTCCCCATCCTAAGCGAAAGCAAAAAAAAAAAAAATAAATCATATACATGCTTTTTGCCAGGAAGACCAGAAGTTCGTGGAAATGTCAAGCAGAAAGGATAAAAATATTTTGTTCGGCATTCCACTGTCAGTTTCTTGCAATGCCTTGAGGAGAAATACTACCTACATACATTCTTGTATTCCTTTGTTTTCCAACCTCGCCGACGAAAAAGTAGAAGCGGAAGGTTTCCCGGAATCGTTGCAATCTCTCCAACAAAATTTACTCTTATCTTTTGCAACCGTCACCATGAATTAGAAAGGCATGGAGGATTAGGAGTGGACAATTAGGTGCTAGAGCAAACTAGATACCTGCTCTTTTTCTTGTATTTAGGAGAAACTGCAACGGAAAACCTTTTGCGACAGGGATATTTAGCAGAATTTTATTTTATGAGACATCCAGATTCCTCTCCTATCTTTACAAGAATTCCTGCTTCGTTACGAATTTTTGATTTACTCGCCACTTGTGAGTGGATTTATGTAGAGGGGAATAACATAAATAAATTGCAAAAAGAAGAATCTGAAAAAGCATCTGTTAAAATAATTTTAATTTAAAGATTTCTTTTTGAAAGAATTGAGATTTTTTTCCCCAACATTATTTGCTTTTCTTTTTGTTAAAATAACTTCGCTTCCCCAAGACATGTTCTTTTCTTGAGCAAGGGGCACGGATCCCCTGACCCCTTCTGAACACCATTGCATGGTGCCTTGTTCTAACGCAGGGTTACGAAACTTTAACAATTCGCGTCACCCTTTGAATAATTAGAATTTCCTCACGGCATCCTAGACTACTTTTATATAACATATTATTTTTACCATGGGCACTTCGCGGGACCCCTCACCTCTTCCTGCGGCATCCAGTTCGCGGAAATCTCTGATCTAACACTATTATAATTGTTAATGTCACTATATCATACTCATTTATTCTCTTTTTTTAAATTTATTTTTTGTAGCTAAAAGTTTGGAAATGATTTGTGAGCAACTAAAAACAAAAATAACTACTTTTATTTAATTTGTTTTCCAGATTTTGGAGGGGGCCCGAGCCCTCTCATCCTCTCTCTTATATACACCCTTGCAGAGGAGACATGATTCAGTTGTTTAAATTTCTCAAAATGAAAGATGTTTCGATTTGATTTCGATTCCGAGTCACAACTGACTACAACTGTATTTATCTCGAGGACTGCATACTAAGTGCCTTGCCTCCATTATTTTTTTATACCGATAGATGGCAGCACCATCACCGGATCGAACAGTTAAAGTGTATTTAGAACTAGACCAGGAGCTAATAGCTACCTGGTGCTAGCACCCCCAGAGGTATCGTTTCACTTGGAGGACATTGAGACCCCGAGCATATTTAACGTCGCCCAGTCCCCTTTAATGACGACGGTGGATCTTCGACCATCGAGGTTCGAACTCGGGACCCTCCGGCCCCGAATCCGACACTCTACCGACCGGGCTACCACGGCCCATGAAAGATGTTAACGGGTTAAATTTTCTCATGGAAAGTAAGACAAGGGGACACCATTTTAAGCTATCCAAAACTCAGGCTAACCTGGAAATTAGGAAAAATTACTTCTTTAGTAGGGTCGTGGGCACTCGGAACAGCTTACCGGAAGAGGCGGTAATGAGCAAGGGGGTTTAAGAAGACCATTGATCTTCATTTGGAACTAATTAATTGACTAGGATCAGCTTAGCTGGTCCCAGAGCCTGTTGCTGGTCCTCACATTTGTATTGTATTGTATTTGTACAGCTTAACGAAAAAGACGAACGACGGAATGGTTCCTTCAATAGCAAAACATATCGGCGCAAGTTTACATTTCTTTCCATGATAGAAAGAAATTTATTAAAATGAAATCAAGCGGTAAAAAATGAAGCTACAGGAAAACGCATATCTTTAACGCTACAAACACTGAATATGGAAACCGAACTGGCAGATATAGGTGGCGAACCTAACCGGTCAACCGGTAAGTAACCCGAAATTTACCGCAGCGTTCTATGATCAACCGGTTACCATTCTAAGCTGTTGATTGGTTGAATGGAGCGTGTGATCATTAGCTGTCATGTGATTAACTAACCGGACGCTACCGGTCTTGCTCGTCGAACGTAAGCAAAGGTATAATGGACCTTATTCGCGGTTTGGCAACGGTCCCATCAGCTGTCCGTCTGCGGGTATTTTGACCAATTACGTAGTGTCAGTAGCGCTAAAAAAACTCGTTTTTTAAAAAGATTACTGGACTTCATGCAAATAATGAACATGCTTAGAGCTTATACGGACTTACGACTGCATGGAAAATGCCGAGAAAAGGGAAAAATAAAAAGAGAATTCGAGTTTTCACCATTTTTCTGATAAGGAACCAAACAGGCTTAAACCCATGAAAATACGATAAAACAAGAGAGTAGTTTTTATCAAATGAATCGTTCATCATTCTTTTACAACGTTTCTTAGTTAAAAAATTAAAAAACCTCCCATTTTAAATAGAAAGAAGAGTTTATAAGCCGCACAAAAGCAAGTGTTATTATACGCTGTAGTATCGGATTTTCGTCTGCTACAGACTCCCACAATGCACTGCAGTGAGGGTTTTGACCCGCAGTGACGTCAGATGAATACTGTCCACGCGAAGAGGAGGAGCCTTTTACAAAGATCTCTTTTCTTTTTTACTATTCCAATTACTTAATATAGTGTAATGTGTTTTGTTTGTTTGGTTCATGTTTGGTCATGTTTTTTTCCACTTGATTTCATTTTAATAAATTTCTTTCTGTCTTGGAAAGAAATGTAAACTTTGGTTCAAAAACCAGTTCGAGTGTTTAAGAACATTATTTGTGCTTTTTTAGCTGCCAAAGGTGAATCTACTGCGATTTTGAAAGGTACAATTTTATAATTATTCCCCCCCCCCCCAGTTGGAAATTTATTTCATGTTCTACATCTATTGTATCTGTGAAGGTAGAATTATAAGAACTCTTTACAAAAATGACTTGTGATTTCTGTCTGTTTCTCGTCACTTCGAACAAAAGAAGCGGCGCCATTTTAAACAAAAGGCTGGCTCCATCGGTATCTTATTCTGTCTCTGAATTTTTCTCATTTCATTTTCATAAAACAATGAAATCACTCAGCTTTAAAGTTCGAAACTATAAGTTAAACAGCATTGATTGATATTCGTATTAGAGATGCACCAAACACCGTATTTTGCCAAATATCGAATATTTAGTAATATACTACAGTTTATCATTGTTAACTTTCATTACAATGATCAATTTTTTGGATTGTTTTTAAACAATAATTGATGTTTCATACGGTGTAAAACTTTAAGTGAGTTTAATGTGTCATAATATTTGAGAAAATGTCAAAAGCAACATAATTTAAATTTAATGTTTGAGTGGATTGAATTTAATCTACATTGATCATAATTTTTGTACTTTGGTACTTTTCTATAACTTTCTTTTGTTGCATATGAAAATATGTGTTTGTTTATTGTTGAATAGTCGAATGTGTTAACTGTTTGATTTGGGAATTTGGTTTGTATTAAACCAAACCAAATATTCGGTGACACTGTTTTCGGTCATACTCTTAATTTTTCATTATTTTATACCAGGACACAAAATGGACCAGTAAAAGTGTTTAGAGCTGTAAAATTTTGTAGTGGACCAGTGACCAGATGATGTTTGTATACTGTGTTGCAAAATTCAGTCTTGTAATTTTTTTTGCAATATTGTGTTCCTCCCTCAGTTTGGGCTCCTGTAGTAGCCACAAAGGTGATTAGCTGTTCAAAATTTCTTTTTTTTTTTTTTTTTTGACATTTTGTAGCATTGTAAGCTCTGCTCAGGGTTCGTACAGGTCATGTAAATCCTGGATAGTCATAGGGAAAAAACAAATTCCAGATATGGAAAATCGATATTTTCGTTCAAAGTCCTGAAAGTTTATTTGAAGTACGGATGCCCCGATAAGTAAATATGCTGATTAATCGGCGAGTCACAATTATTATTTTTGATTCTGCCGATTTCTTGATCATATGTTTTCTCTTATTTTGACTTTAGAAATAGTCGTAAGTTCATTGCTAAGAGACTTTATTTTTCTCCACTTAAGAGAAATTATTTTCTCAAATAATTTTTAAATTTCATTCCAATTTTTTATCCCGCTATCACACTATTGTTCATAAAATTACATTATGCAAACTAAACATGAAAATATTAAGGGTAGTCTCTGGTCAGCAGGATAATTTAGGAGCACTTATAATTTGTTTTTTAACTATAAGTAGCCATTTAATGCAATGAAAATTAAAAAGTTATCTAAAAGCACTAATGGTTAAGGAGAAAAGCATCAACACATAAAAGAAGTTGTTGTTGCAACGTTGTATACATAGTTAATATATTCAAAATTATAGAAAATTTAAGGAAAACATAAAATTACAAATAAATAAATAACATTACTTCAGCCATCAGTTTTTTCTTCTTTTTTATGTATGTTAATATTTTTTTATAATGTTTTTATAATTTTGTATACAAATTGAAATTTTTAATGAAGAATTTAATTTTTACGTAACTAGATTAAAATCAGCTGCATAAATAAGTTACATATATATTCATACTTGAATTGGTCACGTTGAATAAATATTAAATACATGAAATAAACCGCCAGCTCAGTCGATTCCAGCCGAGGACTGCAGTTTCGTGCTTATTAGCACTCATCAGCCCGGCATAGGACAGAGTGAGCTGGAGGTGGAAAACCTCTTAAGGAAGCCAAGAGTGCCAAACAAACTGGTAGCTGATATAGAATTAGCAGACCAGACGAGTGACCGAAACGATGATTCGGTGCTAATAAGCACGAAACTGTTGTCCTCGGCTGGAATCGACTGAGCTGGCGGTGTATTTCATGTATTTCTGCCTTAGCCCTGGCTATAGGGCGGTAACTTACTTAATATTAAATTGTCAAAAAAATAATTTTGACACATTTTGTTCTGTTTTTGATATTTTCTCACAAAACGTAGTTTCTCAAAAAATAGTTTTAGGCACAAGGGTTTTAATTCGCCATTGCGTTCGAGAATTGATGCTACTCTATTTCCCCCTATGTATTTGAATTTTTCAACTGTGCAATGACATATTTTTAAATGTGGGGGTAATGTCACGACCCCCTTGGAGGTGGCCGCCACAAGTTGGGAACCCCTGGACTAACAGAAATTAACAAGGTTTTATTTTTAAGGGGGATAATGCAACTGTTACTTGAAACCTGGCACTTCTCAATGCTCTCTATTTTTTTCTACTCTTATTCTATTTTTCTCTTTCTAGCTTTATTCTGAACTAACTTTGGTAATTTAGCTAGGTTTTTATGAATGAATTAATTTGTTTTTCAACCTCTGCTCTTTTTAGCTTTTACTTCGTTTTAATTTCTGTAATCTTCACTCCTTTGTTTTTTATTTTATCTCGCCTCCTTTTTTGCCTTTCTGCAGCGGTCGGTGCCATTTGCACAATTTGTTTACGATTTAAATCTCGGACTCCCAGATATGAAACTTTTGTGTGCTGTTCAGTTAAAATGTTCGATTTGGGAGGAATTTATTTTTGAAATGTTTGCGAATAGGATAATGCATATTGTTTAAAATCTGTTTGAATACATAACCTATGCTCTATCTTTTGATTCTAATTACAGGAACTGCAATTGCAGGCACTGGGAAGTAAAAACAAAAGAATATATTTAATTAATTCTTGGAAAGAGTGAAGAAATAAAATTAAGGAAAGATGAACTCCGTAAGTGAAACTACTTTTGTTTGAATTTTTTCTTTCAAAAACAGAACTGACGCCAAGGTAAGCCAATGTTTTGGAATGCTAGTACCTCAGAAGGACGTGAGTCACGTTATGGTCATTTAACGGGAGAGAGGAAAAACTTTTTCTGGCTCATACAAAGGATGGGGCGTGCGCTCTTTTAAAATTGGTAAAAAAATGAAAAGGAGTTTTTTGAAAAGAATGACGTTCACGTGGCTCGATACCGAATAGGCTTCCACATACAATGCACTAATGAGCAGAAAATCGCAATTTTTCGACTCAGTCAGGGCCCAATACAGGATTTTGCTACCGCTTTTCGGTACCTTCACAAAAATCTTATTTTGAAATCGATACTTTCACAAAAATCAAGTAATAAAATCAGTAGCTTCACAAAAACGTCGAAAATTTCACAAAAATTCGCATTTTAAAATAAAATTTGTTTCTCTGTTTAAAACAAAATATACTAATAAAATAAAATTATAAGCAGGTTTATGTGAACGATTGCTTAAATAGAAACCTTTTTGTAATATTTTAACTAAATTTTAGCTGTTTCACTCCAAAGCAAGACTATCGCAATCTTTTAAACATCTGTTTTGAGGAACCGTTTTTCTCATAACTTCCTATATTGTACACAACACCTAGACCATTAAGCTGAAATTACGATGGTATTTTTAGTACTTCTTAGGTTAAAAATAATACTAGCTGACATTTACACTTTTCGAACTAAAATTTCACTTGTTCCACTACTTCTTTTACAAAATTTAGGATGCGCCTAAAATTTCAAAAAAACAATGCTGAGAAAAAAAAAACTTTCACAAAAATAGAATGATGCAATACTTTCACAAAAATAGGTAGCGGAGAAAAAAATCCTGGATTGGCCCCTGTTAGTTCAGTCTGGCTCTGGGGTGCAGATATTATCTTGAATGGAACGCGGGCTTCTTCAGAGCAGGAAAGAAAATGGCGTTAGAAAGTATTTTGAAATGAACTCTAAGTTTTGTGTGTGGAGACTCGCTGAAACGACACTTGCTGAAAATTAAATTCCAGTTTATCAACCTTTTTCTTCCTCCCTTACATTTTCAATTTGAACACAAACTCTTTGATTTCTTTTCTACGTCACATTCCACAGTTTTGTATGCAAACCAGGGATCACCAATATGTATCGATTGATATGTACCATGATACAGTTGGCTCTCTGTTTCACGGCGCTTCACTTAACGACTTGCTCTATTTAACGACGACTTTTCATGGTCCCAAATGGCCCACTGTACTGTTAAAAGCATTCTATTTAAGTACGCTTTCTACTTCAGGACAATTTTTTGCGGTCCCTTGAAAGTCGTTCAGCAGAGAGCCAACTGTATTTAATAGGATGATATGGTATCCAATATTTATTTTGAAAATATCACGACATCTAATGTTTAAGATAGTTGTTTTAGAAACTATCTAAAAATCATGTAAGTGAAAATCCGATTTTACGATTCTCGAGGATCTTGGTTGAAAAAACGTAAATAACGGGAAATAAATAGCAGCAAATCTGTCAATGGGATATGATGAAAAATCTTTAAATGCAGAAAAAACGTAAATTCGGAGGACGTAAAATCGGGCTTTCGATTGTATCGAAGTGATTCATTCTTTATTAAAAATAGGAAAAAATGTAGAATGTATTTAGAATATGGTTTATTATATCATGTAATATTATGCAATAGTTTCAAGGCCACATTTTAGGGGCGGGTTTTTAGGGTTTGAACCTCTGAATTTTCAAAACTGTTTTAAAAATTTCTTTTCAATACATTTTTTGTTGAATGTTTAAATTATAAACTTTTGGAGAATCGTACAGCTCTCAAATCCTGCTTTATCTGTAGTATTTATTTTTACTGTAGCTACTAAGAATATCATTTCTTTCAAAGCAATACAGTGTTTTCCTCCAGATTTTGAATGCATAAAACACACAAGAACATCCAAATTTTTTGAATTTGAAAGTCTCAAACTCTAATATAACATATTTTAAGGGTGTCAAAAAATATTAAGTTAAGGGGTGCGTATATTCGAATGTGTAGCATCTGTTCTTTTGAGTTAGAAAAAGATATAAAATATGTAGCAGGGGTAATGTTGTGTACCCATCATATTTTTTACCTTCTAAATTTAATACCTACATCATCTTTTGCATTTATATCTTTTACGTACGTAAAGTGGCACCCCCTCATTTAAATAAAATATTGTAACAAAAATCATCAAAATACAGTAGGCGCCGCTTAATGTGATCACTTTGGGATAAATATAATTCGATAACAATAACCGACCGATAACAATAACCGAAAAGAATCCAGGAGACACAAAATAATGATTTTTTTCCAATTAAGATGCATTTATTTCGGCAACCTCAAATTCAAATCACAATGAGTCAACTGAACGCAGTTTCAAATTACAAATTATTAAATTAACAGAATGAAAATATCTGAATTATAAAAGTTAAAGCTAAATTATGCAATTTTTCATCACATACTAATAGGTGAAGTAAAACATGACCGTTTTCCCTGACATTCGTAAACCAGTTTCAAAGCACATTCAGCTCTTCTATCTTTTCCAGCATGGTTTTGTTTGTTTTTTAAATTTTAATTTAACTTTGCTTTGTTTTCAATCTCGACACAATTCTTTAATAGTTTACAAAGTAATGGCAACAATAGAGGTCCCTCCACCCACCAACCACTCATTTTCTCATTACAGTAATACACACGCACACACAAATAGACAAAATTTTTGTATCATTCAACATTTGGAAAGCATTACTTTGTGATACAAAACAAATGCAGGATAAAATGTCAAAATGACGCGATGCTCCGGCAAAACATCGGAAAACTATGAATGAATTTTAAAAAAATTGTTGCCATCTTCTGTTTGCGTACAAATAAAGTGTTTGTAAGAAATTTAAACGAGGCCTTTACAATGAATTTTAACCACGGTTTTCAAAAAACAGTTCTGGAGAGGGACATTTCAAACCAAACTTTCCCATTAAGAAAAATATGCGTGTTTCAACACTCAAATTTACGATTGAAAGCTAGATAGTGATAAGAGAGAAAGAGACAGAAATTCTCGATTTGACTTGAGCGCACTTTTCTTTGTGAAGTATTTTTCTCGGAGTAATTGTAAACTACAGGTATACTTAAATTGTTCCTTCCGACTCAGAAAAGTTATTTTGTCCTTTTGAGTGCATTATGAAAAGTGCTTATATTTTTATAAAAATTCTGTTATTCTGACATGATACTTGAAAGCAAACTTTTTCCTGTAATATTATTCACAGTATGTCTGCCTGACTGTTTAATAGTCTTATCAGGCTGGAAATATTTAAACGGAGAAAGCGAAGAGAAATGAATTCACCGAAAGTTTTTCAAGATAATTATGATCATACGAGCTATTCTACTTTACAAAAAGCGAAATGTGAGGTGTTGCTTAAGGGAGGCAAATAGTTAAAAACAACCGAAAACTTGAGACTTTAATTTAATCGTTTTTTTTTTTTTTTTTTTTTTTTTTGCCGTGTCAAGACATTTGTATAGAGTATTAGATATAGTTTGTATATTGTGTCTTGCAGATGTGGGATTTAAAAAGTAAGAAAATCTATTTAAAATATAAAAAAGAAAATAAGTAAATATAATAAAGTGCAACAGTCAAATAATGGTTTCGCTTTAAAAAAAAAAAAAAAAAGCCAAATATCTGCTTTTGAATTTTTTCCCCTCAGTTGAGTGTGGTTGAAATTAGCGGAAAAAAGGCTGATAACAACCAAGCCTGGCAACCCTGAGCAAGTTTAAAATTTTATAGGGACACTCATTTTCATCGCAAGGGTTGCAAATCGTCTGTGCTATGCTAGTTTCTTTCAGGGCTTAACTTAAGCAAAGTCTGCATTATGAAATGATTTTTTTAATTTGCATTTTTACAGAAAAAACACGGATGTAGATGAATGAGAATAACTACAATTAAATCCGAAATTGCTGTATATATATTGTTAAGAGTTCGTGCAGCTTCAAACTTTCTTGAAATGACGACACAGTTCTTGAGAAAACGCAGGAGATTTATTTACAACTATATACAAGAAATATCGTTAACAACTGCTAAATTAACCATAGCAATTAGGCAAATATCGATTGCCACCACTCAATGGTCGAACACGTAATTACATCAAAATACGCAAAAATACAGCTGAAGGGCTTCACAAAACAGAGCTAATACATGCTCTCCAGCGCGCCTCTGACACGAATCACAAGCAAAAATTAAAACGAGACTGACTTCGAACTTGCCGCAGGGCTATTTATAAAACCCCGAAGAGTACTCTCGAATATTCCAGAAAATCGCAGACCGTTCTACGACCATCTCATATTTTCTTTTTATTCCATTCACAAATTTTATCATTCTGAAGTGAGGGGGCCGTATACTTGAGCCAAATGTTAGGGGGTGGTATGTACATCACAAAAAGCTATTTACAGGTTACGTTACTAAGATAATTTTAGATAAAAATAATGAAATAAACGCCAAATTTAGCTAGATTACAACAAATTAATCACAAAAATAATTACTATTTACAGAATTTGTAACAATATGTATATACACAACCACCCACAAGAACTGCTTGTTTAAATAAAAGCTATAATGAGATTTAAAATAAAAATGAATCTCTAAATTATTTAAAGGTATTAAAAAAAATTCTGTAATCAATTTATCCTTTAATGTTCATTATTAATACTTTATTCTTGTTATTCAATGCACCATAACTTATTACAGATCCTCTTGCCCTATTAGAAGCCCCTGGTCCTCTAACATAATCCATTCCATTCTAAAAAAAGTTTTACTGTCAAAGATAATGACTAAAGACCCGTACATTTTTAAATGCCAAAGCATTTCAGTTTCTTTGAAGTGAAAACATACTAAGAATATTTGATTCTGAGTAAATACTGTAGCAACGATATCAATAATGTATAAAATCAGTTCATTGTATTGGCAATTTGTTTTGGAAGAAAAGAAAGTTTTGATATTTTTCCGAGTTTTGATATTTTTTTTTTGTTTTTATCCGAGTGCAATGTACAACATTTTCTTCTTATTTTCTGACAATTTTTAAATGTTCCACTGGATGTTTTTTTTTTTTTTTTTTTGCTTTTTTTTTTCGTTAGACAGATGGATTATGAGAGCGTGGTTGCTGGGCGAGTTTGGCCATAAACAATAGGAGTTGCGGAACTATTTTTACATTTGAAAGATATTATTTGATGTCTTTTTTGTTTATTTGGCGAAATATTTTAAATTGAAATAAAAACCACTTCACTGGCTAAATAGAGTTTTAAAACAACTGTAAATCTAATTTAATGATTTGACGAAAAGTTTTAAATTCCAAACAAACTTTAATAGGTTTTTTTTTTTTTTTTGAAAAGGTGTGTACGCATTTTTTACAAAGAAAAATGATCGTTTTACATCAGAGGGGGAGGGAGCGTCAATTTTTTTTTTATTCAACGGACTTCCATCAAATTTTTAGCACGGGCATCGCTGTGCAGGTACTGCTAGTAATGTATAAAGTCAGTAATTTCCCATTCTAAGACTGACAGTGATGTATTTTGTGAACCAGCACATGATTCTCTACCCACCATCAAGATACACATTTGGTTGAATTCTTTTTTAGCGACAATTTTCCTCGTTTATTAGTAACAACTTCATTTTTACGATACAAGGATCGACAGATACCCAGGGGCGCAACCAGAAAAAATTTTTAGGGGAGGGGGGGCACAATTTTTTTTTCACAGCACTCTATCAGCACTCTCTCTCTCTTTACATCAATACATATTTGTTATTATTATATATGTGTACAAGTTATTATTATTTGCAAGGTTCAGTCATTAGTCAGGCAGACAAAGTTACTGATCTGGGGGTCTTAATAAGTCAGGATTTAAAGTTTAGCCAACAGTGCAGCTTTGCTAGTAACAAAGCCAATAATAAGATGCTTGGGTTTATCAATAGATCTATTTCAAATGAATCTAAAGAAGTTCTTCTGCCGTTATATAGAAGTTTGGTAAGACCTCATTTGGAGTAGGCTGTTCAGTTTTGGTCTCCTTATTTTAACAAAGATATGAATGTATTGGAAAGGGCTCAAAGGGGGGCTACAAGGCTAATAAATGGACTTTCTCATTTGGACTACGATTCCAGGCTTAGAAGGCTTAAAATGTACAGTCTTGAGCAAAGAAGAGATCGCGGGGACGTGATTCAGTTGTTTAAATTTACTAAAATGAAAGATGTTACGGGGCCGAAGTTCAGCACTGAAAACAGGACGAGAGGTCACTGTTTTAAGCTATTTAAATCTCAGGTTAACATCTACGTTAGGAAAAATGATCATTTTAGCAGGGTAGTGGAGCCTGGGAACAGCTTACCGGAAGAGGTGGTCATGAGCGAGGGAGTAGATAGTTTTAAGAGGGCCATTGATCTTCACTGGGGATTGTAAACTGACTAAGACCAGTCTAGCTGGGCCGAGAGCCTGTTGCTGGTCGTCACTTTTGTATTTGTATTAATATTTATTCAGTAAAATTACTTAAAATTGTGTAAGTTTTGCAATTTATTCAAAAACTGTTGCAAAAACATGAATTGTTCTTATGCCAGAATTGAAATCACGTTAAGAATAAACTTTAAAGTACTTGAAACAACAGTACGGCGGTAAGATGTTCAAATTAATAAATGGAAATCAATACTTGTTATTACTTCATTTATTATATTAATGAAATAAATCAAAATGCACACGAATTTTTATCACCAAAAGCTCTAAACTATTCACATTTTTAAGATCATTCTCGGAAAGAAAAAAAGGAACACATTAAAATGGCATGAAATCACTTAAAAATACAACAAAAATAGTCAATAAAACCACTTACACTTGATGAGTCCTAAATACTCACATTGCATATGTACACTTATAAAATTGTCTTATTGTCTACAATCCCTGCTTACTTCAGAACCACTTCGTTTTCTCAAAGCGCGTCCATCTTCGTTCGAATAAAAAAAAAAAGATTATTTTTGATAATTGTTCAAATTTGCGTTCTGGGGGGGAGGGCACAGGCCCTGTGCTCCCCCCTGGTTGTGCCCCTGCAGATACCTACTATAATTGGCTATACAAGAAGACAGATTTCGTGCAGAACACGTAGAAGTTTTTGTGGGCTCCATTTTGGTAAAAAGACAAATTTTGACAGACTCTAAAAAACAGTATTTTACTTGGATGTACATCAAAGTAAGCACATTCCAGTTTACACATCCCAGTGTTGCCAGATTGTCAAATCCAGATTTCCGCAATTCCCTTTCAACTTTTCCCCAAAAAGCGATGTTTTCTATCAAAATTCCTCAAATTTAAAAAAAAAAAAACAAATTTCACTAATATTTTCATAGAATGAATCGACTTCCTCTAATATTTTTGTCTCTTGAAAAAAAAAATTCCAAAAATAGCCAAATTTTCTTATAAAATTCCCCCAACTTCTTTTTTTCTTCCCATTTTCGTTTTTTTTTTTTTTTTTTTTTTTGTCTTCTTTATCTTTCTTTATCTTTACTAATAATAAAGCTGAAAGTCTCTCTGTCTGGATATCGTCAGGATCTCTGTGACGTGCATAACGCCTAGACCGTTCGACCGATTTTCATGAAATTTGGCAAAGAATTAGTTTGAAGCATGGGGGTGTGCGCCTTTAAGCGATGTTTCGAAAATTCGATTTTGTTCTTTTTCTATTCCAATTTTAAGAACATTTTCCCGAGCAAAATTTTCATAAGATGGACGAGTAAATTTTTAAGTTGTAATAACGTGAAACTGTAGCGTCAGCAAGCCAATTGGCGAGAAATTCATCATGCATTATTGGTAAATATACAGGGGAACCAAAAGACCTTTTAAACTACGGACAAACCCGCGCGGGTGCCACTAGTCATAAATACAAGCGCCTGACGGAGAGATAAGAAATAACCAAATTTTTTTTTTCTACTCGCATTTACGACTCTGCTTCTGTATGTACATTTAAACTATGATTTTTGTATATATTTATCCAAGAATCACACTTATTTTTACCTTATTTTTACCGTATCAACTAGTTACTCACGCAGAACATTAATGCGATTTCCGTAGCATAATATTCCACATAATGCGAATTCCATAAAGTTGACCAGAGCAAAACCAACGCTGTTTGATACAAACAATGTAACTACTTCTTGACGGGAATTTAAACATGAAAAACAAATCTTTTTTCCCCAGGATTCCCCAAGAGAAAAAAAATTTCCCAAAAGAATTCCCCTCAAAAAACCCATTTCCCCAGAATTTCCCCAGAGAGCACCAGATTTCCCCAAAACGGGGAAAATTCCCCCAATCTGGCAACACTGACACATCCTCCGCCCAATAAAGGGCAACTCTTTATTACCGCGAAAGGAACTGTCCTTTTCCGACTACCTCTTCGACTAGGATTTGATTTGTGAGCCACGTTGTCTGTCCTAAGAGCTCTCTTTTTTCCAGGGAGATGGCTGTGGAGCGAATCGCGAGCTGCCGTCAACGTCGAAACGGCGATCCGAAGATTCGGAGGAAGAACCTCCCAGGTAAATATCTGCCGATGAATCCTCAGAAAGTATCGGGTGAGTGCAAAAGTTCGTGCGGAGTTTCTGAAAGAAAGTCATACAGTGATTAGGCAAGTAAAATTCTTTATTCAATCGATGATATATTCTCCATCGTTGTCTATAATCTTCTTCCAACGTTCTGGCAGCATACGGATGCCTCGATCATAAAAACTGCGTGGTTTAGATTGGAAGAACGAAGACACGACGTTTTGTAAGGCATTCAAAGAGTCCAGTTTTTTTTCCATTTAAATGATTTTGCAATGACCGGAATAAGTGATAATCCGATGGTGTGATATCAGGAGAATACGGTGGATGAGTTAAGACATCCCATTTCAGGCTGTTCATTTTGCGTAGCGTCTGTCTTGAAACGTGTGGTCTAGGGTTATCTTGTTGAAAGACTACGCCTTTGCGATTTGACAAACTCGGACGTTTCTGTTTGATTTCTCGGTTCAGATTAGTTAATTGACCACAGTACTTGTCCGAATCGATCGTTTGGCCGGCGGGGATAAACTCAAAATAAATCATACCCTTGCAATCCCACCAAACACAGAGCATCACCTTCATCGGGTGCAAACTGGCCTTTGCCATTGCGTCACCATGTTCACCTGCCTGTTTCCATGTGCGTTTTCGCTGAACGTTGTTGTACAGGTCCCATTTTTCATCGCCCGTCACTAATCGATCCAAAAACAACTCGTTTTGGAGCCGCCCGAGTAAAGATACGGCAGCAGAAATTCGGTGGATTTTGTTGCTCTGGGTCAACAAATAGGGCACCCATACATCGAGCTTTAAATCAAATCCGATTTTTTTTAAACGCCGAAAAGCGGTTGATCGGTCAACGTTAAGTGCTGTAGCAACTTCCTCTGTTGAAATCTCGGAGTATTCTAAACTAAAGAACGCAAAACGTCGTCATCATTGTCGGAAGGTCGACCTGAGCGTGGCTCGTCTTCCAGCTTAAAATCTCCGCAACGAAATTTTGCGAACCATTTTTCCACAGTTCGTTTAGCTGGTGCTTGATCTTGATAAACGTCTTGAATGTTTTTTACGGCTGCTGCAACGTTTATTCCCTTCCGAAACTCGTAAAGCATAACATGCCGTAAATGCACTTTATCAACACTCATTTTAAAAGTAATCTTCTCGAAGCAGTTTGTACCTGCACAAATTATTTTCATTGGAATGAAAGCTGCACATGTCACCTTTCCAACGATCTGACTTACGTAGATAGTGGTATTAATGACAACACGTTACTCCCGTTCTAACGCCATCTATTGCAACTCCGCACGAACTTTTGCACTCACCCAATAGTTTTTAATATTTCGATATTTAACAGCATTTCTGAACTGTTTTCTTCTTATTTTAATCTGCATTACTATTTATTACAGTAATTTAAATTTCATAAACAATCGGCCAATAGCGCTTTTTAGCGATCCAGAAAACCTGGAAATTCAGATATCTCGAGGATAGCGATGGTCCCAAACTTCCCGGATAATTGGTTCTCTACTGTATATCCGATATTTACTTTGAAAATATCATGATATTTTGATATTTTCTATATTTATTTTTCCAAATACAACATTTTCAATTAAAAAAGTACGTAATTGTTTATTGTTATTGTAATAAAATTAAAACGATAGCTAAAAATGAAAAAAGGAAAGAGCGTTGAGATTTTTTTTTTGGGAGGGGGGGGATTTCTGCCATTAAACTTCGGGGAGAGGGGCACCCTTGTGAAAGTAACTAGTTCAATGTTGTTCTTTTTTTCTGCTTGAATTTTAAGGGATTATTAGCACTATTGTTTGTAGAAACGCATCAGTATTTCTGTGTTCTAATTTCCCTGTGTTCTAATTTTCCCTTCTAATTTTCCTGTGAGGGGCTGGAAATCAACCCTTCAGCTGAGCGTTTTTTTTCTTCAGAAATTCACATTTAACCTAGAAAGCAGTGTTGCCAAATTGGGGGTAATTTCCCCATTTCGGGGAAATCTGGTGCTCTCTGGAGAGATTTTGGGAAATGGGTTTTGAGGGGAATTTTTTGGGAAGCACACACATTTTATTTGTATTAGTCCTACTATGAAGCATAAATTTTGAGGTTGTTTGTCCCTTTAAAAAATACCCATGTATCAGTATTTTATGATCACTAATCACAGTTCTCAAAAATCAGCATAATCTTCAATGAAGTCGACTTTATTTGCGGTTTAATGAAAACTGACAAATGTGACAGTCTTTTTAGTGTAAGGACTCCCCCCCTCCTCCTCTGAAACAGAATTCTGGCTCTGATCTCACATTACTCGTTTGCGATAGCCCCCTGTGAGGGGCTGGAAATCAACCCTTCAGCTGAGCGTTTTTTTTCTTCAGAAATTCACATTTAACCTAGAAAGCAGTGTTGCCAAATTGGGGGTAATTTCCCCATTTCGGGGAAATCTGGTGCTCTCTGGAGAAATTTTGGGAAAATGGGTTTTGAGGGGAATTTTTTGGGAAATTTTTTTTTTCTTGACGAAAACCTGGGGGGGGGGGGAACCTCGGGGAAAAAAAATTGTGATTAAATTTGCGTCTTGACATCTGGTAGTTACATTGTTTGTATCAAACAGTGTTGGTTTAGCTTTGCTCAACTTTATGGAATTCTCATTTTTGTACTGGAAACGTCAGGGAAATTCACTTATGTATGCAGAAAACCTGGAATTTTTTCAAAAAATTATTACCAGTTTCAAAAGATTTGTTTTCTTTTTTTAAGTTTAGTAAAATTAATTTATTCAGAAATTCATGCAACTTGAAATTACTAAAAAATATATATATAATGAGATGTATTTGATGCTTAACAATTTAATGAAGCAATTTCTTAAAAGTTCTCAAAGTTTCTAAAAAAACGAAAGCTTAAAAGTTTTCCAAGAAACAAAGTCTGTTTTAAGGATGGATGGATGTAATTGAAATTTACATTAAACAGCGATATAAAAAAACGTAAGGTGTATAAAATGTGACATAAGCACAGTCAAACCTTAAAAAAATAGCGAAAATAGGTAAACTAACCTTTAAAATATCACATGGAAGAATTTTGTTTGCGGTATGGAAAACCTGGAAAAGTGAAGGAAGTTTTAAAAAAAAATTTTCGGTTTACACCCTGATTAAAGCGGTTGATTCAATTAACTAGTTATTCAACCGGCGTCCACTGTACATGCCAAAATGTAAAATGTAAGTACAGTCGGACCTCCATATATCGAAGTAGCAAATTGCCGAAAAAAAATTCGATATATAGAAATTTCGACTTATAGAAACAATCTTATTTTATCGTACACATCTCCTAAAACACTAAAATTAAAGCTAATTTTCACGTTATGAAACCCATTTTTCTAATTTATACGAGCATCGGAATAAATGAAAGTTAATAATTAAAATATTAACAAAAATTACATTTTTGCGCCTTTATACATCGTCATTCTTCGGTAATTAACTTTATTCGCAACATTAGGGTTGTTTCGTTTTGACCAATGTAATCGAGAGAAAAGTAAAAAAGAAAAATCTTAACTTGAATTATTTTTACTGAAGCCAAAAAGACTGGGAATGATAATCAACAGACAAAAGGAATAACTTGAAACTGGTTTTACAGTGTTAGTGGTCACAACTTAGATTTGAAATAAACTTGAGGGAATTTAAGAAATCCAGAACAAAACAACGACCTATTTACACAGCCCTCAACCCCCTGTTCCTTATGAATTTTGCAGCAACCGTTAGTGGACATCATTTTCTCCCCTAATTTTCATTTTTCACGAAACAAGCAGCCTGAAATTGAATCAAAATCTACGAATGTCTCGAAATTTTTTTCGATATATAGAGATTTCTATGTAATGAACAAAGAAATTTGCTGAAATTTCGATATATAGAAAATTTAGATGTGTGGTTGTTCGTGATATGGAGGTTCGACTGTATCTCTTTGGAAAAGAGATTCCCACCTTTTGGCGTGCGGGCAGTCGCAATGATTTCGCATTTTGGATTCCATGCAACCACAGTAATAAGAAGATATAAATGAAACTAAAAGGAATAAAACAATTTTTCATGCTACAGGTAAGCAGGAGTGAGGAAACTTTTCTCTCTTCGTAATGCAAAATACATCGGGAGCCAATATGGCCCCTTTCGTCCTTCTAGGTACAAGGTTCAATATTTACACTTCTAGTCAGTGGCGCAGCAAAGCGAGGGGAGGGGAGGTTTGGGGTGAAAACACCCTCACCTATTGCTTTTAACATAAATGCAAATTCTTGTGCAGTTGTTTATGAATATGAAAGGGTTGTTTTGAGCGAAGAAAATCCTTTCAAAAGGTATTTTTGATCAAAAAACCCTTTCCAGAAGGTATTTTTTATATAAAAAAAACCCTCCAGAAGGTATTTTTGATCAAAAAATCCCCCTCCAAAAATATTTCTGGCTGCGCTCATGGGCTAAGACTGAATGATTAAATAAGCAATCATATACGGTCATATTATCGAATAATAATTAACTGAAAGAAAGTTCCTTTCCTTTCAGTTAATTATTATTCGATTTATTGAATAACAATCTGTGCACAAGGTCAACGGGCCCTCGTCCTCCTTCTAGTGTCAAAGGTTTGAACGAAACCTTTCTGTTCTACCTCGGGGTCTCTTTTTTTTTGGAATTTTCTAATTTTCTCAACAATACAACTTCATAAATTGCTTTTGTATCAAAAAAGAAAGTGAGAGAGCTGAATTCAATCATTTCTAAAAACAACCATTTTGCCTTTAGGAAAAGAGTGGAAGCTTGTCACGATGCATCTGGGGAAATGAAACTCCATCGCGCCGTCCGATGCAGTGACCAGTGCGCAACTCTCGCAATCTCAACGGCTGGACCGAAAGGCCTTGGAATGCAAGATGAGGCAGGGCGGACCGCCTTGCATGTGGCCGTCGTTTGGAGATCTGCAGAAGTTGTGAAAATGATGCTGGCAGCTTGGTCCAGCAGCCACCTCGGAGCCACACACCCTCTTCTCGAGATACAGGACGATGAAGGAAACACCGCCTTACATTTGGCTGCGGTGTATGGGCGCCTCGAAGCGGTCGAAGTGTTGCTCGCAGCTCGCACTGACATCAATCCAAGAGACGCCAATGGACGAAAGTCCCTTGTAGACATACAGAACAAATTCGGGAGGTCGGCCTTGCACGAGGCGGCACGTGGGGATTTAACAGAGATGGTGGCAATGCTGCTGGCTGCAGGGGCTAATACGCATCTTCAGGACAAGTGGGGCTGGACTCCGCTTCACATCGCCATCAGCTTTTGCAAGGAGGAGATTGCAGAAGTCATCTGCGATGCCGACGATAGAAAGGTTCTTCGGGATGAGGATGGACGGACCGTGTTGCATTTTGCTGCGAAATGTGGAATGCAAACTATTGTGAGAAAACTTCTGTCTTCCGGACCTCTTCGGAAAACTCTTCGTTCGGGAAAGGAATCGACTTCGAATGCGGCGGAAGGGGAAGGAATTGCTCTCTCGGCGAGCAAGGAGGACCTGGTCGACGTACGGGACAAATACGGAATGACTGCTCTACACATGGCTGCACAACATGGCTTCACAGAGATTGTTGAACTGCTGCTCGCAGCAGGGACAGATCCCCTTCTTCAGACTAAAAAAGGCAAAACGGCGCTCCACTTGGCTATCGATTGGGTCCGGGAGGACACTGCGGAACTCTTATGTGGTGTTGAGGATGGAAACCACCTGCAGGATAAATATGGAAGGACCGCCTTGCATTACGCTGCGAGTAGAAAATACAAAAATACTGTGAGAAACCTGCTGTTTAACGGCGAGCATCCTCACACGATGTATAACGGAGGAAGTTCTCCTCTGCAGTTGGCCTTCGTAGACAAGGGGGACAATAGCGTGGCTGAGATGATCATTTCTTTTATTGCCTTGAAGGACATTTTGGTGGAATGGAAGGGTTGGAAGGCCCGTAGAGTCGAGATTTGCAAGAAACAGATGGAAGAATGTGTTTCGGAGATCCGGCGCATGAAAGAGACGAAAGTGCTCCGTGGCAATATCACCTATTACGATGTTGCGGCGAGGCATGTGGGGAAGGTGGCCGACTATCTGGAGAGCCCGGAGTTCCGGGATGCGTTGCTCGGGGGTGGTTTTGCGCGGGACTTCCCCAATTATGCAGACTTCATCGACTTCAAAGTGAAGAAGGCTGAAAGGAGGAGAATCGTGAGGGCTCCCTGCCTGAAATGCTTGAAACGTTGTTCGGGAGCCTCCCTCCTTTGCCGGGAACGATCCTGAACGACATATTAGCCTATTTGAGTGAACGAGATATGCAGAACGTCCTCGCAGCTTTTAACTGATGTACCTGACCGGAGGACTTTTGAAGCTAGTGGAGCTGTCCTCTCATAGCTTTGATTATGGTTTTGTCGCTTTTAATAAGAAACAGAGTTATTTTCATTCTGAAACAAAATAATTGTTCTTCCTTAATCCTTAAGACTATTCATTTGTTTTATTGTTGATGTCTTTAATTTGAAACAGTATGAACCTGTTATTATTTACTCTATCCTTTCTAATGTTCTGCAATCATAGTACTAACTAAGAAAAGAGATTTAATCAAACAGTATAAATTTGACTTATAGATGAGCGTTTCAAGGAGGCATTAGATATTCTCAGCTAAATTTTATCGTTGGAAGATTAGAGTTAAATTTTGTAAAAACAAAACCGTTGCATGCCAAACAAATATTTTTTCCACATTTGCAAAAAGTGGCAGGGACTGTCCCTGCCTTTTAGCGTACCCCCTTCTCCCACCCTCTGTCAGAAACAACCATCCCTATTAAGTCCATAAAAGGGCTGCCTATAGGTGGTGCTGCATTTTTTTCCTACAAATTTGGCCCCCTGTCCCCTTTTGTCTCAAAGTGACACAATTCTTGCTCTTGTCACAAAGCTCATGTTTTATTAGCTGAATGCCATAACTACTGCAGGCCACAAATAAAACAAATATTTGTTTTTGTATCTGTTTCTATCTGTCAATCGAAATTTCTCAAGAAATTGACATACGAAACAAAAAAATTTCGAACCAATATGCGGGAGTTTGAATGTTAATTGGAAAATCTAAGTCTTTGTTTGTGCACAACTGTGTTGTGTGTTCCATTGATTTTAAACACATTCTTTTTCGATGGCAGAATCTGGTTCCTCTTTCTTTTTTGTAAAATTTTGGTTTGCATTTAATCCTCTATTCCTAATACTCATAAGTGTCAATGAGTTTTCTTAATTTTGTTAGTGTTTGAACTTTTTTCTTTTTGTAAAACATTTTATTTTTGTAAATATTTATTTCCTGTTTTGGTGTCATTTTCGTCATCTAGCTAGGGGTAGAGATGATATTTCTGCAAATGCCTTTTAATAATTATAGTCAGGGCCCGACTAAGGCTTTTGAGGATACTGGATACGAACTTCATTCGATGAACCCCCCCCCCCCCCAACCCTTACTTATACAAACTTTCGATAAAATATTTTGATACTTCACGCTAAATGGGGGAATGTTTGCTTCAACGAAAGTATTATAATATACGTATGTTGTTGTCAAACTTTTGCCTGGTAACAATAAGACAAATATCAAAAATATCTCTGAAAAACATTTAAAATGCAATAAAATATGGCATAATGTTAGGGGAGCCCTACCTCCCCCCCCCCCCGAAAAAAGAAAAATACCCCTCAAAATACCCTCCTAGCAATTTAAATGCCGCAGTCTAACCCATGACCCCTCCCTCCCTTTATGTGGGCACCTGGTTAAGCCTGGAGTGGCTACGTGATTTGTGAATTTTAAGTAGATTTTTTTTGCTGGACTTAATATTTGGCTTTGTTATGGTGCAATTTGAATTCATTCCATTTTAAAAACTTTGGCTTCAGATTTGGTGCCCCCCCCCTTAATATTGGTGCCCTGGGCCCATGGCCTATGCCTTAATCTGGCCTTGATTATAGTATACTAAATGGAGGCATTATGCAACCAACTCTCTTCCCCACGAGTTTTCTGGTCAAACAGTTTCCGTATCATCTCATGGTTGCGGAAAGAGATAGAAAGGATATATTGTTTCCGTCATCCTGTTAAAAATAAAGTCGGTTGAGAATGGTGAAAATCCAAGAATAAAGCCTTCTGAAAATAGACTATAGAGTTCTCTATAAAAGAAATTGTAATGGTGAGTTGCGATTTTTCTATTTCATTTTTTCGTTTCAGATGGTAAAAAAAAATCTAAAACAAGTGCAGCAAGCTATGGACTGTCCAAATAAATAACGTCAGAAAACTGATGTCACATTTTTTGTTATCCTCAACCTCAAAGGGTGACATTATTTGTGAGGGAACCCTCCTAACTGAGCATTTCAGTTTACTTTTTTTATTTTTTATCCGTGTTATAGCTCATGTATTTAGAATCGGCATGTCAAGGCCAAATATCTTTTCCACAATAAAAGTTAGGGGCAAAAAAGCAAAATAAAATCAACTATGGGCAAGTGCCCCTGTCTTCAGGCGTGTTTGACAGTATTCCTAAACTCAAGAGATTTTATGTGTAACTTCGGATTGTTTTGTTCATAACCGGTTGGAAAAGTTTTTCCACTCAAAATATAGGAAACGTGATTCAAAATAAAACATTTAGCGGGGGAAAAAAACATTCCATAAACCCTATTTTTGTGGAAATAAAACTTTAAACATCAAGAACTCACAAATGTTTGTGCTGGAGAGTAATTATAATCAATATTAAAAAAGCATAATTTTGCAGATAATGGTATACATGGGTTTCAGGGTTACAAGGAAAAATCAGTTGAGGACCGACCCTCTTGGTATCTCTCAAATCTTCTTCACATCAATTAATTTATGTTTTTGCCTTAAAAACGGAGCTTCTTAACATATTTACAATATTTAACGAAAATGTTGTGCTTTTTATATGTCGTTGTTTACCTTTAACTTGTACTAATAAAATAACTTTTGCATTAAGTTTGAAGTTCGTTTTTATGTCATTTTAAGCATTACACTTTCAATAACAATAAACAGAATTCTGCAGAGCCCGACTATGGTTTTTGAAGACACTGGACACGAAATTTATTAGATGTCCCCCCCCCCCCCTTGATACTCATAATCTCCTATTATACTGTATAATAAAGCAATAAAATATTTGGATACTTGCGTATTAATAAACAATGCTAAATCTGGGTGGAACCTTATCTGTACTAATATTATAAAGAGAGAGGGCGGATTTTTGTGTGTTTATATGTTCGAGGTAATCTCCGGAGCCACTGCACCTAATTGAAAAAGTCCTTCACTATGTGAAAGGTGCTTTCTTACTGAGTGACATAGGCTCGAAAAAATCCGATAAATAGTTCTTTTTTTATTCCAATTAAGGCCCAAATTTCACATAAATTCCCGAACATGGGAGTGAAAAATTACTTGTTGCAGAACTATTTTTGCATTTGAAAGATATTATTTGATGTCTTTTTTGTTTATTTGGCGAAATATTTTAAATTGCAGTAAAAACCGCTTCACTCGCTAAATAGAGTTTTAAAACAACTGTAAATCTAATTTAGTGATTTGACGAAAGGCTTTAAATGCCAAAGAAATTTTAATAGTTTTTTTTATTTTTTTTGAAATGGTTTGTATGCATTTTATGCAAAGAAAAATGATTATTTCAGATCAGAGGGTGAGGGGGCGTCAATTTTTTTTAATTCATCGGACTTCCATTAAATTTTTAGCATGGGCATCGCGGTGCGGGTACTGCTAGTGTTACAATAAACGTACATTATAAAAAGTAGAAGTGATATAGTATGTACGATAATCAAATATTACAATGTAAGATTTCGTCAAAATTTCCCATCAACCTGATTTAAATCAGATGAATTTTTTAAATCATTAATTTAAATCATGATGTTTAAAAATCTTTAAGTTCAGAAGAATTAATTTGAAAGTCAAAGTATTTTTTATCAGAAGAAATCATAAACAAACAAATATTATTTTTTTAACAATTTCACGAAAAGAAGAAAGAATGATTCACACACACATATTGTTGTTAAATGAAGTGAATTGAAACTGAACAGAAATATAAAAAAAACATCATTATAGCAATGAGATAAAAAAGAAAAGAACTAGCAAAGGATATATGAAACAAGATGCTAAATGAATCTAAGCATAATAAATAGGATTGGATATTTCTCTGTTTGGAGTTAAGCTATTTAATTACTTATTTAAAAATAAACGTAACATAATGTCTGCTTTTCAGTCTTTAATGAAATTCATCTTAGACGTAAATTCATCAAAGAACGTTCACTAATTTCTATTCATTTTGTCCTATTTAAAATTATTTTTTTCCTCAAATAATAGCTCTTACATATGCAAAGTTTATTTCATGTGATTGCTCAATGTAGTTATTCAATATATACCAAATGAAAAATAATGTATAATGCCTTATTTTTTTCTCATTGAGTAACTTTATTATTTCTAACAACTTGTGGCGATTAGAATTTTATCACATTTATGCATTATTCAATTTAAGAATCGTAGCAATCATCAACGAAATTTATTGTCCTTAAAAGATAATAATAGTAAATAAATTCATCCATTTATAGTAAATGTTAAAAAAAAAAAATAATAACTTTCTTCTTAGCGTTAAAAAAAAAAAAAAAAGAAATCTCCAAATTGTGTCAGAAGAATATTTTTTGTTGACTACTTGTATAGTTGTCCGCTTGATGGCAGCACGAACGATAGATTTCGAAGTCTGGACTAAAATCTAGCGTTGCATCGAAGTAGAAACAACGTAGTCTCTTGAAAGCAAAGATGTACGAATTCAGAGTTCCAAAGGTACGATTTTTTAATACTCTCTAATTACTCTATTTTTTGTTTTGTTTGTATTCCATGAAGCTGGAATTGTTGGAACAAAGTTCATTCATTATTTCCGTCGCTTTCTTGCAGAGCCGACGAGAGGCTTATGTCAGCCTAATCAGAAACTAGGGACACGGCTGATGAGGGGGCCCGATCTGGGATCGGAATAGTATAAATTTTATAAATTTAAATGGCAGAAGGGGGTCCAAAACTGACATGGGGCCCATCGTAGCGCTCGACGACCCTGCTTTCGTGTCCCGTTCAGTAGAAGTGTGTGGTGCTATTTTTTTTTTTTTTTTTTGACCTCAACCTTCTCGAATCTAATAATGCTGCTAAATTTGAGAAGGCCATAAATTTCTCACAGATTATTCCTAATCCCCCCTCCCCTCAAATAACAAATGTTTAAACGAGTGATTGTTTTTAACTGCTGTAATGTAAGTTATCGTTTACAGAGGGTTCGGTCGTTAGTCAGGCAGAAAATGTTATTGATCCTGGCATCTTAATAAATCAAAGTTTAGTCAACAGTGCAGCATTGCAAGTAACAAAATCAACAGAATGCTTGAGTTTATCACCCAGGTAGCACAAACCATCGGATTTACGTTGGAGAAAGGTTGAAAATGCATCGTAATGGTTGGAAATATGTTTTGGTTGGATATTGGTTTTTTTCATACGCTCATCCGATCATTCGAAGCATCGGAGGATGCTTTAAAATCAACCTATATCCGACTAAACGTATTCCCAACTTATTTCTAACCTTCAAACCTGTTTCACATTTACGCCCATTCATTGTAAGCTGGTTGCTGATTTGCGCCTTCTGCGAAGCGTGCGTAATGCGTCCCATAAGCCCCCCCCCCCCCCGCAGTCTTGTTGAGACCCATGACTTGAAAAAGGGGTGAGGGAGGAGTGAGTGCAACAGGAGCATAGCCATTTTCTTTTTCATTCCATTGTCACATACACATTCACGCGTGTCGTACTTACGGCGAGTGTCGTTCAATCTCGCAAGTACTGAAGTCTTCCAAAGTAATTCAATTCATTTTTCCATCTATTTTTCTTTCTTTCAATAAATTTAAAACTAAGATAAAACATCGTTTTTTTTTTTTTTTTTTGGTATGTGTGTGTTTGATTATTAAATGCATTCTACTTTTATTTGTTTTCCAAGTACGACATTCGGTCAATTTTATGCGGTAGTTTTTGCTGTAGAGCGGCCACAAAAAACTGGTCACACACAGACGTGACACACACACACACACATACATACACACACACATACATACATACACACACACAGACAGACAGACATTTTCCAAAAATAGTCGAAATGGACTCAGCACACCTCAAAACGTTCGAATCCGTCAAAATTCGAAATGGCTGTGCAGGCCCAGATTTTTCTTGTTTCAAACTGCTAGATTTTTTCCTACAAATTCAGTTTGGCAGGAGGTTTTAGGAAGAGGTTGTTTCTAGGGGAATTTTATCTTTTTTTTGGGGGGGGGGGGGGAGGGTCTCCGATGAATCGAAATTCTTGAAATTTTTGCTCATTCGAACTGATTTTCTTTTTTTGATAGATGCTTTAACTAGTTTTTTTTAGAGAATTTTGTGAATGCTTTGAATTCGTTTTAGAATTTCATGTTGTTCCTTTGTTTAGCTTTGGTAATTTTAAACGCACAATACATGTGCAATTTACCATAGAAATAAAATTGTGTCTTTGCATGAACTTTTCTCGTTGATGGATAAAATACATTAAAATTCCTTCCCTAATACTAAAATGAAAAAAAAAAAAGTCAATGAACATGAATTTTTTAATGAAATGGGAGATTATAATAGTTCGACAAAACAATAAAATAAGTAGTTTTCATGATATTCAAGTTTAACCCACGCCATTTTAATTGTTATGAAGATTCTAACTGAATGTGTATGCGTATGTTTTTTTTATTTTTTATTTTTATTTATTTATTTTTTTTAATTCTTATTTCAGGTCAAAGCAAATTGAACCCTTCAAACAAGCTAGGTTATTTTTCATGGCAGAATTTTAAAGTCAAAGATTGTATTCTGTCTTAACAATAATCTTGCTGGTAATTAATATTTCCTGAAAAAGAAAAAAGAAACTAATGTATGCTTATGAAGATAATTTTCGAGTAATTATTCAGAAAAATAAAAGGTAAGAATTATAAATATCTTAATTTTTGTTCATATTTTATTGAAACGTTTGTAAATGATAGGGAAATGATAAATTGCATTTTTTTTTTAGCATTTTTACTCTTTGAAACAATATATTGATGTAATGAGTGAAAATAGTAAAAACTTTAAATGAAACAGGTTTGAGAGCAATCAGAGGTAGCAATAAAGGTTATGATGTCACAAATTGCAAAAAGTCACATAAATTATAGGTACTATACATGATGCAACTATTTCTCTACTATATTTTAATTTATTTTAGCATATAAGAATTTCCATGCTTCAGCATATTTTTTAATTTTTAGTATTTCTATTTCTACGCTTGTAAAATAATAATGATTTGATATATATTTGGTAAAGTATATTGATTTGATGAGGGAAAATAATAAAAAATTCAAATAAAATAGGCTGGAAAGCAATCTGAGGTAGCACACTATTAAGGTTGCGCATATTAAATTTCAGTAACATTGGGAAATAGTTACTTAAATGTTGATTTTTCATCAGAATAGCGTCGGAAAATAATCAGTCTAACGTTGCAGCTAACGTTGGAAAATTGTTGGATAAGCGTCGAAATTTATATTGGGATAATGTTAAGAAGTGTTGTTTAACTGTTGTAATTTACATTGGAATAACGTTTGGAATTGGTTGGTTCACCGTTGCATTTTACGTAGGAACAGCGCTGGAAAAATGTTGAGATAACGTTGGAAACCAATCGTTGGATAACCGTTTTCCGACGGTGCACTTTAACGTATGTTCTAACGTAAGAGGCCGACATAAGTCTAACGTAATAAGCTAACGTAGGCCGAATGTTCGTGTGCTAGCTGGGCAATAGATCTATTTCAAACAAATCTCAGAAGGTTCTTCTGCCGCTATATAGGAGTTTAGTAAGACCTCATTTGGAGTATGCTGTTCAGTTTTGGTCTCCTAATCTCAGGAAAGATATTTCTGTGTTGGAAAGGGTTCAAAGAAGGGTTAATAGACTAGTAATTGTACTTTCAGATTTTGACTATGATAACAGACTTAATAGCCTGGAGCAAAGGAGAGCCAGAGGGGACATGATTCAGTTGTTTAAATTTATCAAAATGAAAGATGTTAAAGGGTTACATTTTCTCACGGAAAGCAAGACAAGGGGACACCGTTTTAAGCTATCCAAAACTCAGGCTAACCCGGAAATGAGGAAAAATTACTTCTTTAGTAGGGTCGTGCCCAGGTAGCACAAACCATCGGATTTACGTTGGAGAAAGGTTGAAAATGCATCGCAATGGTTGGAAATATGTTTCGGTTAGATATTGGTTTTTTTCATACGCTCATCCGATCATTCGAAGCATCGGAGGATGGTTTAAAACCAACCTATATCCGACTAAACGCATTCCCAACTTATTTCTAACCTTCAAACCTGTTTCACATTTACGCCCATTTATTGCAAGCTCGTTGCTGATTTGCACGTTCAGCGAAGCGTGCGTAATGCGTTCCATAAGCCCCCCCCCCCCTGCAGTTTTGTTAAGACCCCAGGACTTGAAAGGGGTGAGGGAGGGGTGCGCCGGAGCGTAGCCATTTTCTTCTTCATTCCAGGGTCTCATACACATTCACACGTGTCGTACTTGCTAACGGCGAGTGTTGAATCCTCGCAAGTACTCAAGTCTTTCAAAGTAAATCAATTCATTTTTCCAACTATTTTTCTTTCTTTCAATAAATTTAAAACTAAGATAAAACATTGTCTTTTTTTTTTTTTTTTTTTTTTTTTGTGTGTGTGTGTGTGATTATTAAATGCATTCTACATTTCTTTGTTTTCCAAGCACGACAAATCATTGTGGCTGTGCAGGCCCAGATTTTTTCGTTTTAAACTACTTGAATTTTTTCTACAAATTCGGTTTGGCAGGGGTTTGGGGTTTTTAGGGGGAGGTTGTTTCTAGTTGTATTTTCTCTTTTTCGGGGGGGGGGGGGAAGTCTCCGATGAATCAAAATTCTTAAAATTTTTGCGCATATTCAAACTTTTTTTTTTTTTTTTTGATAGATGCTGTAACTAGTTTTCTGGAGAATTTTGTGAATGCTTTGAATTCGTTTTAGAATTTCGTGTTGTTCTTTGTTTAGCTTTGGTAATTTTAAACGCATAATATTTAAAAATAGTTTCCTCATCATACAAATTACATGTGCAATTTACCATAGAAATAAAATTGTGTCTTAGAATGAGCTTTTCTTGTTGATGGATAAAATACATTAAAATTCCTTCCCTAATAATAAAAAATATATATAAAAAAATCAGTGAACATGAATTTTTGAATGAAATGGGAGAGTATAATAGTTCGGCAAAACAATAAAATAAGTACTTTTCAAAATATTCAAGTTTCACCCACGTCATTTTAATTGCTATGAAGATTTACTAACTAAATGTTTACGCGTATGTTTTTTTTTTTTTTAATTTTTATTCTTATTTCAGGTCAAAGCAAAATTGAACCTTCAAACAAGCTAGGTTATTTTTCATGGTAGAATTTTAAAGTCAAAAATTTTATTCTGTCTTAAGAATAAACATTGCTGGTAATTAATATTTCCTGAAAAAGAAAAAAAGAAACTATATGCTTATGAATATAATTTTGGAGTAATTATTCAGAAAAATAAAAGGTAAGAATTATCAATATCTTAATTTTTGTTCATATTTTATTGAAACGTTTGTAAATGATAGGGAAATGATAAATTGTATTAAATTCAGCCATTTTATCATTTTATGTTAATATGACTGAAAATTATTCTTTACACTCGTTCTTCTAAGAGCACCTCGTAATACTTATTTTATTAATGAAATGCTACAGTTAAAGTAGATAACATTGGAATATAGTTGGTTTAGCGTTGAAATTCATAGTGGAATAACGTTAGAAAATGTAGGTTAAGCGTTGTTTTTTTTACATCGAAATTACGTTTGGAAAGTGTTAGTTTACTGTTGTGTTTTACATTGGAACAACATTAGAAAATGTTGGTTAAGTGTTGCTTTTTACATCGAAATTACGTTTTTAAATGGTTAGTTTACCGTTGTATTTTACATTGGGATAACATTGGTTGAACGTTGTATTTTACTTTGAAATTACGTTTGTGAATGGTTAGTTTACAGTTGTATTTTACATCAGAATAACGTTGGAAACTAACCAATAACCAACCGTTGGATAACCGTTTTCCGACGTACCGTTTTAAGGTACGTTCCGAAGTAAGATGCCAACGCTGGTCCAATGTAATACGATAACGTTGGACCAATGTTCGTGGGCTAGCTGGGTGGGCACTCGGAACAGCTTACCGGAAGAGGCGGTGATGAGCAAGGGGGTGGATAGCTTTAAGAAGACCATTGATCTTCATTTGGGACTTATAAACTGACTAGGATTAGCTTAGCTGGGCCCAGAGCCTGTTGCTGGTAGTCACGTTTGTATTGTATTTGTACAGCTTAAAGGAAAGGACGAATGACCGAATGGTTCCTTCATTGCAAAACATATCGGCGCAAGTTTACATTTTTTTCCATGATAGAAAGAAATTTATTAAAATGAAATCAAGTGGTAAGAAATGAAGCTACAGGAAAATGCATATCTTTAAACGCTACAAACACTGAATATGGAAACCGAACTCGCAGATATAGGTTGCGTTCGACGAACCTAAGTAACCGGTTACTTACCTCAGCGTTCTATGATCAACCGGTTACCATTCTAAGCTGTTGATTGGTTGAATGGAGCATGTGATCATTAGCTGTCAGGTGATTAACTAACCGGCCGCTACCGGTCGTGCTCGTCGAACGTAAGCAAAGGTATACTTCTTCTGCTCCATATGTTTCACGAAGAGGAGAAGCCTTTTACAAAGATCTCTTTTCTTTTTTACTACTCCAATTACTTAATGCAGTGTAATGTATTTTGTTTGTTTGGTTCATGTTTGGTCATGTGTTTTTTGGAAATCGGTCAATGCAGGAACGATCCTGACAGATAAACGGGAGGCAACCCTATATTTTGGCGCTAAATGATATCATTCTCAGACTTGGTGACAAGGATTCTTCCTGTACCTCGTGCGTGGTTTAAAAAATGGCGTGAAGAATGTAGTAATGAGAAATGTGTTGATGTATTTATTATGATGAGATTTTTACAATTAGATATGCATGAAAGTAAGTGAAACGTTTTCTTGGATGTGACTATATTAAGTTGTATCTTTTTGTTTTTTTTATTTTGAAAAAGAGCTTGTTCCTTTATTTATGCTTACTGTCTGACCACGGATTGTATGGAATGACAAACTCCGTTTTACAGCCGGAAATTTATAAATTTATTATTTTTTACCGATGTCAGCTTTTGCAGAAGCAAAATCTCATTCAAATGAGCGGAATACGCGCATCAAATTTTTACTTTTCCCCCTTATTCACATAGATTCGTTGATCTGGACGTTTGAAAATTCCATGCAATCTGTGGTTGGACAGTACAACGGTCATGAAATTCAAAGCATGTAATAAGATTTATTATGGCTAGGCCTTAGGTTTTTTTCTAGATTATCATTCTGTGCATCTGTACTTTCTATCCGGACAAAATTTATATTTATTTATGCCATAACTAGAAGTCTTTCAGATATTTAATATAATATGGGAAATTGTTGTTAGACGTTAGCTTGCATAGGTGTGCATTAAATAAACGTTTCTCGTGTGCTTGAGATTTTTGCTTCCCCCCCCCCCTTGAATAATCGAAACTATTAGGCTTCTTTTAATTTCCCGCCTAAATTAACGTACATTTCTTTAAGACGTCCTTAAGGATTCTTCCTGTAAGCGTGCATGTATTCACATCATTAAACGTTTATCCTTTGTGAAACATTTAGATGTTTCCTTTTCCTTGCATAATTAAAGCTACTGAGTTGCTTAATTATCCAAAATTAACAATCATTTTTCTCAGACGTGTTGACTTTTGTCAGAATTGTTCCTGTCAGCCTTTAGCGTGCGTAGATCTGCGTCAACTGGAAATCTGTTATCGTGAGTAAATTGTTTAATTTCCTTCATTTAGTCATTTTGATGTATGATTAATTTAATTACTGCCAGAATTAAATTTATTCCTGTCATCTATTCTTAAGGGCAGATTCCTCCTGTTAGCCATTAGCGTGCAAAGATGTGTTTCTAATGAACGCTATTGAAAATTGTACTGTAAAGCATTTTTGCTCCTTGAACAATTACGAATATTTAGCAGCAAATTTAATTTTCTGCCAAAATTAACTTTCTTTCAGATATCAAGTCTTAAGTAAGGATTCTTCCTGTCTCCTGTGTAGTTGAGCATCAAATGACTTCATTCTGAAATTTATTTTCTTTTCCTGTTGCATAGTTGAAACTATTTAGGGCCATTCCTCCGTCACATGTGGGACAAAAATATGCTTAAACTAGCTGCGTCGCCCGGCTTTGCACGGGCTACCTAAAAAATGTAAGAGCAGTCCAGTTGATGCTTTTGTAGTACACTGACACTAGTTTCTAACGCGTTAAGGAATAAATAAATGCGCGTAAAGCAAGGTTTAACTAAGGTTAGGTAACTAAAAATAAACTGCATGTAAATCACTCATTTACTTTACGACGTGCACGGTCCTCCTCGAAAATGAAAGTTATGTCATGTGACGCGTATTTAACAATTAGGCTTGAACAAAAAAAAAAGAAAAAAAACAGCAAAATTTTGCTGCAGATTACGGCAAAATAATCGAAAAGTAAACAACTTAAACACCCTGATTACAGGAAAAGCCTTAAAACAAAAGCCTAATTTTATTTCTTTATATTCGAGAAAAAGAAATGGCAACAGATCTTTCATCTCAATGATTTTCTTCACGCTGTAAATTTTAATAAAAGCGTTCATCCGGAAAGTTGAGTTGAAGCACTGAATAATAATTTGAATGGAGGAAAGCCTTCGAAAAATATGGATTTTATTTTGAAATCTAAGAGTCATAATTAATAATTTTTAATTGATATCTCCGCTAATTATTATCGGAGGATTATGTTAAATAGCCAAACATGAAGACGGGAAGATGACGAATCCATCGATACCTGGTTCGATGGTCAGTTCACTGTCGTTCGGGAGAAGAAGCTTGGACATAGATAGATAGATAGATACTCAGATTTTATTAGTATAAGATTTCATTAACATTTCATCATATCTCTTAATATTTCAATGAAACTGGAGTAAGCAATTATTTTAATCTTTAAATTTGATACAAAGAGACTTCTGAAACAATTTTGTTATTTAAATTAAAATTTATTTGCATGCGTCACGTGCAGAACATCTAAAGTCAACCTCTGGTAAACTTGCTTGTGGATAAGCTAATATTTTTGCTCTATTAATACAGCAATGACAAAACAAATTGCAGATTTTGAAAGCTATGGTTCCAATGTAAAGGAAACATATCTCATAAGTTTAGAAATAATTATTTAAACCATTGAAGAAAAAAAATATGTCTATGCCTATTCCATTGAAAATGGTCATTTTGTCCCGCACGTGACGGTTTCTGTATTTCATAAAAAAGAAATAATTTTAGAAGAAAGTTTTGGCTAAAGAAGTCACACATGCATTTGTGATGTCTTAAGCAACAAAATTTTGTTCATTATCCTTTTTAATTATTATTTTTTATGAAATATACAAAGCGTCACATGCAGGGAAAAATTACCGTTTTCCGTGGAATAGCCCTTTAACTGTTCAATTTCCCGGCAAAATATTTCCTTCAAAAATTAACTAGTCTGTAAAGGTTCTTCCTGTTAAGTCCCCTTCCCTTCAACTATCATATCTTTTCTTCTTGTTGAATATTCTCCCTATTAGCCTTCCCGGGTGTGCCAAAAATGAACATTTATTAATTTTCATATTCTTGGTGTCAGAAATCAGTATGCTGTTTAATTTACTGTCAAAATTCATGAATTTTAGGTATTATTCTTATCCAGCATTATAGATGTGTAACAAATAGGTGTTTATCATGAGTAAAATACTTATTTCCTAATCCTTACATAATTGAAACTATTTAGCTCTTTAATTCATTACTTAAAATTATATGCCAGATTTTTAATCTCTATTGAACTTTAACTTTGTCTAGCAACAAATGAAAGACTTTTGTAGTTTGCTAAGAGCTAAATTATTTAAGCATGAAACACTATTCTATTAAATTAGTAGGGCACCTGGTACATTTGTCAATAGAACCTGAAGTATAAGTTTACCTTTCAGTGAGCAGTCATTGTTACAGCAATGATTGAGATCTTTGAGATTGTGGGTTTTTCACTGGTCAGTCATCAGTTCCAAGTTCATCTGATGCACAAATTCCTGCGGACATGTGTATAAAAATGCTTTATTTCAGTGTGCCCAAAGTTTAATGTTCTATTTGTATTATGAATACATTTTTCGCTTATTGTTTATTTTTCAGAAGGGTTCCTCCATGTTAGTTTACCAAGATGTCAATTGTTTGATCCTGAATAGCGAGAAGTTGAATGATTTCATGGAAACTTAAAGCACAACACTAGTTGAATTTAGACTTTGCATGACAGTTACTTTATTAAAGTCTGCTGCAAAGTCTTAATTTTGCTGGTAATAATGCTTTAACTGGACCTTTCAATGAGTAAGAACAACCAAGAGAATCTTTTAAATGGTGGGTCTATGCTTTGCAGCCAGAAATCAGTTTTAAGTTCATCTGATGCACAAACTTCCTGTGAATATAAGTATAAAAATAATTATTTCAATGTGGCCCAAACTTGAATGTTCAATTTGTATTTTGAATTATGAATACATTTTTGTTTATTAATGTATCTGTTTTTCAGAAGGGTTCCATAGTTTACCAAGATGTTACATTTGACATCTTGGTATTGATCCTGAATAATAAGAAGATGGATGAGGTTATAGAAACTTAAAGCACACTAGTTGAATTTAGAACTTGCACAACAGTTACTTTATTAAAGTCTGCTGTGAAGTACTAATTTTGCTAGCAATAATGCTTTAAAACCGACTTGTTAAAATTCAAGTGCATTCAACATCAGTCATATAGTATAGTCTAAATATATGATTCTTGTGCCTGATGTATTAAAAAGCATTTACAGAATTAATATAAAGGGATGTTGTCACTTAATTGATGACTAAAACCCTCTTTATAAATGCTAACATTTTTTAGGCTAATTTTCCTCGAGATAAAAAGTTTGGTTTGAATATTTTTAATTGGTCACAGATATATTTTATTTCTGGTACAATTATTTTGCTTAGAATTGTAACACAGCCGGCTTAAAAAAAAATCTGTGTATTATTCTATTTTAAAACAAATTCTTGCTGTTATCATACCAAGAATGAATATGCTTTTCTAAGTTATTCCTGTAGTTAGCTCTACTCTAGTTTTTCCTAGTGCATAAGTTTCATAAATGTCAAAAGAAAAGCATTTACAAAACTTCTTTGGCATGCTGGCATTAAAACTTGGAGATCACTATCTGTAATTTTATGGTGCAAGAAATTAGGGGTATGAGGAAAGCAGAAATTAAGCAAAGTATTCTAGTGAGGGGAATCAAAAGAAAATGAGCATTAAATCAACATTGCCTTTTAAGTAAAAGGTATCAGCAAAACTTAAGTGTATAATAGTAGTGGTATATATGCTTTATGTTATTGATATGTTTCAAAAATCCCGTCAAAGCAATGACATATATAGTTTTTTCAATTATGTATTTAAATATTAAATTTCAAAGCTATAGTTAAAAGAGAAAATGATTGTCTTTCTTTGGGTCAAATATATTTTTTTTGTACTTTAATTTATTGTTTTCTACAAAAGCACTATATTAGTAGTTAATGGTAAAAATAATATAGTAGTTTGGTAACAAGTTTAGCATGATAGTCATTAGGCATGTATTTGCCATGGGGATTTTAAAAAGATCATCCTTTCAAATTAACAGAGGAGTAATTTTAAGCTATATTCATATTTCAATGTCAAGAACATTTGAGCAAGAGCATTAAAAATATTCGCACCATGTTGAATAAGTGCTGAAAAGCATGAGGAGACATTCCTCAATTTATCATACCATCGAATTTTTAAGAATGTTTTATTCTGGATTTGGTTATATGCTGTAATTGTGTTTTTCAGTGTTAGCATTTAAACAACACACATTACAATTTTAAGTGGGTAATTTTGCTTCTAAATTAAAATAAAACCACAGCATTATATTTTGCATATGCTTCACACTTAGCAGGTTTTATTTTATAATACAATCAATGTAATTGACGTTCGATTTTAACAAATTTACTGTAGTACATTCGTTCCTCTTATAACACGGTACTTGCACAACACGGTTTCGATATTACACAGTACGAAACTTCAATTTAATACTTCATGGTTTTGATATAACACGAAAGTTATCTTTAATAAAGAAGACATTTCTTTTTTGTTTAATACATTCTGTTAATGTTTGATAACTCTAATGAGGTTTTACTTTGTTTTTCATGAAACTTGGTTTCGATATAACACGATAAACATGCTTTGATTTACATCATTTCTAAGTCTCGTATAACACGGTTTCGATACAACACGATACATATTGACATGATTTTTACTATGTACATGATTAGTTAGTGTAAAAAATATGTTAATAAGTTTAAAAAAGTCTCGTATAACACGATTTCGATACTACACGGAACGAATACGAGAGACGCCTGTATATTTACAAGAAAATTATTCAGCTTTATATATTAAATAGTTTTATTAAGAATTGTTATTTAACTTTATGTTTCACATAGAGTTTTATTAAAGAGTTTGTCAAATTTTAATCTATTCAGAATTCTATCATGTATCATATGAAACACATTACTTGGAAAATTCTTTTCTATATTAAACAAGTGTTATCGTTTTTTTTTTCTCCTTAATCCGTTTGCTGTATGAACATTTTTCTGTATTAAACGTTTTTTTTTTTTTAATTACTAAAAAGTCATAGTTTTGATTTTTTTTTTAAATGAAGGCTGTTATGAGTGTACAAGCACCTGACAGGCTCGTCGTTTCAAAAAAAAACCAAGGGAACGATGCGGAAAATACTCAGTTTCTATTGCAGGAGAAAATCAAGAGTAGGGAATTTTTAAACGGGGAGGGGGGGTGCACCCCTAGTCACGTTAATTTAATGTCTGTTAATCATGGAGTAGGAGAGGAGAGGAATTTTTTTAGTTTGTCAGTTTGAACATACATTTGCCCTTTGTATACTTATATGCACATATTATATAAATTGGGCTAAGTAAATAACTTAATGAAGTAGTAACTTGCTCCTTGCCTTTTCGCTGTAATAAATTAATAAATAATAGTTTAACGTAACAAATCGGTGGGTAGCCTTAAGTCCAGGTAGGTTTGCGTTTTCTTTGAAGTGGAAGGGGGGGGGGATTCTAACATATTCTCTATTAGGGGGCAGCACAATCAGAAATATTTTTCTGCGGTCCTTCATTTTGAAATTTGACATGGAGGGAGGGGGGTTTGCACTCAATGGGAATTGACTTGGGGGAAAACAACGAAAAACACGCCCGCTATCCACTTATAACTAATAAAAAGCATTATTTTTCCAAAGCAAGGGGGACTTTCGACTTTCCTCCCTTTCGTATACATGGAGGGGGGGGGACAGGTGGGGGCTCAAGCCCCACCTTGGAAATTAGAACTTCCTTGCTTTCAGTACTTTTTTTCTAGCAAGAAAGTAAAAACATTTCTCCAGCCATTAATGAATAAATTATTAAAAATGTCTTTAATAACTCTAATCTGTACTGAAATCGATTTCTATGCGGAAAGTATCTTACTAAACCATGGAAAAAATATCTGACCCCCTCCCCCCTTAAAATTTTGCTTATGCGCGCCCATGCCTCGAACCCCCTAAATGACGACGGACTTACTTGTGGCTTATTAGCAATCTTCGTGTTTTCATAGAAGTAGTAGCGATTGCGGTCAATCACTCTGAGGAGGCGGAGTTGTTATGCCCTTAATCCGACACATGATGTCTTTCCCCCCCCCCCCGATAAGAGTTTAGGGACTGTGTATACATTTAAAATGGGCTTTAAAATTACCCTAAACCCCTTAAGAACATAGTGGAAAGGTGGTAAACCCCTTATCTAACTATGCAGCAAAACACCCCTTTGTATAGATTGCAATACCAGGTGGTAAGGCAAGTAAGCATTGTTCTTTTCCTGGAACTTATATTTCAAAGAGGTTCATGTTTCTGTAGTTTTCAAAAGAAGCAAGTGAAAGTCGAAGTCGATGATGCAAGCATTTTTTTTTCAACTTTCCGTAGAAGTAATTAAGAAAGTTAATCGAAAAAATATAAAAAAACTAAAATAAGCTTATTTTTCAATAAAAATAAAGTTAATAACTTTAAAAAAAATACTAAATCAAACTAAAATAGCGGCAATTCTGCGGTGTCAGACGTAGAATTTGCACAAAATTTATCCATAAAAGTTTAAAATTTTCCGAGTTAAAATAGATGAACTGGGCCCTTTTTTTTCTTTCAATACTTATACATTAGAGTGGACTGAAAAAAATCGGATTTCTTCAAAACACTTAGCCTTAGTACGGAAAATTTGTGACCCCCTAACACTAATTACTGTGCAAAATTTCGTGACTGAGTTGATGTCTTCTGCTCTGGCAAGAGACTTGAAATTTTCAGATTTTTAGAAAAATATCAAAGAAAGAGAAAATTTACAAAATATTTTTAATTCCGCTGAACTTTAAGCTTTGGTGCGGTAGTTTTGTAACTTCCTTACACAAACTACTGCGCAAAATTCCAAGCCTATGAGTTAATATTTTCTGTTCTGGCAAGAGGCCTGAATTTGGAGAATTGTATACAAAATTCATTAAATACGAGTGATACATTAAAAAGTGGCTACATACCTAGTACACTACAATACTTCGAATTTTTAATCCCCCCCCCTCTACTTAAAAAAAATAAGGTTTTTACATGTAAGTTGGCGTAATTTTGTGGTTTTTCGATAAAATTTCATTCAGTTCACGCGCTTTATCTCCCCCCTCCCCTGCAAAAATTCGAAATAATTTGCATATCTCGAAGGGAAGACACGTGGTTAAAATATTTGTTAAGCTGTCTGTTGTATGATGCATATTTCTAAATATTTTCAATTCACTAGATTGAAAGCTAGAATCATTCGCCAATTGAAGCAAAATCTTCGCACACCCCTCCAGTGTTCTATTCTCCTTAGCTTATTGATGATACAACGTCAGACCTCAAATATTACTCTTGTAAAATTTAAAAAAACCTATACGACTCTGAAAAGCGTCCCCAAATCGTCGGGCCAACCGATTGCAGGTTGACCCGACGATATTGAGTAAAGACCAACAATATTTATTACTAATATCACATGCCGTAAAATACTCTTTATCTTGTTAACCGCGATCTGGAAGCGCTAAATGTGTCTGTCTGTCTGAAAATAGCTTATAGAATCTTGAGATTATACACTTTAATCTGTATTAATGAACTTTTTATTTAATCTTTAAAAAGTGGTTTCAGTATTGACATTTTTTATTTGTTCATTGGTAATTGCAATGAAAACGTTTATTGTTTGATTTAGTATGCTTTTATCACGAACTTTACCCTTTATTTAGGACTAGCTGCGGTGCGTTGCCCGGTTTTGCCCGGTCTACCTTGAAAAAAACTATTGCGTCAAGTGAAGTATCTTCAATAACCGGAATTAAATGAAAGAAAAAAAAACCATCATGTATTTGAGTGTACGAAGACTTTTGTATTGTATCATTTCTTTGTCTCTTCGTTTTTTAACCCATTTCAAAAAGAAGATCCGTCAATATTTTCAAAAAACTCCAGGATTTTGTTTAGAATGTCATAGGAATGATATGAAAAAAATATTGAACTTCATATTCGAATTCAGTTTCGCGTTATTTTGATTTTACTAAAAATACTCGCGTTATTTTGATTTTACTACTTGATTTCACTAACTTTCAAAGTGAATACGAACACTTTTGGAAGCCAACACTTTTTGGTCATTTGTTGTATATAAATGAGACAGAGAATATATTATATGTGTGTATCTGTGTATGTATATTCCCTATACAAATCCACTTTACGTCGGATCGCGACCAATTTGGCAGTGAGGTACTTGGGCACCCGAGAAAGAACGTAAGGGGGGGAGGGGGGGTCGAACGCCAAAAAAGCCCCGAATCGTTCAAATTTTAATTTTAAGGCCCGTAAATGGCATTAAATGGCTCTTTCTAACCCGAAATAATTATCCGATCATTTCGCATTTGGCGCTATTCGAACCCCCACAAAAAATACCCTTGAAATTGAAATAATTTCTTCGCATTTCATAAAAAACAAGGCTGTAAAATCACCGGGAAAAATATTTAAAAGCATTTTTAAGCCTAATGGAACAGAATTTCATATCGGGAAAACTATCATTTGCGCGATCTCATTTTAAATTAAAGTTCAGAACTTTGCCACTTTTCTTTTCCCGGCTATGACTAAATAAAATTTGGTTTTTGTTTTGGAGGTAAAAATTTTCCCTTTTGATTATTATTCGGCGATTCATCTTTTTTTTTTTTTTTTTTTTTGTACTGCCATTAGAAGATAATCAAGAACTTTAGTTGTATTTATGGAGAGTTGCGCTTAATTTATTGGGGTATTTTTGATTTGCTGTTTTGTATTTTTAAGAATGGTTATTTTGACGGGAAATTTTACATTTTTTTTATCCCTTCTCTAACTGAAGTCTGATTGTTGAACATGTGTCACTTGACATAACTTTTATTTTCGAGGTTAACCGTGCAAAGCCGGGCAATGCAGCTAGTGGTTCATAAAGTAACAGGAGAAAAACGGTGACTTGCCAAGAAGTTTTTTGGAATTTCTAAAATCTAAGCAAATTAATTCACTAATAATCACCTGGTTAGGAAGCTATAACTGTAAGGAATTTAATTCTAGGAAAGTTCTAACGTTTATAACAACAAAAAGTTTCAAATTGTGCCGAACGTAATGTGTCAATACATTTGAAAATCACCCATATAACTCTTCTAGAGTTCATAATAGCATATTTAAGAAAATAATTGAAAAATGCCACAATGTTAAACCAAACAGCTATTCTTAAGTAGCATAAAAAAGTTACTCATAAGAATATGGTTATAACGAAATGATTTGAAGTCTAATAACTCAAATTAATTTTGAATTTTGCTGCAATTTTTTGTCATGTTCATGCACTTTAGACAATTATCTTTTCATTGATAACAAATTTGTGAGGAAAAAAATAATTTACGATTTTGATACTTTTTCCTCTTTTCTACGGAGTTTCCCATAAGTAAATTGAAAGTGATGATTAGAGATTGAAAAATGTGTGTTTATTTTGGTGTTTCTTTCTCCTGTAATTTCTGAACTTAGAAGCATTTATAACTATTGGACCCGACATTATTTCTCTCGAAACGTCTCTTTTTAATTTAATTTTGTCCTACTTTTGATTGGCAAGAGTGGCTAGGTTCAAACAAAATTTGTCTTAAAAACTTTTGGTGTTAGAGTAAAAAAATCAAATAATTAGAGGGAAAAGAAAGTACATGCAAATAAAAGAAAAATAATGAAAAAAGAAAGAGAATTGTGTTCGTGCAAAATATTGAATTTCAGATATGAAACTAATGAAAATGTTTCGACTCGAAAAGAAAATTATAACAAAGAATTTTATTATTGTTACATTAGCCCAATAATGCCTGACAATTTGAGCATCGATGTGTAAAGATTATAGAATAAACTTCATCTCAGTTATTTGCAACTATCCACAAAATCAACTAACTTGAAACAATAGCATAGGAAAATTTTAATACAATTTGTTGATAAAAATGATTATTGTTTGGAAAATTTGAATGTATTTCGAGCCATCCCTAAAAAAAGACTCTAAAACATCAATGGATAAATGATGAATTTGGCCTAAGGTGATGTGTGTGCTTTTTTTTTTTTTTTTTAATATTATTCAATGTTTTGGACATCAAATAGAAAAAATGTTACATGAAAATAAAAGGAAAAAAAGAAAGAAAATTAAAATACTGAAACTGCGAATAAAATTTTAAATACGCTGAAAGAGAAATGCCAATAAAGGATTTTAATTAATTTATTTATTTTAATTCATAGAATTCCCAACATAAGATAAAGCTTGCTTGTTATTCAATCTTTGGTCCCTAGAACTTTTCACCTGTTGAATATTTTATTGCTACTCGATCATTCCAAATATTCGAGTAGATTACCTGATTAACACTTGGACATGCAGCAGATTGATGAGATTCTGCCATTCCTAAGATTATACAGAATCTTAGTTGTAAGGACTATTTTAGGTTTGTGCGCTTACATATTGAAGGTAAAGTGCTTGAATTTCCAAGTATCCCATTAAGAAGCTTCTTAAAACAATTTATGTATTGATGTATACATTTCCTTTAGTTCGCTAGTTCGTAAACAGGAAAGTAGTAGGATTCAGTTCTAGGACCAGTTTTCGTAGCATTACTGCTGGCGTGTTTAAAAAATTCACATTTTCTTTTTTTTGTTGTTGTTTTTTTATTTTATTTTATCTGATTTTTTTTTCCTTTTAATCTTTATTTTATTTATTCATTTATTTTATTTATTTATTTTTTTCATTTTTATGTTAAGACATTTTTACTCTTGCTTGAGAAAAAAAATTTAAATAGAAATAGCTAAACTACATATGTTCGTTAGTTGAGATTAGTCACATGTTCTCTTTTGTATATAGTATCCCTACCCTTTCTTTAGAATTCTAAGAATGAACCAGAACAAACTTGAAGTGCATTCCTTCCTCCGCTCCAGTCTTACAACAAATAAATAGAAAACGTGAGGAGTTGACAGTAGATTTGGGGGTAAGAGACAGATATATGAAATAAACTTGTATCTATATGCAACCATTCCACATGCATATATCTCCCCTCAGTGCTCCTTCCCATAGCTCACCAGGACGCCTGCTTATCTGGAGAGGTTGACACCTGTCAAATATCCATCGCCCGCAAACGCGACGCCACCTTTTCATAAGCACTCAAGGATTAGTGAGAATTGCTTGAGACTCCAATGAAGGTGCTCCCCCCCCCTCCCAAAGCCCTAAGGTTGTGCTTCTGTTTTGGGGCGTCCATGGGCGTCGTGGCCGGGGGGTCCAAGGGGTCCGGACCCCCCCAATATTTGAGGACCGGACCCCCTCAATATTTGAAAATCGGACCCCCCTCGATAATTATCAAGATGAAATTCATTATTTTGGGGAAATTATTTTTGCTTTGAAGACTTTAAACAGTTGCATAATATATAATTTACCATGTTTAATTTATATCAAATAAAACGAAATGAACATCGAAAAAAAAATTAACTAAAAAAAAAAACAAAATATGTGATGTGTATAGTGAACGGAAAGTCGGAAAGTGAACTTCATTGACAAATTATTGCTCTGCTCTACGCACACTAGCTTTAGTGAAGGATGCTAGAAAGGGGATACCTTCTCCCGAGTGCAATGTCAACCATCCATAGTCGAGTCTCCAGCGTATATGCACCCCCCCCCCCCCTTTTTTTACGACTCTCGTGCTAATAAGTCAACAGACGTCAGACGGGGATGTGAGCTTCTGCCCCTTTCTTTCTTATCTCGTTTCTCGGCGCTTCCAGGTTTCTGTTTCAAGTTTTGCAGTGTTTGTTTCGCCGATTCGGTTCAATTTATACCGACCCCAATGTTTCCCAAACAAAATGAGACACCAGACTTCTTTGGCGGTTTTTTGAAGCTGGCAACAACACCCTGGCCAAAGGATGCACAAAAATTTAGAAGACCACTTAGCTGGTCAAAGGTTAAGTTTGGGGTAGAAAGGGAAAGGAGACGTGTCATTGTTTGACATTATTCAACACGTGGCTTCAAAGTTACCTTACCGAAGCGCGGTTCTCAAATGTGTTTGCGGCATCTCAAATTTGACCAAAAAAGCGTTACGTTACAGAAAAAAAGAAGAGGAGTCTAAAAATTAACGTGCAATTTTAAAAGCAAATCGTAAGCCAGCATAACGATTGATACTGTGATGTCACTTCCGATAGACCAACGAGAAAAGAAGCGCAAGATGACCAGAAAAAAAAAAGACACAAATAAAAGGTCGTTCCGACAAAAATAAAGATAATTTCATGTGGTCTTTTGGTCTCCTTGAGAGTAGGTGACCTGAAGAGCGCTCCTATTTTGGTAAAAATGCTTTTTTTTACATATTCGATTACGAATATGGAGAGGTGGCTTGAAACGGGAAAATGTAGCAAACCTTCTACATTAAATGAACCTTAGCAATTTTTAACAACTGAATCATCATCAACATCCACTGAACCATCTTCAAAAAATCAAAAGACCGTGATAGGTAAGTACCATTCTGTTGAGTGTAATACATGCAGGGGCTCCCCGATTTTATACTATTCAGGTGGGGTTACTTCTCGATTTTCCGAATGAAATTCCTAATTACCCACATCACTACATCAAATGAGAATATCTTTTTAATGCAATATTTCGCAAAAAACTACTCGAAATTTGAAGATTCGTCAGAAAAAAAATTCTGGGAAAGGAAAGTTTATGAAAGTTCACAGTGACCTCTTATCAAGTAGCCCCTGAATGCCTGCTAATCAGGTATGCTTTATAGTCAATATTTTGACATTATGAGTCCTATGGGAGCTAATGCGTTCAACTTTCTCTCTTTTTTTTTTTTGAAATGTTTCAACTTTTATAAATTTTAATGGAATAAATAATATTCCTTTTAGTTATTAAAGCTTAACAGAAATTTATCCATTAATAATCCTGCTTTACTGAACAAATTTTATTGAAATAACCATTTTAAAACTTATTGTCACGTGTCAGAAAAAAGCAGTTCATTTCTCTATCTCTTCCCCATCGTCAGCTGATCAGAATTCAATTATACACCAAATGCTGTTTGTTCTCTGTGTAGGCCAGTACTTTTCAATCTGTGAGGTGTGCCTCTCAAGGCAGGCCTGTCACTTAAAGAGGATCAGGAGGGGCACTTTCCCTGCTGACTTTGAGAAATTAGAAATTAATGTATTTACATGGGCATGGTTTTTGTTGTTTTTTGGTTTCATATGCATTGAGTGTATGGAGGATTCAACAAAAAAGCAAAATTTTGGTGCATTTGTTACAAAAATCCTGAAGAAATTAAGAAAATACTTTAAAAGGTAGCATTATTAAAATATGATATTATGAGAGCTTAATTATTTGTGTCTTATTTTATTTTTGTAGTTGTGTTTTTCGTAGGTTCGTGAATGTCATAACGGTGAATTATATACTTTATTTTTTTAATTAAAAAACATCAAATTAAACTCCTTCGAATCCAACTTGTGCCAAGAACTTAGAGCTGCAGGGTTTATCACTATGTAATATAAAAATTTAATTATACAGTTTTCGCGGCTTATATGAGTCACATTTTGTTCTGAACAGCTTTGATTTCATAAAGCGACTGAATCAATAGAGCTGGATTTCGTTTTTGCTGATTTCATTCATTAAGAACGGTTGATTCAATTGTCTACTGTTTCAAAATGTTGAAAATTTGGTGCGGCTACTCTTGGTGTGCCGCCCTTCGTCGTGTAAAGTTGAAAGAAGCTTCAGTGCGCTGAGAAAGCTGAAATGGTATCTAAGGACGACTATGACACAAAAGCGGTTGAATCATGTTGCTTTATGCTACATTCACAAAAACATCTTGGACGAAATTGATCACAAAAAAAAAAAAAAAATAGCACGGATATTCGTATCCCATGTGCAGTCTAGAAAAAATGTATTTGTTGATATTTAATTTTTTTTTACTTATTGTGTAATTATGTGAATCAAGATGTACCCGTTTAAAATATTGTATTAAATGTAAACCCATTATATATATATATATATATATATATATATATATACATATATATATATATATACATATATATATACACGAGTTTTTCTTAATGCAACTTGAAAATGATAGAGTCAGAATGGTCCCCCCCAATAAATTTCAGCTGACGACGCCAATGGGGGCGTCCACTGATATCCTGTGAATTTCTTCATTTGCAAGGAAGTACTACTTTTGCTATTTACTCACGTTCTTAATAAGTCATACATATCATTTTATTACCAATCTCTCAACTCTCAATATTTATTGCCACAGTATCCAACTATTTATTGCTGCTTTTTCCAAAGCTTATGCATAACAGCATGGGGTTGGAAAAGCGATATACAGTTCATTTTGACACAAAAGTTAATATTGTTTCTCTTGAAAGTTGCGTATGCTGTATCTATGTTACAAAAAAAGAAAAAATATTAAAAATTTTAATGAATCATTTCTAATGAAAAATGTTACAACTATCATTTTGCAGAAAAAGTTTGCAAAATTACTGCATCTAGGGGTTCCCCCCTCCCCTTAAGAGCAAGGGTGCACCCCCTCCAAAATAAGACCCCATAACAGGGAAAATACCACTCGAAATACCCCCCCCCCATAACAATTTCGATGGTGCAGTGCGTCATGACCTCCCCAAGGTGGGTACCCCTCTGCATCTATGTGTTTCGTAGTTGTCCCCTCCCCCCAATCGGGAGCAGCACCCAGGATACCCCTTAAAATTTCTATGGTACGGTTCGTGCCACGATCCCCCTTGAGTGGGCACTCAAGGGGGTCAATTAATATGTTATCAAAATTAAGGTAGTTAGTACAACGAGGGGGCCTCCGTAGCTCTGTGGTAGAAGCTTCGTCTTCCAAGCCGAAGATCGTGGGTTCGATTCCCGCCTGTGCCTTGAGTGTTATTTACTTCTCTAGTGTTGTAAATCCTTCCTGTGTGTATGTCCGGAGGCAAGGCGCTAGGCACGTAGTCCTCTATCTATGTGAAGCTGTCTAGCTTCTAAATAAATAGATAAATAAAGTGCAACGAGTGGGACTTCAGAGCAGACAGCATGATTGAAATTTTTAGGGAGAGGAGGGTTTGCTAAAAGTTGTCTTTGTCGTTTTTAGGGGATCTCATTTTGGAGATGCATTTGAGGGAAGGGGACGTCATTGTTCTTGAGAGGGAAGAGGAGCATCTCTGATTTAGGAAAGATTTTTTTTTTTGGTGCAAATGGAATTTCATAAAAAATGTGGAAAAACTGTAACGTCATTTAGTTTGTTTTATTGTAATTCAAAATATATAACTTTAGAATACAGAACGAACCAGTTTATTTTCTAAAACTAATTTGTATTTAATGATGTTTATCATTCTTGAAAATACCAAATACATGGAAAAAAGTACACTTAAAATCGAAAAGAACATACTCCTTCAGGAAGTGTTTCCAAAAAGGAAAAATAAACTGCAACTGTATTGCTTACGGTATCGCACTTTTTTTTGGCATCATGTTCGTCATGTTGATAAGAACTCGCCTTGAAATAGATGAAGTCGCCAATATGGTAACCATGGACCCAGGATCGTTCCTGCATTGACCGACGTGTTTTACCATGTGCAGCAGCGACGAAGAGCAACAAAACACGTTTAAAATGTGCAGACAAAATTGAAGTTTCTTTTTCGCCGGTTTTTAAAAAAATACAAATGCGTTTAAAGTGAACTCAAATAGCTCCATTTTTTGAGGACTCTCTCTACGTTCAAAATTTGTTTTAGCATTCTAAAACAGTTTGTGGAGCTTCAGGTAATCAGGCTCAGTGTTTAATTGCTCACTTAGGAAAATGAATCATTTTTCAGATTTGTTTCAAAATCGGTTGAACATCAAAGAGCCATCTTCCGCCCAATATTGGCTTTCCAGAGTTTGACCAATTTTTTGCCAATATTGTCTCACAGTCTAAATACAATAATGGTTGCGCATCATTAAGCCAATATTGGGACAAGATTGTATGTCAATCTAAGTACAATATTGCTAATGCAATGAGATGCCAATATTGGCACAAGATTATCTGCCAATCTAAGTACCATATTGTTAATGCAATGGGAAGCCAATATTGGCTTAACATTGCAAAAATCGTGCCAATATTGGCCAAGACATTGCCAACGTGAACAATCTCACGCCAATATTGAGCCAAGATAAAATGCTACTTGGGTTACCAGCAATGAAGCGAACTAAATGATCAGAGTTTACTCAAGGAGTCACGAGTTAGAAAAGAATCAAAGTGCGCTTCCTCCTGCCTCGGATGAACCGCCGTAAAGAAATATTTCATCATCCTTCGACTTTCTTGCTTTTTTTTTTTAATTTTTAAGCGTCAGTGTTATTAATTCTCCCAGATTCGAATCTAAAATAAAAAATAGTTTCACAATGCACTTCGGTTTTTGAAATGCACGCCCCAGTGATCGTAGTAGTGAAGTATTTCCATTCATTCAAATACTTATTACATTTGGGGGGGAGGGGAGAAGAAAAAAGCGTAAAAGAGGTGCTTTTTTTTAAAAAACTTAGCTGAAGAGTGATTGCATGAAATTGCTTTACATATATAATTTTTTGAAACTGCTTTATTGCGATTTAAATTAGGCAGCGGTGTTTTCAATAATGCGACCGAGGGTCCCTATAGTTATGGTGTTCTCAAAAATTCTGAGGAATTTTGAAAACACCATAAAATTGCGTTGATTCTTAATGAATTCTAATTACGATGTTTTCACGGAAGAGGGAGGGGGGAGGCAATAGGTTTCAGTCATTTTGGAGCGATGGGCTCCAAAAGGTTGGGAACCACTGGTGTAACCTCTTCTGCTGGTTTCTTTAATCACCGTAAGGTGGTGCATTCTATTTCTAAAACTGCGAAATGTTCAAAGTGCTGAGTCTTTGATTGCGCTTGCATAATAAACTAAAAACATTGCAATGTAGTCTATTATTCAAGTCCGAAAAATTAGCTTTAAAACAGTATTAAATTTCTTTGCTTTGCATGTGAGCCCCCACCGGGAGCGATTTTTGTATGAAAATAGATTTAAAGACAACAGTGCTCCGACTTTAGCAAAAAAATGTTTTTCCTTATTGAAAGATTTTTTAAAATGTTATTATTATTTTTTATTTATTTTCCTTTGTTTATTTTCAGTTTTTTTTTTTTCACGACGGGTTTTCGTGGCTTTTCAGTAAAATGGACGAAAACTCGCTGGTAAAAATGAAATCTGGCATCACATTGCGTTATCAACATTATAGGGATGGAAGTTTTAGTTCCTTTCGAGGAACTAGTTCGTTTAGTTCATCTCAACCTTGTGAACTAGTTCAATGAACTAGTTCAAATGAACTATTCAGAGCTTTTCGGCGGGAAAATATAGTCACATGTTGCCAGATAGGTAGTTCTCCCTTTTTAAAGGCCGGGGGGGGGGGGGGGATAAATTTTGCAATTTGACGGGCTGTGGAAATTTGGGCTGATTGAATTTTCGCATATTTATGTATATTTTTTGGCGAATTTCCGCGTATTTATTCATATTTTTCGGTTTAATTATCAAAACTAATATTTTTTAACAATCAGGGGTTCCAACCTGGGGGAGAGGGGGGGGGGGGTTCATGGCACAGGCTGCGCCATTGAAATTTTTAGGAAGAGAGGTAGTAGGGGTATTTTTTCTTTTTTTCGGGGGAGGCTCCTGCTTTGGGGGGATTAGTGATTTTTAGAGGGTTGTGCCTTTGCTCAGGGGGGGGGGGGACCCCTTGAGCAATACATTAGTGCATATATACATCTTTACAATTATTTTTAACTCATTTTCTTTTACCATTTAGTATTTATGTTGATTTTTAATTTTTTGCGTCACACTTCATGTTCTGTGTTAAAGTTTCGTCATTTTAGAGATTCGTTGGTCTTGTTACCAAAATTAATGTTTCAGAGTTATTCATTTTTGTTTTCATCCTCGCATTTACTATCAAGAGCATTTTTTAATTCTCAATCGATAGCGTACCACAGACTTAGCCCCCCCCCCCCGCTTATAGAATAGAAAAGTGTGCATAATAATAATAAATTTTAACATAGTATTATTTCAGAACGTGCGGCCTCCTACCTCTTGCCCTCCCTCCCCCCTCGCGCCCAGGATTTTTATTTAACTACTCAAGTTATTCTCCCCCCCCCCCCTCCCTTCATTTCGCCACTAATTCGCTAAGAATATTTACTGGTTCTGCTCTGCAAACAATTCATGGCGACAGAGCTGTATTAACTGAAATGTTTTACTGTATTGGTTTTTAATTCAATGTATTTTATGATATGATTGTGTTCCTTTTTCATTTTCTTTTGAATATTTTAAACTCTCAAATATTTTGTTGAAATATTTTGCCTTGAAAGCGACTGTAGGAATTCGGGGGTACAAACTGACGCCCCTCTTGCCTCAGGCAGCAACTTTTTAAGGGCACCCTCATTTGTGTTTTTCTCGTTGAAACTCCTTATAAAAACTCAAAAAAAAAAAAAAAAAAAAAAAAAATTAGACAAGGCGCCAGTTTCAAAAGATATACAACGATGACTAGGAAAGATTGTAGAGCCAGCACTGAAAAGTGATAATTTACTTAACACAACCAAAACGATATACTACATGTTAAAAAAAAAAAAAAAAACTTACGGAGATTAATTCAAAAACTATAAAAAAAAACTTAAGGGGTCAACAAACTTGACTAGTTGCGAAGTTTTCAAAACACATTGAGCAAATGATATTGTACTCATTTTATGAAATATTGTATTTTTATTGTATTTGAAAACAATGATTTTTACGTTGTTGCGGACGTAACACGTACAAGTCAATATTTGTATACTACACAAATTGTTTTTAGAAAGTTGATGCTTCGTTTATGATACATATAAGGATTCCTTTTATTGCAATATACCACAATAAAATGCCTAAAAATTCCAGGGGAAAACTGCAAATTTATGCGCAAAAATCTCACACCCGTGCAAATGGATTGAGAAATAAAATAATAGTTTAAAAAACTAAAAAAACACGCTTTCGTAGCAAAATAAACTAAAAAGTGAAAAATAATCTTTGGATGATAGTAGTTGACCAATCAATTAATTTTAATGTAATACAAAAAAGCGCGGGGGGGGGGGGGGGGGGCTTCTTATCAGTTGTCTTGAATTTCCTCCATTTGTTGTCCAAGTAAAAATGTAAATAGATAGCACCCCACGCTCTTTTGTATTACATTAAAATTAATTGATTGGTCAACTACTATCATCCAAAGATTATTTTTCACTTTTTAGTTCATTTTGCTACGAAAGCGTGTTTTTTTAGTTTTTAAAACTATTATTTTATTTTTCTGTTTTTTAGTCTTATGTTGGAGAATTATCAGGCGAAGAAACTATTTATAAAACGAGTGCGAGGTAATATCTTAAAGTTAAGATAAGGGCACCCCGATGGGAAGCTACTGTAAGTCATTGATGTATATGTTTGCGGAAAGCGGAAATCATATATTTATACTTAAAAATTTGAGATGCATTTAAATAAAAGTTTTGTTCATCAATGATCTGATCAGCAATGAATTTCCAATTGAAGGCTTACCTAAATTTTGGCATGAAATTAGTTAAAAACAATTATATTTCATGTTCTAATTACCTTGGAACATTGGAACAAATTTTGTCTGATGCAGGAAAATTAAAGGTTTTTGTAGGTATTTTAAAATAATTTTTGCGAGCATTTTTTAATGTATTTTTTAAAATTTTTCCTTTTTCACATTGTTGGATTTATGCCAAAATATTGATTAAAACTGGAGGAAACTAACAATTAAAAGAGTTAATTAATTTAATTATAGAATATTGCATTGTCATCGGGTGTGAGGTCGCGTGCCAAATTTCAAAAGAATCCGATCGCAGGAAGTGGGCGAAATTTGAGCTGCAAGATTCCGTTACAAGATACATACATACATACATACATACAGGTGAAGCTAATAAAAGCGTGTTAAAAATATGAGTTTTAAGAAAGGCAGAACATTTTTATTAGAAAGCACAAAAAAGTCGTTCCTAATTTCTTTTGCACTGTCGAAAGTGGGGAAAAAATTCTTTACAAAGCCTTTTTCTTTTCATTTTAAAGTCCATTTGTGCAATGGAAATAATTTGAAGTTTAAATTAAATTATTTCCATTGCACAAATGGACTTTAAAATAAAAAGAAAAAGGCTTTGTAGAGAATTTTTTTTAATTGACCATTAAAAAACAAAATAATAATCTGTCAATTTAATTCTGAAATAAGCGCACCCAATGCATGTGACGAGGCGCACATACTCCGCCTATTTCACTAATCACGCCACATCCATCGTGCATCGCGATTGAATTGAAAGGAAAGTCAAGAATATTCCCGAACTTTCCCCCACCCGCCTCTGCTAAACAATAGCTCCATTGAATCTTGAATGACTGAACGAAAAGCAGATGCACTGCGAGAGACACGCAGGAAAACTGGTCGAACTAGATGCAATACTGAACTAAACAGTCAGCTTTTAGTTCAGGGAACTAGATTTCTAGTTCAGTGAACTAGATGAGGAAAAGAACTACTGATGAACTAGATGCCAAATCGAACTAAAGAAATCGAACTAAGAACTAAACGAACGAACTAGTTGCCAAATCGAACGAGAGAAAGAGAACTAAACGAAATCGAACTAAGAACTAAATGAACGAAGAACTAAACGAACTAATAAGAACTAAACGAACTAAGAACTAAACGAACTAAGAACTAAACGAACTAGTGAACTAGATTGTTTTCTACTGAACTAAAAGCTGAACTAGTTCGATTGAAAGACCCGTTCACTGTGACCGGGTCCGAACTAAACGTTCCATCCCTACAACATTAACAAAATTTGTGTTTGCCTGTTTATTATGTTTTTTAAGAAAAGGAAGTGAATTTTATAAAATTGTTGAGAAAATATGTGTGAAACTCAATGGAATTGTCATTTCTGAAAAGTGTTTTTTGACGTATAAGGAAGCGCTTGGCGTCTTTCAGTTGAAAAATTAGAATTACCTGGTGTCGAATGTGACCGACTGTGCTGTTATTATAATAATGGAGATAACTTTTGACTGAAATAACGAATATTGTGATATGCTGGAAAAATGGAGCTAAACCAGGTATTGGTTGTGATTGTTTGATTAGTTCATTATGTTCTAAATAACTTTCAAGAAAGCGTAGTAATATTTTACTTCACTCGCCTGAAACATTCAGTGTAATTATTTCAGGTGACTAATTTATTCGATTCTCTTTTAGTTGTTTGCTAATATGTGTTTTAAACGCATATGATCGTACATTATTAAAAGAAACTCTTGTTGTTGCTTGTCAATTTTGCATCAAGCTGATAAATGTATTCAATCGAAAAAGGAACCTTTTACATCTGGGATCGGAACACACAAAGAGATGTGTTCTGTTTTTGTTAATGCATCTATAGTTCCGTTTTGGTTTAATGTATTTATGTACGCTTTTCAATGACGATAGATTTTTACTCTTTATTTAACTTATTTTATGCGAAGTAAAAGAAATTGCCCACTTAGATTTTAATGTAATCTTAGTTTGCTAAAAATCCAACCCCACGCAAATTTCGTCCCTGATTATAGTTTTACCTTTGTTCAGAGATAACTCGATGAAAATGGCCAAATATATTTCATTATAAAAGATAGAAACACATAAGACCAAAGATATTACTTGAATTTATTTACTAAATTCTACAAATTTAATATTTCAACTGTGTAGCCAACCTGAAGCAACTTAACATATTGTTTCTTAAAAGATTTATCATCCCTAAATCAAGGTTGTAGAGTTTCTTCGTAACCTCTGTACACTAGGGCTGGGCGATGTAGGAATTTCTGCATCGCGATGTAGCAGGGTTGGCAAGTTTCTGCCGAGGCGGTTAAAACCACTGGTAGAAACCGTTTAAAACCAGCATGGCAGAAACCACTTTCTTCCACATTTGTGGCAGAAACTGGCATAAACTCACAAAATGACAAAAAATTAATTACTGACATATACAATATAAAATGCATGGAAAAGCATAATTAGTTGTTAACCCCAAAGCACACTTTAATTACAATATCTTCACACTTAAAACTTAAATGTGACATTGTTTAAACCCAGAAGTTGCCTCTTAGAAAAGGTGTTTTCTAAAATCTAAACAGTTTCGCAATTTAATGTGCACAAACAAGAAATTTTAGAATTATCTTGCTACAGAAGAGCTTGTAGGCAATGCATCAAGGAACAAGCAATCTTTGTGAAACTTTCATCTATTGTAAATTTTTCTAAACTGGTCCACCATGTAGTAACTGATGTAATGGTAAAAATTTGACTGGAAAAATAAGTTTTGAGAAATAGGGCCAATTTATTTTATAAAGATGTGACATAGCGACAAAATCTACGTTAATATTGGCAAGTAAAATTTTAGCACTTTCTTGAAGCACACAATAATTTTAATCACAAGCATTTTAGCAAGCAAATTACAATCAGTGATGCCTGTTTAATTCTGTATGTCACTCCTATTTCCTCAGCACCCGTATTATTTCTCGTCCTTTGTTATATTAATCCAAATTTTTCGAGCATCTGCAAGTGAAAAGTTCCTTTTCTGAACTAAATCAAGGCACTAGCATAGGATTTTTTTTTTTAAAATGATGAAATGAAGTTTCATTTTTTAGTTAACTTAAATATCATTTAATAATTACTTTTTAGTTATTAAAGACGCTTTTAAGTTTTTGCCAGTTTCTGCCAATTTTTACCGGTTTTAACCAGTTTCTGCCACTGGCACGGCAAAAACTAGTTCCTGCCGGCAGAAAGCCAACCCTGCGACGTAGCCATGCATCACAATATAAGTTTTTTTTTTTTGAAACTGAACTTGCTTGTTTAAGTTCTACAAAATACATAAGGCCAGTCTTGCATAATATAGACGAATGCGCAAACGGCGAGTGCAGAAAATTTTTGGCTCTGCAGAAAATTTTTTTAATCTGCTAATATTAGTGGTTAAAAAAAATAAATAAAGGAAATAAAATAAAAAAACCTAGTTTATTTCTACCAGCCTTTTAAAGCACATGTGTGAAAAAAATAATTGTATTGGAAGTTTTCTTCAGTTGGTGAAAATAAGCAAACTATATAATAATTGTAAAAAAAATGATTTGAAGCACTCTTTTCTTTTTTCTCTTCGTATTTAAATATGCATTTAATTCTTTATTCAAGGGTGAATTGGGCAAAATAACTATTTCCAAAAATTGTCTAGTTAGGATTTGTGTTCACAGCGAGCGTTTCATTTTATCTGCGTTTGGTGATTGATATTGGGCAAGAAAGAATGGTTAAGGCAGTTTTCTTCAGTTGGTGAAAAGCAAATCTTAACTATATGTTATTGCAAAAAAAAAAAAAAAATGTAAATTATTTTAAAAGTTTTTTTTCCTTGCTCTTTTCAGATTTTAATATAAATTAAGAATGAATTAGGCAAAAGAATTATTTGCAGAAAATTTTCCAGTTAGGATTCGTGTTTGCAGAAAGCTTTTCATTTTATCTAAGTCTGCATAAGGCAGGAATATTATCTATCATGCCAGATACGAATTGACAAATTTAAGCATCAGAGAGAAATTCATTATATTATAAAGAAGTGCTAAAAGTGCCAGTTAGTGAAGAATATGGAAGACAAGTTTTGAGATTACAATGAGCCTGTTTTTTCAATACAAAAAGATGTAAGTAAATGGATGCAATTCCATTCAAAAGCTCATATATTTTTGCATTATAAAAAGGTTCCTTGTAATCAGTAGGGGAAGAGGGGGGCTACACCAGGTGACACTCAAAGACACCATAGTTTATAAATACTTTACTTCTGAAAATTTCCACCAATATATCTTAAATTATATTCAATCCAACAAATTTAACAAAAATAAAGTACCCAATATTGCAGGGAGAGGGGGAGGTTGCATATATATATATATATAGCAGTGTTCACGCTCAACTATCCATAACCTGGGTCCCAGGGACCCATTAATGAAATAGATTTGGGTCTTTTGGTGGAAAAAATGAGTCCCTTAAATTTTAAACCGAAAATCTTAGTGTGTAAATGAATAATATAAAAATATTTATACTTGGGCAAGGGGGGGGGGGGAGAGAGGCATGAAATAAAATAAATTGGTTATTTTTGCCCTAAGTTTTTGTGATTTTATCGTTGTAAAATTATTTTCAAATAATACACTTGCAAGACTTAGTTATGTGAGAAAATATTTGGTCAGTTACAATAAGATTAACTCAAAATTTACTTTAAAAATGGGTTTTAAAGTAAATGGGTTTTATAAAACAAGTGCCTTTGATTGATCAAGCAAAAAGCACTCCCTTAACCTTTGTTTTCCTGGAAATTTTTCTTAGTGAAAAAAGCAAACAGACCCCCCCCCCCCCCTTCCCAATTATCATTGACAATTGCATAATAATAAATCGCAAGCGAATGAACCCAACGCAAAAATCGCGATCGCAAAAACGAAACATTTTCTCATATGAGTGTGAAAATTGCTCATTTGCAATCTTAAATCAGTATATTTGAATTTATTTTGACTCGTTCAAAATATCTGTTTTGGTTTTTGTTCTATTTTTAAAATCGCGCCATTTTATCGCGCCATTTTCAAAATGGCGCGATCGATTAATACCCGACTTTTGCAAGTCCAAATAAAAATAACCCATCAGAAAGAGATGAATTATTAGAAAAAGCACAAGGTTAAAGTGCTTTTGTATAAAATTCAAGTATTCATAACAGGGTTGGCCGGATTGGACCCAATGGGTTTTTTTGAAAAAACCCATTAAAAAAAACCCATTATTTAGCCCACTTTTGGGTTTTTTTAAATTTTTTAAGAAGTTTTTTAAAAAAGTAATTAATTTAAATACTTTTACAATTTAAACTTCTATTTTATTTGTTCTTCACCACAGACAATGGACATAAAAAATGAATTTTGAACTTTAATAGTATTAACTCTTAACGGCATTAAAAATACTTCAAAGATTTTAAAAATATATATTTAACTTTTATCTTTAACTGGTCAATAAATAACTCAAATTATCTTGACTAAGTCCTGTCACGTCTGGTTTTCTCAATATTTGTAGATTGTACAGAGGAAACTACTTTAGCTAAAAGGCTTTAATGTGAATTATTTTCTGCAACCCGACACGTTACAAATTTCGAATTAACAAGTTATATTTTTTTAAGAAATTAACAGGTTTTACAAATGGTCGGACAGAAAACAGAATAGGATGTACAGTATTTTCATTATCTTACAAAAAAGTTTAATATTTCTTAATCTGTACACAGAAATAGAAAAACAGGCAACATAAAATTCAAAGAAATGTCTTGATTAAGCTGGAATTCAGTAAATAGGGATTTAAACTACTTGAGGTTCTACAGTAGTTTTGCATAAAAAAATGAAATACAATAAAGTAAAATGCAAAAAAAAAAAAAAAGTAGTAATTAAAAACGAACAATAGATTTTATCACTCAAGAAGTAATTTTGCCTTAACTGTTGGTAACCATGGAAACTAAAAAATCTGAAACTTCACCATTCTTGGGTTTCGTCGTCTTTCATACTCTTCTTCAGAAAACGCTGAATTTTAACTAGTTTTCCAGCTTTTTTTACCCCAAGACAATTCTTGTGCTTTTTTCATATACTTACGCTGCAATATGCTACAAGTACCCTTCATTTTCCCTAAAAAAAGACAAAAAAAACCCACATTTCTTTTAAAAAACCCAGCTTTAGTTGGTTTTTTTTTGAGTTTTATTTAAAAAAACCCAAAAAACCCTGGGTCCATGGGCTTTTTTAAAAAAACCCGGGTTTTTGCCAACCCTGATTCATAAGCAATTTAACAAGAAAAATGTAAAGTTCCGAACTCTTTGTGTTTAGCGCGATCTGGAAAATGTTCGCCATTTTTTTTCTCCCCTCTTTTTATTGGGGATGCAAAGTGATGATTTTCAAAAATAATTCTGGTTACATGAATGCCAAATTGCAATATTTTTACTGTACAATTGCCTTGTATTAATCCTGAAGATTGCATTGAATACCTCTCTTATTTTTAGTCTTCATTTCTGTTTTTAGGAATTTCCTCAAGATAAAAGTTGAGGGAAAGCTTATCCTTAGAATACAGTACAATGGGCTATTTGTGAACTTGCTCCCTGAGCTCTGCCCAGGAGGTCACTGTAAGCTCCAGTCTTATCACTAAAATTCCATTGACTAGTCCACAATTGGGTTGTGTTTGAATAGCTGATACAGATAGGGTCATTTTAGTCCTTTTCTGTTGATTCTCCTGGTCATTTTGAAGCTTAAAAGCATTTACTAAATTGATCTTTAGCATTTTCTCCCATTTTTTTTCTGGCTCTTATCTTTTGGGTTTTCTGGGTCCCTGGGACCCGATTTTTCGCGGAAGTTGCGTCCCTTTCCCGCGAATTTGCGTAAAAAACGCGCTATAGCGCATAAACGCGAACCCTGTATAGTGATGTAAAATACCGGGGTATTTCTTTTTATGGGTAAATACCCACTACCCCAGGTATTTATTTCAAAAGTTTATATTTAACTAAAATACTTTTCTGTATGTATTCCACTATGTATATATACAGGGTCTATTCCAAAAGTAATGCAATTATTTTTTTTTAAAGTAATTTATTGCACAGATTTGCAAAAACACTTAAAATTGTTCAAAGTAATGTCCTTGGACTTCTGCAAATTTCTTCCATCATCTCTGCCATGACTGGTAAGTGCCCTGAAAGGCGTTTTTGGGGACCTCCCCTAAGGTCTTCATCACGGCTGATTGGATCAATCGATTTCATTTAGGGATGAAAAATGGGTTCGTTTCAGGCCTGCCTTAATCCGAGGGAACAAAAAGAAGTCTGCTGGGGAGACGTCAGGACTATAGGGGACTGGGACAGCGTTTTCGCCGGGTGTTTAGCCAGGAACTCACAGATTTGCAGCTCGTTATGGCAAGGTGCTTCGGCACGAACTTGCCTCATGCTTTTCTCATCGCTAAATCTTGAGTAATGCGGAACACAGCAGTAGACGCCATGTCCAGTTCATTTGCAACCATCTTGATTGTCAATCGAGGGTCAAAGTCCAACAATTGAGGAACATGAGCCACATTGTTGTCGGTTTTGCTGGTTGACGGCTGCCCAGAGCGTTGTTCAACTTGAACCTCTTTCCGGCCCCCTTTAGAGGTGGTTAACCACCTCAAAACTTGTTAATAGGACAGAGAAGAGCTCTCGTAAGCCTCACAAATCATTTTGTTGGTCTCCTCAAGAGATTTTGTTGCTTAAGCAACAAAAAGTTAATCATATACCATTTAACCCGTGACAGGGTAGATGTGCAGAGGGTAACATTAACTTACGTCTGGCCACTTCCACAGCTCGGAGAACCCTGAGGCTGGTTTTCCGTAAAAACTTAGGGTCCCCCTTGCCTAAACCAAGTAGTTTGATTATACTCTGACCAATAAAAGCGGCCTGGAAAAAAACATTGCATTACTTTCGGAATACACCTTGTATAACCAACCATATACAAAACAATAAATTTTTGCCAAAAATTGTATTTTGATCACATACAGGTAGTTATCAAAATAATGGAAACACCTGTGAATAAAAATGACATTTTTGAATGTGCTTCGTAAGTAATAAAGAATAAAACTAGATATCTATTTTTTTTTTATAAATTGCAAAGTATATGATCTGATAGTATAATTGTGTGTGAATTGGAAAAAAAAATGATACAAACAAAGCAACTCTTTAGCGGATGGCTAGTATTATGTTACAGCATTTTAAATTTCAAGAAGCAATATCAGAAGTGAGCCCACACAATATCAGAATAATCTACCAGCAGGAGGTTGGAACATGAGTCTTAAGTACATATGGTGATGCCCTACAATAGCAAAGTCAATTGGATCTACAGATGTAAAATGTCTCAAAACTTTGAAGCCGTGAAAAAAAGGGGGTTTTCCTGGCATTTTTCCAGGAAAAATCGAATTTTTACCAATCAAAATGTAGTTTAATTACGAGACTTGCTTATGATAAGCAGATCTGGTGTGAGGGAGAGAACAGCAAAATACAGTGCATGTATTTTTCAATATTAATCATAACTTTTTAAGTTTTGTACGAAAGTAGGTCTTATCCATAATACTTTGATGCCATTCGTTGCACAACCAGATGTATAGTTCTATAGGTCCTGAATGAATATTTTTAACATTATATGGTGACCTATTTTTTAGTTCTGCAAACTTGATAAGTATCAGCATTAACATTTAGCATTCCAGAGGCCCCCAAACCTTTCATTTTTCTTGGAAAGCCTGTTTAAAATATGTCTGGAAAATTTATTTAGATAAAACAAAATACATATTTTAAGTTACAAGATACACATAAACAAAAACACAGAAAGTTCTATAACATATGAAACATGAAGTAGATTGATACATAACATATATATTATACCTAATAAGAAGAAAAAAAAACACATAATACAAGATCCACTTAGGGTGCGTTCAAAAAGTCTAACGAAACTCACTGGCTTAACGAACGATAACTCTTCGGTTTTTCGTTACCCGCGTTCACTTTTTGAACGGTCAGTTAAAATTAAAGATGGCGGACGTTAGGTTAGCAGACGACGCAGATCATTGCTTTTTCGGAGGATATGTATTTTGAAGTTAGTGATGAAAAAAAGACTAGAGGATTCTTCTTTTGAATAAAATAAAAAGAGGAAAACAAATTTTCAGATTCCTTTCAACTAAATTTCATCTTAATTAAGATAATTTTTTAGATTCCATCTTGTTTCTTAGCACAGAACAACAAATAGTACTTTTTTAAGAAAAGAAAAAATATATGTTCCGACACATTCTATTTTCTGCCCTACTGTTTGCAAATATTGTTAATTTCTAAAAAATCTTAAAATTTTTTTTAGAAAACAGTCTTTTCTTTACTCTTAAATTGATGTATCCCCGGTATATATGCAGAAAAAGTCACGCCAACTCTTTTTGGATAGAAAACATTTCACTATAAATCAATTAACTTATATAAAATCAGATATGACCGGACTTAAACAAGGTATTTTGAATTATTTCTTGATGAGTTACAGGAAAATGCAAAATGTGTTTTTGATTTAAAATTTCCGATCTCCGACACATTTTTCCCCAGTTAAGAAATAATAGGCAAAGGTGTATTTAAATTATTTGACTAAAAGTAAAGCACAATGCATCGGTAAAGGCTAGTAAAATTCAAAATGCATTATTATTATTATTATTTTGTGTCACAGTTGTCTAGAGCAAATGAATAATTAAAGTACAAAGTATTTATTTCGATTTCTTTTACTGAAATTTTCCCAACCCTGCAAATTCTGATGTTTTATCGCTACAAGATTTCATATGCTCAACAATAAACTCATTATAAACCGCACATATATCGCATTTAAAACATAAACATTGCATGCACTGGGCGCCGCCATGTTTTCCAACTGAGCAAACCACCTCTTTCCTTCGTGAGCTTCGTTAAGAATTTCGCTTCACGAAACTAATCGAGTTACACTTTCTGAACGACCAGTTAGCTAACGCGTTTTCTTTTTGAACGCCTCGTTCGGTTAACTCGCTTCACTCGTTAAACGCGTTCGACTTTATGAACGCACCCTTAGAGTTATCAACAAGAAGAGGTAAATGAAGTACAACATGTTTAACTGCTTACTTATTAATTATCAATAAAATACATATGTAAAAGCTTTTCTTTTATGTGCCCTCAAAATAGACTCTCATTTGAGAGTTAAAAAAAGATTATTAATCAAAGAAGGAGTGAAATTTTGAGAAAGGGCTTTTAAAGTCTAAAATAAAATTAAAAGGGCTCTAGACTCCAATTCTATAGGGCATGTCTGGGACGCTCTTTGGAGGGCAATAACAACTCACAACACCCCTCCAGGGACCATCCATAGCCTGAGAAGTTGAACAAGTGGAAATATTTGCTTAAGGATCCCATGAACTGCTTTATTGCAAGTATGGAGTCACACTGCGAGGCCTATATGTCTGTTAGAAAGGACCATACACCCTACTAACTCATTTTTTTGTTCAATTTTGCAACCGCTGTTTCCTGCCATGAGTGTTATTTATGATCATGCATGTATATTTTAAACTTTGGGGGGTTAATTGTTTTGTGTTGCTTCAATGTATGCATATACCAAATTTCATTCAAATTGGTCCAGTAGTTCTGGGGATAATTGACCAAATCTGAAAATTTTCTTAATTTCTTACAGCAGTGTACAAGCAGTTTTTAAGAACCAGGCAAAAGTGTAGGAAAATTTATTACAGAAGAGTAATTGCTGACAACCTGATCTTATTTTGATGTTAGTTTTGCATCTACATGGTTCATTGTAGATTACTAATAACTAAAAAAAAGTTTATTGTTTTTGTAGCCTAACTTAAACAGTTGACGAAGTCACAAAGACAAAAGTTGCTGTGCATCGCCACTTTTACCCTGTGGTTTGATAATTTAGAAAAGTTAGATACACATATATATGCAGGAATTATGCATATTAGTGACAAAATACAGTAAAATCCCTCTAATGCGGATACTAATGGGACAATTTTTTTTGTTCGCAATAGAGGGTTGTCTGCAGGACAGGGGTTTAATAATGTCATTTGCCTTGGAAACGGGGAATGAAAAATTGTCCACACAAGAGAGGTGTCCGTTAGGAGGGGTTTTACTGTATAAATAACAGTAACGCATTACCAGTTGCCCCGAATATGACGATTGATCTTTAATCCTTCCCATGGAAGTAAACATGGAAATTTAAGTAATGTTTTTGAGGCTATCAAATCTGGTGAAATACTTGTTAATATAAAAATGCTTTAAATTATTTTTAGTTTAATAGTACTTTTTGGCGTTTTTTTTTTTTTTTTGTCTTTAACTGTGCGTGAAGTAATTTTATCCCAGCGTTATCCTTATTAGAGCTCTTGTTTCTAATAACACCAAATTGGTTTTCTTTGCTAAAACTTCTGAAAAACATAATTGAAACTTAAAAGTTCACTTGGTTTTATTTTTTTCCTAGTTTTTGTGAGTCCTCTGGTGAATATGCAAAATCTGGAGCAATTCAATCATGAAAAAAGCGAAACATTACGTTTCGAACCTTAGGATAGCCTTAAAACCATGTTATTTATATATATATATATATATTTTGAAATTAATTGATTGTTTTTTTGCATAAAAGTAATCTAAGATTTTTTTTATCCCCGACAAATGAGGAAATCATTTGAAATTGAGTTACCTTGTGTACATAAGTAAATATTTTTATTATTTTTTAATAGTTAAATTGCTGTTCATTCATTGAAACCTAAGTTTTTGATTTGAGAATAGCCCAATATGACTGGTTGTTGAGCTCAATTCAAGGTTTCAATATCTTTAACATAAATATGTCTATTTGCGTAAGTAAAACTACATTACTTCTATGCTTTCACTATTACTTGTTATCCTTGCAGCAATAATTATAATGCTTGAAAATTTAATTCAAAATTATTTCCATATAAATTTTTTAGTTTTATCATGATTAGATATTTCTTTGAGAGTGTAATTTTTTACAATTCTTATGTTCACTGGTTACTGGAAGTAAAGTATTTGTTTTAGATTTCCTATAATATAGCACATAATTTCATGTACTAAAGAGCATCTTTTCAAAATATATTTTTAATTAACAGCTTAAAACGTTTTAAACACTGCATTTTATTTAAGATGTAGAGGTGTGACATCGATGGAAAAACATCGATGTTAGAAATTAAAACATCGATGGTTCCAAACATCCATCTTTTTATCAATGTATAACATACATTTTTGAATATACTACACTAATTTAAGCAATACAAAAGAATACGTACCCGACGAATATATTGAAAATACTGAACCTCAAATCATGAATATAATTTAATAAGAATAGTTTCGCAACATCTTGGTATTATAGTAGGACAAAAATTCATAGTATAAGACAAGCACCGATTAATACAAACTAGTTGTAGTAATAGGGAAATATTTTCAAACTTAATGAAACTAAAAGTAAATTTACATCAAAAAAGAATCTAGAAAAAATGTATCATAGCACTTACCGTCAGTTGAATGATGAGAAAAAGTTGTGCTAATTATTTAAAAAATACAAAATTAGTTCTAGCAATTATTTTTAAGAGCAAGAAATATGTGTTGTACTGTTAGTTAATAATTAAACACAAATTGTAAGTGATATAGGGACGATTTGTTGGGGGAAGTCGATTAGTAACCCCGACTATTGGTGTTGACAGTTTGGAGAAAAAGAAGTTTGTTTACTTTATCCCCCCCAGAAGCACATTTCTCTTTTCGCAGACTATCCCATCAGTCAGAGAAACATCTTTCTGATGGAACAGAAGTTGCCATCACTGTCAAATACTTTAAAGCAACTTTTACCAGCTCTAAATTTTTAAAGTTATAATTTTCACCGTAGTAACGTGTAGGATTTTCCTTCAGTTTAAGAACTGGAGCCTTGAAATAGACTGCAAGTTCTGTCACTAGACTACTAGTGTCATGTTATCTTCCAATAGCTTTGACCTCTTCCTCACTCTCTAGTTAATCTACTATCTTGTAGTGATCTTCCCAAAAATCATCCTCTACACAGAAAAATTGACCTTATAAAATGGGTGCAAAAAATTGATTTTTTTTTTAAATCAACTTACAATTCCATAAGTAAACTTAATTACCTAGCGAGAAAATTGGAGCAAATTTTATGATAATTTTCAATTAAAATGCAAAAAACATCAACATCAAAAATACATCGAAACCAAAACATTGATGGTCCAAAAACATTGATGTTAAAAACATCGATGTTTTCACAAAAACATCGACATCGATGTCACACCCCTATTAAGATGCAATGGTTTTTAAGTGGGGCAAAGCAAGGAAACCATTGTCATTGGAAACATAAACTAGGGAAATTTGGTGAACTTTTAATCAGGGAAAAGTGAGAGAAATTTTTTTCATTTTATCTCGCCACCCTGTTTCTCTTGTGTCTCTCTCTCTATCCAACAACCTGAAACAGTCGGAGAGTTTGAAAATGGTCCCCTACATAGTTTAAACAAAACAGGAAAAGTTATTCTCATTAATATCTTTTTTTCAGCGACAGATATGTGAATTTTAAATAAAAAACATTTTTTGGAGATACCTGAAATCATGACTTTTACAGCCATACGCTTTATATATTCTAAAAAATTTCAAAGAAAGTAAACTTAGACACGCCTTCTCCCAGTTTTTGACTTCCTGGATATCAATGCTAAGTTTGTATGGAAAACAAAATAGTCTCCCCCCCCCCTCTTTAAAACTATTTTCCGGTTGCACCACTATTTCCTAACTGTAAGTTGATAGTGTCAATAAATTTATTTAGTATAAGATATGTGTTCAGTATATAATATACATGTGTAAAAATTTGCTTCCAATGCAAATTTTTAAAAAGTAAAAATTTAAGTTTCAATAAATGTATTTAGTGTACATTTTAACATAGCATAAAATGTGTGCTAACTGTTTTTCAAATTAATTAAATGTCCAACGTATTTTTGCCTATATTTGTCTATGAAACTTCACTCCAGGTGTTAATTATATTTTCCTTGAACGCCACTGCATAAAGGCGCTCAAAAGTTATTTGCACAACAGCTCTGATCAGGCTTGGTGTGGGCCTGTCATGAGACAATTATTGCAGATTAAAGTTAACAAAAGATGCGTTAAATGATGTCTGGGAACGTAAAAGTGCTACTTCTTGAGCTTTGGAAGTAGCTTTTATTGGACTGTCAGGGGTCGATCTAGGCCGAAATCGGTTCCGCTTTTCGGCTCCTTCACAAAATTCTACATCGTAAAAGCGGCCCCATTCACAAAATTCCACATTCTAAAAGTGGCCCCTTTCACAAAATTGCGCATCGTAAAAGCGGCCCTACCAACAAAATTCTGCATCGTAAAAGTGGCTCATTCACTATTTGTAGCAGATACCATGCAATTAAAATTTGTTTGAATGCATCACTTTTTAAGATCTTTTATTAAATCTTATAATTTTAAGAATATTGTTACAAATTCTGTAAATAGTAATTATTGTAGTAACGTAACCTGTAAATAGTTTCCCGTAATGAATATACAACCCCCTTAACATATGGCTAAAGTATACGACCCCCTATTTCTTTTTTTGTTCATTGATAAAATTTGATAACGGTCTACTATTTTCCAGAAGCGTTTGGAATATTTGAGAGATTTCTTTTGGTGTGTATATAAACCGTTACGCTGGATAAAGAGTGAGTTTCGATTGAGAATTTGTACTGAGAGTGTGTATTAGCTCTGTTTATAGCGAAGCATTTCGCTGTGTTGTTTTCGTATTTGGAAGTAAATACGTGTGTAACCGTGTTGAGTTTTCGGTGTTGAGTGATATTTGCTTAATTGCTGATGATTATTTTAGCAGTTGTTAACGATCTCTCCTGTACATAGTGTAAATAAAGCTCCTGTGTTTTTATCAAGAACTATGTCTTCATTTCAAGAAAGTGGAAGTCGCACCGAATCCGTTACAATATTTTTTTATATATTACGTTCACATTTGTTCTTATTATACTCGTTAGGGCATTCTCAATGAAGTATGATGACTAAAAATGCTTTGATACTATGTTTTTCCAGAAAAAAAAAGCAAATTCATAAAAAAGAATTTAAAAAAATCACAAAAATTAAGGAAATTTACAAAAATATTTTACTTTTTCACAAAATGCGGACCCAAAAAAATAAAACTTGAATCGACCCCTGACTGGGTTTTGGAAGGATAAGTCATATGTTACTTTTATGCAAAGTTACATCAATTTGCTGGGGGGGGGGGGAGCTCTTTTTTTTCTTCATTGCATTGCATGAAACAACTCCAAAAAGAAAATAATCGACTGTTATACTAATACCATATATTTTTGAAAGAAAAAGTACAATAAAATAGATGGTTTTAATTTAAATTATCGGTTGTGTTCTAAAATCCAAGTTAGATAATCTTAAGTAAAAGTATATTTTTGTGTTCCTTTAATCAATTATTTTTTTTTATTTTGTTTCTATGTAGAATGCATGTTTAGCACAAAAAAAAGTTTACTACAGGAATTTTATTATAGCATGTATTGCATATTTTACTCTTAGAAAACAATTGTCTGCAAATATTTAGAAGTATATTTGAAAATATAAATCGTAAAAACGTGCAAATATGAAATAAATCTTTTGGTAAAATTAATTTAGTATAACTTTCGTTTTAAGTAATCATAAAATATATCTTTGCTTTTTTTTGCCCTAAGTTTTATTATTATTATTATTTTAAAACGTCTCAGGGTTCATACGGGTCATGGAAATCCTGGAAAGTCATGGAAAAAAAAATAAACAAATTTCACCCTGGAAAAGTCATGGAAAATTAATATTTTCATAAAAGTCATGGAAATTAATTTCAAGTCATGGAATGTCTTGTGCAGTAAGAAAGCAACATTTGCTAAAAGAGCGCTAGAAATATTGAGTGATTTAGTAATCTTAATATATAAAAATCAATGTCCTGAGATAACATATATATATATACTAGCATTCCCGTACCCGGCATTGGTCGGGTAATGGAATTAGCAGGGGTTAACAGTGCTTGGTGCACCTGGTTTCGAAAATCCCCTATAATAATTACTTATTACCTATAACTTTTTCTAATTTGGGAAGGATCCCGGGGCCCCTGGACTCCTTACATATATGCCTTTGTCCTTAACCGATCTTTAACTGTTATTAACGATCCTTTTAAAGTATTGATTATCTTTGCAAACACAGGCCATCCACATTTTATTGATATACCTATGTTTAAGCAAAAACTTCTTTGTATACAACATTTTTAGTTAAACATTAGTTAGTTTTAACATTTTCTGGTGTTAAAATAATTAAGCTGCTTGATGAACTGACTTTGGAGCAAGCTACATAACATTGGCCGTGTGAAAAAAAAGTCTTCTCTTAAATCGGTCCCTGCTACTTTTAATGTCTGTCCTTGTGACTTATTAATGGTTATTGCAAAGCAAACTTTAACAGGAAACTGCACTCTTCTAAATTCAAAAGGATAGTCTGCCTGTGATGATGTTCTTAAAAACTTCGTTTCTAATTTTGAAAAAATGAAAGCAATAGACAGAAACATTATGATTTGACTTGAGAAAAGCCTCGAAGAACCACGTGAGAAACAAAAACAATATCAAATTTATAGTTTGCTATCGACCAAAAGTTGAGATGAAGTACTGAATAATGATTTGAATGGAGGAAAGCCTTCGAAAATAAGAGATTTGAATTCAATGACAGGTTTTAATTTCGCAGAAATTAAGAGGTTTTAATTAATTTCTCCCAAACTAATTGAGATTTCGAAAAATCCTTTCTTAGTGGTTACTTTCGTAATCATGCGGACATGCCTGCCAAATTTCAAGTCTGAAGCTTCAGCGGTTTCGGCTGTGCGTTGATATGTATATATATGTATATATATATGTTATCTCAGGACATTGATTTTTATATATTAAGATACATATATATATATATATATCAACACACAGCCGAAACCGCTGAAACTTCAGACTTGAAATTTGGCAGGCATGTCCGCATGATTACAAAAGTAACCACTAAGAAAGGATTTTTCGAAATCTCAATTAGTTCAGGAGAAATTAATTAAAACTCCTTAATTTCTGCAAAATTAAAAACCTATCCTTGAAATTCAAATCCCTTATTTTTGAAGGCTTTCCTCCATTCAAATCATTATTCAGTACTTCATCTCAACTTTTGGTCGATAGCAAACTATAAATTTGATATTGTTTTTGTTTCTCACGTGGTTCTTCGAGGCTTTTCTCAAGTCAAATCATAATGTTTCTGTCTTTTGCTTTTATTTTTTCAAAACTAGAAACGAAGTTTTTAAGAACATCATCACAGGCGGACTATCCTTTTGAATTTAGAAGAGTACAGTTTCCTGTTAAAGTTTGCTTTGCAATAACCATTAATAAGTCACAAGGACATACATTAAAAGTAGCAGGGATCGATTTAAGAGAAGACTTTTTTTCACACGACCAATGTTATGTAGCTTGCTCCAAAGCCAGTTCATTAAGCAGTTTAATGATTTTAGCACCAGAAAAAAAAACTAAAAATGTTGTATACAAAGAAGTTCCAGCTTAAACATAGGTATAACAATAAAATGTGGATGACCTGTGTTTGCAAAGATAATCAATACTTTAAAAGGATCGTTAATAACAGATAAAGATCGGTTAAGGACAAGGGCATATATATATAAGGAGTTCAGGGTCCCCGGGATCCTCCCCAAATTAGAACTAGTATGCTGTCGCCATTACGAAACTTTCTTCTATATTTTCTTTTTTTTTCTGATCCCTCCCCATGCTTGATGAGGAAGCAATATTCCCAACAAAAACAAAATTACACATGCAAAAACTTGACGACCATCCCAATGTCTGAATTATTGCAAAAGCAAAGCAAAGAGCGAAAATTGAGAGTTATTTTAAAAGACTTGCTTGAATTAATTACAAATATTTTATTTGTTAACAAACATAAGATGGCAACAGTTAAAAATTTTAAATCTTTGAGATAATATTTCCGATCATTTCCATACAATTAAAATCACGAGAAATACGCAGACGACAATCTATTACGATTTATCTTTCTTATTGTTGCATTAATAAAGCTATTTGTATTCGCAAAAAAAAAAAAAAAAAAAATCAACACCTCTTGGAGCGATTGGCGTCAAAATTGAACCAAAGCCTGTTTACATATGGATTGACATATATTCCAGATTTCAACCAGAACGTAGTATTACTTCTTGAGATAGGGCACTCACAATGGAAAAAAAGAACGGGCGATTGCGCTACCCCCCCGTTTTTAGCTGTTGACACCAAAATAAAATCAGCTCTTATACCCACTAAGGGCTACTTGCCGATAAATTTTTCTTTCATTCCGTTCATTATTTCTTGAGATACAGCTGTCACAACTGACGACAAAAAACGTTCTATAGCTCAACCCCCGTTTGAGTTATTGACACCAAAATTGAATCAGCAACTGTTACTGTCAATGGCAACATATGGACCAAATTTTGTTTGATTCCGCCAGTTACTTCCTGAGGAATAGCAAGCACGCGTAACTCAAAAAACGTCCCATTGCTCCACCCCCCTTGGAATAATTCGCGCCAAAAACCAATGGGCACAAGTTCACATAGCGGCATATATGTGTACCGAATTTCGTTCGATTTCATGCTGTAGTTTTTGCTGTAGAGTGGCCACAAAAAACTGGTCACACACAGACTTGACACACACACACACACAGACAGACAGACATTTTCCAAAAATGGTCGAAATGGACTCAACACACCTCAAAACGTTCGAATCCGTCGAAATTCGAAAATTTGCACGAATCCAATACTTTCTTCTATATATTAGATATAGAAGAAATTAAAAAGTTTTAGTTAATAAGTAATTATTATAGGGGATTTTCGAAACTAGGTGCACCAAGCACTGTTAACCCCTGCAAATTCCATTACCCGAGCAATTCCGGGTACGGGAATGCTAGTATTGCATATAAATTGAACGATCTCAAAAACAAATCCGAGTTTTGGAATCCAATTTCATCCGTTTCTGTAACAGCCGCTCACCCTTTTTTGGATGTGGTTTTACTACTGGGGCATTACTAATTTTGAACCCACTATTATTTTCAGTACTTGGTATATTTTATATTCTGTAGTAGTGGACTCGCACTTTCTTTATTTTTCCACGCCCCCTCAAAAAGTGTAATTCAATTGCATCCGAGTTCGTTTCAACTACTTGTAAAAAGTTCATTATTAAATTTATCAGAATTTATCTTGATATGTTGAAGGTTTTAAAATGAAGACTTTAGTCAGGCAATAGAACATAGAAATAGGGGAATTCTAATACCCTAAAACAGTAGTGCCCAACATATAGCTCGCAAAACTGATCCTTTTAGCCAGCTGAAATATCTGGTTTGGAAAAATGAATTTACTGTAAAAAGTAGCTTTACTTTATTGAAAGAATATGCTTTCCAGTTACATGAGTGATTAGATGCACTATTGACATCAAAGGCCAATGTTTTTATGAAGTAAATTTATTATTTTAAACGTATTCAATTTTTATCCCATTCATTACTATTCTGCCCTATTTAATAAATAATTATTAGATATTTAAACATCAGTGTATTGCATTCATTATATTTTTATTTTACTTGAATTTATATGATGAAGACAAATAAGAATAATTATTACTTTCAGTAGTATGCACTGATATTTTTTCAGTCACAAGTATGTGCTCCAATGAGGTAATGGCACTCATGTAAAAGTTTTTCTAATGCCCATTTCCGAAAAAAATGGCAAGTTTGACATTAAATAGTAATAGTACTATTCTCTTTGTGTAGCAAGGTCATGAAGATTTTTATGAGGTCATGAAAAACTCTTGGAAAAGTCATGGAATTTTTTTATCCAAATTGAGTATGAACCCTGACATCTGTAACATGAAATCAAATGAATGTATAACAAACAAACAGAATATGGTTATAATTATTGGGATTTAAGGGAAAACAAAAAAGTTTTTAAATTATGTCCGGTCCAACGTGCCTTACAGAGATTGGACCAACCTACCACACGTTCTTGGTCTGAAAAAGTGCTGTCATATTTTTTTTTCCTTTTGACAAAAAATGAAAAAAAATACCATTATCAACAAAAGAGACTTACTTTAAGAAAGGACTTCAATATCTCGCAATCTGGACGAAAAACTTAAAAAAAATAAAGTTATAGTTTTCTGAAAATTACTCAAGGCTGCTGAAATAACACTTTCTGGAATAAAATTTGTTCAATATAACTGTACCATGTGATTTCATTATAGGATTTGTAGGACCATAGGTGCTATTTGTTAGTTATAAAATAAAACAAAAAATATTAATAGTATTAAAATAATTGAAACCTGTCCAACGTGCCCCACGGTCCAACGTACCCCATCTCCCCCTGATTAAAAAAAATCCCATTTTTTTTATTATATATATATTTTTTAATAACAAACCCTGTTAAGAACTGACAGCATTTTTTTTTTTTTTTTTAAATTTTACACATTGGAGTATTTTGGTTTTGAATTTTGTTTCAGAATTTGAAATAAATTTGAGTTGAATGAATAAATACATTTATGATAGTTAAAATTGAGTGACATAGAGTGCAACGGTCAATTTATTATTTCACCCTTAATATCTGCACATCTTCCTGAATTGTCTTTGCTTTCCTGCAAAACCTGGTTGGGGAAAGAAAGCTGCCCATTTCTTTTAACGTTATTTTCAAGTGGTTAAGCTTGTGTCAAATTGTGCATGCTAAGAAGTGCTAAATTTTTCATGGTTTATTTTAAATTTGTCAATTAGCTTTGTCAAGTGATCCATTTTTTACATTTTTTTAAACTTTTTGTGTTTACATGTATAGGACCCAAACAAAATGGAAGACGAGGAGCATTGTGACCCGAGCTGCTCAAAGAGCGAGATTTCCGATGCTGAGCAAGAAGAAAGCGTTAGTGCAGTTGCAGATGAACTTCCCCCTGGCAATGAAAATGATGCAGGAGGTGAAAATTGCTTGGCCCTTCTGGAAATTGGCCAAGATTCTGATGGTTCAACCCTTTTCCTTCCGTCTGGGATACCAGACACAGTTGGTAAGCAAATGATTGTCATTCAGAGTGAAGATGGACAGAATTTAGTTTTCATGCTGGAATCATCAGAGCCGTTGACTGAACAGGCAATCATTCAAAATGCAGTTGCTGCGCATCCCCACCTTTTTTTCAGAAGTGCTGAACCAAAGCCAAATGAACTTACCGCACAAAATATGGTATTCACGGAAGTGACTGAGGCAGAGGGAGTTCTAGACCAAAACTATATTCTTGAAGGAAATGGCTCTTATGAGAATGGGAACCCTTCGTCCTCGGCTGCTGATGGAGATTCTGTACATTCATCTGAAAATATTGAAAATAGCCAAACTTTACAAACCACACAAACATTTATTCTTCCACCATCTTCATTGCTTACTTCCCCATTCGCTGCTGAGGAGTCAGAAAATTGTAAATTGAGTACGCTTGCGTCAATTGCACATGCATTGGCTAAACAGCAATCCAATTCCGACATGGTTTCCAATGAAAATGATGCTTCAGCAAGTGCATCTCAATCTGTTATCATTGTTCATTGCCCAACAGAAGACAATGATTCGAGCCTTGCCTTAACTGATGATGCGGTTCTTGCAGCAGATGAGAATGAAGTAGAAAGCCAGAGTGTTCGGAATCACATGGAAGTAAATGATTTTGATGCTGCTTCTTGTTCTAGGGAAGAAACACGAACTAATAATGCTGTATCAGTTATATATTCTCCTTTGAATATCCATAAAATTCAGTCAACAGACATAAGTGCTAGTAACAGTTCTTCTCCCCTAAGTAATACTGTCGAGCAAAATGAAAATCATGAAAATATCTGCAATAAAGATAAGCATCCAATTTTGATTTCCAATGACCAGTTGATTGGCAGCAAATCCAATTTGGAAACTACTGTCCCTTTAATTGAAAATGCTGCTTTAGAAAGTAATGCGGGTGATGTTTGTTTAGATTTAAGCTACAAAGGTTCTATTGTTCTTAAAGTTGATGATGAATCTCAGATTGCTGTTGATAACAGTGTGAATGAAAGTTCTTTATTTGCTACTGATAATGAGTGTCTTGGACTTAAGGAAGCAAGTACTTTTCATGCTGGAGAAAATATCAGTGGTGATGTCAACGTCTCCGCTGAAAGTTTGAGTAGAGATTCTTATCTTGAAGAAAATAAGCAAGAATCTGAGAAAGATTTCTTCTCAGATGTGAGAAACTCTGACAACAATAACCTGTCTACATGTGAGTCGGAAATTGCTTCCACTGATGTGGATGATATTGCTATGAGTAATACATGTGATGAAAGCATGAATAGCGAAAATGTACATTTTCTGCCACCAATAAATCTTATACAGAGTGAATCTGCCATGGGAACTGCCAATATTTTCAATGCTGATGCTCCTACAGGAAATCATGACAATGTGAATAAAATGCTTTTGGATGATGAAGTGAATCACTTAATTCCTTTAAAAATGGACCTCCCTATACCATCTAAAGAAGTTGTAAATACTTTTAATGATGCTGATTCAGAAACATCTTGCAATTCAAGCAATAGCTGTCTCTCACTCTCTGGTAAAGTGTGTGCAGTTGATAGTGATTCTAAGTTTGATAAAACTGGTATATTAAACAATGATCAGACACCCATTCTTGTTGCAGAACCACCTTCAAGAAATGTAGATGATACATTACCTTCTTCAGATGTAGGTGATGCATTACCTTCATCAGATGTAGATGATACATTACATTCTACAGATGCAGATGATGCGTTACCTCCTACAGACATAGATGATGCATTACCTTCTTCAGAAGTAGATGATACATTACCTCCTACAGACATAGATGATGCATTATCTTCTTCAGATGTAGCTGATGCATTACCTTCTACAGACATAGATGATGCATTATCTTCTTCAGATGTAGCTGATGCATTACCTTCTACAGATTTAGATGATCCATTACCTTCTACAGGTGTAGATGATCCATTACCTTCTACAGGTGTAGATGATCCATTACCTTCTACAGATGTAGATGATCCATTACCTTCTACAGATGTAGATGATCCATTACCTTCTACAGATGTAGATGATACAGTACCTTCTACAGATGTAGATGATACAGTACCTTCTACAGATGTAGATGATGCAAGAAGTAGTATTCCAAATGCTTTATCTCCCAGTTGCAACATTTTTGGTTTATCAAGTCACAATAACTCTTCAAATATTGAAGCAATCAATGAGGACCAAGAAACACATATAGAAAAAAAATCTTCTGATGTTCAGGAAGACATTCTTGTTTTATCTAGCCAAAGAGTTGTTTCCCATGGTTCAACAAGCATCGCAAAAACTCTTTTTAGCTCAATAATAACACATGATAATTATGCAAACACGCGTGAAACATCACCAGAACAGTCTGATGTACTATTAACTAAGAGCATTTCTGATGAAGGAACAGATGAAGACTTGAGTATATCTCAAAAACCTGCTGAAAATGCTTTTGAAGTTAATAAATCTTTGGATGTTCCAATGATAGAAGGTGATGATTCTTCAAATTTCGAGAAAACATCTGAAGACGAGAGCAATGTTGTTAAAACGTCTGAAGTGATTGAAAAAAATAATGGTTCTCTTGAAGTTACTGAAAAAATCTTTAAAAGTCCCGAAGCACCAATTTCAGTTCTTAAAAATATTGAATGCGATGATTCTGAAAAAATACTCACAGAAAATGGCGTGATTCTAAATGACCTAGCCAAGGACAGCAAGTTGATTCAAGATTTCAGTAATTCTTCTGAACTTGTAAATCAAGGCATGGAAATTTCTGAATCTTGTATTGACATTGCACCAACTTTAAGTAAAACTAATGATGACAACTGTGAAAATAATCAAGACAAACTTCCTGTGACTGCAGAAGACCAGAACGAAATATTGAAGGAGAAATCTAAACAAGATGAGAACGATGATTCTGGAATTGTAAGATTAGAAGAAACATTAGTTAGACCTCCAAAAAAAACTTATATCAAAAGGAAAAAAATGAGTACCCCTGTTTTATTACCTAAATTGAATGCAGACAAAGACAAAAAAATTGAGCTATTTTCTTGTGAGGAACTTACTGACGGTATCTTCAACAGAAACGATGAGCAAAATGAAACTAGTGATATTGAAAAACATTCAACTTTGCCTGAACATGATGATAATAATGACGAGGAGGATGATCACTCGCTGTTATCTGGAATAAAAAGTAAAGTTTCTGCGACATACAAGCGAAAGAGAAAAGCTGAGAATACAAGGAATCTTAGATCGAGGTCTAGAACTTCTGCTAAACTTTCATCCAAAGACGAGTTATCTGTCACCTCAGATGATCAGGATAGTGATGAGAGTTCGAAGTTGACCCCCATGGAGACTGAAAATCCAGAAAGCATTTATTGGGGAGCTTATCTCATGAGTGCTTCTTTCAATTCTCCGAAAAATAAGAATGATTCTCAAATTTCTTCCAAATCTTGTGCAACGAGGAAAAGACTATGTTTTGGATCCCCTAAAGATCATCCCCTAAATTCATCTGAAATCGAAAACCCTGAGCATTTTAATAAATTAACTAAAAGTTCATCTGTAGAACCAAGTAATGGGATTCAGGTGGGGACGCATGAATTAGGAAAGAAAGTTAAGAAACGGCTTGTGAACGTTCATAAGTTTAAAACTATTTCAGATCAAAATACTAGCAAGCCAAACATAGTTAAATATCGTGCTATTGTGAAAAAATATGGAAGAACAAAACTAAAGAAAGCATCATCCAGAAAATATTTGCCGGAGCCTGAAGATTTTCCCTCGATTGGTTGTCTGGCAGAAGAAGCGAATCATAGAACAGTCAGACTTTGTTTTATAGATAGTCCACGAAAGACGCATTTAAATAATAGACCTCGTAATGACGAACCTAGTGTTTGGGATTTTAAGTGTAGTTATTGTGATTACGTTACTGACGAGGCTGATCCTCTAATATTTCATATGAAGTCTTGTCCATGTGAACCGGTTCGATCATCACCAGTCTCATATGATGTAAATAATATGGAACTTAGGCAGAGGATACGAGGTGAACAGAGCAATATTTGTGAAAATGGTTCTTCTACTAATAGACGCGTTAATGGCATTTCGGACTCTGTGTAAGTCTCTCCTGCTTTTATTTTTCTTTTCAAGTTTAATATTACAGAAGAACCTTGTCTGGCCCCCGCTGGTCCGGATCTCTGCCTAATATATGTACAGTTGTACTCTTTTAATATAAGCCCGGTTAATACAAAAAAACAACTAAAACGAACAATTTGTTCATTAAATTTGGTTTGCTATTTAATTGCATTAAAAACATCATGCATAATACTTGCATTAGATTAAAAATTTTGGCTGAGACGAATGATAATTTCTAACCTCTTTACTGAAACATTTTGTGATTTAAATCTAATTTTCTTTTTGAGAAACGAATGCGTTATTTTGAGGTTGTAGAAGGCCTAATATGGGGGTATCCAGAAGCACATGTCGAATATTTTGTCCAGAGAAAGGCCATACATTTCTTTACCTGTAAACAATTCTATTTACTTGAAGTTAAAACAATCTTCCATTATGAATTATAACCTTTCCCTGTGTTTATTAATATTACTATATATTCCTTTTCTAATTTTTTCCACAAACATTCAATTTATGAAGTAAGCTCAATTTTTCTGAATGTACTAATACTAATGTAAATAAGCAGTAATAAATAATTCTAATTTTTTTCAAAATATGGGTAAGCGTTTCTTTGTTTTTTCTCAATAACACTTATTCGAAGTTGTTACGAATAATGGATAAATACGAGCAAACTTGCGGATTTTGAACATTTAGTATTAACTGAGTTTAACTGTATATTCACATAAATAATAATTTTCAAGTATGGTACAGGAATGTAACTATAAATACACCAGACATAAACTTTTGATGAAAGTTAAGTAGGCCACTCCCATGCAGATTATACCTTAAATTTTGGTAATCTAACATATATCATGACGTACTTTGGACGTTGATCCGACGCCACTCCAACTGAATTATTAATGTTAAAGCATTTGAGTGATTGCTTCATTCTAATGCCATACACGTTTGAAACAGAAAACTGGACCAATTCTTTCTTAAAAATGAAAAAAGTTTAACTTTTTAATGTGTATTAGAAAACACCATGTGCCTCTTATTTAAGGATTTGTTTTACTTCTTGCCTATATTACCCGGATTTTTGATTCTTCAGATTGCCTTTGGTCCCAGTTAGGCCAGATTCACAAGGTTCTACTGTACTATCTTTTCATTTCCTCAACTGATAGATGTTATTTAATGTAGTTGTTCTCCTTTTCATGTTAAAAAAAAAAAAAAATATCAAGCCGATATTTCTTTTTAAAGCTGAAAGTTGAACATTTTACTGTGCTTTACTTTCCTTTTTAGATTTGTTATATTTTTTGCTGTTCATTGTTTATATGCATCTAACAAGTGAAACATTTCAGTGAAAGACTTATGGGTGATTCACCAAAATCCTAACAATATTATGTCCCAGGAGCCTAACACAAAGATTGTTTGACCTAGATTTTTATTTATTTTTTTTTATTGTTAGAAAAATGACTATTCTGATTTTATTCCATTCTTATTAAAGCAATAACTCATTTACTTTATCCTTCAAAAATTTTTGAATAACCAGAAAGTCACTCTTTCGACATGTACCCATTCGTTTCTCAAAGATAATTAATTTTTTTTTTAAATGTTATACCAACATTCCACAAATTTATATTGTAGTACTAAATTATGCATACTTAAAGGTGTAAAGTGACATCCTTTAAATAAATTTAATTATTTAAATAATCAAGGTTAATCATTTTAAAATTTGTCCCCAGGTTTCATGTCCTTCTCCTGTCCTAGGAATGAGTTCGGTTATTATTAGTGATTACAATACCGGTATACCGAATACTAGTATTTGGAGCTATTTTGCAATTTCGTAATACCGGTATTTGATGGGGTAGAATACCGGTATTTTTGGTATTAGCTAAAAATAATATATCGTTTTTAATTTAAGAGTTTTCAATTTAACTATTTTAGATATCTACTGCTATTTTGAATAAGACATTTCTTTTTCGATGAGACAGCTCCAAAATCAATCGATGTAAAAATTTGACTTCAAAAGCACGAATTTATGGACTATCAATCTCAACTGTACTGAATTTTGAGAAAAACTTTTTCTTGTTAGTACCTATAACAAAAGGTAATTTGTTATCATTGGCGTTAGGGTGCTGTTCTGTCTAGCTATTTAGCTTTATACCAAGTGAGATAATATTTATAATACCTTGAACACTAAAGAGGTAACGCATAATCGTTTGGAACATATTTTCAGAAATTTACATAATTGTAAAGAATTTCGAAAAAGGGAAAATGAAAATGGAAACAAGAAACTAACAAGATCAAATTTATCGTAAATTTCAAACCAAAGAGTTAAAAAAAAGTGCACACAATTCTATTCTGAAGAGGAAATTGTTGGAAGATGATATTAATACTGGAATAGAATTGTCACTCGAACAACAGTTACTATGAGTTTTATAATAGCAACTGTTCATCTTATAAAATGAATAATAATGATAATTCTTTTTTTTTTTTTAAACTACCCACAATACAAAAAGAAACATTCATTCTCTCAAAAATAATTTTTTTCAAAACCAATAAGTTAAAGAATGATTTATAAGGACTTCCACACGCAACTACAGCTTGCTACTATTGATTTTTTTACTATAATGTCCCTTAATTTTATGTTTGTTCACAACAAGTAAATAAAGCACTTTTTGCACAAAATAATAAAATATGGCAACAAAACGTTTTTGAATATTTTTTGGGAAATTTCTAATACCTGTATTCCGGTATCACGTTAAAAAAATACCAAATACCGATATTGCATTTTGGATCCAGCATTGCAATCCCTAATTATCCTAGATTAAAAAAAGGAATTTTTGATTTGCTGTGCTACATCATTGTTGATTATCACCATCTTGTTAGATTCCTTGAGTATTAAGTTAATATGCTTTGTCTACTTTTCTAACTAAAACTTTAAAGTTCAAAAATAGGTATGTAACATTTTTCTGTCATTCTCCTATACAAAATTTCTGTGTCAAATAAAAGAAAAATAATAATACTCATATAGTGTGTTGCTGAATTTAGAGGTTGGAATCAAAAAATAACATTAGTAACCTTACTTATAATACTGGGCTTAAGCAATTGGCAAATTACAAGGGAAATGTCATTCTCCTGTCCCAAAAAAATGTCATACTCCTAGGGCAAAAAACAGTCACTCTCCTAGCATTATTTATAACGCAATACATTTAGTAGAATCAAATTTATTTCCTAAACATTATTTAGAAAATAAGTTTATGATTTTAAAAAAAACTGAATTTGACAAACGATAAATAAAATTTATAGCAATAGAGAAATTCTATTTATTTAATCTTTTTTTCTATTCTTTTTTCTTGTTCCGACGAATCTTTCAAAAAGAGATTCCTTGGTTATACATTTTTTTAAATTTTAATGTTGCTCGAATAGGTAAATGAAGTTGCTTTAAATTCCTGACTTAGATAAATTAAAACTCACTATTTTTTAGAATTAAGTAAATACTTTTCTGAACTAGAGAATTGGAAATAACAAAAACTGGAACTTAATGGGAAAATTGTTATTTATTTGCTGGTCTAGAATTTTAGTCTAGCAATTGAAATATTATTCGGAGTGTAAGATATTTAGAGTGAATGATATGGGAAAACATATATGAAGGGACGAGACTCAAAGTGTCTGTTAAAAGGTTTTACATTGATTGTGTTTTGTCATGCAATATCATACTTTTTGGTGCAGGTTACATTTTTTTCTCTATTATAATTAGTTTTTGATAGCCTTCAATGAAACTTACTGCTTGTCAATCTCCTGGTGTGTGAAAATTTGACCCCCTGTTTTGAGGGGTGTAGCATAGTTGAAATGAGTTCCCTCCATTTTCCCCTTAATAAGTTCCTAACAAAGAGTGAGTATAATTTTTTCAGATTTTTGAAGCATTTTTATTTTTAAAATATTTGTGATAGGAAATTGTCTGGTTTTTGGAGAATCACCCATATGATCAGATAAATTGTAGGTGCCGAAATACATATGTAAAATGATAGATTATCAAAAAGTTTACCAAAGAGTGAGTGTAAAACATCGAAACCTGTCATATGACTGCAGCAAAGAAGACCATTCATAACACATAAACTAGTACTGGTATGCTTTTAATTCCAATTATATTTGTGCCATTTAACCTCAAGAATTAAAATAAGAATTCATTCTTTTTTAGCATTTAATATATTTGTAAAATGTTATTTATATCTTAAATTCCTGTTTTACATTTAACTGTAAATTACAGTTTATATCTCAAATCTTGTTTGGATTTTACTCTTATGTGTTTCTGGTTGTGGGATTTGAGCATGAACAGATCCAGAAATCGTTCAAGGAGGGGGCCGTTGATTTTTTAAACTTACTTCATACTATTAGGGTTCGTACGCTCCTTACAAACTTCTTATAAACTCCTGCTTTTTAAGAAAAGAAAATAAGGGCCCTTAAAATTCCTGAATTTTGCTATTATGTCCTTACAGACTCCTTATAAACTCCTGCTTTTTAAGAAAAGAAAATAAGGGCCCTTAAAATTCCTGAATTTTGCTATTATGTCCTTACAAACTCCTTATTTTCTTATTCTACATGAACTTAAAGATTTTCTGTCGCCAATCCGATACGAGTGATTACGTTATGCCGAATTTCGCCGGAATTCCGCTATTTTTTTTGTCTCTTAATACCGAAAATCCAATTTTTTTGTTAGACTATTTTCTTCCCCACATCCGATTTTTTTTCCAAATTTCTGATGATTATTTCGATAATTGTTCATTAATAATATAACATCTTTTAGACTTGTTAAAATATCATTTTAAAGCTTTTTTTTTGCTTCAATAAATTCTTTTATTTGCCGTTTTTACACTTTCGATGCTTTCATTTTGATTAAAGCAATCTCTTTGCATCCGATATGAGAATCAACTTTTTCTGTTTTTTGATGCTTATGCTTTTCTGGAGGGTAAAAAAATGAAATTTCTCTTTATTCCTATAAAAATCTCTAAGTTAAAATTTTCAAGCCAAATTCTATTTCCTTTACGTGTGTCAAAAGGTTAAAATCTAAATCGCTGGTTTAGTTTGATTTTTGCTTCAATTATGTGGATTGTTATTAATAATACTTTTATTGTAGAGCTCTGAAACGCAATTCTGAAATAATTTACTTAAAGAATTCTTTTATGTGCCGTTCTTTATACTAACGCGTTAACTTTAAAAATTGGAGTCTCTTTGCATCTGGCATGGGTATAAGATTTTTTGCATTTATGATGCTTACTCTGCCTTGTGAAGAGGCAACGAAATTAAGTTCATTTGTATTTTTATTAAAATCATTAAATTGAAAAGTTTTTAACGAAATTCACGCTCTTTAAGAGTGTTGAATGTCAGAAAGTTAAGTACTGAATCGCTGGCTGAAATTGATTTTTGTTTCAACTTCTTTAAGTGTTTTAATACTTAGGTAACATCTGTAGTTGGCAGGGTTTGTGATTTTTTTCATTAAAAAAAGAACGGACTTTATAAAATTTAAATCAGTTTTTTTCTTTTAATTTTAAAAATTAGTAGATATAAATTTACTTAACATCCATAAACATAACATATTTTATACAAAGATGAAAGAGCAACTTAATAGCTAAACACTGTTCCCTAGAATTATAATTTTCATACTTTTTAGAAGAAAAATTATTAAAACAGCGTAGAATCACACAAAAGTTTTGAAATGGTCTACAAACTTTTGATCTATTTTGAAGATTAAAAAAATTTGTACAGTTTTTTCAAAAGGATCACTAATATTTAAATTGAATTTTCTGTATTTCAATCTCGTATGAGTAAACCTTATCTTTCTATGCCAAAATCAAACTCAAGCTTCGCCGAAAATAAGTTTTTGTTTGGTTAGGAAATGTTTAGTACATGTTTTGTTTTTAAGAAAATGTTAATTTTCAACTTCAATCAATATCACTTATTTGTTATTCATTTTCAAAAAAACAAATAACACATATTTCAATGGTAACTCCCCCCCCCCCCCCCCCACCTGTTTGGATTTGATCCCGAGATGGCTCAAGTCTAAGAAGCAGTAAATGAATATTTCACTATAAATTTAGAATCTTTGAGCATTCAATGTATTGTATGAAACCAAAAATAAGTAATATCAGAGTTGTACATATTTTTTTCTAAAATATGTTTTAAGAAATGAATCTTTAAACAAGAATGTTATCCTTAAAAAGTAAAATGAACTCCTGCAAAACTCCTTAAAAACTCCTTACTTTTAATTTTCAAAGTCGAGTATGAACTCTACTATGTATCTGATTTGCATATATTTTAGGAGGGTGGGGGACAGGGAGTGCCAGTTAATTTTTATCTAATACAGCTGAAATATAGACATTTATCCGAGCAGGTCCCTGCACCTATTCCTTTCCTTTTCCATTGGAAGGGGTAAAATTGCATTTTAAAACTTCAATTTCGTAGTAATTCCGCGGAATGTTTCAAAACCCTTTCCCCCTAACATGATCGAAAGTCGTGTAAAACTGCGCTGTTTTAGAATTTCGGTTTAGAAAAATTACTGGAGGCAAGTCACTGAACCCATTCCTTCTTCTAGTAACTCTACCTGAGGTGTCTACAACTGCGTCTTTAAGACACGCATTTTTCAAAATGCCCGTGAGAAGGCCTCCAAACATCACCAAAGATCGTCTGAAATTGCCTTTTTGAAACTTCAATTCCGAAAAGTTTCCGGGAGGGGGATTCGAAAACCATTCCTTTCCTTAACGTCGTCAAAAATGCCCACTCTTGCCCTTTATAACTTCAACTTTAGAAAATCACCGTTGCAAGGACCCTCAAGGGAGAGGCGATCTCTCCCATCGCCTCCCCCCCCCTTGCATCCATCGCTGGATTTGAGACAGTTGATTGTACAATTAAATTTTTGAATAACTCAATTCTGGGAGTGTCCCTGTGGCTCTTGAAAGGTTACCATTTTTAGAAGATTGAATAATTATCATTTTGAAAATTTAAATTGTGCGTATAAGTTTAATAATTTAAATTAATCAAGCAAAAATTACAGTTTAAGAAAGCTATAACTCCTTGCTTCATAATTAATGTGCTTCAAAAAGTTGGTCAATTGTATTTTATTTTCTTTGTTAGGCAAACATTTTTCTCTATGTGTGATGCAGATTTTCTGGAATGTATTACTGGGCAAATCTGCAGAATTGTAATATTGAAAAAAAAAAAAAAAAAAAAAAAAAAATCAGATTTATTGAATTTTTGTGCCAGTAAAGAAATGAAGAAGTATTTAAATTGTTTTGTACTTGAGTACCTATAATTAACTGAAAAACAGCAAAAACGAATTATCTACTGAAATAAATTCTTATTTCAATTTTAAGAGTTTTTCTTCTTAACTTGCTGAGTTATAATAGCAGTAAAAGTGATTATAGTGGTTTGCAGCACTTCATAAATAAGTTATCTGTGTGAAATTGTAATTTCCAAGTCAGCTACTAATTATTTAAAATGCAGGTTGAAATTAACAAAAATTTGTGATACAATAGTATGTATATACTTTAAATTCAAAGCTTCACATTATTTATAAGTAGAAATTTCTAAAAAAATTAGTTAAAAGGTTTTTTTTTTTTTTTTTTTTTTTCAAAATAGTAGTATTTTTTTTAAAAAAATTTCAAAAAAAAAAAAACTATCTTTCAAAAACAAATATTCAAATGAATGTCTTGAACAATAAATGCAGCATTTATGTCTAGCTGATTAAAAAGTTAAAACTATGAACTCCAAAAATTGGGAAAATTCCTGTCTGGACATTTAGAGGGGGGTTGCTGGTTTTCTTCCAATATAATCCTGTAGTGCTCGACCTGCTGCCCATGGGCTTACTTGGGTGGCCCATTGTTTTGTTTAATGTTACAAATCCAGAAGCATGATTAGTGACAATGTCACAAATTTAGAGCTAAATATTCAGAAACTAGTTTCTGAAAAGTATGCATTTAATAAAATAAGCATCAAGTAATTGACAGAACAATTATTGGTTTGTAATTTTCTTTCATTTTCCATATTTTCTTATACAGGGCCGTCCGAAGAGCAGACGGCGCCCGGGGCAAAAGTTTCCTGCCCCCCCCCCCTCTATACACACAGAAAAGTAAAGTTAGTTATAACATCAATGCAAAATATATACTTTTTTTTTACATATTAATCAACAGAACAATCAAAGAGCTATGCATAATACAAATTAAAACAGAAGCAATGAATCTGTTTTGAATATTTGTAAAACATTAATGCCCCAAAAACTTTTTGAAAAAAGGAAAATGTTGAAAATCCAAATACTTATCTAGTAAAATTTTATTCCACTAGAGAAAAAACAAACAATCAAAACTGAGTTGGTTATTCATGTTGACCAAACTAAGAACACGAATAAATATTTTGCTGATTATAAATAGGAAATGTATTTATCGAAGTAAATTATATCAAAATTAAATTTCAATCTGGAATCATCCAATGATTCTTTTCAAGAGTTTTTTAGTTTTACTTGTACCAACTTAATACCAGCTTTCATATATGTTATAAACAAAGCTGTTATTCTTTTGCATCAAATACTTGTAATTTTTAGGTAGATGCCCACAAATACTCAACAACATCGAAAATCGCTCAGAATAGCGTTTTTGGAGCTCTAATTTCGAAAAATCACTGGCCTTAATATTACAAAATATGGCCTTACAAATTGTATTTTAAGACTTGAGTTTGAGAAAATATTTGTGCAAGGGTCCCCATACCGCTTTTCTTTAATATCACAAGCAATGGATTTTTTAAACGACACTACAAAAAAATTAAGTTGAACAGCCCCTGAATGTAAAACATTGCTTAAAATTTTTGAACCATAATTTTGAACAATTTTCCTGGGAAATGCTCCAGATCCTTCTATCCATAAAATCTTCAAAGTTTATTTAAAATTGCGTTTTTGAAACTTCAATTTCAAAAACGCAATACCCTTACCGTAATGTCAAAAAACATGGCCTATAATCACGTTTTTAAGGCTAAAATTGTGTTTTTAAAACTAAATGCTCAAAATTTTGACCGAACAACTTTTGTCCTTTTTTCCTATCCCACAAAAAAATGGTTACGTCACTGCACGCATGGGCAAAATTCAAGCAAATTTGATGAGAACTAGACAAAGGAGAAGTACCTTTTGTTTGATTCTAAACAGTTATATTCCCAAAAATTGTATCTGCTTCAATGATACAAACGAAACGAATGTTTTGGAGATTTAAAGAGAAAGGAATAATTTCGTGCCCTAGGAAAAAATAGAGAATCATTGCAATGATTCCCTATTTTGTGTGTCTATGTATATCTATGATACACAAAATGAGGGGGCACCACAAGGCACCCCTAATTTTATACAATCGGGGCATTTTATACGATGAGGGGCGCCGCAAAGCGCCCCTCATGAAAAATGTCGTTTTCGTGTGAATGTCGTAGTGTTCCGTCAAAACGAGGGGCGCCTTGCGGCACCCCCTTCTTTCCTGCCGCCCGGGGCGATTGCCCCACTTGCTCCCCCCCCCCCCCCGTTAGGACGGCCCTGTTCTTATATTATTTAGAAAAAATGAAATATTTTATAGATTAGAGGTACCATACATATTGCAATTAAGGACCTAAAGTGACTCTTAAAATTATATTAGAAGGAAGGTTCCATTGCTTTTTTTTTTTTCATTTAAAATAAATTTTTTGGAAAAATAGCTTTTGGACAACATTTTTAGTTCTATTCAAATTGAACATAAGGATCATGTTATTCATGACACATCCAGTGTGGGACCAGTCATCATAAAGGGGGATTTCAATTTCCCGGGCATTGATTGGTTCTCCACCATTGGTTTTCCACCAGTAATGGCAAAGAGAAATTTTTAAGAGTATTTGGTGACTGTTTCTCAGATCAAATTGTAACTCAAGGAACTTGACATGATGTGATTTTGAATCTGTTTTTTGTGAGGTTGAAAGTGCTGTTCAAAGGTTCTGCATATATAAGTGTCTGGTTCTGGCTTTCGTGAATTTTTAACATTCAGAAAGGAAAATTTGCTTTTGTAATCAAGTGTTGTTTGAACTTTAAGGGAGCTAGTATTTGGCTTTGAAAATTGCAAAAACTTAATAAATAAATAAAATAAAATAAAGAGGGCATGCAACAAAGGTGTTTTTAAAATGGTCAGGGCGCAGTGCCCTCCTGAAAAGTCTGGGAGAAATACTAGTACATATATATTAAGTTCCATTCTGAATGCATTTCAATTATAGATTTTGTCTGTATTTGGTGGAAAATCAAGTTCATCACTAAATTTGTTTTTTAAAAGTTTGGTGATTATATTTTCCTCACAGCAATGGTGATATCGATGAATCTTCTTCAACATCCAAAGAAGCCTGTGATAGTGATGAAAATCTGAAAAAAGGTAAATATATGATAATATTCTCTCCTTCATTGTGTTTCTCTTACATCTGATAATGTTCAGTTTTGTGCATAATGTTACCCTTTATTTATCATGTTAAAAATATTGTTTCAACTTTGTTGGAATATCAGTTATTGTCTGCATAATTAATATTTAGATTAATATACTTGTGTATTTTCAGATCACACAAGTTAAGCATGAACAATTTGTATTCTTTTTATGGCAGTTTTTTTTTTTTTGAAATAAATTCTCTCTTCTTGGTATGATGTGTTGTATAAGTGAATGCAGGGCTAGAGAAATCTTTAAAATTTGGCGTGGCTTGCCGGGCATGTTTGTCTAAAAAATACATGGCCGAAATTTTTTTTTACATGCCCAATTTTCTTTATTGTACATTAATAAAAACATTTGTATTTGTCGTATAGCATTAATCAGACAACAAATTAATTTGACAGCTTTATATCTGAATCAAGAATTATTTTTATATAAATCATAAAAAAAATAGTTAAAAAATATAGTAGATAATAAGCCATCATTAAAATTACAAAATTTAAATCATGTAAAGGGGAAGATCGCTTCCACACAAACCGGAAACAGCAAACTCTATTTTTCTACTTGACTTAAAACATTCCCTGTTGCAGTAAACGGAAATGTTCTGATTTACACTCGACTTAAGGCAGGTCACTGGCTGACTTTCCCGACCATTCCTAATGATATTATGTTTGTCCAAATATGATTTTAGCAGTACCAGTTGAAATAAATTTTGAGTTCCTATAAGGATGTGGTATTTTTTCAATAAAATAAGAAATAATGAAGTTTTAGGAAGAAATATTGATTGAAAAATTACATGCCCAACCAGGAGGCAGGGGCAAATCTAAAGGAGGGCCATGACCCCTCCCAAAACTTTGTGATTGTAGAATTTTTTTAAGAAAGAAAATATTATGAGAAAATTTTTTGCATGTGTTTTTCTTTTAAAAAGATTTAGATCTTATAGTTAGATTAAATTGTATCCCTTTCCTCGAAACTCTTTGAAACGTATTCGACGTAAGCCTCCGTCCTTCCTCTGACATAAACCTAAAATTGAGTTTTTAGGGTTTTTAACTTTTAATATCTTTTTCTTCAAAGCAATAAATTGCTCGTAAAGAATTTTTCCATATTAACTTTATCTCAAGTTTTATAAATGCACTCCCTTTCTGTTTTTGTTTTTCCATAAAAACTTGGTACAAAAGCTTGAAGATGGGTAGAGGCTAAAAAGATTTTTCAGAAAAATCAAAGGAGCGAGAGAACACTCTCCCAACTTTCGGTTGTGATGTTGAGCTTTTTGCACTGGTGAAGAGGCTCCATTGTAGCCTTGAAATAGCTATATGGTGTATTTTCTTTAAAATGTGTGCTTTATTTACGTTGGTTTTTCACTTTTTAATCATACTGTATTAATGTTCAACACTTGTAAATACGCTTAACAAGTAAAAGTATTGCCTTTTCATTTAATTGATTAAAAGCTTTTTTTCTTTCAAAACAGCTTTTTCTCCCACTTCCAACTAATTAAAATAAATCAACTAATTCAATAACTAATTAAAATAAATCCTTTTTTTTGGAGGCAAAATCCATTTATCCAAATTTTCGATTATCCGAATGAGGTTCAGTGTCAATTGGTTTGAATTGCTGAAGTTTTACTGTACTTGAAAAATGATAATGATAAAATAATCAATTATTTTCTTTTGTTTGTACAGCAGATGATTTTAAAGAAGATGATGTTGTTTGGGTGAGATTAGACGATAGATTTTGGCCTGGTTGGGTAAATGCCTTCTCTTTTTAGTATTCATGTAAATTTTACACTTTCTATATATATATATCTATTTGAAAGCATAAAATAAAGTTTGCAATTGGTATTGAAAAATATGAGATTTTTTTATGTGAAGTAAATTGATAAATGATAAAATCAACCTTAACCCGTAGAAGCAGTCTGTGAGACCGCACCTTCACTTAAGTGTTACATTTTTCAGCATGGCTTTTAACATTAGAACTGTGGGTTTATCTTATCCACGTTATGCAGAAGAGATACGAAATATTCTAGATAAGATTGAGATTTGTTTGAAATGTTTACAAACGTTACGCAATGATGTTCCAGGGACATAGAAGGCTGAATTATTCCTCGAAATACAATACAAAATACTAATAGTTAAAAGGCTGTCAAAATTTTCCTGTAACCTGATATAATCAATTTTCTGGTACTAAAATGTTCTGTATATATTAAAGAACTAAAATGAAATCCTTAAAAACTAATAGATATTTTTATTACAAGTAGTTAGTTATTTACTGCAGCATATGATTTTCTCGAAAAATTTAAAGACTCTAGCAAAATTTGCTTGAAAAAAGGAATATTTTGGTTCAAAATTCAATCATATTTTTTCCCTGTGCTAATAAAAGTTCAAAGAACATCTAAGGGAAATTACAGGAATGTATCTTAATTACACAATTTTTTTTAAAAAAAATGTAGGTGGAAGTGGTCTCTGAGACTTCACGTCCTCTGTTACGTCCTACTTTTTCACCTCCCCTGTTAAGGGTTAATAAAGGCAAAATTACAAACAAAAAAAAATGTATATATATGTTTTGGGGTTATAAGAGATCTTTTTTTTTTCCATTCAGAAAGAATTTTCATCCCTAAATGCTTATTAGGCGGGCTAGAAGGCTAATAAGTGGACTTTCCCACTTAGATTATGATTCCAGGCTTAGAAGGCTAAAAATGTACAGTCTTGAGCAAAGAAGAGACCGAGGGGACATGATTCAGCTGTTTAAATTTATTAAAATGAAAGATGTTACGGGGCTGAAGTTTAGCACTGAAAACAGGACAAGGGGTCATTGTTTTAAGCTATTCAAATCTCAGGCTAACATGGATATTAGGAAAAATGATTATTATAGCAGGGTAGTGGAACCTTGGAACAGTTTACCGGAAGAGGTGGTAATGAGCAAGGGAGTAGATAGTTTTAAGAGGGCCATTGATCTTCACTGGGGATTGTAAATTGACTAGGAACCAGTCTAGCTGGGCCCAGAGCCTGTTACTGGTCGTCACTTTTGTATTTGTATTTGTATTAGTAATCCCAGAGAAGCAACTAATCTTTGATTGCTGCTTTGTATTAAAAGTTCATAACCATTTATTAATTGTTCAATTTTGGTCTCGTTATCTCTAGAAGGATATTTCTATATTAGAAAGGATTCAAATGAAGGTTACTAGGCTAGCACAAGGGGACATTCATATTCGGATTATGATACCAAACTTAAAGGGCTTAATGTGTATAGTCTTGAGTGAAGGAGTTGATTGTAGACATGTATGAAATTGCAGAATATATTCACATAATAAGCAGTGAGATACCACCCTTAAGCCAGGGCTGGGACAGAACTATGCAATATTTCAACAGTCCTTTTATTACATCCAGTTTCTTGTTTGTTATGAACTCATCAGTTTGGAGTAGTTTATAACTGAGCTGGAGGTCGATGTCATCTCATTGAAGTTTATAATCAGTAGCGTAACTAAGGGGTGGCAGGAGTGACTCTCCCCAGGAGTGCAGCAGTCAGGAGGGCAACATTTCAACTGATTAAAAAAAATATTTTTTAAGAATTTTTTTTTTTTTTTGATTATAGAATTTGAAAAATGCTTGAAATTTAAAAAAAAAAAAAAAACTTGCAAGAAAAAGAGCTAGAGGGGGTATATATAATCTACTGAGAAGGAACACATTGGGCATCATTGAAAACAATTCTAAAAAAGAGCATAAGCAAAAAAAAATTAGTGCTGCCTCCTGTTTGTCGAATCAATTAATCAAAATATTCCAAAAAAAAGGGAGGTCACAATGACCTTCGATGACTTCCCATGTGGGCGACCCTGGAGGGGGGGAGGGCTCAATTTATTTTGTTCGCCAGGGGCGCTAGACCCCATAGTTATGCTACTGTTTATAATGCCAACAAACTGGTAGCTAAAATAAACTTAACTCACCAGTGAGAGTCCCCAGCAATGGTGCATTCAATTTGTCAATTGAAGGCAAAGCTAGAACGATAAGCAGTAAGTTACTGGCCTTAAGCCATGGCTAAGGCAGAACTACATTCAAGGGCGCCCTTATAGGCGGGTAAGTGGTGGCTCGAGCCCCCTTACAAATTAGAACTTCCTTGCTTTTAGTACTTTTTTCTTTGTAAAAATGTAAAAGCATTTCTTCTTTAGGCGTTAATGAATAAGTTGTTAAAAATGACAAATTTTAATGACTCTAATCTGTCTTGAAATCGGTTTCCATGGGGAAAATATCCTGCTAAACCATGGGGAAAATATCTGAACCCCCCCCCCCTTATAATAATGCATATGGGCACCCATGACTACATTCAATATACCGACAGCCCGGTTATGCCGTCAAGAGACTGCAGTTCCGTCCATGCATGGTCTCATCAGTCTGGAATACAGAATAACCAAGCTGGAGGCAGATGTCATCTCATTGAAGCTGAGAGTGCCAATAAACTGGTAGCTAAAGTAAATTCATCTCACCAGCAAGGGTCTGCAGACATGGTGCAGTTCTACTTGAAAATTGAAAGCAAAGCTAAGGTAATAAGTTGTAAGTTACTGCCCTTAAGCCAGGGGAATGGCAGGACTACACATGCTTGTCCTTCAAAGTTTTAGTTCATCCTGAAAAAGTACTTATGAAGTCCTTATTTTGTAAATTTTCGGTTAGAAGAGTGGGAACCTGTTTTTTACGTAATTGAAGATGTTCGTAAACTACTGCATTTAAATTGAATTGCTTGAATATTAGTGTAAAAATAATTTTTTAACTAAAGGATTAACTTATATTTTCGGAAGTTTTTTCCCTTCTGTATTTTGTCTGAAAACATTTAAACAGTTTTAACATTTTTATAACTTTCCATTATTTTGTCTCTAGGTTTTTAAATTGGAAAATAAAAGAGCATGGGTTCTACTTATCAACTACTATGAAAACCATAAAAGGTGTGTGAAGAACATTATCTATTAATAACCTTGCCTAAACCACATATTAAAAATATTTGTTTTATTTGCCAGAGAGAGAGAGTAAACAGGTTAATTTGATTCAGTAGTTTTATTTTCAAAAACTGTTTAAACCAGTATATTTTTATTTATTTATTGTATAGTTTCAAAAAGAAAACAAACACAGTAAAAATTGCATGTTTATAGGTGTTATTTATTAATAAAATATTTTAATAAATACTATATATATATATATATTGCTATTTAAATTGTGATACTGTATTCTTGTGCTAATTTCTGGTTCAGATTAATTCAGTGGCATTATTTAAAATACATTTAAAGCTTACTTACCTTTTAATGCTAACAGATTTAATTTCTATTTTAATGTTGATTTATTTAATTATTGATATTAAAACTGGAGGAATATGACATAAAATAACCAAGTTACTAATATGCTGTTATTATCAGGTGTGCATAAAAATTAAAAATTCCATCTCAAATTAAATATTATTTTCCAGGTATAAAATGAATACACAAAGGCTGCATTCTTATGCTGATTCTGAATATCATAAATCGATATTAGTAAGTACCGTCAATTGATTTTTAAAATTGCATTCAATACCAAGATAGCATTTGTTGCAAAGAAGACTTTTAAATTAATAGTCACTATGTTTATCTGGGAGCAGTAGGGTAACCACACCAGTCACAGACATGCTTAAGACATCGCTCTCTAGTTAGCTCTATTTTCTGAGCCTTTTAATGTATTTAGACTTTTTGAACTAATTTTCTCTCATGCAACTACATTTCATCTAACGTTTGGCTGCTTCTGGATCCTCTGAATTAGTTAGTTCTATTTTTATTTGCTCAATTTCAAAAAAAAAAGGTTCAACCCCCCCCCCCAGTTCCAGACACCGATAAATCTGATGATATTTTCTGAGCTTTTTAATGTATTTAGACTTTTTGAACTAACTTTCTCTCATGCAACAACATGTCATCTAACGTTTGGCTGCTTCTGGATCCTCTGAATGAGTTAATTCTATTTTTATTTGCTCAATTTCAAAAAAAAAAGGTTCAACCCCCCCCCCCAGTTCCAGACACCGATAAATCTGATGATATTTTCTGAGCTTTTTAATGTATTTAGACTTTTTGAACTACTTTTATCTCATGCAACGACATTTCATCTAACGTTTGGCTGCTTCTGGATCCTCTGGGTTAGTTAATTCTATTTTTATTTGCTCAATTTCGAAAAAAAGGTCCAACCCCCCAGTTCCAGACACCGATAAATCTGATGATATTTTCTGATTTTTTTAAATGTATTTAGACTTTTTGAACTACTTTTCTCTCATGCAACGACATCTCATCTAACGTTTGGTTGCTTCTATATCCTCTGAGTTAGTCAATTCTATTTTTATTTGCTCAATTTCGAAAAAAAGGTTCAACCCCCAGTTGCAGACACCGAAAAATCTGATGATATCCAGTAACAGTTGGAAGGAGGAAAAGATGAACAATGGACAAAATTCCCCTTTTCTCTTCAAAATGTGCAAAAGTTCTTTATTTTTAGAACTAGGGCCTTATTAAATTCGAATGAACATGAAACACCAGCAGACCTCATGGTGACTGTTCACAACCTTCCACCACTGCCTTGTAAATACTAAGTGGCTCATAAAATTCATTCTAATAACACTAGAGGGTTGCACCGTATGCAAGGGTCGCAGCAACATCACTTTTACCTGCCTAAAATTCTTATTATTTATATCCAAACTTACTGCTGTCTGTTACTGGTGCCGTTACCCTATGTCTTGACTTTTAACTGTGTATGAAATTGTGTCATAATGTATTGAATTTGATTTTTAAAAAAAACACATTTTTCTCTAACAGGAGGAATCTCGTAATATGGCACACTATAGTCAGTTTAGAAAAGCTGTGCAGAAAGCTGAAGATTATTCCCGTAAAAAGTGCTCCGGAAAAGTTAAATATGGAAAGCAGTTCTTTGGAGTCAGGAAGAACGGTAATAAATCTTTGTTGGTATTTTTATCTGTATAGAAAAGCAAGGGTATCTTGGATTGTTTGAAAAAACTGAAAATAAGATAAAATCCAGTTTATTAGAGTTTGAGTCTCATTTTTATGCTTAAAAGGGGAGAGAAAAGTTTTATACTCTGGAACCTCGACTAAGCAAAGTGATTTTGACCAGACCAAACCAACTTCTATTATTCAAAAATCCTGGTTATGTAAGAGGATACTTAAAAATAACTGGCAGGAGACCTCTGAAACCTTAACTCTTGATTTTAAACATGTGAGCATTTAAAAATATCTACTAAATGTGATACAAGAACCAGAGTTGGCAAGGTTTTGGACACTACGGTAAAAACCACGGTAAAAACCCTGGTTTTGACCGTCCTGTCCAAAACCCTTGTGTCCAAAACTGTCCAAAAGCGTCCAAAACTATATTTTTAGAGATATTGTATTTTGTGAGAAAACACCAAAAACAGAATAAAATGTGTCAAAGTAATGTTTTTTTTTTTTTTTTTTAACATTTATTTAATGTGACCATTCAACTTATTTATGCAGCTGCTTTTAAATCTAGTTTCATAGAAGTTGAATTCTTAATGTAAAATTTCAATTTGTAAGCGCGAGTTCAATTTTATTTATTTTCTTTGTGATAATGGTAACCATATTTCCCTATGTTTATGCATGTGTGCAAATGAAAGCAGGGTTGGCAAGTTTTTTACCATCCTGTTCAAAGCCCTTGTGTTGAAAACTGTCCGAGAGTGTGCCAAACTGTTATTTGATAAATGATACTTTGTGAGAAAATATCAAAAACAGAATAAAATATATCAAAATTATTTTATTTATTTATTTATTTTTGACGACTTAATATAGTTACTCAATGTGAACATTCAAGTGTACATATATAGCTGATTTTAATCTAGTTACGTAGAAATTGAATTCTTCAGTAAAAATTTAAATTTAAACCCATGAGTTGTTCTTTTGTTTTCTTTACCATAAACCAAATTCTTAGACATTAATGCGTGTGTGCAAAAGAAAGTGCTCAAAATATAGTGCAATAATTGACTTGAATGCAATAAATGACAATTTTTTAGTTACAGAATGTATTATAGTAAAAATATGAACTAAAAAAAAAGAATAACACAAGTTTTAAAATATAAGTGATCATCAATTTCCTGTTCTTTAATCTATGATTTAAAAAATAATTTTCGTGAAAACATCATGTAAAACTTATTTGCACAAATCATTTTTAAAAAAAATTAAGTCTTTTTTTTTTTTTTTGCACCTAAACATTTCACATTTCATAACATTCCTTTGAGTTATAAATGGAACTGAAATGAGTTGTCTTGGTAGTGTTGTGAACTTCCTTTCATAACTCTACCAACTGTTACATAAGGAAGTTTTTACGTTATAGAGTTATTGGCAATTTTTTAAAAATATTTTTTAAATGAACATTTTGTAGAAAAATATTATTAAATGCTCATTAATTAAACCTCAATAATATATGTATTTATGCATTGCGAATATTGCAGTAAATACGAATTGATTAGATTACACCCCTTCAGCTTTAGCATAGTTTTGGACAGTTTAAGACAGTTTCGGACATTTTTGGACAGTTTTAGACAGTTTTGGACGGTAAAAACCACCTGTCCTGTCCTAAACCAGTTTTGGACAGTCCAAAACCCAACCCTGACAAGAACATAACAACAGATCAATTATGACAACAAGGATGGAGTTTCTTCCTTGCTATAGGCTCATCAGCATGAAATAGTAGACAACTGAGTTGGAGGCAGATGTCCTCTTATTAGAGCTGAGATTACATTTTAACTGGTTGCTAAAATGAATTTAGCACCCCAGTGAGAGTCGACAACTAATAGTGAGGCACAACTTGTAAAATGGGAGATAAAGGCCTGTAGTAATAAGCTCTCAGTCTTATGTCTAATAAGACATTATTTAATGTTGTTAACTTTAAAACTCAATGTTTTGTTTTTTAATTTTTCACGTAAATACAGTGTCAAAAATTTTCTTTCACGTTTGACTGCTTTCAAATTTTATAGCATTTTAACACTAAACTCAGTGATGCTACAGCCCATGGGGTTCAAAACCTTCTGTGCCCCTCTCAGTTTTCATCACCAAGGGCCCTGGGTTCCAAAACAGATGTTCCAGCTCGGTGGTTAGTCAAACAGGGAATTCCAGTGTTTAGTTCCCAAGCATTTTTAGTACTCATTTTATGGACTTACTGACTGAAATGACCATGCCCAACTGAGGTTTGCAGCATGGAAGCATGAAGCGCTGCCACTGAGCCACTGGACTTCTTAACAGCATTTAAAAAACTGGGAGGATTCACAGTATTCCAAGCATGTACAGGGGCGTCCTTCGTATAACACTGTTAATTCGTTCTGTATAGTATAGAAACTGTGTTATACAAGACTTTTTTAAAAAATAACTTTTTAACTTATTTTTTACACTAATTAATCATGTACATAGTAAAAATCATGTCAATACGTACCCTGTTATATCCAAACCGTATTTCGTGTTATATTGAAACCGTGTTATAAGAGACTTAAAAATAATGTAAATCAAGGGATGTGTACTGTGTTAAATCAAAACCAAGTTCCATAAAAACAAAGTAAAAACTTATTAATCAAGCATTAACAGAATGTATCAAACAATAATGAAATTCCATCTTTTTTAAAGATAACATTCGTGTTATATTCAAACAATGAAGTATTAAAGTGAAGTATAAATACTACCATGAAGTAAGTTTCGTACCATGTAATATCGAAACCGTGTTATAATAATCACAAATTTGGTACCGTGTAATATCGAAACTTTGTTGTACAAGTACCGTGTTATGTGAGGGACGCCTGTACTAGATAAAATAAATGAATTGCTTGGAATTCAATTTTGGTTTAAACGAGGCTGCGGTAAAAAAAAAATCAGATGATTGAGGTTTTACTGTATTACACAAAAACTAGTGATCTGTTTTGTAAGAATTCTACAGCAAAATGAGAAATTTCATTATTTATATCTAATATTTCATTTTACATTTCTATCCATTTTAATGGAGTTAATTTAACATTAGCTGTTTTACTCATTGTTCTTTTGTTAGCTATTTTTACAGTTATGTGATTCAGAAATAAATAATATGCTTTACTCGTTGTGGGTGCACAGTCTTAAGACATTTTCTTTTTTTCTGAGTAGTGCTAAATATTTACTTAGGCACTTTTAATATGAATTACAATTGTTATATTACTAATAGTTTTGTGAATATAAAATGCAAGTAAAAAAGGAATATTATATTACTTTGTTATATTAATGATGTATTAATATATCATAAAAATATAGTACATAACTTTTTGGTTATTTTTAATAATAAATGAACAAAATTACTATGATTAATACACATTTTATATTGAAAATATGGTAGCTGAAAAGATAAATATCAAAATACCATGATATTTTCAAAATAAATATCGTATATATATCGACGAATCCTGTGTGATACATTTCAAGTGACCTTAAGAGTGCTGTTAAAAATGTTTATACTTATTTGAAAAAGGAAGTCATTTAAAATGATTTTTCATTCATAGATAATTTTGAAGATTTAGATGAAAGTTCCATTTCTTCCATGTCTGAAGACGAGGATGTTGCTGAGGAGATGTTGTTCAGTAACACTTTTATTAATGGGGAAAATGTTTTACCTGACAATATTCCTAGTCTTGAAAATTGTACTCCAAGGAAGTCACATTTTACAGAAGAGTAAGCTAAATATTGTTATAAATTTGGCAAAAAACTATTGTTTTTGTGTTTATTGTGTTTAAGTTGTAATTTTGCTTAATTGAGTGTTTGTTCCATTAATTTTCATTCTTAAGTTATTTTACTTTTTCGAACTTTACCCGTGTGTTGACTTTGCCTGCGTGAAAACGTGAATCGATATCACCAAGTTGGCATTTTTGATGACTAATTTTTTAGTGGTGGTTTTGCAAAATCACTTTATTGGTCGTGAAAAATTAGTTTAAAAATTAGCCACCAACTTGGCGATACCTGTTCAATTTCTTGCCAAGCCTATCAGTGTTGTGTTAAGTGGTGCATAGTAAGTAAAATCATCGTACAGGCAAAATTCTGAATAGTAAGGTAACTTTTTGAGTTAATGTAACTATACTTCCGTTGAAAGGTAAAGTGCAGCATTTGCAAAGTTATTTATTTATTTATTTATTTATTTTTGTATTTTTGTCATCTATTGTACTTTAGTTCTACTGTAAAAACTTGCTTTTTTCGTTTCTGCTGAAAATAAAGTGTGAAAAAAAATGTCAAATTCTAACATTTCTCTCTTGCTAGTATTTTGGAATCCTAAATGCCTTTCTCCAAATGTCTCAAAAACTCATTTTTGCAGTTACTGCGCTTTACCTTCCCACGGCAGTATATTATTTCAAACGTAACAGATAATGGGAAGCTAATATGTAACCCCAGTAACCTGTAAAATGTAAAAGAATATTTGAGAAGCAAAGGGATGTAAGTGGACATTTCAAGTTTCGAGTCAAACGCGTTTAAAGATCAGATCCTAGATGGGCTTTCATTGAAATTTTTTTCTAAGTCATGCTGTACAGCAGCAACTACCAGGGCTACTAGTACCATCTCTTGCCCCAAGACAGAGGAGAGGTTCACCTACCATGCGTACTGGTTATCTCCAAATTTTTAATTTTGCCACTTACATCCCTTCGCTTCTCAGTGCCTCATTTCTGAATAGAATTTACTAGAAACTTCTACAATGATTATATAAGGAGCTGCTCTGAAGTTAGTCAATCGAGTCTAGTTACTTTCTTCTATGTCTAATATATAGAAAAAAAGTATTGGATTTGTGTAAATTTTCAAATTTTGACGGATTTGAACGTTTTGAGGTGTGCTGAGTCCATTTCGAACATTTTTGGAAAGTGTCTGTTTGTGTGTGTGTGTGACCATTTTTTTGTGGCCGCTCTACAGCAAAAACTATTGCATGAAATCAAACGAAATTTGATACACATATGTGCCCCTATATGAAATTGTACCCATTGGTTTTTGGCACGAATTCCTCCAAGGGGGGTGGAGCAATGAGACGTTTCTTGAGTTATGCGTGCCTGCTATTCCCCAAAAAGTAACAGGCGGAATCAAACAAAATTTGGTCCATATGTTGCCCCTAAAAGGTACAAGTTCTGATTCAATTTTGGTGTCAATAGCTCAAATGAGGAATGAGCTATAGAACGTTTTTTGTCGTCACTTGTGAGTGCCATATCTCAAGAAATAATGAACGGAATCAAGCAAAAATTCATCGACAAGTAGCCCTTAGAAGGTGAAAGTGCTGATTCTATTTTCATGTCAATAGCTGAAAGGGGGTGTTGGTTCTGTTTTGGCGCTAATTGCTCCAAGGGGGGCAGATTTTTTTTTTCACAAAAAAAAGTAGTTTTAATAATGCAACATCATGAAAGATAAACTGTAATAGACTGTATCTGCATATTTCGTGCAATTTTGATTGTTAAGAAATGATCAGAAATATTATTTCGCTGATTTAAAATGTTTATCTGTTGCCATCTTATGTTTGATAACAAATAAAATATTTCTAATTAATTCAAGCAAGGCTTTTAAAATAACTTTCAATTTTTGCTCTTTGTTTTGCTTCTGCAATAATTCTGAAATTGGGACGGTTGTCAAGCTTTTATGTGCGTAATTTTATTTTTGCTGGGAATATTGCTTTCTCCTCAAACATGGGGAGGGATAAGAATTCATAAGCTATAGAAGAAAGTTTACGTGAAGGCCTTAATATACTAGTTTTTTAGTTGGCTGTGAGTGTGTTCAGCTGTGTCACTGTTTGAGCTTCAAATTTTGTCATAGTGTTTTATTGTATTTGGATGTAAATGCATGTTTAGTTTTATTCTTATGGTATTTATATGATATGCTTAAATTACTCGCTGTTAATATTAGCAATTGTTAAATGTTTTCTTTTAAATATTTGTGAAGAAATTTTCTGTGTTTTTACCAAAACTGAGTTTTTATTTAAAGAGTACCTGAAGTAAAGGTGGACTTGTAATAATATTCATTCTTCATATATATTAGCAAAGTATTATGGAGTAAATAGCCTCCTGCATTCTTTGTCTATTAATCCGTCTATAGAAGTGTTTTGAAAACTGACCTTTAATAAAATAACAGGCCAATTATTTTGATATCAAAAAAAATTTCATTGATTAAGAAAAGTCTCAAATTTCTGATATCAACCACATGCAATGGCATGTATAATTTACAGCTAAACAGGTGTTAAGTGTATTACATCCAGTTTTTTCTTTATCTTTACTAATAATAAAGCTGAAAGTCTCTCTGTCTAGATGTCTGGATCTCTGTGACGCGCAAAGCGCCTAGATCGTTCGGCCGATTTTCATGAAATTTGGCACAACGTTAGTTTGTAGCATGGGGGTGTGTACCTTGAAGCGATTTTTCGAAAATTCGAATTTGTTTCTTTTCTATTCCAATTTTAAGAACATTTTACCCAGCAAATTATCACAACGTGAAAAGAGTAGATTAAGAAATTATCACAACGTGGAACCAAAGCCAATTGGCGAGAAATTCATCATCCGTTATTTGTAAACATACATGCAAACCAGATGACCTTTTAATTTTCTACTACGGGCAAAGCCGTGCGGGTACCACTAGTACAGAATAACGCATGAGAACTGAAAAGCAATGTCCCACACATCTCCTTTTAATTTTGATGATATTTGTTTCTTGCCAAAGTACTGCATGTTACTGACGATTTTATGGACAAAAGCATCTTGAGATACTTGGGATGTCTCTCCAGTAAAAGTGGTAAAAATCTCAAAATTCAAAAAAGGAAAAAAAAAAGTTAAAAAATTTTGACCTGAATTATCTAAAAATGAATAATTAAAACTTCCTGTAGTTCCCAAGAAAACAGCACGTAAATATGCATGGGTTTGCTCATTAAGCTTATTAAAGGATGATTCTAATAATTGGAGCGGAACACCACTTTTAATGCAAAGTAAACAATTATTGATTGAGCAAAAGAGAGAAAAAAAGGAACATTGGGAGAAAAGGAACAAAGGGAAGGTGGTATGGAATGATTTTATTGTTAAATATTTTCTCTAAAGCCATGATGATGTTGATTTGCATTTAAAAGATGTTTTCTACGCTTTTTCATTTATTTTTGTCTGGGTTTTTAAGGTTTTAAGAAGTTGGTTAAAAAAAATAATTTAAAAAAAAACTTATTTTTCTCTCTTACAGAGAGATTGAAAAGCTGTCACAGTGCATATTAGAAGGGCATTGCAATGTAAGTATAATATTTTTAATTGATAATTACTTTATTATGTGCCTTCATTTATTTGCAATTTTAAAAGAAACTACTGGCTGGAATCCACTGCCAGGTGTTAAATGTATTAAATCCAGGTTTTTTACACAATAAAGCATAAGAACTGAAATTGAAATAGAATGCCATGTAGACTATGGGCTGGTCAGGGCCGGATTTGGAAGTGTGGATTCGAAAAGATCATCATATTTTCGAAAATATCCGATACTTTGATAAATTATAATGGTTTCACCAACTTAAAGGGCTTAATCCTTTCATTGGTAAAAAAAATAAATCAGCCCCATGCAATCTATTGCTAATAGAAAATTATAAGATTTTTAATGATTAATTCAGAATTCTTTGTTATTATTTAAAAAAGTCAAAAAAGGGGGGGGGGGAAGCGGGAGAAAATCGACGTGTTCAATAGATATTTTTGTTTAAAAAATTCCATTCAAGTCATTTCGTCAATTAATTTTTAAATTTTTGAGCTCAAGAAGCGAGGAGTTGTAAGGATGACCTGCAAAGTTAACCATTTTTCAGATTTTTTTTAACTTACTTTATTTCTCTTTAACTCATAGGTACAAATTACAAATCAATGAATAAAAATATATATATATTGCCACTGAAATGCTCGATCAAATAAAAAATTGATAGGAAATGGATACAATCAGGGCTTTCTGATGTATCGATAATAATATTATTTTTGTGCAAGTATTCTTTGTAGAAGTATTAAAAAAGAGTCTGGGAGAAAAAGCATAAAATTTGCTGAACCGTGAAAGTTAGGATATTTTGTAAAAAATTTGTTGTGGGCTCCCCTTTGTTGTGGAGGCCCTGGGGCAGTAGCCCCGCCTGCCCTCCTCTAAGTCCGGCCCTGGGGCTGGTAGATGACGATAAACTTGACCGGTTCTAGTCAATTTTTCAATCAACATGCTTTCTTAAAACAATTTACTGTATACATTGAAAGTAAAGCTGCTGCTTACAAACTCATCCATATGCTTACAAACCAATTTGCATAACAATTTCATGGTAACCTGAAAGAAAACCCTATAATGAAATAATTATACAATATCTGTTAAAACAAAAAAAAGGAGAAAGTTATGAAAAATGGTTACTATTATGGCTACATGCACCAGCCAGGAAATCAAATTTTTTGGCACTCGCCATTAACTTTAGATATAGCAAACCCTATGTGTACAAAAACAGTCTGCAACAAGAAACAGCCTCTCATTGAGTCCTCAGGACCGTGCTTGACCATGGGGTTTCTTTTGCACGTACTGTGCATTCACTTTAAATTTGTTCAATAAATGTTTGTGTTTAGCAGATATGTATGTTAAATTGTGGTACAAACAGCTACACTAGCAGTTTTTAGTGACTATTAATTTACTTGTAACTGATATGCTCATTTATTATGTGATGATGACCTTAATGAAAAATTATTAGTATATGAAATTGTTTTAGTTCCATTGTTCCATCACATTCAGAACTGAAATCAATTGTTATTTTTGGGAAGTAGTGAAATGCACCACTACAAATGAAACTTTGAGGAGTTTAAAAAAAGAGAGAAATGGATTAACTGCAGTCAAAAGTGAGAACAATAAGCAGTTTTTGATTGCTCAAAAGACATAAATTTGTTTCTCAAAAATTAAAAGTTTCGGCAATCAAGAATTGCAGCCAGATGATGTCCATTCTATATTTTTAAAAGTTGTAATGTTATGCAAATTTCAGTTTACCTTTTTATATTCTGCTATTTTTATTAGCTATTGTGGAACATAGTAGATAGGCTAAATGATGATAAGTTGATATGTACGTTAATTTCAGAAGTACTTTTAGTCTAAGTTTTAGAAGATTTTTGTGAAATTTTCAGAATTTAATTCATTAATACAGTAAAACCTCGCTACAACGCTATCCGATACAACAATAATCCTCTACCACGATAATATTTTGTGGTCCTCTACCATGATAATATTTCGTGGTCCTGGTGAACTCGCATAGGAATTCATGTTATCCTCCTCTCAATATTGCGATATTCTCTACAGCAATAAACCCCTGTAAAGCGATGTTTTTTTAAGTTTTCAACCCCTCTTTATTACGATAATTTGGTTTTCAAGTACAGTAAAATCCCGAAAGTAACCCCTCCTATTTTCAAAAAAAACTTATTACTTACTTTATTTTTTATTTAAAAATGGTTATTTCTAAGTTTCACGCTACTTTTTGAACAATCCGTTTCCAAAATTGTGTCGTGTTGGTGGTTGTTTATTTTCACAAGTCAGAACAAAAATGCACCTTTCAAAATAAATAAAAAAGCAGTACAATCGTATAAATTTCATTTGTAACACACATGAACAAAAACAAAAGGCGTGAGTGGGAAATGAAGATGAGCTGAAAAGGTGTAACATTCCCATCTGATTGCGTCTTCACTGTCACATGATTGGCTAAAACGAAACATTTGATTTTGTTCACTAGTGTATTTTTCCCTAAGATGACAGGAAGAAAGCAAATTTTATTTCAAGATAAACTCAACGTTATCAGCGATATTGATGATGGAATGAAGCAGGTTGATGCAGCTAAGAAATATGGATTATCTCAATACTGTTGCAACGTTCCTCAAGAAGAGGAGACAGATTGAAGATGCTGTAAGCTCAAATTCAGTTAATCCAAAGAGAAAACGACTAAAAGTCGCTACTAATGAATTGGTTTCAAGAGATGAGGGCAACAAATATCCCAATAAGTGGACCCTTGTTATGTGCACAAGCACGGAAATTTGCAGCAATGCTAGGGAACGAAACTTTTAAAGCTAGCAATGGTTGGCTAATGCATTTTCAGGATCGCGACTGAATAACTTTCCAGGAAATTCACGGAGAGAAAAAATCTGCTCCTGTTGGGCAATTCAAACTGATAGCTCAATCAAAACCCGAACTTCAAAGAACTGAAAGCAGGTTTTAAGCTAACAAACCCAACTGAAAATTTGTGGAATGATCTGCTCGGGACGAAAGGACATACAGACACATATTTAACAATTAAATAAACATTTTATTAAACAATAAATATGTCAAAACATGGAAATAATAACAAGTGTAAATAAAATTCACATTCCCCAACAATTGAATAAAAAAATCCCCCCAAAAATATCAGTAGGAAACATTTCTTAAAAATAGTATCGTTTAAAGTTCCAGTAAAATTTATATGACTAGATTAATATAAGTACAACCTTGAGTCCAATGCCATAAACAGAATAGTTCATACGAACGAGTTAAAAAGTTCATACCAAACAAGCTATTCCTTCCTTAAAAGTTGGCACAACATGTGAGGGCGCGATCCACCAATTTGGATCCCATATCAAAATTGTCCGTGACCATTCCATGCCACCATGCTGAATTCAGAAAAGAAACCTGTCCTCCTGGACAACAGGAACCATCCGTCCATCTAACGGACATCCAATCCAGCTCTCGAGCGTGGACCTTCAATGGTCCTGTTTGTTAGGCCTTTTCACAGCAAAAAAAAAAACTACAACTTGATTTAGACTCTCAATTTTAGAGAGAAAATCCCTCACTTAAAAACTCATCTCAAGGCAACAACTGGAACATGCCCGCATTTCTGGCTGGGCTCAACGACAAAACTTCCTGCATCTTTTAAAAAGAATCCACTATACTACGTGGAACTCCGGAGCACACAGCTCCCAGGCACAATCTCAGCACCTCAGAAAAACATTGGACTGCAGTCACAACATATTAAAACAAGAGGTGAAACAATAAGAGAATGATTGATTGAGAGTTCACACTTAAATAGCATTCCCTATCTCCCTACGCGATGGCGTGACGTATATCAAAAAGCATGCATAAATTACATTGAGGAAACAACTCAACACAGTTTACATTTTAAAACTAAATTCTTTAGAATTGTTTCCCACATGCATACAGCAAGAATCTACTCAACATCTTTCCTTTGACGTCACATCATCGTGGCGGGTCAACAAACGCATGCTACGCATGCAGGGAATGTTGGCTCTGGGGAACGATTCGAGCGCCGGTAAAATAACGGGATGACTTTCAAAGTTCGAAAAAAGAAGGAAGTAAGTTCTGGAAACTTTTCTACTCCTTCTAAAACTTTAGGAATTTCTCCACGAAAAAAAATAATGGCTCTAGGCCAACAGCTCCGATGAATGAGGCAAATGCCTGGAGACAAGAGAAGACGAATCTTGGATATTCTTCAAAAGTATGCACTAGAAGACGTTTGTAACGCTGATGAAGCTGGGCTGTTTTTTCAACTCCTACCTGATATAACATTGCCATTTAAGGGTGAAAAGTCACTGTGGGAAGAAATCAAAACAAAGATTGACTGTTCTTCTGTGTGCCAATAGTACACGACCACACAAAATTCAACCTCTTGTTATTGGTAAATCTTTGAAGCCAAGGTGCTTTAAGAATGTGTGAAGTCTTCCTGTGGAATATAAAGCCAATTAAAAGACTTGGACGGTGTCTAAATTTTTTTCTGAATGGTTGCTGAAATTAGATAAGGAACTGAAGAAGAGGGAGGAAAAAATAGCATTGTTGATTGATAATTGCTCCGCTCACACCTCAATTCCAAAACTACAATGCGTCAAAATTGTTTTTTTTTCTGGCCATTTGCACTTCCATTTTGCAGCCACTCGACATGGGCATAATTAAGTGCTTTAAAGGATACTATAGGAAACGTTTGGTAGAATCGATACTTCTAGAGATTGAGAATAAAGTAGAAGACCCTTTTAAGCTGTAAATGTTAAAGACGCATGTGACTTTATTCCAGTATGTTATTACTGGAAGGTGGTGGGCAGTAACAGAGAAAACCATTCTGAATTGTTGGGAAAAGGCCGGTTTATGTGTCTTGGAAGATAAAATTTTATCTTAGTGTGATGAAAATTCCACAGACAGTGATATTTCAGATGATCAGGAAGTAGTTTTGAATCTCCAAACATCTGTGTCCCAACTCGAGGAAAAAATGGGCAAAAAATATGGAGTGAACGTGATGGATTATTTGACAGCGGACAACCATCTTACTGTTTTTGCAGGATTTACTGATAAAGAAAATCTCCCTGAAATTACTGGTGAGATTGAACATAGTGGTGAAGAAGACGATGATGAGGAAGACGATGATGAGGAAGAAGATGATGATGATAATACGAGTCCATCACAATCCTTATTATCGAACCAGCAAGCACTTCAATCAGTTAAATCTTTGTGGACATTTTTTTCAAGTCTTCCATCTGCAAACAAAGATCAATTTTGTGCTTTGGACTAAATGTATAGCTTGTTGGTTGACTTAACAGTGAAAAAAGCGGCCAAACAACCAAAAATATTGGATTTTTTTCAATAAAAACGGATTTGAGGTATGTTTAGGAGCTTATTTTCTGAATTAATTTCAATTGATAGTAATATTTACTCATAATAAACAATTTGCCAATAAGTGTATTACATACTATGTATAAAAACATTTACACCTAGGTAATGCATATACTATGACATTTAAATAAAAAAAATCTATTGTATTCCCAAAATATGTAGGCCCTCTATATAACAATATATCCCTTTACAACAATATATTTCTTTGTTCCCCAAAATATTGTTGTAGCGAGGTTTTACTGTACTTGCTGTGCTGCTGTCAACGTGGAAAAATGGCGCCTAATGCTAGTTGATGTATAAAGATAACTAAAGTTGGGATTTAAAAGAAAACCAAAGAGGTCTAAATTTAAATTTTGAGTCATAAAATTGCCCTTTTTCTAAAAATTGATGGGAAATTTTTAGAAAAGTCTGAACATGCGGCACTTGACACCCATTTATTTTTGAGGTAGACCATGCAACGCTGGGCACAGTGCAGCTATGTGTTTATATTTTAGGGACTTTGTAGGAACCAGCTAATATTATCATCTGCATCATTCATTGTTTAAAATTAATTTTTATCTTTATTTCAGCTGTAACTTCTTTATTGGCAACCCTTGGTTTTGTTTGTTATCATTTTTTGTTAAAATTTGTTTGTTCATTCTATTTTTAGAAAGATAAACATATGCAAAAATGAATGATAGTAAAGATTTTCATTGCAAGTTGAAAGAAATGGATTTCTACTTGAGGAGCTAGTTTACTTTTTGGTGGATTTTTTACGTTTTAAAGCAACTTTTGGAGGAATTATCAAAACATTTAACATACCAAATTGGCAATAAATTTCCCATCCAGCAGGGGCAGCATTTCAGCATTTCATTTGGGGGGTCAAGTTTCTTAAATGTGTATTACCACCATGCTATCCCAAACACACATTAGCTAACAGGAAGTGGTCATAAAATCAGTTTCATAGGAATAAAAATTAATGTTTAGAAACAATTAAAATTTTGATTCACTTTCTAATATGTTATGATGCAAAACATCTCGATCCTTAACTTTTTATACCTTTTGGAAAAGTTTTAATGCATGACTTTTGGAATTCGGAAGAGCAGGGAATCGTGTTACCAATCTATCATTGCCCAGTGTCGTGCTGTTTTGCCATTACAGCTAAATAGAAAAAATTGAACAAGCTCATACCTTTTAGCATGTATGACTTTGTTTGAATTTTTTGCCCATTGTGTTTCGAAAATAATTCTCTAACTTCCTGAGACATAAATAAAAACTTTCTCTATTAGCTGAGATGATTGGAATAGTTAAAAAATACTTGAAGTAACAAAGTTATGTATGAAAACACTTTTTATATCTTGCTCTCCAAAATCACCCAGGCAACTTCAAAAATTGTGAGGGGCTTAATTTTTCACCATTGAATAATCTAGTCTTGTCGACGCTCTCAGCTTCAATGAGATGTCATCGGCCTCTACCTCTGTTATTCACTTTTACACATGTCACACATGTTTTTGTGTGTGAAATGTACTTAATTGCTCTGAATTGTGCAAATTAAAAAATTTTTACTGCTGCACGCTGCTCCAGATTTGCAATTTTGCTGCTCCAGACTGCTCCAAATTCATTGTTTTGCTGCTCCAAACTCACCATTTTCCTGCTCCCAAGATTGCTCCAAAAGCGAGTTTTGGTTGGCACATCCCTGAACTTACCATCAAATGGTTCTGTAATTAATGATTTTTTTCCACTCTTTCCAGGATCATCTGGCAGCTGTTTATAAGGGAGAAGCTGATAGTGAGAGGCATACATATTTCTTCAGTGAAGATGAACAGTTGATTCGTAAACTGAAATGCATGAGTTGGTTTGGACCTGTTTGTCATAAGCAAATAGTAAGTATAATTTTGTCAAACATTAATGTTTATTGTTGAACTGAAGCTATTATACTCATTAGGCTCTTACTTGATTCAGTGTACAGTAAAGTCAATACATATGCATGGAAAACAACATAATTCTTTACATATTTTTCTAGAATATGTTTTTTTTTTCATTAAGGTAATATAATAATGCCTGTATTCATTTTTGTATGGGAAAGAATTTTAGCAATAACAAAACACATCCACCACTACAACAACATAGTTTCTAAATTATCGCCATGACTTAATATTTTGAAATTATGTTCATTTGTTCAAAATGCCAAGAAAATTAATGTAGTGGTAAAAGCAGATTAAGTAGAAAAACAAAATTCATTCTACAAACTATGGTTCATTGTGAACCAAAATATGATACAGTAGAAGACCGTTATAACGCACACCTTGGGACCAGAGCTTTTGTGTTATACAGGCTTTTGCGTTATATAGATCATTTCACAAATTTTGAAACTAATATTCAGAATATATCTATATATTAGCACTTCAGAATGAGTTTTATCTGCAATGAGTATTAAAGCACCAATATTACAATTAGTTATTCACAAATAAATATGTTTCACAATCAAAATCCTGCACTTCTGCTAGCTTCATGATTTGCATAACAGCTGCATTTTCAAGAGCCATCTGGTATTTTCTATTTACTATGAGTACTCATTTTCAATTTAAAAGCTTAGAAATAAGATGGAAAGATGAAAAACTTTTAAAATTTAATTTGCCTAACAATTTTTATTTTTGCAAAGCAAAACGGAGGGATTTTTTAAACTTCAAAACCTATTGCTTACTTCTGAAAAGTAGTGCGGTTTATAGAGAATTGCGTTATACAGGTCGGTGTTATAACGGTCTTCTACTGTATGAGGCACTGAGTAGCAAAGGAATGTAAGTGTCAAAATTAAAATAATTTGTACACACAGTAAGGGAACCTCTCCTCTGTCTTGGGGCAAGAGATAGTACTAAAGTTTTTTTTTGAGGAAGAGAACTTTAGGCTCAAATAAAATACAGTTAAATGTTGTTAACTGAATGTTGCTTTATTCGAAAGATGATTCTTTGCCATTTTTATATAAATATGATATTTGGCATATGACCACTTCGGCCGGCTCAAAGAAAGTCCAATTTTCTCATTTTTTTCAGCAATTGGAGGCCGTATGTCAGTGATAACGTAGCGAATGTTCTCTTCCAAGACGTCAATCGTCTGTGGCTTATCGCTGTAGACCAGAGACTTCACATGGCCCCACAAAAAGTAGTCCAGCGGTGTTAAATCGCATGATCTTGCAGGCCAATTCACGGGTCCATTACGCGAAATTATTCGTTCACCGAACGTTTCTTTCGATAAATCAATTGTGACACGCGCTGTGTGGCATGTTGCACCGCCTTGTTGTCTATTCATGATGAAATGGCAAACCGAACTGAACACAAAACAAGTGACAGCTCTCAAAACGGCACACAATATCAAACAGTGTTGCCAACTTAAAGTTCTATACCTCTGAAAAAACTCCCTTTAGTAGGCATGGCAAGTGCTGCTATACAGCATAATTTAGAAAAACTTTTCCATGTAAACCTACCTAGGACAAGAACTTTAATCGCATTTTACTCAAAACTTGAAAATGTCCACTTACATCCCTTTTCATCTCACTGCCTCATATGAAAATTCCGTTTTCTGGATAAGAGCTTTGTAAAACATATATGTAGTTGTATGTATGTATATATATACACATATAAACAGTTGGCAACTTGAGTGAACAAATGACTAAGTCATTGAAAAAACAATTTTATGCTGTTTTTGTCTCGGGTGTGGAAGAAAAGTGAGTTGAATAACACTGCGCAAAAGAAAAAAAAAAAAAAAAAAACTTGAAAAGTGCTTCTGACAAAATTATTACTGATTCTCATGTAAAATAACCCCCTGAATCCAAATGTGTGTGACCACCCTTTTCCCCATCACCCCCACTTTTTGGAAATGCCATCCCATAATTCTTTTCAGTTTTCAACCGTTTCATGGCTAATTGTTTTATTTGGAGCTGAAGGAGCCATTATATTAACCATTAACATTCTTCTGAGAGGCTAGAAAGGGTGGAAAGTTCAAAAGATGGGCATTTGTAGCAAGTTGAGAGACTCATGGAGATATTCTCCCCTAAAATACTTGAAAATCATCAAAAAACTGTCTTTCGTTTTCAGATGACAATTTTTTAATTTATATTTCCGCATAAAGCCAAAGTATCAGACCACTCCTACATGCCCCATGTCAAAAAAAAAATTATATGTTGTAAAAAAAAAAAACTTTAGCAAAACTGCGTGTTGCATACAAGTACTTTTTGTGCAGTACAAAACCTTTTATCCAGGATCCAGCAAAACGGCTAGTTTTTCCTCAATTCCATTTTTAAGAAATCATTTTTGGGGAAGACACTTTTTCTTTTTTTTTAATGCCTGTAAAAAATATGTATGACTTCTATAAAATATCATTTACTCTAGCATATAATTCAAGAAATTTAGTACAGAAACAAGATTTAAAGTTGGAGGGTCGACTAGCGTGCAAAATTTACCAAAATGTTTCTTGAATGAATCTTAAAAAGGGCACTCAAAAGCCTGCTGTTTTTCCTATTTCATTCCAACTGAACACTAATGAAATGAATATCAATGCATTCTAATATAATTTTTGTATTGTATGACCATAAATAAAACCTTTTAGAGCAAAGGTCTGACTATTCGAAAGTTAGGAAAAGTCTGAGTACCTATTCGTGAATTTTCCATGTAGTTTATCTCTCAGAATCTAGAGTTCATTTTTTAATTATAATGACACTAGGCTTGGAGAGTTTAAAAATTAGAAGTTTTTTCATATTAATTCAATGTAAAAGCGATAGTTAGCAAAAATTATGAGTATGAAAATTAATCCTTTCTAAAAATCGCAGTCACAAACTATTTTTCATACACTAGTTCAAAAAACCACACATTTCCACTCAGAAACTTACAGTTCTTATTCATTTTCTTTGAAAAATATTTATTACCAGAACTAGTGCTAGATTTTTTTTTTTTTTTCTTCTAAATGGTTTTTTCTTCTATGTGATATTTCCAAACTCATAAGCATTTCTTTCTGTTTTCTTCTTCTTCTGAAGTGCAGAACTAGTTAGTTTTGTAATTTGGGCTTTATAAATGATTAGCAAACACTTATTTAGCAATCCAGAAAACTGGGAAATTCCAATACCCGGGATCCTAATGGTCCCAAGCATTCCGGATAATTGTTTCTCTACTATGTTATTTATATTTTGTTTAAGTTACATTCACAGATGTAATTAAATTATTCCTATTATATAGTGTAGTTACATTTATATTTTTGGGGATCCTCTGCTCCATTCTTTATCACTTTATATAGCGATAAGTTATTGAGGCTGCACACATCCCCAACAATATACATTTAACACGTTGACTGCCATGGCAAATTTCAGAAATCTGGCCTAAAATGAGAATTTGATTTAATCACATTATATTCTAGAATAAACTCCAATTCTAGTGCATAGTTATTATCAAAAGGCATAACAAATGAAACCACCTACCACAAAAACAGCGTCCGACAAGCCATGTCATATATGTGCCCGAGCAAAAAAAATGGCAAGAAACGTGTTATTTCTGTCCAGCCTGTAAAGAGAAGACAGCCCATTGCTTGGATGACTGTTTTAAGAAGTTCCACAAGCAATAAAATGTTATTTCATTTATTGAATTTGAATTAATTTTTACAATTATTATTTTTTTTTTTTCCGTTTTTAATAAATTTTCTGTTTGTGCAAGCCAGCATTGATTTTTAGTTCTTTTCCCAAAAGCCATCTATCAATATTAACACTGATATATTCTGAGTTTAATCATTGCTGCACAAAAATGGCAAGTAAACATGTACGAGATAACTCTGAGTTGGCAGTCAACGTTTTAAGCCTTCTTCGACAAAAACAACAAATTGAAAGAAGATAATTTTATTTGTCAAAAATTCACCAAAACTATTAAAACTGTTGATTTTGTTTATCTTCAGTATCAGTACACTGTCAAAATATGCTGCTAAACCTAGCTATGTTTGTTTGAATTTATTGAGACAAGAGTTTTGTTCAATTTTAATGAAGTAAAGTGAAAATAATTAAGTAAATTTGTTAAAATAATTTGGCAAAATTATTTTTTAAACTACAAGAATCATCTTGTTGACCACTTATTAATAATACTCTAGTCAGTGTTTAAAAAAGCCATTTTCAACCCCTGTTTTTTAGAAAAAGTTTTTAAAAAACTTTTTCTATGCTCTATTTTTTGAAACATTAGTTGAAATCATGTTTTTGAAAAGCTTGCCAGTGTCCTTCAAAACATATTTATTGATTACTGTTAGAGCACTTATTTTCACAAGACTTTAATTTTCGTGTAAAAATTTTGTTTAATTCGTGTTTAAATTTCGTGTCGGCTTGTCATTTTTTGTAATTGCAAAAATTGAAGCCTCGTGAAATATTTTTTCATGGTGGATTTTTTACATTTCGGCTGCAATCATGTAAAAAAATTTCAGCTTGCAAAATCATGATATCTTCATTTTCGCTTAAATAAGTGCTTTTACAGTATTTACAGGGTTCGTATGCTCCTTCAAAACTCCTCCAAAACCCTTCATTTGAGAAATTTTATTGAAGGGCTCTTCAAACTCCTTCATTTTGGTTGTAACTCCTTCAAAACTCCTTCTTTCTTAGTTGAAGACTACTTAGTCTTCCTCTATGACAGTAACTTGAAATATTTCAATCAACAACTTAACTTTGTCACAAGGGCGAAGGGGTGAAAATATTATTAGATGACTAAGACATTTCATAATTGAAATAAACCATGTTTAAATGGGGCTTGACTACTTTTCAAGTTTTATGATTATTGCATTTCCTTCCACCACACTCTCAGCTGCAAAAGTCGGTTTCTCTAATCATTACTTAAAGATACATAAGCGAATGTACTATATTCAGTGATTGTGTTAAAACATAATTGTTTAGCAAATGGCAGTTATAATATTGTAAAATGGGTCATCCACAAGTGATGTCATGCCTTGAGGGGGAGGGAGACTGGTTCTCAAAATTGTGACAAGGGGAAGAGAGAGGGTGACAAGAAGTGACATCACGCAGTTATTATAACAATATGTTTATAAAAATGACATGTGACAAGAGGAGGAGTAAGATGAAGTTGACACTTTGTGACAAAGGGGGTAGGGGGTCAAAGATGTTGAAAAAAAAATTGCGACAACATTTAAGGACAGCCCATTAGTATGTACTCTTTCAAAATCTCATTTTACTCCTTCAAAACTCCTCCAAAACTCCTTCATTTAATTTCTGAAACTGAGTACGAACCCAGTATTTAGTGATATTGAGTTGTTTTTTGTATAAAAGTTTATTCTGAAGAAATTATTAGCATTTTTTAGGGGATCAGAAGGGGACAATTGCTTTCAATTCACATTTTAATGTTGTCGTGTGCCAGCTAGGCTGGCAATTCGGGGTGCGCTGCTTCACTTTTCCAACTGTACCGTAATTTGGTGTGCAGTCCGACTTCTACAGTACGCACATGCCATAAGGACCCATTTATAGGACAGGCAACCATTCACAGCATAACAACACATTCATACAAAGAAAGGACAAGGACAGGAGAGAGAAAGTACGTGTTGGGCTAAATGCCTTTATTTTTGGTTCTTGAAGGATTTCACCAATATTGTTTAAAAGAAAAAACATTTTGTGACTTACCTTTTGCCATTCCGAGAGAAAACCTTGCGCGGGGAATCCCATCCACCTGCCACCAACACTCAAATGTCCGAGTTTGAATCGGAAGTGTTCGGAAAACATGCGGCATGCTAGGATTGGTTGCAGTCATTCGGCAGATGTCGGTAAACTTCCGAAAGAGCACGTGTCAATGACGTGATGAAATCATGTTGAGGTGTTAAGTGCTGAATGCCAAATTAAATAAGAATTGTGCAACCTGCAAGCTGTGTGATTACGGAGTAGTGTTGTTTTGGCAATATGCAAATCATGTAACGTCACATTGTTTCGGGAAAGGCCGAATCTGGCTATAAATACGCAGACCGGCAGGAGCTCGATCGCTTCGCTTCGCTACTGCTTCGTTTTTTTTTACTTCTACTCGTCTCCTCGTCTTGTGTTGTCTGTGTCTCGTGAACGTGTTCGTCAAATGTCATCCTAAATTTTTGCTATTGGCCTCTTGGTGAGGTCTGGTTTTTCCTGGAAAAGCACTGATGATGTTTTAAGTTTGGAAAGCGCGTGTTGTGATGACGTCTACCAAAGCAAAGAGTTATAAGTTTCCCTGATGTGGGTCTTTTGTTCTCCTGTGAAAGAAGATCGTGTCCATCCCTGGTATACCTTTTCCCTGATGTGGTGAACTGTTGCTCACGCGGTGTGAATCGACTTGCCTGCAATTCGTGGAAATTGCCATGCTGTCCAACGACCGGTGAGGCGTCACCATGGAACACCAACAGGACTTTTAATCCATGCATGGACTTATTGTAAGATCTCTTTTTCTAATTTTTTCTTCGGGGAACAAATCATTGTGTTGTAACCAATTTTCAATATGTGTCAAAAAAATGTTTTTCAGTGTAAAGAATGATTCATGTTTTATTTTCTTCGGGCAGACCACTACCTCAAATTTTTAGTTGGAAATGAGTTGCCTAATTTTCAGCTTAGCTGTAGGCCATAAACCTCAAATTATATCCAACAGTACGCCCATGCCCAAGATTTGCAATTTACATAACAAGATACACACAATGTACATAACATTGTGCAAAAATGAAATATGCTCAAATGTATGTGCATTTGCACATATCTTGTTATTTTTTCAAATAATATATATTGTATATGCTTAATATCTGGACAGGGGCTTTGATACCCCTTGTGAAAATTTGGAAATGACAGGACTGCTTAAAAATAATTTATTGCTTATTCACTTTTGTTTCTCGTGCTTCTTTTATTCTCTGGTCTCATACCTGTAGAGAAAAGAAAATATTTATAACATAAGTGCTCTAAAAATATTTAGTCTCAATGTAATTTTTTCACCATTAGGAAAGTTTTTTTTTTTACAATCATTTTGTTATGCTTTTTACTTTCTTCTATATCTAATATATGGAAGAAAGTATTGAATTCGAACAAATTTTCGAATTTCGAATTTTGACGGATTCGAATGTTTTAAGGTGTGCCGAGTCCATTTCAAGCATTTTTGGAAAATGTCTGTCTGTCTGTGTGTGTATGTGTCCGTGTGTGTGTCACGTCTGTGTGTGACCAGTTTTTTGTGGCCGCTCTACAGCAAAAGCTACCGCATGAAATTGAACGAAATTTGGTACACGTATGTGCCCCTATGTGAACTTGTGCCCATTGGTTTTTGGCGCGAATTCCTCCAAGTGGGGTGGAGCAATGAGACGTTTTTTGAGTTACTCGTGCTTACTATTCCCTAGGAAGTAACTGGCGGAATCAAACAAAATTTGGTCCATATGTAGCCCCTAACAGGTACTGGTCCTGATTCAAATTTGGTGTCAATAGCTCAAACGGGGTTTGAGCTATAGAACGTTTTTGTCATCAATTGTGATTGCTGTATCTCAAGAAATAATGAACGTAATCAAACAAAAATTTATCGACAAGTAGCTCTTAGAGGGTATAAGAAATGATTCTATTTTGGTGTCAACAACTGAAAAGGGGGTGGCGCAATCGAACGTTCTTTTTTTTTCCATTGTGAGTGCCATATCTACAGAAGTAATGCTACGTTCTGGATGAAATTGGGAATAAATATGAATCCATATGTAAACAGGCGTCGGTTTAATTTTGGCGCCAATCGCTCCATGGGGAACTGATTTTTTTTATTTTATTTGTGTGAATAAAAATAGCTTTGTAATTGCAACAAAAAGAAAGATAAATCGTAATAGACTGTCGTCTGCGTTTAGCTCGTGCTTTTAATTGCATGGAAATGATTGGAAATATTATTATCTCAATGATTTAAAATTTTTAACTGTTGTCATCTTGTGTTTGTTAACAAATAAATGTTTGTAATTATTTCAAGCAAGGCTTTTAAAATAATTTTCAATTTTCATTCTTTGCTTTGCTTTTGAGATAAATCAGGAATTGGGATGGTCATCAAGTTTTGGCATGTGTAATTTTGTTTTCGTTAGGAATATTGCTTCCTCGTTAAGCATGGGGGGGGGGGGTCAGAATTATAAGAAAGATATAGAAGAAAGTTTCGTGATGGCCACAGCATACTAGTTTGTAATATCATTCAAAGAAAGAAAGAAGAAAAGAAAAAACTTGTGTATGTGTGAGCAAACAAACATTTTAGGTTATTGACTCTGAATTTATTCTTATTATTTGACAGCAAATTCTGCATGATTATCTTCTTGAAGAATTCAAGCTGACATTTGGTGTTGAACATCATATGATCCCGTACGTGTATGAAGTGTGGATACCTGAGGTAAATTTTATATTTTTGGCATGCTTTACTTCAAAGTTAATGATTTGACGGTGTGAAATCAATTATAAAGTATGTTCCAGCTGTGAAGACCTGTGAACCTCCAAATAGATGGTGCACAAAATAAATTTCAAAATTTAAGTGCGCGGATACGACTTAACACACATTTTTTTTAATACTTTATTTTAGTATTTTCTATCAATTTGCGTATTTATTTTTATCTATCTATTTTATGTTGTTTTATTTATATTTATTTTTTGAGGGCAATTCAATAATATTTTTGTTGAGTTTGAGTGTGTCGCTTTTCATGAAATTTTAGTACACAGATACAACTTAGCACACATTATTTTTAAAATACTTTATTTAATTAAGTTTAATCATTTTATTTATTTATTTTTATCTTTTTTTTTTTTCTTATTATATTTTTTGTTGCCTGATTTATTTATTTTGAGGCAAACAAATCAATAAAATCTTTATTGAGTTTAATTTTGTCATTTGCTATGCTTTTTTCAACTTAGAATGAAAAGTCATCTCAAAAAATCTAATTCATGATGATATTTTTGTGCGATGACTTTTCCACCTCACACTCACAAAAGGGGTTCCTTGAAACTCCAAAACTTGTGTCAGCAATCAGTTTTCTAATTTTTGCTTCATTTTGTTGTTTACTATTGTTACTGCTTAAGTGTTCATTCTTTGGTCAGTCTACCCTATTTTTGTTTTTTGATTTTCATTTGTCTAACATTCTAAAAAATCCTTTACTCATTTTTATCAAACTAAAATTTTACCAGTACTAAAACCAGGGTTTGCCGATATATATCGATTGATATATACAGGGGTCGAAGTGGTCCTATATATCCTATATTTCCTATATTTTCAAAAAAAGTATGAAAATCGTCCTATATTTCCTATATTTTTGGAAAATGTCCTATATTTCCTATATTCCTGTTTTTTATCCAATTTATTTCTTTAAAACAACAGTAAATAAACTATCTGACTTCGGATTTTTCGTCGAAAGTACGTGTGCAAACGAATTTGCAAATTAAAAAACACAACTCACTAAATCCTGCAACAGGCATCTACTCTCATTGGCCACAGCAATATGACGTCACTGTAGTGGGTGGAGTTTCGAGAACGAATTCTGAAGTTGGTTTTAGAATTTTGCGTTTGGCAACAGCAGTTTGTTTTGTTTTCCAGCGTGGTTTTTTTTTGGTTTTGTTTTCGTGGTTTTTTTTGGGGGGGGTTTTGTTTTCGCGGGTATATTTTTGTGTTCAGTGCATTTTCTGATCGGAATGTCATAATAGTCTTTTTGCAACTTTTCTTTTTGTGGAATTTTATAGAACAAAATATCTGTATGTTTGTGCTACAAAGCATTGGTTATTTCCTGTTAGTTCTCAACACAAAGACGGTTTTTATTTATTTATATAAGCTATGTTTGTGACACTTCTATCCCCGCAAAAATTGTGAGTTGCTGTGTTAATTACCAATGAATTTCACTTTGTTCTTTTTTTTTTTTTTTTTTTTTGTCTACAAAGTACACTTTTTTCAAAAATTATTCTTTCAACTACAGGAAAGTCATTTCAGGTGTAAGTTATAATTTTGTTTGATGGGTTTTTTTTTTAAACAAAATCATTGATAAGAATAAATAAATAATATGTATGTATTATTTCTTTTTTCATAGCGAAACTATTCATATAATGTGTCCTATATTTGTCCTATATTTTTTGTGGAAAATGTCCTATATGTGACAAGCCGATCACTTCTACCCCTGTATATATCATAATATATATATTGGTCGATACATATCCAACATTTATTTTGAAAATATCATGATATTTTTGATATTTATTGTTTCAACTACAGTATTTTCAATATAAAAATTATATTATTCATAGTAATATTGTTCATTTATTATAAAAAATGACCAAAAAGCTGTGTACTATATTTTTATGATGCATTAATATATCATTATTATAACAAAGCAATATAATTTTCCTTTTTATTTTATATTCATAAAATTATTTGTAATGTAACAATTAGAAAGTCATATTGAAAGTGCCTAGTTAAATATTAAATGTTTGTTTGAAAAAACAGAGAAATCTCTAATGACTGTGCTTCGACTAATGCATATTTTTTATTTTTGAATCATATAACTGTGTGAAAGTAGCGAACAGAAGAAAAATGAGTATAACAGCTAATGCTAAATTAACTCCATTAAAATTGAATGAAAATGCAAAATGAAATATTAGATATAAATAAGGAAAGAAACCTTAACTTTTAAGTCTGCATATTGTAATAATAATATAAGAAAATAAAGAGTGATTTGAGGATGTGCATTTACTTTATTGAAGACTTTAGTTTGTGCTGATTGAAAATTATTGGATATACAATGAAACCTTTCTACAACAATACTGTCTATAACAATAAACCCGTCTATAATGATATTTTCCTTGGTCCTAGCAAAAAAAAAAAAAAAATGCCCACATAAATAATCAACTGCCTACAGTAATATTTTTTTAGGTACCAACTAGTGATGTTCTGGGTATCCGTATCCGCGGATATCCGAGAGAAAATAAAGATCCATATCCGTTACTTTTTTGGCGGATTTTAAACGGATCATTTCTATTCTAAAAAATTTTAAACATTTGAATAGAAGACTCTTAAATTCCGTTTAAATTAGGTTTTTTTTCCCTATTTAAATTATAAGGTATCCTTTCAGAAGCCAATTTGAACCCCCCCCCCCCCCTTCGGTTGCAAAAAGGAAGGGGAAATAAGTTTTAAAAGTGTGTATCAGTGGGTCTTTTTGTGGCATCAAAGCTCCTAAACAGATGAACCGATTTTGATAGTTCATTTTTGGTTCAAAAGGTGACTTGATTGAAAGTGTTCTTAGCTTGGCCTCGTTTTTCTAGAACTTTAATTACCGGAGATATTAATTAAAACGATTTAACGTTTTTCACAATTATGGTAGTAAAAATTTACCCGCAAGTTAAAAACATTCGCCCTAATTGAAAGAACGAAGTTTTCTGCGTTTGATATTTATTTCAAACTTCCAACTTAAATACAGTAGGAGCTATAATCTTGTTAAGTAAGTTTTAAATGCAATTCTAAGCCTTTATACACGTGATTGGTAGCGATTTCATAGTCGGAAGATGAGGAGAAAAAGCTCAATGATTTAAAATTTTACCTGCTGTCAGTTCATATTTGTTAACAAATGTGTGTTCTGACCCGCGAAATTCATCTTAATATGAGGTCGGCTCTCTGGGACATGTTTTGTTTTTTTTTAATTTTCAATTTAATATTAGTTTTTGTTATTGATTTGGGGTTTCTTTTATTTTTTCTCGGCATCCTTTAAAAAAAGTGAGACTAAATTCTCTATTTACTGTTTGTAAAGGTGTTCCCGGATCTGTATTTCGTCGGTCAGAGAAGTCCGGTGGAATGGGTCAGGGCTGCATTTATGCTGAAATAAAATGGGGAAAATTATTTCTAGCCTGTCCAGTAGCAGCTTTACACTCTTGCTCCTGTATCCTACATCTACCGAGTAGGCTAGAAATGATTTTTCACATTCCATCTAACTACCAAACGGCACGAATTAGAGGGTCACGGATCTGGATGAAATTCTGGATTTAGGTTAATTCCCACTGGATATGAACCCAGGTGAAGCGGTTTGACTGCATAGGCCCCAGTTCGGTCGTAATGGGGGTCCAAAGTTTCTATTTTGGCTCCAGAAAAGCAATGGTTTTCCTTCGAAATAAACCTTTTCTCGATATTGCATTGCAATATCGCATAACTGAATGCATTCACAGTATAGAGTAAATTTCACTGCCCCTACGTTGTACTAACAAGAGACGGGACAGATGTTAGGAGAGCAAATATTGTGCCAAGTTAAAAAAATTCTAAAGAAAACGCTATCGCAGTTTCGAAGCCAAACAAGCAGATTTAGAACCTCCTTGCACCCGAACTAGAGCCAATGCACTTATACTATATTACTCGGACTCATATCTAGTACGAATTGACCTAAATCCAGAAGTTTATCCAGATTCGCGATCCTCAAGTTTTTGCCGTCTGTACCACACTAATTGGCAGAAATTCAGAGAATTGCAATGGAGTTTTATTGAAATAGGAAACTTTGGGACAAAATCTACCTTCCAAGACATACGGCGTCTCTTTTCAGTACGACGAATAAAGGGAGGGGAGATTTATTCTGTGTTCTGAATGCATTTAATTGGCTCATACTGCAATGCAAATGCCAGAAAAGAGTTTAAAAAAAAGTCTGATGTCAAAGGAAAAAACATTGCTTTTCTGGACTCAAATAACTACTTTGGACCCCCGTTGGAGCCAAACTAGGGCCTATGCAGTCAAACCGCTTCACCTGGGTTCATATCTAGTGGGAATTAACCTAAATCTAGAACTTCGTCCAGATCTGTGACCCTCAAGTTCGTGCCGTTTGGTAGTAAGCATTAATGCAGCGCTGACCCATTCCTTCCAACTCTCCCTCAATTTTAACGGAGATTTGTTTAAAGAGTAAATCATAGTCTCGATTATATTTTTGCCGCAGTTGACATTTTTGGAAGAAACTGCCATTATTCTGACGGGAATACCTTCCGTAACAAATTTTACACTTGGATAGTTGAATTGGGTTTAAAAAAAAAATTGAGATCCGTATCCGCGGATCTTGACACTAATGATCCGTATCCGCGGATCTACTTTATTAACGATCCGGCACATCACTAGTACCAACAGTATCGTTGTAGACAGGTTTTACTCTATATCAAAATATCCTATGTGTATCAAAATATCGGCTGTTTTTGATATTTTCAAAAATATCGTGACATTTTCGAACCCTGATTAAAACGTACTGTGATGATTTTCTTACAGGCTATAATAAAAGCCATATCTTTAGTGAAAGATCTACCGTTGGAAGAAGCTTCCAAGTTCTTTGAGGACGAGGCTTACGTTTTGGACGACAATGGCAGTAGCCTTGAAAACATTTTGACTTTATGAAGCCAATTTCGACTACCATGTAGATTCATTGTAGGAGTCGGAATGCATGAATTCGAGGAGACTCCCCTTTTGTATAAGATTTATTCCATATCCACAGTTTCAATAATTGCATTTCACTAAAATCATTTTTTTTTTTTTTCACTTTGAGACCTTTGCTCTTAGGCATTGTTTCTCACTGTTATTTCTACTGATTGCCATTAGGAGACTATGTGTGTGAAATCATTTCTTATGTAAATAGTTAATGTAAGTGCGCCTGTATATCATTGTACTAAAAATTCTGGCAATGTTTTGTACTTTGATGTGAAATTTGTCTTTTATGCTGAAATTTGAAAGGGTTTCTATTTATTTTTTACTGTCTCATACCCACTTGAATCAATAACTAATTATAATAAGACATAATGTTGATTAAAGAAAGACAGATGAGGAAAGAGATGAAGGAATAAATTTACAAATTATATATTAAAAGAAATTGAAATCCAAAAACATTTTAATTTTGTTATTTATGGAGGTTTTGTTACATATTAATTTTGTTATATTTGTTATAAAACAGGAAGTATTTTTTCAAATACTTCCCTATATTTTTAATGTATTTAAGGATGCTGGTTCATTAAAAATGAGCTAAAACTCGTTTTTCATAATTCTTCATTAGTTATTTCTTATAAATGAAGAAAGCTTGATTCATATTATTCAGAATTATTTTAAATTGTTCTATACATTTTAGCAAATTATTTTTATTATTTTAAATTGCTTATTTATGCACGTAATGGTGTAGTTGTCAACGAGCATGATTTGTTTGGGATACTCCCCACCTTTGATGTTTTCTCTCAAACTAATGACGTATGAATTTTCCCAATGTTAATCAGAAGTTAGGGAATTCCCTTAAAGAGGGTTTTTGTTTAATTACAGAAAATCCCTGCAGCATAATGATCCATCATGACCTTTTTAAGAAAGATTTACTACTATTTGAATTTTTGTTTTTACAAAAAATCAAACATATTTTTGTACTGATGAACACCAAAGCAAATGTTTTGAGCAATTTTTATTTGTTTCCTATGGATTATGTTTATTTATTGTTAAGAAAGATGAAATGTTTCAATATTTCTAATTGATTTCCTGTTAAAATTTTTTGTTGATCAGTGAAGAGTGAGATGATTTAAAAATATTTTAAAACATCCTTTTGGGATTTCTAACACTTTATTTCTGTGTACATATTTGTATGTACATGTGTGTGTGTGTGCATTATGAAGTACCAGAGGCGGTCATTGTTTTTTCTTAAAACCAAATTTTTAATCAGATTTACAGTACGAAATGTTTGAATTATACGTTGTGCCATATGAGCAGACTAACAGTTTCAACCCAATGTACAGTAGAGTCTTGAAAATCTTAGTCTCGAAAGTTCAAGGTTACGCTTAATCTGAGGTGCTTCATTTATTTTTTAAGTTACATTTTTTAGTAGCTAAAAAATCCACTATAATATTAAAATCTGTTCGCGTCTGTCTGTCTGAAGATTCATCTTCTCGAGAACCGCTGTGAATCGAGAGTGAAACAAGATACCAATCAATTCGAAATTTTCCAAAGAAAACAATAGGACCAATTTCGTAATTGTGCGACTTTAATTAGCGAAGATATTAATTAAAACGTTAATTAACATAACGTTATTCAGGAATTTTTATTTCTTTCCTGTTGCCATTTTGCATATGAGTGAGCAAGTAAAATTCTAATAATTCTTTTAAAAGAGATTTTTTTGGCTGCTGTCCAAATCTTAAAACAACGTTTCCATCTAGAATTTCATTTTAATTTAGTTTAAAATTGGTTGCTCTATTCGGACAAACTTTTATTTTATCGTCTGTCACTTTTTTTATTTTTTATATTCAACGTTCTTAACTCTTTTCAGCATATGAAAGTTGTTTGTTTAGCTATGTTTATTGATTGTAGTGTAAGTTTATCATTCACCGGTCCCATATTTTGGTACATTTAGGATGTGTGACTAATTATGTTTATTTATTGGACATTTTCCCGTCTTATAGGTGAGTTTTCCAATTTTAATAACTCTCTTTTTCCTTCCTGTTTCTATTTTTGAAATACAGTTTGTATCGTTTAAAGAACATGTTAAATTAAGATTGTTTGGATTTCTTTAAGTGAAACAGAGTTGAACAAAAAGGATTGTTTTTAAGGATTTTAGCTAAAGCTAAATTGGAAACTGATGACTTGGTATTAAATTAATGCTTATTGATATTTATTTTGTCTTGGTGCTTTAGTTTCACGTAATCAACCAAAAAGTGTGTGTCATTTTATGTAAAAAGCTGATAGTAATTGTACATAAATATTTCAGATATAGGCTATCAGATGTAATTCCTTTTAACGTGAGTACAGATTATAGTTGATAATGCATATATTTTCATCTTTTGTGATAATTGAAAATGCTCATAACTTGTATCATTGATAACTATGATTAACGTTAGAGATTTCTGCCTAAAATACTGGTGTTTTGCAAACCTTGCATTAGGCGTATTTATTTACTCCTTAGCGCTTTAGAAACTAATGTCAGAGTAATACAAAAACATCAATAGGACATCTCTTTCATTTTTTAAGCAGCCCGCGCAACGCCGGGCACGCAGCTAGTATTTTCATTAAAATCTGAAAATAGAAACCTTTTTCTACTGTGAAACTAATTAACTGCATAAAGAAATAACAAAAATATATTGAAAGGTTGGTTTCAACAACACTCCCTAAGTGGCACAAAATATTCATAGACTGTAAAATATGATGGATCAAGAGATTTCTAAGAGACAATAACTTGATAAATAAAATTGACTTTGCCGTGAAGAACGTGTTAACATAAATTTTGGAATATTCTATTGCAATCAAAAAAGGAGGTGCACAACTTGATGCAAAGTTTAAATTTTTTTTACAGCTAAGCGTTTTCAAGTTATCCAGAATACATACAAACTTGCGCACTCACATAGACGTCATGACAAATCTCATCAAAATGAATTCGGACAGTCAAAATATATGTTTTGGTAGCCTACAAATTTGCAAACATAAATACATACAGACGTAGTGAAAAACTAAAGCAAAATTCGTTCAGACGTAGTTAAAAGGGCTGCTCTTATATAATTAAAAACTGAGCGTATCTATGTATGTCCAAGCTTCTTCTCCCGAACGACAGTGAACTGACCATTGAACCAGGTATCGATGGATTTGTCATCTTCCCGTCTTTATGTTTGGCTATTTAACATAATCCTCCGATAATAATTAGCCGAGATATCAAATAAAAACTATTAATTATATGGCACTTGGATTTCGACACAAAATTCCAATTTTTCGAAGGCTTTCCTCCATTCAAATTATTATTCAGTGCTTCATCTCCACTTTCCGCAACAATGCTTTTATTAAAATGTATAGCGTGAAGAAAATCATTGAGATAAAAGATCTGTTGCCTTTTTTTTTTCTCAAATATGAACAGTTAAAATTCTTGTTTTTGTTTTGAGGCTTTTCCTGTAATCACACACAAGGGATTTAAAATGTTTCCTTTTTGGGGGGGTTTTCCGCAATCTGCTGCAAAATTTTACTGACTTTTTTTTTTTTTTTTGGTTCAAGCCTGAGTGTTGAACTCGCGTCACTTGACATAACGTTTATTTTCGAGGTGGACCGTGCAAAGCCGGGCGACGCAGCTAGTTAATGTTAAAATTTGTGTGATGCATTTTTCGGGAGGACGATACTTCCTCTTCTTTTTAGAAAAAAGTGCTCCTCGTCATGTCGTCCAAATAGCGTAAATTTGTTCATCTGGAAGAATTTTACGGATAATTCAGGTTTTCAGTAATCCAAGGTCATGCGAGTCCCAATTACCTCAGATTTTCGAGACTCTACTGTACTTGTTTTATCATATATTTTTCTATTTTTAAAAACTATTTTTCAAATTAATCTTTGTTGTTTCTTCATTCTTTGGGTTATTTAATCCAAATTTAAGATGACATACGTGCATAAATTCCGGAATCTTTTTTTTCAAAATTCTGGAAGCTTTATGTTCTTTATACTGCAAGCTATGAAGCTATTTTGCATTTTCGGTGCCAATTTTACTCTTTTAGAACTATCCTGCTATCGTTTGGCCTCAATATAGCTTATTAAGGGTCTCCTGTCATAAAAATCAACAGAACCAATCAAATATATCATCTTTTTTTAATACATCTTCCTCAGTTATAATTTGAAAAATTTGGTTGGAATTGTCAAATCACTTTTTAAGATCATGTTCGAAAGTCAAAGACTACAATAGAATGCCCTTGTGCTCTAATAAAATTTGTTTTATGAAATAATTAAAATTAAATAAATGTTCTGTACACAGCTGTTCATGTGCTGTCTGGCTCCCAGAATTCCAGGATACATCCTAGAACACAGCCACCAGTCTTGAAATACGCAAATAAAAAACCAATCTTATATGTTTGACTACAGTATATTCTTAAGTGGTTTCCGTGCTATTGCATAAAAAGTAAAATAATGTCCTGTGCTTTTTGTTCGGTGTAGGTGGATGGTAAATGTTTATAAGGGATTGTAAGAGAGATAATTTTTTCGAGATGTTTTGTAATATTTAAGTTTATAATAATTACTTAATTGGTTTACATACATAGATGTATGATACCTAAACTCAGTTGCCTGAACTCTAAAGTTTACTTCGCTGAAAGTTTGACTGATTTTGTAAAGCTGTGTGAGCATGGGTATAATTTATTTTTATTTAAATTTTCACGGGTGATCTCATTTAGCATGTCTGTAGCAGAAAAATGCTAAAGTAGTCTTTATATTCTTATTAACAGCCTCAAAATTTCAACTTTCAAATCTCGTGATGTTTGGGATAGCCTCCAACTTCTTGTTTATCTTTGGATGGCAAAAGATTTTAAATTTGTCTTGTCTTGAATAGAAGCAAACGTTTTCCTGTTTCTCGTTGCATGTAAATTTTCACCCGGTTGAGCAGATAAAGTTATCTTTTCACCTTAATGCAATAAAATTTGAAAAACTATAACTTTGAAAAGATATATAGGTTATGGTACATTAAGAATTTGGGTTTAAATGTATTTTTAATAGGTTATTTTATTTAAAACTGTGTAAAACAGGGAACCAAAAACTTTTTAAAGCAAAATTATGAACTGTTGTTTAAAATTTGAATGCTTACCTTTTTCTTGTTCTTTTTAAGTGTTAACTAGTGGTGGCTTCATTTTATTACTACTAATATATTTCTTTTTTATATTTATCTTTTTCTGTGTGTGTGTTTTAACTGATGAATTTTTATACTGCTCTGAGATAAATGTATCCCAATCTCATACAAAACGTATTAAGTTCATTTTCAAAGCAGTTTGTGCAACAGCTTTGACATCTTACAGTGTTCAAGTTATTCAGCTTAATTTTATTTTCTTTTGCACTAATATTAAGATTTGAATTTGAGATTTTGTCATGCAACCACACTTTCTAGAAGCGCAGAGAATTAGAAACGAAAAAACATGCTAGGTGTTTCAGAAACCTCAAGGAAACTTAAAATGTATGTGTTATATAAGTTTATGTATTTTAAAGTACTTTTGTTGCACACATTGTATATGTATATACATATGCATGAATCAGGTTTTATACTTTCACTCATTTTAAATATTTTTATATTACTATTTATTTTAATTACTCATTGACCAAAAATGTAAAACTTCTTTTAATGACAAAGGATTTGAAATCAAGTTGGTGTACTTCTCTTCCAAGTATAAAGTATGAATTCAGAATTAAAATTTCTTTTTTCTGCTTTATAGCACAGTGCATGATAATTTGCACAGACTAGATATGATTTTCATTCAATCTCATTGCATATATTTCTGATCGTTTAGATTCCTAAACTTGGGAGTTTATTTTGACTATAAGCAAAGGTTTTCTTGATTTGGTAACTTTTGACAATTTTTTGTAATCTTATGGAGTGAAAAAATAACATTTCTTCCGGTCCCCCCCCCTTTTTTTTTTTTTTTTTTTTTGATCATGTACAATAGAGCAGGATTTGAAATAAGTGGTCGATAGTCATTTTTTTGCAACTAAAGATTTTAGTTTGACGACTGCGATATAATAGTCGCGCATCATTATTTGACCCCGAACATTTTCTCAAGAAGTTCATTTGACTATCGTAATTTTAACTTTTTATATTATACAAGAAACTGTTTTAGCTATTAAAATTGTTTCAAAATTGTGCCTAAGCTGAACAATATGGCAACTAGTACAAAAATGCTAGGCGCCAGTGACGACTATCTTTTATATCCTAATTTCAAACCCTGCAATAGAATAAAAGGGTATTACAAATATTTATAGAATGGAACCTTTTTTTTTTATACATATAAGTGGTTCATTTCTGGCCGTCCAACCTAATTTCAAATTTTATATTACTTTACTCTTTTTAGATATTTATGTTATTAAACTTTTTTTTTTTTTACTCTTGGCTCATCTAGTAGGAAGAAAAATCAAGCCAACAAATCAACTAAAATTATTGTTTTGAGCCCTGCTAATCTTTGGATAAAGCAATCATTGTTGGCCTAATACTGGAATGGGGGAAATGTGGCTTTCTTGAGAATATTTGAGTGGCCTTATCATTCACAATTTGCATAAGTACATGCAATTAGTATGATTTTGGGTATCTAGCAGGCTCGGATCTATAAATTTTGGGCCCCCTCCCCCTGCAAAAACTCAGCATGAACCCCTAACCGGCCACTAGATTCCCCCCATTCCCCCCACAGAAAAAAAAATTACGAATGATTGTTGCATATGTTTAACTGCTTCAATATTTCTGCTTTAACTTTGAATTCATTTATTTGAATGTTTTATTTATTTTTTATTATTTTTGTTTTAAAATTTTTAACTTACTTGTTTGAATGTTTTTAGGTAGCTGTGTGTTTTGTTATTTTTTTTTAATCCTGATTTTTGAAAACTCACTTTATTTACAAGTTTTGTCAGCAAGAAAAAAAGTCTCCCAGAATTTTAGTGTTCCACGACCTCTCCTTCACTTTTTCACGAAAGTAATATGCATTGAGTTTCAATTTTTTCTCACATTTTTACCAAAACATTAGAATAGTATATTCAATTGTTAAAACTCGAATATAATTTTAAAAATTTTATTTTGTAATTTGTTTCACATGGTTTTTGGGCCGTGGGCCTGTTAGAAGCCCCCCCCCCCCGCCCTTCCTGGTGGGGTCTGCTGGTACTTAGATCCGGGACTGGTAACTAGTCATGGTGCATCAAACAAATTCTTAGATTTTTATGATATAAAATATTGATTTGGTAGCATGTTTATTGAAAAAAAAATACAATCAAAACTGAGCCCTAAGTTTCTGCTTGTTCTACCTTCTACACATTTGAGACATTTAATGTGACCTTTAAATGTAAAAGGTTGGCTTAGGTCACCCTGACTCAGTGTAATCTTCTACCAATAAACACAGTTCCAATAATCAACCTAACTATCTTCATGGTCCCCATTTACTTAAATCGTCTTAATCAATTCATTTTTCTCCAAATCTGCTATTAGTCCTCTTAGTGCAAGAAAATATATAAAGGCATCCATTTGTTGATTACACTGTACAATAATTTTGACCTTATTTTCTGTCAAAAATGTACAAAAAACACATTTTTATTTAAGGCCCATTCTTCATGTTGTGCAGTGTTGTTACATTAAAACAAATATGCTACTTCAAAATCAAAGCAATTCTTTAAAGATGTATTGTAGCAATATTAAACATTATATGGATTTCATTGGAAGAGTTGAGTGAAAATTTTGAATGACTAAAATGTGGAAGAAAGAATCCACTAATATTTTCCTTCACATTAGTGGATTGTTCCACAAAAAGAATTTGGTGTGTTCTCTATTTTTTTATATGCTAAAAGATGTGTGTTATGATCTATTGAGTTAGAATATATTTATCAAAGTTGGAAGAAAAATTTAATGTGTCTAGTGTTTTAAATGATTATGTGGAATAACTGTGCATTATTAGTAATTTTTTTACCATTTTTTAACGTCCGATTAACTTTATCTTTAGCAACTAATCTTTTAGCGTACAGTTTTTGCCAGCATAAGTTATACTCAGCTGGAAGTGGGATTTGTTATCTTCAGTCACTTTATGTCACATGTTCTGAAAAAAGTCATTTCTAGATTGTCAATGATAATTTATGAAGATTATTCATGTACTTTTTTTTTCATTTTTTTTTTTTTATGTTTAGTATTTTTTTCATAGCAAATATGTTTATATGTGCAATTTGTTATCTGTTTTTTCCCAATGTTTTGAAATTTAATACAATTTACTATTTATGTGACTTTGCCTTGTCGTTTTTTATTAAATAATTTTCATTAACGTTTTTACCGGTCAAAATGTCAAGTATAATTATTACTATCGTTAAGATTAATAGATTGTTAGCATTCATGAATCCCTGAGTTCTTTGAAGTATTTACAGTCGCATAATCAAACATGAATCATTAAATTAAAAGACAACTACAAAGTGTTTGCAGCTAAGGAAAAGCCAAGAGGCTTCTTTTTGCCCTGAATTTTTTTAAAAATTCTTTTTACAGGCATCGCAGCGTTCCTATATTCCTATATTTTCCTATATTTCTGAAAAAGTTCCTATAATTCCTATAATTCCTATATTTTCCTATATTTTCAGTTTCCGATTCCTTTTTTTTTTTTTTTTTTACTTTTCCCCTCGACTTTTGCCTACCGCCTTTTCCGCGATCCACGTGCAGCCGCCATTTTATCTTTCCTACTGTGCAGGGCTCCCAAATGGTTCGCTTTTCCCGCCAAAGTCCGTGTTTTATGGTAAAGTCCGCTTTAGACTTTTGACATTATGGTCTGATTAGTTCGCTTTTATATTGTTTTTACTTAAATATCAGATTTTAAAAGTTTTTCATTTCGTTAAAAGTTACTGTTCTCCCAAGCACGCCGACGCAGCGCGTGTTAAACAAAGTTCGTACGCCCATGAAAAACCTTGAAAAGTTCTTGGGAGGAAAAAAAAGGTCACACACACACACACATTTTCTAGTGTTTGAAAACTTTGAAAAAGTATAAAAAGTTTCTTTATTGCTTGAATTTATTTATTGTTTGGATTGTGCTTGTAATTCTTTTAAAAATATTTCATTAGTGCAATTTTCTGAACATATATATTCGATATGATTTATCGCGAAAAATTGCTTTCGTGTTTGAGGTTTCAATCCTTTTGCATCTTGTTAATATTTTGATTTTTTTTACAATCCAAAGTGATTTTGACATGTGCTTACCTTAGCTTAGCTTATTTTTCGTTTAATTTCAATAATTAATGAAGGAATTATTTTGGAAACCATGGCAACATTGAACTTACTCGGCTCGGACGCGGAAAAATGCTTCTCGCTTTTGAAATTTCAATCCTTTTGCATCTTGTAAATATGTTGATGTTTTCCACAATTAGAAGTTATTTTAGTATATGCTACTTTAGTTTAGCTTATTTTTCGTTTGATTTTAATAATTAACGAAGGAAATATTTTGGAAACCATAACAATAACATTGAGCTTATTCGGACTTCGCTGAAAATTGCATCTCGCGTTTGAAATTTCAATCATTTTGCATCTTGTGAACATTTTGATGTTTTTGGCAATTTGAAGTTATTTTGACGTATGTTTCTATAGATTGGCTTATTTTTCGTTTAATTTCAATAGTTAACCAAGGAAATATTTTGGAAACCGTAACAATAACATTGAGCTTATTCGGACTTCGCGGAAAATTGCATCTCGCGTTTGAAATTTCAATCCTTTTGCATCTTGTGAACATTTTGATGTTTTGACAATTGGAAGTTATTTTGACATATGTTTTTATAGATTAGCTTATTTTTCGTTTAATTTCAATAATTAATGAAGGAATTATTTTGGAAGCCATGGTAACATTGAACTTACTCGGATTTCGCGGAAAAATGCTTCTCGCGTTGGAAATTTCAATCCTTTTGCATCTTGTAAATATTTTGATGTTTTCCACAATTGGAAGTTATTTTGACATATGCTACCTTAGTTTAGCTTATTTTTCGTTTAATTTCAATAATTAACGAAGGAAATATTTTGAAAACCATAACAACATTGAGCTTATTCGGAATTCGCGGAAAATAGTTTCAATCCTTTTGCACCTTGTAAACATTTTGATGTTTTTGACAATTGGAAGTTATTTTGACATATGCTACTATAGATTAGCTTATTTTTCGTTTAATTTCAATAATTAACGAAGGAATTATTTTGGAAGCCATGGCAACATTGAATTTAATCGGATTTCGCGGAAAAATGCTTCTCGCGTTGGAAATTTCAATCCTTTTGCATCTTGTAAATATTTTGATGTTTTCCACAATTGGAAGTTATTTTGACATATGCTACCTTAGTTTAGCTTATTTTTCGTTTAATTTCAATAATTAACGAAGGAAATATTTTGAAAACAATAACAACATTGAGCTTATTCGGACTTCGCGGAAAATAATTTCAATCCTTTTGCATCTTGTAAACATTTAAATGTTTTTGACAATTGGAAGTTATTTTGACATATACTACTTTAGATTAGCTTATTTTTCATTTAATTTCAATAATTAACGTAGGAATTATTTTGGAAACCATGGTAACATTGAACTTACTCGGACTTCGCGGAAAATTGCTTTTAATGTTTGAAATTTCAATCTTTTTGAATCATGTAAATATTAAAATATTTTGCCCAATCGAATGTTATTTTCCCATATTCCAACTTAGATTAGCATGTTTTAGGTTTAATTTAGTAGAAAATAAATAAATTTATTTTATGGGAAGCATGCCAACATTGAACTTGGTTCGTGAAAATTTGCTTCTCTGAGCTTTCAATCGTTTTGCATCTTATAAATATTTTTATATTTATGGCAATTAGAAGTTATTTTGACATGCTACGTCAGATTAACTCGATTAAATTTTTACTTAAATAACTAAAAAATTAATATTTTTTGTGTTGTTTAATTCAAGCTTATTTAGTTTTCCAAACATAATTTTGATTATCATTAGCTTATTTTCGGTTATTACTGTTTTTTTGTGTGGGAGGGGGAGGGGTATTAAATTTAAACAATTGAGCACATAACATTTTAAAGTAGCGTCTGTATATGAAACAAAGTTGAATTATGTAATTATATGAAGTTGAATTTGTACATCATTTCATTGTCATGATGCCTGCTGCTGTTGTTGTCGTGTGCCAAGTAGGCTGGCAATTTGAGGTGCACTGCTTCACTTTTCCAACTGTAGAGTAATTTGGTGTGAAGTCCGACTTCTACAGTACACACATGCCATAAGGACCCGTTTATAGGGGACAAGGACAGGAGAGAGAAAGTACGTCCATGCCCGAGCCGGGATTCGAACCCGGACCTTCCTATCGCAGTCAGACTTCTCTGACCACTATACAAGGCAGGCGGCATGATGCCTGCTAAAGGGGGAATTTGTCCCCCCCCCCATAAAAGTTCAAAGCACTCATGGCCCTGCAATCATGGATTATTTTTTTTTTAATGTAAGCTTTATGATTCTTGAAAATATACATTGAATATAAAAATTGCAAAACTATGCCTCATGTGATCTGCTTCTCTTTGTGATTGAGAATTTCAGACATTTTTAGGGAAACTTTCAATACAGTAGATCTGTTTGGTGTGTGATGGATTCATATCGGTGGAGAAGGGATATAAATGCTATTAAAGAAGCATTACAATACAGAAAAACACAAAAATAATTTTAAAATATAGAAAGATGAAGCACAGCTTCATCTATCCTTCAGTGAGACTACCAGCATCCCTGATTCAATTCAAAATGTATCATTACGCCCATTTAGTTCTATGGAGGCTGCCTTAAGTGCTGCGCTAAGTGCCTCCCCCCCCCCCCCTCCCATCCAAATGTTTGTGTAAATAATATTCAATGGATAAAAAGATCAGTTGTGCAGAAGGTGATAAAGGAATTGTATCATTAAAAATCAGTATTATGGTTAATTAACAAATTATTTTCAGGGATTTAGCAGCAGGCAGCTAATTTGCCTTTTGATGCTTCCTTGTGTTTAAATGAATGGTCTTCTCAAGATCCTCTTTTTAATCCTAACTGGTCCTCTTTAGTCCTCTTTTTGATTGAAATTGGTCCTCTTTTACCCTTTTCTAAAACTAAAATGTGTTAGGAGCCCTGCATTAGTTTCTAGAAAAGTAAAATTTTATCTGCACAATTGCATTCGATCCTCATTGATTTGGAGGCTTTGGTATGAACTTAAAGAAACGGTTTTGATTACTAAAATGCAGTTTCCTAACGACTTCTCATTTATTTATTTTGAAGTAATTTAAAAACCTATTTTAACTTAAATTTTCCAAAATGCATGTTTTTGTAAACAAGTGCAAGGTTCTATTTATTAATTTTTTTAATGAAAGTAGTAAAAACTAACCCCCCCCTCACTTTTTGTACTTTAAAACTTTGGGACAGTGGTGGCCACCAAGGTTTTTTAGGTCTGGATTATTTTACTTTAATGACCAAATATTTCTTAATCAAATATATATTTTACTGGGTGTCCTTCAAAGTCATGGGAAATCGTGGATTTCAACTATGATCGAATTTGGTACTGAAAAGTCAGGATTTTCAGGGGGGGGGGGGAATGGTCAAAAAGTATCATATCAGAGATTTTTCTGAAAATAAATCACAGTATACATTTAAATTTTTAATTTGCATAAATTTAAATTTTTACCTGAAAACTTTTTTCTAGAAAAGAAAAGGAAATTCACAATAATTTATTTTTCACAAAAATAAAGAAAATTCACAAAAAATATTTTGTTTTTTCGCATAATGGGGACTTAAAAAATGAAACCTGGATTGACCCCTGATATTACTGTGACATGTGACTTTGATTTCAGCATAGCACATGTTTCAACAACTTATAAAACTTTAAGTTTGGCTTTTACTGCATTGTCAAGTGATAACATAAATTAGAACAGAACTTCACGAATTTCATTCTACAGCTTGCCCATCGCAGTATCGTATCATGCAAAATCTTTCATTGAAAATTAGATTAGTGACACAACTATTTTAAGAAAGATTTGTGTTCATCTACAAACAGTTTGGTCTATTTTTTTTTTATTTTTAAAGAAGTATGCCTTAATATGTTTAGTACAAATTACAGTTTTACGCTCGTTTACTGTTTGTAAAATTGATTTTGTGTGTATTTTTAGACTTATTTATGCGTATGTATTGCACTTATGTCAGGTAGTGTAATTACATGTTTTTAATCGAATAGTAGTATTGCATTTTGAAAAAAAAATGTCATACTGGCGAGCTTTGTTATCGAAATTCCTGTATATCCTTTTTTTTCAAAATATTCCTATATTATTTCGAAAAATTCCTATATTGTTTGCAGAAAATTCCCATATTTTCCATCGAATTCCTATATTTTTTCAGAAAATTCCTATATTTTCCTATATTTTTGTTGGCAAATGTCACTTCTATCCCTGTTTTTAATGAAAATGTTTCTTTTTTCATTTAAATGAAATTTTAGACTAAGTTTCAAACTTCTAGATTTCATCTCATCAAACAAAAGAATAAGTAGAAGCTTCAAAATATTGCTTTTTGTGTTTATTTAAAATGTATCAGGGTTCTACCATCTCACAGTGTTTCGATTAGTACAAGCTAGGTGGACAAAAATCATGTTCAAAATTCTAAACTTTGGTATAGGAATAATGCAAACAATAAACCAAAACATGATACTTAGTTATTTGTTTATTTCTAACTCCCTTCTGTGTCACGTGAGTAATAAAGTTCAAAGGTAGGTATCCATTTGTAATAGAATCTATCAGTTGAGTTCCAGACATCATTTCATTACACAAAATTAAAGTGTCCCTAATTTCATATGATTTTATTGTTCAAGATGGATATTATTTATACTAGCAGGGTTGCCACGCACCGGGAAAACCTGGAACTGTCAGGGAAAATGAAAATGGCCGAAAATCAGGGAAAATGAAAAATTGCATATTTCCGATCGTTCTTAGCGCTGCCGCGGTATGACGTCAAAAAAAAAAAAAACTTTCAGCCTTGTTTTTTTCGCCGCCATTCCCTTCCCATTCGTCGTTTTGTCATTCCCCTCTTTCTTCTTCCCCCTGCAGTTCTTTTTATCAACTCTCTGCCATTGGCGCGTGCGCCATAGCAGTCTGCGGCGGACATGCGCAGAAGGTACTTTTCTTCATCGTTTGAGCGGGCTCTGTTTAAAACGCTGCTTGTTTACGTCAGCAGTTCTGAAGTTGTTATGATGCACAGCACATTGTTTTGTCTGCGAGTGGACTGAAGTTTTTAATGAGCTGGAATAATCTTATCATATTTTATATTATTTCTTTAAATTAATTAATGAAATCGTATTATTCTAAACAATTTTGTTCTGTAAATTTAGTTCATTGGAAAATTTTAAACTTAGAAAGTTTCTTTTTTACAGAAGTATCGCTAATCTTTTAGTATTTTGGTAGTGATCTTTAAAGACTTCCAATGCGCTTCTTTCTTTCAAAATAAAAGTAATTCGATTAAAAAAAAATCTGCACATCAGAGAAGTTTCTGATCAATGCTCAAAATTTAACTTTATGACAAGGTGCCCACAGGAGTGATTATGGCGCAAGTTGCGCCATCAAAAAAAAATTTTTTTTTGGGGGGGGGGGGATTTTTTAATTATTTATTTTACTTTATTTTTATTCAAATTATTTACTCATATTATTTTCATCTGTGTGTGTGTGTATTTTATTGGGGAGCGATCACACTTTTCTTTCAAAACAATAATAATTAAAAATAAATAAATAGGTAAAAAAATAAATAAAAAAAGAGGGTTAAAAATAAAAAAAAAAGTGCTGGGGTTGTGCCATTGAACTTGGGGGGGGGGGGAGCACCCCTGTTTTATGGGCAACAAACAGTTGAAATATGTGAAGCTAAGAGATGCATGATTTTTTCACACGCCAAAGTCTAAAAGCGCTTTGAATTCAATGGATTGGAGGGGTAGAAGGCAATAATTGAAAAAGTTTAGGTTTCATAACTTTTTAGTTCAGATTATTTTAGCAATTAACTTTAGTTTTGTGATACAGATGTCACAATTGTTAATTTTGCAGTTCTTTCACGATGTAAGGCAGTGGCTCCTCGCCATTTAAAATTAGATATGCTACATTTACATTAATTGTTTATTACAGTGATTTACTTCACTTGTGTTAGTACATTAGGCTAGTTCAAAAATACACTTAAAAAAAAAGGTTTCTCTTAGAAAACAGGACACCACTCAATGTTTTTAGGCTTGTGGATAGTAAAATACTGGAAGAATTTTAACTTCCTATTCCAACTGAAAGAGGGTGCTCGACCCCCTCCCTCAAAACTTCATAAGTATGAGGAGGGGGTTAAAAAATACATTGAACTGAAAAAACAATGTTACATACTATAATCTACACGAGTTGTATGCATATTCATTGCAATAAAATAATTACTTACATAAAAAAACAGCTGGGGAAATTAAATGTTTCTAAATTTGTGACTTTTTCTATGCTAGAGCTAATGTTAAATTAAGGTGTCATTGAGCACCCTCTTAAAATTTGAGTAAGAAGCTAAAACTTTTACAGCATAATACTATTAGTAAGTCTAAAAAAAATAAGGGGTGTCTTGGACTCGAGCTGAGAGGGAAAAAAGAATGAACCACCATTAGTACATATTTTTGATTATTTCAGCTTGAGTAAATTAAATTTGGTAACCATTGTTTGTAAAGTTTGAAAATGAGGTAAGTTTTATCAAAATTTGAGATGTATATATTAATGTTGCAAAATGAAGGTGGAGATCGATAACCCGGAATTTTTCTCAAAACCACCTGGAAATGTCAGGGAATTTCATTCTTGAACTTCCGTGGCAACCCTGACTAGTTACGTCTTTTTTTTTTTTTTCCTAATTTAACTAAACTATCTGATAGCAAAACAATATTAAATATATTTTTTTTTTTAAGATGAACAACGGACTTTTTGCCTGTTTCAAAACTTTCAAGTGATGGGAATGACTTGTACCCATTCGTACCCGGGCTAAATTTTCTGTACATAGTAGCTGCAGCTTTCCCATTAATAATAAGATGTAATACAGTCAGCACACTCGAGTACAACATCTTTTTTTTTTACCCAAAGCTTTGGGTGATTCAATAACTCTTCAAAGAAATCCGTACTCGAAATAAGGTACTCTAGAGAAAAAAATGTGTTGTACTCGAGTGTGCTGGCAAAAATACGCCTTGTTAATAATGGGAAAAGTGCAGCTATTATACACAGAAAATTTAGCCCGGGTACAATTGGGTAAAATCATTACCATCACTTAAAAGGTTTTAAACGCACAAACTCATTCATTTATCTTTGCAAAAAAATTTAATATTGTTTAATTATCAGATAGAGTAATTAAATTAGGGGAAAAAAGCACTTACCAGTATAAATGTTATCCATCTTGAATAATTAAATCATGTGAATTTAGGAATACTAATTTTTTGTGATGAAATGATGAATTCTGAACTTGACTTTTGTCCACCTAGCTTGTATTAATCGAAACACTGTGCATCTCTTTGAAGGTTCATTATTGCTTATAACTAATAATGCTTTTTTTTTTCTTTCCTCAATATTTTTCTTATTCTCAAAGTTTTAATACGTGTATTTCTAAAATAAAAAGTTTGCTGATATTTCTGACAAGTTTTCAAGCCAAGATTTTTTCAAAACTAGAATTTTTCTGTGAGTTACTTTGATAACATAAAAATATATATATAAGGGGAATTCTCTCCAAGTCCCAAGCCCATATCTCAGTTGTTAATCATTGTTTTAAAAAATAAATTTGACAGGTATGCATAATATGATGTTTAAAAGTTATTTTGGTAGTTTTTATAATTTAGATATTTGTAAATTCATCAAAACTAATTTGAACCAATTATTTGTCACTCCTTCGTACTTCTACTTCCACACAAGATTTCAACTTTCATTTTTTTTTTCAATATGAATGTATTATTTGTATTTTAATAATTTGATTTTTTGTCCAAATTGGGACTATTATATGCCATTTTGCCATTGTTATGATTTATTATAAAAAATATTAACTTTAATATCATTAATGATATTAAAGTTAAAAAAGTATTAAGTGTTGTCCCCACCTACCTACGTCACTGCCTCACTGACCTATCAAAGTACCTCTAACTGCTACTAGAGGGCACATAAAACTAGTTTATGGATTTAGAATGTTTTAATCGCCGTCACAGAACATTGCATCGAAAAAAAAAAAAAAAAAGATGATTTTTAGTACTTTTGTTCGCCAAGGGAAATTTTGACAGAGTGGAAGTTTTTTTACCTCATCAGCCACACAGGTAAATTTCAAAAATTTCTTAGAGCATTTAGCAAAGTTAAAACCCACTAAATGTCATCTATGTTCAGATTATTGTAAAAAAGTAAATGAATGGCTATTTTGTTGTCACTCCCTCGATAGTGAAGGAGTGACAAATTTAGGCTTTTATGTTTTCTTATGAGATTAAAATTAAATGCCTGGAATATTTTTGAGAAAAACAATAATATGCCTGTATGTAACTCACTTTTTTCTGTATTTTTACATTTATTAATTTCAAAAACTTCTGAGAATATGAAGGTTTTTTTTTTTTTTTTTTTTTGCCTGAATTGACATGGACTGGGCCATAAGTTCACTATAAGTATTACATTCTTCAAAAATTGTTATTTTGTTTAAGCATCCAAAAGAAAAAGACTGATGAGCAATATTTTTTAAATTAAAGATGATCCTTAAAATATTTGAGTAGTTAATAGTACTTCATTATATTATTACTGTTATTTTGTATCAGGCTATCTCCAGTGCCGACGAGAGGTTGTCAGTGCAGTCGGGAACTCCCTCTCAACGGTTCTGGCTATCTCAATCGGCAAGGTAAGATTCATGGACAGAATACAATTTTGGAGGAACTGAAGCACCTTAACAATTATGTAAAACTGTTTTTAAACGAGCAAAAATTCACACTAAGTAATTTACAATATCCTGGCAAAGACACAGTACTATTTTCTTCATTATTTGTGTAACGCTTATCACTGAGTAAAATCAGCTGAAAACAAAAGCATTACACCACAACTGTAACAATTACAGTTCTGATACAGCGATTCTCAACCTGTGGTCTGACGAACTGGAACCGGTTTGCAGAAAAATGTGATCGATTCTCAGAGATTTTTGCTTGTCCTCATTTGCTCAACGAGGAGTAAAGGACGAGGTTTGAATAAATAAAACCTATACGACATTTCTTTATGTGAATTTTGTGATGAATTTTCAATGTTTTCTGCGATTGTTCTCAAGTGTTTATTTACTTACTAGAAAGTCGCCCGTCATTGTATGATGGGTGAAAATTGTTTCTACATTTGAACGAAGCGATTGCCTGTTTGGTGATATTTTGATAGTTGAAATTTTAACCCCAACACCAGTGGATTAACCCTAAACTCCAGTAGGTAGCGTCAATTCGCATCTCCAGAGCTCAAATACGCTACCTTTCTGTGATTTACAATACTATCGAAAAAGGTAAAACATTCCATTCCACGTGTTTTCTTTGGGGTAAATTACAGGCTTCAGATAGTTTATAGTGTAATGTAATTTCAGAAGAATAGAAAAGAAAGCTTCCTACAAACACTATGATAAGTTACTGTCTTTCACTAATCTTCAAAGATAGCTATAAGTTACGGCATTTGTTTGTTTTACCTTCTTCATCCGCCATTAGACAGTGACTGCAGCGCTCCCTACCTATATTTTATTGGAGTTGCGAAATATTTTGGTTCCTTCGTTTTCCTAAAATGAGTCTTACCAGTAAAACTGTTAAGTCGCCGGATCGAGTTCAGCCTTGTCACAAAAAAGCTTTTCCATGCATATCAAACATTACCGAAACATATTATCATGCGTGGCGCGAGTTTCATTGTTGAAACACGCGGGTTACTTTATCATCGGCGATTATTTATATGAGGATGTATTTTGTAACCATAAATACTAATCTTTCCATCTAAATATTTTTAGTAACAATTCTTTAATACCAAGCAAAGTTTTTTTTTTTTTTTTGTAAGAAAAGAGTAAAGTTTTAAATGCTTTGCAACTTGATTTTTTTATCATTATTATTTACTAGCTTTTACCTGCGGCTTCGCTTACGTTGATGCAGCTTTTTCAATCGATTCAAATTAACGGTCAACACAGGCAGAGGTCAAATAGTTACCAAAAAAAAAGTTTGTCTCCAGTTTCGCTGACATTTCAAATTGCCTGCCCTTTTAAATGTATCAAAAGTAAAAGTACAGCCATACAAAAATTAAATTTTGTTATGGCTGTAGAGCCAAAATTTTTGAACACTCGTCCCGAACACGTTATCATAACTCTTCCTATCACATAAGTTTCAAAATGTCATTTTGTTTAGTTTCATTTTATAATTTTGCAATTAAAAGCAGCTTTAAAATGTAAAATAATAAATCTAAATCCATTATTAATCGCCAAAGGACCACAGTACCATACATTCGCCAGAGACTTGCCAAGTTTATGAAACTGCGTAAAATGTTTGGTTAATCTATATTCATAAATATGATTTTTAATTCCGAACAGAAGATGCTATAAAGAAAATGTCTGCATGTATTTGGCCGTTCCTGGCGAAAAATAAATCTTTGTTCGACGGTAACTGGGGGTAGGGGGGCAGACTCTATTTCAAAACTTTATTTAGTTACCAGATAATTGTACGTAGCAAAAATACCCGGCGTTTCCTGGGTCTGTAATAATTATGAGAAACAATCGCTAGTTTTATTTGTTCTCTGCTGTAACTGAAATAACTCAAAACACAATGCTTTGACGTGATTGAAAATAGAGCTTCTTCCTAACCCATAAAAGTAAAATGGCAATAAGTATAAAGAAGGAAATAATACTCTTTTAGAAACGAAAAAACGATACTTAAGCATATACAAATTTGAGGAATTTCCAAAGTATGAAATTAAACTTCACTTGTTTAAGAAATTTTTTTTTTTTTCGAACATAGTCTAAAACCTTCTCTATATTGCTATTGAAGTACAAACTTTTAAAAACGTAGCCGCCCGTAATCCCTTACTGCGATTTAAACTGTTATTAAATTTGCATTAATCGTATTGGGATACCTTAAATGAGGCTCCCTCTCCCTACTTTGTAAAACTGTGTGTTACTAATTTTCATCAAAGAGATAGTGTCGCCAAATACTGAGATACTTCAAATGATTATAAAATGTTGCTACCCGACATGTTTCCAATAAATAGTAAAAATTTGGCAATTGTTTGAAATTGTGTGCAAAAACAAATTAATGGAAGTTGTGTGCTGTTTATGGATTTGCTTGATTTAGTTGGTGAATTATTTTACGTGTTAACAAATTTAAAGAAAGAAATATTAAAGAAATGGCGATATTTAGTTACATGGTGAAAACCGAGAAACAGTATTGCGTACTCTTTAGATTCACAAACAGTGACAATTGAAAAAATTGCCAAATGCATTAGCTATTGAAATGATTCCACAAAAAACGTTTGGCTAGATTCCTGCTGATCTATTAAATACCCAGTCAACACAAATACATTTTTAAATAAAACGCATTAATTGCCTCAAAGTTGCATTAAAATGGAAAATAATCAGCCAAATCCATGTATTATTTGCCAATCTTGTGCAAAAACCTTACTTCAAGTTTTGACTTGAAAAAACCTTGAACAGTCACGAAGAGCAAAGATAGTCAACAATACAACAATTGTCGCTATCGACAGGGAGTTGAGATGATACACTAAATACTGTATTGAGTTGAGGAAAGCCTTCGAACATGGAACTAAAAAGCTCATAACTCGTTTTTTATTCTACTTAGAAATTTGGAACAGGTGCCATCTTCAGCAGAAAAATCAGAGCTTTCGATGGACATATAATGTAAATATGTGCAAGTATTTTTTCATCACCATATTAGAGAATTTAAACAAAAATTGTGTTTTATTGCCCCACTAAGGGGGTTTTGCCCCCCCCCCCCATAACGGGACGAAAACTACCCTATGTGTTATTCTGATGCATAAGCTATATTATTGTAAAGTTTCATCAAAATCCGTTCAGTAGTTTTTGCGTGAAAGAGTAACAAACATCCATACAGACAAACTTTCGCATATATAATAGTAGTAAGATTTGAAGAAAAAAAAAAACCTCCCGGTCTGCGGGTCGAAAAAGTTGAGAAACACAGCTCATATAAGGATTGATTCTCGTGGGCCCGCCAGAGCACTCATAATCTTTAACAATATTCTAAACAATAATTGAAAACATGGAAAGGAAGAAAATTGCAAAAGAACTACTCTGCAGTGGGCAGGTAAACGGCAGTATCTGCAGAAATGAGTTTTTGAGATACTTGAAGAAATGTGTTTTGGATTTAATACTAGCAATAGGCAAATATTCGAATTTGGCATTTTTTAGCGCTTTTTTTCAGTAGAAATCAAACAAGCAAACTTGTATAAATAAGCAAACATTCAATAGATAGCAAAAATGAAAAAAAAAAAAAAAGAAAAAGTTGCTGTTACTGCAAATACTTTCCCATGTCCGTATTATTATCATTACTTGATGCTTATTTCATTAATGCAAAGTTTGCATCGTTTTGCCAGAATCAATTTCTGAAAAATGGCCTCAAATTTGTGACATTGTGACTAATCATAGTTTTCGGTGTGTAACGTTGAACAAATCAACGGGTCGTGGGAGTCAGTTTCGAGAGCTGCGTGTGACCCACAGGCCATAGGTTGGACACCACTTAGAGGTTTAAAAAAAAGAAAAAAAAATCGGTCACACAGGCGACACCGCCACACTCTCAGACAGACAGACATTTTCCAAAAGTGATAAAAATGGGCTCAGCACACCTCAAAAATGCAACTCCTTCGAAATTCGAAAATTTTCTCGAATCCAATACTTTCTTCTATAAGGTTTAGAAGAAAGTAAAAATATGGGGAGGACCTTATTGGTCTGCATGGCTTTATTTGGTGCAAACACCTTCTGCCCATGATGCAACCATCCACGAGTCTAGTGGTTTCTCTGCATTGACACTGCACTGGTAGTGAAACACGTTTTACAGAGTTCATTCGCTGCAGGGGAGCTACTAAACTGCGTATCGCTGGGGTCCTCAAACTGGGAGCTGCGGCACCCTGGGGTGCCGCAAGAATAGGCGAGGGGTGCCACGAAGTGTCCGACTTATGTAGCAATTCTCTACATTGATTGGAAAGCATTATTAAGGAAATATATCTTCAATACAGCAACAACTTTGACTTTACTGGAGTAAGAAACTCTACATACAAGTTTTGTTTGCCAAATGTTAGATATGTGAATGTTTCGTAATGCTGCAGACATCAAATCTTAAGACCAATTCTTCTGTCCCTCGCTGTAACATGTCGGGATCAATGGTCGTTATTTTTTCAACAAGATGGGACATCCTCCATTATCTGACAGATGTTCCCCGATTTTCTCAATTACGAGCTTGAAAGTCTTTGAATTTGACGAGGTTCTGATGACGACAATCCGTGTGCACCGTGCTCCCGGGACCTAACTCCAAGTGATTTTTTTTATGGTGTTGCATCAGGGGTCGTGAGTTCGTGTCCCATGGACCACGTGATTTGCAAGATTTCAGCCAAAAGATCACAACCGTATTTTCTACTATTGAACGTGACATGTTATAGCGAGTGAAACAAAAAATAGATTTTAGACTTGATATCTGCCGCAATACGAGAGGGCCGCCTGAGATAGACTCAGGGGCGGGCCGATGCGCCCTCAAGCCTGAACACCTTTTTTTAAGTTGTTGTTTTTTTAAATTTATTTATTTATTTACTTTTTTGGTGCAACTCCCTTTTTTTAAAACTCGTAAATCTGTGTACCATCGTTTTTTTTTTCTTTTTCATTTCTTTCATTGTTTTTTTTTCACCTTTTTTTTATTTACGTTTCTGAGTTCTTCTTGACGTGGCACAAAGTTAACCAACATGACTCTAAATGACTGCCAGGCCCGACGAGAGACCATGTCAGCCTAATCGGAAACTAGGGAGCCGGGCCTTGGGGGAGGGGGACGGTGACACTGACGCAAAAAAAAGAAAGAAAAAGGGGGGGACTCCGAATAAGAGAAAGCGTAAAGATTAAGTGAAATTTACTCTTTTGGTTTTTCCTGTTGTGGCACTTAAAATAGTTTATTGTTTTCTACTAAACAGTTTTGATTTTTTTTCTCCCCCCCCCTTTTTTCTTTTTCCCCTTTTCTCCCCCCCCCCTTTTTTGTTCATTCTCGTTTTTTATTTTCTCTTTCTACCTCTTTTTTTTCTTTTTTGGGAGGGGGTTCGGCGTTCATCAATAGATCTATTTCAAACAAATCTAAGAAAGTTCTTCTGCCTTTATATAGGAGTTTAGTAAGACCTCATTTGGAGTATGCTGTTCAGTTTTGGTCGCCTTATCTGAAGAAAGATATTTTTGTATTGGAAAGGGTTCAAAGAAGGGTAACTAAATTAGTAAGGGGACTCTCAGATTTAGATTATGATACCAGACTTAATAGGCTTAACATGTATAGCCTGGAGCAAAGGAGAGTCAGAGGGGACATGATTCAGTTATTTAAATTTATCAAAATGAAAGATGTAAATGGATTAAATTTTTGCGGGGAAAGCAGGAGAAGGGGTCATTGTTTTAAGCTGTTTAAATCTCAGGCAAACTTGGAAATTAGGAAAAACTACTATTTAGCAGGGTCGTGGGCACTTGGAATAGCTTACCGGAAGAGGCGGTAATGAGCAAGGGGGTGGATAGCTTTAAGAGGGCCATTGATTTTCATTGGGGACTAATTAATTGACTAGGACCAGCCTAGCTGGGCCCAGAGCCTGTTGCTGGTCGTCACATTTGTATTTGTATAACTGACAAGAGGCTAGCCTTCGCTCTCTGCGGCCCTGATGTTTTTCAAGCATGTAATCAGTTCCCCACTAAGGCGTGAGAGAACTGAAATCCCATTTTCAAAAAAGAATTCTACTCTAACACACAACCCACACGCACGTGCCGATGCAAGCAGATCCTCGTGGATTCACCGGCCGTTCTCAGGCCTATTGAATGCCGAAGGGGAGGACAGAATAATGCATTTCCTCTTTCAAATCGATATTTTTTGTTTTGTTTTTGTTTCCATCCTTTTAAAGACTTAAATTGCAAAATTTAAAACTGCTGTTTGCTATGGGGCAAAGTGAAATAGTAGCTCATCGGAAATATGGTTTGAAAAATTATTGTACGTAAAGAGAAAACAGTTTTATAACAAGACTTTGATTAGAGTTGTTTTTAATCTCTGGCAGAAATTTTGTACCTTTAAATAAAACTAGAAAATTTCCATTTAGTCCCTCACATGGGACAAAGTGATAGTTGGAATAATTTTCTAATGAAATTTTGCATACAGTGAAACCCCGATTTTACGTTTTTCTCATGACTGGGTTTTAAAAAATTGTAAAATACGGGAAATACATAGAACGCAAAAACCATATAGAATAAAAATGATTGTAAAGGTATAATTTAAAAGGTATGATATCTGTATTTTAAGAAAGAACATTTATTATACATAGCATTTTATATCATTTTAATACCTTTTATTACGAATCCGGGCGTTAGGTTAAAAATAATCCGTAGTAATGAATTGTTTTTTAGTCACTGAGTTTAAAGTGCAGTATCTTCCAGAATTGAAATACTTTACAAGTTTTTTTCTCTTGTCTTTATAAGAAAGAAAATAGTTTTTCACTATTTGTATTGCAAGCTTTTTAATGCGATATTGAAAGAAGGGACAGGCTGTGCTTCCGGTTCTTCTTGTTCATCTTCATTGGCGGACGAAAAATCCATAAGGTCGGCTACAGATGGAGCAGTAGCATTCCTGCTTTTATGGATTTACTAGCAAAAGCGTTGATTAGCTCTAAAAAAGCACAAAAGAGACATATTGCTTATTTTAGATCGTTTTTGTTTATTATTTCCCACGAAAAACGTGCGGAAATTTCATAAATAACAAATTTTCTATCCGGGTTAAATTAACATTATTAGTATGCTGAATAACTGGGACCTGGTGAAAAAGAACGTGAAATGCGGGGAAAACGTAGATTCGGGGGATGTAAAGTGGGGGTTTCATTGCATTTGATTGTTACAAAATACTTTTCTTCAAATGAATGAGTAAGTAAAGAAGCAATAACCGAACGCATATATTAATTAATTAATTACTGAGTAAATGAATGAGTGAATCAAGTAGCGAATTATGAATAAACTAGCTGCGTGCCCGGCGTTGCACGGGCTACCTAAAAAATGTAAGAGCAGTCCAGTTGATGCTTTTGTAGTACACTGACACTAGTTTCTAACACGTTAAGGAATAAATAAATGCGCGTAAAGCAAGGTTTGCAAAACACCAGTAAAACATATTTTTGCCAAAACACCTCATCAACGTTAATAATCGTTATCAATGATACAAGTTATGAGTACATTTTCAGTCAGCACAAAAGGGGAAAATATATGCATTATCAACTATAATCTTTACTCACGTTAAACTGAATTACATCTGATAGACTATATCGGAAATATTTATGCACAATAACAATCCGCTTTTTACATAAAATAGTCTACTACCCGGCGTTGCCCGGGTGTTTATTAATGCAACATACCACTCAGATAAATATTTGGATGGATTCTATCCACATGGTCGTACAAGAATTACATCAATCCGTTTTCCAGGTACAAACCCTCAAAGAACTCAAATAACTTGTAAATCACTCATTTACTTTACGACGTGCACGGTCCTCCTCGAAAATGAAAGTTATGTCATGTGACGCGTATTTAACAATCAGGCTTGAACAAAAAAAAAAAAAACAGCAAAATTTTGCTGCAGATTACGGCAAAATAATCGAAAAGTAAACAACTTAAACACCCTAATTACAGGAAAAGCCTCAAAACAAAAACAAGAATTTTACCTGTTCATATTCGAGAAAAAGAAATGGCAACAGATCTTTCATCTCAATGATTTTCTTCACGCTGTAAATTTTAATAAAAGCGTTCATCCGGAAAGTTGAGTTGAAGCACTGAATAATAATTTGAATGGAGGAAAGCCTTCGAAAAATATGGATTTTATTTTGAAATCTAAGAGTCATAATTAATAATTTTTAATTGATATCTCCGCTAATTATTATCGGAGGATTATGTTAAATAGCCAAACATGAAGACGGGAAGATGACGAATCCATCGATACCTGGTTCGATGGTCAGTTCACTGTCGTTCGGGAGAAGAAGCTTGGACATAGATAGATAGATAGATACTCAGATTTTATATGTATAAGATCCTCATAGATATATAATAGCCGATGATCAAGTAACGCGCGTGTTTCAACAATGAAACTCACGCCACGACATGATAATTTGATAATGTGTTTTGGTAATGTTTAACATGCAGGGAAAGGCTTTATTGTGGCAAGGCTGAACTGGATCCGGTAATTTAACTGTTTTACTGGTAGGACTGTGTCATCTCAGAGGAATGAAGAATCAGGGCATGTGTGTTAATTAAATAAACTAAAGTGAAAAAAAGAATGAAATTAATTTGAATTCTGAAATTTTGAATTCAAATTATTTTTTTCGCAACCACGACAGGACCCTCCTCATTGGGCTTATTGTTTCTAGAAACGACTCCTGTCCCCCCAAGCCCTTCCTCCTGGGGGTTACGTGTGTATAGTTGGGTATGTGTGTGCAGGCGCACGTGCGTGCATGTGTAGGCTTGTGTGTGTGCGTAGACTTGTGTGTATGCACTTAGGCGTGTGTGTATGTGTGTAACGGCTTGTGTGTGGGAGTGTGTATGTGCGTAACAATGCGTGTGTGTAGGACATGGACGCCACTGACCAGGAGAAGTGGCTACCGGGGGACAGTGTTCAGGACCGGAGGCCGGTGGTGCTGCAGAGGCCCCTGGTCCAAGCTGAAAAAGGAACCACAACGCCAAGGACCGTCAAATGAGAACAATAAGCAATCGTAATTGCTCAAAAAAAATATTAATATATGAACTTTTTTTTGTGGTAATATTTAGAACGACTGCTGATGTTGAGAACTCTCAACTTTTGAGGTTGAGCTCTTCTATCACTCATCAGATATACAGGGAAATACCAGTTTCTAGGGGGAAGTGGATGCATTTGTTAGCTCTTAGAGATGCCAGCTTCATCTTCACAAGTTTTACTCATGTTATATTAATATTTTTTCTTCACTTTAATTTATCTAATTAAAATGCCCTGATGGTTCTGAATGCCTGATTTCATTTATTATTTTATTTTTGACAGTAGAGAACACCTTTGGTAAATTTTTGTGCACTTTAAAAGTACACTTTTGATCATCTCTAACTTGAATATAACTCCAAACCCCCACCAATTTTATTGCATAAGTTTGTACCATTTTCAATCTAGTTTCCGAGAATATATTGGGTTTTGGAAGTTTTGGAGGGCTAAAAATGCTATTTAGCATTTTCTGAGCACAAGTCAATGCCCGAAATTGAACTCAATTTTGCTGTTCAAAGATTTTTCTTTAGTTATTTTAACTGATTTAAATCTTAAATCTAATTATAAATTTGACTTAGCAGTACATTACCGATCAAAATGCAAAAACAATTAACTCTGTATCTCGAAAATTAAATATTTTATAGTGAAAACTGCATATGTATGTACGGTTGTTGGATATGCGATTTTTGCTAAACGACAAGTTTTTGGGAAAATTTTAAAGTGCTGCCATTCAAAAAGTAATTGTCATATTAAGATAAAAAATTCCAGTTATTCTTATATCCATGTATTGAACAGCCTCACGAAGTTTCATCAAGATCTGAGAACCTCGGTTGTCAAATTACGTTTTTGCTCGATGATTTGACATGCAATCACTCCGCTACAATATGTGTGGGGCGAGGTACTTCACATAATGGTCTTTTCTGCCGCATGGACAGAGACGGATCCAGCTTCTGGTTTCTTAGAGGATCATTGTCAGAAAGGAAGGGGCCAAAGTGTAATTTTGTGCTCAATTAGGGGGTCTGGGGCGATTTTGTTTTGAAATATAGGCCCCAAAAATACAGGTTTGGGCAATATTTGGTCTCTCTAGGGGGATCACTCTGGATCCAAGCCTGCTCATGGATGCTACTCCTGAGTTGGTTTCTGAGTCCTTCTTGACGTTGCGCAAAGCAGGGGGTTCCCAGAGGAGGGGATTATAGAGCAAGTTGAGCCATCAAAATTGAGGGGGGGGGGGATTTTTAAATTTTTTTATTTAATTATTTGAATTTATTGATGTATCCTTATATATTATTTCTGTAGCCTGTTTTCTGTTTCTACGCGAGATCTTCCTCAAATCTTGATCGATTTCTTTGATTTAATCCTCATTTTAAAGCTTATTGTTTAGGCTACTGACAAAAAATAGACCCAAAGTCTAAAAATTATTTTTTCTGTTTAAAAAAAACTGTTTTAAAGCACCGGACTGAAGTTTTCGATTAAATTTATAAGTTGAACTTGCTCCGTGATCGGCAGAGCAGAATTGCTTGATTGGCAGAGCGTTCGACTGGTAACCAGAAGAACGAGTGTTCGGGCCCCTTCCCGGATGATCTGCATCGAAAAATTAGACAAATATCATGCATTACATGGACACTTATAAAAAATAAATAACACTAGTGAGGAAAAAAAGACAAATGAGATAGGAACGCTCATTGCTATTACGAAAAGTTGATGCAACCTGTAGCTCAATTAATTCTTAGTTATAAAATTTTTTGTTTTGTTTTTAAAGCTTTGGCTCCAGTCAGAAAAATAAAGCATGATGTAAGCGAAAATATAAGTATCAGGTTTAAGATTTCAGACAACAATGGAATAATTTCTGTTCAGATAAAAATCGTATACTAAAATGTAGATCTTCTAATGACAGTTTTTGACTCTTTGGACAAAAAAAAAAAAAAAATACTACCCCAAATTAAATTACGCTTTTCATTTAGTTGACCTATGAATATTTATTAGAATACGAAGTAAAACATTAAAATTACTAACAACTTGATGGGTAAAATATCATTTTTTTCTTCTTTCGGCAAAAAACAGCCACTCACATTTTTACTACATTCGAAAAGCTGCGCTTAAAAAACGAACATAGTTCAACTGATTTTGTATTTTAACCGATGATGAACACGTGCTGCCATCTAAGCCATAACGGTTCAAGCAGCCTGAGATAACAAATTGTATAAATTTTCAAAAAAACAAAAACACTTCTCTTCAATGTCTTATCTTATATACTATTTCTGTGGATTATTTTTCTGTTGATATTTTATTTCTGTAATCTGTTTTTTGTTCCTACGTGAGACCTTCCTCAATTCTCGATCGATTTCTTTGATTTACCCCTCATTTTAAAGCTTATCGAGCCGGCTAATGACAAAAATCAGACCTACGGTCGAGAAATCAATTTTTCGGAAACGCCCCTTGCTCTTGCATAACCTTGATGCGGCCTGTAGTTCTTATGCAGATTTTTTTTATTATTCGAAATTCTAATACAATTTCCAATTTCTTGCACCACATTCGGCGAAAAAAAAAATGTCACTTTTTTTTTTTTTTTTTTTTAACAGAGCTCAAAAGCAGTAGGCTTCGTTGTTCGGTTTTATTGATTTTTTTTTTTTTTTTGGTAGAGCGTTCGGCTGTAAATTAGATGAACTTCGGGTCCGCCATTATAGCTAATTTATATTAATATTACGCATTACAGATTAATATTACGCATTACATGTATAGTGCAGCTCTGGTTAGTTGATCTGTGACCTTTACTATGTTTTATTCTGTATATATTTTATTTTATGTATTTATTTAGTTTGTGTGTGTATGCCATTGGCGTAGCGAAGAACTTTTCTGATAAAATAATAATTGAAAAAATTAAAAATGAATAATAAAAATGTATTTAAAAAATAAATTAAATAAAAAAGGAGAACTAAAAATAATAAAAGATTTTGGGAGCAATTTTTTGGGGGGAATTTGCGCCATTGAACTTGGGGGGGGGGAATGGATACCCCTGGCACAAAGTTAACTAACATGACTCTAAATGGCTGCACTGTGAAGTTTTTCAAGCATGTAATCAGTTTCCCCACTAAGGCGTGAGAGAACTTAAATCCCATTTTCGAAAATAATTCCACTTTAACACACACACGCACGCACGCGCCGATGCAAACAGATCCCCGTGGATTCACCGGCCATTTCTCCATTCTCAAGCCTATCGAATGCCGAAGAGGAGGACAGAATAATCCATCTCCTCTCTCAAATCGATTTGGGGGGGGGGGGGGTTCCATCCTTTTAAAGATTAAAATTGCTATTTTGAAACTGCAGTTTCATATTGGGCAAAGTGAAATTGTCGAGATAACTCACATTTTTCAAAATGAACTTACCGAAAATTGGATTTGAAAAATGATTGTACCTCAAGAGAAAACAATTGTGTAACAAAACTTTCGTTGAAATTCTGTACCTCAGAGCCAGAAGGACGTAAGTCACATTATGGTTATTTCGCAGGAGAGAGGAAAAATTTTTTCCTGGCGCACGCAAAAGAAGGGACGCGCGCTTTTTTTAACCCTAGTAAAAAATTGAAAAAGAATTACGTTCACATGGCTTGATGCAGAATAGGCTTCTACTACACTAATAAACGGAAAACTGCAATTTTTGGACTTATGTCTGTCTTTCTCTGAGGTACAGAATTGTTTTCTATCTTTGACAGCAAATTTGTACCTTCAAATAAAACTAGAAAATGTTCATTTTGCCCCTCACATAGGATAAAGAGGTAATTGGAATAATTTTCAAATGAAATTTTGTATGCAATGAAACCCCGATTTTACGCTTTTCAAGGGAATGGGTTAAAAAAAAAACGGGAAATACGGGAAATACATGGAAAGCAGAAACCAAATTAAAAAAAATAAGGGTAGTAAAAATGACCCTTTAAAAAGGTATAATGTCTATATTTTACGAAAAGAACATTATTATGCATATCCTTTTAGATCATTTTAATGCATTTTGTTGCAAGTCCGGGTGTTTAGGTTGAAATAAGGCTCCTATATAAGGGGAGCTGACTTATCCGACATTTTGGTTCCAAAATTATCGGGTGAAAAAAATAAACATTTGTACAAAAGCCTCATTGCAGAAAACTGGTGTCCAAACTTTAGGTGTGTTGCCCGATTGATGTTTGATTATTTTATTCTGTGGATGAATACAATTTAATTAATACAAATTAAAAACAAATGAGGTATGAAAATGAGGTTTATTACCGTAAACATTTCCCGATACATTTTAGCTGAATTTGTAAACGAAGTTATCTTTCAAAATTTACCTAAAGTGACATTTTACTCAACTTATCATCAATTATTTTACGACTTAGCAACCAGCGAATATTATAACGTATTTATAAATACTAGAAACGAGGTTGGATCCAATTCTGTCTTGGAACCAAAATGTCGGATAAGTCAGCCTGTCTTTTTCAAGGGGCTCTAGGTTGAAAATACTCCGTAATAGTGAATTGTTTTTTAGTCATTGAATTCAAAGTAAGTGCAACATCTTCCATGATTGAAATATTTTGCAAGTTTTCCTTTCCCTGGTCTTTAGGGGCTATTCATTAATTACGCAAGGGTCCCGAGGGGGAGGGGAGTAGAAAAATCTCTGCATACCCTTACTTGGGGGGGGGGGGGTCAGAACCATTCTCACGTAATACTTTCCAAGTCGATATTTTACATTAGAAATCGCGCGGTCACGTAATTTGGCAGGCAGGGATCATATTTCATTCACTTCTGGAAGGTAAAAAACGTACTAGGATAAGTTGTTTTTTACTTGTTTTTCAAGGACTGAATAGTGTAAAATATAATAAAAAGAATTTCACTGTGTATGGCATGTCTTATTTTTAATCAGTACCGCATCATATCGTCGCCTCAAGCAACAGTAGGATATCTTAGTGTTATTTCTGGGATTACAGTCGACTCCCGCTACAACGCGATTCGACTTACGCGAAATGGCTATAACGCGAATTTTTCACGAGTAGCGAATTTTTGAGTTAACGCGAATTTTTCGTCCACAACACGATTTTTTTTTTTTTTTGGTAGGAAGTATCGGCTTCGTTATTGGCTCCTAAATATTGATTTCGTTAATGTTATTACATCCCTTTGAGCATCACTGACAGTGTGCTAGCGAAAGTTCCCACACCAAACTAATCTAAAATTGATGAAATATAATGGCACCTTAGTGGTACCTTCATGTAAAGTTTGTGAAGATGGGAAGAAGGAGTTTCTAATAAAGAAAAGGGGGGAGGGCTAAGATTCTCGATATGCTTGAACAACTACAAAAAAAAAAAAAAAAAACCGTCGACGGTAGCACGACAGTAAGTGTATGTGAATCTTCCATCTGTACAGTTAAAAATTAAAACAAAAAGGTAAGGTATCCGTAAAAGTGCAGAACTTAGTTTCAATACTGTAGCTTGTAGAGCAGTCTAGCAGAGTAAATATTAAAATGGAAGCTGCTGTTGTATTGTGGATTAAATAGATCAGGAAGAGGGGCTGTTGCCACAAATTGAAACGTTACAAAAGAAAAGACAGAACAACCGTTTTTTTTTTTTTTTTAATGTATTAGATAAGAATAACAATCTTATCATGGAGCATAAATCATCATTTTTTAATTCATAAATATTGTTCTGTATTTACTTTACATCCCTATTATAGTGCAGCATTTTATTATTACTACATACTATGCGCACCGTGTTGTTTCATTTTATGCCTTTCCCTCCCATTGATCATTCTTTTTTGCTTCTTGTATTTCATGTTGAACAGTTTTTTTATTTTTTAAATACAGTAAAAGTTCAATTATTTATGCAGGAAACTGTGGTGTATAGTTGAGGAATGCTTTAAAGCAGTTTGAGGTGTGTTTATAAGTGTCTAAAAGAATTTGGTATGCATCTAAAAAATTTGTATGCATACGTTTTTCCACAACGCGAAATTTCGACTTACGCGAGGAGTCTTGGAACGCATCTCTCGCGTAAGTCGGTACTCGACAGTAGATGTCTTAGTGTTGCTTTGAGGCGACGATATACAAAAAATATTTGCCGAAAAAACATTCCTTCTAGATTCCTTTTAGAAAATATTTCTTTACAGAAAAAGGTTTTAAAAAAAGCATTAGTGAATTTAATAACGATTTCAGTGATGTAAGATTTGTTATTTTATTATTTTGAAAAACGAAATGGAATCTTACGTTAGATGAGGGAGGGGGTGAAAATCTTACTTATCCTTAAATAGGGCGAGGGGGGGGGTCAAAAATTGCCAAAATCATCCTTACGTAATTAATGAATGGCCCCTTATGAGAAAGCATATAGTCTTTCACTATTTGTATTGTAGGCTGTTTAGTGCAATATTGAAAGAAGGGACAGGCTGTGCTTCCGATTCTTCTTGTTCATCTTCAGTGTCGAACGAAAAGTCCATAAGGTCGGCTACGGATGGGGCAGTAGCATTTCTCCTTTAATATATGTACTTGCAACAGCGTTGATTTGCTTTAAAAAAGCACAAAAGGAAACTTATTGCTTATTTTAGAACTTTTTTTTTACTCCCCTCGGAAAACAAAAAAATGCGGGAAATTCATAAATAACAAACTTTTTATCTGGGTTAAAGAAACGTTATTAGTGTAAGGAATAACGGATACCTGATGAAAAAAATCGCGAAATGCGGGGGAAATGTAGATTCGGGGGGTCGTAAAATCGGGGTTTCACTGCATTTGATTATCTTTACTAATAATAAAGCTGAAAGTCTCTCTGTCTGGAGGATGTCTGGATGTCTGTGACGCGCATAGCGCCTAAACCGTTCTGCCGATTTTCATGAACTTTGGCACAAAGTTAGTATGTAGCAGGGGGTGTGCACCTCGAAGCGATTTTTCGAAAATTCGATGTGGTTCTTTTTCTATTCCAATTTTAAGCCCATTTTTCACAGATATTTAATAAAATGGGAAATAATTTGTTCTTAAAATTTTCTTTATTTATCTTTCTTTTCTTTACTTCTTTATCTTTCTTCTTTTCTTTTCTTTTTAAATAACAAACCTGAAAGTCTCTCTGTATGGATGTTTGGATCTCTGTGACGCGCATAGCGCCTAGACCGTTCGGCCAATTTTCATGAAATTTGGCACAGGGTTAGTTTGTAGCATGGGGGTGTGCACCTCGAAGCGATTTTTCAAAAATTCGATGTGGTTCTTTCTCTATTTCAATTTTAAGAACAAAAATATCACAAGATGGAAGAGTAAATTCCGAAATTATCATAACGTGGAACCGTAACATGGGCACAAGCCAATTGGCGAGAAAATTTACCATATATTATTTGTAAATACAGGCGAACCAAAAGACCTTTTAATTTTTCTATTACGGGCGAAGCCTTGCGGATACCACTAGTTACAAATATTTTTCTTCAAATGAATGTGTGAGTAGAGAAACAATAACCGAATACATAAATAAATCAATTAATTAACTAATTATTAAGTAAATGAATGCGTGATGTAGAAACTGTATGAGAAATTAAGTGAATGAATGAACAAACTAGTAGAAGAATAAATGTAAATAAGTTAATGAATTAGTACGTAAATCTGTAGGTATTAAAAATGGTTGTAGTATGTTCCTTATAGAAATTCACGGTTTATGTCGCATCGTTTCGAAGTTTGACACAGAAGGTCCTTTCCAGTGGTGTTCCCATAGCCTATACTCCACATACGCCGTATACCCTCAAGCTTCAAAAAATTTCATATAATGACATAATTACATGGAAAGGCTAATATCCGGTTTATAGCCGGAAATGGACCTATCTATTAGTTTATAGGATCGTTAGTTGGTTTGTTACAGATTTCAACTTTTGCCTCTCTATTATTTAGCCTTAGTTTTGTAAAAATGAAAATTTGCTCTCAGCAACATTTTTTTAAATCTTAAGTATATTTGATGTATATTCTCACGGCAAAAATTAATTGATTTATTTATTCACAACAAAGTTTTGAGCTTACCCTTTTGCTTTTACGTTCCTGAACGAAATGAAAATATTTTCTTTTCTTTTTGTTGTTTCCGTGGTAATTATTTTTGTTTTCCCTTATTTTCTTTTAGAGAATGCAATAAATGAATAGGGCACTAGTGACATTATGAAACGCGTGCATCAAAATCCCGTCGTTATTTTCCCTTCTCCCCTGCTATATTCATTCAGATGGAATAGTCTTTACTTGGCAGATTGCCAAATTACATACAATCCGCGGTCAAACAGTACACTTATTGTGCGTGATGGATTACTGGGAGTACACGCTCAGAAAAATAGAAGGGAACATCACTGGTCCTTTCATGCTCAGGCATTCATAGGCGGTTTATTCGTAAACTAGTGGTAACCGCACGGCTTTGCCCGTAATAGAAAAATTAAAAGTTCTTTTGGTTCGCATGTATATTTACAAATAATGTATGATGAATCTTCTCGCCAATCGGCTTGTACCCATGTTACGGTTCCACGATATGATAATTTCGTATCTCGCCAATTGGCTTGTGCCCATGTTACGGTTCCACGTTATGATAATTTCGCAATTTACTCGTCCATCTTATGATATTTTTGTTCTTAAAATTGGAATAGAAAAAGAACCACATCGAATTTTCGAAAAATCGCCCCCATGCTACAAACTAACTTTGTGCCAAGTTTCATGAAAATCGTCCGAACGGTCTAGGCGTTATGCGCGTCACAGAGATCCAGACATCCTCCGGACAGAGAGACTTTCAGCTTTATTATTAGTAAAGAGTAAAGATAAAGATTACCGCCCAATAGATTCTATTGGGGCGGTAATTTACTGATTATACCATACCATGCCTTGCCTTCAACCCTCGAGCTGAGCCGAACCATTGCTTCGGTCACTCGTCTGGTCTGCGCTAATTCTATATTAGCTACCAATTTGTTTGGCACTCTTGGCTTCCTTAAGAGGTTTTCCATCTCCATCTCGGTCACTCTCCTATGCCGGGCTGATGAGTGCTAATAAGCACGAAACTGCAGTCCTCGGCTGGAAATGACTGAGCTGGCGGTGTATTTCATGTATTTCTGCTTTAGCCCTGGCTATTGGGCGGTAATTTACTGAATAGCTACCAGTTTGTTTGGCACTCTTGGCTTCCTTAAGAGGTTTTCCATCTCCATCTCGGTCACTCTCCTATGCCGGGCTGATGAGTGCTAATAAGCGCGAAACTGCAGTCCTCGGCTGGAAATGACTGAGCTGGCGGTGTATTTCATGTATTCATTGAAGGGTTTTCGCTTCTGCCCTAAAGGAAGGGGGAACCCCTACCTCCATAGGGTTCTTTTTTGCTCAAAATCCGTTTTGTGCCTATGAATAACTGACTAGATTTTTGGAATTCAAAAAAAAAATTAATTTGAATTTTGACATCTTTAATTCAAATTATGTTTTTCGCAATCACGAGTGTGTGTATGAAGGCGTGTGTGTTTGTGTGTGGGGGGTATGTGTGTTTGTGTGTAGGGTTATGTGTATGTGTGTGTAGGCATGTGTGTTTGTGTCTGTGTGCAGGCATGAATGTGTGGGTAGTTGTGTGCATGTTTTTGTGTGTGTATGTGTGGGTGTCTGTATGTATGCGTGTGTGTATGTGTTTGTATGTGTAGGTGTATATGTGTGTAGGTGTATGTGTGTGTATGTGTTTGTGTGTGTGTGTGCGTGCGTGTGTGTAGTTGTGTATGTATGCGCGTGTGTGTAGGACATGGATGCAACCTGGAGACGGCTTTCGCTATAGGAGCAGCATCGTGAGGAGCCGGTCGACGGTGATGGTGCGGAGGGTGGCGGTGGGAAAATAAAATGATAGGAACGTCAAACACAGACAAATGAGAACAATAAGCAATCGTGATTGCTCAATAAAGTAATAATAATAATTAAAACCCATCTAAATTAAAATTTTGAGTCATAAAAGTGCTGTTCTCTACACGTTGGGAGGAAATACATATTTATTTTTTTTTATAGCCTGATAGTTGAACATGCGCCCCTTGACGCAACTTTCATTTTCGAGTTAGACCGTGCAACACAAGGCAATACAGCTAGTGTGTATTAATGAATGGTACTAATAAGTTATTCACTTTGCTCGTTTACTTCGCCTCGTATGGCACTTGAAGAATTGTTGTAAACATTTAAAACCAAAACTCGCCTGATCTTTATCTTTTTCTTTACTAATAATAAAGCTGAAAGTTTGTGTCTCTGGATCTCTGTCTGGATGTTTGTTATGCGCATAGCGCCTAGACCGTTCGGCCGATTTTCACGAAATTTGGCACAAAATTAGTTCGTAGCATACAGGTGAGCAGCTCGAAGCGATTTTTCAAAAATTCCAATTTTGTTCTTTTCCTATTTCAATTTTAAGAACATTTTACCGATCAAATTTTCATAACGTGGACGAGCAAATTACCATGACGTGAAAGATTCTTTATATTTTTTTCATTTGCTTTTGTATTCTGAGGAAAGAAAATACTCTTACGTATTTGCGCATGCGTATTTTTTACAATATTTGTTAATGGTAAATATTTTGCGCTACATAATTAATGGATTATTAATTAATCCAATAACTAATGGATTTAATAATTGGATTTTTAATGTTTCTTCACTTTTTTTTTTATTTGCTTTTGTATTCGGAGGTAAGAAAATACTCTTACGTATTTGCGCATGCGTATTTTTTACAGTATTTGTTAATGGTAAATATTTTGCGCCACATAATTAATGGATTATTATATAATTCAATAACTAATGGATTTAATAATTGGGTTTTTAATGTTTCTTCTTCACTTTTTTTTTTTTTTTTTTTTTTGATTTGCTTTTGTATTCTGAGGTAAGAAACGTAATTGCGCATGCGTATTTTTTACAGTATTTGTTAATGGTAAATATTTTGCGCTACATATATCTCACTTTCGATTCCCTTCAAGTGGCTTTTCCTGCGTAAATGTTTGTTCGTCGTCAGCGTTTTGCAAAAACTTCCAACAAAGAGCGGAGTAAAATAATGATGTTTGCTCCCGTAACCCATCAATCCAAACAAACTTTTCCTTTCGCTTCGCAGGTGCAGTCGCTTCCACGATTACCATAACAAAAAAACACAGGGGTGCTGCGCTGGAGCACTTTGCGGTTAGCGGTTGACTTTTTGACCCCGTGAAGTATCGGTTTTTTCATCCTTCCCCCCTTCTTTGATCGGGCAAAAGAGGAACAAGAGGAAAGAAAGCGCGTAGGGTGGCAAAAAAATATGGAAAAAAAATAAAATCTCAGCAGATTTAGCTGATCATGCTTAAAAAGGGATTACCAGGAGGGAATTACATTATTCTAAAGAAGGAAGAATAAAGGAAGGAGGGGGGGTGTTTTCTAGAGTAGAGGTCGAAATTGAATGATTAATTTCGAGCGATTGATGCTTATAAACAAAGTTTGTTTGTCTGCGAATAGCATGCTTGTAACTATGAACACATTGAGGAAATGGTTTATTCTTACTATCAAGAAATTTGTTTTTTTGTTAAGATTGTAATATAAGAAAAAATAACTAAAAAAAATGATTTTGTTCTGACAAATTAAAATTTTTTGACATCAAGGATTGCAGTCAAGTTTTGAATCATTTCTTTCGTGAAACTTTATTTTATTCTCCTTTTCAAATTTTTATTTTGTGTAGTTGATTATTCCGTGGCTCTAAAATTATAATTTTTATCCGTTTCACTTTACCTTTTCAGATTTTTAATTCATGCTAAATATTCTATGAAAAGAACATTAAAAATCTTTTGTTTTTTAAAGCTATGCCATAATGTATGAAGAAATCATCAAAAAATAAGTTATCTATGCATTAAAAAATGTATGCTGAAGTAATATTTCAAATAAAAGATGTGTTAAAAAGTTAATGTATCGCAAAAGCCTTTTTATCTCAAAGCAAACAAAATGAAAAAGAAAAACAAATAATCTATAGGGTAAATCCGGAAGAGCTACCGCACCTAGAATAGGTGCCGCACCCTTTGAATTTCTTGTAATTATTTCTGGAAAGCAGCAGACGAGCAATATAGGTGCAAGACGAGATTTCTTTAACCATTATACTACAATAGCGTAAGTCCCAACTGTACATTTTTTTTTTTTTTTTTTTGGAATAAAGTGCATAATTTCTCTAGCGAAACTTTAAAAACACTTTGGCTAAAATAGTTTTTGCCCTCTGAATTTCTTAATCACGCCTGATTTCGAAGTCAAAACTAAGTCTAAGGTTTATACAAAATTCTGTAAACTACAACTTCATACTACAGAAGTAATTTTCAAACGTTGACTTTCTAAAAAAAATAGAAAAATGACAAACTTAGATGTTTTTATTTAACAGAGAGTACAATATTTATGGGGTGGATGGAAGCACCTAAATGGCACATCAAAAATAGCTGGGAAAGTGAAATTCATAAGTAGATGTTATTTGTAATCCTACGTATGACCGGAAAAGCCAGTTGAAACCAATTGCTTTGAATTTGTAGACCTGCTGGAGGGGAAAAAACAAGACTAGCAAGAGCTTCTGAAAAAAATTCACGGGACGGTAATGCTTTTTTCCAATTCTTTTTTTTTTTTTTCTTTCTTTCTTTAAAAAAAAGAACACTTGCATTTGCAAGGCGATTAAAAAGTGCTATTTTTTTACGGACCGATGAGGTTTTTTCCTCTTTTTTTCTTTGCGGAAAAAAAAAAAAAAACTACTCGGGGACAGTTAAACGCATGTAAAACAATTTTTGAGAACGGGTAAAGGTTTTATCCTTTTCTATTAAATAATAATAATAATAATAATAATAATAATAATAAAAATAATAATAATAATAATAAATGATTTAATAAATATATTTAAAAAAACTTTATTTCATGTTAAAGAAATGATATAAGAAATGTTTAAATGTTAAAAATAAGTAATTATTGTGATAATCTTTAAACATAAATGGCTACTTCTGTGTGTGTGTGTGTATGTATGTATGTCCGGGGTTATCTTCAAAACTACTGGACCGATTTTAACCGTTTTTTCACCATAGATAGCTACATTATCTGGGAGCAACTCAGGCTATAATTTATTAGGCTATAATTACTAAAAAACTTAGTTTAAAATCGTTATGATGGAAAACCGCAAATGTCATGTCATTTTCCCATTAAATGATTAAATATAAAACCCATTGTTACGAAAATTCGTTGCCTTACAACAGCAATATTAAAAGTAATCATAATGAAAATTTTGAATCAAGGCTTCTCCGAAGCAAACATGAGTTTAAAGTCATTTAAACATTTGGAAACTCTACTTTTTGCACACTTAGGGAAACATAGTAGAGAGCTTTTTTTTTTTCTATTTCTGTGTGTGTACTTTTTAATTAAATAAAGTGCACGGTTTTTTTAGTGATCTTTGTTTTTGTTAGTTCATATTTTGGAAATTCTTCAAATCGTGCTTTCGTTTCTAAATGAATACTCGTTCGTTCTTTATACTTATTGCTATTTTACTTTTATGGGTAAGGACGAAGCTCGATTTTCAATCACGTCAAAGAGGTGTGTTTTGAGTTCTTTCAGTTAAAACAGAAAACTAAGGAAAGTAGCGTTTGTGTCTCACAATTATTACTGACCCAGGCAACGCCAGGTATTTTTGCTAGTTATGCATAAGTAATAAATATTGCTGAAAATCATAAGAAACTACGTCAAGTAAAAGATGTCGTACAGGAAAATATTACTTTTATTATAATTGTGTTTTCTTTTTTTGACTAAGAAATTTTTTTTAACGTTAATGAGCAAACATCTCCGAGTATCGGTCAAATTTTTCTGCGGGCCGGTGCCGGTCCGCAGGACCACTGATTGAAAATCGCTGATTTCGATTGTTTGAATAATCCTGTATCCAAATTAAAACTATTTTCATTGTTCATTTGGCATAACCTGTCATCTAATTGATAATGTAACTAATGTCTAATTGTTTATGTGACGTAGCACAATATCCAATCTGAGTGAGTTAAGCTTTCACCTTTAAGAATTTCGGAAACAATGCTTCTAAACAACAGGGTTAAGCGTTCTTCACCCGAAGAGGGATTTTAAGCCACCCTTTGTACAGGGCGTGGGGGGGGGGAATTATTATGAAAAGCCCAGCCTCATTTATCGGAATCAAGTTATTAAACGCCATCCCCTCAAGCTGTCAATCAAATGACTACCGTGTCATATGAAAAATGGAGGGGGAAACGCGGTTGTTTAAATGAGTATAGCGCTGCATATGCTGTCCTTCACACAGTTCGGGCAATTTCCGAATTTTGCACGGGATATTAAACTCATTCAGCGAGTTTTTCACCTGTTTAGGATTATTTCGTGATTCATACGCTCACTTTCTTGTAATTTTCAGAATATTACAGATTATTTTATACAATATATGAAACGGCTTTGTTCAGATAACTTTATGTAGACGATGTAAGGTTTAAAGTTACGACTGTATCGAGTTGAACAAATCCAAGTATAAATTTTTTAAACCAATAATATGATTGTTTGCTTTTTTTTCATACCTAATTTGGTTATTTTTGCGACTTAAGTTTTTTCTTCTCTTTCTCATTTTCAAACATAACTTTTTGAAATTTTGAAAGAAAGGATTATTAAGAAGAAAAATTGAAAATCCATATATTGTTAAAAATCAATGTCTGGTATTTTATTTGCTATTAAATAGAAACTGGCAACAGATAAAAATTTGAAATCATTGCGTTTTATTTCCTTGTCGGCCAAGAATGAATTTTTTTATCAATCGCTTGAATAAAGGCTTAGCCGTTATTAAAATCTGCTTTAAAAAAACGTTATAATTTGAATTCTATAAAACATGGGAGTTCCAAACACATTCTATCAGACGCGGAAAAAAAATTATCTTTATTTTGGCATTAAATTCAAAATTATTTAACTATGTTTTCACTGCAAAAATCGCGAAAAGCCTTTTATAGATTTTTAATTAATATCTTCGTTAATTAATGTCATCCAAAGATGCAACCTAGTTAAGAACACACTCGATCAACTCTCCTTTCGAACAAAATTTTTTTTTTCGAAATCGGTTCATCCGTTTAGGCGCTAGAGTGCCACAGACAGACACACAGATACACAGACACGTCAAACAAAATGCTTAATTTTGCTTGTGGTTGATAATCTTCCAAATAAAATTTTTCTGCTTCATCGAAATTACCTCAATTTTAATGTGACTAAATTATTAAATCAGATGTAGAAACTTGATTTTTGCTCAAGTAAGTTTCGGATTTTTTCCTATTTTTAAAAAATAAGTAAACAAAATAATTATAGTAATTAAAAAATGTTTAAAATTTTAACAAAAGTGCATCAGTGATTGTGACACAAATTTTACTTGTATTATCAACTGAAGAAAATAAAATTATTTACCCAATTAATGCGTTATAACACCATTTAAAAGCATTAACGCCCTTGCTTCATTTTTGTTCACTGGTACTAACAACTGCTTAAAGTTAAGGCGATTCATTTTTTTTTATACATCCGTTTTCGCATAAGATGTAAATAATGTATCCTTTTCAAAATGCACAAGTTACAAAATAAGCAAATATTTACTTCCGTTTTCAAATCCTCGAATTTTCGTTCTTGTTTTAAATAAGAATGGAATTTTGCAATATAACAGAGTTAATAAGATAAAAATTTTGTGTGTGTTAGCTTTAGTCTTCAAGTTTTTCAGAAAAGTGATTAAAAAAATCAAAATTCGGTAAATTACTTCGTAATCAAAATACATTAGAGTAGAAGCAGTTGTTCCCAACCCTTCAGCTCATCACCCCTTTACAGATTTACTGACAGCTATCGTCGCCCCCCGCTCCCCCCTTCTTTCATGAAAAACACACATAAGTTTGCGCTAGTGAACATTGATATTTCTGAAAATATAAATGCCCAATTTTAATTTGAAATGATATGTATATAATGTAAAACAATTTTATCCAATCTGAAATTAAAAAATAAATGCCCAAATAAATCAAAATATTAATTTTTTTAGTTTATTTTTCCTATCTTGTAACTTCTTTTGTAGACAAAACGAATTGATAGTTATTTGAAGAAAAATACTTAACATGGTTCATTTTGACGTACTTTTCAAAAACAGAAGCAAATTTTTACTGAAATTTGCATTTTCTTTTTAAAATTGGACTGTGAGGGAATCAAAAAAAAACTGAAAATTTCAAAATTTATAGATTTAGCAATGAGTGACGATATACTTCCTTAAGGTTAAGCCGTGATGTAAGGAGGATACTTAGCTTAACTGAATCTTATTTTGTTTCTTTTTTATTTGGGATTCCTTGTCTGAACTCTTAGCTTCGTATGCGTTTTCAATATTTGCTGGCTTTTTATTGTTATTATTATTTTATTTTTTACTAGCAGTACCCTCAGGACTTTGCTCGTAGTTGAAAATTAAAAGGTTATTTGGTTCGCGTGTATATTTACAAATAATGGATGATGAATTTCTCGACAATTTGCGATGTTCATTTGCTCGCCCACGTTATGATAATTTGCTCGTCCATGTTATGATAATTTGCTCGTCCATGTTATGATAATTTGCTCGTCCATGTTATGATAATTTGCTCTGTAAAATGTTCTTAAAATTGAAATAGAAAGAGAACAAATTCAAATTTTCGAAAAATCGCTTCGAGGTGTGCGATCTAGTAGTCCCATGCTACAGACTAGTTTTGTGCCAAATTTCATGAAAATTGGCAGAACAGTCTAGGCGCTATGCGTGTCACAGATATCCAGACGTTCAGCTTTATTATAAGTAAAGAAATAAGTCATCTCCTTTTATTGCCCCTCAAGCTATTACCAACCCCTTGAGGAGACAAATCGTTTCTTTTGTAGTGGATGCCCCCCTCCCCCCAGGTTGGGAATTACTGGTTTGAAGTTACTACCTAAAAATGCAACAATCGTTCTTTGCACAATTGTAAGAGCTCTTGGACAAGTGCGTCCTTTACGGGGGGGAGGGGGGTCAGGGGATAGCCATTGCGCTTTCTTAAAGCTTCCTTTGAGAAATTAATGTATTTAGATATATCTGTACCTCAAGGCCAGACTAACGTAAGTCGCATAATTGCTACTTTTCAGTGGTTGAATAATCGGAAATCAAAGCAAGTCTAAGAGGTCTAGTCTCTGCCCATACGTAAATAGCATACGTTAATCGTGACGTCATCGCACGAGCACATCGTATCGGACGCTAGCAACTTACGCACTCACCGTACGTACGGTAACTGCGGTAGTCTCTGCCCAAAAATACCGGAAGTTCGTTAATATTCACTGGGATAACGAACGTACGGTAAGCATTAAACCACGCCTTTCTTCCTGTCCCTGTAAGCCAATGGAAAATTAGAATCGTTGACATGAGAACGCTCAGGAGACGAGGCTAGCCTCAGTTGTTTTGTTTTGATTCTCCTTTCGACGTCTGCTCTCAATCATAGAAAGATGGAAAAAAAATTTCTTGTTATTACTTACACCACTCGGGTACCCAAATCAGAAGAAAAGGGGCACAAAAGAAGAACCTTTTGACCTAAGAATCATAATGATAATAAAAAAAAGCATTTTTGTTGGAGTTTTTACCTTTTTTTTTTTTTTTTTTTTTTTTTTGGAGCATTCAGTAACAAATTCCTAAAATTTAAAATATCAACTAGCAAAGAAAACAAAGCAATGGAAGGTTCTAATTAAATTCATTTTTAATATTTCTTCATTGATTTGTCAATATGATAATGAAATTACAAAATATTCCTAATGTAGCGAAATATCATTCTTTGAAACATTATTTTGAATTGTTTTGTAAATTATCAAAATAGCTTTAACAGTATAATATTTTTTAAGAATTTGGCTCAAAGTACTTTTGTGCCAACTCTCAAATAAAAAAACAGGCATTTCTGGCACCATGGACATATTCACCGGGGGGGGGGGGCATTTGTCAATGGGGGGGGGAGTTTGAAAGTGTATACATCTTCTTCCAAGTACATTAAAAAAGAAAAATTACTGGTGTTGAGTTAATACTGCTATCATTTTAGAATTGCATTGCTTCCAAAATCTTGGGGGGGGGGGGGCTAAAAGACCAGTCCCCAAACTGTCCAAATTATGGCCCTGCCCAGGAGGACACTGAACTTTAATCTTTGGGAGGAAAAAAGTCTTCAATTATTTGCCGAATGGAATGCCACAAATATTGTCACTGAATGAGGATAATTTTACCTAATAAAACTCCTAATTTTGCTGAAGCGGCAAAAAAATTTATCGAATAAGGAAAATTTTGGGAGGTCACAACGACTTTGCATTGGGACTTTCCTCGGCCTGCCCTCCCCTTCCATGTTGAGATGGTGACACCCTTGTCTGGCTCTGATCTATAAATTTTAGGCCCCCCTGGCAAAAAATTAGCAGAGCCCCTAACTGGCTACTGGAGTTCTAAGCCACTGAAAGCCGGGGGCCCATTTAATATAGTGAGCCGCCCCGCGCTGCAGGTAAGTAGATCTGGAGCGGGGGCTAACTGAGCCCAGGCCCAAGGAGTTTAGAAACCCATCTCTCTTTAAATATCCAATGAATGAAATTTAATTTGTATTTATTAGGCTTTACATATGCAATTACGAAAAGAAAAATAATTGCTAAAATGTTTTTTCGTGAATTTCTTTCTATTTGTAATTTGAAAATTAAAACATCATTCAGAACAATTTGCATAACAGATTATCTAATAGTCGATAATATTAATTTCTGTGACTGCCTGTCCCTAACCGCATCTCCTTTGAACTGGAAATGTCTGCCAAGTCAATACTAGTACTGTTGAATACATCACACTCTAGGATTCCCCGTACCTACCATTTTTGTTCTAAACTGTTGGATGGGGACCTGAAGACAACTGTTTTTTGATCCAGGTCAGAAGACGAGTAATCTCTGGTCTAGCACTCCCAGAGGTATTAATTCTTTGAAGGACTTTGACTGCGACATATTTAACTTGCCCCAGTCACCATTAACAAACATGGAAGATCTTTGACCGGCTGGCATCGGACCTTGGACCCTTCGGGTAAGCAGGGGTCCTCCCCCAAGAGCAAAAGCACCCCCCAAAAAATACCTCTCAATTTTCTCCCCCCCCCCCCTTCCCTTAGAAATTCTATTGGCGCAGTCTGTACCATGACCCCTTCCAGGTGGGCACCCCTGAGTTAAGAGTCTGACACCTTACGAATCCTGCCAACACACCCCACCTTTGGATACGGGTTGTTAATCTCTGTATTTATTGCACCCTGACTCACCCCTCTGAACCTTGAGGGGCCAGATATCCAGTTATGTCTTGAGAATATCCAAGGATGTCATGATACCCTAAAAAGCATAAAATCTTTGAGGCGGATGGCAAATGGGTTGGCGTGCAAAGCGAGCAGGGGAGTCGGGCCCCCTAGTCTAAACTATTTATTTCTGTGTCTATCTTCTCCGAATTGGCCGTGTCTACCTGTACCACTGGACACAGGGCAAATAGGGGAAGCCATTTCCACTCTTTAACGCCCCTCTAAACCTTAAAATCATTAATAGTCACCTGCTGCAAGTGGCTTTGAGCGCCTACAGGTGGCAACCGGGGGTTGGCGAGCCAAACGAGCAGGGGGCAGAGCCTCTAAAATTCCATTACAACTATACTGCAGTTTGTACAGAATATGTTTTAATATTCCTTTTTATAATAAAATGACAGCTTAAATAAAGAAATTTGTTTGAAATCAGCCGAAGGTATACAAATAAAGTGCATATTGAAGAAACAACAACATGAACATTGATGTAAATGTGCATTTATTGGTTCCGCAACTGTGTAAAATTTTGTGATGTGTATTATGGGAATGATGATATGTATAGTGAAGAACAGGAATTCCAGATCCATCAATTGGGTGGTAAGGGAACCCTCTGAATCTTAGAAACAATCAAATTTGGCATTATTGTGTGTACGCAGTTTGTTTTCTTCCTATATAATCTATTGCACACAAATCTTTAGACCCCCCCCCCCCCCCATGGAAAATTGTGAAATGAGATCCTACTGTAGCTTAAGGGAGTCCTACGGAAGTATACATGTGTACCTGAGCTTACAGCTATTATGTGCAAAGTCTATGATGGCTGCTGAGTGATGAATTTGCTGCTTTGAGTGTTCAACAAAAAGAAGCAGAAATATTGGAATGCATCAAAAGACAAGTATTTCAGGAGCCTTATACAATGTGTTGAATAGTTTAGATGCAAAGTTTGTCAAACTTTTTTTCTGACCAAAATGTTCAGATTAACCTCACAGCAATGAAACATTGCTTTCTGTCAGCAATATTACCAGCTCATTTGCTCATTCATCATTATGGGATTACCAACTAATTTACCTCATCATTCGGCAAACACAACATCATTTTTAATTCCTAGTATTCATTTATATTTACTGATGGGAGTGAAGTAAAAGATCTTGCAGCTTGGCCCCAGAAACATTGTTGTTTATTTTATTTGTACAAATTAATATTATTCGACACGCAAATGGATCATATATCATACCTATAAATAAATAAAATTCTCAACCTGACCGTCTCAAATTTCATGAAAGTTTCAGAAGCCCTACTCTCTGACATCTTAAATGTAACAGTAAAACCCCTCCAAACGGCCACCTCACTGATGTGAACAATATTTTATTCTCCGATTTCAAAGAAAATAACATTGTTAACTCTCTGTCCTGCGGACATCTCTCTATTGCCGACAAAAAAATTGTCCCATTAGTGTCTGTATTAGAGGGGTTTTACTGTATATAATTTTTAAAAAACTTTCATACATGATTAGTAATTAATTTCTGAAAGTTGTTAAAAAGCACAGCACTTCTTTCTAACTTGCTGGCAGTGCGTAAAATTTTATAATTCAATCTTTATGAGAGCTACAGAGCTGTATTATAACTCACTTTGAAAAGAAAGACATGCACTTCAGTTGAATGTGTAACTTAAATACTTTTCGGAAAAAAATTCTCTTTCCCAAAATTTTCAAATTAAAAAAAAATTGAGAATAGTGTCATTTTATAAAAAAAGAGCATGATTTTTACTGTATTTTAGTGAATAGGGCCAAACATTTTCAGAGTGGGACTACAACAAAATTTTAAAAAGTACATAATTTTAAAATTATTGGAATAAAAAAATGTTTAACTTACAAATCAGAGATGAAAGATAATGCGCTATTGTACAGCTCTGTAGTTCAAAAAAAAAAAAAAAAAAACTTATAACTAGTGATGTGCTGGATCGTTAAAAGTTCAGATCTGCGGATAGGGATCACTAGTGTCTAGATCCGTGAGAACTACTTGTGGGTCAGTACACGCCAGAAACTGAAAGTAGATAAATTTTAAATCGTGGAGCAACAAAGAAATTGCTATTACTCGCAAGCATAAAGGTTTAACATTGAACTCAAAATTTTCTTTTATTGTGTAAACAAGATTATAACTCCTACTTGGAAATTCCTAACAAATATTCAACGGAGAAAATTTCATTCTTTCAACTAGTCCCAATATTTAAACGCACATATATAAGATCTCACTGTTCAAACTGCGAAAAACACTATGTTGGTTTTTAATTAATATCTTCATTAATTCATAGGTGTCCACCAAGGGAAGGTCAGACTACGGAATTGAAAATTTTAGGAAGGTTGTTTTCAAGGGTATTTTTCTCTGTTGTATTTGGGGAAGAGGTGGACACCCCTGGGTAATTAGTGTTACAAAGATGAGACCAAGCTAAGAACACAAAGGTCAAGTCACTTTTTGAGCGTAAAAAAGAATGAACAAAATCGTTTCATCTGTTTGGGAGCTACGATTCCACAAACACACACAAATATACATGTCAAACTTATTATCTCTTTCCTAATAGAGTCGGGGTTTAAAAATTAACTTTTTCAATTTCTGAAATGATACCTTATTTAACAAAATGAAAACACTTAACTTACATAGAATTTAAGAGTGTTTCATGCCTATCTATATTTAGAATTCAAATATGTGTTGAAATTTAAGAATATAAAAGATTTGTTTAAGATCTGGAAAAAACAGATAAGGATACACATCTTTATCTTCCCTCGGACATCCGGCATAACACTAGTCAGGATTTTTTTAAGCCAATTTTTTGTAAAAATTATCCTACAATATTTGTTGCAACTGTTCTGAGCCCACTCTGAACATTTGGGACGCATTCATTATAATACATTACAAAAAAAAAACCCTGAATTTTTGAGACACAATGTCAAATTTTAAAATTGTGAAAACATATTTTTATCTGAAATATTTGTGTTGTTACACATCAAAGTAAGGCATATGCAGTTTTCTTTAAAATGAGCTATTATGCAACTCTGAAGCTCCCATAGAACTTGAGTTAGGTATAACATTTCAAAACACTGCCGGGAAAATAGTGTTTAACAAACTCAGACATTAGTTACTGATCAATTGTGTAAGATAGATTTTTTTTTAAAGTTTATATACATTTGAGGTGTCAGAGAGTAGTAGGATTTTGCAAAGTTTCTTGAAAATCTGAAACGATCAGCTTGAGAATTTTGTTTATTTTATTGCTTGGTTTAAAATGGAATGACCCACTTACCTGTCGGAAAATAATTAATCTGTACAAACAAAATCAACAGCAAATTTCGTAGGGCCATGGTGCAAGATCTTTTACTTCACTCTTATCAATAAATATAAATGAACGCTAAGAATTAAAAATGATGTTGTGTTTGTAGAACAGTGACGAAGAATGTACTCGCAAATTAGCTGGTAACCCTATATACAGGAGGGAAAGCAATGTTTCACTTCTGTGGCGTTAATCACTTAACTTTTGATCTATTTATAAAGTTTGACAAACCTTGCATCAAAAATATCCAACGCGTGTGATGATTCGTCAATACTTTTCTTCCGATAAGTTCCAATAGTTCAGCAAGTTTCATAAAACTCATTGCGCGGCGAATACAGCAGCCATCTTTGTTTTGACTCTTAAACGTACGTACGAAAGGTTTACGCCAGAAAAATCATGGCGTTAATTTACCGTACGTTCGCGTTTTGGCAGCTGCCTTTTGCGTCCGGTAAGAAAGGGCAGAGACTAGCGAATTTTGTTGCGTACGTAAAAGTGACGTCACGGGTGGGCGTTGCATGCGTTAAATTTTTACGTATTGGGTAGAGACTAGGCCTCTAAGAGCATATGAGGCAGTGAGAAGCAAAGGGATGCAAGTAGCAAAATTAAAAATTTTTAGCTAACCAGTAGGCATGGTAGGTGAACCTCTCCTCTGTCTTGTGGCAAGAGATGGTTCTAGTAGCCCTGGTAGTTGCTGCTATACAGCATGATTTAGAAAAAAAAACAATGAAAGCCTACCTAGGATCTGATCTTTAAACGTGTTTTACTCGAAACTTAAAATAGTCCACTTACACCCCTTTGCTTCTCACTGCCTCAAATAGTCATTAGTGATTTTTGCATTAAAATATTTTTCCTTTTTATTAACACGATTTTATTAGCTTCACCTGTAAGTATGTATGTATGTATGTATGTATCTTGTAACGGAATCTTGCAGCTCAAATTTCGCCCACTTCCTGCGATCGGATTCTTTTAAAATTTGGCACGCGACTTCAGACCCGATGACAATGCAATATTCTATAATCAAATTAATTAATTAACTCTTTTAATTGTTAGTTTCCTCCAATTTCAATCAATGTTTTGTTATAAATCCAATCGAAAAATTTAAAAAAATACATTAAAAAATGCTCGCAAAAATTATTTAAAAATATCTACAAAAACCTTTAATTTTTCTGCATCAGATAAAATTTGTTCCAATGTTCCAAGGTAATTAGAACATGAAATATTATTGTTTTTAACTAATTTCATGCCAAAATTTAGGTGAGCCTTCAATTGGAAATTCATCGCTGATCAGACCATTGTTGAACAAAACTTTTATTCAAATGCATCTCAAATTTTCAAAGTAATGTAGATATGATTTCCGCACACATACATCGATGACTGAGATGGATTAGCTGAGTTAGACAATTACTCCACAGGCAAGTTTTTGGGCAAATTTCATAAATATAAAAGATTTTGAGCAATGTTGAAATGAATATTTTTTCGTAAAACAAGTTACACTAAAAAGAAGAAAATAAAATAATAGTTTAAAAAACTATAGAAACACGCTTTCGTAGCAAAATGAACTAAAAAGTGAAAAATAATCTTTGGATGATAGTAGTTGACCAATCACTTAATTTTAATGTAATACAAAAAATCGTGGGGGATTTCTTATCAGTTGTCTTGAATTTCTTCCATTTATTGCCCATGCAAATATGTAAATAGACAGCACCCCACGTTTTTTTTTTTGTATTACATTAAAATTAAGTGATTGGTCAACCACTATGATAGATAAAGGTCCAAAGATAATTTTTCACTTTTTAGTTCATTTTGCTACGAAAGCGTGTTTTTTTAGTTTTTTAATTTGATGCAAGACCAACTTTCTTGATTCTGAGAAAAACAATATTGTTTGAGATATTTTTCAACTAATAGTCTCACACCTTTTGTTATCCGTTCATGTGACGTTTCTTTCTGTTACTATGTGCCCTTTTTAATGTAATATTTTTCATGCTTGTTCTATCAGTTTAAGTATTCAAATAAGCATAAGTTAAGTTCAAATTCATCATTTTCAGGAGGTGGGTGTAACAAGTTCTTTTCCTTAAGGTTCTTTTTTTCTTCTTCTTTTGCAATTTATGAAATTCGCTCTTTTCTTCTTTTATTTTTTTACTAGTGGTACCCGCACGGCTTTGCCCGTAATAGAAAAACGAAAAGGTCTTTTGGTTCGTCTGTATATTTACAAATAATGTAAGGTGAATTTTCTCACCAATTGGCTTGTACCCATGTTGTGGTTCCACGTTATGATAATTTCGTGTCTCGCCAATTGGCTTGCGCCCATGTTACGGTTCCACCTTATGATAATTTCGTAATTTACTCGTCCATCTTATGATAATTTTTTTCTTAAAATTGGAATGGAAAAAGAACCACATCGAATTTTCGAAAAATCGCTTCGAGGTGCACACCCCCATGCTACAAACTAACTTTGTGCCAAATTTCATGAAAAGCGGCCGAACGGTCTAGGCTCTATGCGCGTCACAGAGATCCAGACAGAGAGACTTTCAGCTTTATTATTAGTAAAGATTTTTCAAGATATATCTGTTAAGGCAAAAATTTGGCTTCAAATTCTTCTCTGTGAACATGCAGAACCACACTCATGCAATACAACCCAGTGTATTTATTTTTAACCACAAAGAAGGGGGTTATAAGTTTGAAGTGTGTGTGTGTGTGCGTGTGTGTGTGTGTGTGTGTGTGTGTGTGTGTGTGTGTGTGTCTGTGGCACTCTAGCCTCTAAACGGGTGGACCGATTTTGAAAAAAAAATTGTTCGAAAAGAGAGTTGATCGAGAGTGTTATAAGCTAGGTTGCTTCTTCGGATGACATTAATTAACGAAGATATTAATTAAAAACCTCTAAAAGGTTTTTTGTGATTTTTGCACTGAAAACGAATTTAAAATTTTTAAGATTTAGGACCAAAATAAAGAGTATTTTTTTCTGCGTCTGATAGAATGTGTTTGGAAATTCCATGTTATATAGAATTAGAATTATAACGTTTTTTAAAGTAGATTTTAAATACGGCTAAGCCTTTATTCAAGCGATTGGTAACCGAATTCATCGTTGGCCGACGAGGAAATTAAAAGCAATGATTTAAAACTTTTATCTGTTGCCAGTTTCTATTTGTTAACAAATAAAATACTTGTCATTGATTTTTAATAGTATGAGGCTTTTTTTAAAGGATTTTCAATTTTCCCTCTTGATTCTACAGTTGCGACTCAGTCGGGGTTTTTTTTTTTATTTTTAATTTAAGACGATCTCTTATTAAAGCATAAAACGTCATTTGTTTAAATCAACCTAATACTTCGTAGTCGGATCAGTAACTTGTAATAAAAATGCTACCGTTATCTTTCTTGTCTTCTGTCAAATTCTCAAACCTCAAGTGATTATTGCACACGTTCTCTATCACAAGCACACTTGCCTATTTCAATTAACTGTTTACCGTAGCCACGTGCCCTCTCCAACATTTTAACTCTCCACTCCACTCTCTGTCGCGGAATCAAAAGAATCGAAATCTGATATAAACCGCGCGCACGTGACTCCTAACCACCCCCATCAACAACAACGACCCGGCTCCGCGGGGGAGTCTTGTCATCTCCACCCCTACAGCCATTATGGCAACACCTCCCCTTTTTCACAGAACCAAATCATGCCTAATCGGCTCTTGGTTCAAAGCTGTCACCGATCAGCAAGCAGTGGGGGGCATTTCGGGGGGTGTGAAATCCCCCCACCTAATAGGAAGCCGGGAAGTTATTGAGCAGAACTAATCCTTGCTCTTTTGTGCCGATTTGTGCCAGGGTAAGTCACAAACCTATGCGAGTCTTTTTTTGCTCAGAATGGCTTTTTAAATCGGTACCAGATTTGCAGAGGGCTTAGCATCGTTTCCCGACAGGGATTTTGATGTCTAAATTGAAATACTGCAACTAAAGATCGTGACGTCAGTAGTAACTCATCAGGCTCAGAATCGTTTCATGACTTTTTGAAATTAACTTCGTAATACATATACGCAGTATTTGCCAGACTTTATATTAAAACTAGTGGTACTCGCACGGCTTTGCCCGTAATAGAAAAATTAAAAGGTCTTTTGGTTCGCCTGTATATTTACAAAGAATGTATGGTGAATTTTCTCGCCAATTGGCTTGTACCCATGCTACGGTTCCACGTTATGATAATTTCGTATCTCGCCAATTGGCTTGTGTCCATGTTACGGTTCCACGTTAAGAGAATTTCGTAATTTACTCGTCCATCTTATGATATTTCTGTTCTTAAAATTGGAATAGAAAAAGAACCACATCGAATTTTCGAAAAATCGCTTCAATGTGCACACCCCCATGCTACAAACTAACTTTGTGCCAAATGTCATGAAAATCGGCCAGACGGTCTAGGCGCTATGCGCGTCACAAAGATCCAGACATACAGACATCCTCCGGACAGAGAGACTTTCAGCTTTATTTTTAGTAAAGATTTATAATAGAAAATTAAAAATGTTTATAAATGTCACTATTTATGAGGGCTGCGGAGTCGGAGTCGGACTGTTATTGGGGTAAAGGTGGTGGAGCTTGTTGTCGGAGTCGTTCGTTTTGTCTTCAACTCTTTCAGGACTGCCACAGTGTCTGATATAGGGGGGGAGCACGCTGGGACCCTTGCTCCAGGCGGCAACTTCTGGGGAGAAGCAAACTCTTCCTGTTCCAGTGATTTTTGTCATTGAAACTCTAATTAAAAAATTGAAGGAAAATGGGTAAGGGTGGAAATTTCAAGATTTTCCCCGCCCGGGAAAAATCGAAAATCGGACACTAGACTAGTGAATGAGGGGGGGGGGGCGTAGTCGAATGTCCTGCTCTTTATAAAGCAACTGTAATATACATTGTTCTTTAGGGCCATTCCACGGAAAAGCAACTATTTTGTCCTCCACGTATAGCAATTCTATTATTTATTTCAAAACGTATAATAAACTATAAAGCAACTGTAATAAACATTGTTCTTTAGGGCCATTCCACGGAAAAGCAACTATTTTGTCCTCCACGTATAGCAACTCTATTGTTTATTTCGAAACATATAATAAACTATAAAGCAACTGTAATAAACATTGTTCTTTGGGGCCATTCCACGGAAAAGTACGTATAGCAACTCTATTGTTCATTTCAAAACGTATAATAAACTATAAAGCAACTGTAATACACATTGTTCTTTAGGGCCATTCTACGGAAAAGCAACTATTTTGTCCTCCACGTATAGCAACTCTATTGTTTATTTCAAACCGTATAATAAACTATAAAGCAACTGTAATAAGCATTGTTCTTTAGGGCCATTCCACGGAAAAGCAACTATTTTGTCCTCCACGTATAGAAACTCTATTGTTTATTTCAAAACGTATAATAAACTATAAAGCAACTGTAATAAACATTGTTCTTTAGGGCCATTCCACGGAAAAGCAACTATTTTGTCCTCCACGTATAGAAACTCTATTGTTTATTTCAAAACGTATAATAAACTATAAAGCAACTGTAATAAACATTGTTCTTTAGGGCCATTCCACGGAAAAGCAACTATTTTGTCCTCCACGTATAGCAACTCTATTGTTTCTTTCAAAACGTATAATAACGTTTCTTCCTTTTTTCTTTTTCTTCCAGCTAAGTGATTTCGTAGGAAAAAAGGTTTTGTTGATTACTTTTTTTTTTTAAATTGTAATACATATAAATAAAATAGAGAATACATGTGTATCGAGTGTGTGTATGTATTTATGTATGTTCCCAATACAAATCTACAAATTATGTTGGATCTCGGACAAATTTGGCAAGGAGGAAATTTGGCACCCGAGAAGGAACGTAGGTTGTTTTTCAAATGCCAAAAAGAACCGAACCGTTCGAATTTTAATTTTAGGTCCCGAAAATAGTTTTTTTTTTAATATGAGGGTGAAAAAAATGCTCGCAAAAGTTATAATAAACTAACCATGGAAACCCCTGATTTTTCAGCATCCGATAAAAAAAATTCCAAGGTAATTAGAACACGAATTCTAACTCATTTTAACTAATTTCATGCAAAAATGTAGGTAAGCCTTCAACTAGAAATTCATTGTTGATCACGGTCATTGTTGAACAATGCTTTTATTAAAATTTGTAGCGAGAACAAAATCATTGAGGAGAAAGATCTGTTGCCCTTTTTTTCTCGAATATGAACAAATAAAATTCTGGCTTTTGTTTTGAGGCTTTCCCTGAAATCGAGGGACTTAAAATTTTTCGTTTTTGGTTATCTTTCCGCAATTTGTTGGGGGACATTTTGCAGATATTTTTCCCGTTCACGCCTGATTGTCGATATCGCGTCACTTGACATAACTTGTATTTTCGAGCTAGACCGTGCAATGCCGGTCGATGCAGCTAGCTATTCAATAAAATATAAAGCTATCACGTCCATGACAATTTTCTGTGAAATACCCGACGATTTGCTACAGTTTGAGACTAAGACTAAAATATAATTAATGGAAAAGAAAAGCATTTATTTTTAAAAAATGTAACATGGGTTTTGGAAGATAATTTTTCTAGAAAAAAAATCCTTCAACCTACGTCTGACAGTGAGTCCTTCCTGCACGTGACCGGTAAGCATAAAAATTAACACTTAAAACAGATTTAGGAAAAATTGTTCTTGCATAACAAATCACACATGTAAAGTACTTTCGCTAGGTCAACAAATTTGTAACTTTTGACCTTAAAAAATTTGCATGATATATTTATATAAATGAAAGAAAATATTTTGAGCAATTGTCCCTTAACTTGACGGTGTAATCACCCTTTATTACATTTAAAACAAGCAATATGATTTATTTGTGCTCTTTTAAAAATAATCCACGTTGGTGAAAGTTAATCTATTGAAGCAAAAATGCTACTGCTCCATCCGTAGCCGTCTTTGTGGACTTTTCGTCCGCCAATGAAAATGAGCAAGAAGAACCGGAAGAACAGTCAGTCCCTTACTTCAATAATGCATTGAAGAACTTACAAATAGTGGAAGACTTTTCTTTCTTATAAAGATCAGGAAAAAAACTTGCAAAGTATTTCAATCTTTGAAGATGCTGTATTTACATTGAACCAATGACTAAAGAACAACCCACTATTACGAACAATTTTCAACCTAAACGTCTGGATTCTCAACTAAATAGGTCAAAATGATCTGAAATGGTATGTATAATAATATTTTTTTTTCGTACAATATAGATATGATACCTTTTGAAAGAGTTATCTTTACTACCTTTGGTTTTTTAATTTGATTATTGCTTTCCATGTATTCCCGTATTTTACGTTTTCTAACACAGTCCCTTCAGACACGTAAAATCGGTTTAAATTAAACCACTAAAACACTTGAAAAAATAAAGTTTTCTAGTGTTTTCAATTATTTCTTTCTTTCCATGATAATAAATTTTAATAAATTTAATTTCTGTGATAGTAATTATCATAAGTCAAATAACCAAAAGAACGTTTCCAAAGCACAAAACAGCAAATATTTTAATTTGAAATCGAAATAAATAAATAAATAAACAAATAAATAAAAATAAATAAATAAATAACACTTAAAAAATAAAACCACACACAAACACAAATGTGGTTTAACTTTTGCGAATTAATGACATTGGATGACATTGGCTTTATAATCTATTTTTTTATAACTATGATAATGAATTCTAGTAGTGGTTCTCCAATGACCAAAAGAACGTTATTAAAGCAGAAAATTGGAAATAATTTAAGGGGGTCTGGAACACATTTTGAAAAAAAAATTCTTAATTAGTTTAGAGTTTTGAAATTTTTTGCACTGATTCATCATCTATTTAATATGCAAAATCATGACAAAAATATTATTTTTTTTAAATTTAAAATTAATTTGTTTTCAAGGAAAAAAAATGGGGTTGCTTTAAATCGCTAAAACTCAAAATATTCTTGATCAATTTTCAAATTTCTTTCAAAACATTATGCACAAATATCTAAGCTTTAATTTTTTCTTGATGATTTAAAAAATATTTATTCAATAAAAAATAGAAAATATTTGAAGAAAAGTTTTGAAAAATTCAAAGATAATTTTTTTAAAATCATATTTTTGCAGAAAACGTTTTTTTTTTCTTTTAATTTTCCGAATAAAAATTTTTGCCAACTGTTTGAAAAAGTTATGCTCTAAATTTCATTACTTTATTTTCATCAGTTTTTGACTTATAAGAGTTTGAATGCAAAAAATCGGGAAAAATTGCATCATGGAGAAAAACCTCGTTTAAAGTTTTAAAGTTAAGTATAATATTAGTTAAATGCAAAATTTAACTAATATTAAATATTAGTAATAATAATTAATATTAGTTAAATTTTGCATTAGTTTAACTAATAATTATAAGTTAAATGCAAAAACAAAAATATCTTTCATCCTAATTGATATAGAAACAAGATTCAAACATCCTTTTAAGCAGAAAAAAATAGAAAAGTTTTTTAAACGATAAAAAAAATTCCGAAATTCGACGATCTTAGTGTCCCGGACCCCTTTAACTAGCAAAAAAAATAAACAAAATGAAATCAACATAACAGTAAAACTTCAATAAAATGAACAAAATAATACTGAAATCAAGAAATAAATAAACACACACACATACAAACACAATAGTATTGTCATTTTGGTGCTTATAATATTAGTATGAATTCTGTTAGAATTAATATAATTATTTACTGAAATGTAACTTCCGAGTCATAAATGTATGGCTGCAGTGAAGCTATACTTCAAGCAATTCTTAATTCCTACGATAATGAAATCTAGTTGGAGTTTTTAAATGACCAAACAGGCCTTATTAAATCTAAAATTGCTGATATTTTAACTTGCATAAACATACACACACATAGTAATATTTACATTTATGTGCTTTAATAACGTTGGATTTATGATTTATTTTGTTAGTATTAAGTTAACATTGTACTGTAATGTAGTTTCAAGTCATGAATCTGACGTTAGAGTGTAGTCATACTTCAAGTAATTCTTTATTCCCATGGTAATGAAATACGTAAGCGGATCTCAAATGACCAATCCAACGTTATCAAAGCACGAAATTGAAAATAGCTTGATTTGCTTAAAGCATAGTTTACATTTTTGAGCTTTAATAATGTTGGTTTTATTTTATTCCGTCAGCATTTTGGCAATTTTTCACTGAAATGTAACTTCCTGGTCATTAATGTAAGGTTGCAGAGATGCCATATTTGAAGTATTTTTTTATTCCCAGGAAAATGAATTTAATAGTGGTACCAATGACCAAACCAACGATGTTGAAGCACAAAATTGCAAATGTTTTAAATCGCAAGAATTAAATAAGTAAATAAATTGGTAAAACTAAACAAAAAATAAAGGAATTAAAGAAAATAAACCACGCACTCAAACGCAAATAGTTTTCTTATTTTTGCATTTTAATGATGTTGGTTTTATAATTTATACTTTATTCCTATGATAATAAATTCTAATAGTGGTTTTCAAATGAGGCATAAGCAAAGAGATGTAAGTGGCAAGATTAAAAATTTGGACATAACCAATACAGGACAAGGGGTCATTGTTTTAAGCTATTTAAATCTCAGGCTAACATGGATGTTAGGAAAAATTATTATTTTAGTAGGGTAGTGGAACCTTGGAACAGCTTACCGGAAGAGGTGGTAATGAGCAAGGGAGTAGATAGTTTTAAGAGGGCCATTGATCTTCACTGGGGATTGTAAATTGACTACACTGTAAAAAAAATCTGTAAAATTTACGGAAAAAAACTGTCAGCCAGGACGCCAGTTTTCTTCCGTTTATTTTACAGAAATCTTCCGTATTTTTATTATTTATTCAAGCTGATTTATTATTTTATGAAGATTAAAAAATGAAACTATACTTTCATAAATACATTTCAATATTTACTATACTACTACGAAATACATGTATACAAAGGTAAATTTCCGAATATGCCTCTGTAACAGATGACAAAAAAAAACATAATAATAAAATATTGATCAGGATGCAATGAAATGGAAGTTGCAAACGATTTAAGACTTACTCGCTTTAAATAAATATAAGATCAAAAAACTCGAGCACGAGAACCAAAATCCAAACAGGCGGGCGAAATTTCGAAGAAAAACAAAGTACGCGGTGAGGCGATGGTAACAGTTAACGCTTATAACCGGTTACAGATTCAAAAAAAAAACAGAGAAATCCTGTATTTTATTACGAACAGTTTTTTTCTGTAAAAAATACGGATAACTTCTTCAAAATTTACAGTTCTTTTACAGTGTAGGACCAGCCTAGCTGGGCCTAGAGCCTGTTGCTGGTCGTCACTTTTGTATTTGTATTTGTATTTAATACAAATGGTAGGGGAACCCTCTCCTCTGTCTTGGGACAAGAGGTAGTACTTGTAGCTCTGGTAGGTGCTGCTATACAGCATGATTTAGGAAAACTTTTCAATGGAAGCCTACCTAGGATTTAGGAAGCCTATTATTTTTTATTAGGAAGCCTACCTAGGATCAAGTTTTGAGTAAACGCGTTTTACTCAAAACTTGAAAATGTCCACTTACATCCCTTTCCTTCTCACTACCTCACATGACAAAATATACGCTGTTCAAGCACAAAATTGTAAATATTTTATTTTCAAAAAAAAAAAAAAAAAAGTGAGAAACTAAACAAATAAATAAAAGTAAAATTTATACAAAACTCTAAATTATAAATAAATAAATAAATGACGCACACTCACAGTGAGAGGAAGAAATATTTTTGAATTTTTGTGTTTCGAAATGTAATGTAGCTTCCTAATCGTGAATCTGAGGTTGGAGTGAAGCCATACTTCTAGAAACTCTTTATTCTCTGATAATGAAATGTGTTAGTTGTTCTCGCTATCAAGACATGAATTTTAAATATTTTGACTTGCATAAAACATAATTTAAATTTTGGTGCTTCAGTAACGTTGGTTTGTTTATTTATTGCGTCACCATATTGGAAATTTTTTAACTGAAATGTAATTTCATTGTCATCAATGTAAGATTGCAGTGAAGACATATACTAGAAGTAATATCTTTATTCCCATGAAAATGAATTCAATAGCCAAGTGACCAAACCAACGACACTAAACAACTAAATAGCAATTATTCTGACTTGTGGAAATAAATAAATAAGAAAAAATAAAATAAAGAATAATTTAAATTAAAAAGTGAAATCACACACTGCAGCACATTATTTTTTCATTTGCTTTACTAACCTTCGTCTTATAATTTATACTTAATTCTTATGATAATGAATACTAATAGGGGTTCTCGAATGCTCAAAAGAACGTTCTTAAAGCACAAAACCGCAAACATTTTAGCTTGAAAAAAAATGAATATAAAATTAAAAAGAAAATTCGTACAAAATGATAAATAAATCAAAAAATAAATAAATACACACACACACACTCACGCACAATGAGTTTTGAATTTTGTGTTTCGAAAACGTTGGTTTTATGATTTACTCTGTTAGAATTGAGGCAATTATTTACTGAAATGTAGCTTCCTAGTCATAAGTGAAAGGCTGCACGTAAAGCCTTCAAGCAATACTTCAAGCAATTCTTAATTCCTATGACAATGAATTGTAGAAGTGGTTTTTTAATCGAAAAAACCAACGTTATATATATATATATATATATATATATATAAGTCCTTAATCTATACTAATATAATAAAGAGAGAGGGCGGATTTTTATATGTTTATATGTTCGAGGTAATCTCCGGAACAACTGCACCTATTTGTAAAATTCCTTCACTATATGAAAGGTGCTTTCTTACTGAGTGACATAGGCTATAATTCGAAAATATCCGATAAATGGTTCTTTTTTTATTCCAATGTAGGCAAAAATTTCACATATATTCCCGAATATGGGAGTGAAAAATTACTTGCACATACTAATATTATATATCGTTGAAAAGGGTGGAATTTTCCGCGTTCTAAACAATTTGTTTCAATACTCTAACTTAATTACGGAGTAATTTGCGTTTTTAGCTCGAACGTTTTTAGGCTTAGCTGAATTTTAGGCACTTCTTTCTTCATTAAATCTATCAATAAAAGTGAAGGAATTGTCCCACAGTTTTCTTTTTGACACCATTGGAAAAAGCGACATTTTTTGCTCCAGATCTCACTCGACCAATGGTCGAATAACTTAGCTTCTATCTTCAAAGGACAAAAAGTTACAAGCGTTTTTAAATCAAATTCGAAAAATGTCATTTTGATTCAGGTTGTCAACCATTTTATTTTCGCGTTTCCACGGTTACGCTTTTTGAATCCATTGTTTCTTTAATTACTTTGCATTTAATTTCTTAAACTTATTTTATTTCGTGTTCCCATGGTTACACTTTTAAATCCACCTTTCGCATTTTAATTTCTTAAAAGTATTTTAATATCTGTCGTCATTGTTTGGAAGGGTAATTTTGCATGGTGTTTTTTTTTTCTTTCATTTAAGCCTGATTTTTGAATGTATGTCACTTGATACAATTTTTATTCTCAAGGTAGACCAGGGAAGGCCAGGCAACGCAGCTCTTAATATATAAAGATTTGAAAGCTATTGTTAATGTGATTTTATACTTTTTTGTTTGTTTGACGAAACGTTTATTATTGCCAAAGAAAAAACATCCGCTTCACTCGCAAAAGGGCTGGGTTCCGGTAGCGTGGTCGCTTGGCGCGTTAGGCACTGAGCAATTCAGTCTAAGATTATTGTTTTAAGGCAACCGTAAATGTAATTCATTGTTTTGGCAATTTATTTTGAACGAAAAGAAACTTTTGATTTGTTTTTATCCGAATGAAATGTACGACATTTTCTTCTTTTTTTCTGACGATAATTTTTGAATGTTCCACTGGATGTTATTTTTTTTTCTTTAGGTGGATGAATTATGATATCGTGGTTGCTGGGCGAGTTTGGCGATAAACAATAGAATTGCGGAACTATTTTTACATTTTAAAGATATTATTTGATGTTTTTTTTTTTTTTTTTTTTTTTGGCGAAATATTTTAAATCGCAATAAAAACCGCTTCACTCTCTAAATAGAGCTTTAAAGCAACTGTAAATCTAATTTAATGATTTGACAAAAAGTTTTATATTCCAAAGAAACTTTAATAGGTTTTTTTTTTTTTTTTTGAAAAGCGCATTTTATACAAAGAAAAATTATCATTTCACATCAGAGGGGGAGGGGGCGTCAATTTTTTTGATTCAACGGACTTCCATTAAATGTTTAGCACGGGAATCGCTGTGCGGGTACTGCTAGTTGCAAATATTTTAGCTTGCTTAAAATTTAGGACCACACCACACACATAATACTATTTACATTTTTATACTTTAATAACGTTGGTTTTGTGATTTATTCAAACAGTATTAAAGTAGTTTTGTTCTGTAATGCAGCTTCTTAGTCATGAATCTATAGTTGAGAGAAACCACGTTTGGTTTTCTGTAATTATAAGTCTGCGGATTTTTAAATTACCGCTGTCAAGCGCGAATGCTTCTCACGGGTCAGTTATTATGATTATAATTATAATTATTATTGTTGTTGCTATTATATTATTATATTTATTATTATCATTATTATTATTATTATTATTATTATAATTATTATTATTATTATTATTATTGTTAATTTTGTTATTATTATTGTTGTTGTTGTTATATTATTATTATTAATATTATTGTTATTATTATTATTATTATTATTATAATTATTATCATCATTATTATTATTATTATTGTTGTTGTTGCTGTTGTTATATTATAATTTATATTATTATTGTTATTATTATTATTTATTATTATTATTATTATTATTATTATTATTATTATTATTATTATTATTATTATTATTATTATTTATTATTATTATTATTATTATTATTTATTATTATTATTATTATTATTATTATTATTATTATTATTATTATTATTATTATTATTATTTTGTTTATACTGTTATTGTTATTATCACTTTTATTTTTATTATTATTATTATTGTTACTATTACATTTCTCACATGGGTCAAAATTATCCTAAGTGGCAGGAAAGCTTTGAAACAAGTAAATAACTCAGTTTAAATTATTTTTATAATCACTATTTCTTAATTTTGGATAACTGCACAATACTTGGAATTTGCTTCAGCTTTATGTCAGTTGAAATAATAACGTTGTTAAAATATAAGTGTGGTTATTAAAAATAGAGAAATTATAATCAACTTAAAAAGCAAATTTCTTGGCGTGTATATAGTTCCGTTCTTGCGATCATAATTTAAAATTGTTACTTGTGGCTCAGCCCTCTGCTCGTTTCGCTCACCAAATCCCCTTTGTCACCTGCTGTAGCTTAATGAGGCCTGCCACGGGGGACTCTTAATTTCAATGGTTTTTACCCCTGAATGTCCAGCTCCTTATCTCTGCCCAGTTAATCGTTTTGAGAGGTGAGACAGGGCGGAATGGCTTCCCCTGGATGTCCTGCATCTAACGGTACCAGTACTGACCTAGTAGACATTGCCAGGCCAGAGGAGATGGGATTACAAACACACAAACAGACAGACGTGCAAAGAAATTAATGGTATTGATTTAAGTGTATATATATTTTTTAACTCTTGAAATTTGAACCGGATACATCAAAGATCCTTATTAACGAGGTTTTACTGTATTTTTAAATTCATTTATAGCTGCCAACTGTAGTTTTCTTGTGACTGGTTGCCGACGCAAGAGAAAAAAGTGCTGCCGCTTTTGCGTGAAGGACCTTCCGCAGGGACAAGGGCCTGCCGTCCGTCGGTACGATAGCGCGCTGTTTTCTCTGCCGAAAGGCAACGGCGGTGGAAGCGGCAAATGATCACGATGAAGCGCGGCAAAAGGTGCTCATTAGTTTCAGTTGAAATCCTTCAAAAGCAAAGACTAAAGAGAGATTGTACAATGCCTTCAACATACCAAGTGCTGTTTGTACTGCCCTAGACAAGTAAATGGCAGTGATTTTTTTTTTTTTTTCATATTTTTACATTTTAGTCACCTATCCTTCAGTTTATGAACAAACATGCTTAATTGGTTTCAGCTGAAAAGAACCAGTGACATAACCTCCAATTTCAATATTTTATTGATTTTTTCGTTTAAAGAAAAATGCGTTTCTTTAAATATCTTTAAAAGTCCTTATTTAGATTGATCTGCCCACAGCAGCATAATTATTTTATCGCAATTATACTAGACTTGGTATTAAGCTGATGATTTGGGATTGAAAAGATGTTGCTTTGTGTGTGACGTGTAGCTAGCAGATATGTTGCCAAAATTATCGAAGTAGTTTTGTAAGCTACAAAGCTTTTTATTTACAAATACATGATAGGGTAGTCATCCAATAACTTTAATATGAGTATTCCAGTGTCTACGTTCGTACCAGCGTAAAATAATGCTCTGTGTATGTTCATTGCGCAAGATCATCTTAAAGGTGATCAGGGAATGGTTTCGGGTCAAAAATGTATCAAATAGACTCATATAGATTTTCTGGTGATCGAAAAAAAAGAGTTATTTATTTGAAATGCATATAGTTGATTTATGAAATGCAAGCACTTGTTTTCTAAGGCTATTTTTGCAGTATCCCAAAATCGGAGGCATCCAGTGTAAACAAAATTTTTCCACAGATTTTTAAATTCAAATTCGTAGCTAACAGTTTTGTTTTAGACTTTTTAACTGATATGGATCCTTATCCCAGATTTCTGAATTTTATTATTTGCTTACTTTTGTAGTTCTTTTTTAGTCAATTCAGTTGTACGTGAAAAAAACAGATGGTGTCCCATATTTAATGCTTTTACGCTACATGCTTAGGTTACATTATCTTTAAACAATGAAATACTGTAAAATATGGTTAGTCATAAACTTTGATGCATCTTTTCGGTTATGTTGAAGTTAAGCTTTTAGTACTTTTTTAAGTATTAAATAAATAAATTGAAAAAATGGAACTACATGTAATGGTGGAATGCAAAAAAAAAAAAAGGATGAAGAATCAAACCTAAAACAGTGATCATTGTATATTTCCTGTGTCTCCCCTTCTTCTTCTTCTTCTTCTTTTTTTTTTTTTTTTTTTTTTTTTTTTGAGCAATCACGATAGTTTATTGCTTTTATTTGGCTGTTTTTGGCGTCCTATCATTTTATTTTCCCGCCAGCACCCTCCGCACCATCACCGTCGACCGGCTCCTCACGATGCTGCTCCTATAGCGAAAGCCGTCTCCAGGTTGCATCCATGTCCTACACACACGCGCATACATACACAACTACACACACACACGCGCACACACCACTACATACACAACTACACACACACACGCGCACACACCACTACATACACCTACACACACACACAAACACATACACACACAAACACATATACACACGCATACATACAGACACCTACACACACACACACAAAAACGTACACACACACAAACACATACCTACGCCTACACACATGCACATACCCCCTACATACAAACACACATACCCCCCCCCCCACATACACACACACACTCGTGATTGCGAAAAACATAATTTGAACTCAAGGGGTCAAAATTCAAATTTTTTTTTTTTTTTTTTTTTTTGTGAAATGAGGAATAAATAATTATTTTATTATTCAGTTTCTAGCCGTGCGAACACAACATGATATATTTTGTTGCGTAAACTAGTAACATAGAAAATTTAATTTTTATTAACTTTGCTTGAACTATAATTAAAACATGATTCGAAAATCATAACATAAATCAATATCAATGAACTTATAAAAGGATGGAAAAAAGACCTTTTTTTAAATCTACTACGTATGTCCTAAAATTTAAATTAAAGCGGGCAATAAACGAGAATGTCTATAAAGTACCACTTTTATAGCCTAACATTTATGCTCTTAAAACAGAAAAATTAATTGTAGTCTGTTTATCTCATCAAAAACAACCCTGTTGTAAAAATTTCCCCTCCAAGAAAACCTTTAACTTTTCCGCACAAAAAAGAAAACCTGCACCCTAAACCCAAAAACCCTCAGCCATAAAAAGTTATGATATCTAGTTTGCCCGCCAAGTATCTGCCACACTATCATCCTCCCTCTTCTCCTTTACCATCACAGCTACTTCCATTAGAACCTCCTCCCACCTTCAACTCCTCAGAAATATGGATAGATCTTTTAAATTGTTTATCTTGTTTGGCGGGAAGCCAAGCAACCACTTCACTTTGAAAAGCTTCCCGCCAAACAAGATAAACAATTTAAAAGATCTACCATATTTCTGAGGAGTTGAAGGTGGGAGGAGGTTCTAATGGAAGTAGCTGTGATGAAAAAGGAGAAGAGGGAGGATGATAGTTTGGCAGATACTTGGCGAGCAAACTAGATATCATAACTTTTTATGGCTGAGGGTTTTTGGATTTAGGATGCAGGTTTCTTTTTTGTGCGAAAAAGTTAAAGGTTTTCTTGGCGGGGGCATTTTTACAACAGGGTTGTTTTTGATGAGATATCACATCTTTTTGCATTAATATTATTACTTTGCCTGTATTTTTAAAATTGAGAACATCAAGTCAAAAAATTTTCAATTGAAACAACGCTTTTTTGTGTTTTTAAGGAACAATAATGGCTAGCCTAATTTTACGTCAAGTTATTTTCTGACTATTAAGATTCTATGTTCATTTTGCGAGAATTGGGCGGTTTAAATTTTATTACAATTCTTGTATCCTCTCTCTGTTGCAAAGAAAATTTCTTGGATAATAAAATACTATATTTTAAATTATATTGCTTTCGAGTATTTTACAACTTCGCAATAAATTCTATTACAGTTTCTTTATTTGACAGATTATTCAACATTTTCATGAAGGTTTCTTTAAATGTTTTACAGCTTGAGGGCTATTTTAATCTAGCTTTTCACATTTGTTTACTTACATTTTTTCTTAAATCGTGGATTATTTTACGTTTTGTGGGATAATTTTAATTGTTTGGTGATTTATCTTTTTCTTGATAGAAGTCTTTGTCTTGTTTAATACCTAGTTTTGTTTAAAAGTTCATTTAAAAAACGAAATAACGCATGTTATCACCAAGCAAAAAAAAACTAAGCCATTAAATATTTTAAATTTGAATGTGTCAGAAGATCTATACAACTTTACTCGATGTCAAATCGCGGATATCCCAAATTTGCCATAGCGAATGCGCATGTTGCGCGCGGACTAAGCTCATTAAAAGTCTTGTTTAAATTAATTGCAAAAAAATTTTCAGCCAACAAATTACTGCAAAGCACGGATATCCACACACGTATTTCATGTATTTTCAATTCATTATGTATTGTTTGTGAAAAATCCATTAATTTAGAAAATAAGCAAACCAATAACCATTCCGGCATTGCGGTTTCTATTAAGTTCATTGTAATTCATCGAGTATTAAATAGAAATTTTTTTCATTAAAGTGACACCAATGGATTAGGGTTTCCCTTCCTTTTACATTTTTGAACCGCGGCCCAACTGTAAGACAATGTTTTGACTAGGGATGCGCTGATAAGCAAATTGATCGATTACTAAGTACCAATTAATCGGCAGGACCGATTCCAAAAATCATCATGATTTCAATTTCTCCATTACCGGATTTTTTAAAGCAATTTTTCAAAGTTTCATTCAATTTCTGTGAGAAAAATTTCATACATGAAAATATTCAAATATTTAGTTGGTTGCCTGCATTCAGCAGACACTTTTTACTAAGTAGTAGCTGCTTTTTTGTTATTAGTAATCACTTAATACAAGACTTTTATTCTTTACTAGTGGTACCCGCACGGCTTTGCCCGTAATAGAAAAATTAAAAGGTCTTTTGGTTCGCCTGTATATTTACAAATAATGTATGGTGAATTTTCTCGCCAGTTGGCTTGTACCCATGTTACGGTTCCACGTTATGATAATTTCGTATCTCGCCAATTGGCTTCTGCCCATGTTACGGTTCCACGTTATGATAATTTCGTGATTTACTCGTACATCTTATGATATTTTTTGTTCTTAAAATTGGAATAGAAAAAGAACCACATCGAATTTTCGAAAAATCGCTTCGAGGTGCACACCCCCATGCTACATACTAACTTTGTGCCAAATTTCATGAAAATCGGCCGAACGGTTTAGGCGCTATGCGCGTCACAGACATCCTACAAACATCCTCCAGACATCCAGACATCCTCCGGACAGAGAGACTTTCAGCTTTATTATTAGTAAAGAAGATGAAAACTATAAGGTAGTCTTAAAGCACCAAGCTAAATGTAGGGCCCCGGAGAGAAGTATTTACTAAAATAGCATGTGCAACATTTAAAATACGCATATTTATTCAAAATAGAAAAACAAAGTTAACAAAATTAGCAATACTTCAACGATCAATATCTGCCAAAAAATAAAGAAAAAACTTAAAGCATAGCTGAAATTTTTAAAAATCAAAATGATAAGTGAAATAATGAAATGAAGTGAAGGATTATTTAGTGCAAGAAGAAATAAGGCAAACACATCAGTTAGTGGCCAGTGCTTAATAGTGCTTCAGTAGTGGCCACTTCAAGGTATATATTTGAAAAAAAAAAGGATTCCAGGTTTTCCAATGGATTCAAACGCTTGATACACTTTTGACTGATACACTTGATACACTTTTGGCCACTACTAAAGTACTGGCCACTACTGGTGTGTTTACCTTATATATGAATCAGCAAGAAATAGTTTATGTCCTGACACACACACACACACACACACACACACACACACACACACACAATCCCGAAATACTCATTTTCTTCCATTACAATTTAAAAGCTCTCGGATTTAATTTTTCATAACAGCGTTACGTGAACGCCACTTTTGAAGATTAACTTCAATGTTTCAATCAGTTTTACTCAAATTGTCTGTCGTTAGTCTTTATTTTAGGCAGTGAACTTCCATGCTGCATGTTATGCTCATTATGCAGAAAATTACACTTATTTATTGTTAACTAGTGGTACCCGCACGGCTTTGCCCGTAATAGAAAAATTAAAAGGTCTTTTGGTTCACCTGTATATTTACAAATAATGTATGGTGAATTTTCTCGCCAGTTGGCTTGTACCCATGTTACGGTTCCACGTTATGATAATTTCGTATCTCGCCAATTGGCTAGTGCCCATGTTACGATTCCACGTTATGATAATTTCGTGATTTACTCGTACATCTTATGATATTTTTTGTTCTTAAAATTGGAATAGAAAAAGAACCACATCGAATTTTCGAAAAATCGCTTCGAGGTGCACACCCCCATGCTACATACTAACTTTGTGCCAAATTTCATGAAAATCGGCCGAACGGTTTAGGCGCTATGCGCGTCACAGACATCCTCCAGACATCCTCCAGACATCCAGACATCCTCCGGACAGAGAGACTTTCAGTTTTATTATCAGTAATAAAGAAGATGAAAACTATAAGGTAGTCTTAAAGCACCAAGCTAAATGTAGGGCCCCGGAGAGAAGTATTTACTAAAATAGTATGTGCAACATTTAAAATACGCATATTTATTCAAAACAGAAAAACTAAGTTAACAAAATTAGCAATACTTCAACGATCAATATCTGCCAAAAAATAAAGAAAAAACTTAAAGCATAGCTGAAATTTTTAAAAATCAAAATGATAAGTGAAATAATGAAATGAAGTGAAGGATTATTTAGTGCAGGAAGAAATGAGGCAAACACATCAGTTAGTGGCCAGTGCTTAATAGTGCTTCAGTAGTAGCCACTTCAAGGTTTATATTTGAAAAAAAATAGGATTCCAGGTTTCCCAATGGCAGTGTTGCCAGATTGGGGGAAATTTCCCCATTTTGGGGAAATCTAGTGCTCTCTGGGGAAATTTTGGGGAAATGGGTTTTGAGGGGAATTCTTTGGGAATTTTTTTTTTTTTGGGGGGGGGGGGGAACCTGAGGGAAACAAAAAAAAACCTCGGGAAAAAAATTGTAATTAAATTTGCGTCTTGACATCTGGTAGTTACATTGTTTGTATCAAACAGTGTTGGTTTAGTTTGGCTCAACTTTATGGAATTCGCATTTCGTATTATGTGGAGTATTATGCTACGGAATTTGCATTAATAGTTTTGCGTGAGTTACTAGTTGATACATGAAACAGGCAAAAATAAGTGCGATGAAAAATGTTCTTGGATAAATATATACAAAAATCATAGTTTAAATGCACATACAGAAGCAGAGTAGTAAATGCGAGTAGAAAAAAAAAATATTTGGCTATTTCTTATCTCTCGGTCAGGCGCTTGTATTTATGACTAGCGGCACCCGCAGGGCCTTGCCCGTAGTAGAAAATTAAAAGGTATTTTGGTTCCCCTGCATATTTACAAATAATGCATGATGAATTTCTCGCCAATTGGCTTGCCCACGTTACGGTTCCACATTATGATAACTTCGAAATTTAGTCGTCCATCTCATGATAATTTTGCCCGGAAAAATGATCTTAAAATTGGACTAGAAAAAGAACAAAATCGATTTTTCGAAAAATCGCTTAAAGGTGCACACCCCCATGCTACAAACTGATTCTTTGCCAAATTTCATGAAAATCAGTCGAACGGTCTAGGGGCTAGGCGCGTCACAGAGATCCTGACAGAGAGAGAGACTTTCAGCTTTATTATTAGTAAAGATAAAAAAAGATTAAGATAAAGACAAAAAAAAAATGGGAAGAAAAAAAAAGTTGGGGAATTTTATAAGAAAATTTGGCTATTTGGGGGAAAAAAATTTCAAGAGACAAAAAATATCAGAGGAAGTCGATTCATTTTATGAACATATTAGTGGAAAAATAATTTTTGAATTTGGGGAATTTTGATAGAAAACATCGCTTTTTGGGGAAAAGTTGGAAGGGAATCGGGGAAATCTGGATTTGACCATCTGGCAACACTGCCCAATGGATTCAATCGTGCAGGAGGTAATCTCCTGCACGTTTGAAACACTTTTGACTGATACACTTGATACACTTTTGGCCACTACTGAAGCACTGGCCACTACTGGTGTGTTTACCTTATATATGAATCAGCAAGAAATAGTTTATGTCCTGACACACACACACACACACACACACACACACACACACACACAATCCCTAAATACTCATTTTCTTCCATTACAATTTAAAAGCTCTCGGATTTAATTTTTCATAACAGCGTCACGTGAACGCCACTTTTGAAGATTAACTTCAATGTTTCAATCAGTTTTACTCAAATTGTCTGTCGTTAGTCTTTATTTTAGGCAGTGAACTTCCATGCTGCATGTTATGCTCATTATGCCGAAAATTACACTTATTTATTGTTAACTAGTGGTACCCGCACGGCTTTGCCCGAAATAGAAAAATTAAAAGGTCTTTTGGTTCGCCTGTATATTTACAAATAATGTATGTGAATTTTTTGTCAAGGTGAATTTTCTCGCCGATTGGCTTGTACCCATGTTACGGTTGCACGTTATGATAATGTCGTATCTCGCCAATTGGCTAGTGCCCATGTTACGATTCCACGTTATGATAATTTCGTAATTTACTCGTCCATATCTCATGATATTTTTGTTCTTAAAATTGGAATAGAAAAAGAACCACATCGAATTTTCGAAAAATCGCTTCGATTTGCACACCCTATGCTATAAACTAATTTTGTGCCAAGTTTCATGAAAATCGGCCGAACGGTCTAGGCGCTATGCGCGTCACAGAGATCCAGACATCCTCCGGACAGAGAGACTTTCAGCTTTATTATTAGTAAAGATAAAGATAAATTTATTCATCTTATTTTCTCGTTAAAATGATACTTAAAAAAATAATAATTAGTAAAGCGTTTCTTTTTAAATATTTTTCGCGCCTAAAAGTCTGCGATATTTGACCAATTATGAATTATTATTAGCAAAGCGGCCAGTTATAGCTGATTGCCAATTATTACCGATTCAGCGGAACATCCCTAGTTTTGACCATTTGTTCTGACAATATAGTTAGCAGTTACTCTCCTTCTAGGGACGTTTTGGACTAGCTGACTGTATATAGTGCTTAAATTTTAGGCCCTCATTTGTTTGTGAGAAACTTTTAATATTTTTTGGTATAACTTCTGTGTAAATAACAGCTTGATAGCTTACATTGACGAAAATGAAAACATAAACCAGCTGTTGTGTGCATCACTTGACATTCTTTTACACCAATTTAATGTTATTTCCTCATTATTGGCAATTTTAACGTGATTCAATAGTTAACTTTCTAAATATCACCAACAGTGGCCAAATTGAAACCCCCCAAAAAAATCGCCAAATTTGTCGCCAAGTTGGCGAAAAAACTTGGCGACCAAAAGATTGGCGATATATCGCCAAGTCTCCGCCAAATTATAACACCACTTGAGTTTACATCGAAATTAACAATGATTTTCCCCAAAAAAGGGGCAAAAGACCCCCTTAAGAACATCCGAATGCAACCAAAAGGGAGATGCACAACTAGACCCCACTAGGAGTTTACATACCAAATTTCAACTTTCTAGGACATACCGTTCTTGAGATATGCCACATACATACGCCCATCCGCACATCCGCACATATGCCCATACATATATACGTACATACAGACGTCACGAGAAAACTCGTTGTAATTAACTCGGAGATTGTCAAAATGGATATTTCGGGGGTCTATGCGTTCTTAGGCACTTATCCACGTATGGTAGGGTTGAAAAAAAACTCAACATTCATTCAGGGGTGAGCAAAATGGAAACTAAGGCCGATTTTTGAGTGAAAGTTTTTTCACGAATACAATACTTCGTTTTTTGTAAAAGGAAGTAAAAAAATGTTATTATTTTTTGGTTGTTAACTTTTGTATACTACTAGGATTCCCGTACCCGGCATTGCTCGGGTAATGGAATTAGCAGGGGTTAACAGTGCTTGGTGACCCTAGTTTCGAAAATCCCCTATAATAATTACTTATTACTTATAACTTTTTCTAATTTGGGGAGGATCCCGGGACCCCTGGACTCCTTACATATATGCCCTTGTCCTTAACCGATCTTTAACTGTTATTAACGATCCTTTTAAAGTATTGATTATCTTTGCAAGCACAGGCCATCCACATTTAATTGATATACCTATGTTTAAGCAAAAATTTCTTTGTATACAACATTTTTAGTTTTTTTTTTTTTTTTTTTTCTGGTGCTAAAATTATTAAGCTGCTTGATGATCTGACTTTGGAGCAAGCTATATAACATTGGCCGTGTGAAAAAAAGTCTTCTCCTAAATCGATCCCTGCTACTTTTAATGTCTGTCCTTGTGACTTAATAATAGTTATTGCAAAGCAAACTTTAACAGGAAACTACACTGTTCTAACTTCAAAAGGATAGTCCGCCTGTGATGATGTTCTTAAAAACTTCGTTTCTAGTTTTGAAAAAATGAAAGCAATAGACAGAAACATTACGATTTGACTTGAGAAAAGCCTCGAAGAATCACGTGAGAAACAAAAACAATATCAAATTTATAGTTCGCTATCGATCAAAAGTTGAGATGAAGTATTGAATACTGATTTGAATGGAGGAAAGCCTTCGAAAATAAGGGATTTGAACTTTAATGACAGATTTTAATTTCGCAGAAATTAATGGGTTTTAATTAATTTCTCCCGAACTAATTGAGATTTCGAAAAATCCTTTCTTAGTGGTTACTTTCGTAATCATGCGGACATGCTTGCCAAATTTCAAGTCTGAAGCTTCAGTGGTTTTGGCTGTGCGTTGATATATATATATGTATATATATATGTATATATATATGTATATATATATGTTATCTCAGGACATTGATTTTTATATATTAAGATTACGTTGTAGTTTTTTAAATTTGAAATACTAAGTCACTTTAATTCACGTTTAACTATAATAAACTTCTACTGACAGCGTTGCAGCGCTGTTGAAATGATGAAACGAATCAAAACCCCCTTTCCACAAAAAACCATACCAATCTAAAACCCGAGTAAGTCTTGTAAGTGCTGAAATTTATGCTAAAAGTAAGGAAGAGTACTTTACTCAAATTTGCACCTTTTGTAAAGTAAGCATTAAAGTTTTACTTTTCCCAAGATGTGAAAAAACAAAATTTTTGCTTTTTCTAAGTAGGCAAAAATTGAGTAACCTGTTTTCAGACCAATTTTTTTGCTGACTGAAGCAGTGTTTAGATGAAGATATTGCTGCGTACTTACCCGAAATTTTAACCGCATATAACTATATGCTTATTAGCATAATCGTTATGTATGTAAAATCCAAAATGTTTTAGTGCTTACAAAAATTAAATTTTGAATATTAATTTTATTTATACGTTAATGAGTAGTACATGAACTATCTGTATCCTTCAGTTTGATTACTGATTTACTGAAAAATATATTCAATGTTAAAGAACATTTTGGTAAAAAATAAATTCTTAAGTTTAGGAACTAACAAGCCATAGGTATCCCCTCCAAAACAGTTCATTTCTCAACGCACTATTAGTTTATTTATTTATTTTTTCACAATGTTCTTTTAATTCAGGAATGATTTTTTTCGTTACATTAAAGTAGAATAGTGACAGTTCGTTTTTGAAAAATATTTATTTCAATAACCTATTACAAAGAGGAGCAATATTAATACTGAATGAAAGTTTAAAAATTGTAAATACTTCTGGTCCCCTCCGCAACGTATATTAAATATTTTACGCGAGCTTCAGTTTTAATACTTGATTCAACTTTTACGTTGGAATGTTGTATGCATTCATTTAACTCTCTTAAATAATTGGAACTTGAAAAATATGAATAATTTTAAGTGTGTGAGCAAAGTAAACGAAAGAACGTCCCCTTCAGAGTGGAAAATTTTATCGCAGTTTGGCTCTGCACCAAATTTCGAGAAAATTGCACCTCACGTTTTTAACACGCTTTTATTAGCTTCACCTGTATGTATGTATGTATGTATGTATGTATCTTGTAACGGAATCTTGCAGCTCAAATTTCACCCACTTCCTTTGATCGGATTCTTTTGAAATTTGGCACGCGACCTCAGACTCGATGACAATGCAATATTCTGTAATCAAATTGATTAATTAACTATTTTAATTGTTAGTTTTTTTCAATTTTAATCTATATTTTGGCATAAATCCAACAATGCGAAAAAAGAAAAATTAAAATAAAAAAACATTAAAAAATGCTCGCAAAAATTATTTAAAAATATCTACAAAGACCTTTAATTTTTCTGCATCAGACAAAATTTGTTCCAATGTTCCAAGGTAATTAGAACATGAAATATAATTGTTTTTAACTAATTTCATGCCAAAATTTAGGTGAGCCTTCAATTGGAAATTCATTGCTGATTAGACCATTGTTGAACAAAAGTTTTATTCAAATGCATCTCGAATTCCCGCACACATACATCGATGACAGAGATGGATTAGCTTTTTTTGGGCAAATTTCACGAATATAAAAGATTTTGAACAATGTTGAAATGAATATTTTTTCGTAAAACAAATTAAACTAAAAAGAAGAAAAAAAAATAGTTTAAAAAAACTAAAAAAACACGCTTTCGTAGCAAAATGAACTAAAAAGTGAAAAATAATCTTTGGATGATAGTAGTTGACCAATCACTTAATTTTGATGTAATACAAAAAAGCGTGGGGGGCTTCTTATCAGTTGTCTTAAATTTCTTCCATTTGTTGCCCAGGCAAAAATGTAAATAGACAGCACCCCACGGTTTTTTTTGTATTACATTAAAATTAAGTGATTGGTCAACTACTATCATCCAAAGATTATTTTTCACTTTTTAGTTCATTTTGCTACGAAAGCGTGTTTTTTTAGTTTTTTAACTATTATTTAATTTCGTAATTGCTTAACAGAAATATTCACCAGCACGAAAGACAAACGTTGAAAGTAGAAATCGTCTTCACTTTCGCTCGGACGATTGAGGACAAAGCGGAAGACAAAATTGTGACTACTGTCTGAAAATTTATTGCCAATATCCAATTTTCTAATATGATGAAATGAAACTATCTCCTATAGATCTCCTATTAACTCTAAGGAGCTTAAACTCACAATCCTATAAATGAGAAAAACAACTGAGGGAAATTTACTGGAGCAATCAAGTTAAAAGTCTTAAAGCGTCATTAAAAGATTTCGATTGTAAATGATTACCTAAACGTCGATTGTGGAGTGAACAAAAAAAAAAAAAAAAAGAAGAAGAAGAAGAAGAAAAAGGAGCTGAATTGGATTGTTTCCGACATTTAAAAAACTTTTTTTTTTTTTTTTTGAAAGAGCATGCTTATAAGCATGAGATTTAACCATTTTTTAAATAGTTTGACACATTTTAATGTTTAAAAAATGTAATCGGTGCGTAGATTCAATGTCATTTTTTACAATTCTGCTGAAGACATCACAAGTGGGGAAATGTCATCCACTTAGCGCTAAGCGGAATATTTTGGCATTAGATAAAAGATAAAAGTATAACAGCGCAATCATAGTAATGAATTTCTATTTTGCTTCAGAAAAGCCTCCATTCAAAATTCTAATTGTGGTTGCTATTAATATTAATGTTTCTGACAACCTTTTTTTTTTTTTTGTTTCAACATTGTGTGAACATTCAGCGCACCAATAGAGTAGCGCGTCCAAGTACATCACTTATGCCGTCATAAAAACCATGCCTTATTTCCAAAATCGGACAAAAAAAAATCTGCCTCTATGTTTTTTTTTTTTTTTTGTTTATCAATTTCAGTGGCTAAAAGTAGTATTTTTGACTGAAGGAAACACCCCCATTGCAAATTTGTATTAAAAATCGCACACGCAAGTTCTTCAGAGTTTCAAATGAATTCATTTTCAGTAATCAGAAAAAAAAAATGTTTAAGCAAGTCAGCTTTTCAAATTTCTTCACGCTGCAGAATAGACTTACTTCATTTTTGAAAATATTGCATGCAACTTTAACAATAAATTTTGCTCCTTAATATGTTATTTTCCCTTAACTTACAATCAGAATACAGGTGTGGTCACAACGCTGTAACTTATATTCCGTTAAATCATTATTTTTTTCAAGTTTTTTCCAACGTATTTTTATGTCATCATTTAAATAGTAATAAATCTGAAGCCGAGAAGTTTTAACTAACATATTATTATTTCTTCTCTTGAAGAAACTTTTTCGTTGATCATATGAAACCAATTCAATAACGCAAAATTAAGTTTTTTTCCGTAATATATTCCAATATTATGTTTACTATTTATTTCCTCTATGTATTTTTATTGACTTTTAAAGTTTACTTTTAAAAACATAATGTTCTTATTTTCCTCTTTGTCAACGTGTTTTTTACAACTTTCTCTAAAGGGAGGTTGACCACGCTTTGTTAGTTAAAATCAAATTAAATGTTACAATCCTTTGTGCTATGAGTATAGCTTGCAAAGTTAAAACGTTGGAAAATCTCTTACATATTTTAGACTATATAAAAGCAAATGCGATGTCAGGTCCTCCGTGTTATTACAGAAACCATGGTTTGATCGTGTTATAACGAACAGCACTCAACAACTTTCAATTCCTTGTCTTTATGTCATTCAAGAGAATTTACAAAAAGAGTTATTTAGGTAAATGCGGAATAAAATGAAATAGTTAAAGTTGGTACTCTAAAACCTTATAAAAACATAATCTTTCAGTTCAGAAAATTAAAAGCAGTGATTTAAAATTTTTATCTGTTGCCAGTTTGTATTTAATCTTTACTAATAATAAAGCTGAAAGTCCCTCTGTCTGTCAGGATCTCTGTCTGTCAGATGTGGGTCCGGATCTCTGTCTGTCAGGATCTCTGTGACGCGCATAGCGCATAGACCGTTCGGCCGATTTTCATGAAATTTGGCACAAAGTTAGTTTGTAGCATGGGGGTGTGCATCTCGAAGCGATTTTTCGAAAATTCGATGTGGTTCTTTTTCTATTCCAATATTAAGAACAAAATTCTCATAAGATGGACGATTAAATTACGAAATTATCATTACGTGGAACCGTAACATGGGCACAAGCCAGTTGGCGAGAAAATTCACCATACATTATTTGTAAATATACAGGCGAACCAAAAGACCTTTTAATTTTCTATTACAGGCAAAGCCGTGCGGGTACCACTACCAGCAGATAAAATACTTGACATTGATTTTTAATAATATAAGGCTTTTAAAAGGATTTTCATTTTTTTTCTCTTGATTCTACAGTTTCGACTTAGTCGGGGGTTTTTAAAAATTTTTAATTTTATCGTTGCTTGTGCTATGTAGAGATCACTGTTCAGTAAAATATTTTATTTATTTATTTATTTATTTTTTTTTTTTTTTGAAAAAAGAAGAGAGAGATCTACAGATTCAAACAGAAAATCTTTGGGTAAACTAAACGTGAATTGTGTGAAAATAATTAAGTAAAATTGTTAAAATTATTTGATAAAATTATTTTTAAAACTGCAAGAAACATCTTGTTGAGCACTTATTATTAACTAGAAAATCGCCCGTCAGGGTATGACGGGTGGAAATTGCTTCGACATTTGAACGAAGCAATTGCCCCTGTTGGGTGATATTTTGATGGTTGAAATTTTAACCCTAAATCCAGTTGACGAACCCCAAACTCCAGTCGATAGCGTTCATTGTTGACCACTTTTTCGTTTTTTCATTCCGCTAAAATGAGTCTTACTAGTAAAGCAGTTAAGTTACCGAATCCAATTCAGCCTTGTCCAAAAAAAAAAAAATTTCTCTGCATGTCAAACATGAGCAAAAAAATCTATCAAATTATCGAGCTGTGGCACGAGTTTCATTGTTGGTGAAGTCGGGAGTGTCACTCGATCAGTGAATTGGCTATTATATATATGAAGATTAAAAACGAGCCGATGTGTGCATCACATGACTTCCTTTTACTCCAATTTAATTTCATTTCCCCATTATTGGCAATTTTGATGTGATTCAATTGTTTACTCTCTAAATATCACCAACAGTGGCCATATTGAAACCAAATTTAAAAAAAAAAAATCGCAAAATTTGTCGCCAAGTTGGCGACAAAACTTGGCGACCAAAAGACTGGCGATGTATCGCCAAGTGTCCGACAAATTATAACACCACTTGAGTTTACATCGAAATTAATAATGATTTCCCCCCAAAAAGGGGCAAAAGACCCCCTTAGGTACATCTGAATGCAACCAAAATTGAAGGTGCACAACTAGGCCCCACTAGGAGTCTACGTACCAAATTTCAAATTTCTAGGGCAAACCGTTTTTGAGTTATGCGAGATACATACACACATACACACATACGCACATACATACGTACATACAGACGTCACGAGAAAATTCGTTGTAATTAACTCGGGGGACGTCAAAATGGATATTTCGGGTGTCTGTAGGTTCCTATGCATATATCCACGTGTGGTCGGGTCGAAAAAAAACTCAACATTCACTCGGGGGTGAGAAAAATGGAAATGAAGGCCGATTTTTGAGTGAAATTTTTTTCGCGAATACAATACTTCCTTTTTTGTAAAAGGAAGTAATAACACAATTTAAATATTAATGGGTTTGAACTGTGTCAAAATGTACGTAAAATTTCATTTTCAAACGTAGTTTTCTCAAAAGTCAATTTCAAAAAACTTCCTTCCCCTGGAAAACTACTTTACATATTTGAAATTTTCACCACATTTTGTTTATATGTTCATAATTATACTGAAGTAAAATGTTTGCTTTAAAACTCACACTTTTTCCTAGACAGCTGTTTTTATGGTCAAAAACGGTGGATTTATTTTCATTTAAAAAGTGACTATTGGTTAAAATTTAATAAATTATGAATTAAAAAGAATTGCCTTTAAATTTGATTTCGGTAGACTCTTAGATACCTCTTAAAAACGCTGTGAAAAATATAAGTTTCTATCGTTTAAACTTTTTGAGGAAAAGATACCTAAAGTTTAGCAATTTAACATTACACGTATTCAGAGAATCGATTTCAGTCACTATAACTTTCATTTTTCAAATAGAAAAAAAAAGGACATTTTTTTCTTTTGAAAATAGCATACATAAATAAAGATCAACAAACCTTTTCGTTGATCTTGCACTGTTATGCTACTTTTCATTTTTGGTAGGAAATTTGAACTCGCAAAATAGAAAATTAAGGCAAAGTGATAAGTAAAGTATTTCTATGATAAAATATTTTCCACTTAATTGTAATAAACTATTTTTTCTGAATGAATAAATGAGTGAATGAATTAGTGATTGACGTCCATGAACGAATAAATAAGTGATTGAAATAATAAAAATGCGTTAATGAATTAGTTGATTAATAAATACGTTAATTTTTTAATAAATGAAGAAATAAAGGAATGACTTTGAGGAATTTTACTTCCCCTGCATGCACTTGACAAATTGTACCAACATTTAAAATGAAATTATGCTTACTGTTGTATAAATAAATACTGCTCTACATCAATAGATGTCAATTGATACTTAAAGTTTTAATAACAAGAATTCCCTTGTTTTTAGCAGTAAAAATAATTTTGATACACATCAAAACATTGTAATATGAATATCAAGTTTTTAAAATTGCTTGCATTACCAAGTACCTTGTGAGGTAAATATTTTCTAACTGGAATCAACTATGTGTTTAATAACGTAATTAAAACATTACCAGTCAGATGGCGCTGCGAACTGTGCAAAATTTCTCACCACTTCACTTTGCCCCACATTTTCTCTCTTACCCTGGATGCATTGAAGCAAACTTATCTCCTTATGTATAGTAAACATTACCTAAATGACCAAACATTCGTCTAATGAAGTGACTAGACGAATTTAACTAGACGACTAAAATCAAAATTAAAAGACGACGAATTAAACTAGACTACTCGTGACTAGCGACGACTAGTAGACTATTTTATAAGGTTCTGCTTTTAACACTGTCATGACTAATATTGCTAATTTTAACTACTTTTCTACTTTTTGAGTGAAATATTAAGAATTTCTTCAAAATTACGATTATTTCCTTTTAAGATACTATAAAGGAAATTGTCAAAAGATATTTGCATTTGAATCGAAAATCAGAACAGAATATACTAATTTTTGTTCAGTTTTCAATGGTTACGATTCGTTTAAACCATATTTGACTAAAAACTAATTTGTTATTTAACTGTGTAAGATAGACCAAAGTCAAAATTTAAGGCGATAAGAGGCTTTCAGATGAGTAAAAATTGGTCAAACAAACGTTTTTTCATTCATTATATTTCTAAAAACTAGAACTTTAGCTGAACCGTTTAAAAAAAAAAACAACTAAATCGGTGGAAAACTAGCGAAGTTATGACACTTTTTGTGGGAGCCACGCCCCCTTTTTTTTACTAAAAAATGCATATAAAAATGCATATAAAATGCATAAGTAAAAAAAGCACATAATATTTAAATTTTTAATACTACTACCATTTCAAATGAATCATAAAACCTTATTTGTGGTGAATTTGTATTAAAAACTAAATTGTTTATTCAATAATAAAATTTGCAATAGTAAAACAGAAAACGTTGATTTCCTCGAAACCTAATTTTCGACATAATTACAAAATTCAAACTGTTCCTTGCAAACGAATTATTATTTAAATTTGCTGAAAATTTTATGCCAAGTATTTAAGTGGTTTGTTAACATTTTGTTGTGAAAAATTTTCCTGTTTGATTAGTTTTGTGGAATATATTTGCTATATTTTATTGAAATATGAACATATTTTATCGAAAACGTCTAGTTTTTGGCTTTTTTTCTCATTATTTATCTTTACCACAAAATTTTGTAAAAGTAATTCCAACATCCTAATATCGGTTGTTTTACGTATCGCATTTAGCTAGTATTTTATAAAAATGATGAATTTTCGTTTGCAAGGAATAATATAACAAAAGCGTTATAAAATCTAAGTTTAAATTTAAAAAAAAATTAAATTTTCAAATAATTCAATGAAATTTTATATCTGAGTTGGTATTAGCATCATGTAACTATACAGAAAATTTAAAAGAAATTCATTGGAAATTACTTTTAAAAAAAATTGAAACCCCCGGATCGCCTGATAACTTTAAAAATTAAAGCATATTTAAAAACCAAATTTTTTTCTGTCATAACTTTTTTATCTTTGTTTAAAAATTATGACTTAAAATACTTTGTGCTTTGCAATGTCCTAACTCCCATTAATTCTTAACAAAAAATTTAGTAAATAATATTATCGTTTAAAATTATTAGAAAAAAATATATAAATAATTTGTTACTTACTTCTACAGAAGTGAAGACATGATGTAGATAGTATTGCTTCACTGCGTCTATTATGTGACTTTCTTTCTCTGTACACTTTTCTTTAAATCACCGTTAGCAAAATCAACAACGAAAAATATTCAAAAACACTTGACAACTACAAAATCAAAATCGACAGCACTGTTTTTTAAATCACTAACACCAAAATTGGCAACTGATTTTTATTCATTTTCTGCCATTTTAAGACATTCATAAAATTACATACAACGTTGACGGTAACCAAACTTTCCACAAGATTTTGTATAAATAGATGACAGTTTTCCTTTAAAAAACAATATTCAACATGTGTTTACTTATTGGCGTGTACTTAGTCTAAAAAGTTTTCAACGATGTTTCACGTATTTAACCGGAATGAATTGTCAACAATTTATTTACACAAACTAGGAAAAAAGTTGCATTGTAAGTAAAATTTGCTCTTATGGTCTTTTACAATGTTTATGGCAACCAAAGTTTTGAGAAGATTTTGTTCAAATAGATGAGGACTTCTTTTCTTAACACAATACTTAACGTTTGTTTACTTATTTGTTTGTACTGTTTCTAAAAACTGTTCAATGATGGTATTTTAAATTGATGAATATTCAGCGATTTATTCACATGAATTTTAGAAATGTTGCATTTTAAATAAAATATGATCTGATGTTCTTTCACAATATTTATGGTAACTATAGTTTTCACAAGATTTTGTGCAAAAAGACGACGATATTCAACATTTGTTTGTTTATTTGCTTGTATACTCTTTCTAAAATACGTTCAACAATGCGTCACGGGTTTTACAAGAATGAATTATTGACGCGCTATTCCGATAAATTTTTGAAAAGTTACATTTAAGTAAAAAACTGATCAGATTTCTTGTCTTTCAGGAGTATTTCAAGATGTTGTAGTTTTGCCTATTTTATTCCAAAACAATATGAGTTGCAGAAATAATGATTTTCGTCAGCTTTTGCTTAACGTTCATGATGAATGCTCTCGCTTCATATGTTGTCGAAAACGGTTTAATTTTTATAATTGACTAACAGATTACGATTCGCATTACGAACGTTATTAAGAATTAGAGCATCTTAGCAATTGTGCAGGATTTGTTACAGTAATTTAAGTACAAGTCACACGCGAAAAAATACAGTTCTGATAGCTAGAAAAATGATTTCGCTCATTCCTGCTTAAGTACTTCAGATTACTCAACAAACTTCAGTAATGTACGTATTTTAAATAATGCGAAATTATAATTACGTAATTCGATCAATCTTTCTATTATATAGATGACAAAGAACAAATATATTCCGAAAACAATTTGGGGGCCAGAAATCTGTTTTACAGTGGGAAATGTATTTTAAAGCACGCTCAAGTGCATACTGGTGTGCTTTACCTCTTAAATGTAAAAGCCAATAGTTTCGTTTCGGTTTGTTCTTATTATTTTCACAAAAAAAAGTCAAACAGTTAACGATGCACTAAAGTGTTTTGATTAACAATATGCACCAAGAATTTGAAAAGAAGACAACTGGACTAGAAACACGAACAATTACAAGTGAATATGTCAGACTAGCTCTGGTTGAAAATGTATTCACTTTTCCATTTTGATTCACCAAAACTAACCTTTTGTTTTTTCAACACGATAACTCTACAAAACAATAATAAAACTTTTCCAAGACGAAACTTCAACTTCACTCAGAACCTCGTATTGCAACTGATAAGAGACGAAAATCTTCACTGAAACTCTCACTTGAACCGATTTTTCAGGGATTCCCTTCAACCAGTCCCACCCACGGATCGCAACGAAGAAGGGATTGTTTCTTGCACGGATTCGTACGAATGCAGCGCGTTTAAAATTCACTCCCTAGACCTGCCTGGAACAGATGTGGGACAACCTGTCTGGCCTCTGTGCATCGTTGAGCACTGAGTTTCCGTGTGGTGGGGTCCACAAGTCGGATCCTGTGGTGTAAGCACCAGAGGCATGTCATGGTGGTCGGGGCCCTTGCCGCCGCTGATTACCTCGGTCATGAAGGCGATTTACATGATGGCCAGGAGTAGGGTCTCTACCCTGGACAACCTCATCTCTTTTTTGACACGATAACAGTACAAAACAATAATAAAATGTTTCCAAGATGAAACTTCAGCTTCACTCAGAACCTCGTATTGCTACTGATGAAAGAAGAAAATCTTCGCTGAAACTCTCACTTGAACCGATTTTTCAGGGATTTCCTTCAACCAGTCCCACCACGGCTCGCAACGACGAAGGGATTGCTTCTTGCACGGATTCGAACGAATGCAGCGCGTTTAGAGATTCACTCCCTAGACCTGCCTGGAACAGATGTGGGACAACCTGTCTGGCCTCTGTGCATCGTTGAGCACCGAGTTTCCGTGTGGCGGCGTCCACAAGTCGGATCCGGCGGTGTAGGCGCCCGGAGGCACCAGGGGCATGTCGTGGTGGTCGGGGCCCTTGCCGCCGCGGATGACCTCGGTCATGAAGGCGATGTACATGATGGCCAGGCGTAGGGTCTCTATCCTGGACAACCTCTTCTCGTAGGCGAAGGTGGGGACCTTCTTCCTCAACTTGTCAAAGGCCGAGTTGAGGTTGAACATGCGACGCCGCTCGCGGATGTTGGCTGCGCGGCGCTGGGCCACGGTGGCCACCCTGCGCCGCGTTTTGCCGCCGGACTTGGCTGCGCCGCCGATCCTGGAGGAGGGATGGTTCAAGCGCTGCTGCTGCTGCTGCTGCTGGACGCCCATGGCGGATATCCCCCTGGGACTCTGGAGCGAGAAGGGCGCGAAATCCGCGGAGGTAGGTGTGGCGAAGCCGCCGGCTTGCTGCTGGTACGCCGCTAGTGTCTGCTGGTGGTGGTCCCAGGCTAGGGAGGCGGCGTAGCCCGCTTCTTCGGCGGCGGAGAAGTAGCCGAAGCCGGACGTGTGGTGCGCCGGCGGCGGCTGGTGGTGGTGGTGGTGGTGCCGGAATCCGGCCGGGACGATGCCGAAGGCGTCGTAGGCGAAGTCCGTGGCCGCAGCGATGCTGCTGGTGAACTGGTTGGTGAGCTCGAGGAACGCCGCCGCGTCGGCAGGTGCGGCGCCAAAAGCGGCGGCGGCCGGAAAGCGATTGACGCCGCTTGACGGCCCGGACATGGCCTGTCGGGTGTGCAATGTGGCGTGTGCGCTCGGGATGTGCCAGATGCCGCACACGCACCCGCTGCCGCGACAGATCTAATTAGAACATCAAGTCTGCGCTCTCACTCAGCCTTTATACGAGCAACAGATAAATCGGAGGAAGCTCCTCTTTAGGAGCCATTCTCTTTTACCCCTTGTATAAAGATCCCCCCCTCCCCATATCGGAAACATTTTTCCGTCTCACCCCTCCATCTATCTACAGATATTACTTCCGCCCCCTCTTTCAAACGTTTTGGTCCACCCCCTCCTCGCCCCTCGAACAATTTTCCATCTAACCCCCTTCCCCTTCGAAATCTATCTACGAGGGCTCTGGGATATTACCCCCGCTTCGTTCTTTCTCTCGCCCGCCCAACTGCATCTCCATCCGCACGGCTTGCTGCAGATATCTTCTTTTCCCGCCTCCTCCCCCACTCTCTCGGATTATTAAGAACATCTATCCCCCTCCCGGAGCTCAAACCCTCGGAAGTTATGCATTATGCAGTTCTGTGGGAGGGAGGTATGAGGATCTCGTGCTTCCCGCCTATTGGACGAGGATCGTTTTCCGTCCTCCCCGCCGAGGCTAGCTTTTACCTTGTTCCTTTGGGTGCGAAAAATTGACAATGGATACAGAGCCGCGTGAAGGAAGGGGACAGCAGCAGCAGCGATTTTATCCCCCTGCCTCCATATGGGGGTGGTGCAGTGATTCGAACTATGCGACAGCCCGCGCACTGCGCACCGGCTGCGGCAAAAGCGGACACAGACCAATCGCAGCCCCAGCAGTTGCTGCTGGGGCTCTCTCCCTCAGATCGATGCAGGGCGTCAGCTTGAGCATCGTTACACACATGATATATATATATATATATATATATATATATATATATATATATATATATATATATATATATATATATATATATGGCTGACGCGATGCTAATGTAGCAAAGATAATTTTGTTGTTTTTTTGAAACTACAATTAACGGAATTGTTTCAAGAAGTATCAATTTTTTCAAAGGCTAGAAATCTTAGTCTATTTAACGAAATGCATACTTTTTCTGTCTCTCACTCAGGGGTATGCTGGTGTTTTCATCAAAAAGCATTTCAAAAGCGTTATGACGTTATGAAACGTTTTCATTGAGACGAAGCAGCACAAGTGTGCGCGTATCAAAAGTTCAAGCTTACTATCCATTTCTCAGCTTGCAGCTATTTTAAAAAGTTTAAAGTCGTCATGATTTTTCAAAGTGCCCAGAGTGTCAAGCATCCGCTCTTACAGAAGTGCAAAAATCGATCCCATTTGGTGATTATTTATTCTTTCAAATTGATTAATCACCAATATTAATACCTTTTGAGTTAAAATTTTGAAAAAAAGAACTCCTCATAGAAGAATTCCAACAACTAGATGCATGAGAAACCGTAGGAGCCTATATTGGGAAGGGGGGGCAATTGTTGGCACAAACCTCCCCCCCCCCCCCGAGATAAGAACTTCCTTGCTTTTAATGCTTTTTTTTTTTTTTTTTTTTTTTTTCAAAAAATGTAAAAAACTTTCTCCTACAGCCATTAATGAATAGGTCATTGAAAATGTCAAATTTTTAATAACTCTAATCTGTACTGAAATCAATTTTTAAAGGGAAAATATCCTGCTAAACCATGGAGAAAATTTCTGAGCCCCCCCCCCCCCCACACTCCCTTAAAATTCTGCATATGGGCGCCTATGTGAGAAACCACATAGAACGTCAACTACCTTAAAAGTGCACCACAAAGAACATTTTTTCGAGCGTAAAACTTTAGATGCTATTCATGACTAATCGCTGACAGGTTCAGCAATAGAAAAATCTAGAACTTGGTAAGTTCTCGTGGTTCTGCATTCATTTGGCACCATCGTTTCAAAGGGGTGATCTACTTTTAGAACAGATACAACATTAGGTGATTCGCTGGAGGCAGTGGCGGCTCGTGCCTTGAAAAAGTGATGGGGCCAGATCATGTGTGCACTCGCACCCCTCCTCCACCATTGGTTTGAAAAAATTTAAATATTTTTTTAATATTTGAACATTCTTTAATTTTTTTTTGTTAAATTAATAAAATTAAATTCATTTTAGCAACTAAATTAAAATCGTAAAGAAGAGACAAAGAGTCAAGAAAGGAGCAAACGGTCTAATCTTGTGCAAAGGAAGGCTTCTTCCTTTACTGTATGTTGTTTATTTTGCATAGCCTGAATCGCGTAAGAACATTCAAGCTATGTAAAATAAACAGCATGCAGGCAGGGTAACGGTCTCTGCGAATCCTGCTGTAAATATTGAGGTTCAATGTGTTGGACAACGTATAATCTGCACCTCATTAATTTTTACTCTTTTTAACAGATAATCTGCGGATTATATGCAGGATAATACCGTACAATCCTTTTTTTTCAAGCAGGTACGCACAAAAAAAAAGGAAAATAAATAAAAAGTTATAAATTTTTTGTCTTCTAAAAAAAATGAGGGGGCCCGGGTGCCCTCTGGCCCCTTCCACGAGCCGTCACTGGCTGGAGGTATATGAAAAGTAATTTGTTTCAAGCCTTACACTGAAAAAAAAAACAATCCGAAACGTTACTGATTATTTCTGTGGAACGTTTCGGGATTTCACAGATTTTTCTTCATTTCCACGTGAAATCAAGTATTTTGCAAAAAATGTTTCCTTAATTGCTACAAGTTGCACGACGGCAGAATTTTCACTGCTGTGAAAAATACTTTTAGCTCTCAGTTTAAAAATTGACAGAGAGTGTCAATAGCTGCAGCTTTGCAAGGCAAGAATTGCAGGCATAAAATGTGCTTGGTTCTTACTTGCTGTTTTCTCAGCTTTGGCCAGAGTTTGCTTTAATGCTTCTGGAGCTTTCTTGGTAAATCAGGAAGATTCTTCTCAATTACATAAAACCTACCTAATGTTTCTTGAAGGTTCCCGAGACATGACTGGCTTTAACAAGGAAGATTTTCCAATTCTTCAGAAAGTTCCAAGGATAATTTCAGAAAGGTTACTGACTTTCAGCGAGAAACGTTCCTGGTTTTTTCAAGATATGTTATTGGCAGAAATTGGACACCATCAGCCGCCTATTATTTTTCAAGAACGTTTCTGAATTGTTTTTACTGTGCAGTTATGTAAGGTAACTTCGTACGAGTTTTGTGGCAAGAAAGAGCATTAGATTTGGATTTTGAATCAATAGCTAAGGCAGCGCTTCTCAAACTGTGGTTTGAGGACCCCTTGGGGGTCCACCGGCCCTTAGTTGGGAATCCGCGGCAAACTTCGAAGAAAACGGATTGAACAACGTTAAATGATGTCTAAATAATGCTTTTGAAAACCAGAATTTTCACCTTCAAAGTATGGGGTCGTGCTTTGAACTAGGTCTGTCATTTCGAATTTTCCGCGGGGGTGGAGAAAAGCTTGTACACTGAATGCAATTTTTATCGGAAAAGAACAAAAATCACGCTCACTCATACTTGAAAACATTAATTTTTCAAAGCCAGGAGGCAAACTCACACCCTGGCCCCTCTAAAAGACAGGCCTGCTTTGATTATTAATTCTCGATACATTGAGATACGATGAATGCCGCAAGATCATACCGCATTGGTGATCAAGCCGTTTCCTGCTTCGACAAAACCACACAGTCTATCATCACGTGAATATGGATGCTTAATAGACATAACATAAGACTTCACCTCGAAATCTACCTTCCTTTACTTACTTTTCTTCATTTTAGGTTTTATCTGGAAAACAGAAAATCTCAACCATTCGCTGCAAAAGCAAAGCGTGTTCTTCCATTTGCCACACCCTACCTAATAAAATCTGTATTTTAAACCTGTGCAGCTACTATAAAGCTAAATTTTGACGTTGTGTAGATGCTGAGCCTAATAGTCGGCTCTTGCAATAAAAAAATAAACCCAACAAATTAAAATTGTGCCAGCTGCTATAATAACCTGACTCACCCCAATAATTCGAAGTTCAATTTTGAATTTTAATTCCCGTTTTGAATCATCTGCCTGTTCAAACGGATTTCTGTACTCCAGAATTCGCAAGTAAAGTTAAGCAACGTAAAATACCTACCTATGGCTGCATCAAACATGCAGGAGGTAATACCTCCTGCACGTTTGATGAGAGACGTTAATTGAGAGACGTTAATTGAGAAAATTTAGAAATTTTCCCGTTTAAAACCAGTCGTATCGGTGAAAGTAATATCTTGGCATCATTCTGATTTATCAAGGAAGTTAAAAGAGCATTGTAGAAAACATGGCCAAAGCTATGCCAGAAAGTAAAACGAGACTTTCTGAAATTGAAAGTAAAACTTTTCAATTTGGAAAAAAGTGCATCAAACGTGCAGGAGGTAATACCTCCTGCACGTTTGATGCACTTTTGAATCCATTGGAAGACCTGGAATCCTATTTTTTCAAATATAAACCTTTAAGTGGCCACTACTGAAGCTCTGGCCACCACCGGTGGTTTCACCTCAATACACTGTAAAAAAATTCCGAATCGTTACTGGGTTTTTCCGTGTCACGTTTCAGGATTTTAATGGTTTTTATCCACTTCCTGGAAAAATTAAGTATTCTTGACAAAAAGTTTCCTGAATTGCTACAAGTCGCAAGAATGCAGACTTTTCACTGTTGTGAAAAATATTTTTAGCTCCCAGTTTAAAGATTAACTGAGCGTATTTATAAAGTGTATCGGCTTTACTTCAAGTACGGCCCGTCTATGCTAATTAAGCTCCCAAAGGGAGCGAAAAAGTGTGGACTGCATTGCTTTGATAGATTTACAGGCAAGTAAAATTCTCGTTACTTACTTGCAATTCTGGCATAGCTTTGGCCATGATTGCAACAATGCTCTTTTAACTTCCTTGATAAATCAGAATGATGCCAAGATATTACTTTCACCGATACGACTGGTTTTAAACGGGAAAATTTCTGAATTTTTCAGGAGGCTTCCAGGATAATATCAGGAAGGTTACTGAATTTTAGTGGAAAAAGTTCCTGGAATTTGCAAGATATGTTACTGGCAGATATTTGACGTATCAGCTGCCCATTATTTTCCAGGAACGTTTCTGAATCGTTTTTACAGTGTACGTTTTACACAAAATTTGAGCTGTGTCACATTCCTTGCCGGAATGCGATATGTTTTGTGTACAGATTTTAAAATCTACCAATGTTTTAATTCCGGAAATATTTTACCTCCCGCATATCCTTCGCGTGTACATATTTGCATACCTAATTGAATATTATTACGTTGCTAAATCACTTAACTAGTCTTACCGACATCGCAGCCTGCACTGTAAAAACGATTCGGAAACGCTCCTGGAAAATAACGGGCAGCTGATGTGCCCAATTTCTACCAGTAACATACCGTACAAAAACTAGGAACGTTTTCCTTTAAAAGTCGGTAATCTTTCTGAAATTATCCTTGAAACTATCTTCGGAATTTGGAAATATCCCCGGTTAAAGCCAGTCTGGAACCCTCAAGGGAAATACGAAAGGTTTAATGTAATTGATTAGATCTAAGAAAGCTCCAGAGGCATCACTGCACCCATGGTAGAATGGGGTTGTTTCCTTCAGTCAAAAGTACACTGTTAAAAATTTTCCGGAAAAATTACGGTAATTGTTACTGGCATCCATGTTGCCAGTAACTATTACCGTAAAAATCAAATGTTACTGTAAAATTTTACGGTATCCTCGGTAGGCCGCAGCAACCAATTGGCGCTGGGATCGCTTATTTCTCCGGTATAAATAACCGTAAAAATCAGCGATGCGTCGGCGATGCAATTTTACAGTAACAATTACCAGAAAATCTTCCTGAATTTTTAACAGTGTAGTACTTTTAGTCACTGAAATTGATAGAATAAGCAAAAAAAAAATAACATGGACCCAGAAAATTCTTTCATTTTCCCAACAGTTATTTTTTAATTAATTTTTTAAACTGTCCGATTTTTTAAAAAAAGCCGTGGTCTTGATGACGTCACAAATGATGCTCTTTGGCGCATCTTTGTACCGCGTTTCCACGTTATGATAATCAAGAAGCGAATTAAAATTGCGCTCTATGCTTGCTATCAACCCTATCGTTGCCAATACACGTGAGTAAAGATGCGAATTAAATGTTTTGCTCTGTGAATGGCAACATAGAATGGCATTTCATCATTTGTGATGTCATCGGGCAGAAGCGTAAACAGTGAAAGCGCACCGATTTAAGTAATTTTTTTTTAAAATATTAAACTCAAACAAATTATTTAAAAAATGGTTAGATCCCATGTTTTTAAACATGTTCTTTCAGAGAAAATACTTTTAAAATTTTGGAAACGACCCCATTGCAAATTAGAATCAGGCACCTCTCCTGAGCCTGAAATTCTTGCCATGCGAAGCTGCAGCTTTCCAGAGACGCTCCCATTGGGAACTTAAAGTCAGCCTGGACGGGCCGTAATGGAACTCCAGACACTTAATAAACACACTGAGTTAATCTGCGAAAAATATTTTTCACCCCAGTGAGAATTCTGCATTCGCGCAACTTGAAGCAATTCAGAATTTTTCTTTGCAAAGACACTTGATTTTACGGGAAAATAGATGAAAATCCGTGAAATCCCGCAGCGTTCCAAGGAAATACAGTCGACCCTCGTTTCACGCGGTTTCGATTATACGCGGTTTAAGATTTGACACCTTTATTTTATCTTACGCGGATGCAGAAGTGCAAACAGATAAAATTTTCCCCTCTTTCAAAATCCAAACTCCTAAAGATTGCAGATTACGCGTAATCAACTGCATTTTGGTTTGCTAATAATCGAGCTTGGGCCACTGAAGACATTTTATACGTTTGGTTCCAGAGCTCTTTCCTGAAATAAAGTTATTAAACTCACACAGTTCAGAACTCACTGGAAGGAGAACTTTTAGGAGTGACAAAGGAGGCCAAAACCAACGAGGATACCGACGTCGTTGACACACAACCAAAAACGTTCACACTGAAAATTTTGAGCCATTCCTAGACAATAGAAATGATCTTTCTGATTTGTTAGTGAAGGAAGATTCTGTTGTGGAGATGACGCAAGTGATCATGGATGCGTTAATGCTCTGCAAAGAATTACACAGAGAAAATCTCTTAAAGACTGCTAAAAGGCTATCATAGCCAGCTCCTCTTTATAAACAGAACACGAAATCAATGTATGTTTTCTTAATGTATGTTGTGCATAAAAGTCGATATAAGTACACATCAGTGGCGCACACAGGAATTTTTCAAGGGGGGGGGGGTCCAGGTTTAAAGTCCCGTTCTCGAACCATACTCCAATACGCCGCCAAACATATTCATTTAATTTTGTCGATTGTCGGGTACAAAAAACAATAAAAAGCAAAATTTTGATTCAATAATTGGCATTAATAATGAAATAAATCATTAATAATTTTCTTACATTTTAATTATTTATAACGACATAATAATTTTAAAACATTAATAATAATATGCCATTATTGAAATACTAGAAAACACAAAATTTTATGTAGGGTAATCAGTGGCGCACACATGAATTTTTCAAAGATAGGGTCCAGGATCGAAGGTCCACCATTCTCATATTCATAGGCGGATTTACGGGGGTGCCAGGGGGTGCGCCGCACCCCCAACAATTTTGGTTGGATTTTCAAAGAAAATTTAAATGAAACATATTTTATCAAGAGAAAATATGTATTTCTCCTCAGGAATTTTGTAAAACAACTTATATTTTTCAACAGCTAAATGCAAGTTAATTTACTTGAAAGCAAACCCAAACATACAATAATTGGCAGCCTATGTTATTGTGAGACCCGGTCACCACACATCGCCAGTGCTATAGAAATTGTGCTACACGAATTAAAAAGAAGTATTTCTCCATTAAAAAAAGAAAGAAGATAAATAATTACATAAATCAAATAAAAACATTCCTTTAATTATTTTTCAGTACTGTATTATATGATAATTTTATACTCTGCAATTTGGTATTTATTGGTATAACATTACAATTTTCTTTTGCTTTGAAACAACCATGGCTAATAAAGTAAAAAAATATGGCTATTGTGATGTACTTCCTCAAAAACGATATAAAGTCCTTACACATCATTCCAGTAAACAGTACAATAAAATCACTCTGAAATCAACTAAAAATCAAAACCAACATTTCCACTGTAAAATTTAAAAATTTTCTGAAGGGAGCGGGGCAGTGCTATCACTGAGTTCCGCTACTAAAGTTAGTTGCTTTGTTGCCTTTAATATGAATAATAGTCTCCAAAATAGTTACCAGATACAGAAAATAATTTCTAAAATAGTCTCCTATTTAAAAAAAAAATAGCATTTATATCATTTTGATGCCATGAAGTGGGACAGACCTACGTGGGGTAAATTTTCTCCAAAAAACCTTTAAAAAGGAAAACTTCAAAAAAAATTTCAAATTTTAGCCCAACCATGAATAAACGCTAGAGAGAGAAACCAGCAGTGACACATTCTAGTATATATTTCTCACTATCTGACTGTTAATATTCAAGACAACAGTAAAAGACTGTATAAAAAGAGCTCGAAGCGTCGCATTCATATTTCCGATCGAAAGAAAATTAGAAAAAATGTTTAAAAAATGAATGTATAGTACGAATAAAAGAAATTAAGAACCAAAAAACAGTAAAAAAAAAAAGAAGAAGAAGATGAAGAAGAAGTAGTTGAGAAACAGAAATTGCAAAAACTAATCCTTTGCAAAAAACGCACTCACAAAAACGATACCGTTACGAAAATTGCGATCTTTTACGATCGCGACGAAACTTTACGAAACTTTTTTTATACAAAAAAAAAAATAAATAAATTTCACATTTTTTTCTAGTCGTGAATTACATTTCATTTTCCCACTTTTTAAAACGATTGTTTTCAAAAATTAAACACGGTAAAACTTTCCCTTTTTTTCCCGTAGTAACTAAGACGTAACTTAAAAGAATTTTTTTATTTTTTTTTTACAAATTTTTTCTCCTAGGAGGAAAAAAACTAGCTTTTTTACGAATTTTAGTTACACTTACCAAAATAGTCGCTGTATTTTACAACTGATTGCAAAATACTCGCTTTTGTCAACAAAATAGTCGCCTTTGCCGTCAAAATGGCAGTTTTAGTCGCCAATTGCAGGGCTGTGTCCCCCGCCCATTCCCTGTATTGCAATGGCGTAGCTACAGTTTCTCTCCCCCGGGGCGGTTCCTCTATTTGCCACCTTTTCATTGAGACATATCTAATACATTAAAGCTTTGAAAATTATCGCTCAAAATATAAAACTTCATTTAAGTAGCAAAGGGAAACTTATTTAATCCGTATTCTTCCTACAATAAAGGGAGCGGAGTCAGGCGTCTATCTCGGAGAAATACTCTGAATTTACATCAAAAATTGCAGTTAAAAGTAGCTTTTGGGAGAATGAGGTTCTCTACCGAATCTTTATCAAAACTGAAGTCAGTTTAAGATTTTGGGGACGATGGAGAGTCAGCTTTTATTCCGTGACCAAGTTCCAATAATTTATTTTCCCTGCATTAATTCAGCACTGGCAAAGAAACAACTTTTACAGAAATATATTTGATATTTATATACATTAACAGATGTTATATTTCAGTAGTATATTAGATATTACATATTTGAATATTTTCCGAAATTTAAGTTTTAAAAATACAATTTAAGTGTTGAATTACAATTTAAGGACATTAAGTGAATGAGGAAGGTTCAAGGGCTCACTACGGAAATATTTCAACTTTGAACTCTGAAATGACCGTTCAGTCATAGCAAAACCTTACATTTCAAAGGGTTTTTTTTTTTTCTTTGCCTCCAGCATTAGATTTAAAGTATGATTCTCTTGTTTGATTTTTTTTCACACCGAAAGTGCTGAATCGCTGCCCCGAAAAGTACGCCACCCCGGGCGGACCAGCCTCTCCGCCCCTCCCTAGCTACGCCACTGCTATATTGTTGCACCTCCAGAATTCACAGCCTAATCCGCTTATGCTCATATTTAACTCCAACACGCATCCAAACATGTTCTTTTGATTTTATCCATTTTCGGGAACAAAAAACATTTTACAAAACATTGAATTATTACTTAGCATTAAAATTAATTTTTTAGTAACAAATACTTAATTAAAATACCAGCAAGCATAAAAATGAATGTATTTACTTTTCTCATAATTAAAAGTAAAAACAGCGAAGCAAAATCATCATTCTAGAACAATTTATGTTCACATACAGTGCGAGGCTGCAGGGGAAGAAAGAAAGAAAATAAATTTTATTTTTTCATTTATACTAAATCTGAAATTATTGATACGTTTGCTTGGTATTTTACGTACTGAATACAAAGGATTATAATCAAACAAAAAATCTCAAGGGCAATGGGAGGGGTCCGGACCCCCTAGACCCTCCCCTTGTGTGCGCCACTGGTACACATTAAACTTATTACACAATTAGTCATCACTAGAATGAAGTATTTTGTTATCTCGGAACCAAATCCCTATTTTAACACTAGTATTAGGTCTCAATTTACGCGGCATTTCCGTGGAACGTAACCCCCGCGTAAAACGAGGGTCTACTGTAATCAGTAACGTTTCGGAACTTTTTTACAGTGTGGTTACAATAGAAAAGCAACTAAAAATGTCCGCCGGAGAATTTGTTTTAATATTAATATATTTTTCGACATCAGGAAAATGTATGGAAATTGATTTATGTTTATGTTCCAATATAATGGGGGACGGGGGGCAATATGATGATAGGTAGTATCTTTGCGCAGTTTAATGTTTTCAAAACTTCATTTTCCACTATTCCATCGTTTGTTTGCATCTGAGAATTTATTTAGTGTGACCAATCTAAACCAATGCCTGTTTTTATCATAAATACTAGCTGCGTCGCCGGCTTTGCACGGTCCACCTCGAAAATAAAAGTTATGTCAAGTGACGCGAGTTCAACACTCAGACTTGAACCAAAAAAAATAATAAAATAACAATAATAATAATAATAATAATTCAGTGAAATTTTGCGGCAGATTGCGGAACCCCACTCCTCCAAAGTAAATATTTTAAATCCCCTGTGTGTGATTACAGGAAAAGCCTCAAAACAAAAACAAGAATTTTACTTGTTCATGTTCGAGAAAAAAAATGGCAACAGATCTTTCATCTCAATGATTTTCTTCACCGCTATACATTTTAATAAAAGCATTGTTGCGGAAAGTTGAGATGAAGCACTGAATAATAATTTGAATGGAGGAAAGCCTTCGAAAAATAGGGATTTTATGTCGAAATCCAAGCTTCATAATTAATAGTTTTTAATTGATATCTCCGCTAATTATTATCGGAGGATTATGTTAAATAGCCAAACACATGAAGACGGGAAGATGACGAATCCATCGATACCTGCTTCGATGGTCAGTTCACTGTCGTTCGGGAGAAGAAGCTTGAACATACATAGATACATAGATACGCTCAGTTTTTAATTATATAAGAAATAATTCAGTCATTTGTGTATAGATTATTTTTAAAGTCTTATAATTTTCGCTTTTGATTCGTAATTTTTTTTCGTATACGAAGCAACAAACGATATTTCTTTGACAGTGTTGCATATTGTTGACAAAACATTTCAAATTTCAGCTTTGGTGTGAACAATAGTGTTACATTGTTACTGCAACAATACTTAGCGTTGAAGATGATTTCAACGTCACTTGGAGAAAAAATTTTGAGCTGCATGCTTTATCTTACTTTCTCTGCTCTATAAACTGTGATATACATTCACTGATATCTTCGGATTTATTTGATTTTGGATTGATAGGTAAATATATTTTGTATTTCTTAAACGTTGATAAGCATTTTGATTTAAATCTAAGAAAATAAACTTCAGTACAGAATTCAGTGAGATAAAATTAAGCCTTAAATAAAATGAAGAAAAATATCCATTATCTGCTTTTTATACATTGTAATAACTAACCGAGTTTACACTTTCAAATCAAGTTTTATTGCTGTCAATGTGGCAAGAAAGTTTTACACATTTGGTTGCCGCCAAATTTGGCGATGGGGATTTTTCAATAATTGGGAGTTTGCCGCAGTTGTCAAATGTTTGGAATAAATTATTTTACTGTTACTTAGTGGTAACTCTATGTGACTGGATTTTCCACTCTGCTTACGTGTTTCAGAGGAAAATATTTCTCTCGTAGGTATTGGAGCCAAACATTGGACGCTATTGTATAAAAATCACTTACCTCCTAAGACCAAAATCTTTCTTTGGCGGTGGAATTCTAATGCAAAAATTTCAACCTTTCGAATTTTCACCCATACGTTCATAAGATAATGATACCCAAGTATAGTAACGTATTCTAGTTCCTTTTGGTTAACTGACTTAAATTTGCAGTTTTAAAATAAAGGTTGTTAGAATTCGCACGATTCACTTGAACGCTATTTCGAACAACATTTCAAAAGCGCCAACAAGTTTTTCACTTGGCGACTTACTTACTTTCTACCTTGGTGAAAATAGATAAATAACGTTTACGTCGTTTTTTTTTTTTTTTTTCGTGCTCCACTTGTAACAGCGGAGCTTTTAACCTCTTCTAATGTCTCTATATACACTGGTGTGCAAAACTTAAGCAACAAGTGGTTTTTCGGCCACAGCTCCCCAACAAAGTACAGTCGGACCTCCATATATCGAAGTAGCAAATTGCCGGATAAAAATTCGATATATAGAAATTTCGATGTATGGAAACGATCTTATTTTATCATAAAAGTATGCTAAAACATTAAAATTAAAGCTAGTTATCGTGTATGAAACTCAATTTATAATTTATACGAGCATCGGATTAAATGAAAGCTTAAAACATTAACAGAAATTACATTTTTACGCCAACATACATCTTCATATTCTTCGGCAATTCAACTTGGTAGCAACATGAGGGGATTTTCGTTTTAACAATGTGATCTAGAGAAAAGCAAAAAAAATCAATTTACTTAACTTGAATGATTTTTACTGAAGCTAAGAAGACTAGGAAAGATAATCAACAGACAAAAGGGATAATTTGAAAATGATTTTACAATGTTACTGGTTAAGATTTAAAATAAACTTGAGAGAATTTAAGAACTTCAGAACGGAACAACGACTTAACTACACACCCTTCAACCCCAGATTCCTTATGAGTTCGATAGCAACCTTTAGTAAACTTAATTTTCTCCTCTAACCTTCATTTTTCATGGGACACAGTCTAAAGTGGAAAAAAAAAAACTTCGAATGTCTCGAAAAAAAATTCGATATGTAGAGATTTTTTCGATATATAGAAACACTTTTTCTATGTAATGAATATATAAATTTGCTGGGATTTCGATTTATAGAAAATTTCGATATATGGAAGTTCGATATATGGAGGTTCGATTGTATAAGATAACCATGAAATTGCAGTATAATATTCACGTAAATCAGTAGAAAGACTATTTGTAAGCAAATTTTAGAAATAAAACGTCCTAGGTGATGTAAGTGTACGTAAACCTTGTGGGTCGGCGCGCGCAGGTCAAAGCTGTGATAAAAGGATGAAGAGCACCGTAGTTAAAGACATTCGCTCTAAGTGCAAGTGATTTGTTTTGTGAAACATGTCTTCAAGAAATCATTTAGACGACTTTACTCGAGGAAGAATGATTGGGAAGCTTGAGGAGGGGCGTAGTATGACCAGTGCCGCTGAACAGTTCGGGATCAACAAAAGTGTTGTTTCTCGTGCTTGGAATGTCTTTAAAACTACTGGTACAGCTGTTCGGAAGGTTGGTGGTGGCCGTCCAAGGAAAACAACACCAAGAGATGACCTTTACATTGTCGTACAGGCGAAAAGAAACAGTTTTCAGTCAGCGAGCGCCATATCTCAGCAACTGTGCACAGCCACAGGACGACAAGTATCACGATTTACAGTGGCCAGACGCCTTACACAAAGGTGGCTTATTTGCTAGACGTCGTGAACGCTGCATACCTTTAAAAGTTAGTCATCGGCGGCACCGTTTATAGTGGTGCAGATAACTCGAAACCTGGACACCTCATCAATGGAGTCGTGTCCTCTTCACAGATGAGTGTCGTTTTAGTGCTACAAGCGATTCTCAACGTCAGTTGATCTGGAGAGAGGTTGGAGCTCGATTTCATCCCAATAACATCGCGGAAAGAGATCGTTACGGTGGTCTTGGAGTTCTCTTCTGGGGTGGCATTATGTTGAACGGACGGACTGAGCTTCAGATCTTCGACCGAGGTTCTGTAAGTGGTGATCGCTATTGCAATGAGGTAATTCTACCCCATGTGCGTCTGTTCCGAGGAGCCATTGGCCGAACTTCATTTTTATGGATGACAATGCCCTTCCACACCGTACTGCTAATGTTCAAGAGCTGCTGGAAAGTGAAGATATGAGACGAATGGATTGGCCAGCTTACTCTCCAGATCTAAATCCCATAGAGCATGTGTGGGATGCATTAGGGAGACGTCTTGCGACACGACAGTATCCTCCTGGTAACATCCATCAGCTGAAAGATGCGTTAAAGGAGGAATGGAGACGTTTACCCCAAGAACTCCTGGATAATCTGGTGCTTAGCATGGAGAGACGATGCCAAGCAACAATTGCAGCAAGGGGAGGGCATATTCCATACTAGGGGACATCTGCCAGTTGTACTTGCGCTTCTTCAGGCAATCATGTGTAACGCCACTAGATGTCAAATAGAGCCTTTTTTTTGTTCCATACCCTACTTTAAGCTTTATATTCATTTCTGCGCCATTACTCTTTCTCCATCATTTAAGTACAAAATAGTGTACATCATATTCAAATTTCATGTCAATAGGATGATTTCTTGTAGAGTTATGGCAAAAAACGCACTTGTTGCTTAAGTTTTGCACACCAGTGTATTTATCTGGTAGGATTATCATGCATTTTAATGCAACACTTGTTATTTTTATCTGACGTATTATTTCAATCGGATTTTTAATGTTATTTCACGCTTGTTTTACTTTATTTGTAGCATTATTTTACTTTTAAGCGCCTAATTTGAACGATTGGTGGAATATTATTCATTTTCGTGTAAATAAAAATTGAAACAAAATTATAACTTTTAGAAACGCGAAGTAATCACCTAGCTTCCATTTTTGATTGCGAAAACTTTAATGCATTAAAGTTTCTTTTTCTTTTCAGATATTGATATGGATACCCGTTGCTACACTTTTCAACGAAATGGCGTTATATTTACGTCTGGTATCCCGCTTGATTTAAAACTGCACGGAGGGTAAGCTGCAATACTCTAACTTTTTTTTTGAGCAATCACGATTGCTAATTGTTTTTATTTGACCGTCCTTGATGTCCGGTTCTTTTTTCAACACCATCGCCCTCTGCAGGCTTGACTCCTCCCGGTAGCCGCTGCTCCTGGTCGGTGACGTCCATGTCCCAGACACACGCACGCTCATACACACTCACACACATACACACACGCGCCTTTACACACATACACACACGCCATCGTGCATGCTCACATGTCTAAGCACACACACAAGCCTACACATACACAACATTACACACGCAACCGCCCAAGAGGAGGGACAAACATGAAATAGGGAAATTAACTTAAACTGGAATATTAGGAGCATTTTCAATAATTATAATTTGTAAGTTTATCAATTTCAATAGTTTACAAAAAATAATTTATCAATTTTTTCGCCTCCATTTTTCCTGGCCCCTTTTTTGGCGGATGCTGGTAGTCACTTAAGTTTTATTTGCAATTGTATATATTCCTAATAGAAAAAGCGTTATAACATGAAATTAAAAGAACTTTTCTTAGAAATATGCCAGAATAATTCAAAATAATGATTTCTTTATATCACACCGAACTATCCAAGAATAATAATTTTCATACTTTGGGTTTGACTCTGACCAGTTGTATTCATTGCTTTATCATTGCTTTAAAATAGTTATTTGTTAGAAAAAGTGTCCTATAAGTTCATTAATGTGATTGGCTTATCATACACAAAATATTAATTTTCTTTAAAAACTATTTGCTAAGGTAAAACTAGAGAATACAGACCTCACATAACCTTTCGTTTTATTCTTCAAAAGGAATGTAAAACCACATGAGCACACGTTACTACTTTTACCGGAGTTAGAATATGACAGTTTTTTTTTTTTTCTTGTGGAAAGTAATATCTTCCAGAAGAACAATAATGTAATAGTAACGCGATCAGGCCCGACGAGAGGCCATGTCAGCTTAGTCAGAAACTGGGGGCCCGGGCCTTTGGGAGGAGGGGGGGGGGAGCGGCGACACTGACAGAAAAAAAAGGAAAGAAGAAAAAAGAAAAGGGGAGGATACTCAGAATAAGCGAAAGCGTCAAGATAAAGTAAAATTTACTGTTGTGGCACTTAAAATAGAGTTAATTATTTTCTAATAAGCAATTTTGAATCTTTTCTTCTTTTTCTTTCCTTTTTTCCTTTTTTTAAGGGGTGGGGCCCTGTGCCTGTGACATAACTGACAAGGGGCCCGCCGTGGCTTTCTGCGGCCCTGGATGCGATAGTAATAATAACAACAAAATAGTAATAGAATTGTGATAATAATGTAATAGTAATGAGGTAGTGATGATAAATGATATACACTAATAATAATGCAATAGTAATGATATAGTTTAATAGTAATAATAACGTACTAGTTATGAAATAGTAATAATAACGCAACAGTTGTGAAATCGAAACATCATTACTAGGCTTTTACTTAATATTTCGTTCGTGCATTGCAAGTTCCCTACTAACTACACCCGATATTATTTCGGTGGTTCGAGACCCATCTCCGATGCAGATGTAGATGTTGCAAACACATCTCTCAAAAACAAGGTCTCCCGCTCCGTCATCAAGTAAGTCGTACTTTTTTTGTTATCAGTAATGTTATACAAACTAAAAAAGAAAAACCCTGTTTGTGCATTTTATTTATTATTCAGTAAGTTACACCCTATAGCCAGGGCTAAGGCAGAAATACATGAAATACACCGCCAGCTCAGTCGATTCCAGTCGAGGACTGCAGTTTCGTGCTTATTAGCACTCATCAGCCCGGCATAGGAGTGACTGAGCTGGAGGTGGAAAACCTTTTAAGGAAGCCTAGAGTGCCATACAAATATATAGCCAGGGCTATAGGGTGTAACTTACTGAATATACCTGCCTTGCCTTCAAAATTCGAGCTGAACCGAACCATTGTTTCGGTCACTCGTCTGGTCAGTGCTAATTCTTGTATTAGCTAATAGTTTGTTTGGCACTCTAGGCTTCCTTAAGAGGTTTTCCATCTCCAGCTCAGTCACTCCTATGCCGGGCTGATGAGTGCTAATAAGCACGAAACTGCAGTCCTCGGCTGGAATTGACTGAGCTGGTGGTGTATTTTATACATTTTATTTATTGTTTTTGTTTGCACGTAATTTTGTACAGTTATTGGTTTTTCACAAATGATCACAAAAAATTAGTTATAAGTAAACCATTGTAACATCAGAGATTCTTTATCATTATGAATGGAGTGAAAAATCTACAAGGTATATCGCCAGCTGCATATCATAAACGATTTACTTGTATTATGATCGTTTTTAAGTGGTTGGTTTGATAAAAATATAATTATTGCTGATTGTTTTAGATAGTTAAACATATTTGACTGTAAGTGTTTGTTGGCACATTAAAACTGCACAGTAGGGTAACGGCACCAGTAACAGACAAGGGTCCAGTTTCAAGGTTGTCAAGCACTTGAAAAGGAAAAAAATTTTTTCAAGCACTTTTCAAGGTTTTTTTTAAGGGCCGTACGAACCCTTAATTGGTAGCAAGCACCCTGCTTGGATTTGACGTCATAACTCCTCCTCCAAACCACTCCATTTGCTAGATTCCAGTGGTTGAAGGAGGCGTAATGACATCTATCTGAAGCGAAATAATACGGAAAAGTCAGATTCAATAGAAAAAAAGGCGTCGCGGCCGCGTATTTGGGCATGACAAACTTCAGTACCCAGTATCTTTTAACGTAATGAAAACTTTTAAAAATCTGGTTTTTAAGTAGAATCAGTGTAAAAGCGAATTAATCGGACCAAAATGTTAAAAAGTGATCTAAAGCGGACTTAACCCTAAAAAACGGACTTTGGCAGGAAAAGCAGACCATTTGGGAGCCCTGATTTAGTAGATATTGTTACAAATCCTGTAAATAGAAATTATTGTAGTAACGTAACCTGTAAATAGTTTCCCGTAATGAATATGCAACCCCTTTTCATTCCGCTAAAGTATACGACCCCCTATTCCGTTTCTCTTCATTGATAACATTTGATAACGGTCTACGCATTTCGGGAAGCCGAAAGAATGTTGTGGAATATTTGAGAGATTTCTTTCGATGTTTATAAAGGCGTCCCACGTGATAAACAGTTGAGTTTCGATTGAGGATTTCGAACTGAGAGTGTGTATTTGCTCTGTTTATAGCGAGGCATTTCGCTGTGTTGTTTTCGTACTTGGAAGTAAATACGAGTGTAACCGTTGAGTTTACGGTGTTGAGTGATATTGGTTTAATTGCTGATGATTAATTTAGCAGTTGTTGACGCTCTTTCCTGTACATAGTGTAAATAAATTTCCTGTATTTTTAATCAAGAACTGTGTCATCCTTTCGAGAAAGTTGGAAGCCGCTCCGAATCCGTTACAATATTTTTAAATGCTCACATGTTTAAAATCAGAGTTAAGGTTTTATAGGTCTCCTGCCAGCCATTTTTTAAGTACCCTCTTATATTACCAGGAATTTGACTGATAGAAGGTGGTTTGGTCTGGTCAAAATCCTTTGCTTAATTGAGGTTCCAGAGTATAAGACTTTTCTCTCCCACATTTAAGCAGAAAAATGAGACTCAAACTCTAATAAATTGGATTATATCTTATTTTCAGTTTTTTTCATTCCCTTGCTTTTCTATACAGATAAAAATACCAACAAAGATTTATTACCGTTCCTCCTGACTCCAAAGAACTGCTTTCCATATTTAACTTTTCCGGAGCACTTTTTACGGGAATAATCTTCAGCTTTCTGCACAGCTTTTCTAAACTGACTATAGTGTGCCATATTACGAGATTCCTCCTGTTAGAGAAAAATGTGTTTTTTTAATCAAATTCAATACATTATGACACAATTTCAAACACAGTTAAAAGTCCAGACATGGGGTAACGGCACCAGTAACAGACAGCAGTAAGTTTGGATTTAAATAATAAGAATTTTAGGCGGGTAGAACTGATGTTGCTGCGACCCTTGCATACGGTGCAACCCTCTAGTGTTATTAGAATGAATTTTATGAGCCACTTAGTATTTACAAGGCAGTGGTGGAAGGTTGTGAACAGCTACCACGAGGTCAGCTGGTGTTTCACGTTTATTTGAATTTTATAAGGCTTTACTTTTAAAAATGAAGAACTTTTCGCACATTTTGAAGAAAAAAAGGGAATTTTGTCCATTGCTCATCCTTTCCTCATCCCATCTGTTACTGGGTATCATCAGATTATTCGGTGTTTGTTACCGGGTGTCCGAGCTTTTTTAGAAATTGAGCAAATAAAAATAAAATAATTAATTTGAATTTTGTCATCTTGAACTCAAATTATGTTATTATATGTAAGCGTGTGTTTGTGTGCGGGGGTATGTGTGTGTGTGTAGGCATGTGTGTTTGTGTCTGTGTGCAGGCATGAGTGTGTGGGTAGTTGTGTGTATGTGTGTGTGTATGTGTTTGTGTATGTGTGTACGTGTATGTATGTGTAGGTGTATATATGTATATGTGTGTAGGTGCGTGTATGTATGTGTGTGTAGGTGTATATATGTATATGTGTGTAGGTGCGTGTATGTATGTGTGTGTAGGTGTATATATGTATATGTGTGTAGGTGCGTGTATGTATGCGTCATGCGTGTAAGTGTAGGATATTGACGAAACCTGGAGACGGTTTTCGCTAGAGGTGCAGCATCGTGATTAGCCCGCCTGTCCACGGTGATGGTGCGGAGGGTGCTGGTGGGAAAAATCAAAGGAACGTCAAAAACAGTCAAATGAAAGCAATAAGCAATCGTGATTGGCCAACTTACTAATTCAGCGGATCCAGAAGCAGCCGAACGTTAGATGACATGTAGTTACATGAGAGAAAAGTAGTTTAAAAAATCTAAATACATTAAAAAGCTCAGAAAGTTGAGTTCACCTGGGAGCGATGTCTTGAGCATATGTCTGTGACTGGTGCCGTTGCCCTACCCTCTTTTTCAAAAAAAAAAAAAGGAAACTAATGTTAAAAGTAATAAATGGATTGTATTCAGTTTGCAATGGGGTCGTTACCAAAATTTTAAAAGTATTTTTTTCTGAAAGAGCATGCTTAAAAACATAGGATCTGACCATTTTTTTAAATAATTTGTTTAAGTTTAATATTTTTAAAAAATTACTTAAATCTGTGTTTTTTTATCGTTTAACGCTTCTGTTGTGTGACATCACAAATGATGAAATGCCATTCTGTGTTGCCAATATCACAGAGCAAAATATTTAATTCACATCTTTACTCACGTGTATTGGCAACGATAGGGTTGATAGCAAGCGTAGAGCGCAATTTTGATTCGCTTGTTGATTATCATAACGTGGAACCATGGTAGAAAGATGCGCCAAATCGCATCATTTGTGACGTCATCAAGACCACGCCTTGTTTTCAAAATCGGACATTTAAAAAAAATTATTAAAAAATAACTGTTGGGAAAATGAAAGTATTTTCTGGGTCCATGTTATTTCTTTTACTTTTTCTATCAATTTCAGTGACTATAAGTAGTACTTTTGACTGAAGGAAACCACCCCATTGTGAGCAGAATTTAAAAGAAAGTCAGTTAAATAAACCGTTTTTTTAATTAAAAAAAATAAGTTACGAAGTTTTTAAAAACTTTTTACAAGATCTTTAGTTTTTAATGTTTTTTTTTTTTTTTTTTTTTTTGAAAATTAAGATTTAATTGTATTTATTGACATTTGGGATCCAAACTTGGTATGAAATAATAAAGAAAAAAACAATTTTTAAAATTATGTTTGTTGACAAGTTCGAAAGAACAAGAAAATTCATTAAATACCTAATAAATTTGATTTTAAAAAAAGGACCAATTTTTTTTGTGCGTATCTTAAATCCAAGCTATAAATTATAAAGTAATCATGTTTTTGTTTACTCTTTAACAAATAGTAAAATTTTGAAGTGGAGTTTACTAATTCTGATGCCTTTCTGTTTTTAGGCTCATTAAACGCTTGGGCAAGCGGGAGGACGGGTACCAAAAACTCGTCAACATTCGATTCGACTATATGTTGAATCAATAAGCCAATCAACATCCAGGCTCAGGAGCCAATACCATCAGGCTCCGGGGGTCGCCGAAGGAAGGAAAAAGATCAGTGAGACGAGCGGCCCCCACCGGGGAGTGAACCCTTTATGACCCAAATTTGTTTAAATTTATAAAAAGAGTTCCTAGCTTTATTACATATGCGTATATTTATGCAAGAGTAACAACTCATTTTAAACTTATCTCAAAAAGATTTCATTCTACTTGAGTATAAAATTGGGATCAAAAGCCCTCATTTGTGCAAATCTAATTTTCACCGAGCATTTTTTTTTTAAATTTTAAGAATGGGCTTTAAAATTCTATCGGATCATAAAGGGTTAGAGAAGCCTACCTCCACGTGGTACTCCCTGGGCAACACTGCTGATGTTGAACTCGCGAACATCAGTAGTGGCTGAAGGCTTCTCTCAGGTAATCACTAAATTGTTTTATCTTGTAAAAATGTCTTATTTTGCGTTTTAAGCAAAGAAGAGAAACTTCCTTCCTCTTTAAAAATAATTCTAAGGCTTTTGCTGGTTTCTGTTACGCTACATGCTACGTTTTCAAATCTGACAAAACTATGAAAAGATCTTTTAAAAAAAATAAATTAAAAGAAATCGCATAGTAGACGTTAACTGTAAATATAAAGGCGAACCAAGTGACGTTTTTAATATTCTACGGGCAAAGCCGTGAAGGTACCGCTAGTTTCCCTAACAGCTAATCCACGGGTTAGAAGTGTCATGTCAGGTTTCTCTAATTTTTTTTCAAAAAAGAACGAAAGATTGTTCAAATCAAAAAATGAAGGAGATCAAGGGCGGAATCAGAAATTGTTCAAGGAAGTGGCGATTTGTTTTTACTCTTTTCTCTTTGGAGCTTTAAAACCTTCGAAAGAGTTAACTAAACCCCATCGCCTTACCCTTATGTAATCAAAGGTCGTTTCTTTCGAAAAATATCCAGTGCTAGATTTTAGTCCTGTCCTTAATATCATCTAAAGTCGTCTAAAATTGAATCGATTATTGCAGAAAGGGCATAAGTCAATTTTTTTTTTTTTTTTTTTTTTTCAAAATTGAGTCAGCTGTGGTTTTTCCAAATTTGTGTGTAGAGACATCGACTAGTGTAGCAGGGAAGTCAATCTTTGTACAACAAAGCACTTTATTTAGGGGTCACATTTTTCGTTTAGTGCAGAAAAGGCATAAGTCCAGAACTTATGCCCTTCCTGCACTAAACGCGAAGGAAGAGAAAGTAAGATGCAATGGCAAGATCATAGAAGAACTAGATTTTTCGGCATAATGAAGCAAAAACAAACAACTCCTTTGATCTAGCATAATTTCGGAAATGGTAAGGTTTGTCAGTTCGGAGGGTTAGGGGGGGGGGTTAGGGGGTCAGTTCGGTTCAATTTTTTTTTCAAAATTGAGTTAGCTGTGGTTTTCCCATATTTGTGTGTAGAGACATCGACTAGTGTAGCAGGGAAGTCAATCTTTGTACAACAAAGCACTTTATTTAGGGGTCACATTTTTCGTTTAGTGCAGAAAGGGCATAAGTCCAGAACTTATTCCCTTTCTGCACTAAACGCGAAGGAAGAGAAAGTAAGATGTAATAGCAAGATCATAGAACTAGATTTTTCGGCATAATGAAGTAAAAACAAACAACTGCTTTGATCTAGCATAATTTCGGAAATGGTAGGTTTGTCAGTTCGGAACGTAAGGGGGGGGATTCGAAATCACTGAATCGGAATGAAATTTGCTAATTCCTCAGGGGTTTTATTAACATCACTTTAGGAACTGCGAAAAAACTGTATGCCTTCAGTGAGATATACGCTGGTCAAAATAAGAACAACACTGCAAGAGACTCTTTTTCTAAATAACACACAATCTTGAAGAAATTTAACAAGATTGCTGATGAGTTTCCTATCAAAGGACATTCGTTTGTCCTTTGCGACCGGGGTTTTGGTCAGTAAAGCGAATGTTAAACTGATATGACAGATTCTAACCATGGAAATCCAATCTCTTAAAAGTGAAATCCTGAAATTACATCAAGATTCACCGTCAAATCTATTGAAAACAATGACATCTGTAACTGCTAAAACAGGTGCCTTTCACTTTTTAAGAGGGCTTATCTCCCAAATTGAGATTTTGGAAAAAGATTCTACTGGGCGACAAATGTTTTCAATTATTAACATTTATGATGCTTAAAATATTCAATAGAGCATCAAAGGAATGGTTTCATGCTAGATATTTTATGGACGGTTTTCAAGAGAATATTGCAAAGTAACGCTTGTCAGCTGAACTACCTTTCCCCATATTGAGTATAAAGGTAAAATTATCATATTGTTGGAAGAAATAACAAATATCAAGATGATTATACAAAGCAATTTTGAACATAATCATAATAATATGTATATCGAACTTGGTACACAAAACTAGACAAGAGAAGGACAGAAAAAGATTTCCATGGAGGATGTATTTGATGAAAATGAATGTAGTTTTATATACATGAAACTTTTGCTTTTTATCTCAGTTTGTTAGTTTTTTTTTTTTTTTTTTTTCAAATTTTTTTACACCAGACTTTATTATTTCACTCAGAGAAGACGAGAGAAAGAGGAAAATACACGATGTATTTTCTTAAGATAATGAATTTATGAATACGGACTTTACTAATTATTTTTGTCACTTTGTTATATTATTTTTTAGTATCATAAATCAGTTTTAAGCAAATCTGTTTCACTTGATTTACATTTTCATCACTCTAAACTAGTCTTTCAGGATATTTATTGCAGAAAGGGCATAAGTCCAAATTTAAAAAAAAATAATAATGAACTAATTCCAGTGATGAAATGAAACGTATTTTAAGGTGAGGTAGTGTTCCTACTTGTGGCTGGATTAGTCATAAAAAAATTCGTAGAATTTAGTTCGTTTTTGATCGAAATAATCACTTTTTATCGATTTCTGAAAAGTTGCATCAGTTGGACTTATGCCCTTTCTGAAATAATCGATTCAATTGAGACTTTGAAACTTCATTTTCGAAAAAAATCCAGTAGAAAGTTCCGCTTCCTATCCCCAGAGTAATAAGAGATGAGATACGATTGCATTTTCAAGACTTCAATCGCGGGGAAGAGACCCCATTCTTCTAACACCATCGAAGATTACGTAAAATAGCTGTTTTGGAACTTTAATATCGAAAATATACCTGAAGAAGAAAGTTCCTGTATCTCGGCTCAAGGAGGGGCGATCGCCCCTCCCTTGTGCTGTTCAGTTTTGGTCTCCTTATCTTAAGAAAGATATTAATGTATTGGAAAGGGTTCAAAGGCGAGCTACAAGGCTAATAAATGGACTTTCTCACTTAGACTATGATTCCAGGCTTAGAAGGCTAAAAATGTACAGTCTTGAGCAAAGAAGAGACCGAGGGGACATGATTCAGTTGTTTAAATTTATTAAAATGAAAGATGTTACGGGGCTGAAGTTTAGCACTGAAAACAGGACAAGGGGTCATTGTTTTAAGCTATTTAAATCTCAGGCTAACATGGATGTTAGGAAAAATTATTATTTTAGCAGGGTAGTGGAACCTTGGAACAGTTTACCGGAAGAGGTGGTAATGAGCAAGGGAGTAGATAGTTTTAAGAGGGCCATTGATCTTCACTGGGGATTGTAAATTGACTAGGACCAGTCTAGCTGGGCCCAGAGCCTGTTGCTGGTCGTCACATTTGTATTTGTATTTGTATCCGTCCTTGAAGCAGGTAGAATGGGAATGAGATGTCATGGCAAAAGTCTTTTTTAGAAATGATCGTTTACTTGAATTATTATTTGTACGCCATCTTTGGAAACAAAAAAAAAGAATAAGGTTGAGGTATTCTCTCGGTGGCGGATTTCTAAAAAGGCTAGCTAGACGGAAATTTAATTAAGCGGCAAATTTTCAAAGGTGTCAAATTTTCGAAGGTGTAAAAATTTCCATGGCCACTAAAAACGAACTACCAACATCGACAAACCATTCTCTGTACCTTTCAAAAGTTAAATTCTGACTGCACTAGTGAAATCTTTCTCCACATATGTTTCTCAGAACTCTTCCAAAACAACTTAATGGAATTTCTCTTTTAAGGGGTTACAGTACCTCCTCAAAAATGATGAACGATCAAAAAAATTTTTATTGCTTATTTCAAAACAAAAAACTATTCTGAACAGAGGGGAAAAGTTTCAATGCTTTAGTTCAAATATTTTAAAAGTTATGAGTGGTTTTAGGCCATGCTCTCTATGTGTTCTTATGCAAAAGAAAAACTTCAAATTGCTTTTTCTCGATGATGGTTTTTTTGTGTTTTCATGTCATTAGAATCCCTAAGGATTTTTTTCTATTAAAGATACAGCTTTAAAGTAATACTTTTTGCAATTGGGATAACATATTTGACAAAACTGTGCATTGGATAAGCATTTTATAAAATTACTCAAATGTTTAGAGTATGTTAAACCTTTAAAAACCAATTTAAAAAAAAAAAAACTTTGATTTTTTACATAATTAATTACAGAAAATTTTCGAATGAACTCATAAGCAAATGAATGCACAGATTTTTAGAGATGATTATAGTGATAGTTTTGAAAAAAAAACGTTTTTTAAATGAGTGCAAAAATAAAAAAGCCTTTGGGATTTCAAAAAGTTGAAATTTTCCTCAATTTTTTGAATTTTCAAAAAAAGTAGGCAATATTTTTAAATTTTGAAAATAAATTATTGATTACGAAATAAGTATGCATGTTATGGCTTCAAAGAAATATAAAATTTATATAAATTAAAAGAAATTGTTTGAAAGGTACTGTGACCCCTTAAGGCAATCAAGATCTTTCTTCCTTTTTGTAAAACATTTTCATGAAAGCAAATGAAGTATTTTGTATGTTTTATTGGAATGAAGTTTCAGCTATCATAAAAATTGCACACCTTAAGACTTGACTTCAATTTTATGTGGTACATTTTGGCTCGATTTTTGTTACTGCAATGTTTCGTATAACACGGTTTCGATACAACACGGTACATATTGCCTTAATTTATCTTTTGTACATACATATTTGCTTTTAAAAATGAATTAAAAAACACTCTGATTTTTTGTGTTGGTTTGGTACGCCAGGATCTACTGAAAAGACGTGCTTCTGTCTTGAAGTTGATTAAGGCGAACAACCTCATGGATCTGATCTGATTCAGAACAGAGAGATAAGCAAGAAGAAGAAGATAAAAAACATTTAAATAAAGTATCGCATAACACGGTATCTATATAGCACGGTAAGAATTAACCGTCTTATACGAGATATGTTTCAACAGCATCCTGGTCTCGGCGTGCGCAGAGCTTCAGTAACACTGTACCAGGGAGCTTAGGGGTTTAGATAACCACCAGAAAAGGGGTGCAGGGTGGCAAGGAGACAAAATTAGGTGAGTGTAGTACATTGGCGGCACCTAATTTTTTTCAAAAGGGGATTTTAAAAATGGAGTCAGTGCGTCAAAACTAAAACTGCGAGTTGGAAATATGAATCTAATCGTAAGCATAATATTCACTCGAGAATAGGGGGGTTCGGTGGTTTCTTCCCCGAGAATTTTTTGAAATTTCAGTCTTTAAAAATGCATTTTTGATTATCTTTGGTACTTTTCTCCGCACACACCCCACCACTTAGCTGTAAGCCTTAGTTTGAGTTTCTCTTTCATTTGATATATCACTTGTGGCTGTAAGTTTGGTGTAATAAATATTATAACATGTTAAAACCCCGCTATTCATTTTGAAACACCCTGTATTTTACAATTTTGTAATAAAGTGACCATTTTCATTCCTTCAGGTTATGACAATGAAATAAACTTTAACAAGTTGGCCAAAATAAAGTTGCATTGTTAGCAATTTAGTGTTTTCTAATCATATTTTTTGTTCATATGGAAAGAGGAGGAAACAAAGTTGACGATGACTTTTTTCAATGATGTGCTTGATAATTTTTCAAACTTAACTGAGCATGCTCCGAGGGCCACAACAAGACTGACAACGGGCCACGCTTTGGCAACCCCCAGTTTTACAGTATCCTTCTCAGTTTTTCGATTTCAATTAATACTTTCGAACCAAAATGTGCAATTGAAAAAGAGCGGTGTGTGTAAAAGTATTCCACGATATTAATACTGTAAACTGCAGGCTATACAGTAGTTTTCTGGCACGTGATGGACATTGGGATGGATCGAAAAAAGATTATTTTTTCGGTATTTCAAATCAAACCAGGGGGGTGAGAAAAGATGTCCAACTATCACGAAACAATTTCATGTGAAATTTCAAGTTCGTCAGATAAAATCTTCATGCTCCGAAAGGCGGTCTAGTTCGCAAATTGAGCCCGAAAATGCGTTTTTCTTCTTTACGAATACATTAACATTTAATAAATTTTTAAATCGTCCAGGGTAAAAAAAAAAATTATATTAATTTGAATTTTTTGCATTTTGAATTCAAATTATGTTTTTCACAATCACGAGCGTGTGTGTGTATGAGTGCGCGTATGTGTTTGTGTAGGCGCATGTGTGTGTTTTTGTGTAGGCGCATGTGTTTGTTTTTGTGTAGGCGCATGTGTGTGGGTGCGTTTGTGTGCGTGTTGTGTATGCAGTGTTGTGTGTGTACGCGCGCGTGTGTGTGTAGGCGTTCGTGTGTGTGTGTGTGTGTGGAGGCATATGTGTTTGTGTCTGTGGGCAGGCATGAGCGTGTGTATGTGTATGCGTAGGAGTGTGTGTTTGTGTCTGTGCGCAGGCATGAGTGTGTGTATGTGTGTGTGTATGCGTGTGTGTGTAGGATATGGACGCAACCTGGAGACGGTTTTCGCAAGAGGAGCAGCATCGTGACGCCGGTAGACGCGACGGTGGTGCTGGCAGAGGGATAATAAAATGATAGGAATTCAAAACAGTCAAATGAGAACAATAAGCAATCGTGATTGCTCAAAAAAAAAAAAAAAAAAAAAAAACAATGGGGTGAAATACTGTGATGTAAAATTGCATCACAGTCCGATTAAATTTTCATGCGCAGCATGGCGGTCAAATGTCGCAAATCGAGCCGTAAAATAGTATCTTTTCATCACGAATGAAAAAAAAATCTTAACTTTTGAAATTGACCACGGGTAGAAAAATTGCTTCATACGATTAATAAAACAATTTTGACCCGCCACGGAACGCTATTGATCACGTGATTTGCTATTTTTATCAATCTTATTTTTATTAGAATGAGATATGTTAAGCCACAGCAAAGTGATATTAATAAACACTCTTTATTACTCAATTTAAAAAATACAAAAAGGGAATATTAAATAGAGTATTAATATTCATGTTCCTATTCCTATCTGTAGTTCTTACGCTAGACGTTAGAGTATAATTACCATCCACCACCGTTCTTTCCTTTTCAAATAATAGTTCAAAATTAAATTTGCTTGAAATATCAACTATTTAGGGCATGAACAAATTAATTTGCATCAAGCATGAAGAAACAGCGAAAGCTATGTGGAAATCTAGTCGCAAAAAGACTTAAAGTGTGCTGTAAAGACATTTCATGCCAGACGTTGATGCTTTTACGAGTGCGAGAATGTCAGAATATCGAACATTTGGCTCATTATCTCAAAAATTATTTAGCAAGTTGACTCTAATTCTAGTCTTCTGACCGAGAATCTCAAATTTCTCAAATAAGTAAACAGCACATACAGTGGCTCCCAAAAGTGTTCGTACACCTACGACTTTCAATGAAATAGGCCATTATCCATTGGTTAGAATTAATATTTCGCAATAGGTATTTTATTATAAGATCTATAATCTATTTTTAACAAAACTACATGAGAATTTTTAATAAAACATTAAAACATGATTTTTAAAAAATCAAAAAGCAAAAACTGCAGGAAATTTTATCTCACAAAAGTCTTCGTACACTGACAATTTATTGATGCTGCCGTACAAAAATATAATAAAATTAATTTTATTATTTTTTGAAAAATTCAATTTTTAGCTTGTTTTTCCGAACTTTCAGCCTTATGCGCGAACTGAAGATGTCAACTTAGAATTTTTTTTATATTTTCCCCCAATTGAGGATACTAAACTACAACTTTTGAGAGGTAACGCGATTCCGAAAAAAAAAATCGATTTTTTCAACCCATCAGGCGTGCCGCCAATGTACCAGAGGGACTAGGCTGGTCCCTTAAATATTCGCCCCTTCAAAAAAATTACCTTGCAGAATAATTTATTAAGAAAAAACGTGAGCAGAAAAACAAGTTTATTAGAAAGCGCTACTTCTTTTACTGCTCCTCCCTCCCTTTCTCCCCTGTGTGCGACGTCTTAAATGGACTTGTCCGAGGGACTAGCTCTTAAGAACCTGTTCCCCAGATCTCATATAGCTTTGTTAAATCCTTGGCGTTCGCTCGAAAGCTTATTCGATTATTTCATGCATTTTTTAAAACAACGGATAAATTTTTGTTTCCGTACCTAGTGTACAGGTTTCTATGTGAGCTTCAGGAAACAACAGATTCATTAGTCAAAGTTATTTTCCTGCGTCCATTGTGTTTTTCTTTTGTAATGGAAGGGGACTCGGTCGGAAAAACAAGTCCCCAACTGGACGTAGTTGAGGAGCATGCGCAAAAGCACAGACTGCTCCGGAGCTCGGAAGAGAATTGCTGCCTGCTGAACGTTCTCGCAAACCGTTCGTTCGGAGCTTTGACTTGACCAAGAGAAAGCTCAAATAATTTCACAGAGCAGGCCTACTCCTGACCTAGCAATGTCTGCGAAGCTAAAAAATTACAATCAGCATTTTAAGAAAGATTACTTTGAGACTGTTAAGTGGCTGACTGCTTGTAAGTCAAGAAAAAAAATATTTTGCTGGCCCTGCGTCCTTTTTGAAAAGGAAAAAGGCGTCTGGAATGCCAATGGATTTTCAGATATAAGCAATTTCCACAAGGCAACGATTCGTCACGAGAAAACCCAAGGACACTACCAAGCCATTACTCAGTTGAAAACTTTTGGTAAAACTCGAATAGATTTTCATCTTAGTGAGCAATGTTACTCATCAACTTTGAAGCATAACACTGAAGTTGATAATAATAGGGAAGATAATATATCTATAAATCCTTTTACTTTTGTGTATCGTAATTTACCGTAACCAACTTGTCCCCTAAAAAATATTGATCTGCACGCCACTGCCCATCAGTGCTCAGATTTGAAGCTAATTGCCTTACGAAGCTATTCATCGGCTTCTTTCAATGTGTTCCTCCTGTTATTCCCCAGACAAACTTTCTCCGGGAAATACAGAAAGCTATTTTTAATGTGTCTGAGACGTAAGTGTTGCGAAAGATTATGTTCAATGTGAGTCAGTGGGGCAACCAGAAAATAGTTTTAGGGGGGCGCTTAGAACTCCCCCCCCCTAAATAAAAATGTATACAGTCAACTCTCGACAACTCAAAATCTCAAGAGACCGGCTAAAATCTTCGAGTAATCGGAAGTTCCTTTCCCTGCTCTCTTAAGATTGATTTCCACTTTCTTTCTCATGAATAGTGCGTAATCTATAGGCTATAACACTTATAGGTTAGATAAATTAATTATTAGTACTATATGAAAATATATTTACAGAGAATAAATTTTTTAAAGATATTTCGAAAAAGGAAGTTATTTTGAGCTGCTAACATTTTTTTAATCGCATCTTAAAACGTCATCAAAGTATATGTAATTAGAACTTGACCTGTCCACGTTTTTGGAATTTTCCAGGTGCTGTAGTAAAATATTTGCAAAATATGATACTTGCTGATTTGTTGGAAGAGTCCCTGTTTTCACATAGGGACTCTAGTTGGCGGTGGTCAAGTAGCCTACTCGGCTACTTCTCACGCAATCTTGCAATGCTGTAAACTTTGGAACACTATTGCAAAAAATTATCACCCTCAAAACGAGCTGATAAGCAAAATAATGTGTTAAAAGAAAAAAAAAATTTTTTTTTCTTCTTTTTTTGGCCGCATTTTCATAAATAAAATAAACACTAAACTTTCGTGAAATATTCGACTTAAAATGAGTACATTTGAGACATAGAGACAACTTTGTATTGAAACCGCTAATTTATTTTGGGAAATAAATTAGCGACTTCGAACTTAAGTTCGAGTCACTACTTCAAACTTCGAAATTAAGGAATATTCGAGTTATAAGGCTGCGAGTTACCGAGAATCGACTGTATATACACATATATGCATACCAACAGGATCATTTGGGGGTCAAAAAATGGAACAGGGTGTGTTTGAGTCGCATTTATTTTTTTCGGAGATTAATGTATACTTATATTAAATTAGAGGAAAAAACTTCTGAAGAAAATGGTCATTATTCGAATATGAGAACGTAGAAATAAAAAATAGAATAGTAGTTCAGGGGAGCTCTCCCAAAGAAAATTTTCGAAATTGTAGTTCTAAAACCGCAGTTTTTAGACGATCATTGGTAGGGTTAAGAAGAGGGATGGTGCGGGGCCGAGAATTTTTTTTTTTAAATTTAAGTTTTAATGAGCGTCTCTTGTTGACGTTAAAAAAAAGTAGTAAGGCTTAGCAAGTGTCCTCGATCGGTGTTTCAAATTGATTTACCAACCCCACCCTATGTTTCGAAATTGAAGGTGTAAAAACGAAATTCTAGATAATACGATGATATCAGAAAATGATGGTTCTGGGACTCTCCTCGGGAAGGTTTTCGAAATTGAAATCCTTAAAACGTTTGTAGACGTTCTTCAATGATGTTAGGAAGATATGTTCAGAGGCTCTTCCTCTTAAATTTTGCAAATTGCAGTTTTAAAAAGCAGTTTTCGTCGTTTTTTATTGATTTTTGAAGGACAGGTTTCTAGGATCTCTCCACGGAAAGTGTTCGAGATTCGGTTTTACTCATTGAACTTTTGCGTTTATTTATATCAAGATAAATAGTGAATAATCTAATAAATTTTGCTTAAAATATTTGTTTCGATTCAGCGAGAGCTGATAGAGGAAGTAAACAAAGAGGGTTACTACTTTATGACTTACTCGTCCGATTGGCAATGATGTTCGCATTGAACGCGCGGACATTTCGCTTATCTGATTGGCGCTGTTTTCAATCATCCCAGCGCCCAGCAGACAGCGCTAACGCCAATTGTCACGTTGCTTTGTTTAGTTCCACTATCAGCTCTCGTTAAATGGACTATAGTACGGTGCAAAATGCTTTCAAGTGACACCTCGTAAACGCAACTAGAAAACGTCTGAAATAAAGTTTCCAGGTGGAACAATGGACCACGAAATAGACGTTTCCAAAGGAAACTTACCTTTTGGTTCTGGTGATGCTTGGGACGGTATTGGCCAGATCCATTGATTATGAATTCAATAAAATGGTTTTCTTAACGCTACAGAACATTCGCTAACACTACCTAGAAGACCAGTTATTAAAGGACCGTCTCCACACCATGAGTTGGGTCTTTGGATCCAAGCATAATATTCAGAACAAGTGCATGTAATCTAATTAAATTAACAGGATTGTTCATCATAGTGTTCCTTCAAAAGAATAATCAAATGGTCATTGCCATACCTTCATTATTAAATGGTTTTTGTTTTACTTTTACGATTTCGAAGCTGGCAACTTTCATTGAAATAGCGCTTTAACAACACGCTGATTGCAGAACGTGCGTCCGGCTTTGTTTCTAAAGGAAGAAATCTGAAAAATCTATTTCAATGGCACCCAGCAACGCTTCTACTAAAGGTTCCGCACCTGCAAAAAGTTCTAGTGCACGATCTTTTAATGAAAAAGAGAAACCAAAGCAAATTAGAGACAGCAATATCACAGCCGCTAAAGGTATGCTTCTGTCTCTTGCAGCCATATTTGGTAACACCTCATGCTTTCAAAATTGCTTGGAATATTTTTTCTTGTGTGATTTCAAAGATCTTTTACCGTCAAAACTGTAAAACAAAGTGTAATTTTTATTTTGTTGTTATTAGTTAGTTTATTAATCAAATACTATACGTCAGTTCGGCAGAATCGGCTAGTTTACTTTAAAATGTCGAAGTAGTGTTTTTATATTCCTCAATGATGTATAATTAGCTACTTAAGACATCCATTTAGCTGTTTTATAGCTGCGATTTAATGAAAATTTGATGCTAGGAGTACAGATTCTCCACGGGTTTACGCCCATATTCTAAAGGTTCTTTGTACTGAATTAAATGCCGCTACGGGGACCCTATAGCAGTTGGGTCATTTTCTCTAAACTGCTAAATTCTTGTCCTTGCTCCAAAAACAGAGGCGTAGGAACTTTGTAGAAGTAGGGGGAGCTGGGACACAGTATAAGAAGTGTCTGGAATCTAAGGGGCAGAAGCAGAGGCGCAACCAGAAAATAATTTTTTGGGGGGGGGGGGGGGGGGTAGCGGGGGGAGGGAGGCTTTTAAACGTTTTTCCCCATAAAAAATTGGCTTCCAAGCTTCAATCTCTTATTGAATATTGTATATATACAATTGTTTATGGAGAGAAGGAGGTGATTAAACTTCTGGTTTTGAAAAGGAGTCGGTTAGTACTCGAAGATGAGCACGTAGAAATACAGGTGTTTTGGGGTCTCTCCCGGAACATTTTCAAAATTCTTGTTCTAAAATCGAACTTATAGGTGATCTTTGATAATGTTAAGGGGAGAAAAGGTTCGATACCCTCCCTGAAAATTTTTCGAAATTAATGTCTTAAAACGCGATTATATACCATATTTGTTGCCTTTAATGAAAATATGACTCGAAGGATTGTCCTCGATCGATTTTTCGAACGATTTACATCTCCGTCCCAATATTTCGAATTGGAAGTCCTAAAAACGTAATTGTAGACAACCTTCAATGATGGCAGGGGAAAAGGCTGTACTAGGGCTCTACTCTGGAATTTTTTCAAAATTGAAGTCCTAATAGAGAGCGTTTTTCAATGAAGTAATCAGAAAAGGTTCAGAGGTTTCTTCTTCTTAATTTTTTCAAAATTGTAGTTGCTGAAAAACGCAACTCTGGATCATATTTGTTGACGTTAGGGGTCCAGAAATTTCTTTGAAATTGAAGTCCCAAAAACGGAAAATTACATAATCTCCCATGTTGTTGGAGGGCAAGGCATTCAAAGGACTCTCTTCCGGAAATTTTCAGGGAATTGAGCCTTGAAAACAAAATTTGAGGCGCTCTGTAATAATTTTGGAGGAAAGGGGAGATTTCGACAGCGTAGCATTTAGAAGACTTTCTTATTTTCTGAGAACTAGAAAAAGGGGAATAAATGAAACAGGAGGGGGGAAAAACAGAACGTTAGATATGTGTTAAAATGAATTGTTCACTATATATTATATTGTTCAGATAAATTTTTAGTTTAAAGTCTTTGAGTCTTTGATAGAAACTATAAAATATTGTTGGCATTTTTTTTTTTTGCAATAATAGATGAACGGTACCAATTTTGGCATAAAAATAAATCTGCAAGTGATGAAAAAAATCGTAATTTTGGGAAAGCAAAAAAAAAAAAATTTAATTTGAATTTTGACATCTGGAATTCAAATTATGTTTTTCGCAATCACGAGTGTGTGTGTGTGTATGTAGGCGTGTGTGTTTGTGTCTGTGTGCAGGCATGAGTGTGTGGGTAGTTGTGTTTAGGTGTGTGTGTATATGTCCGTATGTATGCGTGTGTGTGTATGTGTGTAGGTGTGTGTGTATATGTCCGTATGTATGCGTGTGTATGTGTGTATGTGTTTGTTTGTACGTGCGTGTATGTATGCGTGTAAGTGTAGGATATTGACGCTACCTGGAGATGGTTTTCGTTAGAGGAGCAGCATCGTGAGGCCGGTCGACGGTGGGTGCTGCAGAGGGTGCTGGCGGGAAAATAAAATGATAGCACATCAAAACAGTCAAATGAAAGCAATAAGCAATCGTGACTGCCCAAAAAACAAGAATAACTGTAACTTCGTAAAATATAATCTGAGGGGTCAGATAACTTAAAATGAGATAGGGTGGCAAAGTGTTCGTACACCTTGAAATTTTGTAGTAAAATCAAAATAACGCGAAACTGAATTCGAATATGAAATCCATTTTTTTTCACACCATTCCTATGCCATTCTGAATAAAACCCTATAGTTTTTTTTTTTTCAAAATATTGCCAGATTTTATGTTTGAAATTTGTCAAAAGACGAATGGTCAGAGAAAAAAATACGCCACAAAAGTCATCGCTCACTGAAATATTTTCGAATAAATTCATGATTAAAATTATCATAAGTTGTTTTTTTATTATTTTTGCATTGTGATGACACACTGTAAAGTCATTTGGCTTTAATTTTTTGTTTATTTATGCCCTAATATTCTGCTTATTATTTTAAAATGGCAGCTATGCGCATAAACCAAAAACACAATTCAAAATTTGTTGTTTTTTCTCTCTCAGTAGCCGTAAATTGGCTTGAAATGTTAGATTAGTTAAGATTAGTTAATTTACACCATTCTATAGTGAAGTGCTTGATAAAATGCTTTAAAGACAAGAATCGGATCGAAAACAAGGTAAGAAAATGTCAAATGCAAAGTTAACAAAGCGTGATCGGAGATTTACAGTTAAAAAAATAATGAAAAATATACCTTTGAGTGATGAAAAAAATTTCTGCAGAATTGAATGAAACATTTTCGTTTAATTAACCGACTTCAAAAAGGAGGTGGTTTTCATACCGTATGTATGTTTTTTTTTTTTTTGTCCACTCACAGCGTCTCACCTAATGAACCGATTTTGATGATTCTTTTTTTAATGGATAGGGGATGGCTCAACTTAGGTCCCATTACTTTGTTTGGCCATATTTGTTCTTTAGAAAAAAAGTTATGGTCAAAAAACAGTAATTTTCATGCAATTTTCCTATTAAATGATTAAATATAAAACCCATTGTTACAAAAGTTTGATGCCATGCAACAGTAAAATTAATAGTAATTGTAATGATAATTTTGAATGAAGGCTTCTTTGAAGTAAGCATCAAGTTTCTTCAGTGTCATTGTTCTATAGTGGGGGGTAAATCTAACGTGGAAGCGAGGTAATGCAGTGATTAGGATTTGCTTAGCCTTCATAATGCTCCTAGTTTGGGTTTGCCTCAACTATAGTAGTATTTTTATCGTTATAATCTATGCCAATAGCAGATGATCTGGGCTCAGTAAGGAAATACAGGATTGTATCAAAAGCAACTTGTATTCTGTAAAGTGTAAATTACTTAGGGAAAACGTAAAATTTAAATGGTCATAATTAAATTAACACACAAATGAATTCCAGGGAGGAACAAAGATAAATTTTTAGTGTCGATCGCTTAAAGTTAAATGCTTTTTTATTTTTATTTTTATTTTTTTTAATTAAGTATGGAGCATTTTTATGAAAAAAATAAGGTGAAGTATTGTTATGATAAAAACTTAAATTTCTGAAACACATTTGAACTAAAAAGAATAAAATAAAAAAATTTTGAAAAAAAAAAAAAAAAAAAGAACCGACTTCAAAATTGCTCTAAAAAGTGAAAAATAATTTTATTCTTTAGACACCATCGATAATACTTTTAAACATAGTTTTTGAAGTTGGCGCAAAAACAAAAAGTAAAATCCAGTGTAACCATGCTTCGTTCAGTGAAGAACTTGGGCCTGGTTAAATTTATAGTTGTAGTTGAGTTATGGCTGTGAATGATTTTATCTATCGTTTTTGCGCCAACTTCAAAAATTATGTTTAAAAGTATTATCGATGGTGTCTAAAGAATAAAATTATTTTTCACTTTTTAGAGCAATTTTGAAGTCGGTTCTATTTTTTTTTTCAAAATGTTTTTATTTTCCCCTAAAATTATTCGCCAAGTTCTCTGATTACCTGGATTAAAGGGGACCTCTTCCTGCAGAAATTTTCTTGTTCGTGCGAAAAACAGAAAGTTTACGTTTTCCGCCGTAAAATCAATGATAAATAAGCTCAAAACATTTTGGAACAACGTCCTACATTAAAATAAAAATAAATTCAACATTTTGGGTTAAATTGTTGCATAATTGTAAATAGAAAAAAAAAATGAGAAATTATATCTAAAGAACTTAGTTGGGATCAGTTAATCAGGACGGTGAAGGTGTTCTTGTGTGAGGGTGCAGGACTTGGAAGTTTGAAATTTTTCGATGAATCATGCTGTTCAATGAAATATTTTTAAAAGCAATTTTAAATTATTAGCCCAAAATTTGGCAATCGGAAACAACTTCGTTTTTTTAATCCATGGAACGATAAGAAGCACACGTTTGCGTTTGGTGCCTCAAATATTGTCATTAAGCTTAGAAATATCTCCTCAATCGCCCAGATTTAAACTTAATAGAACATATTTGGAGATATCTGGTGGATACATTACGAAAATACACTACTGAAACGGAAAACGAATTAGAAACAGTAAGACTCGAAGTGCGGCTGAACACTTACTCAGAAATTGTTCAAAAAAAAAAAACAATGAAATCTATTCCCAGACGTTTAAAAGCTGTTGCTGATACTGCATGATATTCTACTAAATAATAACTTAGTAAAAAGTTAGATTATTTATTAGTTTTTTGACATTTTTTCAAAGTGTGTCAAGACTTTTGTGAGATCAAGTTTCTGGCACTTTTTGATTATTGTTTTTTTAAAAATCAAGTTTTATTATGTTATTAACAATTTTCATGTAGTTTTGTTGAAAAATAAATCATAGATCTTATAATTAAATACCCGTACCAAAATATTAATTTTAACGAATCGATAATGGTGTATTTCATTGAAAATCGTAAGTGTAGGAATACTTTTGGGAGCCACTGTAAGTTTTTGGGAAGTTGAAATTATTTGAACAAGTTCAACATTATTTGAACAAGTACAAACAACCTTAGTAACCTTTTTTCAGTCATGTCTGGAGCACCTTCCATGTTATTCATATTTAAATGCCAAACTGGCTCATCATTATCCCTTTTTGTGATCATTGGACTGATGGCGAATCCAGGGGGGGGGGGGGCTATGAGGCTGCAGCCACCCCCATACCAGAAATAAATTATTTCACCCTCTGTCTATGCATCTTAATGTTAAAATATATATATATATAATTTCCTACATCCATTCTATCTTTATCAATTAATTTGTTTTCGCTCTTCTTAAGGTTGATACACAAATTTGCGATAGTAACAGGAGTGTTAGTTTTCCGAAATTTCCATTCAAATTTCTGAACTTTTTCCCTACCTGTTCCAAATATTTATACATTTACTCACTGAAAGAAGGAAAGGAGAAAAAAGTGTATATACAATAGCTACTTGTTTTTCTTTCTTTCTCGCTCTTTAATTTTCGTGTTTAATATCAATTCTTAAAATTTTGTCTTCTTTCTCGCTGTTTTTCACTATTTGTTTAACATCTTTCAGCTTTTCTTTCTTCTATTTCATTTACATCACCTTGTCAGCGTAATTGTTTTGCATCCTTAAAAAGAATTGAAAATTTTGCCTTCAAATTGCATAACAAATATGTCTAAACGAATTTAAAAACTTTGAATATACATTTAAAATTTAGAATTTTAACACTGAATACCAAATTTTAGATAATTTTAAATGTAACTCAGAAAGATTCATTAGTCATTAACACCCCTAGATAGCAGATAATGATACAGAACGCTTTCGTTTACATCGATAAACTTTGGTAATGACAAGGAGACCTCAGCAAGAATTTTAACTACCTCAGCCGCCCCCAGAACAAAATTCTGGATTCGCCACCGCATTGGACAAAAAAACCGCATGCAAAACTAATAAGAATATGAACTGAACTGCAATGCCGTTCTCGAAAGCCGAAACACGAGCTCAAGGTGGGGAGCAAATCCATATTGGTACTGATTTTTCAGGCCGTGGGGTAGAGCCCACTTTTCCGCATTTCTGGAATCAAGAGATGTTTTAACAGTAAAAAAAGGGTGAAGGTGAATTCAAGTGCACTGACCACTCCGTCTACCCCCTGCTTTTGTTGCTTATTGGGTAAAAATTCCGAAATTCCTAGAAAAGGCAGATCACATATTCTAATTCTGGTTTGAGGAAATCAATGTACGGCAATAAGCTGCAGTGCTAGAATTTTCCGGGGGAGCTGAGCCGGTTTGAAATATTCCAGGGGGAGCTCAAGCTCCCCCAGCTCCCCCTGTTCCGACGCCTATGTCCAAAAATAACAAACTAACTAGTATAGAAATAAAAAAAACTGAATGTAATAAAACTGACGCTAGAATGCTTTAACAACATGTTTTTATGTTTGTAAAATGAGTTAAAACAAACACTCTATTATTATTATTATACATTTAAATAATTTTTTGACATGATAAATGTCATTCCCCTGTGTGTCCCTACCTCCACCTTAAAGCAAAATCAGCTCTAAAGATTCAGGAAGCCATGCATATTTTTACAGAAAATGTTGTTTAACCTCTTAAGAAGTGTTATGCAATGTTGTAAAATAGAAAAAAAAAAATCTTCAAGGTTTGCATTATTTAAAAAAAAAAATAGTAAAAAATGTATTCTGATTTTTTGTCATTCCCCTGTCGAGGAATGGAATGAATGTTTCTCACACCTGGTAATAGTTGTATTAACTCATAATTTAATCTTTGAATTCTGGTCTCATCATAGAAATAATCTTAATTAGTTCTTTTTGAATAAATATACGGTGTCGAGTATATTCGGGTGATATCAAGTTAAATCTTGATAAGTATTTTTAATGACTGTCATTACCCTGTCTTTGATAATTCATTTAATTTTGTAATAATCGCTCAATGAATGATTGACTCTTGTTGGTATATAGAGTTTCTCTCCCTTACTTTAAGTGACATTGATATTTGTTGTTTGCAGTTATGACAATATATAAGTTAACTTTAATTTTTGTCATTCCCCTGTCGTCATTCCCCTGTAAAATGTAAAGGAAACAAATAACCACAATAACTACTTTTTGGACACCACGACATTGTATCTTTTTCAATTTCATAAAAGTAGTGTTTCCTTTTCCCACATAAATTATAATATCGTCAGTAAAACGCATTATTTCCTCTAAGTGTCATTCCCCTGGCACAGTGAATGCCATTCCTTGCCCTGTCCAAATTGCGCTGTTTAGGAAAAATGACCCAGTTACCCTTTTTGGAACTTTAAAAAGATTAAAATGCTAAAGTTTTGATTTGTTAATGAGTATGTCGATTGAAATTCCATCAATCTTTAGATTCGGGCGAAATTGTTTGATGCTGGTTTTGCGAAAGGGGGGGGGGGGAGTGGATTTTATATGTGTAATGAAACCATTGATGTCTTAATGTTTTTGCATTTAGAAGATTTAATGCTTGGTTATTGTTAAGAATTTTAAATAGGTTTAGTGTTTCATGTGATTTCTATTTTCAAAACCTCAACCTCTTATTAACTCTTTAATGTTCTTAGAAAACCAAGTTAATATAAAATAAATATCATTACTAAAAATGTTTACTTTTTTGAAGTTACAAAGAGATTTAGAAAAACCAGTTACTGGTCAAATGGCTGAAAGATCTTGCTGATCCGTACACACTTTTACGGTACATTTTTGCATCCTGGTTTTAAATGATGTAAAATAAAAGAAAATGGACAGAAACATGACACAATGACATAGTCAATCGAGATGAAAGCAAAGGAATTAAGCCAACTGAATTTAATCTTTAGTAGTAGTAGCAAAATCAGATGTTTTCATTAATCCCCATAGTCTCGGGTAAAATAGGAGAATGATTTCATTGTATGTATAATACCGCTGTATAAAATAACAAAAACAACGTGTTGTAATGTCTTAGAAATGGTTTACAGTGCAAGCTTTCTTTTGACAGTTTAGTAAAATGACTGTACTTAGATTTTTTGAAACGAAAACAGGAACAAAGCCTCACTGGTTGCATAGATAACTAAAATTTCTGTATTTTGATAGTCTAACCAGCAGACCACTGTTAATTTCGAGCCCTGAAGTCAAAAATTTCAACTTTTTACCATTTTGGAGTTTTGGGCTGGATATGGAGGTTTTACAATCCAAAATAGCCAATCCAAAGTGTCTTAAACCTAAATATGCTGAAGCTGAAGGGGTCCAATCTGATAAATTACCAATCTAATAAATTTGCTGTAGTGTTAGTAATATGTAAATATAAATATTTATTGTAAATAATGAATATTTGAGAGTATTTTTCTTTGAAATATGTTTTTATAGAAATATATTACTTAAAAAAAATGTCCAAATCACTTTATTACTTCAACACTTCCTAATGTAAGTTAGTAGTTTATTAAAAGAAGTTTGCAACAGTAACAAAGTAACTGATTACAATTCCATTTATAACTCGAAGGAATGCTATTATTAAATGTGTTAATTTAGAAGCAGTAAAATGCTTAATTTCAAAGTGGTTTTGGGATAATGATATTTTACTGAAAAATCTTTTTTAAATCATAGATTGTAGAATAATGTGACTTTAATGATAAAATATGAGCATTGAGACCTTGTGCTATTTTGATTTTTAATATAAGTCTGTAATTACAATAAACATTAAATATAGGAGCTTGATATTGTTTTTAAACATAAGAGCCAAGAGGTGTGGAAAAAAAACCCTCTCAGATATTGTAAAAATTTCAAATATATATATTTTTTCTCTTTGGTTAAATTGAAATTTTTTATGAATTGCAACTTTATGTAACTAGATTAGAACCAGCGATGCAAATAAGCTTAATAATGTTTTAAAATGTATATGAATATACAGTAAGAACCCTCTAATGCAGACATTAATGGGACAAAATTTTTTGCCCACAATAGAAAAGTGTCTGCGGGACAAGAGTTTAATAATGTTATTTGGCTTGGAATCGGAATTAAAAATTGTCCGTTACGAGATGTTTTGCTGTGCAAAAATTCAACAAACTTTTAACAAAATTTTGCTTTAATAGATTTTATTTTGTAAAATTTGAGATTTTCTCACAAAGTTTAATATTGCTAAAAATATAGGTTTAACAGGACAGTAAAAACATGGTAATTAATGTTTTTGGTGTTTAAAACCGTATTTGTTTTTGTTACAAAATTAGTTTTTTAATATTTAACACTAAAATATTTCTTTTTTAGCTGTTTGCGATGCCATTCGTACAAGTTTAGGGCCTCGTGGAATGGACAAAATGGTATGCTAAATGTTTGATTTCTAGTAGTTATGAATTTTATTAATCCATTCTTATTGAGTGTAAGTTTTGCTTGTTAATGCATGAGAAAAGGGAGAAGGGTTCATAGTTAATGTCAAGGACCTTATGTTAAAATGGAGCACGTAAAATCCTTAATATCCTGTGTTATCTCTCCTAATAGTTTTATTTGAGTTGTGTTGTTTTCATGTTTACATAAATGTGACCACAAAATTTGGAAGATTTCGGATCATTTTTTCATGTTTGAGTACTTTCTAAACCATGAATTCTTGGCCACAAGTATCCTTACTGGAATTTTCATATTGAAAAAAATAATAAATAAGAATGCAGTGTAATCATAGATAGGATCAGAACCTTTTTCCTGGAAGCTTAAATTTGCTGACACTTTTTCTAAAATTAATGTTTCTAAGAAAAAAAAAAACATTTTTGTTGGTCTTCTGATATTAAAATCTGTTTGAGGACTTTGAAATTCTTGCCAATAAATCTGTTGTCCTTTGCAGATTCCGTTTGCTTATTTCATGTTTTTTTTGAAGAAAAGATATTCTCATTTATGAGGCCCCAATAGGACCAGTGATAGGTTACTGTGACCTCCTGAAGAGATCCTTATCCAGCAAATTCTGTCTGAGTACTCTAGGCTTTTTTTTTAATACAATAAAACAGCAATTTATCTTTTCATTAGAAATTGATATGCGTGGATGCTTTTGTGTCACAGGGTTTATACGTTCCTCCAATACTCCTTCATTTAGAAAAAAATTTAAAGGGCCCTTCAAACTCCCTCATTTTAGTTTGTACTCCTTCAAAACTCCTTCTTTTCGAGTTCAAGACAACATAGTCTTCCTCAGACTTAGATAAAATGAAAAGCTTTCTGCGAACACAAATCCTAACTGGAAAATTTTCTGCAAATAATTATTTTGCCTAAATCACCCTTGAATAAAGAATTGAATTTATATTCAAATATGAAAGAGACAAAAAAAAAAAAACTGCTTTAAATCATTTAATTTTTTTTTACAATAACATATATTTGCTTATTTTTCACCAACTGAAGAAAACTGCCAAAACCATTATTTTTTTCACACATGTGCTTTAAAAGGCTTTTTGAGAAAGGCTTTAACAGTAATAAACTCTGGGATTTTCTTAAAAATTCCCTTAAAAAAAAAATTCTGCAGAGCTAAAAATTTTCTGCGAACGCCGTTCGCGCATTCATCTATATTATGCAAGACTGGTCTTCCTCTATGACATTTACTTAAAATACTTCGATCGACAACTTAACTTCGTCACAAGGGCAAGGTATAAGGGTGATTTTAATGTAATTTTGTATATTTATATTTTTTCATAAAGATGTGATTTACAAATTCATCATAAAAGGTGAAAATATTATTAGATGACTAAGACATTTCATAAATGAAGTAAACCATGCTTAAATGGTACTGGCTATTTTTTTCAAGTTTTATGATTATTGCTTTTCCCTTCACCACACTCTCGGCTGCAGAAATCAGTTTGTCTAATTATTATTTGAATATTTAAAAATACATGAGCAGATGTACTAAAGTTATTGCGTTTAAAAAAATTGTTTAGCAAACCGCAGTTACGGTATTGTAAAATGGTTCAGCCACATGTGATGTCATGCCTTGAGGGGGAAACGGGTTCATGAAATTGTAACAAGAGGAAGAGAGAGTGTGTCAAAAAGTAACATCACACAGTTATTATTACATGTTTATAAAGAATATGACATATGACAAGAGGAGTAAAATGAGGTGTGACACGTTGATAAAGGGGGAATGGGGTCAAACATATAGAAAAAATAGTGCGACATCATTTAAGGGCACCCCATTAGTACTCTTTCAAAATCTTATTTTACTCCTTCAAAACTCCTCCAAAACTCCTTCATTTTATTTCTGAAGTTGAGTACAAACCCTCGTGTTATCATTTGATAATTTGAGTGCTTCCCACATCCAAAAATGTATGTTTGAGGCACTCGTGATAACACTTTTTTTTTTCTTTTTGGGAGGGAAAAGGGGGTTGAAAAAGTTTCTTGGGGTTGAGTATATGTCTCAAAATATGATTTAGATAGATCATTATGTAAATGCTTTAAGGACATGATTCAAATATATATATATATTTTTTTGCATTACAATATCTGAAAATTGTCTTACAAATTTTAGATTCAATCTGGAAATGGTGATGTAACTATTACTAATGATGGTGCAACTATTTTAAAGCAAATGCAAGTATTACATCCTGCTGCTAGGATGGTAAGTTCTTTTTTTTTTCTTTGTGTGATTCTTCTTTTGCAATAATCCATTAGCGGTAGTGAAATGAATTTTTTTCCTTTTTGCATAGTTGCTTGTTTTCTTTAATAAGCTATTAATGCGTGGTTAAGTAAAATTTATTTGTATAGGATGAGCAGGGTTGGCAAGGTTTTGGACACTACGGTAAAAACCCTGGTTTTTTACCGTCCTGTCCAAAACCCTTGTGTCCAAAACTGTCCAAAAGTGTCCAAAACTATATTTTTAGAGATATTATATTTTGTGAGAAAACATCAAAAACAGAATAAAATGTATCAAAGAAATGTTTTATATTGAACATTCATTTAATGTGAACATTCAACTTAATTATGCAGATGATTTTAATCTAGTTTCATAGAAGTTGAGTTCTTGATTAAAATTTCAATTTGTATGCATGAGTTTAATTTTATTTATTTTCTTTTTGATAATGGTAACCACATTTTGCTATGTTTATGCACGTGTGCAAATGAGAGCAGGAGTGGCAAGGTTTTTGCCCTCCTGCCCACCTTTGTGTTGGAAACTGTCTGAAGGTGTCCAAAACTATTATTTGAGAAGCGATATTTTATGAGAAAATATCAAAAACAGAACAAAATGTGTCAAAATTATTATTATTATTTGACTATTTAATATATTTATTCAATGTGAACATTCAAGTGTAAATATATAGCTGATTTTAATCTTGTTACGTAGAAATTAACTTCTTCAATAAAAATTTCAAATTGTACCCATGAGTTTTTTTTACCATAAACCAAAATTTTCAACATTTATGCATGTGTAAAAAAGAAAGTGTTCAAAATATAGTGCAATAATCGACATAAATGCAATAAATGACAATTTTTTGTAGTTACAGAATGTATTATATTAAATATATAAATTGAAAAAAGAATAAAATATAAGTTTTAAAAAATATAAGTGTTTAATCATCAATTTCCTGTTCTTTAATCTATGATTTAAAAAATAATTTTCGTTGAAACATCATATAAAACTTATTTGGACAAATCATTAAAAAAAAAATTAAGTTTTTTTTTTTTGCGCCTAAACATTGCACATTTGATAACATTCCTTTTAGTTATAAATGGAACTGAAATGAGTTGTCATGGTAGTGTTGTGAATTTCCTTTCATAACTCTACCAACTGTTACATAAGGAAGTTTTTATGTAATAGAGTTATTTTTTAAAAAATATTTTAAAATGAACATTTTGTAGAAAAATATTATCAAATACTAATTAATTAAAGCTCATTAATATCTGTATTTAAGCATCATGAATATTGCAGTAAAAATTAATCAATTCGATTACACCCCTTTAGTTTTAGCATAGTTTTGGACAGTTTAAGATAGTTTCGGACAGTTTTGGACGGTAAAAACCACCTGTTTTGTCCTAAATCAGTTTTGGACAGTCCAAAACCCAACCCTGAGGATGAGTAATTACAAATGAAAGTACTAATAAAGAATAATTTTATGCATTAAAAACTTTTTCTTGATTCTATTAACATTTTTATCATTTATGGTGTTCGAATGTGCTTCAATCATGTCAATGTATTCCATGTTGGGGCACATGTGGACAATTTTTGCATTATTTATATATTTATTTTTAAAATTTTGTCACATTTCCTAATATTAGAGCATGCACATTTGATGTAACATTGTGGTTAGTAAAAATAAATACAGTAAGTCTCAAAAATCCATTCTTCAAAAAGTGTATCTTTTCTGTCACACGCCTTTTAGTGTAAAAACGTTAAGGAACAATTCATTTATCAATGATTTTTAATTTCATCAAAAATGCATCTATTTAAACCTGCAAACAATTTTTAATACTAATTTTTATTTTAGTATATTTTTGGTTCACAACATGTGAATTCTCATCTCCGTAGCATATCACACAGCTTATGTGACTGTTTATGTTGTTTAATAACTTGTTTAATTAAAAGTATATTCTTATTTATTTTTTATTTCTTTCACAAGTGTCTCAAATACTAATTGTTTAAATATATTTAATTTTTTAATATTGTGTTTTAGTTCTTTTTAGTAGGACAAAGAGTCATGTCACACAATCAATTCTCACCTCCGTTACCTAAACACAAAATGTCATTTCTCATTAACACGTGGCAGTAATGACATCAGATTTTATTTTCCCTGATACAAGGGAGCTGCTTTGTTTATTTTCAGCCATAGTTGAAGTTGTGAGATTTTGGTCGAAGAACAAGAAGAAAGATTTTGCTTTAAAAACTTAGTGTGGTTATTCTGAGTTCTCACCTCCGTGAAATTGAATTTCAGGGATTTAAATTAATGTAAAAAAAAGCAAACATGTTCTCATTTGCTTAACATGTGCAGATTGTAGCAATGAAGAAAAAAAAAATTCCCTGAAAAACAGGGTTCGTACGCTCTTTCAAAACTCCTGCAATACTCCTTCACTTAGGAAATTTTTTTGAAGGGCCCTTCAAACTCCTTCATTTTGGTTTCAACTCCTTCAAAACTCCTTCTTTTAAAGTTCAAGACTACATAATCTTCCTCTATGACAGTAACTTAAAATACTTTGATCGATCACTGACGTTCGTCACAAGGGCGATTTTAATGTGTTTTCGTGCATTTTTTTTTATTTTTATAAAGATGTGATTTACAAATTGACTGTTACAGTTAAGTCATAAAAGTTGAAGGTTAGAAGACTAAAACATTTCATAAGTGAAGTATAACTTGCTGGTGATTGGCTATTTTTTCAAGTTTTATAAGTTTTATCATTATTGTTTTTCCCTCCTCCACACTCTCAGCAGCAAAAGTCAGGTTGTGTAATTATTATTTAAATATTTAAAAATACTTGCGTAGGTATACTTTGTAAAGTGATTGTGTAAAGAAAAAACTATTGTTTAGTTAATCGTAATTATGATATTGAAAAAGGGGTCATCCACTAGCGATGTCATGCCTTGAGGGGAAAGACAGGTTCATGAAATTGTGACAAGGGGAAGAGAGAAGGTGACAAACAGTGACATTACACAGTTATTATAACAATATGTTTATTAAAGATATGACATGTGACGAGGAGGAGTAAGGTGAAGTATGACAGTTTGTGACAAAGGGGGAAGGGGGTCAAATATGTTGAAAAAAGTGCGACATCGTTTAAGGACAGCCCGTTAGTACTCCTCCAAAATCTCATTTTACTCCTTCGAAACTCCTCTAAAACTCCTTATTTCTGAAATTGAGTACGAACCCTGAAGAATGTATCTATTAGTCCTGTATTAATGGAAAATTCCTCACTTCTGTGAATCTCACCTTAGTAACAGACCTTATCAATGTCATTATTTCTGAGGTGAAAATAAATGATGGAGGGGAAATACATCAATAATAGGCATTCTACGAAAATTATAATTTGGCCAGTATATCCTCAAATTTACTAAGTACTATTTTTCACATACATTCGAAACTGATAATTAAGTCGTACTTGAATTAAGAGAACTTAATATTATATTCCCACTAATTATTAAAGTAGCTGATTGTTTGCACAATTGATAAAATTGCCACTTAGATATTAAATTGGCCTCAATTTTTAAATATTAAAAGTTCTTTTCTTTTTTTTATTTCCATGAACAAGGCATTTTTTATTTATTTATTTTAATTTATGAGTAAAATAATTGGAACTTAGCTGGGTTATTGTTTATGGTAACTTCTAGTAGGTAACACTTTCATGTGAGAGTGAAAAGAAAAAAGGTTTTGAAATTGAAAAATATTTGCATTCAAAAGTTATGTTTTCTGGAGAATGACCCACAAGTTTGAGGTTGTGGAAAATTTTTCCAGATAATCCAAGTTTTCAGTAATCTGAGGTGAGGGGATCCAATTACCTTGGATTTTTGAGACTCCACTGTGATTGAGAAATAAAATTAATAAGGTTAGTTTTCCGTATGAAATTAAAAACGTCCTCATGACCCCCTCCCCTCTCACTTATGTTCTTACACAATAGTTGAACATTATTTTTAAAATGTCTGGTTGAATCGTAATAATAAAAAAAAAACGTGTTGAAATTAAAAAAAAAAATGTTAGCCATTAAGTTTTTGATAGTTTTAGCATCTGTACTATGTGAGATTTCTGATCTTTTACTATTTATTTGTTATTTTGTTTAAAAGTTTTAAAACTATAACTGCTTCCAAATTTCAGCTCGTCGATTTGTCTAAAGCACAAGACATTGAAGCTGGTGATGGTACTACATCTGTAGTTGTGATTGCAGGTAGTCTTCTGGATGCAGCTGCAAAACTGTTGGATAAAGGTATAAATATAATTATTAAGAGAGAAATGGATCAAGTATAAATAATTCTTTGCTAGGATTAGTGATGTGAGCCATGTCAATGTCCAATGGGCAGTACATTATTTGCCTGGGAATTAACCCAAACTTTTTTTTTTTTTGTTTTTAAGAAATCAAGCATGATAATTTTATTTTGAAGTGTAGTACCTTTTTGTTTTTAATATAAAATCTTATACAGTGCAGTTGTACATACTATAAAATTTGTTTTAACGAAACTAATTTTTAATCCCAATTTAATTGCTGTTACATTGTTTGGATACCAGTACAATAAAAACCCCATTACAAGGAACAAAATTTGTGGTTACCTTAAAGTTTGTTGTAACAGGATTTCCCTGTATTTATGTTAGAGAAACTTGATTGTGTTTTTATGTTTCCTGTATTATTAAATTTTTGGGCTACGTTACAACTTTTGTTTATGTTGCAGGGATCCATCCTACAACAATATCCGAGTCTTTTCAGCATGCTGGTGCGAAAGCTGTTGAAGTTCTGAATGACATGGCAGTACCTGTAGAACTAAATGACCGAGAAAGTCTCTTGAAGAGTGCTACAACTGCCCTCAGCTCAAAGGTTTTGTAGATTTTTTCATTCTTAACTCTTTGCATTTGTGCAGACTTCTGTGAGAGAAGATTATTTACAATGGCGGGAGTGAATAGTATTCTTGCACAAACAAATTAAATATGATAGTGTTAATGTTTTGAAGTAAAATTTACTGGTTTGTTAAGTTCTTAAAACTTCTCATTCTTGTTGAGTATTCTGTTGTAACAATATACGTTCTATAATTGACCACGAGTTCTTATTTTTCCTGTGTTTGTACTTCAGTCCTTATGCTTCATCCCATTGGCGGATCCACAGGGGGGGGGGCGATCGGGGCGATCGCCCCCCCCCCCCCCAACAGACTTCGTGGTTTTTTTTTTACTATTAGGTTGCATACCAAAATAAATCGTTTTTGTTTGAACACTTTCTGAAGAATAATCTAATTTTTTTCAAATTCAAAATTTATACATTAAATTTTTTTCATTTATGCTCAAAATTTAAATGATAAATGTTAAAAATTGAAAGCGTATTTCCTTCTTAGCGTTTGTTTTATATTGTTCGAAGGTGTAATCATTCCTTCATATTTATAACTGGTGCCATACATACGTTTTATTTTTGCTCCAGGGGGGGGGGTATTACATATTCCCTTAATTTGCGGTTTTTTAGTTGATTGATATGAAAATACGGGTTTTTTTTCTCCTTCATCTATTTGATAAATTTAATTATTTTATATATAAATGTGAGTTGATGAAGTCAGTAGCATTGCTACGGTGGCGCGGATGGCACCTGAAATTGATCTTCAACTTTTTTTGAAAAATTTAAATGCTTCAATTCTAAAAAAAATTCCCCAACATTTCAATTTATATTAAAAATTATTTTGCAGGGCGGGGCTAAGCCGGGTGACACCCCCTAGAGTGTGACACTAAAATGAATATGAGAAATTTCGATGTTTCAATTCTGAATTTTATTTCCAACATGAAAAAAAAATATTTTTTTTCTATCAAACATATTGGTCTCACTAGAAGGGCATTTGAGGCGGCTGGTACTCATATGGAGTGGGGCGGGGGGGGGGGGCGGAGACACCCAAAACGCATTTAAGAGTTCCGGAAAAATGTAAATACCAACAGAAATTCGCATATGTTTTATAATCTCCCAAATGCATTGGTATCAATACGAGGGAAACGTTTATTTCGGATAATATCCCTCTCGGGGAGGGGGGGGGGACACAATTTCGCTTTGTTTACGAATATTGTATGAACTTCGTTTCTTTCATCGAACATTGAATAAGATTTTTTTTCTCCTTCGGTTGATGGGGAGGGGTGAGGGGTGATAGCCCAGATTACCACCCCGGTTGACATCCAAGTTTGCTACGCCACTGATTAAGTGTAATTTAACAATGCTGTAACAGAATATGGTTTTTTAACAGATCAATTTTTTTTTTAATTGTTAGAAGATCTTTTCTGTCTCTTGTATTTCGCATTTCCTAGTAAAATCTTATTCAAACAAAAGTAAACTACACTTAAAACGTTTTATTTTGATCCTAAATTTATTTTAATACTGGTTAAATAGTGGAAAATTATGTTTTGTATAACGAAAATTAACCGCTTTATTTGCTTCTGGTTCTATCATAAAAGCAATTTTTGTTACAAGATTTATTTCGATATATCTTTATTTTAAACTTTTGTTTCGCGTTTTTTACTGCCGCTATTTGTAGTTATAGTGAACTTTGGTAGTTGCTTGTTTTCATTTTTTCTGCAATCATTAGACATTTTTTTTATTCAAAAATGTATTACCGAGGAGATTCATAGAAATGCCTCATAAATCCATGTCATATCGATCTCTGAAAATCCCACGTTACATTAGAATGGTATTTTTTTTCATTCCATAATAGGATGAGAGAAAATATATAAAAAATGGCGATATAAGGGAATGTATTTCCTTTATTTGTAAGACTCAATTTAAAAGCTCATGAATGATCTTCGCAACGAAATAGCTTTTGTGCGTCCGATACTTTTGAGCGCATGTGAGAACGGACGGGATAGAATCATAGGCGGCTCGTGGGGGCAACTGCCCCTCCTTTTCAAAAACAAAGGGGCACTGCCCCTCTGTTTTTCTAACTTCAAAGTTATAGATCGACTGGAAAATGCTGGTGCTGATCGATTCACGTGTTTAAAGAAAGAAGAATTGACTTAATAAGGGTACTTTAAATGTTTGTCACGTTTTTTGATGAAGATTAAATTGGAGCTTTGAATCGAAAAAAGGAAGTCTACTGTTGATATTTGTCTCGAGATTTCAGGTCGTGTCCCTAGGTTTTTTTTTTTTTTTTGAGACGATCATTCAACCAACAACAAAAATACCATAGCCCAATTTTATAAAATTTGAAATAAAATAATAAATAAATAAATAAGGGCGCTGCCCACATCCCCCCTCCCGTAACTTCTCTGACCCCCCTCCCCCCAAATTTTTTATGGACCAATCGCCCATGGATAAAATCGCCCCCCCCCCCCTCAAAACAGGCCTCTGGATCCGCCACTGCTTCATCCTCTGCCATAATGCAAGCATTTTTATTTCCAGTAAATCAGGTTTTAAAATTTAGATTTTTCTAAATGGGCTCCCATCGGTGATTTATGATTGTGGGGATCTTAATTGTTTGGGACGGCGGGAAATAGCCATATTATTTTATTAGTTTTGACTTCCACTTGCTCCCACATTGTAAAAGTTCATGATCAGTGTCTGGTAGGGCTAAGCAATGTTGTAGATTTTAACATTGAGACACATCACCAATATTAATTTGCGATATTCCGATACATCTCAATGTTTCGATATATCGGCGCCTCAGAGCAACAGTAGGATATCTTAGCGTTATTCCTGGGATTAGATGTCTTACTGTTGGTCTGAGGCGACGATATTTTCTTTTCATAAAATTGGGGTATCTGGAGGGGGGGGGGGTAATGCTTCATGTTGCAGGGTGCTCTATTGAATATTTTAGTTATGTTTAGGTTGCTCTTGTTGTTTGTGGTATTGGGGGGGGGGGCTCCTGAATAGATATACATAAAAGATGTTTTCACTGAAAATAATACCTCTAACAACAATAACAATTTATTTCACTTGTTTTATGGAGAAGTTGATTCCCCCCCCCTTGCAGTGATGAAATAACAGTATGTGTGTGAGATGATTATCAACTTAGCATTATGTTTTTGATTTTAAAGAGTGGCAAAAGGGACAATGAAAAAATTTTCCCCAACTTTTCTCCTGATATCCCTGATTAAATTTACCAAATTTCCCTGATTTACATTACCAATGATGATGGTTCCCTCTTTTTGTTCTACTTGAAAACCATCATATGTTAGTATAAAATGCAGTATTTGAAACATTTTAAACTGTTAATTAAAAATATTTTAAAAAAAGATGCTGCTTTTTTTATTAAATTAGTAATTAAAAAAAACGTGTCAATTGAATTTTATTAAAAAAACAACTATAAAGTAGTGTATTAAATTATCAACATGGGGAAATAGTGTAGGAACTTAAAACAAATACTTTATTTCCAGAAACCACTTATAATAAGAATTCTAAGAAGTCATTTCTATGTGCTTTTTATATTCATTAAATGATGTAAAACAAAATCAAAAATTATTCATGCACGCTTTTAAGATTTTTGACGCATTTTATGGATTTGACTGCTTTTAAGCAGTCTTAATATTTTGAAAGAGAAAATTCCAATTTATGTTGAGGATGCATAAAGACTGCATGTTTTACTTGACTTTGTACATGCTATTAATAAAATAGAAAAAGTGTTCAACTGCAAAAATTCTTTGCATAAGAAGCTATCCTGTTGTAAATGCACACATAATCTGATTGATACTGCAGTATACTCTCGATACCTCAAACTTTGATGTCTTGAAAACCTTGATAAGACAAAAAATAATTTTTCCCTTGATTTTGCTTATTTATCTAACGTTATTTTTCATTCTTATGTCGAAGAGTTTTAATCAAAACCTTGTTATGTCGAATATTTTTCGAAATCGAGTATAATTTTTCCGAAAAAAACCGCAGTTTGAAGTTACTCGAGGAATGTTTCGAAAAATTTCTCCCATCCTTCATGATTCCTCTCAGGGGTTAGAAAGGAATGATTCGGGGAAGCTTATCTACTGTCACTTTCATTCTATAGCCCGGTGGTGTCGGAAAATGCAAGTCCTGAAGGAGAAGCTGAAAAAAACCTACCTAAATCTTTTTACTCTTCTCACACCGTTTCGCTGGACCTTTTGACTCTATTTCCACCTCCGTGAAAAGGGGAGACGAACAGAAAACCCCTTTAGAGACAGAGGGAATGGTGCAATCCTTTGTCCAACTTCCTTTGTTCCAAGGTGCTCGAAACTGTTCTGCAACTTTTTAATCCAAATTTTTGATAAGTTTAGTCATGGTAAATCATTACATTTTCAGAGATGAGCTTTCCAGCTTTCTCTGTTAGCTTTTAAAAACTGTCCTCCTCTATTTGCCTTTTTCAGGTCTCGTAACGCAATCTTATTTATTACCATTTTTCTTAAAAATCTGAAAAGATTCCGAATTTTCTTAATTTTTGGTCAGCGTTTTCTTATTCTTTCTGTTTTTCCCTCTGGTATGTTCATCCTCCACGATATCTGCAAAAAACGTGTGTTTGGGAAGTACGCCAACTACGTTAAACACGTGCATCGCCAAAAATTGCACCTATTGTTTGAGATTTCAATCTTTTTGCATCCTGCTAATATTTCAATCATTTTTAATGTTGGAAGGGTTTTTTTCCATATGCTACCTTGTATCTGCTTATTTTTTTTCATTATTTCAATAATGTTTCTATTTCTTAAATCTTTTTTAGTAAAAATGCACAAGTCTTATTTAAAAAAAATGTGATCTGACTCCCACAGTCTCGGATTTTAATGAAACCTGCCGTGGTTACTTTTTTATGTATTTAAGAAAGCTTACAAAATATTTATGGTGAATCTCAAATGGTTTAGGCACTACAGCCTGTTAAACATTTTTGGGATTTCATGATTAAATGAGGCAACTGTAAGTTGTTCTTATGATTTTATCTTTTTCATAATAACAGTATTATGAAGTTTTTTGAATCGAATTTTGAGTTCAAATGCAAGGAAAAAGTTTAACCAATCATTTATTTTCAATTTTTGCTACGATAAGTATGTTCTATCACATAAAAAAACCTTAGATTTTTCAGTCTAATTTTTTACTTTACAAACAAACTTCATTTTAAAATTTAAATTCTCATTTGCAACACAATAAGTTCCAATACTTTTAATTATAAAAGATATTTTTCTCTAAAAAAAAAAATGAAAACATCACATATTATAATTGCTTCAATTATTTCAAACATAATTAATGTAGAAATTATTTTGCATTACCTTTAAAACTGGTAAATTAGCCATTTTTTAAATTGAATTTTAAACTTGAATTTCGAAAAAAAATTTAAAGTTTCCGAACCCTCTCCACAAACATAAACCAATATCGTTTAAAATTGTATTTTTGGAACTGCAGTTTTGAAAATTTAGCAGAGGAAAGATAGCTTGAACCTCATTCCTTCCTCTGCTCAAGTTTGAAACATTCCGAAAATTTTCCAGTTTAGAGTTCCCTTAACTTTTTTTGCAGATGCAAAAAATACTTTTGGATTTTCTTGTTAAAAATTGCCTGTAGAGTCCCTCAAGGGAGGGGCGCTCTCCCCCATTGCCCCATCCCTTGTATCAGTCCATAGAGAGTATACTGTATTACAAGTATCTTAGACCCACAGACTTTTTTTTTTCGTTCTTTATTTTTTCAATAGCAGTAAATTGCGCACTGGTCAAACAAAAAAAAGGGGGGGGGGTACAGATAAACAGAATAATTTTTTTAATCAGAAAGACTATTTTAATTACTGTTTCCCACTTTTGACTTTTAGAGGAATAGATATTTTAGCATAGGAAGTTTATTAGTAACAAAGTATTATATTGCTGATTGGAGATTTATTTTCTTACCAATTTATTTGAAATGGTTTTAAGAAGTTAGTTAGGTATAGTCTCATGTATTTTTTTTTACAGATTGTTTCCCAGCATTCCGTGCTCCTTGCTCCTCTAGCTGTTGATGCTGTGATGAAAGTCATTAACCCAACTGTTGATACCAATGTGAATATGAAGGATATTAAGATAATGAAACAATTGGGGTATGTTTAAAATTAATCCTAAATATTTTTGTTATGACTTGGTATTTCGGTTTTCAGTTTTGAGGAGCATAGTTCTACAGTTATAACACCCTATTTGTGAAAGAAATACAGTCGGACCTCCATATATCGAAGTAGCAAATTTGCCGGAAAAAAATTCGATATATAGAAACTGTTTTATTTTTTCCTAAAAATCTCCTAAAACATTAAAATTGAAGCTAATTTTGGGGAATGAAACTTAATTTCTAATTTATACGAGCATCGGATTAAATGAAAGTTAATAATTAAAAAATAACAAATTACATTTTTGCACCTTAATACATCTTCATTCCTCGGCAATTCAACTTGATCTGCAACATTAGGGGATTTTTGTTTTGACAAAGAGAGAAAAGTAAAAAATTAATCTACTTGAATGATTTTTACTGCAGCTAAAACGACTAAGAACGATAATCAACAGAACAAAAGGGATGACTTGAAACTGATTTTACAATGTTACTAGTTACAACTAAGATATTTGAAATAAACTTGAGGAAATTTAGGAATTCTAGAACGAAACAACGACCTATCTACACACCCCTGAACCCCAGATTCTTTATGAGTTTCGTAGCAACCTTTAGTGAACATAATTTTCTCCCCTAACCTTTATTTTTCATGAGACAAACAGTCTAAAAAGGAAAAAAAAAAATCTACGAATGTCTCAAAAAAAATTCGATATATAGAGATTTTTTCGATATATAGAAACAATTTTTCTATGTAATGAACACAGAAATTTGCTGGAATTTCAATATATAGAACATTTTGATATGTGGAAGTTCGATATATGGAGGTTCGACTGTACATTACATTTCAAAAAGAAAAAAAGTGTAATTGTCTGTAATTTTTTGCCTTTAAACATGTGTTTTAGATGTACAATAGTCATTAATTCTCATTAAAGCTTTAAGAACCTCTTGATGTTGGAGTTCAGTTTAAGACTGATTTCTATATGAAAATACTTCAGCCACTATTGTGCTCCTTCAAAACCCCTTATCTGGAATTCATTCTTTTCTTGATTCTTGGTTCTTCATTCTTATTTCTTTCCAAGTCGATAAAACCTTTGTGAGCAAACTGCTCTCAAAGTTAAATACCTTTGTTCTGATGAGTAAAAGATTATTAAACAGCATTTATTGGTAAAAATTTGCTAGAAACTGCTGACACATGTTTTGAGGTTACCAGGCATCCCTTTCTCTATGCAAAAGTAGATGAGAAAGCATCCGGCATAATTGTCTTCCTCCAACAGGTTCAGTCAATTTTTTTTACTTTTATCAACAACAACAAGGCCGATGGCAATCTCTTTTGCATCCTCTTGCGTAAAGAGTGCTAAAAGCCCAAATTTATATTAATTTATTATATATTGTTGCTTTATTCCATTAGGGGAACTGTTGATGATATTGAATTGATTGATGGTCTTTTGTTTAAACAAAAGAGTGCAGGATTAGCTGGAGTGACTAAAATTGAAAAGGCTAAAATTGGACTAATACAATTTTGTGTGTCACCCCCAAAAACTAATGTAAGTTTTGGTTTTGTCAAAATATTTAAAGCATTGTAATTTTTGTATGTAAAATGTGTTTCACATTTAAACTCAGTTTTGTACTTTGTTGTATTAGTGTTATGCAGCTTTTCTGAAATAATCCTTTGATAGTGGTAATTACTGTATTTATACAGAAAAAGTACTATATCTTTCACTTTACCATTATACTCTTTAGCTCTTAAACTTAATAGTTGTTTCAAAAATGATTTTTTATTTAACTCTTTCTCCTGTTTAAAACAAGTTCTTTAGCTGTGGATACTAATTTAAGCGCTTTTTTTTAAATTAAAATTCAAGAATATACTTTATTTTACACTGAGAAAAATTATGCTGAGGTATGGATATGAATATGTTAAATTCTCTCAATAAAATAATTTGCATGATTCTAAATTTAAAAATCACCATGTCGGACATTTTCTTTTTGGGATCTGAGGTAGCCAATCGACATTAGTATGCATTTCTGCTGTCATGAATAACCCCCCAAGTCTGTTGCATATTTTACATGTGCATAACAGCATAACTGATAACTTTTTGTTCAGGAAACTCCCTAATAAAATAATTATGAAGTCAGTATTAATACTAATTAACACTAGAGCTTATTTCATTCTTAATAACTGGTGAAATAAAAGGAGGTTTTCTGAATTTGTCAAACAACAAAATTCTCTAAAAAGGGAATTTTTCAGTGGCTAGAATTTCAAGAAAAATCTTACAATAAATCAATCCCGAAAACAAAACCTTATCATACACAAATATGAAAATTGAATATCTGTTCATTTTTGAAAAATACTTACTTCATTTTTATTTCCCGAAATTGTTGTCAAAATGTTACCAATTTTTATTTGAATTTCCTATATTTTCACCTGTCCAAGGAATGGTTATTATCATTTATAACTTAAAAGAAACTTTATGCCTCTTTTAAAACACCTTTTCAAACCTAAATGTTGATGAGTTAAAATAGTAATCCTATTTTCTAAATTTTGGATCCCACTTATATTAAAAAAATCCTTTTTACTCTCGAATTTTTGTCACTAAATTTTTTCATACAAAGTCGTTAATTTTCATCTTTTAATGTTAGCAACTATGCATTTGACACCTGCAGTCTTTATTTATATTAATAAGTTATATGCGGTTTAAGTTGTTTCAGAGTTGTTGCATGGTTAACATGATTTAATTTTTATTGTGCTTGTTGTGTTCTAACAATCAATACAGTAAAACCTGTCTACAACGATACTGTTGGGACTTAAAAAAATATTGTTGTAGACACATACTTGCCAACTCTACTGTTTTTAACGGGAGATTCCCATTTTTTGCTTCCATCTCCCGATTTTCCGTTTTTTATTATTTTCTCCCGTTTTTGCAGTTTTTTCAGTCAATCATTAAAAAGTTTCACTTTCTTCTCAATAGATGGCGCCCTTTTCTAGTCTACCAATGTCAGGGAATAAGAATTTTTCCAATTAATGGCTCATTTAGTAAAAATTAGTTTTTTGGAAGCTTTCCACATTACATGCTCAACGAAGCACGTGCTTTGCCGAAAATTGCAGCAGGTTTCAATCCTTTTGCATCTAGGAAATATTTCAATTATTTTGAAAGTTTGAAGTTATTTTACCATGGGCTACCCTATACCTACTTATTTTATATTGTATTTTCAATATATGTTGACTTTTTTTCGGAATTTTATAATTAAATTTTTGTAGCTGCTTTTTTGGTAGAGACTGGAGAATGTACAAAACTTTAAGCCAATTCACTCCTTATTATTTAGTTTTCCTTTGCAGTATATTTTTCTTGCTGCTACCAATTTGCTTACATCTGCGAAAAATCCCCATTTCATTTTAAATTTAGTATTCATGTTATTTAAAAGCATAATTTAATGATTCTGTTATGAAGATATGTTGCTGGTGAATCAACTATATACCTCCAGTGGGATCTCCTGTTTTTTTTCCTTCGAAGGTTGGCAAGTATGTAAACAGGTTATCGTTATAGACAGTTTGGTTATTTATGCTTCCATTGTTTTTTCTGGGACCAAAGAAAATATCGTTATAGACAGGTTTATTGTTAGAGACAGTATTGTTATACACAGGTTTCACTGTAGTTAAAATTTGTTCTGTTTAGATGGATCATCGTATAGTTGTGTCCGATTACACGCAAATGGACCGTGTGCTTAGGGAAGAAAGAGCATATCTACTTAATATTGTAAAACAAGTCAAAAAGGCAGGATGCAATGTGCTACTGATACAGAAATCTATTCTTAGGTGAGTTTATAAATTCTTCAGTTAACATTTTCTTTAATCATGAAGTTTGTGTCATATCACAGGGTTTCCAACTGGCTCCTTTTTTAATTTCTAGTTTTTTTCCCTCGAATTCTGGTCCTCATTTTCCCTCTTTTCCTTTAAAATATCAGTTTCATTTTGAAATTTCTCTGCAGCCTGTTTTGTCTCTTTGTTGTTTTTTTTCTAAAAAAAAAAATAATAATACTTGTTCCATTCCACCATAATTTATAAGTCTTTTTAAGCAAATGGAGACGTCAGCTGGAATTCAAAACTCTTGATAGGTGTAAAAGGGCCATTCCACGGAAAACGGCCATTTTGTCCTACACGTGATGCCATTTCATTAAAAATAACACTTTAAAATTATAATGAACAAATTTTTTCTGCTTAACAAATTAAAACTTATGTGTGATTTCTTAAGAAAAAAAATCGTCATTACCCTTTAAAATTATTACTTTTCAACGAAATATATGAACCGTCACGTGCGGGACAACGGGTTGACTTTTTCGTGGAATGGCCCAAAATATTCCTTGGGTGTAGTTTCTTGTTCTGGGGAAAATAATTTGAATTAAAAACTAATTTTTCAGTCAATCAATCAGTAAAAATTGGCAAATTAGAAATGTTCAGCAAAATTTTTCCTTTTTCCCTACGGACCAATTGAAAATCTGTTGGGAGGCCTGTATCAATAGCAAAATATTTTTTTTTCTCTTAATGCATTGTTTATTTTTATATTCTCAGTTGTATGCTTTATTACGTAAACATATTTTAACTTGATGGTTACATTATTTTTTTGCAATGTGTTAGCAGTATTTGTTACTGGTTATGATCTCCACACATTAAAGTGTTACTACATTTTTAAGGTCAGGGGTTTATCCAGACATGCATTGAGTCCGCTTACGGCCCCCTAGAAATGGACACTTCACAAAATTCAATCATAAAAGTGACCTCATCACTGAATTCCTTATTTTAAAATTAGTTCGTTCTCAAAATTTCACTTACTGAATAAGCTCTTTCATAGCTTTTAAGTTGAATAAACTTGCCTGAAAACAAATCTTCAATGAAAAGAAAGAATCCCTTCAACTTGAAAGTCATTCCCACCAAAGTCCTTTGGGCCAAATGGGGGGAATTTCCGATTTGAATTGTGATAACTGAAATTACTCTTTATGAAATGGTAAGAAAAATTTCACAAAAAAAAAGGCAAAATACAGTTGGCTCTTTGCTTAACAACGCTCTATTTAATGACTTTCTCTATTTAAAGACGACTTTTCACGGTCCCGGATGCTCCACTGTAGTTTTAAATGCATTCTATTTAAGGACGATTTTTTGCGGTCCCTTGAAAGTCATTAAATAGAGAGCCTGCTGTACCCATAAAGAAGGAAAGTTCACAAAATCTCATTTCTCTAACAAAATGTGGACCTAAAAATCAAAACTCCTGAGAGTTATCTATTGTAGTTGCTTTGACAGATTCATATGCTACTTACAAACCTGCAATGAAAGCTTACGGATTTCCTTGTTAGATGGAAGAGAGGGGATGTAGTATTGCTAAATAATTTTCATCTTTATTTGTTTTTAATGTTCTTACTCGATACTTTTACAAAATTATTTCATTTATAAATTTCCTTTTTTTTAATCATGAATTTTTAAGATTTTTATTTTTGAGGTTGATAAATATACCGTTTATACGTTTCTCTTTTATACGTTTTTATCAATTACACGTTTTTAAAATTGGTTCCTTCAGAGTCTAATATACATTAACCTATACCTTTTATACGTTTTTTCATTTGTACGATTTTTTCATACAGTCCCTTCAAAAACGTATAAACAGTGCTTCACTGTATATATTTTTTTTCAAGTAGTAAAATACTGAACACAGTTCTATTTGTTTCCTAGGTAGTAAATCTCTGTCTTCATTTACTAATTCTATTCAGATCTGCAAAGATTCTTTTTATGACAGTTGCCATAAGCGTAATTGTTGTTGACTTTTAGCTAAGACAGATCGTAAATACTGGGTGGGATGCCATCTTATCTGTGATAGATGGCACAAGATCTCTCTACACACACTTTACAACAATTATCATCTTGAGCTATTTCAGATATTATTTAGAAAAGTCTATTTTTTTAAAAAGAAAAAAGTATGTACTACCATATTTTATTTTCGATTTCTTTAAATTTTCTGGATGGAAACAGCATGGTATTCTGTGATACATTGTAAATGCTGTATTGTTACTTCAAACTTTAGTAGAAATGCATTTTACAACAGGGTTCGTACGCCTCCTGAAAATCCTGAAAAACTCCTGAAATTTAAGTTTTTCTTCTAAGGGCCCTTAAAACTCCTGAATTTTTGTTTTAACCTCCTGGTTTTTCCCCTCTTCTCCTGAAAATAATTTTCAACAACAATTGCCAATTTTAATTCCATGTCATCTCCATTTAGGCAGCCATATTGAATCGCTGGCAACCAATAAAAATTCTCGTATTATACAGATCACCCAGTGCTTTTCGCAAAGACATGGAGTGTGTTCGAACCGATTGACCTGTTACTCTGTTCAAACATGCCCATTACAGTTACTGATTGTAATTGCCACTTGCCACTAGAGAACGAACCAAGAGCATGTGCTAATTTTTGTGTTAAGAGCAAAATCTATTAAGCATATTTTCTATATTGCTAATTAGTAGTGCTATTGCTATTTTGTAGTATATTTAGTACTGATATGTCGATATATCTAATATTTTGTGTGTTCTTGTTATTTTCAAATATTTTGAATCTAATTTTTAATTCTTTTTTTTTTTTTTGATTGAATAGTGTGTGAAAAAACATTACTAATCGATTAAAAATTTGACAGCAAAGTAGATTAAATGTTACTGAAACTAATTTTTTTGCAAAAACCGCTAGTGTTATTACTCCTGAAAATTTTGCTTTTGACTCCTGAAAACTCCTGAAATTCATTTTGTCTGGAAGAGTATGAACCTTGTTAGAAAAAAATAAAATGGGGTCGAAATTTAAATGTCAAGGTTTATATTTAGATTTTTATTTATTATTGTGCCAACAGAGTGATGTGGTTAAACGCTGATCTCTAATGCCCCTACGCGCAGGTTTGAACTTGACTCCAGTTGGTGGATTTTCAAGATACAGAAAATCAAGTGTCCATGTCATATGATTATGTGGCTTATAAAAGATTCCTCAAGTACTTGTATGACTTGGAATGCTTTTGGCAAAATTAAACTCCTTTTGCAGTTTCGCATCAAATGGAGCCCAGGTGCCTCCATCTGGTGGGGATGCTAGGCGACCAAGTTCTCGTGGTAATGGTATCCGCTGATTGTGGTTTCTACATGAAAGGAATCTATGTTATATCAGGAGATTGCACTAGAGAGGTCTGCAAAAAGTAGTTCCTCTTGCCCAACTCCATTAGAAAGAAGGTTTTTACTATACTTGATTAAATTCTTCATTTTCAAATTCAGTATTTTACAAATACTATTGAGGCAGTGAGAAACAAAGGGATGCAAGTGGACTATTTTAAGTTTCGAGTGAAACATGTTTAAAGATCAGATCCTAGTTAGGCTTTCATTAAATTTTTTTTCTAAATTATGCTATACAGCAGCACCTACCAGAGCTACTAGTACAATCTCTTGCCCCAAGACAGTGGAGAGAGGTTCACCTTCCATGTGTACTGGTTACCTCCAAATTTTTAATTTTGCCACTTGCATCCTTTTGCTTCTCACTACCTGAATTGAGAGCGTACAACATGTATTTAAAAACGTTTTTGGTCAAAACTAATGAAAATAACAAGTAAATGACGTGTATGTAAACTATTTTTTCTTTTTTTCACCTGTTATTAAGAATGAAATAAGCTCCTGTGTTAATTAGCATTAATACTGACTTCATAATTATTTTCTGTAGGGATGCTGTGACAGATTTAGCTCTTCATTTTTTCAATAAGATGAAGATTATGGTGGTAAAAGATATTGAACGTGAAGATATTGAATTTATTTGCAAAGTATGTATTTAACATTTGTTCAAAAAACATTTTGCATTCTGGAACTTATTCCATTATTTTGAATTGTGTAGTTTTCCTGTTTTAGAAAGATGCTTTTATTTATTTATTTATTTTTGAATGGGAAAGCTAAAAATAATATTGATAATGCTTGCATTTGGTTTTGTATTACAAGCACGTATCAATCTGCAGTTGTAGCACTATGAATATAAAATAGCAATATAAATGAAACGTTTTATTAAAACATTCTCACTTCTAAAACACCAGTAAAATGGTTAAAATTAAAGCTTGTAAAATCTAAACATGGCCCACACCTTCACAATTGCATTGCAGTTGATAGCAATCACATCTCGGATACTCTCTACTGACTCAAAATCATTTTCTTCCTGTGTTTAAACTTGGGTTTGCTTGTTTTTCTTCGTCACCAACTGGCAGTAGAATGGTAGCATTCAGTAAGTTACACCCTATAGCCAGGGCTAAGGCAGAAATACATGAAATACACCGCCAGCTCAGTCAATTCCAGCCGAGGACTGCAGTTTTGTGCTTATTAGCACTCATCAGCCCGGCATAGGACTAACCGAGCTGGAGGTGGAAAACCTCTTAAGGAAGCCAAGAGTGCCAAACAAACTGGTAGCTAACATAGAATTAGCACTGACCAGACGAGAGACCGAAACAATGGTTCGGTTCAACTCGAATATTGTAGGCAAGGCAGGTATATTCAGTAAGTTACACCCTATTTTATAGGGTGTAACTTACTGTGTGTTACGAGGTTTTCCACCTCCAGCTCGGTTAGTCCTATGCCGGGCTGATGAGAGCTAATTATCACGAAACTGCAGTCCTCGGCTGGAATTGACTGAGCTGGCGGTGTATTTCATGTAGAATGGTAGCAGTTTACTGGACTTGGCTTCTCCTCGCAGCGTCCGGAGGTGGGTCCCAGTGGCAGAAAGTTTTGTAGCTGTCTGCGACAAGCTTTTAGAACTTCATAATCTGTCTGCAAAATTTCGCTCGTGGTTTCATTAAAAAAAAAAGTAAACTATTTAAAAAAAAAAAATAAATTTGAAACATGGCAGGAGGTGACTCTCCCCCCTTCCCCAAAGACGATGGTGCACCTCCCTAAATTCTATGAAGCACTCCCCTCTCAAGAACGAGACCCTAACCCCAAACTGAGACTAAAATCTTTCTCAAATTACCTCCCCCCCCTCCACCTAAAAGTTTCAACGGTGCAATCTGATGACCCAGCGCCCTTTCTGTCCTTGGTGGGCACCTGATATTTGCAAACATGCCCTGACTACTGAACAGGGGTCTGTCCAGTATTTTTTTTGTTAAAAGTCAATCAATTTTGTAAAAAATCAAATAAATTCGTGGGGGGGGGGGATTGTAAAACAAAATTTCAAAGTGGACATTTTTGTTGTATTTTTTTTTCTCTTTTTTCTGTTGATAATATCATTCTTGTAGTTTTCAGGGGGAGGGCTCATGGCATCACTCTCTGGGGGATGGGAAACCCTTTAGTATATTAATACCTATACACCATTCTACATTATACTAAATTATGCTATAAATATTAATTAGAAATTTTATATGCAGATATTTAAAATAGTTGAAACAAAAAAATAAAATTTAAGCAGTGGTTGAGCACATTTAGCTCTTTGAAACTCTTAAAAATCTCGGAAATTCGTTACAAACTTCTAAATTTCATGATTTCAATAAAAATAAAAGGAGAATTTATTTGTTTACCTCTTAACAAAGCTTACTAAACATCGAAAATTCGAAAAATCCGATTCTCAAAGAGGATGCAAAGAGATTGCAATTCTTCATAGTGACGGCTCCAAAAGTGTAAAAAAGGATCATAATTTTTTTTTTTTTTTTTTTTTAATTTTAGAATTGCATTTTAGAGGCTTATGATAAACATATCATTTTTATCTATTGACATAGTTGCAGCAAAAACTAAAATTAAACCATTTCTTCAGCATTTAAATTTTTGACTCGAACAAAAACGGAATTTTGTTTTAAAATCTTGAAATGATGGCTTTAATAGACTTTTCATTTATTTGCCTATGTATAAAGCAAAGTTAGCTTGAGGAAAAAAAAATTCGATTCTCATATCGGATGCAAACATATTGCATTTTTCAAAATGAAGGCATAAAAGTATAAAAACGGTAAATAAAAACGTTTATTAAAGTAAAATAATTTTAAAATCACCATTTTACAGGTCTGCATGATGAATACTATTAATATCACTGACATATTCGCTGAAAATTCGAAATCGAGGGGGGGGGGGTTGAGTAAAGGTTTTAACACCAGATGCTAAATGGCCATAATTTTAAAGCTCTTAACCCTATTTGAAGCGATTACATTTCAATTCGCTGATAAATGTTTCTTTTAAGTCATTAGCGGGAAGAAAACATCCTAACTATGCATTTTCAGAGAACTTAATAACAACACCACTGCTAACGATATAATAGAAACAAACAAGCAAAATTTTTCACTGTGTTAGTTATTTATCGCTTGCATCACAGAAGTGTGCTCTTTTTTTATACATAGAAATAATCGTTATTTTGATTTCCAATTTGCTTTTTCAAAGATCTGTTTTGTTTTGGTTTATGCGGGGGAAGGATGGAAGGATCTCGTGTGCAACATGGCATAACGTGAATCATTCCCTCCCCGCAGCAGCAGTTCATGAAAGTAAATGTCCCTTGAGTTGCGGACAGCTTTTTCTTTCTTTTTTCTTCTCTGCGGACGAATTTTTCCCCCCGCCCTATCACGGACAGAACTCTCCGTGATAGGGCTTCGTTGTCTGCGACAATGTCGCTGTCGTGTCGCAATGTTTCTGCCACTGGGCATAGGGCATAAAGTTGATGTTTTTTTTATGAGTCTTTAAATATGAATGTGGTGGCTTAAATGTATAATATTTTTTTTACTTCAATAAATTTACTGGAAATAGTCCTTATATGTAGAGCTAAAAATTAAAGAAAAGAGAACCTTAGTCATTTATCCAAAGTAATTGTTGAATCATTCCACATAAAATCAACAAATTTTGAGAAATTTTCATGCCGCATCATTTTTGATTTTGATGAATTTAGATAGGTTATATGCACCAACCTTCTGTACTCCAAATCATTTTGTTTTATTTCTTGAAACAAAATTTTCTTCTGAGATATAGAAATTTGTTTTCTCCGTAGATGACTAAAAATCCATTTTCGACCTTTTTTCTGGGTACACTAGTTTTATTTGCATCAGCAGAAAGATAAAATATAGTGTATTGTGATACTAAAAGAGTAACTGCTGTATTTTAGTAAAAAGCTTAATCCTTCCTTAACTTTTTCTAGATAATAGTGATGTTTAATAATGTAAAGCTTTCAAGAATGTCGAGTGTTTTTTAAACCCAAAATAAAGGGTTTTACCAAACTGTGTGAGCAGGTGCCATTTTGACCTTCTTCAGAGAAAAATGATATGCAATTACATTTATTGATGCTGAAACATAGCAGAGCCTAAAAAATGCCTCTTAGAATATAGCATTGCAAAAACTTGAGGCATGTATAATGTTTTTGTACATAAAAAGAGAGCATTACACGCTAGTTTCTGAAGTGCAAATAAAACAGCGGTGGTTGTTTTAAGGGTTTTAAAACTTTTTTTAAATGCTTGAATTTACATCCTTAAAATCTACGTATCCTTTAAATAAACAAAAAATTGCTGCTAGTGGTAGTCTTTCATTGTGAAACAATTTCTTAAATTTGAGAAATGTGCTTTTTTGTTCCTAAAAAAGCCCTTTTGTTCAGGTGACAGAGGTTTAAAAATCCTTGGATAAGTAGCCATTACAATACCTTTTAAGACAAAACAAAGAATGTCTTGTTATTCTAAGGTGCAGACAAGAGCTAAGCGTAAGCATTTGAGAATTGAAAAAATAGGGTATCTTGGACAGGTTAGAGCTGGAGGAATGATGAGCCTTAAATGAAGCCCCTTATAAAAAAAAAATCAAAGTTCCTCTCAACTATCCGATGATATTTTTCACTAAGCTGCTACAGTCGAACTTGACATTACAAAACAAGCAACAAAATTTTAAACAATCACACCTTCATTGGACAATGTATTTTTAGATTTTATTGCACAAATGATTTTATTGCAAATCTTGAAATATTTTGTTTTATTTGACGTTTAATACCAACTTACAATGCACATGCTGAATTAATTTTCAAAATGAAATAGAATTAAATTTCCTGAATGGATGTAACTTTTTCATCAACAACTCAACGCTTTTAAAGTGATTTGACAACGCAGCTCTGTTAGGACCAAGATTAAATTTTATGAAGGGTAGAGCTCCTATATGCTCTCCTTTTTTCTAAAGTCACTAAACATAGCTTAAAGTACAGCGTTTAGGCCTTCATTATAGAAATTTTCCGTCAGAGAGCACACTCACCGAACCCCCAAATGCCTTAATAACCTAAAATTGCCCTTCAGTATAAAAAACTTGCGTGGATTGCTTCCAAGCCTTGACCTTTCTCCCAACGTCATTAAAAATAGTCCAAAAGCAAAGATAGTTTTAGGATTTGAACTTAAAAAACTATGTGAAAGTGCACTCAAACCTCCGCAGTTAAAATATCTCAGAGATTTCTATTTCAAAAAGAAAGGCCTCTGAATCCCCTCTCTTACTTAACACCTTCAAAGATAGCCTAAAATTGTAGTTTTTAAAGATAAATTTTGAATAATATCAAATCCTAACCCCCATTCTTTTCCCTGTTGTCACTACGGATAGCTTTAAAAAATTTTCAAGCAAGAGTTCCTGACCCTTACTTTTCCAAAGATTGCCTAAATAAGATTTTGGAAGGGAGCGACAACTTTCCCTCATTTTCTCATCATTTATACCAAACAAAGCCTAAAATCATATTTTCAGGATCTCAAATTCGAAAAATTTTGGTGGCTCTTGGTGACACTTTATTCATCTTCTAATTAGTTAATCGAAACCTCCAATTAAATTTTTCAGGAACCAATGTTGAAAATTTTCCCCAGAGGAAAAGAGCAAAAGCTTTCTCTTTTTGATTTCTTAAATACAACCAAAGAAAAACAAAAATTGTTTCAAGTCAAAATATTTTCAGATAGAGCCCTCAAACCTTTTTATATTCCCTCAACTTCACCAAAAATATCATAAAATTTTGTTTCTAGAAATTTCTGTGGGAGAGCGTATCATTAAGTAAGTTCATAAACGCTAAATTTTTATTAAGGAGGAAAAGTTTTTTTTCTTTTCTTCTTTTGACAATATTTTGCAGATATTTACTTGTTATTTCTGTACATTTTTGGAACATTAACTAACTTTAAATATTTAGATATTGTAAATTCAGTGATCATCCTTAAATAATATCAAAAGAATTTATGATACCAAAGATATTTCAATGAATTCAGTTACAATATATTTAGTATTTTTATTTTGTCTGCTTCGAAATAAATAGATTTTTAGCAGTCAACTGTTTGCAATAGTATCTTTTATTTATTATTATAATTGTGTGCATTTCTTACTGAAAAAAGAGTTTACTTGTTGAGGATTTGCTTCATGTATTTAGCATAATTTCAAATTAAGTTTTATCAGTATATGTAGCATATTTAGTATGAATTGAAAATATTAAAAGATATACAGTAGATCCTCGTTTTACGCAGGGGTTATCTTCCACCAAAATGCCGCGTAAATTGATACCTAATACTAGTGTCAAAATAGGGGTTTGGTTCTGTTGATAACAAAATACTTCATTCTAGTGATGACTAATTGTATAATAAGTTTAATGTGTACTTAGATCGACTTTTATTCACAACATGCATTAAAAAAACATAAATTAATTTCGTGTCCTGTTTATAAAGAGCAACTGGCTGGTAGTCTTCTGGCAGTCATTAAGAATTTTTCTCTGTAATTCTTTGCGGAGCATTAATGCATCCATGATCACTAACGTCATTTCCATGACAGAATCTTCCTTCACTAACAAATCAGAAAGATCATTTCTATTGTCTAGGAATGGCTCAAAATTTTCACTGTGAACGTTTTTGGTTGTGCGTCACCAACGCTGGTATTCTTGTAGGTTTTGGCCTCCCCTTTATCACTCCTAAAAGCTGTTCTTCCAGTGAGTTCTGAACTGTGTGAGTTTAATAACTTTACTTCTGGAAAGAGCTCTGGAAACAATCGCATAAAATGTCTCCAGGGCCCAAGCTCAATTATTAGCATGCTAAAATGCAGTTGACTACTCGTAATCTGCAATCTTAAGGAGTTTGAATTTTGAAAGGGGGAAAATTTTATCTGTTTGCATTGCCACATCCGCGTAAAACGAAAACTCATCCACGTAAAATAAAATAAAGGTGTCAAATCTTAAACCTCGTACAGTAAAACCTGTAAAGTTGACCACCCTTGTAAGTTGACTACCTGTCTAAGTTGACCGCTATTTTCAGGCACAGAATTTGATCTCATCATATAATTCAACCTCTATAAGTTGACCACCTGCTTAAGTTAACCAGTAAAATAGTTCACCGCAAATGGTCAACTTACACAGGTTTCATTGTATAATTGAAACCGCATAAAACAAGGTCTACTGTACTGAAATTATTGCAAAGTTAAACCTTTTAGAAACAAAGAAAAAATCAACTATAGAGCATAGAAATTAAAAAAAAAAAAGAAAAAAGTGTTTCACAAACACTAAGAGCAAATGTGTTTCAGAATGTGGAGGAATCCGTGATTCTGAAAATTTTATTTTTTTCAGAAATATTATTTATTTAACTTTTATCTTTTTTTCAAAGATTTCACTTGTTTTCATTGAATGTCATTTGTGCATTAGCTGAAATAAAAGCTTATGCACTTTTGTGCTTTTGATTTTAAAACTGTTCCATTCATAAATTTTACCCAGCATAGTACTATATGTAGCTTAAGTTGACACCCTTCGATTCAGCCTTCCTGTGCAGCCCTGCCCTGTGGGAAGGGGAACTTCTTAAATCTAGTTTTACCCCTGAATACCCATTACATATAAATATTTAGATCTTTGAAAACAATCTCAACTTCTCTAATTTGTTGTTCTCTTTTCAGACTTTAAGCTGTCGCCCCATTGCCAGTCTTGATCATTTTGTACCGGAAGCTTTGGGATCTGCTGACCTTGTGGAGGAATTCCAAGCTGGAGGTACAAAATATGTGAAGGTAATAGCAGTTTCGTGATTTGCTGTTTCAGATGAACATGTGTTATTGTTGTCATTAACTGCAAAGATTAGAAAAAATTCTTCATATGTTGCACTATTTAGTTTTACTAGTGATTTATATGGTTTCATTATACAGTCAATTCACGATAACTCGAAGTCCGATAACTCAAATGTTACTATAACTCTAAAGTTTTGATCAAGTCCCGACCCCTTCGTCTTTAATTCCATGCTAATTATTCTCAATATCTCGAAGTTAACTTCCTTGAATTCAAAGTTTTTTCAAAGATGACCCAAAATTTATTTTGAAAGAACGGAAAAAAAATAAATAAATAAATAAAGAAATGAGTGACTGAGAAAAAAAAAAAACAATTCACCTTCACTTGCAATTCATGCACACAAGACCTCTAAAGTAAAAAGAGCACCTGTTGAGCCAATGTGCGATAAACGAGTTACACGTGCGGAAATGAGTAAGCTTGTTTTGTTTTGTTGAACTGTACTGCTTATGCTTCGACATGTTGCTGGACTACGAATTTGCTTTTAAGCTGTCAAGTGATTGTACCTGTAATCAATGGCCGACCTTGATTAAGATGCGTTCCCCTTCATTCTTCAGTTCGATCATTTGCTGATAAGTTCCTGAGAGTTTTTTTTTACTATTAAAGATGTCTAAGCAAATACTCTGCCAACGATATTAAAACAAAAATAGAAACTTCTAAAGCGGTAGAATCCATGAATCCGAAGTTGAAACGAATGAAAATGTGCACCTTTCCTGAAGTAGAACCAGCTCTATTCAAATGGTTCCAGCAGCATTGAAACTAAAATCATGCTTTTGATTTTTTTCTCAATATTTTTGATTAAACTGCATATTGTGCTTAAAATCTTTTAAGTTCTGTAATTTTGTCTGTTATATGTACATATTAATTGAAATATTCGATGATTTTCTTTTAAAATGTCGAAAATCAAAACTAGCTGTAAGTCAAACTTCCGATAAGTCAAAGTTTTTTGTCGTTCCCTTTAGATTCGAGTTATCGCGAATTGACTGTAGTATTTCAGGTAGTTGCAATGTGAAATTTTACTTCAGTTTGTAATTGCATTCTGAACTTTTTATTATGAAGTCTTCTGTAATGATTTAAATGGAGATGTTGGCAGTCTTTTTGAGAATTTTCTAAAAATTAGTTAAAATATCGTCATAGCTACTAACAGGGGTGGTATGCTCAGGAAAAAATCCAGATTGCCCTTTAATTTTTCTTTGGCCTTAAGTAGCCTGGTTTTTAGTTCTGAATTACAGATTTAAAGTTACTGGCCAACTGGATAAGCCACTGCCATTTGAGTTAAATTTTTAAATACCTACTAGCTGTGGCTTGTCTCTGGGATATATGGTGTTTGTTTTTGTGAATGCATTGAAATGGTTTTCAAGTGGCAATATATTTAACAGTTCTGAGTCACTAACAAAATAAATAAAAAAGTAAATGAAGTAAAAATTAAATGCATCACTCCATCAAGTGCAATGTAAACGGGAAGTGCAGGTGAGTTTTTTCAAGGTGGTAGCAACACCTGGAAGTCTGGGAAATTTTTTGGAGCTAAATCAGGGAATTATCAAGGAACTTTTTTACCCAGTATTTTGTTACCACCATGTTTTTTTTTGGTACTTTTTGGCATTTTTATGTGTGATGAAATAGAGCAATGCTCTTCAATCACTGAGCTTTTATTTGTTTCATTGCTGTTTTACATCTGTTTCATCTAAAATTTAATAAAACCTTCATTTCTTATTTCACTCAAGTATTGAAATTTCAGTGAATCCAACAAGTTTTTTCAAAATTTAAAACTTTTTTTATGTGCCTATTTTGGAACCTTTTTTTTTTTTTTTTGTTTAAATCTGTTCTAAAGCTAAAATGGTTGGGGAAAAAAAATGAAATAATGGTTACCACATTTAACAATTTTTGGATAGTTATCATTTGGAAAGACTTCTTCCCACCAGTATACTTTTTTAAGCCTATTAATTTCTAAAATTTTATAGAATATTCTTTTCAATAACTGTATTGCTTTTACGTTTTAGGTAACAGGTGTTGCAAATCCTGGTAAAACTGTTACTTTGTTCTTGAGAGGTTCAAATAACCTTGTTTTAGAGGAAGCTGACCGATCACTTCATGATGCTCTCTGTGTTATCCGATGCTTAGTCAAGAAAAGGTAAGAAATATTATGTTGTGTCACATGCTTAAGTGTTCAGAACTAGGGTCTCCAAATTGTGACCTGTGAGCATCAGGCCAGCTTTTGGTTCACCAAAATAACAAAGTCATAATTACGCTGTAAGAATTTTTTATGTACTTACATTTTGTGAGTTTCTAGTTTTCACACCTATTACGAAAAATGCAATATCAATAGTCAAGGGCACCCATATGCAAAATTTTAAGGGGGGGGGGGGGCTCAAAAATTTTCCCCATGGAAACCGATTTCAGTACAGATTAGAGATATTAAAATTTGACATTTTTAATAACTTATTCATTAATGGCTGGAAATTTTTTTAAATACATTTTTTCGAAGAAAAAAAGCACTAAAAGCAAGGAATATCTTATTTCTAAGGGGGGGGGCTTGAGCCCCCACTTGCCCCCCTACACGGGCGCCCTTGTCATTAGTCAGGGTTCGTACGCCCTTGAAAAACCTTGAAAAGTGCTTGAAAAAAAAAAGTTCATTTTCAAGTGCTTGAAAACCTTGAAAAAGTTTTAAAACCTTGAAAAAGTTTCTTAGTGCTTAAATTCTCTCAAAAATCAACGAATTGTGCTTAGAATTTTTAAAAAAGTATTTCACCAATGCAATTTTCTGAACATGTGTTCAGTATGCAACATCGCGAAAAATTGCTTCCGTGTTTGGGATTTCAATCCTTTTGCATCTTGTAAATATTTTGATGTTTTTTACAACCGAAAGATATTTTGACATATGGTACCTTAGATTAGTTTATTTTTTGTTTAATTTCATTAATTAACAAAGTAATTAATTTGGAAACCATGACAACATTGAACTTACTCGGGTTTCGCGGAAAATTGCTGTTGTGTTTGAAATTTCAATCTTTTTGCATCATGCAAATATTTACATATTTTGGCTAATCAAATGTTAGTTTCGCATATGCTACCTTAGATTAGTATATTTTTTGTTTAATTTTAATCAAAAACAAATAAATTTATTTCATGGGAAACATGCCACGTCGAACGAACTCGGACTTTGCGAAAAATTGCTTCTCGTGTTTGAAATTTCAATCTTTTTGCATCTTGCAAATATTTAAACATATTCACTAACCGGATGTTATTTTCATATCTGCTACCGTAGATTAGCATATTTTATGTTTAATTTCAGTAAAATATAAGTTTATTTTATGGGAAACATGACAACATTAAACTTAATTCGCGAAAATTTGCTTCCCTTGTTTGAGATCTCAATCCTTTTGCATTTTGTAAATATTTTTATATTTTTGGCAATTAGTAGTTATTTTGATACTGCTACATCAGATTAGCTTATTTTATTTTTTATTTTAATAACTAAAGAGTTAAAGAATTTATTATCTTGGTCTTGTTTAATTATTTGCTTATTTATTTTTGCAATTTTGAATGATTATCTTTACCTAATTTTTGGTCATAACAGATTTTTTTTTTAAAAATTTAAATTTCAGCAGTTGAGCATCTAACAAATTAACTTAAAGTTTGTATTTTAAATATAAAGTTGATTTATATAATTTTATTTATAAGTACATCATTTTTTTTATGTCTGCTAAAATAAATAAGGTGTATAACAGGGGTGGTTGTGTTATGATTATTCACTTGAAATTCAATAGTGTTCGTTTTTATGCTTTTACCTCCCTATATCTCCAATTTTCCCCTTTTCCTCAAATGTTCAAAGTTACTACTTTATTAAGGTTGTGGGTACTTGGAGCTTACTGAAAGAGGCTTTAATCAGCAAAGGGGTAGATAGCTTAAGGAGGGTCATTCATCTTCATTTGGATCTAATAAATTGACCAGTACCAGCCTAGCTAGGCCCAGTGCCTGTTGCTGGTTATCAACAGGCCCTGGGCATGGTATTTCTATGCAGAATATTTTTACTTAATAAACTATTTTATGAATTGTATGCATAGCAAAAGTTATTGTTGTACATATGTATATTCAAGTAATAGGGGTCTTAGTTTTAAAAATTATTCCCCCCCCCCTCGCTCCATTTTGCTCTTTGAAACTTTCAGGTGATTTTTTATGAATTCACAAATCACAATTACACCTGAATATTATTGCCTTTCTAAATTTAAATTCTAATTTCAACAATAACCCTTTTTTTCCCAACTACTTTTGTCATAATATATGTCAACTTCTTGTGAATCTTTTCAATTTCGAAATATGGCTCTATAAATCTCAACTTGCACATTTATTGTCTATTGCGAGCAAGGCCGGATTAAGGATTCGGAAGCCCATAGGCATTAGAAGTGATGGGGCCCCCTAGAGCCATGGCAAGGTCAAAAAACGGGGGGAGAGGTATGGGGGGGATCTGCAGTGTCTAAATTTTTCACTCGCAAACGTGCACACGCATATACTTTTATTGCATAGAAACAGGGAAGGGGGAGGGGCCTTTTTTGAGGAAAATTTAACTTTTTTTAACGTATTTTCAACTAATATATTTCCAGGCATCGCAGCGTTCCTATATTCCTATATTTTCCTATATTTCTGAAAAAGTTCCTATAATTCCTATATTTTCAGTTTCCGATTCCTTTTTTTTTTTTTTTTTTTTTTACTTTTCCCCTCGACTTTTGGCTACCGCCTTTTCCGCGATCCACTTGCAGCCGACATTTTATCTTTCCTACTGTGCAGGGCTCCCAAATGGTTCGCTTTTCCCGCCAAAGTCCGTGTTTTATGGTAAAGTCCGCTTTAGACTTTTAACATTATGGTCTGATTAGTTCGCTTTTATATTGTTTTTACTTAAATATCAGATTTTAAAAGTTTTTCATTTCGTTAAAAGTTACTGTTCTCCCAAGCACGCCGCCGCAGCGCGTGTTAAACAAAGTTCGTACGCCCATGAAAAACCTTGAAAAGTTCTTGGGGAGAAAAAAAGGTCACACACACACATTTTCTAGTGTTTGAAAACCTTGAAAAAGTATAAAAAGTTTCTTTATTGCTTGAATTTATTTATTGTTTGGATTGTGCTTGTAATTCTTTTAAAAATATTTCATTAGTGCAATTTTCTGAACATATATATTCGATATGATTTATCGCGAAAAATTGCTTTCGTGTTTGATGTTTCAATCCTTTTGCATCTTGTTAATATTTTGATTCTTTTTACAATCCAAAGTGATTTTGACATGTGCTTACCTTAGCTTAGCTTATTTTTCGTTTAATTTCAATAATTAATGAAGGAATTATTTTGGAAACCATGGCAACATTGAACTTACTCGGCTCGGACGCGGAAAAATGCTTCTCGCTTTTGAAATTTCAATCCTTTTGCATCTTGTAAATATGTTGATGTTTTCCACAATTAGAAGTTATTCTAGTATATGCTACTTTAGTTTAGCTTATTTTTCGTTTGATTTTAATAATTAACGAAGGAAATATTTTGGAAGCCATAACAATAACATTGAGCTTATTCGGACTTCGCAGAAAATTGCATCTCGCGTTTGAAATTTCAATCCTTTTGCATCTTGTGAACATTTTGATGTTTTTGGCAATTTGAAGTTATTTTGACGTATGTTTCTATAGATTGGCTTATTTTTCGTTTAATTTCAATAGTTAACCAAGGAAATATTTTGGAAACCATAACAATAACATTGAGCTTATTCGGACTTCGCGGAAAATTGCATCTCGCGTTTGAAATTTCAATCCTTTTGCATCTTGTGAACATTTTGATGTTTTGACAATTGGAAGTTATTTTGACATATGTTTTTATAGATTAGCTTATTTTTCTTTTAATTTCAATAATTAATGAAGGAATTATTTTGGAAGCCATGGCAACATCGAACTTACTCAGATTTCGCGGAAAAATGCTTCTTGCGTTGGAAATTTCAATCCTTTTGCATCTTGTAAATATTTTGATGTTTTCCACAATTGGAAGTTATTTTGACATATGCTACCTTAGTTTAGCTTATTTTTCGTTTAATTTCAATAATTAACGAAGGAAATATTTTGAAAACCATAACAACATTGAGCTTATTCGGAATTCGCGGAAAATAGTTTCAATCCTTTTGCACCTTGTAAACATTTTGATGTTTTTGACAATTGGAAGTTATTTTGACATATGCTACTATAGATTAGCTTATTTTTCGTTTAATTTCAATAATTAACGAAGGAATTATTTTGGAAGCCATGGCAACATTGAACTTAATCGGATTTCGCGGAAAAATGCTTCTCGCGTTGGAAATTTCAATCCTTTTGCATCTTGTAAATATTTTGATGTTTTCCACAATTGGAAGTTATTTTGACATATGCTACCTTAGTTTAGCTTATTTTTCGTTTAATTTCAATAATTAACGAAGGAAATATTTTGAAAACAATAACAACATTGAGCTTATTCGGACTTCGCGGAAAATAATTTCAATCCTTTTGCATCTTGTAAACATTTAGATGTTTTTGACAATTGGAAGTTATTTTGACATATACTACTTTAGATTAGCTTATTTTTCATTTAATTTCAATAATTAACGTAGGAATTATTTTGGAAACCATGGTAACATTGAACTTACTCGGACTTCGCGAAAAATTGCTTTTAATGTTTGAAATTTCAATCTTTTTGAATCATGTAAATATTAAAATATTTTGCCCAATCGAATGTTATTTTCCCATATTCCAACTTAGATTAGCATGTTTTAGGTTTAATTTAGTAGAAAATAAATAAATTTATTTTATGGGAAGCATGCCAACATTGAACTTGGTTCGTGAAAATTTGCTTCTCTGAGCTTTCAATCGTTTTGCATCTTATAAATATTTTTATATTTATGGCAATTAGAAGTTATTTTGACATGCTACGTCAGATTAACTCGATTAAATTTTTACTTAAATAACTAAAAAATTAATATTTTTTGTTTTGTTTAATTCAAGCTTATTTAGTTTTCCAAACATAATTTTGATTATCATTAGCTTATTTTCGGTTATTACTGTTTTTTTGTGTGGGAGGGGGAGGGGTATTGAATTTAAACAATTGAGCACATAACATTTTAAAGTAGCGTCTGTATATGAAACAAAGTTGAATTAGGTAATTATATGAAGTTGAATTTGTACATCATTTCATTGTCATGATGCCTGCTGCTGTTGTTGTCGTGTGCCAAGTAGGCTGGCAATTTGAGGTGCACTGCTTCACTTTTCCAACTGTAGAGTAATTTGGTGTGAAGTCCGACTTCTACAGTACACACATGCCATAAGGACCCGTTTATAGGGGACAAGGACAGGAGAGAGAAAGTACGTCCATGCCCGAGCCGGGATTCGAACCCGGACCTTCCTATCGCAGTCAGAATTCTCTGACCACTAGACAAGGCAGGCGGCATGATGCCTGCTAAAGGGGGGAATTTGTTTCCCCTCCCCATAAAAGTTTAAAGCACTCATGGCCCTGCAATCATGGATTATTTTTTTTAATGTAAGCTTTATATTCTTGAAAATATACTTTGAATATGAAAATTGCAAAACTATGCCTCATGTGATCTGCTTCTCTTTGTGATTGAGAATTTCAGACATTTTTAGGGAAACTTTCAATACAGTAGATCTGTTTGGTGTGTGATGGATTCATATCGGTGGAGAAGGGATATAAATGCTATTAAAGAAGCATTACAATACAGAAAAACACAAAAATAATTTTAAACTATAGAAAGATGAAGCGCAGCTTCATCTATCCTTCAGTGAGACTACCAGCATCCCTGGTTCAATTCAAAATGTATCATTACGCCCATTTAGTTCTATGGAGGCTGCCTTAAGTGCTGCGCTAAGTGCCTCCCCCCCCCCCCCCTCCCATCCAAATGTTTGTGTAAATAATATTATTCAATGGATAAAAAGATCAGTTGTGCAGAAGGTGATAAAGGAATTGTATCATTAAAAATCAGTATTATGGTTAATTAACAAACTTCAAAAACTCATCTCTGGCAATGCCATTGAACTTGGGTATTTTAGTTTCTTCCCATAAAAGTTAAAAGCGCTTGTGAAAGGTTTTTTTTTAAGTATTAATTTGCTGATACTAGAAAATCTACAAACCTCTGACTGCTGCAACCTTTGAAAAACCTCAAAATTAAATCTCTTGGTGTACTTTTCAAACATTTTCAGAAAAACTTTCAACGCAGTAGATCTTTCATCAAAGCGTCTCTCGTTGTAGAAAAAGCAATTTTGTTTTCCTATACTTTTTTGTATTATTGCCTTATTTCCATGTGTTTGTAGTAAATGAAATCTGCATACAATATTTTTAGTACAAATTTATGATATTGCCTTGAAAACAAAATTTTTTACCTTGAAAAGTAATTGAAAAGTGCTTGAATTTTTTTCTGCCTAAAGGGTATGAACCCTGTTAGTTGAAACATTTAGTATCATCATATAATTCCATTCCTTTATTCTATCTAAAGAGCATATTCTTCTCGATCGAGTTTGATTCCATCAAATTCTATCTTCCAATAGCGTAGCAAGAAATTTACTTCTAGGTGGGGTAAAGGAAATTTCTGGTTGCGATATTGGTAGATACAATTGATCGTATTGGATTCTGTCAGAGTCGAGTATGCTCCTTAATCTTACATTTAAAAAAAAATCTTTAAATTTTTTGCACTTAGTTTCATTACAAATAAAGGATGATAAAATCCCGAATAAAAAAAGTTCGATAAGGGAAAAGATAGAAGGTGAAAAAACTTTTCCATCTTGCCCAATAAATATAACCGCGAGAGTCTAAAGCTGCTACCTCTGCTGGACAAGCTGGGAAAAAAAAATTTCACATTTCATTTCGGCATTAATGCAGCGCTGTCCTATTTCTTCTGATTCTCCTCTGCAGGAAAAAGATGTTGGAGAAGATTTCAAGTACGGAATAATAAGATTATACAAAATGTTTCCAACAGGCACTTAATGGTATTTTTTCACAAATAATAACTATTGGTGATTAATTTGAAAAAAAAAAAAAAAAAGTCATGGATTTGGTAGCTGCTAAAATAAAGCTACAGTCGACGCTCATTATAACGACCACACATTATAAAGACCATTCCATTATAACGACCAGTGGTAAAAGCCCAAAATTTGTCCCTATGAACTTAATGTTAATTTGCTTTAGGTATAACGACCGTTCTGTATTTTCTAATCCAATACAACGACCGAATTCAGCGGACACTATTTCCGGTGTTTTTTCCAATAAAGCAAATTTGTAACTTGAAATGACCTTGATTATTGTTTACGGACAGCTGCATGTAGTCTTTAGTGTTCAATCCAATTTTGAGAGGGGTGGGAGAGGAGGGGGATTATTACTCAAAACAGCACAGAAAAAATAAAGGGGGAATAAAGTGAAATTCCCAGATTCCGAAGGAAATGGGGTTGACATATTTTATGTTAGTTTTGTGTTTGAACACGTGGTTTTTAAGATCTTTACAGTTTTGCATCTCTCTGAAGCAGCATGGAATGAAGTCTCAGAAAAGACCATCAAGAATTACTTTCATCATGTTGATTTTGAAAAGCAAAAGGCAATGGAATCTACTGCTGAAGTGCAAAAGCAACTTGCTGAAGTCAGGCAATCCAAGATGAACATTTCGATGAAGAAGATGAAATGCTGTAAAATGTGTTTAAGAAAATAAACTGGATGAAGCGTTAAACTTAAACAATTATGCTAACATCGATTCTGTTTTAGAATGTGTCGAGCATCTGTCAGAAGATGAATTATTTCTCGATACTGTGCACAAAAATAAATTGATGTATCATGATCAGATGAAGAAATTGAGACCAAGGTTTCTAGTGTGAAAAGTTTCGAATATATAAGGGACTTTTAAATGTTCTTTCAAAGGCAAAAAAAAAACACTACTTATCATCTATAACTACAAAGGAAACTCGTGTTTTGCAAAAATCACGTGCGCTAAAAAGGCAAACAAGTGCTTTTGATTTTATTTTCAGAAAATAAATGATTTTTAAGAATGATTTTTAAGTAAATGATTTTTAAGTATGTAATCAGTTTTTTCCCATATTTTCTACTTTAAAATCTGTCATAATATTTTTCACCCATTATTTTTTTTAAAATCTCTATGATAAAAATACTTAAGGCATTTAACTGGAATCTTTGAAAAAGTGCCAACTTTATTAGAGCAACGTTACATGCATGACGCATTTATATATGTATTTTAACTTCTACCTCTTATAACGACCACTCATTATAAAGACCTTTTCCTCTGGGACGGAGATGGTCGTTATATCGAGCGTCGACTGTATTAGGAATCAATTTTTAAGTAATTATTGATTATTTAATGTTTTTACCTCATTAGTTCTGATGCTGGTAGATATATTTGTTTTACTTCCTGTGTTCTATTTTCGACGTTTTGAAATAAAATTTGAAACCTGTTTTTAACTTCTATGAATGCTGAAATAAAACTTAATCAAAACATTACTTTTTGCACATTTCAAGTAGATTTTTTTTTCTTCAAAACTATGTCCTTTCATATACAAAAAAAAGCCTGTGATTCTGAATTACTATTTCTGTGATGAACTATCTCTATCAGGGAAGGAGAGGGATATTAGCCTGCAAGTCTCAAGAAAATTTCAAATATGGCCCTTTGGCCAAAAAGTTCGGAGAACCCTGGTTTAGAAAAATAACTTTTATGGCAATATAGTGCATTTTCTCCTCTTTCTTTTTCTATGAGTTAGTGAAATCACTTATTATTGAACAGGACAAAAATTGAAGTATAAAAACTGATTTAAAGTTGTTTTACCCGTTCTTATTTATAATCAACTTGCTAAATTTAAAAAAATCAAAAGTTTTCTTTTTGCAAGACTGGTATGAAGTCCAATATTTTATTTATTATTTGCTTAAGAAATCTTTTTTGTATAAAACTAATTTTAAAAGCATGACTATGATCTCTTTTGGTGAAGCATTTATTATTATTTTTACTTTCCATGAAAAAAGAAAAAGTAATTCAAGTAATGATTTAGTTTGTCTTCTCAATCAAATAGCACCCATTGGCCCATAAGGTATTGACATCTGGAATGCCATTTATGAATAATTTTTATACTTTAAAGCCTCATACATGTTTAACATAAATGAAGTTTGTTGTTCAGCAAAATAAAATAAATTTGTAAATATTTTGAAACCAAAATATAACAATTTGAAGTTGGAGCCCCATATGAGGCAGTGAAAAGCAAAATGATGTAAGCGCCAAAATTAAAAATTTTGGATAATCAGTACAAATGGTAAGTGAATCTCTCCTCTGTTTTAGGACAAGGGATGGTACTAGTAGCTCTAGTGGGTGCTGTTATACAGCATTATTTAAGAAAAAAAAATCAATGAAAGCCTACCAAAGGATCTGATATTTAGATGCATTTTACTAGTCCACTTACATCCGTTTGCTTCTCACTGCCTCATATGAGGTTCAGAGTTGCAAGAGGAAAAATATATTGATGTAGTATTTATTTATTCCAATTCAGAGCTGTAATAGCTGGAGGTGGAGCTCCAGAAATTGAAATTTCTCTGAAGTTAGCCGAACACTCACGTACATTACAAGGTGAAGAAGCGTATTGTGTGCGAGCTTATGCCGATGCTTTTGAGATAGTGCCTTACACTCTTGCTGAGAACGCCGGACTCAACGCCATTGCAACTGTTACAGAGCTCCGAAATAGGCATGCTAAGGGGGAGAAGAATGCTGGTATCAATGTTAGAAAGGTATTACTTTTTTAAAAACTATATCAACCCCTTAACGATCGGATAATTTTCAAGAAAACGGTCATAAAAGTGTCTATTTTTTTATTTAAGGAAATGATATAAAAATAAGTGTATGGGGGAACAACATGTGCATTCATTTTTTCATTTTTAATATTTTTTTTGGATTGAAATTTTAAAAAATTTTATGAAAAGTCAACAAGGCAGGCAGCGAAAATTTAAGAAATACGTCTTTTATACATTAAAAAAGAATTTTATTAATATTTTGTGTAATATAAGTAAAGATAAGTAAATTTTTCTTGTGTGGTAAATTTCAAAGCTTGAGACACAGAGGCCAACGTCACAATCTGGTAAGTTAGTACCGAATTTCCTTTCTTCATCTCTGCAATTACATTTAAAATGGACTGGTGCTGCCATCTGGTGTATAAAGAGAGAAATAAAATGTATTCCGGGCAAAATAAATGAATTGGTTTTAATAGTTTCGTCGCATTAATATTGCACACCCCAGCACGGCATTTTCACGGGAGCGAGCGGGAAGGGGTTAAAATTCATTTGTTTTCTCTAAATTGCTTTATATTCAAGAGTAGCAAACCAATTAAAAAATTCACAGGTATAAGATTTTTTTGAATGACTGAACATTTTCTTCTGTACAGGGTTTGTACGCTCCTTCAAAACTCCTCCAATACTTCTTCATTTAGGAAATTTTCTTAAAGGGCCCTTCAAACTGCTTCATTTTGGTTTTAACTCCTTAAAAACTCCTTCTTTTTTAGTTCAAGACTACATAATCTTCCTCTATGACAGTAACTTATAATACTCTGATTGACAGCTAACTTCGTCACAAGGGCCATTTTAATGTAGTGATTTTGTGCATTTATGTTTTTCTCATAAAGATGTGATTTACAAATTGATCATAGTTAAGTAATAAAAGTTGAAGGTGAAAATTTTATTAGAAGACTAAAACATTTCATAAGTGAAGTAAAACATGCTTAAATGGTGCTTGTCTATTTTTTCAAGTTTTATGATTATTGTTTTTCCCTCCATCACACTTTCAGCAAGCTAGAGTCAGGTTGTCTAATTATTATTTAAATATTTAAAACTAAATAAGTAGATGTACAATATTCAGTGATTGTATTAAAAAACAATTGTTTAGTAAATTGCAGTTAGATATTGTAGAAAGGGTCATCCACAAGTGATGTCATGCCTTGAGGAAGAGACGGACTCATGGAGTTGAGACAAGGGGAAGAGAGAACGACAAAAGGTGACATCACACAGTTATTGTAACAATATGTTAAACAAAATGACATGTAACAAGAGGACGAGTTAGGTGAAGTGTGACACTTTGTGATAAAGGGGGTCAAATATGTTTTAAAAAATTGTGACATCATTTAATGACAGCCCATTAGTACTCCTTCAAAACCTCATTTTACTCCTTCAAAACTCCTCCAAAACTCCTTCATTTTATTTCTGAAATTGAGTATGAACGCTGCTGTAAAATCAAAACCCAAGCAAACTAAGCAGAGCTTAGGCGCTCCAAAAATAATTTTCATTTCTCATTTGTATGCTCATGAGTGGCAGCAATTATGAAGTACAGTAAAACCTGTGAATGAAGTTGACCACCCTTGTGGGTTGACTGCTTTTTTTTCAGGCACGGAATTATCGCTTATCATGTAAATCAACCTTTGTAAGTTGACCACCTGTTTAAGTTGACCACTGAAGTAGTGCACCGCAAGTGGTCAACTTACACAGGTTTCACTGTATATACAGTCGAACCTCCATACATCGAACTTCCACATATCGAAATTTTCTATGTATCCAAATCCCAGCAAATTTCTTTGTTCATTATATAGAAAAATTGTTTCTATATATCGAAAAAATCTCTATATATCGAATTTTCGAGACATTCATAGATTTTTTTTTCCCAATTTAGACTGTTTGTCTCATGAAAAATGGAGGTTAGAGGAGAAAATTATGTTCTTAACTGTTTTACTGGTAAGACTGTGTCATTGCAGGGAAATGAAGAAACGAAAACAATTAACGCTATCTACTGGAGTTTAGGGTTAATCCACTAGTGTTAGGGTTAAAATTTCAACTATCAAAATATTGCATACCATGACGGGCGATTTTCTAGTATAAGTATCATCAGACCTGGAAATTTATATTGATAGAAAATATTATTCCTTTTTGAGCAAATTCATTTATTATATTAAAATTTTAGTTTAGTTTTAGTGCTTATAATGTTTATTTCAGATTTTATAGCTTTCTAGAACAATTATCTTACATATGTTCCAAAAATACTGTTTAAAATTTGAGAAAGTTGAAAAATATGAGTTGATGTTGGGAATTCATTTTTTTTTTTTTTTTTTACTTGATGCAAAAAATATGTAACTTGTATAGATCTGTGCATTAATAGTCTATTAATCCTTTTCCTCAGGGATCTGTCACCAATATTCTCGAAGAAAACGTGTTGCAACCTCTGCTAGTCAGTGTTAGTGCTGTGACTTTAGCTTCAGAAACAGTTCAAACAATTATGAAAATTGATGATATTGTAAGTTTTTTTTAAACATAAATGACAATAATTTTTTTTATTGCTTGCATATAATTTAGACCTAAGTTATACTGCTGTGCTAAGCACAGATGTGGTATCTGCACATTTTGTCAAAATTGAGTTATTGTCACCAGGTGGTCATTAGTAGTTTAGTTTACCTAAATCTTAAGGTTTTTGGCTATTTGTGAATGCAAAGTATTAAAAAAAGCTGTAGCAAAAAGTGGAATCTGCATATTTTGCTTAGTTTGCTAAAGCAATTAGAGCGTAATTGACAAATAGCGAGCCTTTAAAGTGGTATCTGAGCAGTTACCCTTTTTTTCCTTTCTAATTGTGTAGATACAACTTTTATACCTTAGTGAAGCAGCATATTTAATAATGTAGCAGTTTACTGTATTTCCGTGCTAAGCACAGATGTGGTATCTGCACATTTTGTCAAAATTGAGTTATTGTCACCAGGTTGTCGTTAGTAATTTAATTTACCTAAATGTAAGTTTTTTGGCGATTTGTGAATGCGAAATATTAAAAAAAGCTTTAAGAAAAAAGTCGTAACTGCACATTTTGCGCACTTTGCTAAGGCAATTTGAACGCAAGTGATAAATACTAAGCTTTTAAAGTGGTATCTGCACAGTTACCACTTTTTTCCTTAGTAATTTGTAGATACAGGGGTCAAAGTGGATCCTACATTTCCTATATTTTCAAAAAAAGTATGAAAATCGTCCTATATTTCCTATATTTTTGGAAAGTGTCCTATATTTCCTATATTCCTGTTTTTTATCCAATTTATTTCTTTAAAACAACAGTAAATAAACTATTTGACTTCGGATTTTTCATCGAAAGTACGTGTGCAAACGAATTTCAAATTAAAAAACACAACTCACTAAATCCTGCAACAGGCATCTTCTCTCATTGGCTACAACAATATGACGTCACTGTAGTGGGTGGAGTTTCGAGAACGAATCCTGAAGTTGGTTTTAGAATTTTGCCTTTGGCAACAGCAGTTTGTTTTGTTTTCCAGCGTGGTTTTTTTTGGTTTTGTTTTCGTGGTTTTTTTTTGGTTTTTTGTTTTTGCGGGTATATGTTTGTGTTCAGTGCATTTTCTGATCGGAATGTTATAATAGTCTTTTTGCAATCTTTTCTTTTTGTGGAATTTTATAGAACAAAATATCTGTATGTTTGTGCTACAAAGCATTAGTTATTTCCTGTTAGTTCTCAACACAAAGACGGTTTTTATTTATTTATATAAGCTATGTTTGTGACACTTCTATCCCTGCAAAAATTGTGAGTTGCTGTGTTAATTATCAATAAATTTCACTTTGTTCTTTTTTTTTTTTGTCTACAAAGTACACTTTTTTCAAAAATTATTCTTTCAACTACAGGAAAGTCATTTCAGGTGTAAGTTATAATTTTGTTGGAAGGTTTTTTTTTTAAACAAAATCATTGATAAGAATAAATAAATAATATGTTTGTATTATTTCTTTTTTCATAGCGAAACTATTCATATAATGTGTCCTATATTTTTTGTGGAAAATGTCCTATATGTGACAAGTTGATCACTTCTACCCCTGTAGATACAACTTTTATACCTTAGTAAAGTAGCATATTTAACAACGTAGCAGTTTATTGTAACAGAAAACTAAAATTAGTTTACCTTTGAATAGTTGATATAGGTCGATAAGAAAATCTAATATAACTTTGCATAAATGTTCAAGTAAATATTCAGCATTTTCTATTTAAATTTTTATTTAAAATGCAAATTTTTAAAAATGAAATGCATTTAAAATATTTATATCTACTTCTTTCACGCAAAAAAAAAACGCATTTCATTCTACGGCCAATTATATTTTTATTTAAGTATCATCTGCTGTCAAAATTACCTTCATGCTCGGTAAAAATGAATCTAGAAAATAAAACATTATAAATGATAGCATCAACACATTCTTTGAATAAAAAGAACAGAAAATTATGGTAAAACACCATTTTAAATGTCTGAAATTTTGAAAATGATATTTTTCAGAAGGTAGATTCTGTTAGATTTGTATTAACAAAATAAAGTGGCAGCCAAGTCCAAATAAAGCAGAGTATTATTTAATAATACGTTAAGCACGTTTTATTTCTTTAAAACAACAGTAAATAAGCTATCTGACTTCGGATTTTTCGTCGAAAGTACGTGTGCAAACGAATTTCAAATTAAAAAACACAACTCACTAAATCCTGCAACAGGCATCTTCTCTCATTGGCTACAACAATATGACGTCACTGTAGTGGGTGGAGTTTCGAGAACGAATTCTGAAGTTGGTTTTAGAATTTTGTGTTTGGCAACAGCAGTTTGTTTTGTTTTCCAGCGTGGTTCAGAGTATTATTTAATAATACGTTAAGCACGTTTTACTAAGCTTTTGTCGTATCTACCCCTAAAAATGCTTAGTAATAGTCACTTACGGTGAAATTAACCTAGCATATGAAAAGATTTTGAAGAGAAAATTTGTCGTAACTGCATTTATTAATTTTAAATTAAGATTTTTACAAAAAAGCGCTCTTATGTAGGTTTGATAAGTTGTTTACAAAACAACTACCGCTTGTTGAACATTTAGTCAAGTCACAAATCAAAGAAACAAGTTGTAAAACTTTAATCGTGAATTTCTTACTTTGAGCTCCACTGTAGATACCACTTTTGCGTTTAGCACGGCAGTGTACCAGAGTACTAAAATTAGTTTACCTTTGAATAGTTGATATATAGGTCGATAAGAAAAACTAATTCAACTTTGCATAAATGTTCAAGTTTTTCTATTTAAATTTTCGTTTAAAATGCAAATTCTTAAAAATTGAAGTGCATGTAAAATATTCATGTCTCAATTTCTTTTAAGCAAAAATAAAACATTATAAATAGTAGCATCAACACATTCTTTGAATAGAAAGAAAAAAAAATATTATGGTTTACAGTTATAAATGTCCAAAATTTTGAAAATGATATTTTTCAGAAGGTAGATTCTGTTAGGTTTGTATTAACAAAATAAAGCGACAGCAAAATCCAAATAAAGCAGATGTTTTCAGTATTATTTAATGATAAGTTAAACGTTTTTTTACTTAGCTATTTTTGTCGTATCTGTGCAGATGCCCCTAAAAATGACTAGTAATAGTCACTTACGGTGAAATTAACCTAGTATGTGAAAAGGTTTTTTAGAGAAAATGTGTTGTAATTACATCGCTAATCTTTACTAATACTAATAATAAAGCTGAAAGTTTCTCTGTCTAGATCTCTGTGAGGTGCATAGCGCCTTGACCGTTCGGCCGATTTTCATGAAATTTGCCGCAGATTTAATTTTTAGCATGGGAGTTTGCACCTCGATGCAATTTTTTGAAAATTCAATTTTGTTTTTTCTATTCCAATTTCAAGAACATTTTACCAAGCAAATTATCACAATGTGGACGAGTAAATAACCAAATTATCATAACCTGGAACCGTAGCATGGGCAAGCAAATGAACATAGCAAAGTGGCGAGAAATTCATCATCCATTATTTGTAAATATACAGGGGAACCAAATGACCTTTTAATTTTCTACTACGGGCAAAGCCCTGCGGTTACCACTAGTTTTAAATAAAGACTTTTACAAAAATATGCTCTTACGTAGGTTAGATACGTTATTTACAAAACCACTACCGCAAGTTGAATTCAGTCAGAGTTCAAAGAAACGAGTTGTAAAACTTTAGTCATGAATTTCTCATTTTGAGCTCTACTGCAAGTACCACATTTGTGCTTAGCACGGAAGTATGGTGCTAAGTACAGTCAAATCACATTAACGTGAAACATTGTTTCACATGAAATAATCGTTTGGTCCCATGAGCAATCAGTTTATCGGAACATGATGATACGGATGTTGACTCCTTGTTGTCAGGGTGACATTGGTTATCATGAAATCATTATCCAAGTCTGAATTTCACGTTAACCAGGTTTAGCTGTATTTTCAATTTTCCCTCAGAAAATATTTCACCCTGACCAGTTTGAAATTTTAAGTTTAATCTCTATGTTTCTGATTTTTGGGATTCTGATCTAAATCCATTTTAAGCCCAGAACCATTTTAATACTTCATCAAACTTCAAAACTAAGACTTCATTTTTTAGATTTCAAAAAAGGAAAAAAAAGTCAAATTTTTGCCCCCCCCCCCAAAAAAAAAAACTTAAAAGCAGGGGTTTTTTTTTCTCCTTCCATCTAGTGCAAGTGCTTCTCGCGGGTTAGTAAGTTTTGAATTAAAAATTGAGTGCTTTATCTTTTCAAATTGCCCAAATAAAAACATTTATATTCAAATAAACAAACTCTGTTTGAATAATATTCTTATTTGTTTTTAATTTTCAGGTTAATGTTGTTCGATGAAAACAACAGAAGAAAGATTATTTGCTGCAAAATTGCTCGTTCTAACAACCAATACATTCGACTGTATTCTGCATTTTGAACTGTTTTCTGGTTTCTTGTTTCTTTTTTATTACTACTGACATTCATTTTGTAATTGGACTTCACTGTTTCATTTTTGATTGTTTGCCATCTGCTAATAAAAAGTATTTCTATACTATAAGTTGTGGCTGGTTTACTTTAGTATTAATATATTGCATGCAGATAACATACTTTTACCTGTTTCATATCGAATCTCAGGTTAGGTAAAGGTGTGTATTTAACGGAATTTTGCAACTGACGCCTTCTGCACACTTAAGCCTGCAGCAAAATAGCATTTAATGTATTAAAATATTTTTAAAATAACACATGCCTGCAAAATGTAAAGACTTTTTAATTTTGACTACAGACACATTTTTAGCTCTGATTTCAAACATGACCTTTATTATTATTTTTTTTTCAAAATGTCCTAACTTTTAAGAAATCACGAAATAAACAATCTTGTTTTAAGTTTATTTTTAACAAAAAAATAATAGTTTAAAAAACTAAAAAAACACGCTCTCGTAGCAAAATGAACTAAAAAGTGAAAAATAATCTTTGGATGATAGTAGTTGACCAATCACTTCATTTTAATGTAATACAAAAAAGCGTGGGGTGCTGTCTATTTACATTTTTGCTTGGACAACAAATGGAAGAAATTCAAGACAACTGATAAGAAGCCCCCCACGCTTTTTTTGTGTTACATTAAAATTAAGTGATTGGTCAACTACTATCATCCAAAGATTATTTTTCACTTTTTAGTTCATTTTGCTACGTTTCTTTAGTTTTTTAAACTTATTTTATTTTTCTGTTTTTTAGTCTTATGTTGGAGAATTATCAGGTAAAGTTTTTTTTTTTTTTTTTTTTTGTATATGAAAACTTGAAACAGATTGGGACTTAATTGACGAAATTATTTATAAAACGAGTGCGAGGTAATATCATAAAGTTAAGACAAGGGCACCCCGATGGGAAGCTACTGTGAGTCATCGATGTATGTTTGCGGAAATCATATTTATATTACTTTGAAAATTTGAGATGCATTTGAATAAAAGTTTTGTTCAACAATGGTCTGATCAGCAATGAATTTCCAACTGAAGGCTCACCTAAATTTTGGCATGAAATTAGTTAAAAACAATGATATTTCATGTTCTAATTACCTTGGAACATTGGAACAAGTTTTGTCTGATGCAGAAAAATTAAAGGTTTTTGTGGATATTTTTAAATAATTTTTGCGAGCATTTTTTAATGTATTTTTTTAAAATTTTCCTTTTTTACATTGTTGGATTTATGCCAAAATATTGATTAAAATTGGAGGAAACTAACAATTAAAAGAGTTAATTAATTAATTTGATTATACAATATTGCATTGTCATCGGGTCTGCGGTCCCGTGCCAAATTTCAAAAGAATCCGATCGCAGGAAGTGGCCGAAATTTGATCTGTAAGATTCCGTTACAAGATACATACATACATACAGGTGAAGCTAATAAAAGCGTGTTAAAAAAACAAAGTTGTTTCCGATAACCAAATATTCGGCTAAGAGTTTAAAATTCGTTTTTAAAATATTTAAATGAACAGCATGATTCATTATTTCATCAAAAAATTCCTAATTACCAAGTACTGGTGCTGATATGCACCCTCACACTGTAACATCTTCACCATCCTGATTAACTGGTTCAACTAAGTTCTTAAGAATAAGTTCCTATTTTTTTTTTCTTCTATTTACAATTATGCAACAATTTAACCAAAAATGTTGAATTCATTTCTATCTGTAAGCAAGACGTAATTCCAAAACGTTTTGAACTTATTTATCATTGATTTTGCGACGAAAAGCGAAAGCTTTCTGTTTTTCGCACGCCTAAGAAAATTCCTGTGGGAAGAGGTCCCATTTAATCCAGCTAATCAAAGAACTTGGTGACCAATTTTAGGTGAAAATTAAGTATAAAAATTTTCATTTTACCCTGCAGAAACTTTTACAGCAATCAAAATGTGTATTTTTCATTAATTTTTTAACTGTAAATCTTCGATCACGTTTTGTCAACTTCGCCGGTTGACCTTTTCCTACCTTGTTTCCGTTCGATTCTTTTCTTTAAAGCATTTTATCAAGCATTTTACTATAGAATGGAATAAATTAACTAATTTAGAGACATTTCAAACCAATTTACCGATACTGTGAGGAAAATATTCAAATTTCGAAGGGTGTTTGTGGTTTTTTACGAATACCAGCCATTTTAAAGTAATAAGCACAATATTAAGGAATAAATAAACAAAAAATATTAAAGCCAAATGACTTTTAAGGGCCAACACAATGCAAAAATAATTAAAAAACGACATATGATAAATTTTAATCATGAATTTATTCGAAAATATTTGAGTGTACGAAGACTTTTGTGGCGTATTATTTCTCTGTTTCTTCGTTTTTTGACCATTTCTAAAAGAAGATCCGTCAATATTTTGAAAAAACTACAGGGTTTTATTTAGAATGACATAGGAATGATGTGAAAAAATATTGGACTTTATATTCGAATTCAGTTATGCGTTATTTCGATTTTACTAAAAAAATTCAAAGTGTACGAACACTTTTGGGAGCCGCTGTACACGCTGCAAAACCTCGAACAGTTTGAACAACCACACTCTGCAGACATATAATTTTAAACACTTATTAACTGCTATATTCCCCCCAAAAGGTGTTATTGACGGCTAGTGTAAAGTGGTGTAAGTCACAAAACGCTGCGTTTCATATCTCGGTGAATATTGGTCGTACTAATTTCAAACTTTTTGTGTTGGAATTGTTTTTCAATGGATTTATCTAAATATAAGTTAGAGGACCTGGGGCCCGTTAAAAAAGTTAAATTTTGTATTTTTTTACTCATTTTTATTTTCACTTCAAATTTTCAATATCTTAACTCTGCATCTGATTTTGAACATTTTTGCAACTGGAAGTATGTATCTTGGACTAACAGTTGCGAAAATAGAGGTTTTGCAGGTTAAAATGAAGCACCCTGTGTATCAGTCGATATATATCATGATATATATTGGATATTTATTTCGAAGATATCATATTTTCGATATTTCTTTTTTCAAGTATGGTATATTTTCAATATGAAAATTACATTAATCGTAGTAATATTGTTCATATTAGTAAAAATAACCAACAAGTTATTCACTCTATTTTTAATGGTGTACTAGCAGTACCCGCACAGCGATGCCCATGCTAAAAACTTAATGCAAGTCCGTTGAATAAAAAAAAGTGACGCCCCCTCTGATGTGAAATGATCATTTTTCTTTGTATAAAATGCATACACACCTTTTCAAAAAAAAAAAAAAAAACTATTTAAGTTTCTTTGGAATTTAAAACTTTTCGTCAAATCATTAAATTAGATTTACAGTTGCTTTAAAACTCTATTTAGCGAGTGAAGCGGTTTTTATTGCAATTTTCAAATATTTCGCCTAATAAACAAAAAAAAAAAGAAAAAAAGACATCAAATAGTATCTTTTAAATGTAAAAATAATTCCGCAACTCTATTGTTTATCGCCAAACTCGCCCAGCAACCACGCTCTCATAATCCATCTGTCTAACGAAAAAGAAAATCCCATGGATCAATCAAAATTCATCGTCAGATAAAAAGATGAAAATGTCGTACCTTTCATTTGGATAAAAACAGAACAAAAGTTTCGTTTCTTTCAACAAATCGCCAAAAGAATGAACTACATTTACGGTTGCTTTAAAACAATAATCCTAGACTGAACTGCTCAGCCCCTAACGAGCCAAGTGACCACGCTACTGAATCCCAGCCCTTTTGCGAGTGAAGCGGATGTTATTTCTTTGACAAAAATAAATGCTTCGCCAAACAAACAAAAAAGTATAAAATCACATTAACAGTAGCTTTCAAATCTTCATATATTAAGAGCTACGTTACCCGGCTTTGCCGGAGTCTACCTTGAGAAAACAAATTGTGTCAAGTGACATATATTCAACAATTAGGCTTAAATTTAAAAAAAAAAAAAAAAAACACCATGCAAAATTACCCTTCCAAACGACGACGACAGATATTAAAACACTTTTGAGAAATTAAAATGCGAATAATGGATTTTAAAAGCGTAACCATGGAAACACGAAATCAAATAAGTTTAAGAAATTAATGCAAAATAAGGAAAGAAACAATGGATTCAAAAAGCGTAACCGTGGAAACACGAAAATAAAATGGTTGACAACCTGAATCAAAATGACATTTTTCGAACTTAATTTAAAAACGCTTGTAACTTTTTTTTTTCTTTGAAGATAGAAGCTAAGTTTTTCGACCATAGGTCGAGAGAGTTTTGGAGTAAAAAATTTCGAGAAAGAAAACTGTCACTGTGGGACTATTCCTTCACTTTTTATTGATAGTTTTAATAAAGAAAGTAGTGCCTAAGTTTCAGCTAAGCCTAAAAAAGTTCGAGCTAAAAACGCAAATTACTCCCGCCGTAAATAAGTTAGAGCACTGAAACAAATTGTTTAGAACGCAGAAAAATCTACCCTTTTCAACGATATATAATATTAATATGTGCAAGTAATTTTTCACTCCCATATCCGGGAATTTATGTGAAATTTGGGCCTAAATTGGAATAAAAAAAAGAACTATTTATCGGATTTTTTTCGAATTATAGCCTATGTCACTCAGTAAGAAAGCCCCTTTCATATAGTGAAGGAATTTTTCAAATAGGTACAGTGGTTCCGGAGATTACCTCGAACATATAAACCCACAAAAATCCGCCCTCTCTCTTTATAATATTAGTATAGATTTATTCATCATTGGTATAACAAAGTAATATATTCCTTTATTATTTTATATTCATAAAATTATCAGTAATATAACAATTTGAATTCATACCAAAAGAGCCTAATTAAATGTTAATTGTTGGTCAGAAAAAAAGAAAATGTCTTATGACTGTGCACCGACTGATGCATATTTTTTACTTCTGAATCATACAACTGTGTAAAAAGAGCTAACAGAAGAAAAATGAGTGAAACAGTTAATGCTAAATTAACTCCATAATTGATAAAAATGTTCTAATTTGTTTCTCTGCCTAATACAATGTTATGTTCATATGGGTGGAAAAAATATTGTTACACCACGTATGTTAAGACGTAACTAGCTGCGTCGCCCGGCTTTGCACGGTCTACCTGGAAAATAAAAGTTATGTCAAGTGACGCCTGTTCAACCCTCAGAAGAAAAAAAGAAAAAAAAATCAGTAATGTTTTGCGACAGTTTGCGGAAAAACAACCAAAAAGTAAACATTTTAAATCCCCCGATTACAGAAAAAGACTTTAAAACAAAATCAAGAATTTTACTTCTTCATATTCGAGAAAGAAAATGGCAACATATCTTTCGTCTGAATGATTTTCTTCACGCTATAAATTTTAATAAAAGCATTGTTGCGGAAAGTGGAGATGAAGCACTGAAAAATAATTTAAATGGAGGAAAGCCTTCGAAAAATAGGGATTTGATTTCGAAATTTAAGTGTCATAATGAATAGTTTTTAAGTGATATCTCCGCTAATTATCATCGGAGGATTATGTTAAATAGCCAAACATGAAGACGGGAAGATGACGAATCCATCGATACCTGGTTCGGTGGTCAGTTCACTGTCGTTCGTGAGAAGAAACTTGGACATACACAGATACGCTCAGTTTTTAATTATATAAGAGATACTCCTTAGTCGACTACTATATAAACAAGAGGTTGAAGAACTGAGACCCAAGAGTCGTATATATAGCACATATTGCATGCCGATTCATTTCGCTGACAGAAAAAAGAAAAGGAAATAAGCTTAAAAAAAAAATAATAATAATTTGAATTTTGTCATTTTGAATTCAAATTATGTCCTTCGCAATCACGAGTGTGTGTGTATATGTAAGCGTGTGTGTTTGTGTGTGGAGGGTATGTGTGTGTGTAGGCATGTGTGTTTGTGTCTGTGTGCAGGCATGAGTGTGTGGGTAGTTGTATGTATGTGTGTGTGGGGGTATGTGTATGTGTGTGTAGGCATATGTGTTTGTGTCTGTGTGCAGGCATGAGTGTGTGAGTAGTTGTGTGTATGTGAGTGTGTGTATGTGTTTGTATGTAGGTGTATGTATGTGTGTGTAGGTGTATATATGTATATGTGTGTAGGTGCGTGTATGTATGCGTGTAAGTGTAGGATATTGACGAAACCTGGAGACGGTTTTCGCTAGAGGTGCAGCATCGTGAGGACCCGGTCGACGGTGATGCTGCGGAGGGTGGCGGGTGGAAAAATGATAGGACATCAAAAACAGTCAAACAAAAGCAATAAGCAATCGTGATTGCTCAAAAAAGAGAACATTGAAATGCTTTTTCAATCTAAAAGAAAATCATTTTTTTACTTCATAAATTAGGTTTTTTTTCCCTTGTTAACTTTGGCCACTTGTGGTGAAATGAATCATGCAGATGTTATGTGGTATGAACTTTGCGCATACCCTGCAGCATTTTTTGAAGCTAAATACGTGATGAGAAAGGCAGTAGTCAAAACACATTAAAAATTTGTGTAGTGAAGAATCTGATAACATGGTATACAGGCAGAGAGGTATGTTTTAGATGGAGGATCTCTCTTTCATCACCTTCCTTGGTGCAGTAACGATACTTATGAGCATATTGCTCTTTCTTACGTTAATATTGCTCTTAAAACGTAAGGGATACCTACTGTTGCTTTTGTTGACTACAGACCATGGGCGCCCATATGCAAAGTTGCACGGGGGGGGGGGGGGCTCAAATATTTTCCCCGTGGTTTAGCTGGATATTTTCCTCGTGGAAACTGATTTCAGGACAGATTAGAGTCATTAAAATTTGACATTTTTAATAACTTATTCATTAATGACTGTTTTTACATTTTTGCAAAGAAAAAAGTACTAAAAGCAAGGAAGTTCTAATTTCAAGGGGGGGGGGTCGAGCCCCCTTGACCCCCTATATGGGCGCCCTTGCTACAGAGGGTCCTCAACAATCAAAGATGCTTCTAACAGACGACGCTATACAAAAACCAGTAGAGACATTAATTTTAGTCCGTGCATGCATTTCTTCGAGAAAATAGAAGTTTTTGGCTAATGGCAAAAAACAAGCAAGCGATGATTTTCCTTATAAGTGATTTATTGCAGAAACAATGGTGTTCTGTTGTCTGTTCTAAACATTGATGGTGATGCTGATGGGAAAATCGTGCATGCTGCAATATCCTCCTTTGCACATGTGACCGCTTGGGTGGTTCACAAACCAATGGTAAAAATACATAAAATACACCGCCAGCACAGTCATTCCATCAGAGTACTGCAGTTCCGTGCTTTTTAGCACTCATCAGCCCGGAATAGGAATTAACTGAGCTGGAGGTGGGAAACCTCTTAAAAGAGCCAAGAGAGTCAAACAAACTGGTAGCGAATGTAGAATTAGCACACCAGACGAGTGACCGCAGCAATTCAAAGATTGAAGGCAAAGCTAGATATTTTGCATTAAGTTACCGCCCCGATTTTCATGAAATTTGGCACAAAGTTAGTTTGTAGCATGGGGGTGTGCACCTCGATGCGATTTTTCGATAATTCGATGTGGTTCTTTTTCCAATGCAATTTTAAGAACAAAAATATCATAAGATAGACGAGTAAATTACGAAATTATCATAACATGGAACCGTAACATGGGTACAAGCCATTAGGTGAGAAAATTCACCATACATTATTTGTAAATATACAGGCGAACCAAAAGACCTTTTAATTTTCTATTGCGGGCAAAGCCGTGAGGGTACCACTAGTTAATGAAATAAACGCAAAATTTAGCAAGAACGTAACGAATTAAGCATATAAACACTTAAAAGTCATAACTATTCAAAACATTTGCAATAGTGTGGGCTCGTGATGGTAACATATGCTCAGAAATGTAAAAAATATGAATAAATAAAATAGGAGCATCCTCATGTGTATAATAGCCAATGATCGAGTAACGCTCCTGACGTCATCAACAATGAAACTCGAGTCACGGCACGATAATTTGACAGTGGCGCACACAAGGGGGTCCGGACCCCTCCCATTGCCCTTGAATTTTTTTTAATTGACTATAATCTTATTGTATGAAGTACGTAAAATAATTCCAAGCAAGTGTAACAATAATTTCAGATTTAATAAATGAAAAAAATGTAATTTATTTCTTTTCCAGTTTTCTGCCTGAGCATCTCAACTTGGCAGAGACACATTGATTTGAATGAAACACGCCCAACAAATTTTTATTTTTCTTTTCCTCATTCAGATAGGCTCGTCTCAGCTGGACGTTTGCCAATTCCATAGCAACCGTGGGCAGACAGTATAAGATTTAAAGTCTGCTGGAATTTAAGAAAAGTTGAAAAATTTAAAGTCTTGGGAAAAAGGGAAGATACTACAAGACTTCACCGTCTGCATGTGGCATGTCTTCCGTGTGCAATGTGAAAGTTATGTTCCATTTCTCACGAAACTCGCTAAATTTGGCGACTTTTCTTAAAAATTAGGCGAACCCCTTTCAAGACCTGCTATTTCGACATCGGGGACACAAGGGCAAATAAGTAATGCTTCCAAAAAAATTTTTTCACTGTGCCGTTTAGATTAGCTACATACTTACCATTGTGGTTATGATGTTTTATGTGATTTGCTTAACTGCTGTATATTTTAGCAGCTGTACAGTATACAGACTTTATTTGAAAATAAAATTAAAATATTTTTTTAAATTGAGGCTTTATTTCAAGTAGACCTGATGTTAAGACGGGCTAGTAGCAAACATGTCCCCAGTCTCAATTCAATTGAATTCAGGAAAAAAAAATATATATTAACTTATTTTGAAGGACGAAAAAACAAAAACAACTGCTATTTTATGGCAGCTCCTCACACGCAGTGCAAAGCTCTTTATACGTCGAAGAAGCAAAATATCTTAAAAATATGATCTAGATATTGGATCTTTCAATCGTTTTCCTAGACATCGCGACAATACTGGAACTTACTTTTTTCCTCGAGAAAATGCTGTTATCCTCATCTTAACCAGATAAAGCAATAAAAGATGAAATAAATACCAGTTGCGTGTAGTCAGGCAAATCGAATTTCAGAGACATTTTCTTTATTTTCATAAATTCGATTTGGGAAATGTAATCCTTTTTCTTTTGGAAATGTCTGCTTCAAAGTACAAAAAAAAAAAAAAAAAAGCAATGGCATGACATTTTATGTTATTTATTCTGCGCCTTTGTCTTTCAACAGATTTGTTGGTTATTGAATTAATTCACGCACATAAAAAAAAAAGTTAAAATAAAAACATTGAGCACCAGAAAAAAAGTTTCAAATTTCTTTTTCTTGCATATTGATTCAACTGAACAAAATGCAAAATGAAAGAATGTGAATTAAGAACATAACGGACGATAATTAGTTAACGAACCTATTTTAACAGCAGAAAGGTAAAAAAAGCTGCCATTTTTACTTCCTTTTACAAAAAAGGAAGTATTGTATTCGCGAAAAAATTTTCACTCAAAAATCGGCCTTCATTTCCATTTTGCTCACCCCCGAATGAATGTCGATTTTTTTTTTCAACCCGACCACACGTGGATATATGCCTAGGAACGTACAGACACCCGAAATATCCATTTTGACAATATCCGAGTTAATTACAACGAGTTTTCTCGTGACGTCTGTATGTACGTATCTATGTGCGTATGTGTGTATGTATGTCGCATAACTCAAGAACAGAATGTCCTAGAAAGTTGAAATTTGGTACTTAGACTCCTAGTGGGGCCTAGTTGTGCACCTTCCCTTTTGGTTGCATTCGGATGTTCCTAAGGGGGTCTTTTGCCCCTTTTTGGGGAGAAATCATTGTTAATTTCGATGTAAACACAAGTGGTGTTATAGTTTGGCGGACACTTGGCGATATATCGCCAGTGTTTTGGTCGCCAAGTTTTGTCGCCAACTTGGCGACAAATTTGGCGATTCTATTCTATTCTATTCAAGAGTCACAACTGACTACAACTGTATTTATGTCGAGGACTGCATACTAAGTGCCTTGCCTCCATTATTTTATATACCGATAGATGGCAGCACCATCACCGGAAAATTTGGTGATATTTTATTTTTGTTTTTTTTTTTTAAATCTGGTCTTAATTTGGCCACTGTTGGTGATATTTAGAGAGTAAACAATTGAATCACATTAAAATTGCCAATAATGGGGAAATGACGTTAAATTGGAGAAAAGGAAGTCATGTGATGCACACACATCAGCTCGTTTTTTTTCGCACTAGTGAGGATTTTTTTTTTTTTTTTTCAAAAATAATCAAATAAAATAAAGAAAAAAGTGAAAGAAATATTTTAAAAAAAGAACCTTTAATGAAAATATTTGTGTCTGTTTACTTCTCCATAAGAGTTACACTCAGGATGTGACACAGTTTATTTGAAGTGCAGTCAATTTTTATTATAATCTATAAAAATTTCGACTACGAAAAGGAGGCGCTTGAACATATTTATTCTTCCGAAGACAAAGAGTTATTAGTAAACGAGCTGACGTGTGCATCACATGACTTCCTTTTACTCCAATTTAATGTCATTTCCCCATTATTGGCAATTTTAATGCGATTCAATTGTTTACTCTCTAAATATCCCCAACAGTGGCCAAATTGAAACCAAATTTAAAATTAAAAAAAAAAAAACATCGCCAAAGTGTCTCCAAGTTGGCGACAAAACTTGGCGACCAAAAGACTGGCGATATATCGCCAAGTGTCCTACAAATTATAACACCACTTGAGTTTAAATCGAAATTAACAATCATTTCCCTCCAAAAAGGGGCAAAAGACCCCCTTAAGAACATCCGAATGCAACCAAAACGGAAGGTGCACAACTAGGCCCCACTAGGAGTCTTCGTACCAAATTTCAACTTTCTAGGACTTACCACTGTTTTTGAGTTACGCGAGATACATACACACATACGCACATACATACGTACATACAGACGTCACGAGAAAACTCGTTGTAATTAACTCGGTGGGTCGTCAAAATGGATGTTTCGGGTGTCTGTAGGTTCCTCCTTGACTGTTTTCAAAAATTTATAACAGGAAAGTCTAAATCCCAGAGTTCTAAAGTTTAGTTCAAATTTTTTTCAACAGATGGCGCTGCAGAAAGTAAGCCTCTAAGTCAAAAAATAATTGTTAGAATTCACCGATTTTTCCTCCGATTGCGACGTCTGGTTGCAGCTGGCGACAGGCATTTTGAAAATATTGTTGCGTAATTTTGTTTGTTAAAAACATTTTCAAAAAACTATGATGTAATTTTCTGTCTTTCTTTGATTTATGGTCTTACAATCTGCAGCGCCATCCAGTGGAAAATTCTTGAACTAAATTTTAGAACTTTAATGGACGAAACCACACAAATTTTCTGCAAAAATTATTTTTTTTTTATCATTAACCATTTTATTGTAATAATTCAGGACACCCTGTATATTATAACTCAAATAATAATATAGCGCTCAAATAAAGCGCAATATTTACAAAAGTTCTTTGACATTGCAATATTCTGGTTTTCGTAATCTGAAGGAAAGAACCTAGTTTATGTTGTGACATTTAGCTCTACTTGACAAAAATTTGGCAATTTTTAAAACAAAATAAAACTCATTTCGAATGCCCAAAGCGCAATAGAATTGGTTGAAAGAGCTTACGGTTTCCCATAATATCAGAAGCAGAAATAGTTCTTAAACATATAAACCAGCAGTATCCAAGTCAGGTAAAGATTTGATTGGAGGAAAAGATAGATATTTCTGAAGAAGAAAAAAAAAGAAAAGAAGTAATAACAGTAAGATGCCACTCGCAACGATGATTGCAATCAAATAAAACTCTTTTGTCGCCGTGTAGTAAAAAAATCCATACGAAGCATTAGATTTTTTTTATGTGATCTTATATTTTTACATGCATTGTATCAGCAAGCAATTTTTGAGAGTCACCAACTTTTGCATTGTTGTATTAGTGTATTTTTGCTACGTTTTATGGTGTTTTTCCCCTTTAGGTCGAAACATATCTTTTATTAGAATTCAAAGCAGAAATTATTGGAATTTTTGTATTCAACCGTCTTTTCATATACCAATCAATATATTTATGTAGCTTCGTGAAAATATATCATAAACTAGTATGTTGTAGCCATCACGAAACTTTCTTCTATATTTTTATTTTTATTTTCTGATCCCTCCCCATGCTTGACGAGGAAGCAATATTCCCAACAAAAACAAAATTACTCATGCAAAAACTTGACTACCATCCCAATGTCTGAATTATTGCAAAAGCAAAGCAAAGAGCGAAAATTGAAAGTTATTTTAAAAGCCTTGCTTGAATTAATTACAAATATTTTATTTGTTAACAAACATAAGATGGCAACAGTTAAAAATTTTAAATCATTGAGATAATATTTCCGATCATTTCCATTCAATTAAAATCACGAGAAATACGCTCTTATACCCACTAAGGACTACTTGCCGATAAATTTTTCTTTCATTCTGTTCATTATTTCTTGAGATACAGCAGTCACAATTGACAACAAAAAACGTTCTATAGCTCAACCGCCGTTTGAGTTATTGACACCAAAATTGAATCAGCACCTGTTCCTGTTAATGGCAACATATGGACCAAATTTTGTCTGATTCCGCCAGTTACTTCCTGAGGAATAGCAAGCACGCGTAACTCAAAAAACGTCCAATTGCTCCACCCCCCTTGGAGGAATTCGCGCCAAAAACCAATGGGCACAAGTTCACATAGGGGCACATATGTGTACCAAATTTCGTTTGATTTCATGCGGTAGTTTTTGCTGTAGAGCGGCCACAAAAAACTGGTCACACACAGATGTGACACACACACACACATACACACACATACATACACACACACATACACACACACACACAGACAGACAGACATTTTCCAAAAATAGTCGAAATGGACTCAGCACACCTCAAAACGTTCGAATCCGTCAAAATTCGAAATTCGAAAATTTGCACGAATTCAATACTTTCTTCTATGTATTAGATATAGAAGAAAGTAAAAAGAAACTTTTTGTACTTACAGCGGGATTTATTTTAAATCTTTTGTCTAACTATATTATAAAAATCTAATTATGGTCTCTCGGCAATCAACGGAAACGCTAAAGCGTTGTGATGTCAAAAAAAAAGTGGGCTGAAATTCAATATCGGTGTTTGAAATCTCAAGCAAAAACTGAAATAGATGTTGTAGTTTTCAATAAATTAGAATTAGACTGAAGTAATTAGACACTGTGATGCAAATTTATTTCACAATATGTTTGCATTTATTCAAATCTTACTATTAGTTCACACTCTCTCTATATTTATTCACTAGTAGTACCCGCACGGTTTTGCTCGTAGTAGAAAATTAAAAGGTCATTTGGTTTGCCTGTTTATTTACAAATAATAAATGATGAATTTCTCGCCAATTTGCTATGGCTATTTGCTCGCCAATGTTACGGTTCCACATTATGATAATTTGGTAAATTACTCATCCACGTTGTGATAATTTGATCGGAAAAATGTTCTTAAAATTAGAATATAAAAAGAACAAAATCGAATTTTCGAAAAATCGCTTCGAGATGCACACCCCCATTTTTTATTTTTGTCTTTAAAATTATGCTTTAAAAAAAGGGAAATAGTTCATGGGAGCAAAGTGAAAAATGAAATATTTTTTAAATGAATTATTTTCTATTCGATTAGGAAAAATATTTTTCAACAAAATAATGAGTAAATAAAAGGATAATCAATAAATGAAGAGAAAATGAAACTATAAACTAATAAATAAATTAATTTATTAATTAATGAGGAAAAATAAGTAAGTGAATAAAATAGTGAATGAATGAAAAATACGTGAAAGTAATAGTGAAATGAAGGAATGTAAATAAATAAGTTAATAAATTAATGCGTAAATGATTTACTAAATAATTGAATGAATAAACGAAATGAACTAGTTCATTTTGCCCCATACACTTCGCCACGCATTAACTTGACTAATTGTGAAAAATATTAAAAATACAAATAAGCTGAATATTAACTAAATAAATACGGCACCGACTATTAGAATGTCCCAATTAACATTTAAAATGGTTATAACAAGAATTTTATCATTTGAGAATATCAAAATAATGTTTGACTTACAACAAAATATTACAATTAGAGTAGTAATATCTGAAAATTGCTTGTATTATCATATATTTCGATTTTCAGAGATAATACTTTCTTGACTGGAATAGACTTTATATGTTACTAGTGGTATCCGCACGGCTTTGCCCGTAGTAGAAAATTAAAAGGTCTTTTGGTTTGCCTGTATATAGCGAAACTTGTGCATAACAATGCTGTCTAAAACAATAAACCTGTCTGTAACGATATTTTCCGTGATCCCAAGCAAAATGTCAGCATAAGTAATCAAAGTGTCTGTAACGGTAACCTGTCAATAACAATACGTTTTCTAGGTCCCAACAGCATCGTTGTAGACAGGTTTTACTGTATATTTACAAATAATGTATCGTGTATTTCTCTCCAATTGGCTTGCTCATGTTACGGTTCCACGTTATGATAACCTGGTAATTTATTCGTCTATCTTACGATAATTTTGCTCGGGAAAATTTTCTTAAAATCGGTATAGAAAAAGAACAAAATCGAATTTTCGAAAAATCGCTTCGAGGTGCACACTTTCATGCTACAAACTAATTTTGTGCCAAATTTCATGAAAATCGGCAGAACGATCTAGGCACTATGCGCGTCACAGAGATCCAGACAGACAGAGATCCCGATATCCAGACAGACTTTCAGCTTTATTATTAGTAACTAGTGGTACCCGCACGGCTTTGCCCGTAATAGAAAAATTAAAAGGTCTTTTGGTTCGCCTGTATATTTACAAATAATGTATGGTGAATTTTCTCGCCAATTGGCTTGTACCCATGTTACGGTTCCACGTTATGATGATTTCGTATCTCGCCAATTGGCTTGTGCCCATATTACGGTTCGACGTTATGATAATTTCGTAATTTACTCGTCCATCTTATGATAATTTTGTTCTTAAAATTGGAATAGGAAAAAGAACTACATCGAATTTTCGAAAAATCGCTTCGAGGTGCACACCCCCATGCTGCAAACTAATTCTGTGCCAAATTTCATGAGAAACGGCCGAACGGTCTAGGCGCTATGCGCGTCACAGAGATCCTGACAGACAGAGATCCGGACAGACTTCCAGCTTTATTATTAGTGATAAAGAAGACTACATAGTTAAACTATTACTAGGTAAGTGGCACTAAAATCAGAGTAAATATTACACCATTTCACTTTCCTCAGCTATTTCACTTTGCCCCACATTCCCCTACTAAGATGAGCCAAAGACATTCGTATGGCCTTTTGATAGTTATTTCCAGGAATGGACAAAGTCCAGGAATTAAAGCACTTGGTGATAAAATATTAAAAAGCTAATTCGGATGCAACGAGGAGAATCACTTCATTACGAACAGATTTATTACGCATCTTCGCCTACTAATGGAAAATGGAACGCTTGTTCTCTATTTCTCATTATAGTAAAACAGTTGGTTATGCTTGTATGCAAACATGAGCTATAAATATCTTTTTCTGTCCTCATTCGAAGCGGAAAAGGTGAATAACCGACCACTCTTGTTCCGACCGTCATTCAGAGAAAATGGAATGAATTAGTTTGTCGGCAAAGTGCCAGAAAATGACCCTTCCTTTTGTACCTGGGGGACATCAAAAGCATTTTCGCTAAATAAATAGCGCTGGAATAATCTTTTTATTATTTACTAATAATAAAGCTGAAAGTCTCTCTGTCTGTCAGGATCTCTGTGACGCGCATAGCGCCTAGACCGTTCGGCCGATTTTCATGATATTTGGCACAAAGTTAGTTTGTAGCATGGGGGTGTGCACCTGGAAGCGATTTTTCGAAAATTCGATGTGGTTCTTTTTCTATTCCAATTTTAAGAACAATTTCTGGAGCAAAATTATTCTGAGATGGACGAGTAAATTAAGAAATTATCATGACGTGGAATGGGAGAGCGAATGAACGTAGCCAATTGGCGAGAAATTCATCATCCTATATTTGTAAATATACAGGCAAACCAAATGACCTTTTAATTTTCTACTACGGGCAAAGCCGTACGGGTGCCACTAGTTTACTAATAATAAAGCTGAAAGTCTCTCTGTCTGGATTTCTGTCCGGATCTTTGTGACGCGCATAGCGCCTAGATCGTTCGGCCGATTTTCTTGAAATTTAGCACAAAATTACTTTGTAGCATGGGGGTGTGCACCTCGAAGCGATTTTTCGAAAACTCGATTTTGTTCTTTTTCTATTACAATTTTAAGAACATTTCACCCAGCAAATTATCATAACGTGGAAGAGTACATTACGAAATTATCATAAAGTGGAACCGCAACATGAGCGAGCAAATGAACATAGCCAATTGGCGAGAAATTCATCATCCATTATTTGTAAATATACAGGCGAACCAAATGACCTATTAATGTTCTACTATGGGCAAAGTCGTGCGGGTACAGCTAGTAGAATAATAAACAAGATCAACTGCGTTTCGGATTACTTTTGCTTCATCGTTTGAAATCATATTGTAAATGCGGAGGTACTTTTCTTGAAACAGAAGAAGCATTTGAAATTCTACAAATATGGACCTGGTGCAGTTGATACAGGGTTAAATTGATACAAGGGTTTTAATTTTCAAATGCTGATATGAAAACCTGTCTTTTTTACTTTCTTCTATAAGTAGTCTAGTATTGAATTCGTGAAAATTTTCGAATTTCTTCAGATTTGCACGTTTTGAGGTGTGCCGAGTCTATTTGACCATTTTTGGATATTGTCTGTCTGTATGTGTGTGACCGATTTTATGTGGCCCTCTCTAGCGCAAAAACTACTGCATTAAATAGAGAAATTTAGTCTTTACATACGTCCCTTAATGTCCCCATTAGTTTTTACCTCCAATTTCTCAAAAGGGGTTGGAGGTGGATCATTCGAACGTTTTCTCTGTTATGCTTGACTGCTATATCTCAAAAAGGAACGGGCGGAAGCAAACAAAAATTGGTCCATAGAAAGACTTTCTAGAATGTACAGTAGCTGATTCATATTTGGCGTCAATATGTCAAAGGGGAATGGAGCAATCGAGCGTTTTTCTTGTAAAGCATTGAACGGAATCAAGCAAAACTTGTTCCATAGGTTGCAAGGCCGTAACTAGAAAATAATTTCGGGGAGGGTTTTAAAACTTTCAGGCGGAGCTTTGCGCTATTTGTGATAATGGTTCAAGTCGTCGGGTCATCTATTATGAAAGCGTTTTATGCAATTAATATACATATAAAAGACATTTGAGTTTTGGAACAATTTTTTTTTTTTTGGAAAGTTTTAAATATAAACGAACATTTAAATGTCAAACCGAACTTTTCAATGGAGAAGAAGGGGGGGGGGGGGGGTGAAACCAAAGACCCCCCCCCCTTGTATACGGCCCTGATTAGTAGAGTTTAAAGGGTGCAGCAGTTGATTTTATGTTAGGACTAATAGCTCAAAGGAGAGAGATGCAATCAAACGTTCTTTCATGTTCATTGCGATTGTTATATCTCAAGAAGTAATCCTACTTTTTGGATGAGATTTTTAATAAATGTGAACTTGAACGGAAACAGGAGCTGATTCAAGTTTGGCGTCAATCGCTCCAAGGGGGGGGGGGGGGGGGGGGGGGAGGTCGGGCTCTGATTTTTGCCACGTTTGCGTGAATAAAAATAGCTTATTAAAGCCACAATGTGAAAGATAAATTACATTAAAATTCTCCCCCTTCGTCTGCTCAGGCTTTCACGCAATTCAAATGTTGGCAAATGTGAGCATGAAAGCATATTCATTTATGTATTAAATTGGCCCACGTTGGATATAGTAGATACGTTTCCAAAAATTATTTTAATCATTTTTTATATGAAGTAAATTATGTCAACGAAGGTGTTGAAATCATTATTTAAGACGAAAATAGTTATAATATTACATGAAAATTTTCTCTGGAGTCCACCGTCGACCGGCCCCTCCCGACGCTGCTCCTCTAGCGAAAACCGTCTCCAGGTTGCGTCCATATCCTAAACACACACGCATACACACATGCGCGCACGCACACACATAAGCGCACGCACACATACACGCACATGCACACACACACGCACACACACTCTCATGCCTGCACACACACAGACACAAACACACACGCCTACACATACACACACGCAGACTCACACAAATGGTAGCAAAATAAATAATAGCACAGGTTGTGCTTTTGTGATTTACCATGGTAATACCGAAATTAAAAACAAGCAATTTAAATTACATTCTAATTGTTGTAATAATCAAGAAGAGGCTTTTGCTATCCTACAGTCTTTAAATTGGATTTCTTCTTCTGATAATTTTTTATATAGGAACTTTAATATTTATACTGACAGTCAAATTCTAATATTTAACCCTCAGAATAAAAAATGCCACTCGGAGGCAATTGAAAAAATTCGTCATGTACTTTTAAGTTTACATGAGGAAAATTTTAATATAGGCATTCAGTGGATCAGGGGTCACGCAGGAAATCGTGGGAATGAAAAAGCAGACGAGCTTGCCAAGTTAGCGGCTCAATCAGAACTTCTAATTAGTTATACAAATGCTCCAAAGAGTTTCGTTTCAAAACCGATACACGAAAAAATTGTCGACTTGTGTCAAAAAGACTGGCTTTTTACTCAAAATGGGAAAATAACTAAAAGATGTTTTCCATCTATTCATGAGAGATTAGACCAAAACTTAAATCCCTCACTTATACTCACCCAAATTCTATCTGGACACTGCAGAACAAGAGAATATTTATTCAGATTCAATTATGCGACCTCCCCTCTGTGCTCTTGCGACCTGAATGAACTTCAGACTCTTGATCATGTTTTGAGCAATCACGATTGCTTAATGTTCTCACTTGACCGTTTTTGGCGTCCGTGCCTTTTTCAGCTTGGACCAGACCTGCAGCACCACCGTCCACCGGCGGCGGCGCGGCTGGTCCTGACCACTGTCCCCCGAAATCCACTTTTGCTGGGCGGTGGCCTCCATGTCCCACACACACGAACGCCTACACACAACACACACACGAACGCCTACACACACACACACGAACACACGAACGCCTACACACACACACGAACGCCTACACAGACACACACACGAACGCCTACACACACACACACGAACACCTACACGCACACGCACGTACACAACACTCACTCACACACATGCATACATACACTTACGCACCCACACACACACACGAACGCCTACACACACACACACACGAACGCCTACACACACACACGAACACACGAACGCCTACACACACACACGAACGCCTACACACACACACACACACACACACACACGAACACCTACACGCACACGCACGTACACAACACTCACTCACACACATGCATACATACACTTACGCACCCACGCACCCACACACATGCGCCTATATAAACACACACGCTCGTGATTGCGAAAAACATAATTTGAATTCAAGATGACAAAAATTCAAATTAATTTTCTTTTTTTTATTCTTCTGTCCTCAGTTTGACTTTCTTCGATATGAACTTTATAAACAAGTTATAACAAGTGGACTAACGTGGCCTCCAGAACTGGAAAATTTGCTTGCATCTGAGTACATTGCGCAGTTCCTTGAATTTATTCACAGTATTCCTTTTCGTTGTCTTTGAATTTGCTACCTGTTTTTTATCTTTGTCTGTCGCTGTTAGGACACCTGATTTACGTGTTGTTCTCTATGCATCTTTAGCTGAATGTAATTGATTGTAGATGCATGTGGTATGACTTGCGCAATGGAACATGCTGTAAAAAAAAAAAAAAAAAAAAAAAAAAAAAAAAAAAAAAAAAAAAAAAAAAAATTGAAAAACACATATTCACACACTCATGCCTGCACACAGACACAAACACACACGTTACTGCGAAAAACATAATTGTAATTCCAGATGCCAAAATTCAAACTAATTTTTATATTTCTTTCTTTTTTTTTTCACTTTCATTACCTACTAACTTCAAATTTTTTTCTTACCTGATTCTGATGCGAATTTTTCGGATCTGACGTCATTATTATAGTGAATATTTTTTAGGGAATATTGTTTTTATTTTAATGATTTTCAAGAATTCTTGTTTTTACAAACATTTCGATCACTATTAGCCCAAAATGCAGGCTGTCCTGAAAAAGACTGACTGTTTTCAGAAATTTATAACAGGAGAACGGTTAATGATAAAAAACAAATTCTTGCAGAAAATTCATATAGTGGGCCATAAATTTTTTCCTTCAGAGTTCCAAATTTTAGTTCAAAAATGTTTCAATTGATGGCGCTGCACATAGTAAACCGGTAAGTCAAAAAAGAAGAATTGAAATCCACCGAGTTTTCCTCTGATTGCGACACGGGATTACAGCCGATGATTGAAAATATTGTTTTGTTCTTTTGTTCATTATTTTAGAAAAATTATGATGTAATTTTCTATATATATATATTTTTTTTATTTACGGGCTTACTATCTGCAGCGCCATCTATTGGAAAAATTTTCAACTAAAATTTGGAACTCGTGGGGGAAAAATTTACGACCCACCACATGAATTTTCTGCAAAAACTATTTTTTTCATCATTCACCTTTTTCCTGTTATAAATTTTTGAAAACAGTCAGTATTTTTCAGGACACCCAGTAGACGTTATACTTGCTACTAACTCAGTTTTACTTGATAAAGATTTTTCTCGGATTTTTCCTCTCCTTATATCTCGGAAGCATACATAAAATACATGGAATCGTCTTCAAAAATAAATCTCCTGATGATGGAAGCATGTAATATTCCAATATTGCTTAGTATATCTGAGAGTTAACCTTTTCGTAAACGATGCATAACTTTCCAAAACCTTTTCGGATTTTTTCTCTCCTTATATCTCGTAAGTATACGATGGGATTAATGTCTCGTGAGTTTGGTGAGCAATGTCGCTTTGACAGGACCAATTCCTAGTTGACACCGAGGTAAACGGTGACGCTAAATCTTGTTGAAAGATGGAATTGTCTTCAAATAAATCTCCTGATGATGGACGCATGTAATATTCCAATATTGCTTAGTATATCTGAGAATTAACCTTTTCGTAGACGATGCATAACTTTCCAGAACTTTCTGCGCTCATACAACCTCAAACCATAACACTATCAGCAAATTTTATCAAACGTTTAAGACATTCTTTTTCAAATGATTTTTTTTTTTTTGCATTTTCCCGACTTGAGTACATTGATTACAATGTAAATTACAAAACATACTTTCATCACTAAGTAACATTCTTTTCCAATCGCTCCATAAACGTCTTGATTTACCCCAATCCAATTTAAAACGCTTTTGTCTTTCAGCAATGAGAGGTTTTGATTTCGTTACGCGAGATTCAAACTTAAATTTATGGAAAATTGAACTAAAAGCTGTTCAAATCAAAATGTAAAATGTGCGAATGAGGTATGAGGTGTGCTCAAAAGATCTTTCGAACAAAAAAAAAGTTTGTTCGAATCGGGCAGTTCCCTTAAAAGTAATTGGGTGGGGAGGGGGGAGGGGCAGAGACCGACCAGACAAACAGACAGATCGACCAACTCGGAAGGAGAAGATAGACCGACCGACAGACACACATTTTTCACATTTCACGTCCTACTTTCGAATTATTAATTTTTCGATATTTATTTAATTATTACAAAAATTTCGTATAGTAGCACCGCATAGAGACAATATTTTCCGTAGAAATGCTAACAGGCCGCAGAATATAGTTCCCTATTTAAAATACTAATTAAAACTTAATGAGACAGTTTCTGTGTGGGACATAGCATTTTATTGAGTTTATCAATAATAATAGATTTCAAGCAAGTTTTCTTAGTCCCTAAGATTGGTAATCGAACTTGAACGATATTTATGCTTGGCCCATAGACTATTAACGAAATTTACGAATCGTTATTTGGACGGGAAATTTTAGTTTAAAAAAATATATTTTAGCCAAATCGTCAAACACGCTTCACTTGACATAACTTTTATTTTCGAAGTAGACTGTGCAAAGCCGGGCGACGCATTTCGTATTCTAATACTATTTGGAACCACTTGATTAAACATTCCAATGTTTTGACTTTTCAAAATATTTTTTTTTTTGATAAATCTCTTTTAAATATACACTGCTCGACATTGAAAATGCAACACCAAGAAGGAGTGTTCAGAAATTTATGCAAATTTTAGATTAGACGTACATCACTGGGTTATGTAAATGATGTGAATTGCGCAGCTCTCCGACGCACGTGACGTAAGATATAAGGGAAGGAACTTGCAGAATGGGCAATATTCGTGTCGTTATTTCTGACTGGAGAATTATCGAAGAAATTTTGTTTTTGTCTTGGAGGATACGTGTAACACGAGAGAATGCCAGGCCGCCGTCAACGAAGGCACTTCCAGCAGGCACACGATTTTACGAGGGGTATGGTGATTGGGCTGAGAAGGGGAGGTTGGTCCGTACGTCAAATCGCAGCTGATACCCACATGCGAGCACGGTGCATCGGCTGTGCCGAAGATGGTTGGAACAACGAAATGTGGCAAGATTGAGGGGTGCAGGGGCAGCCAGAGTGACGTCAGAACGCGTGGATCGACGCATCCACCGACAAGCTGTAAGCAGACCCACAAATCACTTGTTCCTCGATTCTGCAGCCGGTACAAGATACCCTGAATGTTCCCGTGTCAACCAGAACCATTTCCCGTCGTTTGGTTGCACGTGGTCTGCAATCACGGCGTCCGCTAAGAAGATTGCCATTGACCCCCACAACATAGACAGCAAAGTTTAGTATGGTGCCGGACTAGAGCGACGTGGATGACAGAATGGCGAAATGTCGAGTTCTCAGATGAGTCCCGCTTCTGTTTATCCGGTGATTGTCGCCGCATACGTGTGTGGCTTCGACGTGGAGACAGATCTAATCCGGCAGTAACTGTGGAACGTCCTACCGCACGACAACGTGGCATAATGGTTTGGGGCGCAATTGCGTACAATTCCATATCACCTCTAGTTCGTATTCAGGGCATTATGACGACCCAACGATACTTGGATAATGTGCTGCGGCCGGTGGCAAACTCTTACCTTCAAGGGCTACCTAATGCAATTTTTCAATAACGCCCGACCACACAGTGCTTGCATCTGCCAACATGCTCGCCAAGGAACATAGATGCTTCCCTGGCCACCATACTCTCCTGACCTGTCACCAATCGAACATGTGTGGGATGTGATTGGACGCCGTTTGCAGACTCTGTCCCTGCCTCGTTCAGAAGACGAACTGTGGCAAATGGTTGAAAGAGAATGGAGAGCCATCCCTCTGGACACCATCCGCACCCTTATTGACTCTATGCCTAGACGTGTTTCTTCGTGTATCGCTGTCCGCGATGGTCCTACATCCTACTGAGTCGACGTCGTTCTCACTTTGTATTCTGCCTATCATTTTGAAATTAAGATCATTTATTATTCCTTGCTGTCTCTGTCTTTTTTTTTTCAAATTTCATCACTTTCTGACCACTCCTTCTTGGTGTTGTATTTTCAATGTCGAGCAGTGTATATGATATTAATTTGAAGATAATAAACAAGTTTAATCAACAATAAACTTTTGATAAAATTTTTGTTTGCATATTTGAGTTAAAAGAAGCGATATTCTCAATTTGAGCAAAAAAATTGTCATTATTCTAATATTTGAATATGAGCTGTATCAGTAAAAATTTATAAATAATTCAGACAAATATCGTATGTTATGACTAGCTGTCATATTTGTTTCATGCAGAACAGATAAAGATTGCAAAAAGATGTCTAGCCACCGTTGCAGTATTTTCATTATAATCGTTATTCAATTAAAAAAATTCAATTACTTAAATAATAAAATTCAGTTTTTAGTTATGTGTCATTTCACAGGATTTTTGACATTAATGTTGAGTCCGTAACATGAATTTTTGTGCCACAACTAATTTAATTTACTGTTTGATTAGCACATTATTTTATTTCGAGTTTGTCCTGCCGACGCACAATCTCAAATTAAAATAATGTGCTAATCAAACAGAAAATTAAATTGTTATGGCAAAAGAAAAGTGTCGTGTTACAGATTCTACATTTGTCCAAAATACCGCGAAATGGCCCTTATGCCTTAAAAGATAGCATGTGATTTCCTTTCTTGCAGATACTTACAAACAGATAATTTATCATGATTTCTGCCGAAATAGTTTTAAAATTTAAATGCGGCTGAATTTCCATAAATTCGTGCATAACTACTCTAATCGAAGAAAGAAAAACCCAAAGCTGAATATAAAGAAAAACTGAAAGCTTTTTGGAAACATTCCAGGTGACGTCAATCCAGTAATGGCTACTTATTGATGTGAGGAATAAATTGGAGCGCTCCTCCCTGGAAATAGATGAAAGAATTTTTCTTTGCCATGTGAAAAGAAACTATTGCTCTTTACGTACATGCGATCCTTTTCTGCTTTTTACCCAAGTTTTATGGGCGATTAGATAGAGATGTTTCTTTTCATTTCTCAAATATAGAAGTAAACATAAAATGCAGTACTGATCCTTACTTAGCAGGGTTAAATTACAGAAGAATATTATCATGCTCTTTCAGTAGCAGAAGTTTTCGTGTGTTATGTTTGTGTTGGAAGTTAAACTTTTAAAACTTCATAGGTAAACAAAACACTCCAAAGGGGGGGGGGGGGGGGAGAGAGAGAAAATTGAACTTTGTTCGTTTTAAGGTATTTCGCCGAAAAATAAAACTTTTATGCTGTAGCCACCATTAAACTTTCTTCTTTGTCTTTTGTGTGAGCATTCTGGGATTTTAGCTTATTTTTATGTAAAAGTAAATCGAAATAGTTATTGAAATAATAGATTTTTTTCATTTACTTCGTTTATAAAGCGGACTTTTAGTTTGAAATAATTTCCCTGGGCCTCATGTTGACTGGAACATAAAAACTCTGAACTTCTCACAGATTGTTTAGAAAATTTCTGATCGTGAATTTTTTATACCTCTGAAAATACTAGGAAGAGTTAAAAAGAAGAATGTGCTGGGCATGCAACAGATTAATTGATGCATTTATAAACTAACAATTTTACTACATCACAAATAATATAAAGTGATGTGTGATGTAAAAGTGTATACTTAGATAGCAACTCTTTACACCTCTCAAGCAATGTTTCATATGCGTCCAAGGACGGATAAAGAAATTTTAAAAGGAGGTGGGGTTGTTTTTTTAATTTACCTACGTATTTAATTAAAACATGCTTGTGGAGGGGGGGGGGCACAACATTTTCATCTACAGGGGGAAATCTCCATACACCTTTTTCTTAACATCGCCAAAAATCGTCTGATATTGTATCTTTGAAACTTCAACTCTGAAAAATTTCCGAGAAGGAGATTCGAATTCGAACCCCGGCCTACATTGGCGTTTTAAGACTTCAATTCGGAAAATTTGCCGGTGCGGGGTCCCTCAAAGGAGGGGCGATTGCTCCCATCGCCTCTCCCTTGTATTCGTCCTTGCATGCGTCTCATGTTTTTCCTTTCAAATCTTACAAGTATTTTGAAAACTATTAAAAATTCACAATTTAGCTCTCCACTAGACCAAAGCTTATGCACTAATCTTCTGAGAAATTGACTGCTCTTCATTTTTGCTGAATAACGTTTAATCTGATCGCAATATTCCACGAATACCGAGCTATAAAAATCCATAAATTAGCTAATTTACATGACCCGAACAATAAATTGTAGCTTGCTTACTATGCGCGAGAGATTTAATAACCACTTTTTTTATAACTCATTTTCATGGTCCTACAGCCCACAAGGGATCGATCAAGCTCACCTTACTCCACTAGAGCTGTGGTGTATCGAACTAATTGAACTCCGCTATCGTAATCGTAGTGACGTCGGAAGCCACTGACGTCACTGGGGGAAAAACATCCTCTCGGGACAGAGCAGATCGGAACGAACTCCGGAGATATGCGCATTGGCAACACACTCTGTCTTGTATATACGTAGTACTAGTGGTACCCGCACGGCTTTGCCCGTAATAGAAAATTAAAAGGTCTTTTGGTTCACCTGTATATTTACTAGTGATGTTCGGGATATCCGTATCCGTATCCGCGGATATCCGAGGGAAAATAAAGCTCTGTATCCGGATCCGGATCCGTTACTTTTTTGTCGGATCTTAAACGGATCTTTTTTATTCTAAAAATTTTTAAATATTTGAATAAAAGACTATTACATTCCGTTTCAATTAGGTTGTTTTCGCTATTTAAATTATAAGGTATCATTTCCGAGGCCAATTTGTACCCCCTTTGCAAAAAGGAAGGGGAAATAAGTTTTAAAAGTGTGTATCAGTGTGTCTTTTTGTGGCACCGTAGCTCCTAAACAGATGAACCGATTTTGATAGTTCATTTTTCGTTCATAAGGTGACTTGATCGAAAGTGTTCTTAGCTTGGCCTCGTTTTTGTAGAACTTTAATTACCGGAGATATTAATTAAAAACCGATTTAACGTTTTTCACAATTATGGTAGTAAAAATTTACCCGTACGTTAAAAATGAATAACGAACAACGAACTGAATAATTTAACGAAATGAATAATTGAAAGAACGAAGTTTTCTGCGTTTGATATTTATTTGGAACTTTCAACTTATATACAGTAGGAGCTATAATCTTGTTAAGTAAATTTTAAATGCAATTCTAAGCCTTTATACGCGTGATTGGTAGCGATTTCATAGTCGGAAGGTAAGGATAAAAAGCTCAATGATTTAAAATTTTTACCTGCTGTCAGTTCATATTTGTTAACAAATGTGTGTTCTGACCCGCGAAATTCATCTTAATATGAGGTTGGCTCTCTGGGACACGTTTTGTTTTTTTAATTTTTAATTTAATATTAGTTTTTATTATTGATTTGGGGTTTCTGTTATTCTTTATTTTTGTTTTTCTCGGCATCCTTTAAAAAAAAAGTGAGAATAAATTCTCTATTTACTGTTTGAAAAGGTGTTCCCGGCTCTGTATTTCGTCGGTCGGAGAAGTTCGGTGGAATGGGTCAGCGCTGCATTTATGCTGAAATAAAACGGGAAAAAATATTTCTAGTCTGTCCAGTAGCAACTTTACACTCTTGCTCCTGTATCCTACATCTACCGAGTAAGCTAGAAATAATTTTTCACATTCCATCTAAGCATTAATGCAGCGCTGACCCATTCCCTCCAACTCTCCCTCAATTTTAACGAAGATTTCTTTAAAGGGAAATCATAGTCTTGATTATATCTTTGCCGTAGTTGACATTTTTTGAAAAACTGCCATTATTCTGACGGGAATACCTTCCGTAACAAATTTTAAACTTGGATAGTTGAATTGAATAAAAAAAATTTTAAGATCCGTATCCGTATCCGCGGATCTTGACACAAATGATCCGTATCCGCGGATCTACTTTTTAACGATCCGGCACATCACTAATATTTACATATAATGTATGGTGAATTTTCTCGCCAATTGGCTTGGTTATGGTTTCACGTAATGATAATTTCGTTTTTTTCTCGTTCATCTTATGAAAATTTTGTTCTTAAAACTGGAATAGAAAAAGAACCACATCGAATTTTCGAAAAATCGATTCGAGGTGCACACCCTCATGCTACAAACTAACTTTGTGCCAAATTTCATGAAAATCCGCCGAACGGTCTGTGCGCTATGCGCGTCACAGAGATCCTGACAGATTTTCAGCTTTATTATTAGTAAAGAAGATTATGTATATAGTAAATGTAGCAATTAGAATAGTAAAGTCCGGTATTATAATGGCTGAATGATCCATTACATGTTCCTGCGAGCATAGGTTTCCTAAAAGGAACTATAACAAGAGCTATCTTGATTCTCTAAAAATCTCATTAACCTGCGCCAACTCTAATAGATGGTTCTTTTACTATTGAATTTTATGACTTATAAGCATCAAATTTGCTCATAAATAGAAGATATCTCTGATCTCGCGCTAAATTTTCGTTACTGAAAAAGCTTCCTTCATTATCCACAAATTAAATGAAATAAAAGTGTTTAATTTCTATAAATTGCTGTACTTTGCGGCATCGCTGATTTACTTTTAAAATTGAAGTAATAGGATAACAGCCTGTTTACGTACGCAAAGGGAAAACATTCCTCGGGCAAGTACTAGTACCAAAAAAAAAAAAAAAAAAACTAAAATAACGGCAATGAATTAAGATCACCAATCTCCCAGCTTTCGAAATCTTACCACTCTTGTGGACAGCAGAATTTTGAAGTAGCGATTACATTTTAGCAGTTTGTTAGATTCAAGAATTCGTGCTAATATAGATAGAGGAAAGTTTAGTGATGGTTACAATATGCTACTTTTCTTTGCCATTGTTTCAAACCTCGAAGATCATACACGACGTAAAGATAAAAATATAAATATCCTTAAATGTTTCTCCCAGATTACGGAATTCAAAGCACAGCTTTTTCTTGCTATTAGAAGTCTCTCCTCTAAAATATCTACAGTGCCAGCAAAGAAGTCGCCTATCCAAGAATTATTGAAATTCGGCTCATTAGACCGCTGAAAACTTTTTACTTCCTTTTACAAGAAAGGAAGTATTGTATTCGTGAAAAAAATTTCACTCAAAAATCGGCCTTCATTTCCATTTTGCTCATCCACGAATGAATGTTGAGTTTATTTTTCCAACCCGACCACACGTGGATATATGCCTAGGAACGTACAGACACCCGAAATATCCCTTTTGACGATATCCGAGTTAATTACAAGAAGTTTTCTCGTGACCTCTGTATGTACGTATGTATGTGCGTATGTCGCATAACTCAAGAACGGAATATCCTAGAAAGTTGAAATTTGGTACGTAGACTCCTAGTGGTGTCTAGTTGTGCACCTTTCTTTTTGCTTGCATTTGGATGCTCCAAAGGGGGTCTTTCGCCCCTTTTTGGGGGGGAAATCATTGTTAATTTCGATGTAAACTCAAGTGGTGTTATAATTTGGCGGTCACTTGGCGATATATCGCCAGTCTTTTGGTCGCCAAGTTTTGTCGCCAACTTGGCGACAAATTTGGCGATTCTTTTAATTTTATTTATTTATTTTTTTAAAATCTGGTTTCGATTTGGCCACTGTTGGTGATATTTAGAGAGTAAACTATTGAATCACATTAAAACTGCCAATAATGGGGAAATGACATTAAATTGGAGTAAAAGGAAGTCATGTGATGCACACATCAGCACGTTTAATTTCAAAGATATCGACCTGGAACTTTTTTTTACGAGTTACATTATCTATTGGATTATGGAAGTTATAAAATGCTATCTTTCGCGCATGCGCAGTGAAAATTCAATTGTTTTAAACGTTCACATTTCAACAAATTTTCAATGTATTAACTTCAAATTTTATTAATATGTTTGTATGCGGTCAAAAAAATTACCAAAACGGTTGACAAAGTTACCAAAATTTTGTCAAAAGCAAATCAAAATTGTAACATAACAATGTATTTTCCTGTATTTTTATGTAATTAAATAAAGTTCCTCAGAGACCCACTTGCTCAGATTTATCTGAGCATTTAAAACCGATAAACCAAGTAATTGGTAGGTGCGGGTGGTCTCTGAGGGTGTCAGGTGTATGCGGTCAAATACTCTGAAAGTTTGGTAACGTTTGTATGAAAACTTTGCTTATGAGCCGAAAACCTTCAAATAAAATTTATATTTTTGAAAGAAATGCTTATATCTCCATGGGTATAAGAGATACTTTCACAAAATATAAAAATACATTGTACATAGTTTATACAGTGCCGGCAAAAAATTCTTTGCATTTGGTTGGCAATTAAAAACTTTGCATGGAAACTTCTTTTCATGATTTTACTTGGCATGCTCTCTAGTGATTTGGCCGAATGTTTACTATTTGGCTAAATTTCTAGGGAGCATGCCAAGTAAAATCATGAAAAGAAGTTTCCATGTAAAGTTTATAATGGGGTCGTTTCCAAAATTAAAAAAAAAAAAAAGAAAAAGAAAAAAGAAATTCTGAATGAGCATGCTTAAAGACATAGGATCTGACCTCTTTTTTTATACAATTTGTTTCAGTTTAATATTTAAAAAAAATACTTCTTATTAAAATCGGCGCGCTTTCATTGTTTACGCTTCTGCCGATGACATCACAAATGATGAAATGCCATTCACAGAGCAAAAACTTAATTCGCATCTTTACTCACGTGTATTGGCAACGATGTCGTTGATAGCAAGCGTAGAGCGCAATATTTAATTCGCATCTTTACTCACGTGTATTGGCAACGATATGGTTGATAGCAAGCGTAGAACGCAATATTTGATTCGCTTCTTGATTATCATAACGTGGAAACACGGTGGAAAGATGCGCCAAAGTGCATCATTTGTGACGTCATCAAGACCACGCCTTGTTTGAAAAATTGGTCATTTAAAAAAATTAATTAAAAAATAGCTGTTGGGAAAATGAAAGTATTTTCTTGGTCCATGTTATTTGTTTTGCTTATTCTATCAGTTTCATTGACTAAAAGTAGTACTTTTGACTGAAGGAAAAATCCCCAATGTCAGCCAAATGTAATTTTTTTTTTTTTTTTTTTTTTGCCGGCGCTGTATTTTTCCGCTCACCCTAATCTGATGTACAAAAAGAAACAAGCCGGAGATGAAGTTTAAGCATGAAAGTAACTTAAAAATCTTCCTTTAAAATTACCCGTTAATGATCGATACCAATACCTACTAAGTTCACCATAAATCTGCATGAAAAAAGTACAACGAGGGCGAAGATCCTTCGCAATCTATAAGAGCACCGCCGTAGGTAAACTAAACGGAAGTCTCTCCAACTGATTAAACAGAGAAAAATAATGTGTTGACAAGCCTGGAGGCACGCGTATAAGAGCTCTTACTCCACTGAAGATAGAATAACAAAAAACGCTGCTGTTGTAGTGGCATGAGAAAAAATGTATTCATAGCTTAATAAAGAAATGACTATGATGAGCTTCGGCAATTTTTCCTGTATCGGAATATAAAATCGCATTTTTAAGTGGATAATGCTAATTTTTCAGTTCTTATAAAATTATCAGAAAGTTAATAAGAAATAATGGAAGGCGAAGTAATGAAAATTCAATATTTAGTAACTTTTCAGTTAATACATTAATGAGTAATAAGATAGGAAACTTTAACAATTATGATAAAATTGTGAAAAGCATTAATAAAATTCTTTAAAAATTACAAATTTTGCAAAAAATGTAAGAAAATATGAATTTAATGTATAATAAATGGTTAAAATGTTTTCATGAATATTAATTCGTGAATTTTTCTTACAAAAATGGGAAATATATCAAAACAGTTAAAATGCAGATGAAAAATATTTTGCATCATGCAAACTATTAGGCAAATACAGAAAATATTTTTTTGCTTGGTTTTAAAAATAATCTTTTGAAAGTATTCGCAACTCCAACGAACTATAGGGGGCACTGAAGTCACTGTCTAATGGCGGAATTGAAAACTAAAACAAACGCACATGGTAACGAAGAAAATGCTAAAAGTGTTGTGATTTTTGTTCGTACGTATGATTTTTTTCGCTTTATTCTTTTTAAATTAATTTTCAAAGTCTTGTGGATATTCTGGCCCACGTAGAAAGAAATGAGAATTCAAGAAGCATTACTAAACGTCAAAGATTAATGCAAACTACGTAGTTCGTAGTTCTAAGCAGCTATTTCCATGATGTTGAATTCGATATTTATCAATTCTTGATAAAACTAAATAATAATTGTGGCCTGACAAGAACAACTAATGCTAGAAAATTCAATATGACATTACAAATTATTATCGAAAGAAGATGATACTTCTTTGCCTTGCTTGGCTAGCGCTTATTTTTTTTCCATTTGTAGCTGAGTTATTTCTCTCGAATTCCCTAATCGGTTCATTTAAAAATTTTCTGTTTCGATTTTTCTAATTTCTGAGTTACGATTTAATTGTGTCATGTTATGCAAATCATCAACAAAATTCTCACGGATATATGGTGGTAGTTTTCTTTTCAGTTGATTGACAATTATTTCTTTTCACTTATCGAATTCTGTAATCTTACTACCATTTTATTCCACTCATGATAAAAATTAAAAATGGTTTAACTAAAAACGCGAAATCTCGCCAAGGCTACTTTGCTCGCACAATACCAAAATTATAACCCTAAACAAATTTGGCGAAACCTTTCAGCTGAGAATAAAAGGAATAAAGTAAATTCTTTCTAGGTTAAACATTTTTCATTTTGTTCTACGATAATAAATCCAAGAAAATATTTTGCATACTGTCCATTCCAACTAAATGCTGCTGTAAAATATGATTAGTTAAATTAATTTAAGATTAAAAAAAGCTCATATTCTTACAAATTCATACAATAAAAAATTTTACCTGGTATAACGTTATCCAATTTTGTTAATCCAGAGTTTTCTTGTTTACGCGTCCACTATTTAATACTTTTTTGAAAGAAATAAGGAAAACTAACATTATTTTGAGAAGCTCGAGAATACTCTTAGGGGACGAATTAATTTCTGTAGCTGAAAGCAAACTAAGACACATCGATTGCGTTAATAAATACTCAGAACAAACTGCCTGTGTTTACGTCAACAGACACACATGGAACTAAAACGTGGCAATGTTTTAGTTCATTCGGCAGTTTTGTAAATCACCGCAAGGTAGCGTATTCGAGCGCTGGAGTTCCGAATAGCACAAAGTTAGATATCAGTTATAATCGTAGAAACTGTTTTGAATCTTACAAAATGCCTCTGTAAAAGAGAATCATCAAAATTGGTTCACTAAGCAAAACGCAATGAGCTGACAAAAAAAAAAAAAAATAATTTGAATTTTGACATCTTGAATTCAAATTATGTTTTTCGCAAACATGAGTGTGTGTATGTCGGCGTGTGTGTTTGTGTGTACGGATTATGTGTATGTGTGTTTGTGTGCTGGCATAAATGTGTGGGTAGTTGTGTGTATGAATGTGTGTGTGTGGGGGGGTATGTGTATGTGTGTGTAGGCATATGTGTTTGTGTCTGTGTGCAAGCATGAATGTGTGGGTAGTTGTGTGTATGTGTATGTTTTTGTGTGTGTGTATGTGTAGGTGTCTGTATGTATGTGTATGTGTGTTTGTGTGTGCGTGCGTGTGTGTAGTTGTGTATGGTATGCGCGTGTGTGTAGGACATGGATGCAACCTGGAGACGGCTTTCGCTATAGGAGCAGCATCGTGAGCAGCCCGTCGACGGTGATGGTGCGGAGGGTGGCGGTGGGAAAAATCAAAGGACCTCAAAAACAGTCAAATGAGAACAATAAGCTATCGTGATTGCTCAAAAAAAAAGAAAAAAAAACATACATACATACGGTATGAACTGATAACCATATCATTTTTGAAGTCCGTTCACAAAACGGAAAATATCTAAAACGTGATACAGTTAGGAACTTTGAAAATATTTCCCGAGGTATTTCTCTCAGTTGCTTTCAGAGTGGAATACAAATTTCGAGAACCCCAAAAGGCTGTTGAACATCATCAAAATACATTCCAATGAAAGCATTGGTTTGTAAAACAAAAATATATTCAACTTGATAGCTGGAAATTGACGAGCTACCATCAAGAATTTTTGTTTCCACGCGAAATTAACAACAAAAGTCGTATTTCGAATCATGCCTGTCTTAAAATTCCTTTAAATGACTATCATTCCCCACTATCATTTCACATTTATGCTGGGTTTACTGGAAGGAAGTCTAAATAAAACACCAGTTATAAATTAAAAAAAACTTTCCCACGGCTGAGAATTTTAGCTTGCGAGTCCAATCAGCTGCAGGTGCACTGACTTACACCACTCTCACCTCAAAATCAGTTCAGGTTAGTGCAGGGTTTTTCAACCTTTTTACTTTCTTTTACAAAAAAGGAAGTATTGTATTCGCGAAAAAATTTTCACTCAAAAATCGGCCTTAATTTCCATTTTGCTCACCCCCGAATGAATGTTGGGTTTTTTTTTCGACTCGACCACACGTGGATAAGTGCCTAAGAACGTATATAGACACGCGAAATATCCATTTTGACGATTCCCGAGTTAATTACAATGAGTTTTCTCGTGACGTCTGGATGTACGTATGTGCGTATGTATGTCGCATAACTCAAGAACGGTATGTCCTAGAAGGTTGAAATTTGGTATGTAGACTCCTTGTGGGATCTAGTTGCGCACCTCCCTTTTTGGTTGCATTCGGATGTTCTAAAGGAGGTCTTTTACCGCTTTTTTTTGGGGGGGGGGAATCATTGTTATTTTCAATGCAAACTCAAGTGTTGTTATAATTTGGCAAACACTTGGCGAAATAACGGCAAGCTTTTGGTCGCTAAGTTTTGTCGCCAACTTGACGATAAGTTTGGCTTTTTTTTAAATCTGGTTTTAATTTCTCCATTTTTGGCGATATTTAGAGAGTTAACCATTAAATCACATTAAAATTGCCAATATTGGGAAAATTAATCTGAATGAAACGTTTTTTTTTTGAGCAATCACGATTGCTTATTGCTTTCATTTGACTGTTTTTGACGTTCCTTTGATTTTATTTTCCCCCCGCCACCCTCCGCTCCATCACCGTCGACGGGCTCCTCACGATGCTGCTCCTTTAGCGAAAGCCGTCTTCAGGTTGCATCCATGTCCTACACACACGCGCATACATACACAACTACACACACACACACAAACACCTACACACACATACGCCTACATACACATACACACACGCATTCATACAGACATCTACACATACACACAACTACCCACACATTCATGTCTGCACACAGGCACATATGCCTACACACACATACACATCCCCCACACACACACACATTCATACACACAACTACCCACACACTTATGCCAGCACACAGACACAAACACACATGCCTACACACACATACACATACCCCCTACACACAACACACATACCCCCCACACACAAACACATACGCCTACATACACACACTCGTGATTGCGAAAAACATAATTTGAATTCAAAATGTCAAAATTCAAATTAATTTTTTTTTTTTTTTTTTTGCCTCGGTTCGCTACAAACTTGGGGTGAAAATATGTAAAGTGTTTCTTTGCTTACTCCAAGCCCAAGGCACTACCAGCGCAAAACTCTTCCGCATTGTATATATGCATTTTCTTACTGTGTGAAGACCAAATATAGTAAACTAGCTGCGTTGCCAGGCTTTGCCCGGTCCACCTTGAAAATAAAAATTGTGTCAAGTGACGTATATTCAACAATCAGGCGTAAAAATAAATAAATAAAAAAAAACATCATGATTTCAATTCCAAACAATGACAACAGATATTATAATACTTTTAAGAAATTAAATCCAGAAAGATGGATTTAAAATGCGTAACCATGGAAACACAAAATGAAATAAATTTAAGGAATTAAAATGCGAAAGAAAATGGTTCACAATTTGAATGGAATCGAGATTTCTTAAACTTGATTTAAAAAGGCTTGTAACTTTTTTTCCTTTCGAAATAAAAGCTTATTTTGTTCGACCATAGGTCGAGTTAGATCTGGAGTAAAAAAGGTCGCTTTTTCCAATGGCGTCAAAAAGAAAGCTGTGGGGAAAATCCTTCATTTTTTATTGATTTATTCAATGAAGAAAGTAGTGCCTAAATTTCAGGTAAGCCTAAACGAATTCGAGCTAAAAACGCAAATAACTCCCGCCGTAATAAAGTTAGAGCATTGAAACAAATTGCGTAGAACGCGGAATATTCTACCCTTTCTAACGATATGTAATATGAATATCTTCAAGTAATTTTTCACCCCCATGTTTGAGAATTTATGTGAAAATTGGACATAAATTGGAATAAAAAGAGAACTATTCATCGAATTTTATTCGAACTGGTCTGCAAACCTTTTCAGGACTTAAAGGAACAAACTGTGAAAATTTCAGCGCAATCGGCCGGGTAGTTCTCGAGTTTTGCGAGTTCAAACACACAGACGCTTTTTGGGAACTTCATTTTATACTATGTAGAGATGTGTCGATGTTCTCTGATGAATATTAGCATTCACTTAACAAAGACATCGGTGAAAGACCGAAAATTTTTGGTGAATGACCGAAAGTTTTTGGTGAATGACCATCGAATATAATTTATTAATTTAGATCTTTTTCAGTTACAAATAAACTCCGTATGTGTGTTGGTAAAATGATAGCTTCTTTATTTTGCCATTTTTGGAAAAATCCACATATGCAGTTGATCTTGTAAATACTAGAGCAGATCAAATGTTTACATCAAGTTGTGTGGATTGTAGTCAAAAGAAAAGAAAAATCCAACTAAAAATTCAAGACGCTCAACATATTTCAAATTGTTGTGCGGGTGATAACATTAAATAAACACTTTTTATCTGTTGAAAAGTAACCTTAAAAGAATTCTATTAAAAGGTATGCAATTTTTACGTTTAAAGTTCTTTCCGATAAAGATACCCCCCCTCCCCTTCATTGGATGAGGGTTATTCGAAGAACAGAATTTCATGCAAACTTTCAAACTTTGTATAAACTGATCAAAACCTTGCAAAAATTTCTGAAAAAAAAAAAAAAAAAAGCTTGGGAAGAAGTCCTTATGGTGGAGTTAGCAAAATGTTTGGAAAGAATTGAACTATATTTTCTAAACTCGTTAAAGAGCAAATACAGACCACACATACAGACATACGGATGCAAACGTTTCTGACAGACATTTCCCATTTTATCAAGCTTACTTCCGAAATTTCTGTTAGTATTTTGTTGAATTAATTAATTTTATTCCTTGACTATGTTTTATGGGGTCTTCCTTCGTGTTTTTGGCGGAAAAAGTTAGCACACTGCGCAATTCAAAAATTGAAAAAATATGTTATATATGCAGAAAAAAAACAATGCAATAATAAAATAAAAGTAATATGAAATGAGACTATAATAAATGTATTTTTTTTCTGAAGCAGTACACTACTGTTAACACTTATTTTACTCATTTTCCTCTTTTATCCTCAAATCCCATAATTGTTGAAAATGCACCATTTAAAGAATGATCACAAGATTCTTTGAATGTATGATTCATTTTCTGAGATTTTAAAACACATGTATCTGAATGTTATGCCAAAATGCATTTTAAAAACCTGTTTGAGAGAGTTTTGCAGTTTGTTCAACATTTTTTTTAGATGCTCAATTTTTATGTGAAACATTTTATGTTACATCCTATGTCAGTGGCGTACCTAGCATGGGTGACAACCTGGACGGCAATTTGGGGTATCACCCCCCCCCCCCCAAACGCACAATAAAAAAGAATTTAATGTAAACATGAAAATATGAAGTTCATGCAACTTTCAGAAACAACTACATTTGTGTTATATCGATATTTCGATTGGGCTAATGTACAAACAACAAATAAAAGTGGGAGGTCCAGGGCTTTACCTCCCCACCCCCCGGAAAATTTTCAAATTTGAAGACTTAAAAATGCATTTTAGCATCATATTTTTCAAAAACTTGCAATTCCACTTTGGGTGTCCCCCCCTCAGGTGAGTGACACCCGAAGCGTACCATCATCCCACCCCCCCGTATCGACACCACTGCCTATGTAAAATATTTTACCAATTTGAAATAATTCAAAAATGGCCCCCTTTTCAAGGTTCGGGGCTCACCTATTTTCATATTATTTCCTTTGGCCCACTTAACTTGCTCTGTGGTCCCCGGGGGAGGGGGGGGGGCATATGGTACCCGTCGAGAAACCCTGGGTTAGTGGACTAAGTTCGTGCTTTCCTAATGGCCAATATATCTTTGTACATTTTTTACTTCCTTTTACAAAAAAGGAAGTATTGTATTCGCGAAAAAAATTTCAACCCAAAAATCGGCCTTAATTTCCATTTTGCTCACACCCAAATGAATGTTGAGTTTTTTTTTTCAACCCGACCACACGTGGATATGTGCCTAGGAACGTACAGACACCAGAAATATCCATTTTGACGATCCCCGAGTTAATTACAACGACTTTTCTCGTGACGTCTGTATGTACGTATGTATATGCGTATGTGCGTGTGTGTGTATGTATGTCGCATAACTCAAGAACGAAATGTCCTAGAAAGCTGAAATTTGGTAGATAGACTCCTAGTGGGGTCTAGTTGTGTACCTTCCTTTTTGGTTGCATTGGTATGCTCCAAAGGGGGTCTTTGCCCCTTTTTGGGGGGAAATCATTGCTAATTTCGATGTGAACTCAAGTGGTGTTATAATTTGGCGGTCACTTGGCGATATATCGCCAGTCTTTTGGTCGCCAAGTTTTGTCGCCAACTTGGCGAAAAATTTGGCGATTCTTTTAATTTTATTTGTTTATTTTTTTAAAATCTGGTTTTAATTTGGCCACTGTTGGTGATATTTAGAGAGAAAACTATTGAATCATATTCAAACTGCCAATAATGAGAAAATGACTTTAAATTGGAGTAAAAGGAAGTCATGTGATGCACACATCAGCTCGTATCCTAATATAGGAACTAAAGAAGAGCAACTCCATGCTTAACTGAAATTAAATTTTTTTTATATGACTTTACATTGCTCTTATTTTAACCGATCTGTAAAGCATTAGAGTTACAGAATTAATTATTTTCCTTTTGCTACAACGGAAATAGGGGATTGGGATTTCTTGAAACTCCCAGACAAAATTGATTTTTTTCCAACAATGAAAAGATTTACGTAATTAAACAACCTAAATGTCTTAACTTACTGATTAAGAAATATATACTTAGTTTAAGGAGACTGACTTTTTAGGAAACCAGACAGATTGTTCGTGTGGCATTAAACGTTAAGAAAAATAAAGTAAATTAGGTCCTTCATTTTTAATTCGGATTAGGACAGATTTGTTGTTTTGTAACCAAATAAATAAAATGGAAATCGTGTTTTCATTAAAACTCAAGTATGAAAAGATATGATTTAAAAAAGTTTGCTTTTGTGACAAACAATTGAAATCTTGAATACATGAAAGACACCGCCAACTCAGTCATTCCAGCCGAGAAGCAGGGCGGTAACTTACTGAAAATTGAAATCTTGTTGAACAGACTGGCAGAAATAAGAAAGTGAAGAAACCAAAAAAAAAAAAAAAAAAAAAAAAAGAGAAAAAAAAAATTTGAATTCTGAAATTTTGAATTCAAATTATGTTTTTCGCAATCACGAGTTGCGACAGGGCCCTACTCATTGGGGGCTATTGTTTCTAGAAACAGCTCCTGTCCCCCCAAGCCTACCCCTCCTCCTAGGCGGTTACGTGTGTATAGTTGTGTGTGTGCGTGCAGGCGTGTGTGTATATGTAGGCAAGCGTGCGTGCATGTGTAGGCTTGTGTGTGTGCGTAGACCTGTGTGTATGCACGTAGGCGTGTGTGTATGTGTGTAAAGGCTTGTGTGCATGAGCGTGTGTGTGTGTGTGTGTGTGTGTTTGAGCGCGCATGTGTGTAGGACATGGACGCCTCCGACCAGGAGAAGCGGATAGCTCAGGACCGGAGCAGCCGCGCCGCCTGCAGAGGCCGGTGGGCGGTGGTGCTGGTGTCCCAGGTCCAAGCTGAAAAAGGAATCAGACGCCAAGGACGGTCAAATGAAAGCAATAAGCAATCGTGATTGCTCAAAAAATTATTTCTTAGAAAATAAGCTTTAAAAATTTTAAGTTTCTATAAAAGACTTTTTTACAAAAAATTCTTGAACAATCAACTTAACAACGAGCCATTTACTTAACATCATTAGTGCACAATTATAAATACAAAAGCAGAAGGAAATAAAAGAATCATTTCAAAATTTAGAAACAGCTATGTAAAAATAAAACCAATTATGCTAACCAAAATAAAGTTGAAATTCTATCTGGGAGAAGGCAATTTTAGTATTTATGCTGATTAAAAAAGACTGATGAAAACGTTTCTTGGCTTAAGAATGAAAAAAACAAGCTTTCTTTCTGGAAGTCTATTATGATTCAAAACGATAACCATTCTTCATAAATATGAGGGCTGAGACATTCTTTTAAACTTTTATATTCATTTCTTTTCAAATTGTTTGAAATTGAGTTACATAAAAAAGAATATTTAGAAGTTTAAAAAGAAGAAATAAAGTTTTTATTTCTTTATAACGAATTATTTCCTTTTTATCATAAAGCTTCTTGTATTTTTAATTATTTTGTTTCACTTTTGGCCATAATGAAATAAATAAAAAACGAGCTCATGTGTGCATCACGTGACTTCCTTTTACTCCAATTTAATGTCATTTCCCCATTATTGGCAATTTTAATGTGATTCAGTAGTTGATTTTCTAAATATCACCAACAGTGGCGAATTTGAAACCAGAAAAAAAAAAAAAAAAAAAAGACATTAAAAAAAAAAAAAAAAAAAAAAAAAAAAAAATTGCCAAATTTGTCATCAAGTTGGCGACAAAACTTGGCGGCCAAAAGGATGGCGATATATCGCCAAGTGTCCGACAAATTATAACACCACTTGAGTTTACATCGAAATTAACAATGATTTCCCCCCAGAAAGTGGCAAAAGACTCCTTTAGAAACACCCGAACGCAACCAAAAGGAGAAGTGCACAACTAGACCCCACTAGGAGTCTACGTACCAAATTTCAACTTTCTAGGACGTACCGTTCTTGAGTTATGCGACATACATACGCACGTACGCATATACATACGTACATACAGACGTCACGAGAAAACTCGTTGTAATTAACTCGGAAATCGTCAAAATGGATATTTCGCGTGTCTATACGTTTTTAGGCACCTGTGGTCGAGTCGAAAAAAACACTTAACATTTATTCGGGGGTGAGCAAAATGGAAATTAAGGTCGATTTTTGAGTGAAATTTTTTTCGAGAATTTAATACTTCCATTTTTGTAAAAGGAAGTAAAAAGCTTATCTGTCAAAAAAAAAAAAAAAAAAACCTTTTAAGGATTTTTTTTTGTATTTTCTAAACAAATGAAAAATACTTTACAAATGTAATTTAGATATTTCCTTCCTTCAATTTTAAAAATCATGTGGATACTTACATATATTAAGTTAAACCTTTATAGATCTTTTTGAGTTAATGTGTGCTAAAGACGAATGTTCGTCTTCTTTCCACAAATACCTAAAAACAATTTTCCCTTCCTTTTTTTAAAGCAACTTTTAGATCCTTACTAGATCTTTTACTTTAATTTCTTGAAACAAAAAGCTACAACTATATTCAGAAATTTTGTAATTTCTTTCGGTTTTTTGGGTTAAACATTAAATTTTAGTGATTTTTAAGATTTAAAAGTTTGAATTTTTCTCGTAGGTGATAAATATTATTAATCCTATTATTACTATCTTTTGATTGCTCAATAAATTCTCTTTAGGTACTCAGATCGATATATTTTTTCCTTTTGCAATTTAGTAAATTCCAACTTATTATTTTTATCACGTAGGCGCTTTTGTTCCTCGGCGCCTTATATGATTTCCGTTTTTAAATGTTAAACCCCGTTGTAGAGCGTATTGTTTCATATTAATATTTTTTTTCTGATTCTTATTATTAAATGAAAAAAAGCTCTTTTCAAGAGTGACGATAATTTAGATTCTAAAAATGTTCTTTAAAAAAGTAAAGTTTCAATTTTTTCAAAATTACCTCAATAGTTGTAACTTTCTTCTACCCATTTCTATAAACGAAACGTCTAGAAAATGCTGTTTTTTCACTGGTTCGTGTACTTTTTTTCATTTTAACCGCCGAAAAAAACATAAACCGAACCGTAAAAATTCTCCCAATGTTAAAAAAAATAAAGACATATATCAATGTTTTTATAATATAATCAGTGTTTCAATGCATAAAATTTTTTTTAATACTATCATGAGTTAAATGCAAGTTTTAAATGATGCTAGGAATTTTAGAAAACGAAATAGCGCTTGAGTGCAAGAAAATGAAAACCAATTGCATGGAAAAAAATAATTTAAAAAACCTAACCTAAACATTTTAAACTGTTTTAAAGTTTGAATAGTTGCTCTATCTCTCTCTTTCATGTGAAAAAAAAAAGAGGGATCAAGTTTGAATGTGTACAATGTTTTTGCTTTTGAGCAACAGCTATCAATTTTCATTGAAGAATCGGTGCATATATAATTGAAAATAATGATTTTGTGTTGGGACTTTTGACACCGCCATTAATTTTTCTTTCAACCGTTCAATTAAATGTAAAACGTGAGCACTTTTTTTTTCATTGTTCTGTAAGGAAGAGATAAAACATTACTCACGTCACAGTAAGTGTGACTAGAAGGGGAAAAAAAGTTTGATGTTTATTTGGATTGAAATTGCAACCAGACTATAGCCGTGTTACATGCGCTCATTTATCTTAGTTGAAAAGAGTAAAGAAACTTGAAAAAGATGTACACTAGGGTGGGTCGATCTTGACTTTTTTTTGAAATCGAAAACGCCTGTGGTGGGAAAAGTTGTGTATTGGCATCAAATGCTCGCATAAAAAAATTTTTTGGAAATCAAAATATATTTAGATCCCCCGCCAGCCCCTTAAAATTTGGCCAAATATGTAAAAATTGACATTTTTAAAATTTTTTTTTAAAAATCTTATGTACAATGTTTTTAATCGCCTGCGGTGGGAAAAGTTGTGTATTGAAATTATTTGGTAATTAAAATATATTTATACCTTCTGCCAGGTCCCTGAAGTTTCGCTAAATATGTAAAAATTGACTTTCTTTCAAACTTTTTTTTTTATTTCTTATGTATTTTTTTTAATCACCTGTAGTGTAAATAGTAAATAATAGTAAGACCCTTTGTTTGTGAACAAAATAATTATCATATCATATTACATATAGCACCCCTGCCGGAATCTGAAATTGCGCGTTTTGCCTTTTTTCTTTGCTCCTTCTGCTTAGTTTTAACTGTCAAAGAGACAGATGGTCTGATTCCTGCGACTGTTTATTCTTCTTCTTCTCTGTGATATAATGAAACTATTTAAATCACCCACCCCGAGTCTGACAAATCGGCCTGTTCTTGACACTTAGCGAAGCATATATGAACCAAATAGAAATCGTAACGAAAAACTCAGAGCAGAAGAATTAGTACAGCGAATGAAGTGTTACCAAGCATATTAAACTATTTAAAAACAACCCAAGTATCTACTGTGGATTTAATTACAGTAGGATCAGATGGAACAGTAGTCAATACTGGTGTGTTAGGTAGTGTAATAAGATTGTTCGAGCTGCATTTAAAAAGGCCGTTGCAGTGGCTCATATGTCAATTGCACGCCAATGAGCTGCCTTTACACTATCTGTTATGGCATCTTGATGGAAGCACTATAGGTCCTTTTACATATAATGGTCCTATAGGAAAGCTTCTTGGCACATGTAAGCAGCTACCAATTGTCAACTTAAACAAAAATCGCTTTTGATTTGTCAACAGTTGATACAGACGGACTTGGCACTGACCAAAAATACTTGTATCAAATATGTAGAGCAGTTCAGGGAATTGTTCAACATCACTGTCCACCAAATCACCAGGAAAGCTATCTCATGCTAGGTGGCTTACAACAGCAAACAGAGTACTTCGTTTGTATATTGGTACAAAAGAGTCATCGCTGGAAATAGGAACTATTGTAGAATACATTATAAAAGTGTATGCAAAAGTTTGGTTTTTGATTAAAACTGAGCCTTCATGCACAGCCGGTGCACAGCATCTTTAGGAAGTTATCCACTACTCAAGATATCTTAGCGATGATCTGAAATCAGTAGTTGACCCTGTTATATAAAGAAATGGTTTTTTTGGTTATCCAGAAAACCTGCTTATAGCCATGATCAACGGCACGCGATCCTCAGTAAGGAAATTAGGCTACAGAACAATCCTGAAGGCCCGAACTCTTACTAATGAAACTGTTCGTGATTTTGTCATTCCACCTCTAAATTTTCCAGCAAAAGACTATACAGAATTGATAAATTGGCAAAATTGTGTCCTTACAGAACCTCCACTCACCAAACATATACCCAATGCAGAACTTGAGAAAGTAGCTGAAACGGGTGACGTTAATGAAAGTGAGTTGTGGAATTTACCATGTCATACACAAGCGGTAGAAAGAGCAGTTAGGTTGGTGACAGAAGCATCTTTATCTGTTTGTGGAACAACACGCCATGATGGCTTTATACGTACAACATTGGCTTACCGAAAATTAATGCCAAAATTTGAGAACAAAGCAATGTATAAGGTGTAAAACTTCTTTATTACAAAAAACTCCGAGGTGAATTCTTAGTCATTTTTCCCTAATACTTCGGGAAAATGAGCGTAGAGCTGCTGTAAAACTTCGACGACTGACTTCTGGTACTTCAATCTTTTATACCTATGCTTTAACCCTAAAGAATTCTATAGTGCTATTATAGAAAAAGAAAGTATAAAAATTGCTTAAATTAAAAAAGAAAAGTGTTGGATAAAATTTTGGCTTTAAAACGTCAAGATTTTAAAAATTATGAAAATATTCCAAATTTCCTTTATTGAGCGGAGCTTGAATATTATTATTATTATTACTTATGAGTGAAGAATCTTACTAGGCATTCATTTTCACTACGGGTGATTAAAAAAAATCAAACATGAGAAATTTAAAAAATAACAAATAAATGTCAAATTTTCCATATTTAGTGAAATTTAAAGGGACTGGTGAGGGATCTAAATATACATTGGTTTCCAAAAAAAAAATTTTATATGAGCATTAGATGTCAATACACAACCTTTCCCACCACTGGCGATTAAAAATATTATACATAAGAATTTTTTTAAAAAAATTAAAAAATGTCAATTTTTACATATTTGGCCAAACTTTAAGGGGCTGGCGGGGGATCTAAATATATTTTGATTTCCAAAAAATTTTTTATGCAAGCATTTGATGCCAATACACAACTTTTCCCACCACAGGCGTTTTCGATTTCAAAAAAAAGTCAAAATCGACCCACCCTAATGTACACATATATACGAAAAATTGGTTGTAGTCATTCAGGGTAACGTTGAGCCACAGTTTCTCTTTTTTTAAACTACCTCATTCATTATTTTTATTGTTTTATTCTGTTTCTTGATACAAAACGGAAGAAAAACTCCCAAGTGCTGTATGGTTATACAAAATTAATATGGTTACAGTCATTCAGGCACTCGGAGCCACAATTCCTCTCTTTTAGACTGCCCCACTTATATTTTGATGGTTTTACCGTGTTTGTATGTACAAAATGGAAGAAAAACTCCTTAAGAACTGCATATTTATTCAAAACTAATAGTAATAGTTATTTAGGGAACTCTGAGCCACAATTTCTCTATTTTAAACTGCCACACTCTTATCTTCATAGTTTTATTGCGATTGGTGGTATACAATGTAAGAAAAACTCCTAAGGTATTGTATAGGTATACAAAATTAAAATGGTTACAGTCATTCAGGGAACTCTGAGCCACAATTTCTCTATTTTAAACTTCCACACTCTTCATAGTTTTATTGCGGTTGGTGGTATACAATGTAAGAAAAACTCCTAAGGTATTGTATAGATATACAAAATTAAAATGGTTACAGTCATTCAGGGAAATCTGAGCCACAATTTCGCTATTTTAAGCCCCACTCCTATTTGGATAGTGTTACTGTGCTTGTTGGTATGAAACGGAAGAAAACCGCTTAAAATATTCTTCAGTTATACAACATTAAAAAAAATAATACTTATGAAATCCATTAGACTGGTTCCTAGGTATCCTGCCATTTAGGGTCATTTTAAACAGAGTCTGAAATCGGATATAAAACAAATAGTTTCAATAAAAGTAGTACCACTTTAAAGCAGGAAAATAATATTTCTAAAGGTTTGTAAACTTCCCCTTTTACTTCACAACAACACAAGATATATAAGAGGGATGTTAGAAAAATATTCAACCTTATTTTTTTGTGTGTGAAAACCTGATAGATATGAATGAAACACTGTTGTATAAGCTGAATTTGAACCTTTGCGTGCATGCATGATTTTTCCCGTCTATAAATAACGACAGTCGCTGGAAAACAGAGTTTGACTGATGTAGTGTGTGTTGCCCTCGTCGGATTCTTTGATTTCAAGGAAAATAATGAAACTACTCGAGCAGAACAGCACCAAACTGTGCGAGAAACTGGGCGAGTCAAGGGATAACTATTCAGAAGATGATGACGGCGTTTGGGGACGATTATCGGCCACTTCTCTCGCACTTGATTTAGACAGTCTTGGTGAAAAACCAGACTCTTGCAGTTCAACAATCTCCTTACTCTCCTGATATAGCTCCCTGTGTCTTCTGAATGTTCTGCAAAATCAATAAAGGTACGAGGTTTTGGTGAACAGAGGGCATTATGGCTGCAACAATAGCTAAGTTAAACTCCTTTCTGGGGGGGGGGGGAACAGGCCTTCTCCGATTGTTACCAACAATGTCAGGGGAGTATTTTGAGGGAGGTTAGGTTTCCAAAGCTTTAGATTTAATAGTTTTTTTTCCTTTTACTGTATGTCGGATACTTCCCAACAGACATTGTATTATTGACATGTTGCAAAAAAATTACAATGTAGGGATATCTCATTTAACAGCTTCCAAAAACTCACTTTAGAACTGGGTTGCTTCCTTCAGCCAAAAGTACTACTTTTAGTCATTGAAACTGATAGAATAAGTAAAAAGAATAACATAGAGCGAGAAAAAACTTTCCTCTTCCCAACGCTTAATTTTTAATTCATTTTTTAAAATGTCCGATTTTGAAAATAAGGCGTGGTCTTTATGACGTCACAAATCATGTACTTTGGCGCATCTGTCTACCGCCTTTCCACGTTATGATAATCAAAAAGCGAATTGAATATTGCACTCTACGCTTGCTATAAACCATATAGTTGCCAACACATGTGAGTAAAGAAGCGAACTAAATATTGCGCTCTGCGAATGGCATTTCATTATTTGTGATATCTTCGGCAGAAGCGTAAACAATGAAAGTGCACCGATTAATTTTTTTTAAATATTAAACTTAGTCAAATCATTTAAGAAATGGTCAGATCCTATGTTTTTAAGCACGCTCTTTAAGTAAAAGAAAAGTACTTTTAAAATTTCGGAAACGACCCCATTATCGACTGATGCAATAAGCTGTGTATAATATTGCAAACTTTTTTTTTCTTGTAAAATAAACAGCAGAAAACTTATTTCGCTAGCTTGCTAGGAGAACACGCTTCTAATTTATATTTTAGAATCTCAAATATAATAATCAGTTCGAGGGGGTTTAAATGTTATAGACATGGCTAAAAGGTATAATCATACTAATTACTGGAATCAATCCTAGTTAGGGATTCAATTAATTGACCTCTACTCAAGTGATCAAACTTTAGTGATGTAATAATTCATTTAATTTAATAACTCGTTGAATAGTTTATCAAAATTTCTAAGAATATTACTTATGTAGTTAGCATTTATTTTTATTTAAGTGTCAATAATTCTATTCAGAATCTAAGCAATTTAATTTCAATGCCGCGTAGGTAACTAAAACCAATTTTTCGATAACTGAACATTTCATTAAACATTTGCATTTTACTGAAAGTACCAGAGTTTAGTTCCCCAAGGCGACTCATGTGAATTGTAAATCTTGCCAGTTTGCATCCAAATACTCAAAAGTTTACTGTTCTGTGAGTAGACTGGATGTCAAATTATTCGCCTGAATCGATCAAAATTGAATAAAATATTTTGAAATATGAAATTGAAAAACAATGGGAATGGAGACTTGACGCTATGAGAATTGATCTTCGAAAATTCATTTACGTGTCAGGAGAATATTCGTTTTATGACAGTTAATTATCTTTTAAGATTTAAAGCTACTAACTTCAAGCATGCTCCTAATTATGCAGAACACAATTCACGAAATTAACTGAATTAGAATACAGCTTAAAGCTAAATAGTTCGATTCTTGGTATGTTTATTTGCTTATTATAAAAGAGTATGAGGCATGTATTATTTCCGAGATTTAATCACATATTTGTTCATTAAAACGAATCAAATCTATCTATTTCAAAATGGAACTTGATTTATAACTATAAATGGGGAAGAAATGTCGGGGAGAGAGAATGTGGGGCAAAGTGAAATAGCGAGGCAAAGTGAAATGGTGAAATATTTACTCTGCTTTTAGCGCCACCTATCTGGTAATATTTTAAATATGTAGGTAAACATGTAATCTATTTCAATTAGAATTAAAAAAAAATAATCTGAATTTTGTCATCTTGAATTCAAATTATGTTTTTCGCAATCACGAGTGTTTGTATATGTAGGCGTGTGTGTTTGTGTAGGGGGTATGTGTGTTTGTGTGTAGGGGGTATGTGTGTTTATTTGTAGGGGGTATGCGTATGTGTGTAGGCATGTGTGTTTGTGCCTGTGTGCAGACATGAGTGTGTGGGTATTTGTGTGCAGGTGTGTGTGTGTGTGGGGGGGGGTATGTGTATGTGTGTGTAGGCATGCGTGTTTGTGTCTGTGTGCAGGCATGTGTGTTTGTGTCTGTGTGCAGGCATGTGTGTTTGTGTCTGTGTGCAGGCATGAGTGTGTGGGTAGTTGTGTGCGTATGTGTTTGTGTATGTGTGTATGTATGTGTGTGTAGGTGTATGTGTGTGTGTAGGTGTATGTGTGTGTGTAGGTGCGTGTATGTATGAGTGTAAGTGTAGGATATTGACGAAACCTGGAGACGGTTTTCGCTAGAGGTGCAGCATCGTGAGGAGACGGTGATGCTGCGGAGGGTGCTGGTGAGAAAATAAAATCATAGGAACGCCAAAAACAGTCAAGTGAGAACAATAAGCAATCGTGATTGCTCAAAAATTACCTCTGAAGATCATAGCATATGATAATACATTGGAGGACAATTACTAAGGACGGATGGCTATAACAGCGTTAGCAACCACAAAATGGAAGGCAATTAAATAATGGAAATTATGTGATAGTGTCCTCGTCACGTGATAGCGTTGATAAGCGATATAAAGGGTTTGGCGCGTGACGACCATTGTTGTTCTAAGGCAGAGTTTGACGGGAAAGAATCAATTGACGAACTTGAATTTTTCAGTATGTTTTCCCGACATTCCACATAGATGATTTTTCGGGTAGCCGTGTTGTTGGCAAGATTGAAGAAGGGCAAAAAAATCTGATGTTATACCCGGGAGTTCGACGTTAGCCGTATGGTTGTTTCTAAGGTTTGGAAATCATTTCAAATAAATGGAATGTGTAGCAAATGTCACAGAAGAGGTCTTGTACGCAGTACGACGTCAGCAGAAGATTGGTATATAGTGCTAGAAACAAAAAGGAACCGGTGCAACACAGCTACTGAGGTAGCAAAACAGTTTCCTGCTGCTACTAGCAAGCAAATATCCCGAAAAACCGTAGCCAGACGTATGCATGCAGTAGAACTTATACGCCCGACAGCTTTTTATACATCCCATTGTCTACACGTCAGCGTTTCGCCCGTTTGTAATGATATCGTCAGCATCACATTTGGAGAGAAGCCGACTGGGCTTGTGTAGTGTACTATTCTCAGATAACAGCAGGTTCAGTCTGTCGTAAAGGTCGGAAAAAATAAAGAAAATGACAAATATCCTACTAGTGGTGTCATGGTGTGGACTGGGATCATGACCATTGGCCGTACGTTGCTCATGTGCAACCAAAAAAGGACTATGGCTGGCCAGCGATGCATTGAGGTTGTTCTGCTACCTCATGTTTACAAGTTCCGTGGTGCTGTGGGTGATAAATTTCTTTTCATAGATGACAACGTAACCTGACATCGCACAGTCCCCGTCCATAAGCGCCAAGAGAGCGAGAATACTAGTGATGTGCCGGATCGTTAAAAAAGTAGATCCGCGGATACGGATACGGATCATTAGTGTCAAGATCCGCGGATACAGATACGGATCTCAAAATGTTTTTGCCCAATTCAACTATCCAAGTGTAAAATTTACTACGGAAGGTATTCCCGGGACTATAATAACACTGTTTCTTCAAAAAATGTCATCTATGGCGAAAACATAATAAAGACTATGAATTACTCTTTGAAGAAATCTCCGTTAAAATTCATGGAGAGTTGGAAGGAACGGGTCAGCGCAGCATTAATGCTTAAATAGAATGTGAAAAATTATTTCTTTCTTGCTCGGTAGATGTAGGATACAGGAGCAAGAATGTAAAGCTGCTACTGGATAGGCTAGAAATAATTTTTCGCATTTTATTTCAGCATAAATGCAGCGCTGACCCATTCCACCCAAATTACTCCGACCGACGAAATAACAGACAGTAAATAGAGACTTTTGTCTCACTTTTTTTGAAGGATGCCGGGACAAACCAGAATGAAGAAAAACAGAAACCCCAAACCAATAACAAAACTAATATTAAACTAAAAATTAAAAAAAAAAAAAATCTCTCCAGTGGACCGCCGGTTTCTGAAATGATACCTTATAATTTAAATAAGCAATAAAACCTAATTTAAACGGAATTTATGTCTTTTATTCAAATATTTGAAATTTTTTTGAATAGAAAAGATCCGTTTAAGATCCGTCAAAAAAGTAACGGATACGGATACAGATCTTTATTTTTCCTCGGATATCCGCGGATACGGATACGGATATCCGGAACATCACTAGAGAATACTCAACCCATCGGGTGGTCAGCTCATTCTCTAGACCTGATTCCCATTGAAAAAGTTTGGAATGCTTTGGGGAGCAGTCTTGCGTGTCGACAACACCCTCCAATAAACAAGGATACCCTCCTCCGCAACTGACAGAGGAACGTACCCCAACAGCCGCTGAATATTGTTGTGCAAAGCAGCAAACGACGTGTGAAAGCTTGCATCACCCTCCATGGTGGCCATATCCCATATTGACATCTTTCGCCAGGGACGGTAATTAAATTTTTTCACTTTCACGCAATTTTTTCACTTTCACGCATGTGTCCAAAGGACCAAACTGTCACAAAGTGACAGTTTGGTCCTTTGGACACTTTTCAAAGCCTTCTGGATTTCAAAGCACAATAAATTATCGCCATTGTAACGTTCTAGTGTTCTGGCACTAGTTTATTTCACTTGGCATCGAATTACATATTTTTTACGCGCTACATAGCCCATTGTAATCCGTCCTTAGCAATTGTCCACCAGTGTACAAGCAATTTTCCAAAATTGATACTCAAATTATAACATTTTGTTGCAAGTTGAAAATTAATTTTTGGGTCATTCCATAGAAATGTCAACCTCAACCTCAGAATTTTTTTTCCCACAAAGCCTTAATTGTGGCCTATCATTTCATTCATCATACTTTCTAGTACATAAATCCAGTAACAGTTTTAAAAAATTTCATTCGGTGTTTTTCTTCTGGCTCTAAACGTGCGAGGTTGTAGAAAAGGCTTAGCATGTGCAAAAAACATGCGTCTACGTTTTATTATGTAATGTAAAAATTTTTGCAAATTTTTAAAAGAACTATGTTTATTCTAAATGATTAGATGTTGGCCCAATAAAATTGTATGCTCTTTTTGCACACATCATAAGATAAGTATTTTAATTAGTTTGGTTATTTCACTGAAAATATTTACGTTACGTTAGTCACGAAAATGTACTATTTTCTGCTTAAAAACTAAACTAGATGATTGAACCAAACAGCACTTTTTATTTTCTTACATCTGTGTCATATCTGCTTAAAAAGTGCAAAATATTTATTTTAGTATCAGTAGATATAAAATAATGTGTGTGACTAACGTAACATTTGAGCTGTGACTAACGTAACAGTTTGCATGTGACTAACGTAACATTTTAACAATGACTACTAATATTTAAAACTTATTTAGTTCAATGTACATTTTCATGAACAATTTTGAATATGTAGGCTTTCTATATTGATTAAAAATACAACGGGTGAAAAATACCTGTAATATTACATTGTAGACCTTCTGTTTACTTAGAAAAATACTTTTTTAAAGGTTTTTAAAAAGATACTTCCAATTTAAAGAGTTATTGAAAAAGAAAAAAGGTGAGTAATGCAAAATGAGTACTCTGCTGAATGTGCATTCAACACAAGAATCCAAGCTTAAGAATTAAGATAATATAAATACAGTCTTAACAAAGAAGAACGTCTCTATTTTTTAGGAAATACATCTCCACCTATTATTAAAATGAAGTAATGGCTGCTCGTTGGAAAACATTTGGAGATGTTACATGATACAGTGACAATAAACACTGCTGCCATATATTTCAGAAAATGCAAGAATGATCATTTAGAAATTCAAATATTTGCGGTGATATCTGGAATTACAATGCATCTTGCAAAAACGTTCGAATATTTTTTTTTCGATATTACATTTTAATTCAAAAGGATGCACAACACTATTCGTTCGATGAATCAGTATATCTTAAAAAATGATATGCCATTGAAAAGTACCTCGTAGTTTATGACGATAACTAGTATATCGGCAGAATACTAGAATTCGGTGAAACTGTCAACTTGCATAAAGTTTTTTTTTTTTTAAATTCAGATATTTAGGATTTAATTAGCCCAAAATGATGTTAGTAAAAGCAGTTTTTTTTTAAATCTGTTTATTTTTTCTCGAATTTTAGTTGAGTTAATTGAACTGAATACTTCCATTCAATTTCTTACACTAATATAGAAAAAAAGTAAAGAAAGAACCATAATGCTACACAAAGAAGGTTCCTTAAAATTGTAAAAGTAATATAAGAGCAAGAGATTAATCACAAAGTTTTTTATATACATTCATTGCTTGTTATTCGATGGTTACGTTAGTCACGTTACGTTAGTCACACACAGTTTTTCGTAAAAGTACAATTAAGGGCCAAAAAAGATTCATCTGTAATAAATCTGTAGTACATTTTTAAAAATAGATTGTTTACCTCTCACAAATATATCGGCCAATTTTAAATGCCAGCGTAAGTTTCAGAAAAATTTGCCTCGTAACATAGCATTTGTTTCTCAGGGTTGCAAAAATGTTACGTTAGTCACGATGCCTTTTTTGGTGAAAAAACACCCCCAGCTTCTTTTGCTTCAAATTCTTGGTAGAAATGAAAAATAGTCACCTTGTACATTTTAAATCTGCATATTAAACCAAAACACATTTATTTTTACTCCCGGTGTAAATAAAAAGAGTTTGAAAATCAGCTGCGAATGTTACGTTAGTTACTATGGAATGACCCTTTTGTTATTATAAGATGATATAGTTTTTGTTATTAACCTTTAAAATATTAATTGAGGTCTACAAATGTTCGGTGCATTATTTATTTAGCTAATATTAAGCTTATTTGTGTTTTAAATATTTTGCACAACTAGTCAAGTGAATGTGGGGCAAAGTGAAATAGCTCATTTCGTTTATTCATTCAATCATTGACTAAATCACTTACGGTTTCTTTTATTAATTAATTAAATTACATTCCTTCATTTAATAGTTCACTTATTTATCCATTCATTTACTTATTTTTGTATTGATTGACTATTTTAATCACTCTTTAATTTTTCCTCAAATACTCGTATTAAATAATTAATTAATTTATTTATTGGATTATTGTCCGTTATCTTTTAATTTATTCATTCATTTGATTATTATTTTTTTTTTTTACAATCGGATAACAAATATTTCATTAGAAAAATATTTTATTTTTCACTTTGCCGAATGAAAAAAAAAGTGAAAATTTCCACTTTGTTTTTAAGGCACAAATTTACAGCCAAAAATAATGTTTCAATGCAAGTTTAATTAGAAAATACATTGTTTTTCTTTATGTACTGCAATTTTTCGAACGAATTTTCTATTTGACCCACATTAACCTACTTCTTAACTTCGAATTTTAAGTTATTCAATTATTTTATACCTTGCTCTAGACATTAAGTCGAAATCTTTCAGATCTAAGTGTGAGCCTTTTGATATACGACAAACGTCTAATCCTTAATCCACCTCGTAACACACACCCCGTGATTTCTTTTCATTAGGTTACGTCATAGACACTGTTTATAGACATCTAATGCCGAAAACACCACAAAAACACTCAGAATATATTAGTGTAGCATTACGAACTTAGAGCAGGAATTAAAATGGAAGGAGCATTGGGCTAGCAAAAGCTGACCCAAGGACCCGAAGTCACATGACTCAACACGAAACACGACGAAGGGTTGGTGTGTTTTCCGTGAAACAAGCAAAATAAACCTGATTTCTTCCAATGCTTTGCTTTTAAGTATATCACGTGACTTGGAGTCTGGGTTTCATGAATAAAAATCTTCACTCCCTCCATTTTATCTTTTCTCAATAGGAACGTTTCCATGGACACTTTCGACCCCGGAAAAAACCTGCTTTTCACCGCATTCCTGTTCTTTGCGGGGTATATGTGGAATTTTTCTACTCCTGCTTGCTTCTGGGAGCAAAGCAGAATTTTACCCATAATGCATTACGCGAAACAAGTTCGTCTACTATCCGCTAAGGATGCTGGATAAAAACCACTTTCTGTGGCACAATGGAAAAACCTTTTTTTGCATGGAAATGGGGAGTTTTTCAATCTTTTTTTGCGAAGCCAGAGCGGAGATTTACCGGGTCGAAAAGTGTGTTGTGAATGCGGCTAATGATTGCGAAGCATTGACAGTGAGGGATTACAGGTGTTGTCGTGTAATAAAAGGCTCCATCTTTCGAAATTGAACGTTTTGCACCAATGTGCTCACTCGTTGCATACTTGTGTAATTGAACTTGATTGGAAGAAAAACCTGGTGCATTTCTTTTTAAATTCATGTACAAGAGAATCTCTTTCGTTCGGCCCCCGTTTATCCAGATCTCCGGTTCATCAAGATCAAATTTGTAGAGTTAAAAAACGTTTCGTTCCACTCCTATGATTTAAAATTATTATTCACTAGTGGTACTCGCACGGCATTGCCCGTAGTTAAAAATTAAAAGGTCATTTGGTTCGCCCGTATATTTTCAAATAATGGATGACGAATTTCTCGCCAATTTGCTATGTTCATTTGCTCGCCAATGTTACGGCACCACGTTATGATAATTTCGTAATTTACTCTTCCACGTTGTGATTATTCGCTCGTAAGATTTTCTTAAAATTGGAATAGGAAAAGAACAAAATCGAATTTTCGAAAAATCGCTTTAAGGTGCACATCCCCATGCTACAAACTAACTTTGTGCCAAATTTCGTGAAAATCGGCGGAACGGTCTATTCGTTGTGCGCGTCACAGAGATCCAGACATCCAGATATCCAGACTGACTTTCAGCTTTATTATTAGTAAAGAAGTAAATATAAAACTTTTTCAAAACTCTATTAATTTGATCCGGATAAACACGAGATCCGGATAAACGGGGAACGGATAAACAAGATATTCTACGGTGCATTAATTGCACATTAAAAACATTACTTTTTCCAACAAGCCCTTAAAAAAATCTAAAGAATAAAAAATGAGATAAAAAAGTATTGGTTATAATTCTACTGAAATTACTTCCTTTAAATTCATTTGAATAAATAAATAAATTTAACTAGTAACGAGAAAACATTTTTTAAATAATATAACTAGTTAACTTTTTTCATAATTTGTTTCAAAAATTTAAGATCATCATGACATAACTAACATTTTTTTTTTTTTTTGAGAAAATCAAGACACGTTCTTAGAGTCAACAATCTTCAAGATCCTATCAAACTTCACCAAACATGAGAAGAATAGTAACTACAACAATAACCACAAATCTTCGTGTAGAACTAATGGGAAAGGGAGGAAGCAAAAAATAAATTCGTGTGATTTAAATAATTTTAAAGTATTTGAAAGTAAGTACGAAAATGGAAATGAACTTCTAGTTTGAATTAAAAATTAGACTAACTTGTTTTACGTTTTTCGTTCAAAATAAACAGTTGTGACGTTTTAATTAAATTTATGAATTCTTAAAACTTTTCCAAAAAAACAGTTAATAAATGTTTAAAAAAAACCTTAATTAAAACGTATAACATAAAGTAAATTCTCAGATGAGTTTTTATGAAACACTACCATTTATTTTTAGAAACATTTTAACTTCCTTTTCTGATGTTTTAGTTTCTTATTTTGCTTTGTATAAAAGATATAATGCGAATCATGAGGAGCAATAAATGTGATAACATTTCACCTTAACGAGTTCAGTATAATATTTAATGCTCAAATCAAGCAGAATGCAAGCTTTAATGCAAAATGCAAGCATTAATGCAAAATGCAAGCATTAATGCAAAATGCAAGCATTAATGCGACATGCAAGCATTAATGCAACATACAAGCATTAATGAAGATGCAAGCATCAATGCAAAATGCAAGCATTAATGAAAAATGCAAGCATTAATGCAACATGCAAGCATTAATGAAAATGCAAGCATTAATGAAAATGCAAGCATTAATGCAACATGCTAGCATCAATGCAAAATGCAAGCATCAATGCAAAATGCAAGCATTAATGAAAAATGCAAGCATTAATGAAAAATGCAAGCATTAATGAAAAATGCAAGCATTAATGCAACATGCAAGCATTAATGCAACATGCAAGCATTAATGAAAATGCAAGCATTAATGAAAATGCAAGCATTAATGCAACATGCAAGCATTATGTAAAATTCAAACATTACTAAGTTCATGGATGAAAATGCACTGAGCTGAAACAGAACTGAAAGCCTTATTTAGGGGCGCGACGAATTTAAATTTTTGGGAGGGGGAAATCGTCAACTTTAGCGAAATGAAACTCAAAAACTTTACCGAATGATTAATCAAGCATGCACACAGAATAGACTTTAGACACCATTACCAAAAAGCGAAACAAAATCTCGATATTGTAATATTGTTTCCAAATTTGCCGATTTAAGAAAATTTGTGAGGTCAGAGTGACCTTCCATCGGGGTGTACCTATCCGTATTTTTGTTTTTCTGCTACGCAAACAGCGTATTTTTTTTTGCAAAAGGGATTTTCGGTTGAGAAAGTTAAATAAAAGTGTGTAGGAGAAAAAATCATGTTTTTTTAATTTGTTACAGTAAAAAAAAAAAAAAAAAAAAAAAAAAAAAAAATTGAATTTTGACATCTTGAATTCAAATTATGTTTTTCGCAATCAAGAGTGTTTGGGGAGGGGGCGATATGTGTGTTTGTGTGTATGGGGTATGTGTGTGTAGGCATGTGTGTTTGTGTCTGTGTGCAGGCATAAAAGTGTGGGTAGTTTTGTGTGTGTATATGTGTAAGTGTCTGTAGGTGTGTGTGTTTGTGTGAGTGTGTAGTTGTGTATGTATGCGCGTGTGTGTAGGACATGGATGCAACCTGGAGACGGCTTTCGCTAGAGGAGCAGCATCGTGAGGAGCCCGCCTGTCCACGGTGATGGTGCAGAGGGTGGCGGTGGGAAAAATCAAAGTACTTCAAAAACAGTCAAATGAAAGCAATAAGCAATCGTGATTGCTCAAAAAATCAACTGCGGTTAAAAATCTAAGAAACTTTTATGGCAATTATTACTGTAAAATGAGGTTTACGGTACAGAAAAAAAAAATATATACAGAAAATTGTACCGAAAAAATAAACGATTGCAGCGCTGATTGATACACCACGTGACTTACAGTGCGAAGCATATAACACTGTAATTCTCCACTCCATGTTCAAAAACTGGTATGGTGGTCAGCGAACCCGCATGCTTATACGAAGGTCCCGAGATCGATCCTGCTGCTCGCAATGTTGAGTTTTTTAACTATCGTTTATTTTACCGTAAAATTTTACACTAAAATAGGGTTTTATGATAAAAGTTATGGCAACATTGATGCCAGTAACTTTTACCTTAAAATTTCAGGATTTTTTTTTAAACAGCGCACTGTATAATTACCTAGTAACTCAGCTAAATATAAAGTGTATGAACAACTACGCTCATTAGAAATCATAATTTTATACATTATAGATCAGTAATGCCCGACCCTTTTTTACCCGAGGGCCGTACCTCAGATTAAAATGAGTCTCGCTCACACATATAAAATTTCAAAATATTTAATTTTTTTTCTAAGTTATACGAAAAATATGAAAGGAAAGGAACATTAAAAGCCAAATGTTGTTGTTATCATTATTATGCTTCTCTTATTAAATGCAACTGTTTTTTAGAAACTAATTTCTGAATAATTGCTCCAAATTTGTAACATTGCTATTATCCGTGCTTTTCGATTTGTAACATTGAACAAAACAACGGGCCACACGGATTTGGCCCGTGGGCCGTTGGTTTAGCACCACTGTATTGATAAATAATTTTCTAAAAATAATTTAATTGTTTTAAAAGGAATTCTGTCCTATAAGGTATATACTAGGGAAATATGGAAATGTTAAAATATTAACTCTGTTTTTAGTGCTTTAGACCTGGTCAGATTTTTACTACGTATTAACATATATAACCTTTTTCAGGCAAGAAAAAGTTTCCTTTGAAAATCAAAGAAAATGGTACAAGCAATTTTTAAAAAATTGGAACTCATATTGTAATGTTTTGTTGTATGTCAAAAATTACTCCTCACTGCAAAAAAATTTCGAAGCGTTACTGAATATTTCCGTGGAACGTTTCAGGATTTCACAAGTTTTTATCCATTTTCGAGAAAGTCAAGTATCTTTGTCAAAATGTTTTCTAAATGGCTATAAAATGCACGAATGCAGCATTATCACTGCTGCGAAACTAATTTTAGCTACCAGTATAAAGATTAAATAAGCGTATTTAATAAGTGTATGGGCTTCAGCTTGATTATGCTCCGAATAAGTCTCGAGCGAATAAGTCTTTGAACTCCTAAGTTTTGTATGTTTTTCAAGCGAGATGGATTCATGCTATTTGCTTGAAATTCTGTCTTAGCTGTGGCCATTAATGCAATATTGCTTTCTTTTTTTGCAAAAGTAGGAAGGTACCGAGTATATTATACTTACCTAAGTTTTCTCTGATGGTTCCAGAGAAACGACTGTTTTTTACACTGAACTCTTCAGAAAGATTTCAGGATAATTTCAGGAAGATAACTGAACTTTAGCGGAAAACATTTCTGTTTTTTGCAAGATATTGTAACGGATCCGGCGAGACTTCCAACTTTCTTGAACGGACGACACAGTTCTTGATAAAAACGCAGGAGCTTTATTTACACTATGTACAGGAGAAATCGTTAACAACTGCTAAATTAATCATCAGCAATTAAACAAATATCACTCAACACCGTAAACTCAACGGTTACACACGTATTTACTTCCAAATACGAAAAAAACACAGCGAAATGCCTCGCAATAAACAGAGCAAATACGCTCTCAGTTCGAATTCTCAATCGAGACTAAACTTTTTATCCAGCGTAACGGCTTATATACACACCGAAAAGAGAGCTCTCAAATATTCCAGAAAATGCTACACCATTCTACACTTTCATTGATAAAATCAGTGAATGAAATAAGAAGAAAAAGAATAGGGGGATCGTATACTTCGGCCGAATGTAAAGGGGCTGTATATTCATTACGGGAAACTATTTACAGGTTACGTTACTACAATAATTACTATTTACAGAATTTGTAACAATATGTTACTTGCAAAAATTGGGCACATCAGCTGTCCACTACTTTCCAGGAACGTTTCTGAATTGTTTTTACAGTGCTGTCAATGCAATATGATAAAATATTTTTCGAATGAAATATTTTCTGTTTAATCATTAAAAGTGTTTTTGATCAAATGAATGAATAAATAAAAGAAAAAATGAATGCTGTAGTACTGAGCACAAAAGTCGTGCTTGACCTTTTAAACAAAATTGAGTTATTATCAGCAGGTATTTTTTAAAAAAATGTAATGCTCTACGATCATTGAAGAAGGGGAAGTATTTTTAAAAATTTTCTGAAAGAGTGGCATTTGAATCAAATATTTGAAGTCGTAAAACTTTAAAAAGCGATTTCGCAGTTTGAGCTCGACTGCAGATATCACTTCAGCGCTTAGCATAGCAGAATCTTTACTAATAATAAAGCTGAATGTCTGTCAGGATCTCTCTCTGTCCGGATCTCGGTGACGCGCATAGTGCCTAGACCGTTCGATCGATTTTCATGAAATTTAGCACATAATTAGTTCGTAGGATAGGGGGGAGCACCTCGAAACGATTTTTCGAAAATTCGATTTTGTCCTTTTTCTATTCCAATTTAAAGAACTTTTTATCGAGCAAATTATCATAACGTGGACGAGTAAATTACCAAGCTATCATAACGTGGAACCGTAACATGGGCCAGCAAATGAACATAGAAAATTGGCGAGAAATTCATCATATTTTTTTTTTTTTGCAAATATACAGGCGAACCAAATGACTTTTTAATTTTCTACTACGGGCAAAAACGTGCGGGTACCTCTAGTAGATAATAAAACTATAAATAAATAAATAAATATATATAAAATTATTAATATATAAGAATTAATAAAGTGTATAAAATAGTGAGTGGATTCAAAAATAAATGATCAAATGAATAAATGAGTTATTAAATGAAGAAATGTAAATTAGTTACCTACTTAATGAATACGTTTAAGTGAATTAAATAATAATCGATTAAATAAGTAAACGAAGTGAACTATTTAAATTTGCCCCTCATTCACTTGAATAAATGCACAAAACTTTTAAAGCAAAAATAAGATTAATTTAGAATAAATGAATACTGCATCGAATGCTGATAGGCCACATTTAGTTTTTAAAATGTTAATAACAAAAGCTTTATCCATTTCATTGGAAAAATATTTTACTTTCCACTTTGCCTCATGCAAAATAAATAAATAAATAAATAAATAAAATAAAAAAAAACAAAAAAAAAAAATAAAAAATAAAATTTAAAAAAAAAAATATAAAAAAAAATTAAAATAAAATTAACTTAAAAAAATAAATAAATAAAAAAGTGAGAAAAGTTCACTTTTTTTAAACTACAAATTTACTGCCAAAAAGGAAAAAAAAATATGTTTCAATGCAAGTTTAATAAAAAAAAATGCATTGTTCAAATTTATTCATTTTGAAAACAGAAAGTTATCTTAACTATTTCTGTTTGGTTCACATTCCCCTACATTGGGAGAATAGGGGAAAAAGTTGTGTTTGTTGGTGTTTGAAATCTGAAATCGACATACACTAACCAAATAGAACGAGTTGAAAGAAGAAGGAGAGAAAAAAAGTGTCTTTAAGCGAAAGAAAAAGCGTCTTAAAAACTTACACCCTTAAGTTTGCTACAAACTGATGTAGGAAAGAGTTTCTCAGAGATTAAGTCTGAAAATATTGCCAATGTTTAGGAAACTGGTTCATTCGGAATCTCGACAAATATTGCGAATATCGTCAAACTGACACTGGATTTGTCACCCTGTTTTTGGCTCCAACTTGGCAATATACTTTCAAAAAGTCGCCAATTTAGGAACTCAGTTTATTTAGCAGCCCATTTCCTTCGTTTTATGAAGTGTGAACATAGACGCCCTTAATTAATTTCACTTCTCAAAACAAACAATTATGCAGAATCATGTTATAGCAAACGGAAAACTTATACTTTACAAATTTTTAGCACATTTTCAAATGCAATTTTCTAGTGACAGTTTGTTTAGACGCGTGTCTGAATTTAGTGCAAGCAGAAATTCACTATTTAATCGAGTTTTAGAAGACACAGTTTTTGTATGTTTTAATGAACAATGATTACTCTCCATAATGTAAGGAACTTAAAAATAAATATTTTGTTATGTATAAATGTGTACACGGGTCATTGATCAACGTAAATATTTCAATTTCGAAATAAAATTAATATCTAATGAGAATTTTTAAAAATAAAATATGCAAAAGTCGTGATGAATTGGTGCTTATTGAGAGCAATGGAAATAATTTTTTGGTTTTAAAACGTGGATTCATATGTTAATAAAGCCTTTTGTTGCGGTGTGCTCAAAAATTCAAAATATCTTTGACGAAGATAAATACGTTTCTTAAAATAAATATTATAAAGTGAATATTATACTTCGAATAAATATTTGAAAATGATGAAATTAATGAATATTTTTTGTCAAGAAATAAGATGATTAATGTTTAGTTTCTTTAGAATAGGTTGAAAAGTTTATTTGTAGAATGTTTTGAAATATTCATGTAACAAGTTCTTTGCTCTTCAGTGTTTGCATGCTTTTTGTCTTTTCGAATAAAATATAATTGGCCATTACTACTGAGTAATTACTTTAAAACTAAAATTTCGGCAAACTATATGCTCAGAGAGCAACAAAATAGCCAATTAAGAGTAAACAACAACGAGAAATAAGAAGGAAGAAACAAAAATTAAAAGGTAACGGCAAAGAAATAAAAATGGCTTTGTCACCGGAGCTGAGTGTGCTGAAAAAAAAAACGATCTAAAATTTTTCCCGTATAAAAACAATATGTAAACGTATTTTTTAATTGCATTTTTTAAATTCAATGTAAGCGTTCTTGTCATTCTAAGCTATAAAACTGCAATTTTAAAGAAATTCTTGGATTTATGAATGAAAAAAAAAGGTTTTTGGCAGTATTTTCTACTTAAAAACCTGGCTGGTCATTTAAAATGATTAAAAATGAGAGATATGTTCCCGCATTCTCAGAGAAAGATAACTGATATCAATGTGACTAATTAATCCTTTCTTATAGGGGTACTTAATTTATGGGTACATAAATTAGAGAAAAACTTAAAAGGATAAAGTGTTTATATGTACAGCACTTTAATAAGCAGAACATTTTGCTTATAAATTTCCCATTTCAGTAAGCTAATTAAGTTCAGAACTAGTTCTACGTTTATAGTTGAAAATTAGAACAACAGATGAATAATCTTCAAAATCAGCAAATTAGGCTAAAATAAATATTCTTTCGTCAAAAGATGAAAGAACTGTCTTCTAATTAACATAATTGCACTAATAAATGCAGAAAAGTTAGTGATTTACAAAATAATTTCTGAATGTTTCACTAATTTTTTCACTGCTATTATTTTGCACCTGCAACGAAAGAGAGCAATAAACTAAAACCGGTTAATGGGGTTGATTCCTTCAGTCAAAAGTAGTACTTTTTGTCACTGAAATCGATAGAGTAAGAAGAAGAAGAAAAAAAAAAAAAACATGGACCTAGAAAATACTTTTACTTTCCTAACTGTTACTTTTTAATTAATTTTTTAAAATGTCCGATTTTTCAAACAGGGCGTGGTGTTGATGACGTCACATATGATGGTCTTTGGCGCATCTTTCTAGAGCCGCTATATAGACGGGCCGATGCATCAGCTTAAGTTTAGCCATTTTGGATCGGATTTTTCATTGTTGCGCTGCTAGGGTTACCACAGCAAAGTTTCGAATTTCACCAAATTTGCTGAAAATAATACTTTATTTAATAAACAATTCACGTGTGCCGCTAATAATCGCTCGCAGTGAACAATCACCAAACACGATTACTCGCCAGAAAAGACAAACACTTAAATACGCGCTCCGATCCAAAAAGGCTGACCTTAAGCTGATGCGCCGGCTCGTATATATAGGGGCCTTACATCTTTCTATCGCGTTTCCACATGATGATAATCAAGAAGCGAATTAAAATTGCGCTCTACGCTTGCTATCAGCCCTATCGTTGCCAATACACGTGAGTAAAGATGCGAATTAAATATTTTGTCCTGGGAATGGCAACACTGAATGGCATTTCATCATTTGTGATGTCACACGACAGAAGTGTAAACAATGAAAGCGCACCGATTTAAGTAATTCTTTAAAAATATTAAACTTAAACAAATTATTTAAAAATATGGTCAGATCCTATGTTTTTAAGCATGCTCTTTCAGAAAAAAATACTTTTAAAATTTTGGTATCGACCCCATTGTGAAGGAGAGGTAAGAGTATTAGGTAATAGTAACTATAATTAAAAACCGAGTTCCCATTTTATCTCTTACTAGAAAATCGCCCGTCAAGGTATGACGGGTGAACATTGCTTCTACATTTGAACGAAGAAATTGCCTGTTAGGTGATATTTAGATAGTTGAAATGTTAACCCTAACTCCAGTGGATTAACCCTGAACTCCAGTGGAAAGCGTTCATTGTTGACCCTTTTTCGTTTCTTCATTCTCCTAAAATGATAGTTTTTTCATTAAAACTAAGGCCTCTATATATATATACGAGCCGACGCATCAGCTTAAGATTAGTCATTTTGGATCGGAGCGCGTGTTTGAATGGTTGTCTTTTCTGGCGAGTTATCGCATTGCTGATTCTTCACTGCGAGCGATTATTAGCGGCACGTGAATTGTTTATTAAATTAAATATTATTTTCGGCAAATTTGGCGAAATCCAAAACTTTGCTCTGGTAACCCTAACAGTGCAACAATGAAAAAACCGATCCAAAATGGCTAAACTTAAGCTGATGCGTCGGCCTTATAAAACAGTTAAGATAATGGATCCAGCTCAGCCTCGTCAAATATAAATCATTTCCCTGCATGTCAAACAGTTCCAAATGCTTTTGTTGAATTATCATGTCGTGGAGCGAGTTTCATTGCTGATGACGTCAGGAACATTACTCGATCATTCGCTAGTATATATATATGAGGACTAGCTGCATCTCTCGGCTTTGCACGGTCTACCAAGAAAATAAAAGTTAGGTAAAGTGACGCGTGCTGAACAATCAGGCTTGAACAAAAGAAACCTGTAAAACTCCCCGACAGATTGCGGAAAAATAACAAAAAACGATAAATTTCAAATACCCTGATTACAAGAAAAGCCTCAAAACAAGAGCCAGAATTTTATTTGTTCATTATATGTATAGATATTCGAGAAAAAATGGCAACAGGTCTTTCTTTATGATTTTCTTCACGCTACAAGTTTTATTAAAAGCATTTGCTGAACAAAGACTGTGATCAACATTGAATTTCTTATTGAAGGCCTACCTACATTTTAGCATGAAATTAGTTAAGAACAGTTATAATTCACGTTCTAATTACCTTGGAACAAATTTCAATCGATGCAGAAAGTCAGGGATTTCAATAGATATTTTGTTGTTATTATTTTTGTGAGCATTTTTTCGCCCTCATATTAGAAAAACGCCATTTTCAGGTCCTAAACTTAAAATTTAAACGGTTAGGTTTTTTTTGAGGGGGGGGGGCATTCAAAAACTCCCTACGTTCAATCTCGGGTGCCCGAGTACCTTCTTACCAAATTTGGTCAAGATTCGATAAATAACATACATACATACATACATATACTTTTTTACATATACATATTTTCTCGGTTTTATTTATATAGCCTAGCTGCGTTGTACAGTTTACCTCGAAAATGCAAACTGTACAAAGTGACTCATGATCAGTCTACTCAGGCGTAAATAAAAGAAAAAAAAATTGTAAACTTTCCCTTTGATGAGCAGATTTTATGACTCAAAATCCAGACCTCTGGATTCCTTGAAAATTTCAAAAATTCAGTCAGTGTTATAAATAGACGTAAACTGCTCGTTTTACGGATTTTATTGTGAAAACTTCCCTGTGTGAATTCCTGATCATCAAAAGATTTTTGGTGCCAATTTTTACTTTCTTCTGTATCTAATATATAGAAGAAAGTATTGGATTCGTGCAAATTTTCGAATTTCGAATTTTGACGGATTGGAACGTTTTGAGGTGTGCTGAGTCCATTTCGACTATTTTTGGAAAATGTCTGTCTGTCTGTGTATGTGCGTGTGTGTGTGTGTGTCACGTCTGTGTGTGACCAGTTTTTTTGTGGCCGCTCTACAGCAAAAACTACCGCATGAAATCGAACGAAATTTAGTACACATATGTGCCCCTATGTCAACTTGTGACCATTGGTTTTTGGGGCGAATTCCTCCAAGGGGGGTGGAGCAATGGGACGTTTTTTGAGTTACGCGTGCTTGCTATTCCTCAGGAAGTAACTGGCGGAATCAAACAAAATTTGGCCCATATGTTGCCATTAACAGGAAAAAGTGCTGATTCAATTTTGGTGTCAATAACTCAAACGGGGGTTGAGCTATAGAACGTTTTTTGTCGTCAATTGTGACTGCTGTATCTCAAGAAATAATGAATGGAATGAAAGAAAAATTTATCGGCAAGTAGTCCTTAGTGGGTATAAGAGCTGATTTTAATTTGGTGTCAACAGCTAAAAAGGGGGTAGCACAATCGCCCTTTCTTTATTTCCATTGTGAGTGCCCTATCTCAAGAAGTAATACTATGTTCTGGTTGAAATTTGGAATATATGTGCATCCATATGTAAACAGGCTTTGGTTCAATTTTGACGCTAATCGCTCCAAGAGGTGTTGATTTTTTTTTTCGAACAAAAATAGCTTTATTAATGCAACAATAAGAAAGATAAATCGTAATAGACTGTCGTCTGCGTTTATATATATCGTGATTTTAATTGCATGGAAATGATCGGAAATATTATTTCAATGATTTAAAATTTTTAACTGTTGCCATTTTATGTTTGTTAACAAATAAAATATTTGTTATTAACTCAAGCAAGGCTTTTAAAATAACTTTCAATTTTCGCTCTTTGCTTTGCTTTTGCAATAATTCAGACATTGGGATGGTCGTCAAGTTATTGCATGTGTCATTTTGTTTTTGTTGGGAATATTGCTTCCTCGTCAAGCATGGGGAGGGATCAGAAAGAAAGAAAAATATAGAAGAAAGTTTCGTGATGGCCACAACATACTAGTTTTGCAAGGATTCGACTTAAACTGCTGGATTTGTATGATGAACACACACACACACACGCACACACATGCAGCCATTTTTATATTTATAGATTTATCTGTAATTGAATATCATTTTAGAATGCAATTTGGAATTAGTAATAAGATATGTGTGTGTCATTATTTTTAAACACACGTATTTTGTGTAATATACGTATACACGTATTTTGTGTATTATCTGTAATTGAATATCATTTTAGAATGCAATTAGGAATTGGTAATAAGATATGTGTGTGCCATTATTTTGAAACACACGTATTTTGTGTAATAATTATGGAATTACACAAATTCAGTTATATCCATCAATGGAATTATCTTGAATGTACTTTAAAAAACTGATACCAATTAAAGTAAGTGCATGGAGAAGAAAAAAAACGAACTCTGATTTTACTGCCATTTTCACACCTTTTGGAGTAAAGGTCCTTTTGTAATGAGCGTGCGATTTGTACTTTTTTTTTAAAAATGCCGCAGCGAAATTTTTAATTTATTGAGCAATCACGATTGCTTATTGCTTTCATTAGACTGTTCTGATGTGCCATCATTTTATTTTCCCGCCAGCACCCTCTGCAGCATCACCGTCGACCGGCTTCTCACGATGCTGCTCCTAAAGCAAAAACCATCTCCAGGTTGCATCCATATGCTACACACACGCGCATACATCCACAACTAAACACACACACACGCACACACATACACTTACACACATGCACACACACACACGCATACATACAGACACCTACACATACATACACACAAACATACACACACACACACACACCACCACATACACACACAACTAACTACACACTTATGCCATCACACAGACACAAACACATATAAAGTCAAACCAAACAACGTAAGTAGAAGCACAAATTTGTAAATTACAGCAGACACGTGTTTCGGCGTTACAGGGAACGCCTTTTTCAATGCAAAAAATAATGAGCTTATGGATGAAAAGACATCCGACAAAAGCCAAGAGCAGAAAAGCATGCAGCTTAAAAGATAAAAACAGCGGATTAGCCAAACACCAATGACAAAGTTATAAACCGATCAGGAACCAATAGGAATGCAAGCAAAGGCACAGGAGCTTTCTCTTAGGTACGACCCAGAAAGAAAGAATTCAATTGGACAAGGATTAAGCCGAAGCTTCAAAAAAAAGAAAAGAAATTGTTAGTAACCATGAACCGCAAGAAAGGAAAAGCAGAATGGAAAACCATGAAATAAAATAAACAGAAACAAAAAATATTCGAAAAAAGGAAAAATAAAGATAAATAGAAGAAAATTGGGGGGGGGGGGGGGGTGTCAATCAAGACAAAAAGGTAAAAATAAACAAAGGAAGATAGGTAAAAATGAGTGAGAAAAACAGGGGGGGGGGGGAATGGGGAAAGGACAGTATTAAAGATATGGGAGCCAAATGTTAGAAAAATATGGAACTGCACTAAGATCGTTAACTAAGTTAGAACTGTTCCTCAAAATATGAAAGGATTCACAAAAGTCAAGATCTGATGAATTGGGGCATTTTTGGATAATCTGATAAGAGTTAAAATCAAAAGAGTGATTCGAATCCCAACAATGTTGAGCAATACTAGACTTATTTAATTGTTGTTTTTTCACATAATTTTGATGCTCTTTCAAGCGAATTTTTAAAGCACGCCGAGTCTGTCCAATATAGGCAAGTTTACAACTACAATTAATTCTATAAATTCCACAACAATTAAGAGGGTGAATAGGATCTTTAAGTGAAGAGAATGACAGTTTATTAATAGGAGAGAACACCACCTGGAATTGGAAACGTTTTAGAATCTTAGCAACCTGATAGCTTACAGATGGAAAGAATGGCAAAACAACCAAATTCTTTCTGATGAAGGTTCGGTTAAGAACATTAGTTTGGGATTTATTTGAAAGTTTTTTATAAATGGAATCAATCAAAGTTGGCGGATAGTCTCTATCAATTGCCACAGCTTTAAGATAATTAAGTTCCACTTTAAGAAGTTCCGACGAAGAACAAATATTAATTGCGCGATAAACAAAAGAATTGAAAGCAGAATATTTTTGATTTGGAGGATGAGACGATAGTCTATGAGGAGGTAAAGAGACAGCAAAAGGTTTGCGATAAACAGTAGTTTCAAAACCAATTTCAGTACGAGAAACAAGTACATCAAGAAATGAAATGCAATTATTACGTTCTTTCTCACAAGAAAACTGAATATGAGGATCAATGGAGTTTAAAATAGATAAAACCTCATCACTCTCAAACTGATTCTGGTTCATTAGAACAAAACAATCATCAACATACCGAACATAAAATTGGAACTGCAGTTTTTGGAACAGCTTAACCTCAAAATAATGCATGTAAATATCACTAAGAATGGGGCTAAGTGGGTTACCCATAGCCAGACCATCTAACATAATATAAAAATTCCCATTAAAAACAAAAGAACATTGCTTAAGACAAGTACGGGTAAGGAAAATTAAATCCTCAATTTCCGTATTGGTGAAATGAAATTCAGAAAGTCTTCTACGAAGGCATAACAATGAACCCTCGACGGGAACGTTTGTAAATAAAGAGTTAACATCAAAAGAAGCCATAAAAGAATTATTTGGAACGAAACTATGAATTTTTTTAACAAACTCAACAGAATTTTTAATAGTAAATAAATTGTGACTCCTAAGGGGAGAAAACACAGAGACTAAATATTTTGCAAGTTTGTACGAAGCCGTACCAATATTGGAAACAATCGGCCTGAAAGGAATACCAGCTTTATGCACCTTAGGTAAAGCATAAAATCTAGCACAATTAGCAATAGATGGAACAACAGAGCGTTTAACATTTGAAGGAATAGACTTAACAGACTTGACAGCAGATGCAATAGTTTTTAACTCTTTATCACTAGGATCATTAGAAATTTCAGCATATGGCCCAGAAGAAATCAAATCATTAGTTTTATCAACATAAGATGATTTGTCAAGAACAACAATTTGGCCACCCTTGTCAGCTTTGGTAACAACCAGATCAGAATTCGAAACTAAGTCTTTAACAGAACGGCTAACAGTATTAGCAAATACAGGTTTAGAAATTTTCGAGTTAAAGTCAATATTAGAAGCTATAAGATGCCGAATCGAATCTTTTTGAGAGGAAGTTAAGGCACTAAATTTAAAAGCTTTCTCAACAGGAGCAATAAGCTTTGAAAAGGAAGGATTAACACTCACAGCAAAATTATCATTACATTTTAGAGCCTCAATTTGAGAATTACTTAATGGAACGCTAGAAAGATTAACAACAACATTCTTATTAACAACAGGTAAATTATCAAGAGGAACGACATGAGAAGATTTACAAAGCATAGCTAATTTCTTTTTCAAAACAATTTGATGTTTATCAGAGGAACGAAGGGTTCTAGACCAAGAATTTCTGTCAATAATGTTAAAGTTGGGAATGGAATTAGAAACCGAAAGATGTAAATCATAAAGTTCACGTTCAATGAACGATAAATGTTTCCTAGTTTCCTGGATCGAAGCTCTGAGTAAAGCCAATTTCGACCGAAAGATTACTTTGTCAATTTTTACAGAACGTGGTAAATTACATTTCAAAGAAATAAACTTCGGAATAATTTTCTTGCGCCTACACTCTTGAAGAAATTTTAAATGGTTCAAAAAACGAAATTTCTTAATCCGAAGATTGGCAAACCTATTGATTTGAGACATAATCAAAAGCAAAACCAAAACAAATGAAAATAAACAAAAACAAAATCAAACAATAACCGAATGAATAAGAAACAAGAAGTAAAAAGTCACGATCAAAATACAACAATAGACAAAAATTCCGAAAACAAAAACAAAAACACAAATTGCAAAAAAGGCGAAAAATGTAAACGTAAGGCCCGTTTAAGCCACAAATAAGATAAATAAATACATTTGTGCTGAATAGTAAAGTCAAACCAAACAACGTAAGTAGAAGCACAAATTTGTAAATTACAGCAGACACGTGTTTCGGCGTTACAGGGAACGCCTTTTTCAATGCAAAAAATAATGAGCTTATGGATGAAAAGACATCCGACAAAAGCCAAGAGCAGAAAAGCATGCAGCTTAAAAGATAAAAACAGCGGATTAGCCAAACACCAATGACAAAGTTATAAACCGATCAGGAACCAATAGGAATGCAAGCAAAGGCACAGGAGCTTTCTCTTAGGTACGACCCAGAAAGAAAGAATTCAATTGGACAAGGATTAAGCCGAAGCTTCAAAAAAAAGAAAAGAAATTGTTAGTAACCATGAACCGCAAGAAAGGAAAAGCAGAATGGAAAACCATGAAATAAAATAAACAGAAACAAAAAATATTCGAAAAAAGGAAAAATAAAGATAAATAGAAGAAAATTGGGGGGGGGGGGTGTCAATCAAGACAAAAAGGTAAAAATAAACAAAGGAAGATAGGTAAAAATGAGTGAGAAAAACAGGGGGGGGGGGAATGGGGAAAGGACAGTATTAAAGATATGGGAGCCAAATGTTAGAAAAATATGGAACTGCACTAAGATCGTTAACTAAGTTAGAACTGTTCCTCAAAATATGAAAGGATTCACAAAAGTCAAGATCTGATGAATTGGGGCATTTTTGGATAATCTGATAAGAGTTAAAATCAAAAGAGTGATTCGAATCCCAACAATGTTGAGCAATACTAGACTTATTTAATTGTTGTTTTTTCACATAATTTTGATGCTCTTTCAAGCGAATTTTTAAAGCACGCCGAGTCTGTCCAATATAGGCAAGTTTACAACTACAATTAATTCTATAAATTCCACAACAATTAAGAGGGTGAATAGGATCTTTAAGTGAAGAGAATGACAGTTTATTAATAGGAGAGAACACCACCTGGAATTGGAAACGTTTTAGAATCTTAGCAACCTGATAGCTTACAGATGGAAAGAATGGCAAAACAACCAAATTCTTTCTGATGAAGGTTCGGTTAAGAACATTAGTTTGGGATTTATTTGAAAGTTTTTTATAAATGGAATCAATCAAAGTTGGCGGATAGTCTCTATCAATTGCCACAGCTTTAAGATAATTAAGTTCCACTTTAAGAAGTTCCGACGAAGAACAAATATTAATTGCGCGATAAACAAAAGAATTGAAAGCAGAATATTTTTGATTTGGAGGATGAGACGATAGTCTATGAGGAGGTAAAGAGACAGCAAAAGGTTTGCGATAAACAGTAGTTTCAAAACCAATTTCAGTACGAGAAACAAGTACATCAAGAAATGAAATGCAATTATTACGTTCTTTCTCACAAGAAAACTGAATATGAGGATCAATGGAGTTTAAAATAGATAAAACCTCATCACTCTCAAACTGATTCTGGTTCATTAGAACAAAACAATCATCAACATACCGAACATAAAATTGGAACTGCAGTTTTTGGAACAGCTTAACCTCAAAATAATGCATGTAAATATCACTAAGAATGGGGCTAAGTGGGTTACCCATAGCCAGACCATCTAACATAATATAAAAATTCCCATTAAAAACAAAAGAACATTGCTTAAGACAAGTACGGGTAAGGAAAATTAAATCCTCAATTTCCGTATTGGTGAAATGAAATTCAGAAAGTCTTCTACGAAGGCATAACAATGAACCCTCGACGGGAACGTTTGTAAATAAAGAGTTAACATCAAAAGAAGCCATAAAAGAATTATTTGGAACGAAACTATGAATTTTTTTAACAAACTCAACAGAATTTTTAATAGTAAATAAATTGTGACTCCTAAGGGGAGAAAACACAGAGACTAAATATTTTGCAAGTTTGTACGAAGCCGTACCAATATTGGAAACAATCGGCCTGAAAGGAATACCAGCTTTATGCACCTTAGGTAAAGCATAAAATCTAGCACAATTAGCAATAGATGGAACAACAGAGCGTTTAACATTTGAAGGAATAGACTTAACAGACTTGACAGCAGATGCAATAGTTTTTAACTCTTTATCACTAGGATCATTAGAAATTTCAGCATATGGCCCAGAAGAAATCAAATCATTAGTTTTATCAACATAAGATGATTTGTCAAGAACAACAATTTGGCCACCCTTGTCAGCTTTGGTAACAACCAGATCAGAATTCGAAACTAAGTCTTTAACAGAACGGCTAACAGTATTAGCAAATACAGGTTTAGAAATTTTCGAGTTAAAGTCAATATTAGAAGCTATAAGATGCCGAATCGAATCTTTTTGAGAGGAAGTTAAGGCACTAAATTTAAAAGCTTTCTCAACAGGAGCAATAAGCTTTGAAAAGGAAGGATTAACACTCACAGCAAAATTATCATTACATTTTAGAGCCTCAATTTGAGAATTACTTAATGGAACGCTAGAACAAACACATATGTCTACAAACACATACACCCCCATACCCCGCCCCCACGCACACAAACACTTATACACACAACTACCTACACACTCATGCCTGCACACAGACACAAACACACATGCGTACACACACATACACATACCCCTACACACAAACACACATACCCCCCCCCCCACACGAGCACACAGGCCTACATACACACACTCGTGATTGCGAAAAACATAATTTGAATTCAACATGTCAGAATTCAAATTAATATTTATGAATTTTTTTATTATTTTTTTCTTATTTGCTCGCCTACTTACTTAGCTTTAGGGACTGTCTACAAATGGTGTCACTATTTGGGGGGGGGGGAGGTTGACAGTGTCTAATCAGAGTGAGGAAGGGGGCTACAAGAAGTGTGACATCACGCCCTGTTCTATAACTATGTTTGAAAACTAACGTGACATGTGAAAAAGTGGAGGAGAGGTAGGGGGAAGTGTGACACTTCATGACTTAAAAGGGAAGAATTCAAAAACGCTGGAAAAAAAGTATGTCAACTGAACTGTTATGGACAGTCCCTTATCACTGTCGAGGAATGCTCTACGAAAAAAATCCGGCTATAACTTTTTAGTGCAAGGTAGTAATTTACGCAGTGCCCATTTTACTTCCTTTTACAAAAAAGGAAGTATTGTATTCACGAAAAAATTTTCACTCAAAAATCGGCCTTAATTTCCATTTTACTCACCCCCAAATGAATGTTGAGTTTTTTTTTTCGACCCGACCACACGTGGATATATGCCTAGGAACGTACAGACACCCGAAATATCCATTTTGACGATCCCCGAGTTTATTACAACGATTTTTCTCGTGACGTCTGTATGTGCGTATGTGTGTATGTATGTCGCATAACTCAAGAACAGAATGTCCGAGAAAGTTGAAATTTGGTACGTAGACTCCTAGTGGGGTCTAGTTGTGCACCTCCCTTTTTGGTTGCATTCGGATGCTTCAAAGGGGGTCTTTTGCATCTTTTTGGGGGGAAATCATTGTTAATTTCGATGTAAACTCAAGTGGTGTTATAATTTGGTGGACACTCTGCGATACATCGCCAGTCTGTTGGTCGCCAAGTTTTTCCGCCAACTTGGCGACAAATTTGGCGATTTAATTTTTTTTTTTTTTTTTTTTAATCTGGTTTCAATTTGGCCACTGTTTTTGATATTTAGAGAATAAACTATTGGATTACATTAAAACTGCCAATAAAGAGAAAATGACATTAAATTGGAGTAAAAGGAAGTCATGTGATGCACACATCAGCTCGTTTCAAAACGAATTATAACTGGAGAGCCAACAGTCATAACATATTGGTGCTGCTCTCTAGCAAATATCCTCACAAGTTTTAGAGCATCAGTCGAGCTTCGGTCTAGCATGCAGACAGAATAATCTATTTTCTACAAAGTCAAGTAAATTTTGAGTTCAACGTTTTGAAGCTTATTGTGAATAAATAATACTTGGTTAAGAAAGAACAAATATATAAAAATTAGCAGAATTTTATCCCTTTTTTGAGAATTCTATTTGTATCAACAGAAATGTTATTACATTTTTTTTTTTTTTTTTGCACGTTAAGAATTTATCCAAACTTTGCGAAGGGGCAAGTTTACGCGTTGACGTCTGGAGCACCTTTATACGCACGTCCTTACTGTGTCTGACTTCTAAACGTGCACTGACGCGTTTTTCGTTCCAAACTGTCTCAAAACGTTTTAGTATTTTCAGGCTATTTAGTTTTGAAAATCGCCATTTAATTTTTAATTGAGTTACAAATTCGTATGTCATAGCTTACAATCGTGAAGTGCTGTCTTCATGTCCGTTCAGCTTTTACTTTATACACTATTCAGTATGCAATAAATTTGCTTTATTTTAACGATGGTAAGACATTATGTTCAAAACACTAAGAGGACCACGTTCGGCGTCAAAATAAATATGCGTAAACGTGCCCCGTGCCCGGGGCAAGTTTACGCAACCGACTTGGACTCTAAAATATTTTTTTAAACGTTAAAACTCAAACTGAGCAACAACTGGATATACCAATTTTGACTCCATTATCTGCGTCATAAAACCGAAATGTCGAAAATTCCCTAAGTTAAAACATAAAATTTATAAAATTCATTGAAAAAAATCCGCGTAAACGTTATTCGGTCTACCCTACTCTTGTGACAACGCAAATATCCGTTTATAGTGCTTGAAGGGTTAATTATTAGCAGGAAAAACAAAAGAAAAAAAAAATCTTATCCTTATTATTTGGATAATTGCATTTTGAAGGAAATTTTTAGCAAAATGTCTTGTAAAATGATGCGAAAAGAAAAACTTAGAAATGAGTTCATTAAATCGATAAAATTCCACATACAGTATAAAAATAAGTTTGTGATTGAAAAATCTTTCATGAACGGAAAATGAAATTTAAAAATTTTAATTGATCTTTCATGAAAATATCCCATTGATCTCAGATAAGGTAAGAAATCTTATTTCTCAAGAATATCGAAGAAATAAAAAAACGGCAAATGGAATTGCATTTCTGTGAATTTAAAGATTGATATCAAGTTTCGCTGAAAAGATGTTTACTGGTATTTCTTTTTGTGCTTACAGAAACTGAAGATACTTTTAATGAGTTAGATCTCTGGGTAAAATATTTCTAACGAAGTTGTGAAGTTATGCTGAAACTTTACCCGAATCTTGGTCCATCATTATTTCCAGTTCCGTAACTTCATTTGGAACTCTCAGTGAAAATTTAGGTTCTTCAATATGTGCGTGAGCGATAACTTCCACTTCGCATAATTTCAATGAATTAAGGTAGATTGCAAATAGGCGAGTATTTTCTACTATATTGTGCTTCAAAACAGTCAAATAGATTGAAATTAAGTTGAAAGCACTTTTGCAAAACTTTCTGCAGTATAATATAGCAACTAAATAAGAGAAAAAAATTTTGCAAAAAATTAGAACCGACTTCAAAATTGCTCTAAAAAGTGAATAATAATTTTATTCTTTAAACACCATCGATAATACCTTTAAACATAATTTTTGAAGTTGGCGCAAAAACAAAAAGTAAAAAGTTCGTTCATATTTTTTTCAGAAAATCATCCAAAATTAGGAACGAAACATTTATATCGTTACTCAAATATGCTGTTATCAATGTATAATGTATGTGGTAGTGAAGAAACTAGGCCTGGTTAAATTTATAGTTGTAGTTGAGTTATGTCTGTGAATGATCTTATCTATTGTTTTTGCGCCAACTTCAAAAATTATGTTTAAAGGTATTATCGATGGTGTTTATAGAATAAAATTATTTTTCACTTTTTAGAGCAATTTTGAAGTCGGTTCTAATTTTTTTCAAAATTTTTTTATTTCATTCTTTTTAGTGTAAATGTAGATATTTCAGTAAAAGTAAGAAGTTACCTAGTAAGAAGTTCGGCTCTATATCACTGTATTGCTTCAGAGAAGCCTTTATTCAAAATTATCATTACAATTACTATTAATGTTATATGGCACCAAATTTTTATGACAATGGCAGTGTTCGCGCTCAACTATCCGTAACTTGGGTCCCAAGGACCCATTAATGAAATAGATTTGGGTCCTTTGGCGGAAAAAATGAGTCCCTTAAATTTTAAACAGAAAATCTTAGCACATAATTGTATAATATACAACTATTTATACTTAGGGAAAAGAAACTATCCACATAGTTATTTGAAAAAGGTATGAAATAAACTAAATTGGTTAATTTTGCCCTTTTTTTCTGTGATTATCATATGTTCAAATAATACACTTGCAAGATTTAGTTATTTGAGAAACTATTTAGTCAGTTACAAAGAGGTAAACTCAAAATTTACTTTAAAGTTGGATTTTACCATGAAATAAAAAATAAATGCCTTTGATTGATCAAGCAGAAAGCACTCCCTTAACCTTTGCTTTCATGAAAATTTTTCTAGGTGAAAAAAGCAACTAGCCCCCCCCCCCCCCTCCATCAATTATCAATGGCAATTTCATAGAAATAGAAAAAAATCGCAAGCGAATTAACACAACGCAAAAATCGCGATCGCAAAAACGAAACATTTTCTCACATGAGTATGAAAATTGCTCATTTGCAATCTTAAATTAGAAAATTTGACTTCATTGCGACTCTTTTAAAATATCTGTGTTGGCTTTGGTGCTACTTTTAAAATTTCGCCATTTTCAAAATGGCGCGATCGATTCAGAGGCGTAGGAACTTTGCAGAAGTATGGGGAGCTGGGACACAGTATACGAAGTGTCTGGAATCTAAGGGGCAAAAGCAGTGGCGCAACCAGAAAATAATTTTTTTTGGGGGGGGGGGGGGGAGGGGGCACTTAAATTTTTTCCCCATAAAAAAAATTAGCTTCGAAGCTTCCATCTCTTATTTAATATTGTATATTTATATACAATTGTTTATGGAGAGAATGAGGTGATTTAACTTCTGGTTTTGAAAGGGGTTTTTAAAAGGTTAGTACTCGAAGATGAGCACGTAGAAATAGAGGAGTTTCGGGCTGCTCTTCCCCGGAAATTTTTCAAAATTCTTGTTTTAAAAACGAATGTTTAGGTGATCTTTGGTAATGTTAAGGGGAGAAAAGGTTCCAATATCCTCCCTGAAAAAATTTCAAAATTAATGTCTTAAAAACGCGATTATATACCATATTTGTTGCCTTTAGTGAAAATATGAATCGAAGGATTGTCCTCGATAGATTTTTTGAATCAATTTACATCTCCATCCCAATATTTCGAATTCGAAGTCCTAAAAACATAATTGTAGACAACCACCTTCAATGATGTCAGGAGAAAAGGCTGTACTAGGGCTCTACTCTGGAAATTTTTCAAAATTGAAGTCCTACTAGAGATCGTTTTTCAATGATGTAATCAGAAAAGGTTCAGAGGTTTCTTCTTCTTAATTTTTTCGAAATTGTAATCGCTGAAAAACGCGACTGTGGATCAGTTTGTTGGCGTAAGGGGTCCAGCAATTTTTTGAAATTGAAATCCCAAAAACGGAACATTACATAATCTCCCATGTTGTTGGAGGGCAAGGAATTCAGGGACTCTCTTCCGGAAATTTTCAGAGAATTGAGCCTTGAAAACAAAATTTGAGACGCTCTGTAATAATTTTGGAGGAAAGGGGAGGCTTCGACAGCGTAGCATTTAGAAGATTTTCTTATTTTCTGAGAACTAGAAAAAGGGGAATACATATAAAAGGGGGATGAAACAGGAGGGCGGAGAAACAGAACGTTGGAAATGTGTTAAAATGAATTGTTCATTATATATTATATTGTTCAGATAAATTTTTGTAAAAGTCTTTGATAGAAACTATAAAATATTGTTGGCGTTTTTTTCTGCAAAAATAGATGAAAGGTAACAATTTTGGCATGAAAATATATCTGTAAGTGATGAAAAAATCGTAAATTTGAGAAAGCAAAAAAAAAAAAAAAAAAAAAAAAAAAACCAAGAATAATTGTAACAGATAACTTAAAATGAGATAAGTTTTTGGAAAGTTGAAATTATTTGAACAAGTTCAACATTATTTGAACAAGTACAAACAACCTTAGTAACCTTTTTCCATCAGTTATGTCTGGCGCTCCTTCCATGTTATTCATATGTAAATGCCAAACTGGCTCATTATCATCTGTTTTTGTGATCATGGAACAACATTTTTTTTTCTGGTTACAAAAAAACGGCATGCAAAACTAATAAGAATATGAACTGAAATGCGATGCCGCTGTCAAAAGCCGAAACACGAGCTCAAGGTGGGGAGCAAACCCATATTGGTACTAGTTCTGATTCCACAGGCCGCGGGGTAGAGCCCACTTTTCCGCATTTCTGGAATCAAGAGATGTTTTACCAGTGAAAAAAGAGTGAAGGTGAATTCAAGTGCACTGACCACTCCGTCTGCCCCCTGCTTTTGTTGCTTATTGGATGGAAATTACGAAATTCTTAGAAAAGGCAGATCACATTTTTGAAATCAGGTTTGAGGAAATCAATGTACGGCAATAAGCTGCAGTGCAAGAATTTTCCGGGGGAGCTGAGACGGTCTGAAATATTCCAGGGGGAGCTCAAGCTCCCCCAGCTCCCCCGGTTCCTACGCCTATGGATCGATTAATACGTGACTTTTGCAAGTCCAAATAAAAATAGCCCCTCAGAAATAGGTGAATTACTAGAAAATGAACAAGGTTAAAGTGCTTTTGTATAAAATTCATATTCATAAGTAATTTAACAAGAAAAATGTTAAGTTCAGAACTTTGTGTTTTGCGCGATCAGGAAAATGTTCGCCATTTTTTTTTCACCCATCCTTTTATTGAGGATGCAAGATAATAAATAATTTTCAAAAGTAATTCTGGTTAGGTGAATGCAAAATAGATAAGCTTTTACTACTCAGTTGTCCTGTATCAATCCTGAAGATTGCATTGAAACCACTCTTACTTTTGATCTTTATTGTTGTTTTCAGGAATTTCCCCAAGATAAAAGTTGAGGGAGAACTTATTCTTAGAATACAGTACTATGGGCTATTTATGAACTTGTAATATTTTGCTCCTTGAGCTCTGCCCAGGAGGTCACTTTAAGCTCCAGTCTTATCACTAAAATTAAATTGACTGGTCAACAGTAGGGGTGTGTTTGAATAGCTGATACAGAGATAGGGTCATTTTAATCCTTTTCTGTTGATTCTCCTGGTCATTGAAGCTTAAAAGCATTCACTAGATAGATCTTCAGCATTTTCCACAATTTTTTTTCTGGTTTTTATCTTTTGGGTGTTCTGGGTCCCTAGGACCCGAATTTTCGCGGAAGTTGCGTCCCTTTCCCGCGAATTTGCGTAAAAAACCCGCTATAGCGCGTAAACGCGAACCCTGAATGGGTTACATATCATTTTAATCATTTAATAGGGAAATTGCATAAAATTTACCGTTTTTTGCCCATAACTTTTTTTTTTATAAAGAACAAATATGGTCAAACAAAGTAACGGGACCTAAGTTGAGTCATCCCCTATCCATTAAAAAAAGAATCATCAAAATCGGTTCACTAGGTGAGACGCTGTGAGTGGACAAACAAAAAAAAAACAAACATACATACGGTATGAACTGATAACCGCCTCCTTTTTGAAGTAGGTTAAAAAATTAAAACAATAATCTTTCAATTAATATGCTATCAAATCGCACATTTATTTATAGGGGAAGCTGCTGTACCCACGGACGGTTGTACCTACGGACGGTTGTACTAACGGACGTTGGTCGGGAAATTCCGGGTATCGTCAAGAGAGATCCTAATTGGGGTTCAACGTGTGTGTCATATCTCTCTCCTGTACCCCAGGAAGTTTCAAAGTCATCAAACGAATATTTAAGATTCTATCATATTTTTTTTTCGATTTTAGTAGGATCTAAGCAAAAAAAAAAAAAAAAAATTGAATTTTAAAATTTTGAATTCAAATTATGTTTTTCGCAATCACGAACTGCGACAGGACACTACTCATTGGAGTTATTGTTTTTAGAAACGGCTCCTGTCCCCCCAAGCCTGCGTCTCCTCCTGGGCGGCATAGTTGTGTGTGTAAGTGTGTGGGTGTGTGTGCGTAGACCTGTGTGTATGCACGTAGGTGTGTGTGAGTGTATGTGTGTGAAGTCGTGAGTGTATGTGTGTGAGCGTGTGTGTATGTAGGACATGGACGCCTCCGACTAGGAGACGCGGATAACTCAGGACCGGAGCAGCCGCCCCTGCAGAGGACGGTGGGCGGTGGTGCTGCAGAGCCCCCTGGTCCAAGCTGAAAAAGGAACCAAAACGCCAAGGACGGTCAAGTGAGAACAATAAGCAATCGTGATTGCTCAAAAAAAAAAAAAAAAAAAAAAAAAATAAATAAATAAAAAAAAAAAGATAAAAAAAATTAATTTGAATTTTGACAACTTGAATTCAAATTATGTTTTTCGCAATCACGAGTATGTGTATGTAGGCATGTGTGTTTGTGTGTGTGGGGGGGTGTTTGTGTGTACGGGGTATGTGTGTTTGTGTCTGTGTACTGACATAAGTGTGGGGGGGTATGTGTATGTGTGTGTGGGGGGGTATGTGTATGTGTGTGTGTCTGTGTGCAGGCAGGAATGTGTGGGTAGTGGTGTGTATGTGTGTATGTATGCGTGTGTGTTTGTGTGTGTATGTGTTTGTGTCTGTATGTGTTTGTGTGTGTATGTGTTTGTGTGTGTAGGTGTATGTGTGTGTAGGTGTATGTGTGTATAGGTGTATGTGTGTATGTGTTTGTGTGTGTGTGTATGTGCGCGTGTGTGTGTAGGACATGGATGCAACCTGAGGACGGCTTTCGCTCGAGGAGCAGCATCGAGAGGAGCCGGTCGACGGTGATGCTGCAGAGGGTGGCGGTGGGAAAAATCAAAGGAACGTCAAAAACAGTCAAATGAAAGCAATAAGCAATCGTGATTGCTCAAAAAAAAGAGCAATTTTTTTTTTCGTCCGTCGTGGATTGTATTATTCATTTTTGTTGTAGGTATTATGATTTCCTATATTTTGAAGGTTTTGTTTCTGATTTTTAATATTGTTGTAAAACTGTGGTCTTGTCCATGTGACTGGCTTGCGAAACCAAAATGGCGTACCTTTGTACCCACGGAAACGTAACCATGTGTACCCACGGATGGCAATTTTTAGTCTCCTAGGGTCATACCCGAGTCTTACTATAATGTGAAGTACCTCAAAATAATGCCTTGTCATCAACGTCCGAAATTGGCTTTCAACAATGATGATGAATTTGAAGTAGGGCTTGAAGATATAGTGTTGAAGTAACCCCCACCAGTTGTAGGATCTACAAACCGTCAATCCCACCTGTTTTCATTTGAAGTCGACTTTTCTAGATTTTTGTTGATTTAATCTAAACTGAATTTTTTGTGATGGGTTAATTTTGGTTAAAGGTTTCAATTTTGCATATAAATTGAAGTTATTATGTAAGGACCTAGAAAGCCATACTATCATGACTCTAGTTATTTTTTTGTTTAAAAACATTTAAATATTCATAACATCATTAATTCTCTTAACAGTAATAACTTTTTTAAACAGTTCACTCATGTTAAAAATTAAGAAAAATTAAAAAAGGGGAAAAACCTTCGATTCATTTTCAAAGTTTAATTTCTGTTGGATATTTTATTTAATGTTATTTTTGATCGATGTTTGAAGTATTTCAATATAAAATGGCTTATATGAAAATTTATTGAGTATAATTGAGTTCCTCATACCTATTTATATATTATTTTTATATATGTTCATGGGTACAAAGGCACCTGTCCGCGGGGTGAACGGGGTGTTGTAGCCACGGACAAAAAAGATGATGTTTAAGAAATTTTTTTTTGAAGTTGAAAGCTTTAAAATTTTCACCTGACAAAAAATGCCAAATTAGATGATAAGTTGTAGATTCTGCCAGAAAATTTTTCCGATCGATTATCCATTCCCAGAGACCAGCGAAAATTGAAAAGTAAATTTTGCCCGTGGGTACAACAGCTTCCCCTACTTCTTACTTACATTTTATGTAAGTCGAAGGGTTGTTCCCGAGTATTCCACTGTCTTTGGTTTCAGTTTTTCTTAGCTCAATCTCAAAAGCTCTGGATCTTTATTTCTAATAAAATAGAACTTATATACAACTTTATGATGGTAATGTGCCAAAATTCAGTTCATGAATTATAAAGGAATTCAGCTGAAGGACTTTTTCCTTACTAGTTAGACTACATGTGGCACTACATGGTTGAAACATCAACAGAGAAATGGCTGCTAAAATCCATTTATTTCACCATTTCCCTTTGCCTCTCTATTTCTCTTTGCATCACGTTCCCCTATACTTCTTCTTTACTAATAATAAAGCTGAAAGTCTCTCTGTCCGGAGGATGTCTGGATGTCTGTAGGATGTCTGTGACGCGCATAGCGCCTAAACCGTTCGGCCGATTTTCATGAAATTTGGCACAAAGTTAGTATGTAGCATGGGGGTGTGCACCTCGAAACGATTTTTCGAAAATTCGATGTGGTTCTTTTTCTATTCCAATTTTAAGAAAAAAAAATATCATAAGATGGACGAGTAAATTACGAAATTATCATAACGTGGAACCGTAACGTGGGTACAAGCCAACTGGCGAGAAAATTCACCATACATTATTTGTAAATATACAGGCGAACCAAAAGACCTTTTGATTTTTCTATTACGGGCAAAGCCGTGCGGGTATCACTAGTAAATGATAAAATAACGTAAGGTATCACCAATTAAGTAGTTTCCATGTACTTTTGACCAAACATGGCAGAAAAGAGTAAAATGAAAATAGTCGCCATGATAAATAAAAACGAGCTGATGTGCGCCTCACATGACTTCCTTTTATTCCAATTTATTGTCATTTTCGCATTATTGGTAATTTTAATGTGATTCAATAGTTTACTCTCTAAATATCACCAACAGTGGCCAAATTTAAACCAGATTTAAAAAAAAATAAATAAATAAAAAAAAATTAATTTGAATTTTGTCATCTTGAATTCAAATTATGTTTTTCGCAATCACGAGTGTGTGTTTGTATGTGTGTGTGGAGGGGGTATGTGTATGTGTGTAGGCATGTGTGTTTGTGTCTGTGTGCAGTCATGAGTGTGTGGGTAGTTGTGTGTATGAGTGTTTGTGTGCGTGGGGGCGGGGTATGTGTATGTGTGTGTAAGCATATGTGTTTGTGTCTGTGTGCAGGCATGAATGTGTGGGCAGTTGTGGGAAGTTGTGTGTATGTGTAGGTGTCTGTATGCATGCGTGTATGTGTTTGTGTATGTGTGTAGGGGTATGTGTGTGTATGGTGGTGTTTGTGTATGTGTTTGTGTGTGCGTGTGTGTTGGTGCGTGTATGTATGCGTGTGTGTGTAGGATATGGACGCAACCTTTTCGCTAGGAGGAGCAGCATCGTGAGGCCAGTCGACGGGTGGTGCTGGCAAAGGGTGGCGCCGCGCCGGTGGGAGAAATGATAGCACGCCAAAAACAGTTAAATGAAAGCAATAAGCAATCGTGATTGCTCAATAGAATTAAAAAAATTGCCAAATTTTTCGCCAAGTTGGCGACAAAACTTGGCGACCAAAAGACTGGCGATATATCGCCAAGTGTCCGCCAAATGATAACACCACTTGAGTTTACATCGAAATTAACAATGATTTCCACCTAAAAAGGAGCAAAAGACCCCCTTAGAAACACCCGAATGCAACCAAAAGGGGAGTTGCACAACTAGACCCCACTAGGAGTCTACGTAGCAAATTTCAACTTTTTAGGACATACCGTTCTTGAGTTATGCGACATACATACGTACATACAGACGCCACGAGAAAACTCGTTGTAACTAACTCGGGAATCGTCAAAATGGATATTTCGCGTGTCTATACATTCTTAGGCGCTTATCCACGTGTGGTCGAGTCGAAAAAAAAAAAAAAAAACTCAACATTCATTCGGGGGTGAACATAATGGAAATCAAGGTCGATTTTTGAGTAAAAATTTTTTCGCAAATACAATACTTGCTTTTTTGTAAAAGGAAGTAAAAAATAAATAAACATGCCACCAAAACGAAAAAGCACCGACACGACCCTTGTACGCGTATCATTGCAGCAACGTTGTTATGAAGTTTTCGAAAGAAATGTTGGACAGACTGACATTTCGAAATTTGCTTTCTTCAACATCTTTTCAGCGTTTGTGAACTTTTCTTCACCAACCAAACTCGTCACCTCACGTCACCAAATTCTTGGGCACTTAAATACTTTCGCTCTCAACGATCCTGTTTTTAACACGCTTTTATTAGCTTCACTTGTATGTTTGTAAGTAACTCTTCATTGGACTAAGAACTAGTGCCTTATTACTGTTAGTACATTCCACAACTTTATGAGCGTTCGTAGTCGAGCGGTCTAAGGCGCGGGTCTTCGCTGACGTCCACCTCCGGGAATCATTGGGCGCTTGTTCTAATCCCGTCTACACCGGAATTAAATTTTTAATCTTGCAACTCAATTTTCGCCCACTTTTTGTGATCGGATTCTCTTAAAATTTGGTATGCAATCTCAGACCCGATGACAATGCAATATTCTTTAATCAAATTAATTTATTAACGATAAGTTATTAGTTTATTCTAATTAACACGCTCTTGCTAGCTTAACTTGTATAGTTGTGGGTATGTTTGTGGGTCCTACTTTCCTTTGGACAAATAGCCAGTGACGTATTAGAATTACTTACAATGTACAAATCAGAGCTGCGGAGTGTAACAATGTTTGCACACGAACTTACCAGAAAGCATTCAAAATGTCTGATGCAAATAATGCAATAGAATACTATGATACATTCTATTATAAAAATCGAACACACGCAAATAGATTTCATTTAAGAGTTACAAGTGTTAGCAATATTTAGTATCAAAATATTGCTAACACTTGTTTAAAAAGAACTAAAAAGTGAAAAATAAAATAATAGTTTAAAAAAACTAAAAAAAAACACGCTTTAGTAGCAAAATGAACTAAAAAGTTAAAAGTAATCTTTGGATGACAAGTATATAAAGTAATTTACCAAACACTTAATTTTACTGCAATAGAAAAAAGCGTGGGGGGCTTCTTATCAGTTGTTTTAAATTTCTTCCACTTGTTATCCATGCAAAAATGTAAATAGGCAGCCCCCTCCCCCAACGCTTTTTTTTATTACAGCAAAGTTGAGTGTTTGGTCAATGGTCAATTACTTAATATACTTGTCATCCAAAGATTATTTTTTACTTTTTAGTTCATTTTGCTACTAAAGCGTGTTTTTTTGTTTTAAACTATTATTTTTTTTTACACAATATGCTTTAAAAATAGTCATATGATATTTCATGACATTTTCATTTAATTTTTCTTGCAAATTCTTTTGCATCTGAATTTTTACTCTGAACTAGTACATCATGCCTTTTCAAAATTCTTTGCTTAAACTTAATTTTTCTTGTGAGCCCAATATTTCGTTATGCTTTTAAACGAATTAGATTAGAACTAATACTCCTCTTTGTTTGTTAGTTTTTGGTTTGCAACGCGTTTAATATGTTTGTAAAGAATTAAAGAAATATTGCCAATAATTTATTCACGTTAATGTAGTAAAATCATTTAGAAGACATAATATTTGGGCATTTTTTTTTATATCTAGAAAAAGGAAGACTCCGTACTAAGACCGACCCCCCCCCCCCCATCAAGACCGCGTGGTCTTGATGACGTCACAAATGATGCACTTTGGCGATGCGCCAATTTCTGCCACGTTTCCACGTTATGATAATCAAGAAGCGAATTAAATATTGTGCTATATGCTTGCTATCAACCCTATCGTTGCCAATACACGTGAGTAAAGATGCGAATTAAATATTTCTCTTCGTGAATGGCAACACTGAATGGCATTTTATCATTTGCGATGTCACACGTCAGAAACGTAAACAATAAAAGCACACCGATTTAAGTAATTTTTTAAAAATATTAAACTTGAACAAATTGTTTAAAAAATGGTCAGATCCTATATTTTTAAGCATGCTCTTTCAGAAAAAAATACTTTTAAAATTTTGGAAACGACTCCATTCCTAAAAGTTAACGGAAAGAAAATGTAAATAGTGTTTCAAGTTTGCTATAATATCCACTTCTCTATTAATTTATCGTTATCTGTAGACCGTGAAATTAAATATAGATAGGGATCATAGCATTGAAAGTTAAAAGATCGTAAGTAATTCTTATGATAAGAGCAAATATTTGAAGATACTAGTTTGCTCTAATATTTTACTTGCTCTTTCCAAATTTGTTCAATTAATTAAAAATACATAAAGAATGAATTTTCTAATTGTGATTTATTAAGTAAAGAAATTTATGCTAAAAGTCCACTCCCAGCTTATTCTGTTTACTTTTAGGTATAGCTAGAAATTTTGATTCCTTAAATACAGAGTAGACTCTCATTTTACGCGAGTTTATTTTACGCGGTTTAAGATTTGACACCTTTATTTTATTTTACGCGGACGAGTTTCGGTTTCACGCGGATGCGGCAATGCAAACAGATAAAATTTTCCCTACTTTCAAAATCCGAACTCCTAAAGATTGCAGATTACGCGTAATAAACTGCATTTTGGCGTGGTAATCATCGAGCTTGGGCCACCGGAGACATTTTATGCGATTGGTTCCAGAGCTCTTTCCAGAAGTAAAGTTATTAAACTCACAGTCCAGAACTCACTGGAAGAAGAGCTTTTAGGAGTGACAAAGGAGGCCAAAACCAACGAAGATACCGACGTCGATGAAGCACAACCAAAAACGTTCACACTGAAAAATTTGAGCCATTCCTAGACAATAGAAATGATCTTTCTGATTTGTTGGTGAAGGGAGAGTCTCTCATGGAATTGGCGCAAATGATCATGGATGCGTTATTGCTCTGCAGACTATATTGCTTACAGAGAAAAAATTCTTAATGACTGCCAAAAGACTGTCATAGCCAGCTCCTCTTTATAAACAGAACACGAAATTAGTTTATGTTTTCTTTATGCCTGTTGTGCATGAAAGTCGATCTAAGAACACATTAAACTTATTATACAATGAGTCATCACTAAAATGAAGTATTTTGTTATCTACGGAACCAAGCCCCTACTTTAACACTAGTGTTGTGTCTCAATTTACGAGGTTTCGATTTTCGCAGCATTTCCGTGGAACGTAACCCCCGCTTAAAACTAGGGTCTACTGTATTTCAAATCCGAGCCAATAACACGTCTGTTTTTCACTAAACTCCCAAAAAACAGGTAAACATAGTCAAGGTCACAGCTCAACTAACCAGAGCTGCACTATATTTAAAATGTCAACTCGGTTCAGTTTTAACAACGTTATGGGGAGCAGCTGCTCTAAAATATTCGGCTTATTAGTTGATTCAATTAATTTGCCTTGTGTGAAGTCTTAGGTGACAGCAACTTTTTCGAAAGTTGATTCCACTTACCGCCTCGTGTGTGCCGTACTCTTCAGAGAGCCTTTTACAGTTAACTCTCAACAACTCGAATATTCCTTTATCTCGAAGTTTTCATCGGGGCCCAAACTCGTAAAAAGGCCCTGGAAGTGAATTTACTCTGGGACCTTCCCATAGCTCGAACTAGTACTAATAACTCGAAGATTTTAGCCGCTCCTTTATTAATTCGAGTTGTCAAGAGTTGGCTGTACTTTAAAAGCGTAATATAGAACCATAAAAATGAAATTAATAAGTTATAAGTGTAAAAAATATGGACTGGTAGGGATGTAAGTTAAACATTTTGCAGTTTCAATTAAGCCAGGCGTTCCAAAACTTTTCCGATTCGCGGAAGACTTTAGAATTTGAATTTACTGGAGGCACCCTAGTCTATCATTATTATTTAATATGTTACTGTGAATCTTCAAACTTTGGTAAATGTTGACATAACCCCCGTTTAAGATCAATACATATCAAAGACAATGGTGAATCACCGGAGAAAGTCGACATTCTCCAAATTACGGCATTTTACAGTAACATCAGCAGTCATTAATAATTCAGCCCACAGGACTAGTAATACAAATTTCGGTACTCATAGTCATTCATAAAACTATATTAAAAATACTTATGATTCAAAATATTTAGAAACCAATTAGTTTTTCGCATTCAAATACAAATTAAATACAATATTAAAATATTGGGCGATAGGTTTCAAAAGTGTTTTTATTATTTGATTTAATTATTATGAAAAGCCGCATGGTTAGATAAACTCTGTAATGAGCATTTTTACATAGTACAGTGATCTCTCGCTTATACGCGACCTCTGTTATACGCGTTTTTCACTTATGCGCGTTTTTCTCACGGGCCCGGCCAGCGATATAGGAAAACAATGTTAACTCTTGTTCATTTATACGCGAAACCTAAAATGCACCTTTCACTTATGCGCGATAAAAAAATTTCAAGTTTTAGTTAAATCGCCTATTCACGCTTTGCTTATCGGAAAATTTTACCCTTCTTGATGTCTCTTGGAATGCTTTCACACACCTTTATTCTAATGTTTAAAATGTTTCCAAGAACGCGTTTTTTTCGCACAAGTGTGCGATTGGGGGTGCAGTTAGTCTTGTGATTGACATCGAGAGGGGAGAACGGGTTACATGCGAAAAGGTTGACCTTCCTAAAAGTCGTGGTGATTCGGAAAGCATTGACATAGTCTATCGAGGATCTTTTGTATCCTAACAGACTATGACACTGATCACGCAACAGTTTTTAGGTTTTGTGGAATTCGCTTACATACTGTACAGTGTATAAAAAATGACAAAACGTGCAACTTCAAATGTTACATTTTTATTAAATTACTATGCATAAAGGGAAATTATGTGCGTATTTATTCATTAGTATCAGTAGTGTACTATTAGTATTACTACAACTGTTGATAACTTACTGTATTTAAGCTTATTTTTGGGGTTTTTCACTTATGCGCGAAAATTTCGCTGTCCCCTTTGGTCGCGTATAAGTGAGAGGTCACTGTATATTGATACCACCGACACTTTGCGGCGCTCCCGCCTCTTCCTACAGCGCACCAGGGTACCGCGCTACAAAGTTTGGGAGCCCCTGAGTAAAGCAGAGATTAGGACCCATCTTTAGTTCTTTTTTAAAGTACACCCAGACGAGCAAAAAATACTGTGATTCATTGGCAACCGGTGGGCACAAAAATTGCATAACTTGAATGACAGTGATGTATAAGTCAGTTTCCATGCGGATGCTTGGTTCATTAGGCACAATTTCGGGCTATCTATTGTTTTTACAAGTCTTTGCATGTATTTGACATTCTTTCAAAAAGCGCATCGCAACTGTAGAGTTACAGTGGCGTAAGCCATGCGGATGCTTGGTTCATTAGGCACAATTTCGGGCTATCTATTATTTTTACAAGTCTTTGCATGTATTTGACATTCTTTCAAAAAGCGCATCGCAACTGTAGAGTTACAGTGGCGTAAGCCATGCGGATGCTTGGTTCATTAGGCACAATTTCGGGCTATCTATTATGTTTACAAGTCTTTGCATGTATTTGACATTCTTACAAAAAGCGCATCGCAACTGTAGAGTTACAGTGGCGTAAGCCATGCGGATGCTTGGTTCATTAGGCACAATTTCGGGCTATCTATTATGTTTACAAGTCTTTGCATGTATTTGACATTCTTTCAAAAAGCGCATCGCAACTGTAGAGTTACAGTGGCGTAAGCCATGCGGATGCTTGGTTCATTAGGCACAATTTCGGGGGCTATCTATTATTTTTACAAGTCTTGGCATGTATTTGACATTCTTTCAAGCAGCGCATCGCAACTGTAGAGTTACAGTGGCGTAAGCCATGCGGATGCTTGGTTCATTAGGCACAATTTCGGGCTATCTATTATGTTTACAAGTCTTTGCATGTATTTGACATTCTTTCAAAAAGCGCATCGCAACTGTAGAGTTACAGTGGCGTAAGCCATGCGGATGCTTGGTTCATTAGGCACAATTTCGGGCTATCTATTATTTTTACAAGTCTTTGCATGTATTTGACATTCTTTCAAAAAGCGCATCGCAACTGTAGAGTTACAGTGGCGTAAGCCATGCGGATGCTTGGTTCATTAGGCACAATTTCGGGCTATCTATTATGTTTACAAGTCTTTGCATGTATTTGACATTCTTTCAAAAAGCGCATCGCAACTGTAGAGTTACAGTGGCGTAAGCCATGCGGATGCTTGGTTCATTAGGCACAATTTCGGGGGCTATCTATTATTTTTACAAGTCTTGGCATGTATTTGACATTCTTTCAAGCAGCGCATCGCAACTGTAGAGTTACAGTGGCGTAAGTCACTTAAGTTACACAAGTTACAGGTGACTTTTGATAAAATGTGATTCATAATAAAAAAGTAGGGGTGGGGCAAAGTGAAATGGTAAAATATTTACTCTGCTTTTAGTGCCACCTGTCTGGTAATATTTTAACTATGTAGTAGCACATTTAATTTGTTCAAGTCCGGAAACAAATACCACTGAAGATTAAAGCATATGATAATGCAGGCCGTTTAAAAAAAAGAAAAAAAAAATAATTTGAATTTTGACATCTTGAATTCAAATTATGTTTTTCGCAATCACGAGTGTGTGTATGTAGGCGTGTGTGTTTGTGGGTGGGGGGTATGTGTGTTTGTGTGTAGGGTTATGTGTATGCGTGTGTAGGCATGTGTGTTTGTGCTGTATGCTGGCATAAGTGTGTGGGTAGTTGTGTATATGAATGTGTGTGGGGGGGGGATGTGAATGTGTGTGTAGGCATATGTGTTTGTTTCTGTATGGAGGCATGAATGTGTGGGTAGTTGTGTGTATGTGTGCGTGTGTTTGTGTGTGTGCGTGCGTGTGTAGTTGTGTATGTATGCGTGTGTGTGTAGGACATGGATGCAACCTGGAGACGACTTTCACTATAGGAGCAGCATCGTGAGGACCCGGTCGACGGTGGTGCTGCGGAGGGTGGCGGTGGGAAAATAAAAAGATAGGACATCAAAATAGTCAAATGAGAACAATAAGCAATCGTGATTGCTCAAAAAAAAAAAAAAAAAAACTCACACATATGATAATTCAGTAAGTTACCGCCCCATAGAGAGGGCTAAGGCAGAAATACATGAAATACACCGCCAGCTCAGTCAATTCCAGCCGAGGACTGCAGTTCCGTGCTTATTAGCACTCATCAGCTCGGCATAGGAGTGACTGAGCTGGAGGTGGAAAATCTCTTAAGGAAGCAAAGAGTGCCAAACTAACTGGTAGCTAATACAGAATTAGCACTGACCAGACAGGTGACCGAAGATTGAAGGTAAGGCAGGTATCTTCGAGTTGAACCGAACCATTGCTTCGGTCACTCGTCTAGTCAGTGCTAATTCTGTATTAGCTACCAGTTAGTTTGGTACTCTTTGCTTCCTTAAGAGGTTTTCCACCTCCAACTCAGTCACTTCCCTATGCCGGGCTGATGAGTGCTAAGAAGCACGAAACTGCAGTCCTCGGCTGGAAATGACTGAGCTGGCGGTGTATTTCATATGATAATATTCATCCTTTATTAAATAATTAACTAATTTAATTTCTATTTTAGTGTTTCAGTATCTTTTCATTTATTCATTTAACCTTTTATTTACTGATTCATTTGATCAGAAATATTTTCTATAATTGACTAGAAAATATTTCATTAGAAAAATATTTTTTGGCATTTCGCCTTATGGAAATAAAGGTAAATATTTTTCACTTTTTTTTGAAGGCGGAAATTTAATAATAATAAAAAAAAAAACCTTTTTCACTGCATATTTTATCATAAAATTGAACTAACGCTCTTTCTTTATGTACTGCAATTTTCAAAATAAACTTCCAATTTGTTCATTTTGTAAAAGCTCAGTCACCTTAACTATTTCACTTTCCCCCACATTTCCCTTCCTGTTTTTGAATACAAACTCCCAAAGTTAAAATCTGCACGGATTTCATTTTTTCTTCAGGTGTTTCCACAAAACGTTCATTTTTTCAAAAGTATGTCAGAATGACTTGACCCATTTTTATTCTAACGACTGCATATAATTAGTTCCTTCTTATTGAAAAGAGATATGGCCAATCAATACATTTTAAACTTTCAAAAAGAAAAAAAAAACTTCAGAAAACCATTTTAGCTTTTTCAAGATAAATAATTAAAAACTCGGGGAAGTAAGCTTTGCTAAAATCAAATAAGCTATCAATTCAGAAGAAATAATGTATAGAATTAAGAAAATGAAATAATTTGTATGAATAGATACTCGAAGCTGGTATTTAATCATAGACTACGAAATAATTAAAAAGTCCCAAAAAATCCATTCACAATATTCAATATTTGGCAAATACAGAAGACTGAAATTTAAAAGATCAAGATAAAAAATCCAAACGAAGCATCCTGATTTTATTTGCGTTCTGAATATTTAGAGATCAATGATTATGAGTTCTAAAAGTAAATATTAATTATATTAGGGAGTATCAAAGTAAATGAAAAACACTCGAAGCGCGTTAGATTCAGAAATACAAACATACTTATTTAAAATACAATAATAAATATTAAAAAAAAATAAATTCAATGCATATTTTGAAGAGCGTTATTAATTCATTATGTAGCTAATTGGATTTGTGTAGCATAAACTGAAAACAACCATTTAGCATTTTCATTTTTATCATTATTTATCATTACTGATAAACTTGTGAAAAAATTAAGAGGTAGAATACATTGGCTCTATCTATTGAGAAATATAGTTGGGAAAAAGTTTCTTAGATGTTTATTTTATGCTTGGATTAACTCAATAATTACGTATGGTATTTGTGCATGGGGAGGCGATTATGAAACAAATCTTACCAATTTAAATAGAACTTATGCAAAAATTTTGAAAATAATTTATGGAGCTAAACAAGAACTTAATAAAAACGATACTATTTTACAAAAGTCAGAGAAAATCTATAATATCAGAGAAATATATGCACAGAGAATATTTTGCATAACAACAATAACTGGTTTGAAATTAATGAAAAACAATATAATACTCGAATTTCAGGTAAACAATATAAAGTTATAAAACCAAATAAAACGATTATTAAAAAACAATTCTTTTACTTGGCATCGCGGCTGTTTAATGAACTAACGGAAGATGTTAGGAATGAGAACAACTTTAAAAAATATAAACAAGGGGTCAATGAATATATACAAAATAATGACATTCTATCAACAATTAACTTTTAGCTGATAAAATATACTGACTTGCCAACCGGGGGGGGGGGGGGGGATTTTGTATTGTAATTTTTATACTATTGAATGTTTCAATGCGAGTTATTGTGTTTTTTTTTTCTGGAGTCAAACAGTCCAATAATTGTTCTGTGTAAAATTTTTACTACTTGTGTAAAATTAATTTGTAAATATTTCTGTTAATACATATTTGTGTTTGTACTCCATACTAAATCAATTAAAAAACACTGCGGACAGTGCCTTTGGCGCTCTTTAGTGTTGAATTTAATACTAACTCGTGTTGAACTATAGTTAAGATTTTCTTAATGTTTTGTTATGAAGTTTGTAATTTATGTTTTATAATTTGTAAGTTTTTTTTTAACTTTACTTTTTTTTAATTTTGCTTACTGTTATGTATGTGTATTTTGTTTGTTAATAAATTTTATCTTATCTTATCTTATCTTATTTAATTAATATTATTTTGGAGTGGAATTGAAGTACCTAAGAGGAAAGGGATGTACGTAGAAAATTAATTTTTGGACAAAACTAGTACTAGCGGTAGAGGCACCTGTCATTAGCCAAGGGTCCCCCTTCTCTGAGCAAAGGAGCACCTACCCCTCAAATATTGCAAGGCCCCCCAAGAGCAAGACCCCTCCCCCCCCCAAAAAAAGAGAGAAAAATACCTCTTAAGACACCCCTTTGAACATTTCATTGGTGCAGTCGGACGCCATGTCCCCCCCCCCCCGGTGTGCACCTCTGCATTATCCCTGGTACTGTTTAACCACGGATTGTTTGTAATTTGGCAATCGGCCAAGTTAAGGCGATTCCATATGACTGAATCCAGCAGGGGAGACGGGAAAATATCGATGGAATTTTGACGCACGTGTTTCACAATTTCACTAGAGCCTTATTTAGTATCTTCATTGAGGTGTAAATGAGTGGAAACAAAATGAGTTTCTAATGGAAGCAACAAAAAGAAAATGAAATGTTTTCATTTTCGTTCGGCAATGTAAAAGCAAAATGAGTAAGCTCAAAACTATGTTGTAAACAAAATAAATCAATTAACTTTCGAGTGAGAACAAAGATCGAATATAGTTTTGATTTATTTTAATTATTACAGTGAATCAATTGCCATTTTTAAAAACAAAGCCGAAATAATTAAGAGAATAAAATAATAGTTTAAAAAACTAAAAAAACACGTTTTCGTAGCAAAATGAACTAAAAAGTGAAAAATCATCTTTGGATGATAGTAGTTGACCAATCACTTACTTTTAATGTAATACAAAAAAGCGTGGGGGGCTTCTTATCAGTTGTCTTGAATTTCTTTCATTTGTTGGCCAAGCAAAAATGTAAATAGACAGCACCCCACGCTTTTTTTTTGTAATACATTAAAATTAAGTGATTGGTCAACTACTATCATCCAAAGATTATTTTTCACTTTTTAGTTCATTTTGCTACGAAAGCGTGTTTTTTTAGTTTTTTAAACTATTATTTTATTTTTCTGTTTTTTAGTCTTATGTTAGAGAATTATCAGGCGACAAAATTATTTATAAAACGAGTGCGAGGTAATATCTTAAAGTTAAGACAAATGCACCCCGATGGGAAGCTACTGTGAGTCATCGATGTATGTTTGCAGAAATCATTTTTATATTACTTTGAAAATTTGAGATGCATTTGAATAAAAGTTTTGTTCAACAATGGTCTGATCAGCAATGAATTTCCAATTGAAGGCTCACGTAAATTTTGGCATGAAATTAATTAAAAATAATTGTATTTCATGTTTTAATTACCTTGGAACATTGGAACAAATTTTGTCTGATGCAGAAAAATTAAAGGTTTTTGTAGATATTTTTAAATAATTTTGCGAGCAGTTTAATGTATTTTTTTTTAAATATTTCCTTTTTCACATTGTTCGATTTATGCCAAAATATTGATTAAAATGGGAGGAAACTAACAATTAAAAGAGTTAATTAATTAATTTGCTTATAGAATATTGCATTGTCATCGGGTCTGAGGTCGCGTGCCAAATTTCAAAAGAATTCGATCGCAGGAAGTGGGCAAAATTTGAGCTGCAAGATTCCGTTATATACATACATACATACAGGTGAAGCTAATAAAAGCGTGTCAAAAACGCGCACATCTGAATCAGAGAAACTACCATCCCTGAAAGGTAATAGACACATCCATTTCCGCCTACAAACCGGATATTAGCTTTTCCATATAATATGGTCAGACAGTAGGTGCTGCAACACAGCATGATTTTCAAAAAAAAAAGGTTTCTACGAAAGCCTGTCTAAGGTTTGGACTTAGCACGCGTTAAGGGGCGTTACAGGGAACACCGAAACACGTGTCTGCAGTAATCTGCGAATTTGTGATTTTTTGACGTTATTTATTTCGTACTTTACTAAAGGATATTCAAAAAAGGTTTTTTAGTTAATAATCGTGAAACATCTTATTACAGTACGGTCTAAAGCATTCTAAATTAAGTACAGTCTGACCCCGATTTAACGAAACTCTATTTAACGAGTTTCTCGATTTAGCGATTTTTTTTTTCTATCCCCGACAAAAATAAAGACTAAAACTCTTATTTACCGAACAATAAACCCAGAATTAACAAATTATATCAACAGACAAAAGAAATAAAAAAAAATTTTTTTTGTTAATTTGAGTTATCAAATATTGGATTATTTTCCCAATGATGTCCCCCATCTTGCCCGAAGCAGAAAAACACTTTTCTTGGAATCAGCCATTTTTAACGGGCGAGGGTGTAACCAGCGATTCTGATGCAGAAATCGACAATGAAACTCCTATTAAAACTGTTACAAGGCCGTGGTGACCTGATCGGTAAGGCATCGGACTTGTGACCGAAGGGTCTCGGGTTCGATCCTCGCTGGATCGAAGATCCACCGTCGTCATTAATGGTGACTGGGCGACGTTAAATATGCTCGTGGTCACAATGTCCTCCAAGTGAAACGATACCTCTGGGGGTGCTAGACTAGAAAGTTATTCGGCCTCTGGTCTGGTTCAAAATTATCGAACTGTCCGTAGATGGTGCTGCCATCTATCGTGTTGTCTGAGCCAAATCGGACTTCCACCTAGAAATAGGCGCTCGATTAAAACTGAAGCCGTAACTCCTCTGCCTTAAAATCGAGTAGCATTGCTACTCGGGCTCGGGTTCCCGAGTGGCATAAGTAACAACATAACAACAACAAAACTGTTACTTTTTAAATGGTTTACATGACCTGGAAACTGTAAAAATACAGGGCGTTTCAAAATGAATAGCGGGGTTTTAACATGCTATAATATTTATTACACCAAACTTACAGCCACAAGTGATATATCAAATGAAAGAGAAACTCAAACAGTTTTACATAATAGCCTACAAGTGTTGAATGTGAGCACCATTCATCACTCGGCACACGTCAAGACGATATGCGAGTTCTTCCCGAACTTTGATGAGTGTCTCATTAGTAATTGCTGCAACAGCTGTTTCAATCCTGTTCCTTAATTCGGGAAGGTCGGCTGGCAGTGGAGGCACATACACACGGTCCTTAATAAACCCCCAAAGATAGAAATCACACGGCGTTAGGTCGGGTGACCGTGGAGGCCATGGGAAACAAGCCCTGTCATTAGGCCCCTTACGGCCAATCCAGCGGTCGGGTGCAGTTAGATTAAGCCAATCGCTTAACCTAACGTTGCACAGTAACAACAGATTCCGTCTTTGCAAACTGTAAAACACAAAACGCTTTCTGTTCTTTAGTCGCCATCTTTGCTACAAGCGCTTTCTAGCGGATTGCAGCAGAAACATTCCACGCGCATGCGCACTGATGCCAACAAACAAAAAAACTGTGAGTTTCTCTTTCATTTGATACATCACTTGTGGCTGTAAGTTTGGTGTAATAAATATTATAACGTGTTAAAACTCCGCTATTCATTTTGAAACACCCTGTATATTTCATGTAGCAGGCTGTAAATGACACAGTATTTTCTTCGCTCCATAAAGTCGAAAGAGAACAGATTCAAGTCAAGTATCAAGGAAATTGCCAAACATCTACTACTCAGTACTTTGAAATTTCAAATTAACTAGTGTGTAATAAATCACGGAATGCTAAATAAAAAGAAGTGTACACTTTCTAATCATGGATATTTTTGTACAGTAGATTATAGGGCTTTCAGATAAGGTAAGTGCATTTGTTTCTCACCCCGATATTACGAATAGCCCCGATTTACCGGAGAAAAGTTTCGGTCACGATGAATTCGTTAAATCGGAGTCCGACTGTAATATATATCTAATGAATTAGTTCATAAATAAGGCTGCAACTTTATTTTGGTTGAAGAGATATTATCAGCTTGGGGATTGCAGGGCTAAGTAAAATAGTGAAGATAACTTACCTGTTTCAAGATTAATCACTGGATTTTTTTTTTTAAATTACAGAAAGAGGATTTAATAATAAAACTTGCATTGAAATGCTATTTTTCATTTTTATCGATAAATTTGAACCTTTAAGAAAAAAAAGTGGAAAATTTTAATTTTTGTTTGCATGGGCCAAAATGAAAAAAAAAAAAAAAAAAAGGCGATGAAACAATGATTCGAAAAACATTCTACGTGGAAAACTTCCACTTTGCCCCATTTATGGGGCAAAGTGAAAAGTAAAATATTTTTACAGTGAAATATTTTCTATTTGATTGCTAATTTTTTTTAAATAGACAAATGCATGAATAAATATTGAAACAATAAACGTATAAATAAATTAATTATTTAACTAATGTATGGAAAATACAAAATGAATAAATAAATCAATAAATAAATAGGAAAAAATGGAATGAATGTATGAATGAATGCATTTATGATTCAGGAAATCAATGAGTAATGAAAACAAAATGCACTATTTTACTTTGCCATACGGACACTTGATAAGTTTTATTTATAAACATTTAAAAATTAAACACTATTTTATTTCAGTATATTATAGGTATTTTATTTCACCAAATCAGCACTGTACTCGACACATTAGTTAATCTCAATTAATACCTAAAACTTTAATTACATAACTTGTACAATTGTAAAATGACAAATATAATTTATAATTCACAAAATGTTAAAATATATGTTTCAAATTTAAAAAAAAAATAACTTGTATTATTTTTTCCCTTAATCTAAGCTTTTTATATTCAATACACAAGTTGAACCGCACCCCATTGGTAGAGAACTCTAGCTGGTGTGTTAAATTCATTTTAGCTACCAATTTGTTGGTAATCTCAGCTTCAGTGAGGGAAAATATTCCTGCAGCTGTGTTATTGACTTTTCAAAACTGCTGAATAGAAAACAAGAGGACGGTACTGCAGTCTCAGTATATCATAACTGGGCTGTCGGTTTTCTTTCCCATATTTATTTCTTGTCAGGGATCAACTTTGTGTTTAAGAATATAGTTCAAATTTTGCTAGTTAGGTGACGCTGCAAACTATGAAAATATTTTACAATTTCACTTTGTCTTGCTATTTCCCTCTATCCCACATTTTCCCCTTTATTACCTTTTCTCTTCTTAAGATCATTAATTTATTTTATTTTTGAGATGGCGATCAGATGACGACGAATAGATGTGCATATAATTTCTAATATATTACGAATTATACATTCCATTTAAATTTTGGAACTTACTATAGTTTTAAACGTAATAAAATTTATGCAAGGAAATTGCATTGCTAAAAGTATGTTTTAAATTATTTTAGAATCGATAATATATTAGTTTTTTTTAAAAATAACCAAGAAGGTTGTGGTTAGAGCTAATTCAACTACGATCTAATTCCAAGGCAAAAATTTTTGACAATTAATCGTTTTGAAATACAGGACAACTTGATTGAAAAATTAAAATTTCAGTCCCAATCAGTATGAATAATAAATGTGTAGTAGTTTGGTGGTTTTAGTTTGACTAAGAAGAAAATTTATTTGATTTAAAAATATAAATTATTCATTATGAACTATTGAAATAGTTTTTCAAACTGATAGACTTATATGCAATTTATTTGCGAATTTATACCTTACGAGATTTTGTTTATTTTTTGAAGCTTCCGCCAGTTTTACTCATTTTTCGTTACCATTACTTTAGTTCCAGGGGGGTAAATTTTCTTACGCATAATTTATTTGCTAACTATTCATTACTGAATCCTTTCCGAAAACTTCGACTCAATTCAGTTATATGGGAGATTTAAAGTCATCATAGTTAAGTCGTAAAATGATGATTTCTTTTCTGAAAAGGGATGCCTTTGCAAAACTTGATTTTCTAATTGGATTCGAAGTGGAATTTATGATGGAACAGATCCCCCTAAGCTGAGAAGAAAGAATGTTTCAGAGGAAATGTAAAGTTGTGCTGAGAAAAATGAATGCTATAATCGTAAATCTCAGATCTTTGGAAAGTTGTGCTAGGAAGCTGTAAATTTTCTGCAATTTCAAATTCGTGAAAAAATTGATTTTGTATGGAAAAGTTTTCAAAGGAAAGGGAATTTGTGAAATAAATTCATTAAGAGCCATTGTCTGTAAGGATCAGGCAGGTTGTGATTGTTGACATTTTTAATTTTCTTTATTTTTACATATGTTGTTCCTTATCATGAATGTAATGTTTGTGCAAAATATGAGCTTTGTCTGCCTTACCGTTTTTGAGAAATTAAATTTTCAAATTTAGGGGGCGTGGCACATTTTTGCGTGTTTTTCAAATTTGCAGATTTTAAAGTTCTTGTTGCTTTAAGCGCCCCTATAATGACGTGGATTTTTAAATTCTATACTATTACATGGTCTTCTTAGATACTATTACAGCTGTCAAATCGGTGTTACTACGAGGGCGACGGCCACAAACTCCGTTTAAAAATGACCGAAAATGAATTTTTTTACTACATTCAATGCCAATTTTCTCAAAGCGCCTTCATGATGACTCCAACGTTTTTACATAAATTCCTAGCTACACTTGCATACATCAAAAATATGTAATAAAATTGGTGTCACTATAAGGGCGCCAGAACTTTTATGTAATAAATTTCACAAAAATGCAAATGTTTAAAATCTAACTACTACTCTCGCCCTCATAACAGAGATCTGAAACTAATTAAGTTTGATAACCAACATATTCGTCTAACATATGAAATAAAAAAATCGGTGTCACTCCTATTACTTTCGGAAATATAATCATTCGAAATTATTATGTTATGAAGTTACGTTAAAAAAGACTTTTCTAATTCGAATGGCTTTTTGCACGGTTTGTTTTAAACTTTAATATAAAATTACAGTAGTGACACCTAAAATAATATGTTTCTAATGCTTTTTATAAAAAAAGCTTTATAAAAAGCATTAGAAACACAGTAAATCGATATAGGTACAGATAGACGTATTGTGTAATGTGCATTATGGCTAAAATAGTCGTACTAATATTCATATTTTTCCAACCATACTATTTTCTTATCAGGTATTTATATTAAAAATGCAACTATTTATAACATAATGCCTTAAATAGTGATGAACATAATGTATTATATAGCGAGCATTCAGAATCTGAAACATAACTTGAGGATGACGTAGACTAAAACAAAGAAAACATAAAAAATCAAATCACCCAGTTTCAGAAAGACGGTCATTTCTTATTAATATCTGAAATTTTGTAGCACTAAAGCTTGGGAAAACATGGTATCCCGGAGAAATAGTGGAAGTTGACCATTTGCAAGTAAAGGTCAAATGCATGGCAAGAAGGATTGGAATAAATAATTTATTTGGCCGGAAAAAAGGCGAGTATTGGTATGATAATCTAAACATATTATGCACAATAGATCCACCTGTACCTATATCAAAACGAGCATTTTCTATTCAACATAAAGACGCTCTTACTGCCCAAAGCTGTTAATGTTAAACGTTGCTTCTTTGTAATAAATTAAAAATAAATTTGGTCAAAACACTATCTGGGTGTGATAAGATTAAATTAACAAAATACATATATAAACAAATAAAATAAATTAAAAATAATAATAATAAATGAAAAAAATGCACCACAACATACTAACTTCGAATGATTATATTTCCAAAAGTAGAAGGAGTGACACTACTTTTATTAGTTCAAATGTGAGACAAACGTGTTGGTTATCAAACTTAATTAGTTTCAGATCTCTGCTATGAGGGGGCTAGTTGTATTCAGATTAGGAAATGGTCAACTTCTACTATTTCTCCGGGATACTATGTTTTCCCAAACTTTAGTGCTACAAAATTACCAGACATCAATAAGAGATGACCGTCTTTCTGAAACTGGGTAATTTGATTTTTTATGTTTTCTTTGTTTTAGTCTACGTCATCCTTAAATTATGTTTCAGATTCTGAATGCTCGCTATATAATACATTATGTTCATCACTATTTAAGACATTATGTTATAAATAGTTGCATTTTTAATATAAATAACAGATAAAAATTAGTACAGCTGGAAAAATATGACTATTAGTACGACTATTTTAGCCATAATGCACATTACACAATACGTCCATCTGTACCTATATCGATTTACTGTGTTTCTAATGCTTTTTCTAAAGCTTTTTTTAAAAAAAGCATTAGAAACATATTATTTTAGGTGTCACTATTGTAATTTTATATTAAAGTTTAAAACAAACCGTTCAAAAAGCCATTCGAATTAGAAAAGTCATTTTTTAAGTAACTCCATCACATACTAATTTCGAATGATTATATTTCCGAAAGTAATAGGAGTGACACCGATTTTTTTATTTCATATGTTAGACGAACATGTTGGTTATCAAACTTAATTAGTTTCAGATCTCTGCTATGAGTGCGAGAGTAGCAGTTAGATTTTAAACATTTGCATTTTTGTGAAATTTATCACATAAAAGTTCCAATATCTTTTGGCGCCCTTATAGTGACACCAATTTTATTACATATTTTTGATTTATGCAATTGTAGCTAGGAATTTATGTAAAAACGTCGGTGTCATCATGAAGGCGCTTTGAGAAAATTGGCATTGAATGTAGTAAAAAAATTCATTTTCGGTCATTTTTAAACGGAGTTTGTGGCCGTCGCCCTCGTAGTGACACCGATTTGACAGCTGTAATAGTATCTAAGAAGATCATATAATAGTATAGAATTTAAAAATCCATGTCATTATAGGGGTGCTTAAAGCAACAAGAACTTTAAAATCTGCATATTTGAAAAACAAGCAAAAATGTGCCACGCCCCCTAAATTTAAAAAAATAATTTCCCAAAAACGGTAAGGCAGACAAAGCTCATAAAAACCTAACACTGTTACTTTTATCTAGCGTCAAACTTTGGTATAGTTTTAAGCAAAAAGTCTTTTGCGTAAGCTTACCTAAATGACCAAGTAGATCAGAACTATTCAGTAAATTACCGCCCATTAGCCAGGGCTAAAGCGGAAATACATGAAATACACCGCAAGCTCAGTCATTTCCAGCCGAGCACTGCAGTTTCGTGCTTATTAGCACTCATCAGCCTGGCATAGGAAAGTGACTGAGCTGGAGGTGAAAAACCTCTTAAGGAAGCCAAGAGTGCCAAACAAACTGGTAGCTAATACAGAACTAGCACTGACCAGACGAGTGACCGAAGCAATGGTTCGGTTCAACTCGAATTTTGAAGGCAAGGCAGGTGTATTCAGTAAGTTACCGCCCTATAGCCAGGGCTATGGCAGAAATGCGTGAAATACACCGCCAGCTCAGTCATTTCCAGCCGATGACTGCAGTTTCGTGCTTATTAGCACTCATCAGCCCGGCATAGGAAAGTGATTGAGCTGGAGATGGAAAACCTATAAGCACGAAACTGCAGTCCTCGGCTGGAAATGACTGAGCTGGCGGTGTATTTCATAGATCAGAACTGTTTTGAGACACATTCCACAAACGAAAATGTTTAGCTTTTATCTCTAATGACAAACCAAGGTGAATGTCTAAATTTGCATTTATGTAAATTCATCTGGTAGAAGCTTTAACCAAATTGTTCAAGCAAACGCATCCGGAATTCAACAATACAAGTAGAACGATTCAGTCATGTCTCTACCAAGACTTATGTTTTCGCAAGATAATAGATGTAATATAGTATGTTTGCTTATTGTAATCCCATGTTTAAACGACCTCCATTTTTCGCTTCAGAACGGTTGGCACTATTACAGAAAGATCTCGCAATCGTTGGAAATAAATAGAAGTTAAATCATGTAGGATGTTGGAATCGGTTTTAGACGAGATTCAAGTTGTTCAGGAAGCATTTCGTAAGCCTAAAAATTATGGGGAGCTTTTCTGTTCTTATAAATATTTATGGCAGAGCTGAAATTTTGTAGTCTGAACTTTTTCTTTACTTTGTGTAATAAAAAGTGAAAGAAACATATGAAAATCTACGTAATAGGTCTTGTAAGTAACATTTAGTTCGTTGTAAAATAAATGTTTTCAAATTGTAATGTACAAAACTTTATTATGGTAAAAACCATAGACTAATAATAAGTATAGACCGAGCTATGGCAACCCTTTTGCTGCTCATAAACCAAACCATGTGACTAGTGGATATCCTAGCAACAGCGGGCGTTGATCGTAGCAGACGATCGAAATAAAATAAATAAAAAATGATGGAACACGGAAGAATGATCTTTTATTGAGCCCGATTTGTAAATTTGTTATTCTAAGTTGTAAATATTTTGTTAATATAGTGAGTTTTTCGTTTAGAAAGTATTGTGCATTTTCTTTAGTCAATTTCAATAACTCTCTAAGCAATTAAATATTCAAGCGCCCAAAAAGAATCGGCAAACGGTAAGATTTTTACCTACAATTTCAATTTAAGATACTGATTAGTAAATTTTTGCGTTAACGCAAAACGTTTACGCCAACGCTGACGTAGTAGTTCCAAATTAAATAAAAGTTACTGAAAACTGTGACCAAAAACTATTACTAGTGTCAAAACAATGCATAACTAAAAAAAAAAAAACTGTTCAATCTCTGCACTTGGAAATTTTTTTTTAATGAAAACACATTGTCTTAAAATACATGTCGAGTGTCAAACTATAGATAATGCTGCCATCTAGCAACCATGCTGCCAAAGTCTTCGCCAAGCCCTTCCACTAGTCACGTGATACATCTATGAACCAATTTTCTTCATCAGCAAGAATGAAAAAGCTCGGTCTACTCTTATTATTAGTCTATGGTAAAAACATTTATCAATAGAAATAGTTAGGCGGTTAAAGGACAGTAAAAATGACTGTAAAACGAGCTGATGTGCGCATCACATGACTTCCTTCTACTCCAATTTAATGTCATTTCCCCATTATTGGCAATTTTAATGCGATTCAATTGTTTACTCTCTTAATATCACCAACAGAGGCCAAATTAAAACCAAATTAAAAAAAAAAAAATCGCCAAATTTGTCGCCCAGTTGGCGACAAAACTTGGCGAACAAAAGATTGGCGATATATCGCCAAGTGTCCGACAAATTATAACACCACTTCAATTTCATTGATCGAAGCTAACAATTATTTCCCCTCAAAAAGGGACAAAAGAACCACTTAGGAACATCCGAATGCAACCGAAAGGGAAGGTGCACAACTAGGCTCCACTAGGAGTCAACGTACCAAATTTCAACTTTCTAGGACATACCGTTTTTGAGTTATGCGAGATACATACACACTTACGCACATACGCACGTACATACGGACGTCACGAGAAAATTCGTTGTAATTAATTCGGGGGTCGTCAAAATGGATATTTCGGTGTGTCTGTAGGTTCCTAGGCATCCACGTGGTGGTCGGGTCGAAAAAAAAAAAAAAAAAACTCAACATTCATTCGGGGGTGAGAAAAATGGAAATTAAGGCCGATTTTTGAGTGAAAATTTTTTCGCGATGCAATACTTCCTTTTTTGTAAAAGGAAGTAAAAAGAAGGGGAAAAAATACTGCATCCGAGGTATAAGAAGCAAAGGGTTGTAATTTGCCTTTTCCGACTTTTAAGCAAAACACATGCAAAATCAAAATCGCAGTTGGGTCATTCTCACAAAAAGGTGACTTTTACAGTCCTTTAGTAATAAATAATAAAAACTTCAGTATATTCCTTAATATTTTTTTCATGTGTTTTAGTTAAGTTTTGAACTAATTAATTTTATGCATGACAATTAAATAAATTTAATATTTCAGTTTTATTTTTTAATAAATTTTGCTTTAAAATTCCCTCCGTGGACGTCCCTAAGTCTGAGAGACAAAGCAATTTGTAATTGGTCTCAAACTGTTTAAATTGGTTTTAAATATCTTTGATTGTATTAACTAGCTAAGAGTTCTAAGATGTTTTTAAAATAAAATTTTTAAAAAAATAAATTGTATTTATAAAGAAAATGACTCATAAACTTTGTCCATAAGATTGAAGTCTCCCTCCGTGGACACTTAAAATAACTAAATAAATACATAATAGAGGGCAGCAAAAGTCAAGTCCATATAAGGTAAATGGTAGGATACTTAGCCATTTTGTTTTCTAGTGATCAACTTTAGTTCTCTTGTACACGTGTTGGATTGTTGTGTCTAAATCTGGTTTGGCAAAGTTCTTAGTGTATTCTCCGTGGTCATCATACAAAAGGTAAAATAAAACTGTTTTGTATTTGAAACATCATTTCTAGATAGCAAAAGTAGTATATTTGATAAAAAGAAGCATTCAATTTTTTTAACTTAAAAATCATAACTCTGAAAAATTCTAAAGCTTACTTTTGTCTCCTCCGTGGACTTCCCCTCCGTGGACGTGGCATGTCCACGGAGGAGATGACGTGGTCCACGGAAGAGACAAAGCCTTAGAAAAAATCATAATAAATTTCAGTTTGCTAAACAAAATATAGGGCAATTTTGTTTTGTATTTTTTATAGAAAAGAAATTAAATTCGACTCTTAAAGAAGTTCATTTTGTCAGTTTTTCTGTTAAATGATTTCTGTAATGTTATATATATATATATATATATATATATATATATATATATATATATATATATATATATATATATATATATATATATATATATATTCTTTTAATGGTAGAAAAAAATGGCAAAACCAAAAAGTAAAAAGAAGTCAGACGTTCAAATCCAAAAGAGGAGTGAACAAAAGAAACTTAGCATGAGACGTGCTAGACAGAAATTAAAAAAAAATCCTCTTATGTTTGAAGAAAGTAAGAAAAAAGAGAGAGAACGTTACTACCAAAGAAAGGCTAGTGGAAAAATTAAATGTGTTCAAGAAATGAATGAACGTGAAAAAAGAAAAATAAGAAAACTTTGGAAAGAAAAAGCAAGGAATATCGTAAACAAAGAAAATGGGAAGGAACTGAAGAATTAATTATAGATACACCTCCAAGCACCTCTTCTCAATTGGATAATAGTAACAGTGCCAAGGAAAACAAGAATTCTGGAATTTTGAGAGGAAAAAAAACAATAAGAAAAACCGTTATAAGCTAAAGAAGAAGATAGAGGAATTAGAAGAGAAAAGCAAAAAATTGAATACTAGACTTGAAAAATATAAAAAAAGATTCAGCAGATCTCAGAAAAGTGAAGAAAAGAAAAATAAATCACCACGAGAAAAAGTTCGAAGAGAATTGAATAGTAAAGATAGAAAAATCAAATCCAATGTGTTTAGAAAATTATTGTTTGCTGAAGCTATTGGCAGACATATACAAACTAACTTTAAAAGCCAAAAATCTCACAAAGTGAAAAAGACAATGCTACAAGTTTTGTCTGGTAAAATTATGAAAAAGTATCGACTACTCAATAAGGTAAAAAAAATAACCTCAACCAAAATGCTTAGCAATTATGGTAATAAAACTTACAAAACTGTGTCAAAAAGAGATTTCACAGAAGAAACACAGCTAAATGTTCAGAAATTTCTAGAATCTGACAAAGCAAGTCGCTTGTGCCCAGGGAAAAAAGAAACAATTACAAGAAGAAAAGACAAAAAACAAAAGCGTTATTTAAATGGTACTATGTATAATTTGCATAAAATGTTTATAAAGGAATGCCGACAACATCTAACTCTTAGTTATCAAACTTTTTGTCGTCTCCGACCTTTTTCGATCTTATTTCCGAAAGTTTCCGATCGGGAGACATGTTTATGCAAAGTTCACGAAAACATAGATCTTTTAATAGTAAAACTACATAGTCTTGTTATTATAAATGAAAAAAATATATCTCAAGTTCTTAAAGCAACATGTGATCCTCAGAGAGAACTTTGCCTAAATCGTTAATGTGATGCCTGCAAATTAAAATGAATGAATTTCAAGATGATTCTGTGCTACTTCCAAAATGGGTTAACAAAAAATTTACTATGAAGATTAAAGGTGAAACAAAAATTTGCCATAGAACCATGAAAGTGGATATTGAGAGTACAAAAAAAGAATTAGTGAAATTATTTTTTTCTGATATCATCAAATTTTTTAATCATACATCTAACATTGTACACCAATATCAAATGATTTCAGATATAAAAACAAATTTGAAAAGGAATGAAATCCTAATGCATATTGATTTTTCCGAAAATTACATAGGCCTATGTAAGTTTCACAGAGAAATTCAATCAGCCCACTTTGGTGGTTCAAAGCGACAGGTAACTATACATACTTGTGTTGTATATTGTCATAAAGATATTAAAGAAAGTCCTATTTCATATGGAACAATCAGTGCATGTAAATAGGCATGATGCATCAGCTGTTACTGCTCATTTGCTTTCACTCAAAGATAATTTAAAGTCTCTTATACCTGATTTAAAAAAAATTCATTTTCTCAATGATGGTCCCAGTGCTCAGTACAAAAAACAAAACAATGTTTCAGTTAATAGGTGGATATTTATCCTCTCAGTTTATTGTGGAGGAAATTCACTGGCACTATAGTGAAAGCTCTCACGGAAAAGGTGCTCCAGATGGAGTTGGAGCAGCAATAAAAATAACAGCTGACAATTTAGTTGCCCAGAAAACAGATATCCCAGACTGTGAAACTTTAGTTTCGGTACTTCAAAAAAAAAAAAAAAAAAACTGTAAGAATGTAATAATAAAAAATGTTGAAGAAAGTTTTATAAGTGATGTAGATAAACAAATTCCAAAGCATATTTCACCGTTTCCAGGAAGAATGAAAATTCATGAACTTGTATTTAAAAAAGACCAAATACATATGGAAGCAAGATACCTCACCTGTCTAAGTTGTGGTGATCATTACCATTTGGGATTAATTCATCGAGAAAGGATAAGAAGCAAACCAAAAATCAATGATTATGTTGTTGTACAGCAGGGATGCACAACCTATAACCTGCAGGCCAGAAGCGGCCCGCGAAGCTTGTTAAATCGGCCTTTGGCAAGTTCTTCAAAAAAATAAATAAATAAATAAATAAAAAAAGATTTTTTTTTTAATTAAAAAAAAAATCTTTTGATTTATTAGGTTTTTTTTTTACTCATCAATGAAACTAAGAACATACTTCCGATATTTTCTTTTCCAACTAAATTAGGTTGCACTTTATTGATTTTGTTACAAATGCTAGAATGATGATTTTTTTTTAAATAAAATAGGATATTCATAAAGAGCGAGGTCCTGAGTCTTTATTTCAAAAGCCTCCACATTTTAACTTGTTAATGTTAAGTAAGAGTCACATAATAGTTCATATAGCTTTAAAACGCATGTTTACTTTCATAACAACCTTTATTGACACTTTCTTACATAAAAAATATCCTCCGTTGACTATTGTATCCCCTCCGTGGACGAGGTGGGATTTAAAATGTTTGAAATCTTTTTAAAAATAAAATGGAAAACTTAACCACTACTATAGGGACATAATTTAACAAACAAAAACATTTATGCAATTTTTATTATTTCTTTACTTAGTTTTGTTAAAACAATTTTTTTGGTCTATTTGTACCCTTTTCTGTGAGAATGACCCATATATATATATATTAGGGTGTCCCAAGCTATAATGGCGAAAAAAAAAAATTATGAAGTCGAATACGCATACCCTCCAAATTTTTTTCCATTTCACCTCTGAAACATGAGAAAAAAGTTTCATCGCAATAAAATAACGGGAACCCGTGCCGACTTGAGGTCAAAGTTGGACCTCAAATCCTGTGTGGCGACTACAGTGGAAAGATTGCTAACTGTATAATTCCTTACTACACGCGACTTCAATTTATTTAAAGCAGATGTTTACAACAATATTAGACTATAAAAACACTACTGCACATATTTTTAATTCAATGTTTGCTTTTTGCAGTCAGGATAGAGCTTTCGCTGCTCTTGAACGCAACGTAACCCAGATTGTTTTTGTTCTTCATCAGCTATTAGCAAACCATGTAAGTCCTGCATCATTTTTACCGCTCTTTCAGCTGCATCGTTTACTGCTCTAAGCATTGAGAGTCTTTTTCACAGCAAGGAATTAAACATTATTGACCATACCATAAAAGCTGGATGAATTTTTGTAGAGCAGCTTTTGAGATAATTGGGTCCACATTTTCGTACACTTTTATCAAAAAGCACAAATCTTTGTTGGGTGCTTTGACTGCCAAAATGCATTGAAGCCATGGTTTCACGTATATTGTCACTACAAACAAGCAGACATCAAACAATGCTTCATTTTCCTTTGTATCTAATTTTAGTTGTGAACTAAATAGTAATAGTTTTAGGGAGTAAATCGCTCGAGCCGTCCATCGAGTTTTGTGCATGGCTCCCAGTGGTCTTATTTTAAATTCATTTTCTGTATCTCCACCTAAAAATATGATAGGCAGTTCTATCAACTCTTGATAGTCATCCCTGACCGTAATATTAGTAAGTTCAGCACGGTAGAAGTCAAGTAAATTTTCCAAGTTAGGGTACAGTTCGGAACAACTCCGTAGCTTCTCCATAGCACTGTATTTTAGTGGGATAGATCAGTTTATATATATGATGGCGACAAGCAAAGGAAAGCATTTCTCTATCAAATTTTTGCTCAAGCCACTTAAGGAAGCTGTTGTATCACAACAGAGAGTTTTAACTTTGTCTTCGAGATTAAAAGCTAAAACAGCCTTTCAAACAGCCTTTGTTTGTTCTTTTCGTGTGGAATTATCCAGTTTAGGCTCAGCAATGAATTGTTCGTCACATCCATATAAAATAACTATAGATAAGCGATCTTGATATTCGAGCACTCAAAGCAGGCAACAGTTTCATATCCCAAGGTAAATTCACTACATATGGTACCTCGTTCTGAAAACCAATTTTTATTCTTTCCTCGTGCTCCTTCCGCTTTTCGGTTCGAATTCTTTGAATTGAAGATTTACCAATGGGAAATTCATCAATGTTACACCCAAGTGCATCAATAGTAGCTTCAAGAACAAACACATAATCTCGTATACTTGGACACCTGTCCAATGCAGCAACTGACTTTGGAGTAATAAAATCGCTCCTCATTACATATTTACTTGTTTCAGGTCACCACGTCGGCCGGGCTTTCTTTCGAATTGCAAGAAAATCCCATCTTCCTCTATTTTGATTAACCGAAGTGCATCAGCATGTGCAATTTGAATAAATTGTTCAAATTATTCTCAAATTCTTGTTGGCGCTGCCTGAATACTTCTTACAGTTTCTTTGCAAGTCTCTCCAAATTTTATTCAGGTTTTTAAGTTTATTCACACAATTTGGCAACGATTTGGTGGGAATGTGTGCCTTTTCCCAAAAGATGATGCACTCCCGAACAGCGAGATTTGCACTTTCACTGATGGTTAAATTTACTTCTCGAATGTTATAAAACAAAACAGACAGAACTTGTCCGTTTGAGGGAAGTTTCAAGCCCATAGTTTGGTGTTTTACGACTCGTATTAAAAATATATCTTTTTTTTTCAAACCTTGCAATTCCACTGCCATGTTTCGTTCCCTATGGAAGAACTATACTGCGCTCGCTGACCGGAATGTATTCGTTCTGACATATTTGACGGTTTGCGAATTGCCACGGATAAGCCCTCCCCAAAACCCAACATATGTTTTTCTGTTTTCATTTGTTTTCTGTGCACTATTTACAGCTGTTTTGAGCTTCGCAAAATATCGCGTCACCAGCGTTCGCTTGCTTATGAATACACGTGCTATTTACACGTTTAGGCCTGTAGGCGCAAGTCGGCACGGGTTACCCTGCTTCAAATTGCATGAAACTTTTTTTTACGACGGTTTTGATATAAAAGGAAAAAAATAAGAGGGTATGCGTTTAAAAAAAAACGACTTTCATTTTTTTGGGACACCCTAATATATATATATATATATATATATATATATATATATATATATATATATATATATATATATATATATATATATATATATATATATATATATATATTACAGATGTTCATTGAGAATGTGAATCTTTTATTTCATTCCCAATGAAAAAAATTGTTTCTATTCTCTGTAAAAAAAAATACTTATACATTTTTTTGAAAACGATTAAGCAGTAAAAAGTTTTTCTTTTTATGAAGTTACTGAGTGAGGGTTGGCGTATACATTGTCTTTGACTAAGCTAAAGCTGTAAATTAGAATTAGATTTAGCAATAAAGAACAAATACTAATCCGTGTAACTGAGGGGGATTACTTTTTGTACAGTAGAAACTCTCTTATCCGGCCCTTGTTTATCTGGATGTCCTGATTATCTGGATCAAATTTGCAGCTTTTAAAAAATATGTTTACCTCAGACAGTTAATAAATAATCATTGCAAGAAAAAAAAATTATAAGAACGCCGAGCAATATCTTTTTGTTTTGATTAAATGTAGAGCTCTTTCATGTAATATACATTAAATGATGGTAATCTAAAAAGCTCCATTGCAGCTGAATTATAATGATAAACCATTGGATTGACCGTCAGAGTGGTTCAAAAATTTTTTTCGAGCTAAAGTTCAGGACACCCCTTATTTTGTTTTTGGACTGGCTAATAGTATTATGCTGTAAAAGTTTTAGCTTCTTACTCAATTTTTAAGAGGGTGCTCAACGTTCCCTCAATCCAACATTAGCCGTAGTATAGAAAATGCTACAAGTTTAAAATTATTTAATTTCCCCAGTTGTTTTTTGTTTTGTAAACAATTATTTTAATGCAATGTGTATGCATATTACTAGTGTATATTATAATGTGTAGAAATGTTTTTTCAGTTCAATGTATTTTTTAACCCCCTCCCCATACTATTGAAGTTTGGGGGAGGGGGTTGAGCACCCTCTTTCAGTTGAAATATGAAGCTAAAATTCTTCCAGCATATTGCTATCCACAAGTCTAAAAATATTAAGTGGTTTCTCGTTATGTAGGAGACCCCCCCCCCCTCTTTTTTTGCACGTATTGTTGAACCACCCTATTGACCTTGCTCTATTCTAGCTACTCACATGATTGAACCAGGAGACAGTGGAAAATTCTTTGTTAAAAAAGTACGTGGAAATTAATTTGGATATTTTAAATGTCTTTTGGGCAATGCTGTGTTACTTTGCTGCAAAAAAAGTTTTTTTTTTTTTTTTTGTCGAAATGAACCGTATGTCTGCTTATTTTAGGATTTACTTTGCCTATGATCTATACACCCCGGATTATCTGGATGTTTGTTTATCCGGAATGCCTTTGGTGCCAGTTAGTATAGATAAATGAGGCCGCCCACTAGGCCGTAGCAAAGCCCCTGCAATTTGGGGCCCCAAATTGGCTAAAACTATTCTCGCAAACAGACAAAATTGTAATGTTTGACTACAAGAGGGCGCCGAAAAAGTGTTTGCCCTAGGGCCCCAATATCGTAATCGGGGCCCTTGGTCAACAGGTTTTGGGGCTGTAGGGGCCCCAGAAAAACATTAACATTTAAAACTAAGTGTGAATTTTGGAAAATTTTTACAAAGATGAAAACAAAGCTCAACAATTTTCGGGCCCCTTCTGACTCCCCCCCCCACTTGCGGTACGTAGTTACGTCACTGAGTTATGTAGTTTATCGTTAGCCAACATTTAATGATCTGGATGTCGTCGGACCACAATGACGGATCTACTAATTTTTTTTGGCCCAACTTGTCTAACGTAAATATTTTTTCCATGTTCAATTTTAAATCCCTCTTGGGGCCCTTGTGTTGTGGGGCCCTCCCATTTGCGACATTTGAGATATTGGAAATCTGCCACTGTCAGTCCTTTACAGTGTTGCCAGATTGGGGGAGTTTTCCCCATTTTGGGGAAATCTGGTGCTCTCTGGGGAAATGAGTTTTGAGGGGAATTATTTGGGGAAATTTTTTTTTCTTGGGAAAAACCTGGGGAAAGAAAAAAACTAAGGGAAAAAAGAACTTTTTTCTTTTTTAGACTCACGACAAGAAGTAGTAGTTACATTGTTTGTATCAAACAGCGTTGGTTTAGCTTTGCTAAACTTTATGTTATTCGCATTTCGCATTATGTGGAATATTATGCTACGGAATTCGCATGAATGTTCTGCGTGAGTAACTAGTCGATTCGTGAAACAGGTAAAAATAAGTGTGATGAAGAATGTTCTTGGATAAATATGTACAAAAATCATAGTTTAAATATACATACAGAAGCAGAGTAATAAATGCAAGTAGAAAAAAAAACATTAGGCTATTTCTTATCCTTCGGTCAGGCGCTTGTATTTATGACTAGTGGCGCCCGCACGACTTTGCCCGCAGTAGAAAATTAAAAGTTGTTTTGGTTCCCCTGTATATTTACAAATAATGCATGGTGAATTTCTCGCCAATTGAATCGCCCACGTTACGGTTCCACGTTATGATAGCTTGGTAATTTACTCGTCCATCTTATGATAATTTTGCTTGGGAAAATGTTCTTAAAATTGGAATGGAAAAAGAACAAAATTCAATTTTCGAAAAATCGCTTCAAGATGCACACTCCTATGCTACAAACTATAATTTTGTGCCAAATTTCATGAAAATCGGCGGAACGGTCAGGCGCTAAGTGCGTCACAGAGATCCTGACAGACAGAGAGATATCCAGACAGAGAGACTGAGCTTTATTATTAGTAAAGATAATGAAAAATAAAGATTAAAAAAAAAAAAAAAAAAAAAAACGAAAAGAAGCGAAAATGGGGAAAAAAAAAATTTGAGAAATTTTATAAGAAAATTTGGCTATTTGGGGAAAATTTTTTTTTTCAAGAGATAAAAATATTAAAGGAAGCCGATTGATTTTATGAAAATATTAGTGGAAAAATAATTTTTTAATTGGGGGAATTTTGATAGAAAACATCGCTTTTTGGGGAAAAGTTGGAAGGGAATTGGGGAAATCTAGATTTGACCATCTGGCAACACTGGTCCTTTAGCAGCAAAACCAAAAGGCCATGATCTCTATGACCTTCGAAGAATGAATAACAAAACCTTTTGGTAGGGCAAAAAAATCCGGCGACATCTGTTGAATTTTGTGGTAACTTTTAACTGTATAAAAATCGGATTTTTTTATTTTTAACTAGTGGTACCCGAAAGGCTTTGCCCGTAGTAGAAAACTAAAAGGTATTTTGGTTCGCCTGTATATTTACTAATAATGTATGGTGAATTTCACGCCAATTGGCTTGCCCTTGTTACAGTTCCACGTTATGATTACTTGGTAATTTACTCGTCCATTTTATGATAAATTTTCTCGGGAAAATGTTCTTAAAATTGGAATAGAAAAAGAACAAAATCGAATTTTCGAAAAATCGCTTCGAGGTGCTTACCCCATGCTACAAACTAACTTTGTGCCAAATTTCGTGAAAATCGGCCGAACGGTCTAGGCGCTATGCCCGTCACAGAGACCTAGACATCCAGACAGACAGAGATCCAGACAGACTTACAGCTTTATTATTAGTAAAGAAGCGAGAATTCAAAATAGAATTCTAAAGTGTTTACGTTAATTTAAAGGCGGAGTGTTTCCTCATCAAGAAAAGTGTTTGAAATGATATTTTATGCAAAAAATAAATAAATATGAAACTTTGTTTTCAAAAATATAAGTTTTAAAACAAATTCCATGAATACGAACTGAAGAATGTGTCTATCTCCTGCTAATTATTTTAATGTGAAATTCTTAATTGTATGTAACTAGTTAATTTTTTTAATACAGTGTTTTCCCTAACAAGTAATTTTCAGTCACTTTCACCAAAAAATCACTCATTTTTTAAAAATGAATGTTATTATGGTTTATTTTTAAGTAAAATACATGTTTTAAGATCCTTCAGATTCTAAAGAAATCATTAATATTATTTCATTATGAGGTTAAAAAAAAAACTGCTCCAAACCTAGTCGGATACCAAAGTCGATTTGGTGAATTATTTTTATGGGATTTTGCCATGTTACCTGGATGTTTGTTCTCTTATTCAGCGAATCATTTCAACTTTTATTGGAAAAATGATATTATTTGGTGGATTATTTTTCATTCTAATTTAACCTTTAGTCTTGTTATATGACTTGCTTTGTTTACTAGTCCATTTAAAAGGCATAAAATCGTATGGTGTTTCCAAATAAGTGTTTGCATTCCACTTTGACCAAACATGACGGGAAAATGAAAAACAATCTTCAAGCTTAAAAATGTACCGCGACAAAACAAGAACAGATAAGGACGATTAATTTTATTTCACTCTTGATTAACTAATTTGAAATATTTATTTGAACAATTGCCTCAAGTGAAACTTCATATGTATTTTTGAGCAATCACGATTGCTTATTGTTCTCATTTGACTGTTTTGAATTCCTATCATTTTATTTTCTCACCAGCACCCTCTGCCAGCACCATCGTCGCGTCGACCGGCCTCACGATGCTGCTCCTCTTGCGAAAACCGTCTGCAGGTTGCGTCCCTATCCTACGCACACACGCATACAGACACACACATACACACACTCATGCCTGCGCACAGACACAAACACACACACTCATGCCTCCACACAGACACAAACACATATGCCTACATACACACACACACGAACGCCTACACACACGCGCGTACACACACAGCACTGCATGCTCAACACGCACACACATGCATACATACACGCACACACATGCATACATACACACACACATGCATACATACACACACGCGCACCCACACACATGCGCCTACACAAACACACACGCGCATTCATACACACACACGCTCGTGATTGCGAAAAACATAATTTGAATTCAAAACGCCAAAAATTCAAATTAATATATATATATATTTTTGTACTTTTAATTTTAGTTTGGCTTTGTTTTGAAAAACTGAAAATCTTTAGAGAATCTCATTCAATCTGTCAGAAGCGACAAGTTTGTGCGCGATAAAATGCATTAGATTTATTACACGGATGTAAATCAGTGATTTTGAGAATTATTGATGGTCTTAAAAATTGCCAGCGTTATTGACAGTTTAATGACCCCCCCGGGGAATGGTTTTCAAAGCAAATCCTTAAAAAGGGAATTTATTTTCACGGTAAACTATATCATTTGCTACTAGAACCAATAGCTATCGTTATGAATAGCCTCGTTTCTTGGCTCTGAAGAAAAGGTTTTGTTGTCGCTCTCAATACATATTTGTTAGTTTTTTATGCAAATTTCATGCGCTACATGATGAAACAACGGGACGAAAGGTGATTTTTTTTGTTTGAAGAAATGGAGGTTTTTCGATGGATAATCGTGTTTTTCATCTTTTTACTTCCCTTACAAAAAAGAAAGTATTGTATTCGCGAAAAAATTTTCACTCAAAAATCGGCCTTAATTTCCATTTTTCTCGCCCCCGAATGAATGTTGAGTTTTTTTTTTCGACCCGACCACACGTGGATATATGCCTAGAAACCTACAGACACCCGAAATATCCATTTTGACGACCCCCGAGATAATTACAACGACTTTTCTCGTGACGTCCGTATGTACTTAGGTATGTGCGTATGTGTGTATGTATCTCGCATAACTCTAAAACGGTATGTCCTAGAAAGTTGAAATTTGGTACGTAGACTCCTAGTGGGGTCTAGTTGTTCACCTTCCCTTTTGGTTGCATTCGGATGTTCTTAAGGGCGGCTTTTGTACTTTTTTGGGAGGAAATCATTTTTAATTTCGATGTAAACTCAAGTGGTGTTATAATTTGTCGTATACTTGCCGATACATCACCATTCTTTTGGTCGCCAAGTTTGGTCGCCAACTTGGCGACAAATTTGGCGACTTCTTTTTCAATTTTAAATTTGGTTTCGATTTGGCCACTGTTGGTGATATTTAGAGAGTAAACAATTGAATCACATTAAAATTGCCAATAATGGGTAAATGACATTAAATTGGAGTAAAAGGAAGTCATGTGATGCACACATCTGCTCGTTTTTTTATTACAAAAACTCGTCTAATTTTCTTCGTTTGTTTTTGAGGGAGAAACGTTTCATATAGATTTCTACCTTGATTACAAGGTGGATAAAGAGTCTGTATTTCCTTCTCTTTACCGGTAACGACCAGTTCGTTTTTAAACCAAACCAACAACCTTCTGGTGAACGAATTTGCCGATTGATATAAGTATTTCTAGGGAAATGTATCTCTTTTGGCAGAAAATTTAAGGAGTTTACAACATAACATTCGAGTTATCCTTATACATTTAATAGTCAATGATCGAGTACCGCTCCTGACGTCATCAACAAAGAAACTCGCGCAACGGCATGATAATTTGTTGACATGTTTTGGTAATGTTTAAAATGCAGGGAAAGGCTTTATTGTGACAAGGCTGAACTCGATCCGGTAACTTAATTTTTTTACTGGTAACACTGTCATTTCAGGGCAATGAAGACAGAAAAAGCTGTCACCAACGAACGCTATCTACTGGAGTTTAGGGTTCATCCACTGGTGTTAAGATTAAAATTTCAACGATCAAAATACCACCAAACAGCTTCGTTCAAATGAAGAAGCAAGTTTCACCTTGTTTAATACTCGGAGGAGTAATTGTGAATGCGAATGAAAAATACCCCTGAAAAGCTTCTGAACGCACCTTTGTCAAGCGTCTCGATTTACTAATTCCGTACTGTTAAAGTACAACACTAAGTTCACAAATTTGTAGGCCTATTACAAGAGAAAAAATTAAATATTAATGTTGAATACATTTATTTGGGAGATAACAAGCTATGAAAAATGCTGAGATAACTTCGGGCTTCTGTTAAAAGAAGAAGCCTTTGAAATGTTACGTGAAAGTCCTGGGAGAAAAAAAAATACAAACTTATGTAGTTAAGAGTCGTAATTTGAAAATCGTTACCATCGCTGAATTTGCTGTCATGATGTCAAGTAATTCAATGACAGGGAAAGAAGAAACAAAGAAGTAATTAGCTTTCAGATGTTTTCTATTTATCTACAATACCTCTCGAGCAATCTTTTTTCTTTATGATTTTTCACTTAACTTTTGCAAATAGAAATCTCTTAGATTTCTCATGCTTATTCTCTAGTCTCTAGGGTATTATTTTTGATCGCTAGTATGGTGTTTACAAATCGATTGTGTAAATACACTCCGGCTTTGAAACGAATTATTAAAGGCAATGTTTTGTTGCAATTGCGAGGGAAGAAGCTTTTAACTAAGAAATTTATCGTTCTATAATGTAGAAAAAAAGTATTCTGTCTTTCCACTGTGAGTAATAATGCGTAGGTAATGAGTGAGTGGGTACCGTGGAGTCAACAACAATTTATTTTCTGTTTGGATAATTCCAGCCTGGTAAAACTATATTAAAAGTAAAGTTGACATTCTGTGAACAGTATAATGGTAAAAAGATTGCTTAGAAATCTTGTATACGAAAAATAAATATGTCATCATAACTTTACTTCATACTAAAATATCTGCATTGTTTGTTGTATTGCTTCTAAACTGTTAGAAAAGCTTTACAGTCTGGTGTTATTAATTTTTACATCAGTACAATAACTGACAATCATTTTAGCAATAGAATGATGTTGTTAATTTTCCTTGTCTGAGAATGGCATCCATTGAGTTTATATTTTGCTATGAGGTAACAGCGAGACAGGAGCACTGATACACCTTTAGTTCGTTGCTCGCTTCCCCCATGGCATATTTATTTTGAAAATGGAAAAATTACACATTGAAATAAATTTAATAACAACTATACTGTAGATGCAAATCATAATAAAATGGGGATGAATCACAGAGACAATTGGCAGCAATGTGAAACGATAATCTATCTCTTTCTTTGTGTCGATCATATCTGTGTGTTTGTACAAAAACCTGCATTAGTTATCTATGTGAAATTTTCGTAGAAATTCAGTTTCAGATATAATGTTCTTCTTCGTAAATGCGCTAAAACAGTGGCACACGCCCAAAAAAGTACCTTGACATATTACCACTCTCTGAAATTTGGAACGGCTGCTGCTATATTTGTAAAAATGGCGTCTAGTTAAGGTAAATTTCCCATGCGCTCTGAACCAAAGCACCTACGACGCCGGAAAACTGCAGAGTTAAAATTCCTATATTAAAAATGGAACGAGACGAGAAACAAAAAGTGATTTACAAAGTTGTAGAGCATGGTCGATTCAGTCGAAAAGGCACATTGCAGACATTAATGTTAAGAATAGAACAATTAAAACGCGTATTTAGTTTCTCGTGATATCCTACACTGTCAGGTCATAAAACTTGAATAGAAAGAAAAATGATTTTCCTTCCGGCAGAATACTACACCGCGATGTCAAATGAAGGTTATAACTGCTGTTTTTACTTTCTTCTATATCTAATATATAGAAGAAAGTATTGGATTCGTGCAAATTTTCGAATTTCGAATTTTGACGGATTCGAACGTTTTGAGGTGTGCTGAGTCCATTTCGACTATTTTTGGAAAATGTCTGTCTGTCTGTGTGTGTGTGTGTGTATGTATGTGTGTGTCACGTCTGTGTGTGACCAGTTTTTTGTGGCCGCTCTACAGCAAAAACTGCTGCATGAAATCGAACGAAATTTGGTACACATATGTGCCCCTATGTGAACTTGTGCCCATTGGTTTTTGGCGCGAATTCCTCCAAGGGGGGTGGAGCAATGGGACGTTTTTTGAGTTACGCGTGATTGCTATTCCTCATGAAGTAACTGGCGGAATCAAACAAAATTTGGTCCATATGTTGCCAGTAACAGGAACAGGTGCTGATTCAATTTCGGTGTCAATAACTCAAACGGGGGTTGAGCTATAGAACGTTTTTTGTCGTCAATTGTGACTGCTGTATCTCAAGAAATAATGAACGGAATGAAAGAAAAATTTATCGGCGAGTAGCACTTAGTGGGTATAAGAGCTGATTTTATTTTGGTGTCAACAGCTAAAAAGGGGGTAGCGCAATCGCCCGTTCTTTTTTTCCATTGTGAGTGCCCTATCTCAAGAAGTAATGCTACGTTCTGGTTGAAATTTGGAATATATGTGAATCCATATGTAAACAGGCTTTGGTTCAATTTTGACGCCAATCGCTCCAAGAGGTGTTGATTTTTTTTTTTTGCAAATAAAAATAGCTTTATTAATGCAACAATAAGAAAGATAAATCGTAATAGATTGTCGTCTGCGTATTTCTCGTGATTTTAATTGTATGGAAATGATCGGAAATATTATCTCAATGATTTAAAATTTTTAACTGTTGCCATCTTATGTTTGTTAACAATTAAAATATTTGTAATTAATTCAAGCAAGGCTTTTAAAATAACTTTTAATTTTCGCTCTTTGCTTTGCTTTTGCAATAATTCAGACATTGGGATGGTCGTCAAGTTTTTGCATGTGTAATTTTGTTTTTGTTGGGAATATTGCTTCCTCGTCAAGCATGGGGAGGGATCAGAAAAAAAAAGAAAAATATAGAAGAAAGTTTCGTGATGGCCACAACATACTAGTTTCCCTTTTCAGATCGTTTTCTTACACCTCAGTGTAAGTATTCACGAAAAAATGAGCGTTTTAGCTAATCTATTTTTTGCATTCATGCCCACAAGGTGTCTTTTCATACGAAATCAACAATGCTCTACAACTTAGTAGTAAATCACGTTTTGTCCCTATCTTGTTCGTTTTCAAGATAGGGATGCCAACTCCCCAGTGTTCCAGCAGATGGTGCCCTAGATGGTTATATTCAGTAAAGCAAAGCTACTTCACTGTACCTAGATACCAATTTTATGAAAATAACAGCAGCCGATCCGAAGTTAAGAGGGTGGCAAGAAGACTTTAGCGGTCACTGTTTTTTGAAAACGTTCTTCGATGCTACACAGGAGCAAAGTAAATACCTCAATAAGACAGATAGGGGGCATAATCGTAGGCAGTAATTGAACTCGCAAGAATAGTCGTCGTTTTAGTTTTTCCTGTTGGAGGGGGGGGGGGCAAAGATTTATATTCAATACAATATGACAAATCGACAATAAACATTTACATAGAGAAACAAGTATATTTTATTTGGAAGGACTAGCAGAGAAACTGTCATCTCCAAAGTAACGGGTCTTTCACAAGCCTACAAAGTGTGGTTTAATTAACTGAAATAACAGTTCAGAAAAACTATGATATTTTATCCCTTAGTCCTCTTCTAACATCCTTGCTAAAGAGTTATACACTTATTTTCAGTAGTTTACAAACCAATGAGTTGTTTTGAACCAGTTTCTAACAGAAGAAAACAAAACAATGTAAAAAGGCACAAATTAGCAAGAAACTGCACACACGTGTTCGGGATAAGAAGAAACCCCTTTTTCAATGCAAAAGAAGCGAGTTTATAGATACAAAGGTATCTGACAAGAGCAAAGACACGAAACAATAGGCAGTTTAAAAGGAAAACATAGTGGATTAACCGAACAACCAATGAAGAAATAATAAATATTCATGAACCAATAGGAGTACGAATCAAATGCAAAAACTTCCTCACAGGTACGAAAATTGCGCAGTTTTCTCAAACTCGTGCCGTTTTTCGTTCTTTTATTTTCCTTCATACACTTTTCAAGCACAAAAGTATTTTCTGTTAAAGCATTTTTTGTAATTTTCGCTAGTCCAACACAACTGCGAAAATTAAAGGCTCACGAAATGTTTCAACTTTATACATATAAAGATTAATGGCTCCACTTAATTCTTATAGACCGTGACAACCGCTGGCAACAAAGAGAGCGCTACAATGAACCTCTGTTTCCATTACGTTGCCTTTGATTGGTGGATGCAGGGGCTCCGCTCAGCCTCTCTTGCGATCAAAATGGGCGACGTCCAATCAAAAATAAACACGCTCACATTGATTGGTGGATGCATGAGCTGCATCGATTTAACACAGAAAAGTCATAAATTGTCAAGGCCCGTTAAGCGTCAGCACCGTCTAGTAGGGCCATGAATCAATCTTTGGTTCGGCTCACATAAAATTCGCAAAATTTTTAGCTCGCAAAATCAACAATACCTTCATTTTCGCAAAAACTAGTGCCTTTTTCAGTATTTAATTTATTTTTCAGCAGTTTCTAGCAGTTTATCATACTTATTACAGGATTAATTTGTCAGCTTAACAATTTATGTTTTGATCAAGTGTCAAGATTATATGTCTTTGTTTCATTAAATGAAGCATTTGACAACAGCTACATAGTATGCACATCGAACTTTCACTCTTGAAAACGATATATCATCAGGTTTCGAAGCCTAAAAAGAAGAGTGATTTAACTTTATAATACGATAAAAGCCTATTTTACTAATGGAAACGGCCAAAAAAACAAGTGAGAAAAAAGCAATCTACGGTATAAAAGAAGCGGAGACTGAGTTCTTTTATTTTCTTCAGCATTTATAATAGCAGAGTAGCGAATCAACTTTTGCATTGGAAATGTCAAGGATAATGAATTGAAAGCGCGAAGATCCATTAAAGAGACTGTTTTAGTCAATTTGAGATAAATTTGCTCGTCTGTACATTTATCTGACTGCAGGTTTTATTTCATTATCTCAAGCTTAAATTATAATTAATAGCTTCTTTCGTCTGTTTCTTAAAGGCTATAATTCTGGAAGCGATAAACTTGCATTTTGAAGCATAAATAAACGTATTAGTTTATAATGATTGATACTTCTTTTTTGATGTTTAGACGAAATAAACCATACTTTATGACGGTTTTAATTTTATTATGAGTAATAACAAATATTTAAAGCTCATGTAATTTATGGAAGTCTCTACTCAAAGTTTTCTTAAAAGAGTTTTAGCCAAGGGTTTATTTATTTTCCGGTCATTAAAATAAATAATACGTCTGCATGTTTGGAAAATTTAGTTGAATTTTAATATATTAGCTCTAAATTTATCAGTGTAAGTTATGCTTTGAAAGTCAGATATGGGTGATTCTCCAAAAACCTGACATTTTCAGTCACAAATTGTTTTTTTATAAAAAATGCTGAAAAAAATCTGAAAATAATTATACTTACTCTTTGTTAGAAACTTATTAAGGAGAAAATAGAGGGAACTCACTTTAACTATGCTACACCCTCAAAACAGGGGGTCAAATTTTCATACAGCAAGAGACTGACAAGCAGTACCAGGAGAATTACAAAATGAATTTCTTCATGGGTTATTTAAAATGTAACTATAGTAATAAAGAAATAACTGAAGCCTAAATCAAAAAGTTTGGTTATTAAATGACAAAACAAAATTTATGTAAAATCTCCCTTAACGGGCACCCCCAATATCTTCGAGTACAAGTAGGCTTTTCCATATTATTCACTCTGATTAGCTTACATTCCGAATAACGGACATTCATTTCAACAAAAAAAGAAATCGATTGCTACATTAAAATTTTCTTTGGGTTAGCCATGCACACAGTATGATAAAATTTACAAAAAAAAAAAAAAAGATACCTTCTCATTACCTGCGAATTGTTTCGGGAACTGGTTCGGGAAATACAAACATAAAACAAAAAGGGAATCAGCAATATTGATAAAATATATTTTACTTTTAAGTTAAAGCAACTGCGAAATTTAGAGCAACTTTACTTACCTACTCGAGCAACATTTAGATAAACAAATGTCTAACCATTAAATCTCTTTTGGAATGCTTCGTCTGAAACAATAAATAAATAAATAAATAAATAAATAAATAAAATAAAATAAAATAAATAAATAAGTTAAAAAGTAAAATAAATAAATAAATAAAAAGTAAACAAATAAATAAATAGAATTATTCCACTGATACATTTTTTTTTATTTATCGTTTGCAAAATTTAACTTTCTTTTTTTCAATTAATCTGATTTTCAAACTAATGTAATGGAAATAAATCCTTCTATTCTACGGGATGCATTACCAATGCTTGAGAAATAATGCTAAGAGAGTGATTGTTTTAGGACAGGAGTTTGACTTTTTTTTTAGGACAGGAGTGTGACACTTTATTTAGGACAGGAGTATGACAAGTTCCATACAATTTGCATATTATGTAGACCCAGGATTATATTTAAGGTAAATAATGTTATTTTTCTATTCTAACCTCTTAATGCAACCACACACTATGAGTAGAGTTAAAATTTTTCGTTTATTTAAAACAGAAATATTGTCCAGGAGGATGACAGCGAAAATGTTTCATACCTTATTCTTGAACTTAAAAATTTTAATGAGATCAGCAGACAAATCATATTAACAAAATACTCAAGAAATCCAACAAAATGGTGATAATAAACAGTTTTATAGAACTGCAGATTAAAAATTCCCTTTTTTTTACCTATAATAATTGAACTCATTCCTAGAATAGGAGAATGATATGAAAACCTGGGGACTAAGTTTAAAGCGATGTACCGTGATCATTTAAATAATTAAATTTATTTAAAGAATGCTATTTTACACCTTTAAGGATGCTTAATATTTTACTACAAATTGAATTTGTGGAATGTTGATATAAAATTTTTAAATAATTTAAGTCCATTTGAAAAACGGATGGGGACACAAGTCAAAAGTGTGACTTTCTGGGTATTCAAAAATTTTTGAAGAAAAAATTAAATGAGTTATTGTTTTAAATAAGAGTAGAATAACATCAGATAAGTTATTTCTAACTATTGAAAAAATGAAAACACTTTCTGGGTTAAACAGTTTTTGTGTTAGGCTAAGGGGACATAATATTGTTAGGATTTTGGAGAATCACCCATATACATGTATAAAGATTGTTTAATTCGATTCCTTATCCTTGAAGCCCTTAGTGAATAAATTAAGTAAATGTCATGAAAAAACATAATCTATGTAATACATAAAATAGAGAAGAAAATTGATATGTTTAAGCAATTTACACTAGCATTCCAATTATACAAACTTTGACACTCTGAATTAGTGATTAATCAAACCGCTTTTGACACTGCAGAACAAAAAAAAGTCGTTAACGTTCTGTGATTCGCAAAATAATGATTGTGTGTACACCCGCTACTGTCTTTCCCGCCACGAAGCTAGTGTAGGCACAGTGGGAACATTATTGGGATGGTGACTCATCGGCAATTCTACCATTGTCTTCCAATGCGGAGCGCTTGTACGTACGCTTATATTTAATTAATAAGAAGTCTTTTTTCCTTTAAAATATTTGATTTCTCGCAATTGGAGACCGTGGACCTTCCAAATAGCTTAAATCGGTCAAAAATATGATTTTTTTATTCCGTGGAAATAACAATATATGAAGTGTGCTGAATCGTATGAAAAAAAAACTTCTTGTTGATCTGATGTTTTATCGCGAAGTTATATGCGTTTAAAAAAAAGTAAACAGAGCGTGTTTTCGATTAAAATGGCTGTAAAACATGTAAACAAAGTCGAAAAACTAAGTAAAACTAAGTGTCAAACATGTAAACTAAGTTTCAATAAATTCTTACATTGGTATTAATGTCAAATATTTAGTTATCGTGAAAATATCTTTCGGGAGGTATTAAAATACGAAGATCATGAAATGTAGGTGAAATTAGACTTTAACGTCATTTATCTCGGACTGGAAAACTCGATGCTGACACAGACTGAAAAAGCTCCATGCGACTTAATTTTTGTTCGATATGCTTCAAATTTCAGAATATGCTACTTTGGTAGTAGTTTGATAAAACTGGGTATGCATTAAGGTTTAAGACAATTTTATGTTGCTTAAAAATATTAAAGTTTTGATTTTTATGTAATATTCGCAACAAAAACTATTGCTTTACGCGAAAAATAAATACTGCGCAGTTAATCATGGACCAATCCTTAAATGAATTCTCAAAGTTCTTGGCAATGTTCTGTTCTCTGATAAAATTCAAATTGTTCGAGAAAAAAGCAAAATTTGAGTCGCATGGAGCATTTTAAAATTATTATTGAAAATTTCAAAATTTTTAATTTTAATTAAATTTTATTTTGTTGCATTTTTTTGCTTGATATTTTGCATGCTAATAAACTTACTAACTTTTATGTCCAGTTTCATATTTCAAAATTAATAAATAAAAGAAAAAGCTTTCAAGGTCCGCTTATACATCAGTAATTAATTAAAATGGATCATTTTTTTTCGGATAAAATTCAATTTTCCGATAAGGGTCCGGCCCCAATAAATTCGGATAATTTGAAGTATACTGCACTTGGATGAGTCATAAGTTATGAAATGAGTAATAAAATTTTGTTTTGATCATTATGAAGATCATCATAATAATTAATATTAACGTTAAAATAGCCATCATGTTGCAAAGATATGTCCACCTGACCCTAAATATTTTTTGCAGCATACCTTTCGCGTTGCCTCGTCTGCGTTATGACCTAACTCTAACTCATTTGGCAAAATTTTCTAATTAACTTACGTTGTATGCCCACCTTGAATGAGTCCACCTCGCATACCTCGTATCAGAACACAAATATATTGTGTGATGAGCAAGCTTAAATACTGGCTTTTTATTGGCTGTCTTCCTTAGTTTACGCAGATGCTCACACATGATGCGCATATGTCAATAGGGAAGTTTTCGATTTTTCAATTTTATTTTTATATGATAGAGTAACATGTATGAACATCATAGGTGAAAAAAATTTTGCGATACGATAAGTAGTTTTTTTTAAATTAATTTTCAAAGTTCAAGCGCTTGTGACGTCAAATGGCACAGGAAGTGACGTCATGCGTTCTTCCGCGGCGGGAGAAGCCGAAGGACGTTCAGTTGACTTCGAAGACGAAACGTAAGGCTTACCTCCTCGCATTTAACTCCTTGCGTTTCTGGAACATTAAACGTCTCATCCTCTCGGAAATATTCGAATACCATCATTGATGTTACTTGAGGAAGATTATTAGATTGTGCTTTAACGAATCTTGCCTCCATAGTGTGTTCAAAAGGATTATTGAATTTCTAAAAAATAAAAATATCAGAGCGCTCAAAATGTCCGTAGCGAAAATAAGGGATCTTCGGCGGAAGGCTGCCCTTGAATGCCCTGTGACATAAGCTCGTAACGTTTCAGAAGAGCGCACTTTTGCGCGTGGATTTTTAAAAATTCATTAAAAATCAATCACGGTGTTTTAAAATTCGGCGATGGTGAATTTTTTAGTTTTGAGGGTCAATTAACAATATCCAATAGTCAAAATATGAACATTTAATAGGTTGCAACTTTCCTATTGTTGCAGAATTTATGACTCATCGTTACACGTAACGTCAATTACCCGTTAGAAAATATGCCACAAGAAATATATTTCATTATTTTAAAGCAGTTATTACAGTTGAAAGAAATGTGGAGTCACAGAACATCTTACTCTAGAGAAAAGAGGAAAATGATTTATCTACGACAGAAATTTTGTTGATGAAAATATTTTCGTCCCTAAAAATTAGGAGACTGTAGGGCAAAGTGAAATAGTAAAATACTGTCAATGTTTGCTGCACCACTTATCTAGCAATATTTTAAGACTTCTCTTAAACATATAGAGGATTCCAGACAGAAAAAGTAACAAAGTAATAGCTCTAAACACATAGGAAAATAAAAATATAAGCCATTTTCAAAATGGGGTCGTTTCCGAAATTTTAAAAGTATTTTTTCCTGAAAGAGAATGCTTTAAAACATAGGATTTAACCATTTTTTTTCAATAATTTGACACAGTTTAATATTTTTAGCAGTTATTTTAAACGGTGCAATTATTGTTTACACTTCTGCTCTTGACGTCACAAATGATGAAATGCCATTCACTGATGCCATTCGCAGAGCCCAATATTTAATTCACATCTTTGGTACTGGCAACGAAATGGTTGAAAGCAAGCGTAGTGCGCAATAATTAATTCGCTTCTTGATTATCATAACGTGGAAACGCGAAAGACATATGCGCCAAAGTACATCATTTCTGACGTCATATAAAGACCACGCCTAATTTTCGAAATCGGACAGTTAAAAAAATTAATTAAAAATTATGCTTTTGGAAAATGAAAGTTTGTTCTCGTTCCACGATATTTTTTATGATAGTCAAGAAGCAGACAGATGCGCCAAAGTACATGATTTGTGACGTCCTAAAGACCACGGATTATTTTCAAAATCGGATATTTAAAAAAATTAATTAAAAATTAAGCGTTGGAAAATGAAAGTTTTTTTTCGCTCCATGTTTTTTTTTTTTTGCTTATTCTATCAATTGCAGTGACTAAAAGTAGTACTTTTGACTGAAGGAAACAGCCCTATTCGACACATCATATAGTGTAATACTTTGTGGTTTATCAAAAAAAAAAAAGCTTTTGTTGTAATTTGATCATTAAGTTTTTGAAATTAACATTTTAAGTATTGATTAAAATCTGCTGATTTCAAGTGCAGTACATATTTAGTTATTAGGCTTGTTTTGATTTTAAATGTTTAATAAAATCTGTCGAGTGCAAGCGGGCCAAAGTTAACTAGTTCATTTTGTTTACTTATTCATACTCTTATTAATCCACTTACGTATTCATCGAATAAATAATTTGTTTACTTTCTTTCATTCATTAATTCATTATTTTTTTTGCTTATTTTGTTATTTATACACTATTTTATTCACTCATTTATTTTTTCTCATTTGTTACTTAATTTAGTTTTTCATTTATTGTTTCATTATATATTCATTTATTCATTCATTCATTTATATTCATTTGCAGAAAAATATTTTTGTAACCAAAAAGAAAATATTTCATATGAAAAATACTCCATGTATCCAATAAAAAATGAAAAATTTCCCTCTTTTTTTTTGAAAGTGCAAACTTACTGCCAAAAGTTGAAAATAATATTTAAATGCAAGTTTTACTAAAAATTACTTTCTTCTTCTTCTGTGTAGTGTAATTTTCAGAAAAAAAGATTCCAATTTGTTCATTCAAAAAACGGTGAGTCATCTTAACTATTTTAATTTGCCCCACACTTACCTACGAACTCGCTCTGTCACTTTGGAAAACTTTCTACGCAACTGAAACATTAAAAGTGAGGAAAGTTAAAAGTTACTAAACTGTTAAATTTAAAAAAAAAAAAAAACCTATGACGTTTTAATGGGATACCTGGAAATAGAAATTTTTTCTTGATACCCGTACTGATTGGTGAAACAGGAAAGTTCTCGAAACTGAGAATTAGTAGGGAATTATGAGTCTGATTGAAGTAAGCATGCAATGCTGCTCCTGAAAATTTTAGCGAGCTACAATGATTTGTTATTTTAGACTAGTACAACGTGTATAAAACTTTTATAGATTAAAATAAAAAAATCGATTGTTTAACACATTGACTGCTAGGGACGAGATAACTCGTCCTCCAGAATTTTGCTGTATGCGCTTGGGACGAGATAACTCGTCCTCCAGCCAACACGTTGCTATATTTTTTTCAGCGGGTTCCATTGGCTTTCCTAGCTGTTCTGCTGTGCATAGACGAACATTTAGACAAGGTTCAAAATTAATAATAATCTGCTGTATTATTCATAAAAAAGTCCAATAAAACTGTTTTCCTTCAAATTGTTTCAAATAATTAGCTTAGCGCAGGGAGTCCATATATAGGCTGTCGACGGCGCGGTCAATGTGTTAATGGGTTTTGAAACTGAAAACTTTCTTTCATATTTCTTTTCAAAATCATACCTTAAAATGCTTAAATTGTAAATAGAATGTGCACTTTATATAGCGCAACGTAGTAGTTATATTAAAACTTTACTTGATGGAGTTTGAAAAAAAATGGATACTTGCTAAACTGATACACATCTGAAAAAAATATTCTGATTATTATCTAAAGTGATGTTTTAACTGCTCCACCATAGAGACTAATTAACCATCCGTACTATATAAAAAAATTTGTGATTTGCTTGCATGGCTTAAAAGTATATAAATAAGGGAAAACTTCTGACTAAAAAATGCCCTTCAGTTAAATTGCAACTGAATTATTGCTATGCAGCGACTTTTGTATTTTAACTGCAATTTCAAGAAAAAGGAGAGAAGTTGATTTTTTCTTTTAGTAGTCCGCCAGCAATTTAAGTTTAGCTGCTTTGCTTCACCTAAGCATCCATAAATGCTTAAAAATGGCAGTTAAATTCTTGTTCCTTTTTCAGGAATATGCTAAGAAACCAATCAAATCAAACTTTAGGGCAGTAAAATGAAAAGATATTCTGCAAAGGAAACTGGAGTTTTGCAAAAAAAAAAAAAAAAAAAAAAAAAAACAAGCATGAAAGATGGACTTTGAGTAGCATTAGCTTTCCTTGGCGGTTTGGTAAAAATCATTGTTTTAAAGACAGGAGCAATAAAAACGTCATAGTTTAATGAACTAGACGCTTTTTAAACTTTAAAGTTAGTTATAAAATATTAATTATCATTGATATTAGTATTATTACTATTATTATCACTATAAATGAAATGCAACTTAACATTTATATTCGATACACTTGTTCTCTGCAACACGTATTGTTACAAATTCTGTAAATATTACTTATTTTTGTGATTAATTTGTCGTAATCTAGCTAAATTTGGCGTTTATTAAATTATCGGTCATCTAAAATTATTGTAGTAACGTAACCTGTAAATAGTTTCTTGTAATGAATATACAGCCCCCGTACATTCGGCTGAAGTGTACGGTTCCCTCATTTCTGAATGATAAAATTTGTGAATGGAAAGAAATAAGAAAGTGTAGAACGGTGTAGCATTTTCTGGAATAGTTGAGAGGTCTCTTCCGATGTGTATAAAAAGCCGTTACGCATGATAAAGAGTGAGTCTCGATTGAGAATTTGTACTGAGAGTGTATTAGCTCTGTTTATTGCGAGGCACTTCGCTTCGTTGTTTTTCGTATTTGGAAGTAAATACGTGTGTAACCGTTGAGTTTACGGTGTTGAGTGATATTTGCTTAATTGCTAATGATTAATTTAGCAATTGTTAACGATCTTTCTTGTACATAGTGTAAATAAAGCTCCTGTGTTTTTCTCAAGAACTGTGTCGTCTTTTCAAGAAAGTTGAAGCTGCATCGGATCCGTTACAGTATCAAGCAAAGTCAAACTATAGAACAATCGGCTTTGTTTATCACGACAGCTATTGTAAACAATAATTGACTAAAAATTGTAAACTATTTACAAAAACGCAAAATAAGTTACCACATAGTGGAGTCCTTTTCTTTAACAAGTAACGTGAAACTGCAGTTCATTTATTATCTTAAAAGTATTTTGAGCACAAACGTCATCTCTTTTTCTCGACGTTACGGACAAATTAATGATGTTGCTGCTTCAAATCTCCCATGAATCATCAGAGATAGATTAAATCTGTGATATTAGAGGTTGATCTGTAATACTGTATATAACAAGCAGGGGTCAAGAATATTGCTTGGAGAACCTCAAACAATCAAGAATATGGTTAGGAGGCGCATGCCTAGGCTACTGTCTGACCATCGATTACATGGAAAGGGTAATATCCGGTTTATAGGCGGAAATGGACGTATCTATTAGTTTACAGGGATGTTAGTTGGTTTGATTTAGATGTGCACTTTTGCCTTTCAATAATTTGGCCTTAGTTTTGTAAAAAATGAAAATTTGCTCTCAGCAACATTTTTTACATCTAAAGTACATTCGATCCATATTCTCACGGCAAAAATTAATTGATTTATTTATTCACAACAAAGTTTTGAGCTTACCATTTTGCTTTACGTTCCTGAACGAAATGAAAATATTTTCTTTTCTTTTTGTTGTTTCCATGGCAACTATTTTTGTTTCCCTTTATTTTATTTTTGAGAATGCAATAAATGAATAAGGCACTACTGACATTATGAAAAGCGTGCATAAAAATCTCATCGTTATTTTCCCTTCTCCCCTGCTAGAGTCATTCAGATGGAATCGTCTTTACTTGGCAGATTGCCAAGAATTACATACAATCCGCGGTCAAACAGTACCTACCTCATCAGATGGTGTGGAAATAGATGCACCTTTTGCCTACGTAAAGGGTGTTTTTTTAGAGGTAGAGAACTTCAAGTTCAAATAAAACACCGTTAAATGATGTCAATTGCCATGAATTTGGCTTTATTCGAAAGATGATTCTTTGCCATTTTTATTTAAATGTGATTTCTGGTATATGGCCATTTGGGCTGACTTGGAGAAAGTCTAATCGGGAAGTCCAATTTTCTATCACTTTTTGCAGCAATGGGGACCGTATGTCAGTGATAACGTAGCGAATGTTCTCGTCCAAGGCGTCAATCGACTGTGGCTTATCGGTGTAGACATGAGACTTCACAAAGCCCCACAAAAAATAGTCCAGCGTAGTTAAATCGCACGATCTTGCTGGCCAATTCACAGGTCAATTAAGCGAAATTATTCGTTCACCGAACGTTTCTTTCAATAAATCAATTGCGACACGCGCTGTGTGGCATGTTGCATCGTCCTGTTGTCTATTCATGATGAAATGGCAAACCAAACTAAGCACAAAACAAGTGACAACTATCAAAATGACCCACAGATCAAACAGTGTTGCCAAGTTAAAATTCTATACCTCTAAAAAAACACCCTTTAGTAACGTAAAAAATAGATTGAAAAGTGAAATAGCCACTCCATTTTCTTTCTTCTACAAATTTATTTATTCATTTTTTTTTCAAATATTGAGCAAAGAGTTTGAAGGTAAAGAAAATGATGAGTCTGAACAATCCATTAAAAACTGCGGATATTACATTGTTTGCCTTAAACAACTATCAAAATGGCCCGCAGATCAAACAGTGTTCCAGACTTAAAGTTCTAGACCTTTAAAAAAAACACCCTTTACAAACAATCACTATCTATGTGAACATTATTTTGTTGCCAAAAAATTAGTTAAACTCAAAAATTGTACAGTTATAAATTGTACAGTTATGTATTGTACAGTTATGTATATCTCACGAGAAACTGAACGTTTAAGGAGAAATAATAAATGATACATTTTATAATTTTTCTTCGATTTTGAGAAGAGAAAAAACAGAAGATTTTGCTTTTGGTTCAAGTGGATTCATGATCCCCATCCGACTTTAGTGTGTTGGGGGATGAGTCGTATTAGCATTTTCAACAATGAAAAGCCAGGGAAAATCCAATAACTTCTTTGTGAGATAGAGATATTGTATACGAAGAATCCTCTTCCCCCATTCAAGGGCGCCCATATTGGGGGGCAAGGGGGGACTCGAGCCCCCCCCCCCTTGGAAATTAGAACTTCCTTGCTTTTAGTACTTTTTTCTTTGCAAAAATATAAATATATTTCTTCTCCAGCCATTAATGAATAAATAATTAAAAATGTCAAATTTTAATCACTCTAATCTGCTCCTATGGGTAAAATATCCTGCTAGACCATGGTTAAAATTTCTGAGCCCCCTTACAATTTTGCATATGGACGTCCATGCCCCCATTCGTACCAAAAAATGCGTCGACTGCAACGTTTCGATTGAACTCAGAATCTGCCATTTCCCAATGGAATAGTTTGAAAGCACTACATGTTGTTATGATTCTCTTTGGCCAACCAGCCGGAAAAAGAGAAAGGGGAAAAAAAGCAAGAAATAAATTTACGTCAAAAATAAGTTTTCAGCACAAGATCGAAATTTTATAATTAATTTTATCTCTCGTCAAAAGGAAGTATAATTTAATGAGTAGTGAGCGTAAAAATCTTATTAAATTACTTATTTTCAATTGAAATTATTTTGCTACTTGGGGAATCAATGTTTTTGCTCTCTAGCAAATAGTCAACTTTTTCTTATACAAAAATAAGTTTTCAGCACAAGATCAAAATTTTATTATTAATTTTATCACTCGTCAAAGGGAAGCATCATTTAATGAGTAGTGAGTGTAAAAAACAGTTGTTAAATTACTTATTTTTCAACTGAAATTATTTTGCTACTTAGGGAATCAATGTTTTTGCTCTCTAGCAAATAGTCAACTTTTTCTTATACAAAAATAAGTTTTCAGCACAAGATCAAAATTTTATTATTAATTTTATCTCTCGTCAAAAGGAAGTATCATTTGATGAGTAGTGAGCGTAAAAATCTTATTAAATTACTTATTTTCAATTGAAATTATTTTGCTACTTGGGGAATCAATGTTTTTGCTCTCTAGCAAATAGTCAACTTTTCTTGCACAGTTATTCTTAAAACGTTTATGGATGCAATGCAAAAAATATTCTTTCTCAACTCATCCCAGAGGTAGAAAAGAATGCAAAGCTAAATGACTGAAATTTTGTTCCCAAGCGCCCCGCCTGACGATAATGCAATCTAATTACTCTAAATTTCATCAGAAACTTAAAGTAGTGTTTTCTTTTTCTTTCTTTTATTTTCCATAATATTATACTGTATGGAAGGAGTAGCGCTGTAACTGAAACAAAGATTTCAGCCTCCTTAAGGGGTTACAGTACAACAAAAATAACCAAACGATCAAAAATTTTTTTATTGATTATTTCGAAACTAAACACTAGTCCAAACACAGAGGAAAAGTTTCATTGCTTTAGTTCACACATTGAAAAAGTTATGAGTGGTTTTAGGTCATGCTCGCTATGTGTTCTTATGCAAAAAGAAACTTTAACTTGATTTTTCTCGATGAACGTTTTTTTTGTGTTTTCGTGTCATAAGAATCCCTAAGGATTTTTTTCTATTAAAGATACAGCCTTAAAGTAATTTTTTTTGCAATTAGGATAATATATTTAACAAAACTGTGCATTGGATAAGCATTTTATAAATTACTCAAATGTTTAGAGCATGTTATACCTTTAAAAACAAAATTTTTTTGAAAAAAATTACGATTTTTTACGTAATTGATCACAGAAAATTTTCTAGTAAACACAAAAGCAAATGAATGCACAGATTTTTAGAGATGATAGTTGTGATTGTTTAGCAAAAAGCTTTTTTTATATTAGTTTAAAAACAAAAAAGCCTTCGGGATTTTTAAAAATTGAAAATTTCCCAAATGTTTCGAATTTTTAGAAAAAGTAAGCAATATTTTAAAATTTTTAAAATAAATTATTGATTATAAAGTAAGTAAGCATGTTATGGTTTCAACCAAAAATACAATTCACTTAAATTGAAAAAAATTGCTTGAACCCCTTAACGAGAATAATGACAAACGAGTTCTTTCTAAACGTGTCAACATTACACTTCGCTTTGTGAAGGTAGTAAAAAGGTTGTTAAAATTATAATGACCATTTTTAAACGTTAATGAAACGTTTAAATAGTTACTTGGGCAACCTGGGTTACATGACATTTTGCAAAATTCGTTAAAAACTAAAATTTTAAGCCTTGTTGTCCATATCACCAATAGCAGGTATGGTATAAAGTGTTTTCTAGGCTTTCCTTCTAGCATGGATTATTTTACTTAGCATAATGATGACGAAGCTTAAGTTGTACAAGTCATTGATTGAAATAAAGACACTTTTCGTATTTTTTCAATTATTTGTTGTAATAAAAATTAACAAAATGTTATTTTTTTCTTAATATAATCTGACTTGTTATTGAATTAATCAGTATCGTTAATTTTTCTACTCTTTTAGAGATGCTGTTTCAGAAACCTTTAACCAAATTAATTCTCCTTAGTTCAAATTAAACAATTTTAGTTGCAATGTTAAAAAAAAATCAATAAATAAGAAAGGAAAATAAAAGGAAAAAAAAAATAATTTGAATTTTGACATCTTGAATTCAAATTATGTTTTTCGCTATCACAAGTGTGTGTATGCAGGCGTGTGTGTTTGTGTGTGGGGGTTATGTGTGTTTGTGTGTAGGGGGTATGTGTATGTGTGTGTAGGCATGTGTGTAGGCATATGTGTTTGTGTCTGTGAGCAGGCATGAATGTGTGGGTAGTTGTGTGTATGTATGTGTATGTTTTAGTGTGTGTGTGTGTATGTGTAGGTGTCTGTATGTATGCGTGTGTATAGGTGTATGTGTGTGCGTGCGTGTGTGTGTAGTTGTGTATGTATGCCCGTGTGTGTAGGACATGGATGCAACCTGGAGACGGATTTCGCTATAGGAGCAGCATCGTGAGGAGCCGGCAGACGGTGATGGTGCGGAGGGTGGCGGTGGGAAAATAAAATCAAAGGACATCAAAACAGTCAAGTGAGAACAATAAGCAATCGTGACTGCTCAAAAAGGAAAAAGAAAAGAATATGAAAACAGTGCAGTCATTCAGAGTATTTTTCAGCCTCAATTTCTTTATATTAAACTGCCCCACTGATACTTTGAAGCGTTTATTGTTTCTGCTAAAACCAAGCAAAAGAAACATTTCAAAACTATTGTGTATTTGTCCAAATTAAGAAATAATATCCATTAAATCCATTTAAAATGAACTATTAAATTGGCTCGGAATTTTCCTGGCATTTAAGATATCTTTGAAATCCGTCAGAAATGGGACACACCCTAGAATTTTTTAATTAAATTAACGCAACTTTAAAGCAGAAAATTTAAATTTCTAAATTTTTGAAAACTTCCTGTTTGTTCTTCGCAAAACCCGAGTATTTCTATCATTTATAATATTGCACAAAATATTACAGCGTAGATAGATCACTTAAAATAACCTGTAAAATAGCTATCGAACAGTAACTTCAGTTACACTAACAGTTACTGAATGGTGCAATGGATTGTTTGCAATGTATCCAACTCTTTTTTGTGAAATAAAGAGCAACAAACCCTATTTCAAAACTTTGACAAAGAGAGTTCAGCACTGGGCTTTCTAGTTTTTTTAACCCCTTCAGACCTGGTGTACGGTCTGCTAATCATTAAATAATTGATTAAATTACTTGATTTTCTTGTATTTGACTCTACGGGGTGTTCCGTTTTAAGCTGCAAGACCTTTATTTTCGCAACCGTTAGTCCTAGATGTATACTTCTAATTGCAAAAAAGTTCAAAATCTGATGCAGAGTTAAGATATTGAGAGTTTGAAACAAAAATAAAAATGAGTCAGAAAATACGAAATTTAACTTTTTATACGGGTCCTAGGTCCCCCTAACTAATATTTAGAAAAATGATCTCCATTGAAAACTATTACTGACACAAACTCAACGACCAAAACTCCAGGAGATATTCCAGTTCAAAGTTTTAAGGGACCATACAGAAGATGAGATTGGAACTTATCGCTCTTTCAGAGGAATGACTGGTCGTCTAAATAAGAGAACAAGGTATATATATATTTTATTGCTACTCAAAAATAAACCCAAATATTAATGCCATGATCCGCAAAAACACACTACAAACCCTCGAATAATTTGAAAAATCACTCTATGCACATATGTAATTTTAAACACTTGTTAACCACTACATTTTCCCCCAAAAGGTGTTATTGACGGCGAGGGAAAAGTGGTGTAAGTCACAAATTGCTGCGTTTCGTATCTCGGTGAATATTGGTCATATTAATTTTAAACTTTTTGTTTTGGAATTATATTTCAATGGAGATCATTTCCTTAAATATAAGTTAGAAGACCTGGGGCCCGTATAAAAATTTAAATTTTGTATTTTTTGACTAATTTTTATTTTTACTTCAAATCTTCAATATTTTAACCCTTCATCTGATTTTGAACATTTTTGCAATTGGAAGAATACATCTAGACTAATGGTTGCGAAAATAAAGGTCTTGCAGGTTAAAACGGAACACCCAGTATATATTTTCCTTATTATTATCTGCGCAGTATTTTTTTGTTTTGGAATTTACAACACTAACATATAGGGGCTAGGAGTAGCTTTGAGAGGGGCTCATTTTTCCAACCATGTTCTCTTGTCGCAAAAGGGAGGTTTTTTTTTGTCTGATTTTTAAAAAACATATATAAACTTTTATTGATCCTTTCAAGTGCTTGTATTATGTTTGAATAATGTTTGGATAACATTTTACAATGAAGTTTGATGTTTCATCGATTTTTTATCTTCGAAATATTGAACGAAACAAAACTCTTTTAAGTTTTCACCTAGAAACTTGAAATTTTGTCTATAAAGTACTCTTTACCGTAGTACACACTGTTTACGAAATAAAAACATATTTGGCTAGGTATTTCATAATTCCAACTGAAGGGGAGTCTATATACTGTAGAACTGTAGCTGCTGTACCCACGGACAAAATTTACTTTTCAATTTTTTCTGGTCTCTGGGAATGGATAATCGATCGGAAAAAATTTCTGGAAAAATCTACAACTTATCATCTAATTTGGCAATTTTTGTCAGATGAAAATCTCTTAGCTTTCAACTTAAAAAAACAAATTTCTTAAAAACCATCTTTTTTTTTCCGTGGTTACAACACCCCGTTCACCCCGAGAACAGGTGTCGTTGTACCCATGGACATATAAAAAATAATATATAAATAGGTCTGAGAAACTCAATTATACTCAATACATTTTCATAAGCCATTTTATATTGAAATACTTCAAACATCCATTGAAAATAACATTAAATAAAATCTCCAACAGAAATTAAACTTTGAAAATTAATCGAAGTTTTTTTCCCTTTTTTTAATTTTCCTTAATCTTTAACATCATTGAACTCTTTAAATAAGTTATTAGTCTTAAGAGAGTTAATGATGTGATGAATAATTAATATGTTTTCAAACAAAAAAATAACTAGATTCATGATAGTATGGCTCTCTACGTATCTACATAACTTAAATTTATATGCAAATTGAAACCTTTAATTAAAATTAACCTACCACAAAAAACTCAGATTAGATTAAACAAACAAAAATCTAGAAAAGTCGACTTCAAATGAAAACAGGTGGGATTGACGGTTTGTAGATTTTACAACAGGTGGGGGTTACTTCAACACTATATCTTCAAGCCCTACTTCAAATTCATCATCATTGTTGAAAGCAAATTTCGGACGTTGATGACAAGGCACTATTTTGAGGTACTTTACACTGTAAGAAGACTCATGTGTGACCCAAGGAGACTAAAAATTGCTGTCCGTGGGTACACATGGTTACGTGTCCCTGGGTACAAAGGTACGCCATTTTGGTTTTGCAAGGCAGTCACATCGACAAGATCGCAGTTTTACAACATTAAAAATCAGAAACAAAACCTTCAAAATATAGGGAATCATGATACCTACAACAAAAATGAATAATACAATCCACGACGGACAAAAAAAAAAAAAAATATTTTGAATTTTTTCATCTTGAATTCAAATTATGTTTTTCGCAATCACGAGTGTGTGTGTATATGTAAGCGTGTGTGTTTGTGTGTGGGGGGTATGTGTATGTGTGTGTAGGCATGTGTGTTTGTGTCTGTGTGCAGGCATGAGTGTGTGGGTAGTTGTGTGTATGTGAGTGTGTAGGTGTGTGTGTATGTGTTTGTGTATGTATGTGTGTGTAGGTGTATATATGTATATGTGTGTAGGTGCGTGTATGTATGCGTGTAAGTGTAGGATATTGACGAAACCTGGAGACGGTTTTCGCTAGAGGAGCAGCATCGTGACGCCCGTCGACGCGACGGTGGTGGTCTCAGAGGGTGCTGGTGGGAAAAATCAAAGGAACGCCAAAAACAGTCAAATGAAAGCAATAAGCAATCGTGATTGCTAAAAAAAAAAAGAAATTGCTCATGTTTTTTTTTAACTTAGATCCTACTAAAACCAAAAAAAAAAAAAAAAAAAAAAATGTGATAGAATCTTAAAAGTTTGTTTGATGGCGTTGAAACTTCCTGGGGTACTGGAGAGGGCTGTGACACACACGTTGAACCCCAATTAGGATCTCTCTCGACGATACCAGGAATTTCCCGACCAACGTCCGTAGGTATAACCATCTTCCCCTACAAAGTTTCCAGAAAAAGCTCAATACTACTCTAAGTGACTGCTGAAACCTGTTGAAAGGTTGTGTAAAGCAGAGATTCAGACAGCTGAACATAAACAAATACGTTTAATACGAAACATGGGGACACACATACAGCAAGACATAGAGAAAAGTAGTGAAGACCTGATAAACAAGACTGTGGCTCTTTAAATAGAATAGAGGGCAGATTTTCGGCATCCAATGATGTTTCACAAATAGCAATAAGCTTTCTCCTAAGTCCGATGGTGGATTAAAGAAGAGATTTCGCGAACTCCGTGGAAAGCTGCAAATGTCTCTTCCAATAAGGAATAAGCACAGTTCTTTCTTTTAAACCAATAGAGAAAGCGATTACATGCAACAAAACCAAAACTTCAGAAAAGTATATTTAAAAGGAAAATATTCCATGCAAAATGGATATAGTCAATAGGATACTTCAATTTACAAAATGGATTTTTAAATCATTATGTTTGCCCACTTCATTAAATAGCACAATTCGCATTGAGAAAAAGACTATTCTCATATATATACGTTGTTGATTTAAAAAAAAAAGTCTCCCTATTATTGAATTAGTTTTTTCACTTATGTTTACCTACTTTAAGTAGATCTTTCCTTTAATTCTGGGATTCCTCGAATTGGCCCTTCATCACCTAAAGCAAAACTTAATTAGAAACAAAAAATCTGGATATTTAACTACTGGAAGAGGAAAACTTAAGTAATACTTCAAACAGAAACTACTCAGACCTTTATTAAATGGAAAGTAGGAGAAGCGGTAGAATTTTAATAAGATGTTATTTTATGTTTAATGGATGTGAAGATAAAAAAAAGATGGTCGATAATTAACTGAAAAAAAAATCCAAATTTGCGTTTCTTTTAGGCTTTATTTATTTTTTCTTGATAAATCTAATTGTGTTTCTTCTTAAAAGTAATGCTTTTTAACAACATAATACGAGAGGGAAAAAAAAGTGAAACATTCTGACAGTATGTAGGAAATATATCTTATTTTCATTTCTTCGGATATTAATAGCTACTTGTAGGATTTAATTTATTTATTTTAATTTCAAGTAGTACAAAAATGAAAGTTTTCAGCGTAACAAAATCCTGCCTATTCTTTTGATTTTCTCATTCAATATATATGTTAATATCAAGAAAGGTTATTATTCTTAGAAACTTTTTTCTTTTGAAAATTAATTTCAATTTCCTAATTTTTGAAGCGTTTTCCAGATTTTTTAACTTATTTTGAAGTACTTTTTAATTAAGCTAACAAGTTTTACTCGTACCTATTGCCTACCATGCTCCTTTTGGAAAATGTCATGAATTACTTCCTACGCGGCTATTAAGCGCACAGTCACTTTTAACTAAGATGACCAGATATTTCTCTCTTCAAAACGGTTCAAACAACTCTTTTGGTTAAATAAAAAAACTGTTTCCATGTAACTTGTATTTGATAATGATAAAACCAGAAATGAACGAGTGAAAAATTAAAGAATTTACGTGGTCATTTCTTTCTGAAATACAAATTTGCCTAAGTATATTTTGTTGTGTTCCTGCTATTGTTTATCAGCTAGGTTGGCAATTTGGGGGTTCGCTGCTTCACTTTTCCAACTGTACCGTAAGTTGGTGTGAAGTCCGACTTCCACAGTACACACGTGCCATAAGGACCCGTTTATAAGGTAGGTAACCATTCCCAGCATAACAACACACTCACACAAAGAAAGGACAAGGACAGGAGAGAGAAAGTACGTCCATGCCCGAGCCGGGATTCGAATCCGGACCTTCCTGTAGCAGTCAGATTTCTCTGAGCACTAGACAATAGAGATGAGACGGGTTCGGTGTGGGCTCAACAGCCCGAGCCCGGGCCCAAAGCGGGCTCGGGCTCAAGCAAAGATATTGATTGGTCAATCTCCAAACAAATTCAAAGCAAATAAACATTTTCCTACTGTGAGAAAATGAAAGGAACATTTAAATTAGTTCAATCAATGTCCAATTTACCCCCCCCCCCAAAAAAACGGAAAATACATTAACGCTTATTTATAGAGTTTTTTTGCGAGCAGGCATGCGAGTGGAGCATTTTAAGAAAATTTAGAAAATTCTGTTAATGAACAACATTTGACGTAACATTTTTCATTAACAGAGAGATTATGTCATACTGTTGAAGGCTCGGTTTTTGAAACAAGAAAGTTTCCTTCGGGCTCATGTGGGCCCGGGATCTCAAAAATGAGCCAAGACAAAGTAGGCGGCAGTTGTGTTCCTACTTCATAAAAATGAATTTCTTGGAAAGTTTTTTTACAATTTGTTTGATACTACCAATAATTTAAGACCAAGAACGCAATCCCGGATCAATAAAGACGAAAAAGATATTCAAAGTATCGTCAAATATTTTATTGCTTGCAATCCTTATAATGATAGCGAAAATTGCGCGCTCCGAAATATTTACACCTGTGAATTTGCTGATGAATCTTCTTCTCAATGTTTGCTAAATATTGTAGAAAATGGAGAGATTACATTAAGTACGTACGAAAAAGATCGGTTTGTTCTAAAAAATAAAAAAGTTATCCGACCCTATTCAAAAAATTAAATTTGACAGCTGTGTGATTACTTACGAAAAAGGAAGAAAAACTACGTGTAATAAAAAGTTACAAGACGCAACAGATATTAAGTCTTTTTTCAAAAACCATTCATGTTGGCCGATCAACGAGGATTTGACACACAAATTTTAGCAGCTCGTGAAATGTTGGACTACTGCAAGTGCCTTTTTAACGCAGAAGGATTTTATAGGAAATCTCCAAAATCGGAACTCGCTCTTAAAATTGAAAGCACGCGGATGGAGAACTTCAATTTACAAAATTTTAAAATTTTTATTGTTGATGGTATGGCACTTGTTCTCCGAATTCCATTAAAAAATTTCAGTACCTTCTGCGATTTTCCTGAGGCATTCTTCAAAAGAATCTACGATTTTTTTCCTGCAGCCAAGTGTGAAACGAGTGGACATAGTATTTGACAGGTATGATGATCTTTCGATCAAATGTTTAGAGTCAGCTTTACGGAGAAAGGGTCAAAAAGTTAAAATTGTTATGATTTCGAATGATAATACAAAAGTTCCAAGCAATTGAAATAATTTCTTTTCCAGCACTGAAAATGAGTTACGGCTCGATCAATTTCTCTGTACTGCTGCTTCGAGATATGCACAAATAAATCAAGGTTGCTAGTTTTGTATTTGTGGATTATTTGATGATCCATCAAAATGTTTTAAATTTCAAGGTTCTTTATTTTTTGAAGTACCTGAATTAAACTCCAACCACGTCTAGCACGTCTTGGTTGTTTAGGTCTATGGTTTGATGGTTCTTACAAGAAGAAATTCATTTCAGGATGTCATTTGGCAGCTCAATCACTTGGCGAAAACATTTGTCATATTCTGCCCGCATTCCACTCTCTAAGTGGCTGTGATTCGACCAGCAGATTGGGTTCAAAAAACAAACCAAGGTTTAAAAGTTGCGTCGTTGGATTTTGTACAGAAAGCTCCACGACATTTAGGAAATACAGATCTTAGTGTCGAACAATTAACTGAATCATGGCGACGAAAGAAGAAATCGTAAATGGTACCCACGGCAACTGACGAAGCGATTATTACCGGTATTGTTGATTCAGCCCTGTAAATTTTCATCTGACTGTCAAACAAAGGCTCGTTCTTGAAAAAAATTACAATTAAATTGTATTTCGCTTTGTAAATGTATCAATAATGATTGTTAAAATAAAAAAGATGGATTTTTATATTTTGCTTTTAAAGACCTATGTAAAAATTTGATTTTTGGCATTAAATAATTTTTTTCAACAAAAATTATTCTTTAAATTTTTTTTGTTTCATTTTTAAATTACCTAGCTTTAAATATCTTAAATTTTAAGAAACAACGGGACATTGAAACTAGGACAATCATTAAAATGGTTCAGATGAGTTTGCTCAATTCATTTACTTAGTACCTAAGAGAGCGGGGTATAAAAAATTAATGGACCAACAAGCCTCCTGGCAACATCCAGAATCGTAATCTGCAAGCTGTTCTGAGTTCAAAACAATTTACAGAATGTGGTCCTCATATTTTGCATACTCAACTCCATACAGCGCCTGCACTATACCCTATGTGTTTTCAATCGAGTGTTCAAAGAGGCCTATTTACTCATTTTTTTTAGGGCAATTAATTACTTATTTCAAAGCAAAACTAATACAGCGTCTTCGACTGACGATCCTTTGGTGATATATTTCCGTATTAGAGACCAACTTGGAAACAAATATGAGACGATGAAACCAGTTCTTGTGAAATTTTGTTAGATTTCCGTTGAAAGGACGGTAATTTTTAATTTTTCGATATTTGTAATATGAATCACAGTAATGCAGTTTTTACTGTATCGCTTCGGCGATGTTTGGGGTCAGTCGAAATACATTTTGGGGCCCTCTTTTTCTATCACAGAACTTGTAAAACATTTATCATAAGCATTTTTGTAACTCCTACGGGGCAAAAATGGTTTACGGGGCCTCTCACGCAATTACAACTTTTGCGATATTTTAAATCCGCCAATTAAAACAAACTGGGGTGCAAGTTTTAAAAGGGTTTTTCTGCTTAATGTTTGTGATTATTTTGAACTCTATTTTTGCGACTGTATTTTTATTTCTAAGAACACTTGCGTGCCCCCCCCCCCTTCGCCTCCCTCTAATTTTGAAATTAAATTCTAGTTGTACTTCCGAGTAGTTTGAAACGAACACCATTCATATAATTAGAGTTTTTTTTTTCAAGCTTTATTTATTGTTTAGGAAGAATTTAGAGCATTAATGTAAGAAATTGATTAAAGACGCTTTTGATGGTGACATAATTCAGAAATTAAAGAGGCTTTTAAATTTTTTCTTCGGAAGTGCTGAAATAGTTTCAGAAACTCTTTCGAGGCGTTGGTAGTAGCTTTCCTGTACTGAAGAAATAAGGCCAAAGCTTAATGTTGCGAGTTACTTCAAAATCAGAGGGTGACCCCCCGCACCCTTTCCTCGTCGTTTCAAGCATTTCTCAAATACTTAGCGATTATTTATTTCACTAAAGAAATGTCATTTTGCGTTGTATTTCTCACACTTGTTTCTCCCATATTTCGTAATGCGTCATCTTTTTTAACATCATCTATAACGATCGATTTGTTTCTACTGTAAGTAACTATTTTTATGTATCTTTATAAAATCAATGAATAAAAGTTATTTTTGCTTTCATCATATTTTTAATAATATGTTATAGAAAAGTTTCAAGGATTTTCTATTATGCAATTTTTTAATTTCAGAAAACTGTTGTTAAACTGAAAAAGTCAATTTGAGTGCTTCATAACAGATTAAACAAACAAATTGTTCAATATTATGTGTGCAAACATCAGATCAAGTAGTATATGTATTCAGTTATTAACTTGTTGTAAATATTGAGTTTGTTTATTATAGCTGCATTTTAAGAATCTCGCTCTTTTCATGGCTATTTCTTTTTTCCGTAAACTTTATGTCATTGTTATACATTTTATGAAAAATGCAAACTTTTCTGCTCATAAATTTTAAATAAATATAAAAATAGTAATATTTTGATTTAATATTGTAATTTATCTGTTACCTTTTTTGTTTAATTTGATGACAAAAAAATGTCTACGTGCAATCTTTCCACTGTAATTGCGTAATTTGTTGACGATTTCATATTTTCTTTTTTACTTGAGACATGTACAATACATATTACGTGAATACAAATACATATTACATGTAATGTGTATTATACATGTTACATGTAGCATGTATTATACATGCATGTATTATACATGTTACATGTATTATACATGTTACATGTATTATACATGTTACATGTATTATACATGTTACATGTATTATACATGTTACATGTATACATGTAGCGATTATTTATTTTGCTCAAGAAATGTCATTTAAAGAATTCCTCACACTTGTTTCACCTATATATTTCGTAATGTGTCATCTTTTTTGCATCATTTATAGCGATCGATGTTTTTCTATTATAACTATTTTTATATATTTTTATAGAATCAATGAATAAGTTATTTTCGTTTTCATCATATTTTTAATATGTTATAGAAAAGTTTCAAGGATTTTCTATTATGCAATTTTTTAAATTTCAGAAAATTATTGTCAAATTGAAAAATTTAATTTGAACTTGTTTGTAGTGCTTCGTAAAAGATTAAACAATATTATGTGTGCAAACATCAGATCAAGTAGTATATGTATTCAGTTATTATTAACTTGGTATAAATATCGAGTGTTTATTGTAGCTGCGTTTTAAGAACCTCGCTCTTTTCATGGCTATTTCTTATTTTAGCAAAAAGGTTCTGTCACTGTTATAGCTTTTATGAAAAATGCAAACATTTCTATTCATAAATTTTAAATAAGTATAAAAATAGTCCATTATGGTTTAGTATTTTAATTTATCTGTTACCCTTTTTGTTTAATTAGATGACTAAAAAATCTACGTGCAATCTTTATACTTTCATTGTGTAATTTGTTGACGGTTTCATTGTTTTTTTTCTAAATTCTTAATTTTTTTTGAATAATTAAACAACATAATTTAATATTTTTAAACTATGTATAGTGTACTAAAATCCATACATTATTACTGAACTCTTAGTTATATGTTTAATTATAAGAAAAAAATCAATTGGTTATTAAACAGTGTCTTTGTTTTTCCACTTTTTTTTTCTTTGTTTCTTTCTTCCTTTTTTTTTTGGCTGTTGTTCTTTCTCTTGCTTCATACAGCAGTCAAGAAAAGGAGAATCATACCTACACTCTATCCCTATACAGATTGTACGCAGTACGATCAAAAATTCGAGGAGAACTGTATAAAACCTTACCCAGAATAGTTCATATTACCGAAGCACATCCACCTTCAAAGGGTCACCTTGAACGACTATGTACTTCTGCCAATAATCATATAACTTTTAGAAACACTTCTGGAAGCCATTTTTCGCAACCTCCTGTGATGCAGCTTTATCTTCATCTGACGAAAGAAAACGGCATCCCTGCAGCGGTGTCCTTTTCTTTACTGGGAATAGGTAAAAGTCACACGGAGCTAAGTCCGACGAAACGTTACGTTATTTGTTTGTCATATCAGAGTATTGACCAATCGAAGGGTGCATCCTCGACAAGGAAGTCGCCTTTTTCCTCACGATGAAGTTAAAGCAGCAGCGCAAGAACCCTTACATGAGGTTGCAAAAAATGGCTTCCAGGAGTGCTTCTAAAAGCTATACGAACGTTGGCAGAAGTGTTAGTCACTCAAGGTGACTATTTTGTTGATAGATGTGCTTCAGTAATGTGAACTATTCAGGGTAAGGTTTTATACAGCTTGTCCTCAAACTTTTAAATCATACTACGTACGTGTGAGTATTCAACTTACTATTCCATAACGTTTTTGAACGACGCAAGTTTACGCGCATGAAGACATCACAAGAAAACTTGCGATAATTAACTGAGGAGGTGTTCAAAACGGATATTTCGGTCCTCTGTATGTTCTTAGGTACATATGCTGAAAAAACTTGTGAACTCCAAATTGGGTGATCGTAAAATAGAAATTTAGGTCGATTTTTTTTTTTTTTTTTTTTTTTGTGATTACGATTCCCTATTCGTTGAAAGGAAGTAAAGTGTAATGAATAATAGGTGCTTCAAATCCCTGACAATCTTAGCAATTTATTTCCGGTTGATTTTTCTTTTTTTGCCTTCGGCATCGGTAATCGGCCATCGGCCATTTGGGGAAAAACAACCGGCCATCTCTGAACAATCGGCCAACAATCGGCATCGGCCCATCGGCCAAAAATAGCCATCGGTCGAGCCCTAGTGTCAAAGCATTTTTGTATCAGTGTTTTACTTTTTTGGTTGGAAATATTATGGATGCCCTTCGGCCTAGAATCCCAGAAAACAGTGATGTTATCACATAAAGTGTTTATAAAAGTGAGAGATAATGCTATTATTACACATTTATAGCAACGTCACCATCCTTAACTAGTTTATTCAACTACTTTTAAACGAAAGTAATATATGAATGGAGCAAACGTTATTTATTTCCATACTAGCTGCGTCGCTCGGCTTTGCACGGTCTACTTCGAAAATAAAAGTTATGTCAAGTGACGCGTGCTTAACAATCAGGCTTTAACAAAAAAAAAAAAAAAAAAAATCAGTAAAATTTTGCACATATTGCGGAAAAATAATCAAAAAGGAAACATTTTGAATCCCCTGATTACAGGAAAAGCCTCAAAACAAAAACAAGAATTTTATTCATACTCGAGAAAAACAAAATGGCACCATATCTTTCTTTTCAATGATTTTCTTCACGCTACAGATTTTTAATAAAAGCATTGTTGTGGAAAGTTGAGATGAAGCACTGAATAGTAATTTAAATGGAGGAAAGCCTTCGAAAAATAGGAATTTTCTGTTGAAATCCAAGTACGGTGATGATTCAAGTGCCATAATTAATAGTTTAAATTGATATCTCTGGTAATTATTATCGGAGGATTATGTTAAATATCCAAACATAAAGACGGGAATACGAATCCATCGATACCTGGTCCGATGGTTAGTTCATTGTCGTTCGAGAGAAGTAACTTGGACATACATACATACATACATACATACATAGATACATACGCTCAGTTTTTAATTATATAAGATAATCTGATAACGCTGAATAAATGAATTAATAAGGAAATATTTTACAGCGTTATCAAGAAAATCTGACAGCGTGAGTTTTCCCTAAGTTGTTACTTTTTGCAATTAGAAACGGAGAAATGATTCTGGTGCATTGACTTTTATGTAGATTAGATTCTTAACATAAAATGTCTCCTGCTTTTGTTTTTCTGCGCTTCCTTAACTGTCCGAAAAGAAGTTTTGCATAAATAGATTTTATCTTTGCATTTTTTGAGAAATTCAGTTCCAAACTTTTTCCTTACTTAAATTGCAGGGTTAAACTAACTGATGTGACAGTTATGAACATTTCTTTAACTAAGCTGTAACAACACTTTTGCTAATAATACAAAAGATAAACTTTTCTGTTGTTAAAAGTAACCGATACTGCTTTCTTAATGAATATTTGCTGATACTTTTTTCATTGTTAACGAAAGCAAAGCATAAACGTGCTGAAGTAAAAATTTACGACCGCACGTGAAATGCTTGTTGGAGATAAAACTTGCATTATATTTTATACTAGCATTCCCGTACCCGGCATTGCTCGGGTAATGGAATTAGCAAGGGTTAACAGTGTTTGGGGCACCTAGTTTCGAAAATCCCCTGTAATAATTACTTATTACCTATATTTTTTTTCTAATTTTGGAAGGATCTCGGGACCCCTGGACTCCTTATGTATATGCCCTTGTACTTAACCGATCTTTAACTGTTATTAACGATCCTTTTAAAGTACTGATTATCTTTGCAAACAAAGGCCATCCACATTTTATTGTTATACCTATGTTTAGGCAAGAATTTCTTTGCATAACACATTTTTAGGTTGGTTTTTTTTTTCTGGTGCTAAAATTATTAAGCAAGCTTCATAAAATTGGCCGTGTGAAAATAAAAGTCTTCTTTAAATTGATCCCTGCTACTTTTAATGTCTGTCCTTGTGACTTATTAACGGTTATTGCAAAGCAAACTTTTCCAGGAAACTGTACTCTTCTAAATTCAAAAGGATAGTCCACCTATGATGATGTTCTTAAAAACTTCGTTTCTAGTTTTGAAAAAATGAAATCAAAAAACAGAAACATTATTATTTGACTTGAGAAAAGCCTCGAAGAATCACGAGAGAAATAAAAACAATATCAAATTTAAAATTCGCTATCGACCAAAAGTTGAGATGAAGTACTGAATAATGATTTGAATGGAGGAAAGCCTCTTAAAATAAGGGATTTAAATTTCAATGACAGGTTTTAATTTCACAGAAATTAACGGGTTTTAATTAGTTTCTCCCGAACTAATTGGTATTTCGAAAAATCCTTTCTTAGTGGATACTTTCGTAATCATGTGGATATGCCTGCCAAATTTCAAGTCTGAGGCTTTAGCCGTATTGGCTGTGCGTTGATATATATATATATATATATATATATATATATGTTTTCTCAGGACATTGATTTTTATATATTAAGACTAGTGGCACCCGCACGGATTTGCCCGCAAAAGAAAATTAAAAGGTCTTTTAGTTCGCCTGTATATTTACAAATAATGTGTGATGAATTTCTCGCCAATTGGCATGCCCATGTTACGGTTCCACGTTATGATAACTTGGTAATTTACTCGTCCATCTTATGATAATTTTGCTCGGGAAAATGTTCTTAAAATTGGAATAGAAAAAGAACAAAATCGAATTTTTGAAAAATCGCTTCGAGGTGCACACCACCATGCTGCAAACTAATTCTGTTCCAAATTTCATGAAAATCGACCGAACGGTCTAGGCGCTATGCGCGTCACAGAGATCCAGACAGAGAGACTTTCAGCTTTATTATTAGTAAAGATGAAGATAACTTGTAAATGTATTAGAATGCGTGTTAAATTATTAAAAAAGAAAAACGAAGCAATTTTTACAGAATCATTCTAGTGTTTATTTTACTTTAGAAATAAGGCAGAAATATATTTGAAAGAGTTACTATATCACTAAAAAATTTCGCGCATCAAAAGTGAGAAATTTTCAAAATTTAAATAAATTATGTAATTGTTTTACTGGAAAAGCAGATAAATCTATCTTTTAAAATTTTTTGCATATCAACCTTTTTTTTTCGACATTTCATGCACTCGGTCAATATTTAATAGTTTGAGCTCAATTTCACCTGCCATCAAATTAACGTAAAATCAAGGAGAGCATAAAAAGGCATTGAAAAGGTCAAACAAATCTGCGCAATCAGTGCCTACATTTCTTGAATGAAGAATTTAAACAATTAACGGCAGTCAAATCTTAGCATTGTATCTATATATATAAAAATGGGGTTTGGTAAATTTGTTCCCTAAGATCTCATCAACTACCCGGCAGATTTGGCTGAAACTTTCACCGTTTGTTCAGTTTGGTACTGGGAAGGTTTATAGACCAGTTCGAAAAAAATCCGATTGATAGTTCCTTTTCTATTCCAATTTTAGTCCCAATTTTCGCATAAATGCCCCAATATGGGGTGGAAAAAAAACGTGCACATATTAACATTATATGTCCATCGAAAGCGCCAATTTTACTGCTGAAGATAGCATCTGTTCGAAGTTTCTAAGTTGTATAAAAAATGAGTTATGAGCTTTTTTGTTCCCTAATTGAAGGCTTTCATCAACCCAAGTCATTATTTAGTGTGTCATCTCAACTCCAAAGAATTGTTGTATTGTTGAATATTTTTGCGTTTCGTCTGACTTTTTGAGGCTTTTCTCAAGTCAAATCTTAAAGTAACGTTTTTCCACAAGATTGGCTAAAAATGAATGGATTTGGCTGATCATTTTACTTTTAAACGGAACTTATGTAATTAATGGTTTATTATTATTATTTATACTGATTGGACACATGCTCACTATATCCAACCAACCAGCAGAAATATCGCCAGAATTTTTTCAGAAAGATTTTAGTAGCTGATGCTTTTGGCAGTTTTTTCCACTGTCGCTGTTCTTGAGCCCAAAGACTACGTAATAATGTTTCTCAGCTTTCACCATATAAACAAAATATCGCCAATCAAAGATACTTAGAAAAAAAAATACTGTGTAAAATAATTCAACAACTAAATTAAGCAAATCCATAAACCTCACAAAAACTTCGATTAATTTTTCTTTTTGCACGATTTCAAACAATCGCCAAATTTTACTACTTATTTTGGAAACATTTCGGATGAAACCGTTTAGCGCCATTTTTTTTGACCAAAAGTATCTCAGCATCTGGCAACAATATTTCTATAATAAAAATTAGTAAGGAGGGGGAGTATTATCGAAAGTGCCCCAAAATGATTCTCGCAAATTTGGTAAGATTTTAAACCGCACCAAGTGCCCACAAAAATTGAAATTTCCCAAAATAACTAAAGCAAGTGTAAGGGGAACATGGGCGGCTACATTTTTTAAAACAGTTCGTACATCAATAGCCATACAGAGAAGGTTTTAGATTTGAAAGTACTAACAGATAAATCTTTTTAAACATGTAAAGTTTAATTTCATATTTCGGAAGTTCTTCAAATTTGTATATGCTTAAATGTCGTGCTTCCGTTTCTAATTGAATACTATTTTGTTCTTTATACTTATTGCTATTTTAGTTTAATAAGTAAGGAAGAAGCTCGATTTTTAATCACGTCAAAAAGGTTTGTTTTAAATTCTTTCGCTTAAAACAGAAAACAAGGGCAAGTAACGATTGTTTCTCATAATTATTACTGACCCAGGCAACGCCGGGTATTTTTGCTAGTACAATATAAAACTAAAACTAGAAATTAAATTTAAATAAGCACTTTTGGATGATATTCCGAAAGTTTAACTTGAAAGTGAAGTAGAGATTTACTGAATAAGAAAAAAAAAAAAAAAACACTTACCCACATCGGAAGTTTTCTTGTTACACAAACGGCTGTCCATCTTTTTTTTCTCAAAATATTAATACGGTCTGGTCACAGAAGACGTGGAATCTGGCAAGTGACCAAGTTACGACGATTCCGTCTGAATGAATCTAAGAGGAGAGAAGGGTTAATAGTAATGGGATATTTTTTTTTTATGCACGCACTGTATAATGTCACTAAATCTAACCTGGTAACATCATAATGCTGTGATTAGGATCTGAGTACCCTTTACGAGACTGCCAGTTTAGGCTTGCCTCTACTATAGGATCTTTTAAATTTATTTCATTCTCGAAGTTGAACATGAAGAGAAACAAAAAGAGTTTCCATGGAAACTAAAAGAGAAATATTTTATATTGTCCGGAGTTGTAAAAGCAAAATAGTAAGCTCATAAATTATACTGTAAAAAAAAAATGTAGTGAGACTATAGATCGAATGTAGTTTAGATTAAAAAAAAATATATTACCTTGAACAAATTGTCATTTGTTACAAAACTACGTCTAAATTTTAAAGAGAGGCAGAAAAACACATCTGTAGCAAATAAATCATCATCCCCGTAAATTAATAGATGCGTCCATTTCTACCTTCAAACCAGATGTCACTTTCCATTTAATGGGTGGTCAGACTACAGAGACATTTTACTGTTCCTCACAGTGACGACAGTAATAGCTGAAGTCAGGACGAAATTTTCATCACAAGGAGACAAAAAAAAAAAACACTCAGGATGAAGACAGGAGTTGAATTCGTGATCTCCTTCGGATAAAAGATATTTTGTTAGAAGAGAGAAAAAAAAAATTAATTTGAATTTTGACATCTTGAATTCAAATTATGTTTTACGCAATCACGAGTGTGTGTATGTAGGCATGTGTGTTTGTGTGTGTGGGGGGGGTTGTGTGTACGGGGTATGTGTGTTTGGTGTCTCTGTGCTGGCATAAGTGTGGGGGGGGGTATGTGTATGTGTGTGTAGGCATTTGTGTTTGTGTCTGTGTGCAGGCAGGAATGTGTGGGTAGTTGTGTGTATGTGTATGTATGTATGCGTCTGTGTATGTCGGCATATGTGTTTGTGTCTGTGTGCAGGCATGAATGTGTGGGTAGTTGTGTGTATGTGTGTATATGCTTGCGTGTGTGTTTGTGAGTGTATGTGATTGTGTGTGTAGGTGTATGTGTGTGTATGTGTTTGTGTGTGTAGGTGTATATGTGTGTAGGTGTATGTGTGTATGTGTTTGTGTGTATGTGCGCGTGTGTGTGTGCAGTTGTGTATGTATGCGCGTGTGTGTAGGACATGGATGCAACCTGGAGACGGCTTTCGCTATAGGTGCCGCATCGTGAGGAGCACGCCTGTCCACGGTGATGGTGCAGAGGGTGGCGGTGGGAAAAATCAAAGGAACGTCAAAAACAGTCAAATGAAAGCAATAAGCAATCGTGATTGCTCAAAAAAACAAGTGAGAAAAATTCTATTAATTTTACAAAATCTGTATAAAACCTAAAAATGAGGTATAGGTAATGAGAGCACCATCAGGCATAAAATAAGAAATTAGTAGTTTGTATATTCAGTAAATTACCGCCCATTAGCCAGGGCTAAAGCAGAAATACGTGAAATACACCGCCAGCTCAGTCATTTCCAGTCGAGGACGGCAGTTTCGTGCTTATTAGCACTCATCAGCCCGGCATAGCATCTGCTAATTCTATATTAGCTACCAGTTTGTTTGGCACTCTTGGCTTCCTTAAGATGTTTTCCATCTCCAGCTCAGTCACTTTCCTATGCCGGGCTGATGAGTGCTAATAAGCACGAAACTGCAGTCCTCGGCTGGAAATGCCTGAGCTGGCGGTGTATTTCACGTAGTAGTTTGTACTTTAAAATGACTTTCTAGAATTTTAAATGATTTGTATTCTACAAATTCCTGTGATTAATACAGTCATAAACTTCAGTAAACTTTCATCATCATTTGCTGTTTATGCAAGCCCTTTAAAGTATCAAATTGTAAATTATCCTTTAGGTATAGACACTTTCTTCACATCTTTCACAAAACACCAGCAACATTTTGCTACCATCAGATGTAGGAGTTATGGTATCTTTAAGTCAAAATGGAACTTTATTTTAAAAAATGGTACATCGAAAAGCTTCTAAGAGCCCCCCCCCCCCCCCCCCCCCCCGCTGCCAAAGTCATACTTCCATCTTTTTTATGAAAACGTTTCAAAAAGAAATATATGCGAGAGGATTCAAAAGTTCTGTGCTGTTTCCACCCATAATCTAGTAAATTTTGTCCATCACGAAATTTTTTTTCTATATCTTATGAACTGTTGGATCTAACGTATAATTGTTAATACAACCGCCATTACAAAATTCTGCTATTCGCAAAAGTTTGGATAATTGAAAAAAAAAATGCCGATCTTAATTTGACTGCTGTTAAATGTTTGGCACCAGTGTCTTCGAGAGAAATGTTTTTCCCTTGAAAACGTAAACAAAGAATGGGGATATACCTATTTTCATAGGGTTACCATAAAACAGAAAGGTTAAGAAAACAAACGATGTAGTATCACCACATCGCCTGAAAGCAGTACAAGCAACCATGGACAATGAGAAAGAAAGCGCGAAGAGTGCAAGTGCGACTTTTCGTCGCACAAAAATCAACACGTCACTTCCGTCACACAAAAAGGTAACGGATCAGAACATCAAAGCCATCACATAATAGCTTCGCCCCCCCCCTTCAAAAAAAATAAATAAATAAATAAAATTAATTTGAATTTCGATCTCTTGAATTCAAATTATGTTTTTCGCAATCACGAGTGTGTGTGCGTGTATGTAGGCGTGTGTGTTTATGTGTAGGGGGCATGTGTGTTTGTGTGTGTTGAATGTAATCGCTTTCTCCATTGGTTTAAAAGAAAGAACTGTGCTTATATCCTATTGGAAGAGACATTTGCAGCTTTCCACGGAGTTCGCAAAATCTCTTCTTTAATCCACCATCGGACTTTGGAGAAAGCTTATTGCTATTTGAGAAACATCATTGGATACTGAAAATCTGCCCTCTATTCTATTTAAAGAGCCGCAGTCTGTTTATCAGGGCTTCACTACTTTTCTACATGTCTTGCTGTATGTGTGTCCCCATGTTTCGTATTAAACGTATTTGTTTATGTTCAGCTGTCTGAATCTCTGCTTTACACAACCTTTCAACAGTGTGTGTAGGGGGTATATGTGTGTAGGCATGTGTGTTTATGTCTGTGTGCAGGTATGAGTGTGTGGGTAGTTGTGTGTATGAGTGTTTGTGTGTGGGGGGGGGGTGTAGGCATATGTGTTTGTGTCTCTGTGCAGGCATGAGTGTGTGGGTAGTTGTGTTTAGGTGTCTGTATGTATGTGTGTGTGTATGTGTTTGTGTATGTGTATGTGTGTGTGTGTGTTTGTGTGTGTGTGTACATGCGTATATATATGCGTGTAAGTGTAGTATATTAACGCAACCTGGAGACAGTTTTCGCAAGAGGAGCAGCATCGTGAGGCGGCCGGTGCTGTTGGGAAAATAAAATGATAGGACCTCAAAACAGTCAAATGAAAGCAATAAGCAATCGTGATTGCTCAAAAAAAGATAAAAAAAACCATAATAATAATAATAATAATCTACTTTATGTTTCAATTAAAAAACCCCAGAAAAACAATTCAAAGGTTGTTGCTGTTTTGAGCAGGTTATTGATTAATTCCTATGTACATGAAGGTAATGTACATAAGGGGTTTTAGATGTTTAACAGCCGCGTTTATATGAGACTTGTACCTAGCATTTCCCCACTCTAACTCCGAAAAAAAACATGTTGGAAAATTTACTAATCACGTGTGAAGACAGATCGTTCGGTTGCATCCGAGAAAGTGGTTTTACCCAGCATCCCTAGCGGCTACACCAAGCAAGTAAGCAAACTCGTTTCGCGTAAAGCATTCTGGGTAAAAACCCCGCTTTTTACTCCAGTTGATAGCAGGAGGAAAAAAGATCCATATTTACTCGGGGAAATAACCGGACTGTGGCTAAAAGCAATTTTTTCCGGGGTAGAAAAGGTCCTTGTAAACCTGACTAATGTTACACTAACAGTTTTCATTTCTTATTTACAAAAGATTTTAAGTGTAACACTAGCAGTTTTGATTCTCAATTTACAAAAGTATACACCAGCACTCGACAAGTTATATTGGATAAATAATCTCTTTTGCATTATTGTTATGAACCTCTACGCTTTCACGTGAATTTTCTTCAAGTTATTTATTTATGTATTTACTTTTGTACTTATCTATTGTAAAGTACCGAGGCATTAGAAGAACAAGGATAGAACACTTTTAAAGAAATAGAAAATGATCGGGTTTACTCTAGAAAAGCTTTGTTCAACCTTATTTACATTAGTTTTGACAGTTGTTATTTTGTAGTAGATATTAATTGCAATTAAGCAGAGAATTGAACCTAGCATACAAATACTTTATATTGAAAATGATTATTTTATACTAAGTGAATAGTTCGGCAATCAAATTAAAAATGAAGTCGAAAAGAGTTTAATTTCATTGAACAAACAAGAAGTATTTTCCTACTATAATTTCAATTTTTTTCTCATGACTAAAAATATTTTCAGTAAAATGCATTGATTTTGAAAACAACTACTTTAACATTCTTCTTTTACATTTTCTTTTAATTAAGTGCTTTATAGATGCTAACTTTCAATTTCAAGATCTCAAATAATGCTAAATACATGAAGAATACATTATAGGAGACTTAGCTTTTTTTCATACATTTTCACTTAAATATTTTTGTTAATTTGTGTAAACATCGTTGAAGCACACAAATCGCAAGATGTTTAAATTTTTCGGGGACCTAAAGAATTTACTTATTAGTGAGAAACATTTTGTTTAATTAATGGCCAGACATAGCATAGCCCTTTTGTTAAGAACTTTTTCCAACTGTGCATAAATTGTTTAAAAAATCCCTGATTGAGTTGAAAATTTAAAAATCACTAAACGAAATAAATTGCTTAATTAATTAATTGCAAATTTTCCTTCAGTTTTAATTGTTTTTTTCCGTGCTTGTAATTATATTTATTAAATGATAAATTGAATTATTCTCTTATTTAGATTGTATACTTGAAGAACAGATATAGACAATAGATCTTTAAATTTTTAGGCTTAAGAGATTGTGACTGAATTTAGGAAGCATAACCGAAACTTTAGGCTAAGCTAGAGCCGCTATATAGATAGGCCGAAGCATCAGATTAAGTTTAGCCATTTTGGATCGGATTTTTCATTGTTGTACTCCTAGGGTTACCACAGCAAAGTTTCAGATTTCGCCAAATTTGCCGAAAATAATACTTTATTTAACAAACAATTCACGTGCCACTAGTAATTGCTCACAGTGAACAATCACCAAACGCGATAACTCGCCAGAAAAGACAACCACTCAAACACGCGCTCCGATCCAAAATGGCTAATCTTAAGCTGATGCATCGGCTCGTATATATAGGGGCCTTAGGCTAAGCCTCCTCTGTATCGATGACGATTCAGGAGACTAAAAAATACTTACAAAAAGGTAAATAAAAAATGAGATAACTGAAAACATGATATTTGATTGGCAGAGATTTAGAAAATTAGAGTTAGTAGAAAATTTCATTCAGTCAAATGAAACTACAATTTTCTGGGGAAAAAAAAGGTACAGTAGAATCTCGTTTATCCGGATCTCCCGTTATTTCGGATCGATTTGTATAGTTTAAAAAACATATATTTACAAAAATTATAATATTAAGTTATAATAGCGGAAGAAAAGTTGCTCAAATCATTTGCTTATTATTTGTAAGAACTGTGTCACTCCTACATAAATCGCGCTATAAATTATAGCAATCTTATAAACGTCATGGCGTACTAAGCGTCAGTACGACACCAGTGTAGCCTAGAGCCCCTATAACTGGAGAGGCCGACGCATCCGACATTTTGGAGCAAGAGTACAACAGGGAAAGCTACCTTTATTGGCAATGCTTCGCCAAACAGGAAACGAGAATGTCGGAGAGCGAAGGTAAACATTGGCGAAATTTTGGAAACAGTTGGCGTTGTTTCCAAGCTGCCAGTCACTTCGCGTGCCATTTTTTATCCATTTCTTTTTTCTTTCTGCATCTGCTGGAAATCTGAAGAGCCGAGATCCTTTTTTGGAACTGTTTACATAATTAACAGCCGAACAACTACCCATTTGACTAAATTTAATACATGCTAAAGAAATGTAAACATCGACTGCAATGCTAACGCTACGAAGCAGTGGATGAAGTTTGCTCCAAAATGGCGGATGCGTTGGCTCCTCCACTATAGGGGCCTTAGTGTAGCCGAGCTTCAAATGATAACGTGTTTGATTGCATACTAAAAATTATTAAGTGTGGATTGTACGAAACAATCTGTTGTAATTTGTTTTACAAAACACTATTGTTGTAATAAAAGGTATGTCTCCTTATTTAAGGATTAGTTTTGCTTATTTTCCATACCACCCGAATTATGGGGATGTTCGTTTATCCGGTCTGCCATTTGGTCCCAGTTAGTCCGAATAAAAATGATTTTTCTGTGCACACAAGCACTTACGGAAGCCTCCCCAATTTTAATTATTTTAGCAGCAGAAAACTATGTAACATGCCGGTTATCTCATCCAGTGCCTGCAGTTCCGCTCTAGTGATGGACTCATCAATCTGGAACAGTGAATAACCGAGCTGGAAGCAGATGTCCTCTCGTTGAAGCTGAGAGGGCCAACAAACTGGTAGGTAAAGGAAATTTATCTCACAAGCGAGAATTTGCAGACATTGTGCGGTTAATTCGTAAATTAAAGACGAGTCTCTGAGTGAGATAAACGGGAAGTAGGTAAATTATATGCAGTTCTGACTCCTTGGCTTCAGCGGGGGGGGGGATTTACTGCTTTTGAGGAATTCCTTAAATATCGTGATTTTTCATGTGATATAATTAATTTCCTCTCAAATCTCCCTAAATTCGAGCAATATTATTTAAGAGTGTCGCTCGTTTTCACAAAAACAAAAACTTGAATGATTTTTTTAAATTTATTTCTCATCTTTTCTATGTGTTTAGAGCCAATTAATACAAAAAGATTAAATTTTATCATTCAAGTTGCTCATGTGTCTACAAAGGTTAAGTGACAATGTATGAACATTCATAAAAGAATTATCATTAGAAAACAAATATGTCTCCTATAATTTAGTGACAATATTAATGTTCTGTCACCGTACGATCAATATTAATAATAAAAGATATGTTTCGGGCAAATGTTTCTCCTTGCTCAGGAAAAACAATTCTTGCATCACAGAAATATTACACGAGTCTACAAATCGATTGCAATAAAGGACGCGCAACCAAAGAAAATACTTGTTCACAGGATTGGTAAAGAAAACTATAAGAAACAGAAACGCAGAGACGAGGAAAAGCCGACTTTCAACAAAAACAAAAAGATCAGGAAGGATTGGGAAGAATATTCAGTAGACACTTGCGTAGCATAAAATCATTCCTTCTCCGAGAAAGCATCGAACAATCAAATAACTAGTTTCATGAATTGGAGACGCAGATTTTTGAAGTACGTACTGAAAATATAAACTATTTCAATGTAACATTGGAGCGTCTTGGGGGAAAAAAGTCTGTGAGTTTTCAAAACAGCATTGGTAGTAATGGATTTGGAAAAGTTATTAAAAACTGGTCAATATGACAGTCCTGAGAAGAACTATTATATAAATGTTGGAGGCGTCGTAAATTGCGTAAAGAAAAGAACATTCGAAGGAAGATAATTATAATTAAGAATGAAAGCATTCGGTGATTTAAAAAAATAATAAAAAAAATAAAATTTAATTTGAATTTTGACATCTTGAATTCAAATTATATTTTTCGCAATCACGAGTGTGTGTGTATGTAGGCGTGTGTGTTTATGTGTGTGTGGGGGGTATGTGTGTAGGGGGTATGTGTATGTAGGCATGTGTGTTTGTGTCTGTGTGCAGGCCTGAGTGTGTGGGTGTCTGTATTTATGCGTGTGTGTGTGTTTGTGTTTGTGCATGTGTATGTATGTGTGTGTATGTGTTTGTGTGTGTGTGTGTAGGTGCGTGTATGTATGCGTGTAAGTGTAGGATATGGACGCAAACTGGAGACGGTTTTCGCTATAGGAGCAGCATTGTGAGGCGGCCGGTCAACGGTGGTGCTGGGCAGAGGGTGCTGGTGGGAAAATAAAATGATAGGACGCCAAAACAGTCAAATGAAAGCAATAAGCAATCGAGATTGCTCAAAAACTTACAATAAGAATAAGTAAAATCGGGATGGGGGGGGGGGGGTATTTGTCTGCCTCTCCCAAGATATGGGTACGTTTAGTTCGTTATCTTGCACTGACTGCTTTTTCAAACACGGATTTGTATTTAAAAAACACTTTAAAAAAATCAGAAAAGCTCCTCGAAAATATTGGGCAGCTAATATGTCTAATTTCTGAAAGTAATATGTCTAGAAAAAATCAGGGAAGGTTCCTGTTAACATTTACTAACCTTCCTAAAATGAACATGTAATCTTTCTGAAAAATTCAGAAAAGTTTCCAATAAAAGTCAGTCACGTTTCTGAAATAAATCATTAACCTGCTACGAAAAGTTTCATACATGTTTATAGTAATAGGCGGGACCACCCTTATTATTTAGAAAATCTCCTTCATTTTAATAAATGTGGCTATAGCTAAAGCAAAATCGGAAGCAAACACCAAGCAACTTATTTATCTGCAATACTTGCGATGCTATAGTATCCAGAGCTGGCATTTTACCCCATTTGCGGCTCTGTCAATCTTAAGAACATTTTCCGGAGCAAAATTATCAGAAGATGGACGAGAAATTACGAAATTATCATGACGTGGAACCGTAACATGGGAGAGCGAATGAACATAGCCAATCGGCGAGAAATTCATCATCCATTATTTGTAAATATACAGGCAAACCAAATGACCTTTTAATTTTCTGCTACGGGCAAAGCCGTGCGGGAACTACTAGTACTTAATAAAAACGTCGTGTAACCGGTAGATAAAAATATTTTTCGAAACAATGTGAATTCTACATTTAGCAACTTGCAGCAGCATAGGATACGTTTTCAATAAGCTACTTGTGTTTCGCAGGAAACTGGTGGTTTCCATGGTTTTTATTAAGTATTTTGCCTTTAATTACGGCCCGTCCATGAAATCCCGGAACGTTGCCTGGAAATAATCGGTAACGTCTCAGAATTTTTCCTTTCCAATTTGAATCGTACTTTCTCAAGCTCGTATGATTTTATCCAAGTGTAAGACTAATAAAATAATAATAATAATAATTTGAATTTTTGGCATCTTGAATTCAAATTATGTTTTTCGCAATCACGAGCGCGTGTGTGTATGTATGCGCGTGTGTGTTTGTGTAGGCACATGTGTGTGGGTGCGTGTGTGTGAGTGTATCTATGCATGTGTGTAAGTGTTGTGTATGCAGTGCTGTGCGTGTAGGCGTTCGTGTGTGTGTGTATGTAGGCATGTGTGTTTGTGTCTGTGTGCAGGCATGAGTGTGTGTAGGAGTGTGTGTAGGAGTGTGTGTAGGTGTGTGTAGGTGTGTGAGTGTGTAGGTGTGTGTATGTGTGCGTGTGTATGCGTAGGATATGGACGCAACCTTGACACGGTTTTCACAAGAGGAGCAGCATCGTGAGGCGGCCGGTCGACGGTGATGCTGCAGAGGGTGCTGGCGGGAAAATAAAATCAGCGTAACGAGAAAAACAGTCAAATGAGAACAATAAGCAATCGTGATTGCTCAAAAAAAAAAAAAAAAAAAAAAATACAAAATAGATAAGAGGAATAATAGAATGCGTGATTACTCGCCTAATCTTTTTTGCCTTATTATAAATACATTTAAGTTTTGTAATGTGTCATACATATTAGATTGTTCGCTGTTATCGGTTGTCATAAATTCCCCGTAATATGACACTAGGTCCAATTTAATGACAATTTTTGTTCTCATTTTCTTCAAACTATTTGATTGCCGGTTAGATAGCGAAAGGTCAGATAGCCTTAGGTTAAGGTCAGATAATTGTCGGTCGAAGCCTTTTTGGGACTGACAAAATGACAATTTTTGCTTCCGTATTCACCAAACTACTCGACCCTAGGTCAGACAGTCAAATGTAGTAGCCTTTAAAGAAGGTCAGATATCCGAAATGCCGGTCGAAGCCGTTTTAGGTCTAGTAAAATGACAATTTTTTCATCCGTGTTCATTAAACTGGTCGTCCCTAAGGTCAGACAGTTAAATGGAGTATTCTTAAGTTAAGGTCAGATAGTCCAAATCCGTTTTAGGTCTCATAAAATAGTCATTTTTGTTCCCGTATTGACCAAACTATTCGACCCTCGGTGAGACAGCCAAACCGTTTTCCTTATTAAAACAACTGAAGCAATCTTATATAATTAATAACTGAGCGTATGTATCTATGTATGTCCAAGTAACTTCTCCCGAACGCCAATGAACTGACCATCGAGCCAGGTATCGATGGATTCGTAATCTTCCGGTCTTCATGTTTGGCTATTTAACATAATCCTCCGATAATAATTAGCGGAGATATCAATTAAAAACTATTAATTATGACTCTTAGATTTCAAAATGAAATCCCTATTTTTCGAACGCTTTCCTCCATTCAAATTATTATTCAGTGCTTCATCTCAATTTTCCGTAACAATAATTTTATTAAAATTTGTAGTTTTAGCGTGAAGAAAATCGTTAAATGTGAAAGATTTGTTGCCATTTTTTTTCTCGAATATAAAAAAAAAATTTTTTTTGGTTTTTGTTTTGAGGTTTTTCCTGCAATCGGGGGTTTTAAAATGTTTACTTTTTGGTTATTTTCCCGCAATCTACGGAAAAATTTTACTGATTTTTTTTTTTTTTGTTCAAGCCTGATTGTTGAACATGCGTTACTAGACATAACTATTATTTTCTTGGTACACCGTACAAATCCGGGCGACGCAGCTAGTAATTAATAACTGAGCGTATGTATCTATGTATGTCCAAGTAACTTCTCCCGAACGCCAATGAACTGACCATCGAGCCAGGTATCGATGGATTCGTAATCTTCCGGTCTTCATGTTTGGCTATTTAACATAATCCTCCGATAATAATTAGCGGAGAAATCAATTAAAAACTATGAATTATGACTCTTAGATTTCAAAATGAAATCCCTATTTTTCGAAGGCTTTCCTCCATTCAAATTATTATTCAGTGCTTCATCTCAATTTTCCGTAACAATAATTTTATTAAAATTTGTAGTTGTAGCGTGAAGAAAATCGTTAAATGTGAAAGATTTGTTGCCATTTTTTTTCTCGAATAAAAAAAAATTTTTTTTTTTTTTGGTTTTTGTTTTGAGGCTTTTCCTGCAATCGGGGGTTTTTAAATGTTTACTTTTTGGTTATTTTCCCGCAATCTACGGAAAAATTTCAGAGTTTTTTTTTTTGTTCAAGCCTGATTGTTGAACACGCGTCACTAGACATAACTATTATTTTCTTGGTACACCGTACAAAGCCGGGCGACGCAGCTAGTAATTAATAACTGAGCGTATGTATCTATGTATGTCCAAGTAACTTCTCCCGAACGCCAATGAACTGACCATCGAGCCAGGTATCGATGGATTCGTAATCTTCCGGTCTTCATGTTTGGCTATTTAACATAATCCTCCGATAATAATTAGCGGAGATATCAATTAAAAACTGTTAATTATGACTCTTAGATTTCAAAATAAAATCCCTATTTTTCGAAGGCAGTTCAAATTATTTTTCAGTGCTTCATCTCAACTTTCCGTAACAATAATTTTATTGAAATTTGTAGTTTGTAGCGTGAAAAAAATCGTTAAATGTGAAAGATTTGTTGCCATTTTTTTTCTCCAATGTAAACAAAAAAAATTTTTGGTTTTTGTTTTGAATCTTTTCCTGCAATCGGGGTTTTTAAAATGTTTACTTTTTGGTTATTTTCCCGCAATCTACGGAAAAATTTTACTGATTTTTTTTTGTTGTTCAAGCCTGATTGTTGAACACGCGTTACTAGACATAACTGTTATTTTGTTGGTGCACCGTACAAAGTCGGGCGACGCAGCTAATAATTAATAACTGAGCGTATGTATCTATGTATATCCAAGCTTCTTCTCTCGAACGACAGTGAACTGACCATCCAGCCAGGTATCGATGGATTCGTAATCTTCCGGTCTTCATGTTTGGATATTTAACATCATCCTCCGATAATAATTAGCGGAGATATCAATTAAAAACTATTAATTATGACTCCTAGATTTCAAAACGAAATCCCTATTTTTCGAAGGCTTTCCTCCACATTCAAATTATTATTCAGTGCTTCATCTCAATTTTCCGTAACAGTCTTATACATATAAAATCTGAGTATCTATCTATCTATCTATGTCCAAGCTTCTTCTCCCGAACGACAGTGAACTGACCATCGAACCAGGTATCGATGGATTCGTCATCTTCCCGTCTTCATGTTTGGCTATTTAACATAATCCTCCGATAATAATTAGCGGAGATATCAATTAAAAATTATTAATTATGACTCTTAGATTTCAAAATAAAATCCATATTTTTCGAAGGCTTTCCTCCATTCAAATTATTATTCAGTGCTTCAACTCAACTTTCCGGATGAACGCTTTTATTAAAATTTACAGCGTGAAGAAAATCATTGAGATGAAAGATCTGTTGCCATTTCTTTTTCTCGAATATGCTCAGGTAAAATTCTTGTTTTTGTTTTGAGGCTTTTCCTGTAATCAGGGGATTTAAATTGTTTACTTTTTTGGGGGGTTTTCCGCAATCTGCCGCAAAACTACACTGACTTTTTTTTTTGGTTCAAGCCTGAGTGTTGAACTCGCGTCACTTGACATAACTTTTATTTTTGAGGTAGACCGTGCAAAGCCGGGCGACGCAGCTAGTAATTTTATTAAAATTTGTAGTTGTAGCGTGAAGAAAATCGTTAAATGAAAGATTTGTTGCCATTTTTTTTCTCGAATATAAACAAAAAAAAAAATTTTGGTTTTGTTTTGAGGCTTTTCCTGCAATCGGGGGTTTTAAAATGTTTACTTTTTGGTTGTTTTCTCGCAATCTGCCGCAAAATTTCAGAGTTTTTTTTTTTGTTCAAGCCTGATTGTTGAACACGCGTCACTAGACATAACTATTATTTTCGAGGTGCACCGTGCAAAGCCGGGCGACGCAGCTAGTAATCAAATAAAAATGACATAGCATGTCATTACTTCATGAAAATTTAGCTTATAACTAGATTTTAATAAACTATTCTTTCGAGGATAAAAAAAAATCTAATTAAAGTTCCTCTTACTGAGGCTAACTCGCTGGCAGTGCAATTACATTTTTAGGAATACGTCACATAAACTTCATAGTGAATTAATTTAAGTATTTAGTAATAACTAAGCGTTTTTTTTTTCGTTAAAATATGTAGACTTTCATAAGAGAAATGTCAGTTATTTGTGTGAATCTTACAGCCTTTTATTGACTCACTCTTCTGGAAATTAAAAATCTCAGACATATTGTCTCGTGTAGAAAAATGGGGAGAATTTTAATATTATTCAAAGGAATAGGCATTCGAACGATAAACACAATGGTTATACGTTTGGATCAAATTTTTCAGCATGATATTTAAAAATTAGGTTTATCTCTCTCGTCTCTTCAGATTTTCATCAAATTGTGCAATTCTTTAAAAAGCTATCTGTTATCTATTGTAATCTAACTTCTCAGCTATTCCTCGTGGTAACTCTGCAAGTAACACTGTATCTTAACCCTACTACTATGTAAACTCAAAACAGCGTGTATTATTCTTTTTGACAGTATTTCAAACAATGAGAACTGAGACAGTTCAGCCATTATTACCTTTTTTTTTGCAGGAATCTATTGAATTCGAATGAATTTAAAATCTTCTATTTAGTTAAAGAAACCTTCGGTTTGGCTGTCTGAGCGAGGGTCTAATCGGATGATGAATGTGGCCGTTACTCATTCTTACGGCGTGACCACGTGACTACAATTACAGAAACGACTGTTATTTGCCCAAATTGCATCAAATGGGAAAACAAGCAACGACTTTTGTGGCTTTACAAGTTTCTACGTCAGGTTTAGAATGATGATTTTATAGTTTACTGTACTTAATAAGAGTGTTACGCTTTTACGTAAAGCATTTAAAATAAAAAAGGTGTTTCTAAAATCATACCATTTTGTCGTAACCATTGTTATTTTAAAACGTTGTTATAATTTTAGTTTATCAAAATTTATTTTTATGAATGTGGCATTTTTCGTTGTAATACTGTAATATTTTACAAGAGAGATAACTTTTAAGTTTTGCATGCTAGATGCCCATGTATCAAAGCAATTAGAGAATTCTTAACGCAGCAAAAACTATGTTTTTTTTCATTTTAAATCTGAATTTTGCGAGTTATTGGAAAACAACATCTAGTGAAGTGGGTTACCAAAAGAAAGGAATACTTTTAAGGAAAACAAGGGAACCGAAAATAATGAACAGACAATATCACAAAGTCAAAGAAAGCGAAACTATTATTTTAGAATTGCATGATATGCCATGGAAAAAATATATTACTTTTGCGTATTTAACCAAAAGTTTAAGGTTTCTATATTCAAGATTCAAGCTCAATATTGTTTGAAATATTCTCTTTTCGAAGGCATACTTATGATTTGAAGTTGCACTTGATTTTCCACTTTGCAAACTAGAAATCCAGCTAACGTTATGCAAATATCTATTAGTTTCTCTGACTAATGGTAAGACAACGGATTCTAACAAATTAATTAGCCTGTTTGTCGCTTCTGTCTCAAGCTATGAATGATTTTAAATGACATGGTAATTGAAAATTGTGGCGAAAATCGATGTATTACTCCGAAAATTAATGGCTCAAGTCTGGGGAATTAAAGCAACGTGGTATGGCACAAATAACAATGAACAATGCACGCATGTATACAATAAAATTGCTATTTTTACCCTTAGTTCCACGTTTAAGGAGTTAAAGAGTTCTTTCTAGCTTGAAAACCCAAGGAAGGTTGAAGTAGAGTGGTATACGATATTTTAAGAAGAAAAATTTATATGATAAGGAAGTAACAAACAAGCAGATTTTACATGAACGAAAAGTGAAGTTAATACGGAATACTGTAAAATCTCAATGAGCGCAAAAATGTAAAGCATGAAATGTTTTATACATTAAAAAAAAAAAGTGCTATATTTTCTGTTTCGCTCTCAAGTATTAGAAGAACTGGTAAGGGTTAATTTTTAAGAGAAATCAAAACAGTTCATTTCAATGGCTTAAAATAACTTATCTACTGAATAATATTGCTTTAATGGACAAAGGAAGGGAAAAGAAAGAAAAAAAAATCCGGACATTAAAAACTGTCAACAAAATTCACGCACTTAAACTCATGGTATGGTATTTTCTTAAGTATACTTAACAGCATACCTAAGTATGGCTTGTAGGCTTACGTCAAAGAATACTGACATGACACCCAGCGTTCAGTTTTCAAAGAAATAAAATATTCTTAGTACAGAAGGTCAGCATCGTTATATCGGTTTTTGTCACTTCTTTACCTTTCAAAATTTTCTTTGGAATTTTCTTGATCTTTTGCTTGCTATGTCCATCAATTTTCTTTCTATGCCTTTTTCTTTTATCTTTTCCTTCTCATTTTCTGCATTTAATTTTATTCCCATTCTTTATCCCTCTTCTTCCTGCAAAGCAGTGTTTTTAAATTCCTTTTATAGGATGGAATAGTTACTAAGATACCATAATCAACCTCTTTGTAGTGAATTTAGAACTCGTGCAGCCATTTCCATCTACACGGCCTGCCAGAATGGTCTATTAGTCCTTCTGGCATAATTTTCGAATTAAACCATGAACGATCCATTTAATCGGATGGGAAGACATCGCATTCTGTCCCATTCTGTTCTACTCCGCTGTCACGAGTTGCAGTAACCGAATACTATAGATTCCATTTCGTATTGGAAAACACACCGAACTACAGCAAACTCCCGATTATCTGCTGAATTAGGAGGCAAAAATTTGTCCTCTCCTTAAAAACTTAGCTGTATTGATGCATATACTTTCTACAAACAATGAAAATACATACAGTGCAGTAAAAAGTTTTTGTATTTTTGCACAACAGAACTTAGCATCAATGGAGAACAAGTGTATGTACCGATGAAAAAAGCACATAAAACAAATAAATAAAGAAAACAAACACAACTGAGTTCAAATTTGCAATTTTTCGACAAAAAAAAAAAAAAAAAGAAAGAAACTTTTAATTCAAATTATGTATTTCGCAATCACGAGTTGCGACAAGACCCTACTCATTGGAGTTATTGTTTCTAGAAACGCCCCCCAATTTTTAGTCTTAATTAAATTTCATTTCCTAAGACAACTTTGGAATAACTGTTAGATCTGTTCTAACCTTGCAATTACAGTCCGAGATAAACAAACCTATGAGCTGAGAGTAAGTACATAAGAATTTAGGGAAAATTAGTGATTTTCAAACTTCAATTTCTCCGGCCCATGATGTCCCTAGGGGTTGAATTTTTGTATATGTACTTAATGGCCCCCCAAGAATATGTATACAAAAAATCAATACCGTAGGCCCCCGGGGGGCTGTGATAGAACCCCGGGAAGGTACAATTTGGGGGGTAAAAACGAGGGGGGGAGGAGGGTCAAATGGCACAAAAGGCACATCAGTAGGGCACAAGGAATTTGTGGGCGAAATTTCAGCTTGATTCCTTTTTTCGTCTGGGCTGTAGCCCTGTCAAAGAAAGCGAAAACTTTTTTGAACAGCGATTTTATAACTTTAATACCTCCTCCCCCTGATGGTCCAGGCGATTGTATTTTGGTTTACGGCGTCAGGGGGCACTAGAGATTGAGTGTACCAAAAATCAACTCCGGGGGTCTTCATGGGGCTGAGATACAGAGGGGTGAAAAACCCAAAAAACCCCAATTTGTTCTGTCGTGTAATCTTGGTTCTTGGTCGCTTTTATTTTCTTTCGTCTTTGGCGGTGGATTTGCTTCTGTTGGCTGCTGACGTTTGGTTTCCTTGGCGGGGCGGGACGCTCCTGCGTCCCGTGATTTGAACACGCGCGCCACTGATCCACTAAGGAAATATTTTTTCTTTCGGATATGTTTGGTTTATTTCGTCTATTTATGAAAAAGATTTTTCATGCGTCATACATTACGCTTAAACCATTTTCGTTTCGTTACCTAACCTATAATTTGCTCTTTTAAAGACATGGACTTTTTGGGGCTTGCCTTAGATAAAAATAGCAGCTACCTCCAAGGAAAATTTTTTCACCTATTCATATGTATCAGCAATGCAGCGAAAAAATGCATACATAAATAAAAATGATATGTATATATTTGCTACCGTGAAACACTGAAATTAGAGAAGTTCAACTTTTACCGATCATTCACCGCAATAAAATCGGGAAAAACGTACTTCAGTCACCATTACCGAGCATGAAGGATCTTTGACCGGCTGAAATTGAACCCGGATCCTCAGAATTATGAGCCCAACGCCTTACTAATCAGACCCCGTGAACCCTTTTGCTGTTTGTTGATGGTTCCATTTCGCTATTTGCACGCAGTGTTGCTCAATGCGTTTTTATTTTCGTGGTAGGACATGTCTACAGACTTTTATTAATACACTAGTGGCACCCGCACGGCTTTGCCCGTAGTAAAAATTAAAAAGTCATTTGGTTCGCCTGCATATTAACAAATAATGGATGATGAATTTCTCGCTAATTTGTTACGTTAAATGGCTCGCCCATACGGTTCCACGTTATGATGATTTCGTAATTTACTATTCCACGTTGTGATAATTTGCTCGGTAAAATATCAAAATTGGAATAGAAAAAGAACAAAATTTAATTTTCGAAAAATCGCTTCGAGGTGCACACCCCCATGCTACATACTAATTCTGTGCCAACTTTCATGAAAATCGGCCGAACGGTCTAGGCGCTATGCGCGTCACAGAGATCCTGACAGACAGAGAGTGATCCGGACAGAGAGACTTACAGCTTATTATCTTCTTTATCTTTATCTTATCTTCTTCTTTATCTTTACTAATAATAAAGCTGAAAGTCTCTCTGTCCGGAGGATGGATGTCTGGATGTCTGTAGGATGTCTGGATCTCTGTGACGCGCATAGCGCCTAGACCGTTCTGCCGATTTTCATGAAATTTTGCACAAAGTTAGTTTGTAGCATGGGGGTGTGCACCTCGAAGCGATTTTTCGAAAATTCGATGTGGTTCTTTTTCTATTCCATTTTTAAGAACAAAAATACCATAAGATGGACGAGTAAATTACGAAATTATCATAACGTGGAACCGTAACATGGGCACATGCCAATTGGCGAGATAAGAAATTATCATAACATGGATCCTTAACATGGGTACAAGCCAACAGGCGAGAAAATTCCCCATACATTATTTGTAAATATACAGGCGAACCAAAAGACCTTTTAATTTTTCTATTACGGGCAAAGCCGTGCGGGTACCACTAGTTAGTAATATAATAATAAAGATAAATGAATGTTACAGTGTGACTGCGAAGAGTTGACCCTTAGCTCCACCTTTTTTTTTCCGAATTATCCATTTTCGTGAAGAGGTGGTGATATGGTGAGAAAAGTTGAAACGGAATTTGCAAGTACGTCATTGGTTCTAGAGTTTGACTACGTCACCTTGGAATGTAAAAAAATAGCCAAGGAGGTAAAACATTTTAATCTTGTGCTGTCAAAGCAGATATCTCATTGGACAGGTCACATACTACGTTAGTGGGTGGGTCTTGGTTTCATTTCTTTCAGCAGCCATTGGTCAGAGATAACAACGCCTCCTTTAATTAATTTCAATTGAAAACTAGCGAGAGTAGAGTTGCAAAAAAGAATGCAAAGCTTGTCATTTTTTATTTTTTCGCCAACTCAATGCCGTTACTGCTGCAACTAAACTTTTCAGGTCTAAATAATCACATAACGAAAATATACTAGGGATACTCTTCGTTTTTTTCATATCGCCAAAATATTGCTCAACTCCAAAATATGACACGCGTTCTTTCTACCTTCTCTACCTATTTTAAAGAATGGACTAGTTTTCTCTAATGATTGACACGGGTCATTTTTTCGCGGTCGGACTATAGTAAGTATTGAAATTCGAGTGTTTTGCATTTAAAGTGCGATTTTTCTTTACGCTCTGAAATTAGGTAGTTGTATATTTAGTGAACGTACATTAGAGAGTAGTTTTTTTTCTCTCAAAATTCTACAAGAATTTTGGATTCAACAAGAATACCACAATATCATGCTTAGTAATCTATGCGCCAGAAGTAATTTAAGTGTCTTTGAGATGAAAGAACGAGAATTTCATAGTATACCATACTGTCGCGTATTGCTGAATAAATTCACACATTTTAAACCGCGTTATAATTTATTCTGGTAAGCTAGAAATAATCTTAAAAATTAATACTTGACTATATCAGCCCGTTATATCTTCAAAGTAGTTCAAAGTTTTCAACTAAGAATGAAATTCTGTAAATATAATATATTTCGAACAATGACAAAAACGTTTTCCATTGTATAGTACTTTGACGTTTTGAATGGGGTTGTGTTTATGGGAATAGATGCAGATGATATGTATAGTAGTTTTTGGAATAAAAAATATTTGCCTTTCATAGATCCCCTTCAAAGACGTACATTGTAGGGTTAGTATCGATTTCTGCTTCAAATGCCGAGAAAAGCCTCTATAAAAGACTTCTAAGAAACTTTATGTACAGAAGAAATTCTTCTTTGTGTTCCTTCTTCTTGACAAAACATATAAGAAATATTTTGCATGGAATCACTTTCTAAAATTTATATACTTCCAAATTTTTTTTAACATTCAGAATTCCTTCAAAATTTTCGCAACTTGGAATTCTTCTAATTTGTTGATACATTTTTTGCTCAATGTTTCTTCAAAAAATGAAACTTTATCAACGCAAAACCTTTTATAAGAGAAGTACTTTTTAAATATTTTTACAAATATTTGAAGTTTGATATTCAAATTTAAGGCAAACAATGAATCTCCGCAGTTTTTAATGGGTTGTTCAAACGCATCATTTTCTTTACCTTCAAAATCTTTGCTCTATATTTGCAAAAAATGAATAAATAAATAAATTTGTAAAAGAAATAAAATCGAGTGGTTATTTCACTTTTCAATCTAATTTTTACGTTACTACATATGTAGGAGCAGTCGCTAACAAAATAGAATAGTAACTGCCGTATTGCATGTGTATATAGTATGTATATTTTGCTGCCGTGGATGACTAAAGGGTGGTTCGAAAAAAGCTATTTTTTTTTGAGCAATCACGATTGCTTATTGTTCTCATTTGACTGTCCTTTCATGTTACGCTGATTTTATCCCCCCCCCCCCTTCGCCTCCCTCGGCAGCACCACCGTCGACCGGTCCCTCCCGATGCTGCTCCTCTAGCGAAAACCGTCTCCAGGTTGCGTCCATATCCTACACACACGCAAATACATACACACACGCATGCCCACACACATACACACACACACTCATGCCTGCACACAGACACAAGCACCCACGCACACATACACACACTTACATACACACACACTCATGCCTGCATGCAGACACAAACACACACGGTTACATACACATACCTATACACACATACCCACTCATTTAGCACACAGACACAAACACACACACCTATATAACCACACACACACTCATGCCTAGACACAAACGCACACGCCTACATACACACACTCGTGATTGCGAAAAGCATAATTTGAATTCAGCAAGCCATAATTCAAATTAATTTATCATTTTTTTTTTCGAAATCGCGCTACCTTTCAACAGTTGTACCTAGTTTAGTATCCTCAATTGCGAGAAAAAATGAAAAGAAAATCTGAGTTGACATCTTCAGTTCGCGCATGAGGTTAAAAGTTTGAAAAAATATGTTAAAAATAGAAATTTTCGAAAAATAATAAAATTATTATTATTATTATTTTTTGTATTTTTTCATAATTCAACAGCCATAAATTGTCATTATGTAGCGTAGTTTGAACCTGAAAAACATTTTATAGCTTTTACATAAGATCCTTAGTTCGCGCATGCGCCTTAGATTGGGTGTTCAAATTTCAGGATATTTTAACCCATTTTACAGCATATGCGCAAACGAAACATCTTATGTAAAAGCTATAAAATATTTTTTTCACGTTCAAATTACGCTATATACTGACAATTTATGGATGTTGCCTTCCAAAAAATATGAAAAAACGAGCTGATGTGTGCATCACATGACTTCCTTCTACTCCAATTTAATGTCATTTTTCCTATTATTGGCAATTTTAATGTGATTCAATAGTTTACTCTCTAAATATCAAAAAAAAAAAAAAAAAAAGTGGCCAAATTAAAACCAAATAATAATAATAATAAAAAAATCTGCCAAATTTGTCGCCAAGTTGGCGACCAAAAGACTGACGATATATATCGCCAAGTGTCCGCCAAATTATAATACCACTTGAGTTTACATCGAAATTAGCAATGATTTCCCTCCAAAAAGGTGCAAAAGACCCCTTTAGAAACACCCGAATGCAACCAAAAGGTGAGGCGCACAACTAGACCCCACTAAGAGTCTACGTACCAAATTTCAACTTTCTAGGACATACCGTTCTTGAGTTATGCGACATACATACGCACATACGTATATACAGACGTCACGAGAAAACTCGTTGTAATTAACTCGGGAATCGTCAAAATGGATATTTCGCGTGTCTATACGTTCTTAGGCACTTATCCACGTGTGGTCGAGTCGGAAAAAAAAACTCAACGTTCATTCGGGTGTGAGCAAAATGAAAATTAAGGTCGATTTTTGATTGAAAATTCTTTCGCGAACGCAATAAATACTTCCTTTTTTGTAAAAGGAAGTAAAAATATTTTCATTATGTTTTGAAAATTCAATATTTAGCATATTGTTTTTTAAATTTTCAACCTCATGCGCAAACTAAAGATGTCAATTTAGAGTTTCTTTTTTATTTTTCCAAAATTGAGGATACTAAACTACAACTTTTGAGAGGTAACGCGATTCCGAAATTGAAAAATCGATTTTTTCGAACCACACTAATGACTACCACTCGTTAGCTAACGGAACTACATGCAGTTCTAATTAGACGTCTGCGTTTCCTCGGTTATCACTTGTTTTCGCCGATATTTACCCCCCCCCCCCTCCTTCCCTCTAAATATATCAAAATGTAAGGTTGAAGCTGAAAAATTGGGGGGGGGGGGAGGGAATTTCGCGTCGGCGAAAAGTAGGAGACACCTACGAACTCATTGTAGCCCACTAGGCCTAATTTAAACAACATGTTAAGAGAGTGGTTTTAAAAAACTGCATTTTTCTTTTGTAGCGAACTACTACTGCTTTGTTGCAAATGTAGTTAACTACAGCTAAAGCTACTTTTTTTTTAATGTAGCTACCCCAAACTTTTTTTGAAATGTAGTCGCTACTTCGCTACTTTTCAAAAAAGAAAAAAAAATTGAAGCATAGACACATGCAGCTAGCGATTGCAATACCGGCATACCGGTATGCCGAATACCGGTTTTTCGAGCAATTTTGCAATCTCCTAATTCCGGTATTTTCTGAGATTAAATACCGGTATTTTCGGTATTAGCTGAAAATAATAAATAACATCAATTAAAGAATTTTCAATTTCACTTACTAAATACATATACTAATATTTTGAATGTACATTTTTTTCCATGACACAGAACCAAAATCAATCAAATGATATAAAAATTTTATCTTCAAAAGCACTAACTAATAGAATATCATTAATCAAAAGTAACCGAAAGATTGCAAAATGATATTTTCATTACTAGATAGAGAGATTAATCGCATTTTTGTGCGTTTTTTTTCCTGTGTTTTTTACTTTCTTCTATATCTAATATATAGAAGAATGTGTTGGATTCGTGCAAATCTTCGAATTTCGAATTTTGACGGATTCGAACGTTTTGAGGTGTACTGAGTCCATTTCGACTATTTTTGGAAAATGTCTGTCTGTCTGTGTGTGTGTGTATGTGTGTCACGTCTGTGTGTGACCAGTTTTTTGTGGCCGCTCTACAGCAAAAACTACCGCATGAAATCGAACGAAATTTGGTACACATATGTGCCGCTATATGAACTTGTGCCCATTGGTTTTTGGCGCGAATTCCTCCAAGGGGGGTGGAGCAATGGGACGTTTTTTGAGTTGCGCGTGCTTGCTATTCCTCAGGAAGTAACTGGTGGAATCAAACAAAATTTGGTCCATATGTTGCCATTAACAGGAACAGGTGCTGATTCAATTTTGGTGTCAATAACTCAAACGGGGGTTGAGCTATAGAGCGTTTTTTGTAGTCAATTGTGACTGCTGTATCTCAAGAAATAACGAACGGAATGAAAGAAAAATATATCGGCAAGTAGCCCTTAGTGGGTATAAGAGCTGATTTTATTTTGGTGTCAACAGCTAAAAAGGGGGTAGCGCAATCACCCGTTCTTTTTTTCCATTGTGAGTGCCGTATCTCAAGAAGTAATGCTACGTTCTGGTTGAAATTTGGAATATATGTGAATCCATATGTGAACAGGCTTTGGTTCAATTTTGACGCCAAACGCTCCAAGAAGTGTTGATTTTTTTTTGCGAATAAAAATAGCTTTATTAATGCAACAATAAGAAAGATAAATCGTAATAGATTGTCGTCTGCGTATTTCTCGTGATTTTAATTGTATGGAAATGATCAGAAATATTATCTCAATGATTTAAAATTTTTAACTGTTGCCATCTTATGTTTGTTAACAAATAAAATATTTGTAATTAATTCAAGCAAGGCTTTTAAAATGACTTTCAATTTTCGCTCTTTGCTTTGCTTTTGCAATAATTCAGACATTGGGATGGTCGTCAAGTTTTTGCATGTGTAATTTTTTTTTTTTGTTGGGAATATTGCTTAATCATCAAGCATGGGGAGGGATCAGAAAAACAATATACATATATAGAAGAAAGTTTCGTAATGGCCACAACATACTAGTTTTTTTCTTCTTCTCTATTTGTCTGATCACTTACTTTCCCTTTTGTGATAGTTAATTTCGAATGTATTTGTTCTATGAATAATTTATTCCAACCATCAATTGCAGCAGTATGCTTAATGATATTTTCTTTAAATATTTGTCTTTACTACTGAATTTTGGCAAAAAGCTTTTTCTAGTTAGTAAAACAAATGGTAATTTGTTTTCACCAGTATTGGTTTGTTATCATGTCTTGCTTTATACTTGGCAAGATAATGTTTAGAAATTATTTAGTGCCTTGAAAATTTGCATAAAAGTTACGCATAATCATTTGAAACACATTTTCAGATATTTACATAATTGTAATTGTGAATTTTTAAAAGAACGCGAAAACTAATAAGAGAAATTAACACGATATCAAATTTAGTCAAATTTATCGTAAGTTTCAAATTAAAGGGCTAATAATAAAAATTAAACACAAACCTCTCCTGCTCAAGAGAAAATGGTGTTAATATTGGAAAAGTGTCGTCTCTTGGAAAGAAATTACAACTAGCACAAAATGGTTTCCATGTTGGCACAACCCGCATTCCATGCACAAACGTTTCTATACAATTTTGTACAAAATTATAAAATGTGGCAGCAAAACAATATGTTATCAAGCATTTTTTGAGAAATTTCAAATACCGGTATTAATACCGGTATTTCGGTATCACGTTTTAAAAATACCTAATACCGGTATTGAAGTTTTGGTCTGGTATTGCAATCCCTACATACAGCGTTTGAGGATTGAACGAAAAAAGGTTCTGATTGATAAATTAGCTCACCTGAACATGGAATATTACTAAGAATTATCTATGCTTTTTTAAAATTTCCGTTCTCATATTCTTATATAACACTAATACTGGTATTTAGTGTAAACCGGCCAGGGCAATCCAATATCATCTTCTTCTCAAATATTTACAGTAACTTCTATGTTAGGAGAACACTGCAAAAGCAGTTATTTTCGTGAGACTTGCTCTTTCACGATTTTTGCGTGCCCATCGTAATCACGAAAATTTAAGCCTTGCTAAATATTTTTGTTTTCAACTTTCGGTCTGTTCATAAAAAAAAAATCCAGAAATTTTCAGCATGCGAAATCAACGATATCTTCCTTTTCGCGAAAATAAGTGCTTTTTCAGAATTGGAACAAAAATCTCAATGAAATCTAAAACGTTCATCAGCAGGACATTCTCGGCAGCCAGAAAACACAAACGAATTACTAAATAATCAGTTGTCGCTTATTCATATACTTTTCTTTCTAAGCCAAGCTCTATTCAATGCAAATATTGTCGAAATATGAAAATTACGAAGCCAAAGAAACTAATGGCGTCAAACCGATCGAACGTATGGCGTCAAAATAATATGTCCGAGGTCAGCTCGTATTTTTATGAGTCTTATTTCTCATAGCATCCACTCATGTAATTGCGTAAAATTTGCACCAGTCAAATTCTTTTAAACCTTGGTTCATTTTTTCAAAACTTTTTTTCTAAGTGGTTTCCAGAAATCGCTACAAATCACTATCTTTTTCTATCGAACTACTCACTATACTACTTTTTTTTAAAAAGTAGTGCGCTACACTACAAACTACTAAAAAATGTAGCTACTACAGTAGCGTCGCTACTTCCAACCACTGGTTAAGGGTCAGTAGCAGCAATTGGATTCGTAGAGTAAAAGCCTGGTCATAAATAATGCCACACTTTCTTTAAAGATACTTGACACCCCCCCTCTCCTCCTTATTTGTAAAATAATGTCACAGTTCACCTTACCTCCTTCCTAGTCATATGTCACGCTCTTTTTTTGTAAGCATATTTCTCCAAAATTTCGGTGTGTCACATTTCCTGCTACCACCTTTCTCCCCCTGTCACTAACTCACATTTTCACGATCTTCCTCCCTCCTAAAATAATGCTTTAATTTATGGACGACCCCTAAAAGGACACATACAGAAAGACCATCCATATGGTGATTTAAAAAACTGAATTGTCGTGAGTGACTACTTGGAAAAACAAAGTCTTCAAGAATTAAAATTATTTTTGTCAAGTTATATACAGTAGACCTTCATTTTACGCGGCTTCATTTTACGCGGTTTCGATTATACGCGGTTTAAGATTTGAAACATAGACTAATAACAAGAGTAGACCGAGCTTTCCCAGACTTGCTGATGAAAAAATTGGTTCATGGATACATCATGTGACTGGTGGAAGGCTTGGCGAAAACTTTGGCGGCATGGTTGCTAGATGGCAACATTATCTATAGTTTGGCACTCGACATGTATTTTAAGACGTAATGTATTTTTATTATAATTTTTTTTCCAGATGCAGAGATTGAACTGTTTTTCTTTTAGTTATGCATTATTTTTGCATTAGTTTTTGATCACAGTTTTCAGTAACTTTTATTTCATTTGGAACTGCTACGTCAGCGTTGGCGTGAACGTCATGGCGTAAACGTTTTGCGTTAACGCAAAAATGTACTAATTGGTATCTCAAATTGAAATTTTAGGTAAAAATCTTACCGTTTGCTGATTCTTTTTGGTCGCTTGTATCTTTAATTGTTTATAGAGTTATTGAAATTGACTAAAGAAAATGCACAATACGATCTAAACGAAAAACTCCCTATATTAACAAAATATTTACATCTTAGAATAACAAATTTACAAATCGGACTCCATAAAAGATCATTCTTCCGTGTTCCATCAATTCTATTTATTTTATTTCACGCGGCCGTTGATCGTCTGCTACGATCAACGCCCGCTGTTGCTAGGATATCCACCAGTCACATGATTTGGTTTATGAGCAGCAAAAGGGTTGCCATAGCTTGGTCTACTCTTATTATTAGTCTATGATTTGAAACCTTTATCTTATTTTACGCGGATGAGTTTCGGTTTTAAGCGGATGCGACAATGCAAATAGCTAAAATTTTCTCCTCGTTCAAAATTAAAACTCCAAAAGATTGCAGATTACCGAGTAATCTACTGCATTTTGGCGTGCTAATAGTCAAGCATGGGCCAATGAAGACATTTTGTGCGATTAACTCCAGAGCTCTTTCCAGAAGTATAGTTATTAAACTCGCACAGTTCAGAACTCACTGGAAGAAGAGCTCTTAGGAGTGACACAGGAGGCCAAAACCAACAAGGATACCGACGTCGGTGACGCACAATTAAAAACTTTCATATTGAAAATTTTGAGCCATTCCTAGACAATAGAAATGACCTTTCTGATTTGTTAATGAAGGAAGATTCTATCATGGAAATGACGCAAGTGGTCATGGAAGCGTTAATGCTCTGCAAAGAATTACAGAGAAAAATTCTTAATGACTGCCAAAAGACTATCATAGCCTGGTCCTCTTTATAAACAGAACACGAAATCAATGTATGTTTTCTTTACACATGTGGTGCTTAAAAGTCGATATAAGCACACATTTAACTTCTTATACAATTAGTCTTTACTAGAATGAAGTATTTTTTATCTACGGAACCAAACCCCTACTTTAACACAAGTATTAGATCTCAATTTACGCTCTTTCGATTTACGCAGCATTTCCGTGACACGTAACCCCCGCTTAAAACTAGGGTCTACTGTAGTTAAAGGCATTGTTTCTATCGCTATATCAACATGTAGTTGAACTCTCTGAATAAAATCACGTTTAATACGAAATCACGGTTAAGTCGAACATTTTGTTCGTTACGTTTGGTTTGCTATCTAATTACATTAAAAATTTCACGTATAATACGTACATTAAATTGGAAATTTCGGTTAAGGCGAACAAAAATGTTTGACCTTTTAGCTTAAAATGTTCGTGGTTGAATACCGTAATTTTCTTTTTTAGAAATTATTTATCATTTTGTTTGGCAGAAGAGGTCCCATTGTGGATCGAGAAGAAAATATTGAATATTTTACACAGAAAATAAAACCAAGTACTTTTGTTTACCCGTGAAAATTTCAATTTACACGGAAGTAAAGCTGTTCATCTTCCATTGTGGATTACAACCTATTGAACGATTGTCGATTATCATCGTCCGTTTTCAATATTTTCCAAAAACATTCATTTATAAGAAATAAGTGATTTTTCCTGATTGTACTAATAGTTAGATTACAATGTGTGTATTAGTAGCAATACTTTTTAAGTATGGGTAAGCATTTCTTCGTTTGGTTTACAGTATCATTCACTCACGGTTGTTACGAATAACGGCTAATATGAATAAATTCGTGGATTTTTGACTTTCGTACTAACTCTATTTCCATTTTTCAAAATAAGTTCTTTAAATTTCATCATAGGAACATTTATTTTGATTCTTAAAACGTTACACACACCCAACAAACGAGCTGGTGTGTGCATCACATGACTTCCTTTTACTCAAATTTAAAAAGATAATTGTGCCTCGAAGTGAGCAAAGAAACACTTTAAATATTTTCACCCCAAGTTTGTTGCGAACCGAAGCAAAGAAAACGTTTTATACAGAGAAATTTTCGCAATATTGGCAGTTTTAATGTGATTCAATGGTTAACTCTCTAAATATGGTCAAATTGAAACCAGATTAAAAAAAAAACCGTCAAACTCGTCGCCAAGTTGGCGACACAACTTGGCGACCAAAAGCTTGGCGATATATTGCCGTGTTTGCCAAATTATAGCACCGCTTGAGTTTACATTGAAATTAACAATGATTTTACCCCAAAAAGGTGTAAGAGACCCCCTTCGGAACATTCGAATGCAACCAAAAGAGAAGGTGCACAACTAGACTCCACTTGGAGTCTATGTACCAAATTTCAACTTTCCAGGACATACCGTTCTTGAGTTATGCGAGACACACATACGCACATACATACGTAAATACGGACGTCACGAGAAAACTCATTGTATTTAACTCGGGGATCGTCAAAATGGATATTTCGGGTGTCTGTACGTTCCTAGGCATATATCCACGTGTGGTTGGGTTGAAAAATAAACTCAACATTCATTCGGAGGTGAGCAAAATGGAAATTAAGGCCGATTTTTGAGTGAAAATTTTTTCGCGAATACAATACTTCATTTTTTGTAAAAGAAAGTAAAAATCAATATTCATTCGGGCGCGAGCAAAATGGAAATTAAGGCCGATTTTTGAGTAAAAATTTTTTCGCGAATACAATACTTTCTTTTTTATAAAAGGAAGTAAAAAGATTATGTATGAACTGCAGCATTGTTCCTAGAATAAAAAGCATCCTATAAGGAATAACATGTCGACTCTAAAAAGAAGGAAAACAGTATGTACTACACGAAGAAGGCGTTAACTGCAAGCATAAGCGTTCATGTTTGTGATTCACTTGCGATGCAAATATTTTGTTCTAGTTCAACGAATCACATGTAATTCAGTTCGTGGAATGTGGTATATATTGATTGCATTACGAGAAAAATTTTGTTTCTTAATGCAGCATTTACTTTATTTTTTTCCTGCAATACGTTTTGAGAATCTTGGTAAATTTACATGGAGGCTAATTTCGCTCTTTTTACTTTCAGTGCCATTCAATCTTGACATTTTCTACAAACTTAAAACTTTGAGTTATAGCTCGATTAAAAAAAAATATAGATAATTGAATAAAAACTATTTTGTGAAATTATTACTAATACAATCAAATAAAGTTCTTATCAGGAATGCGGAGTCGCAGAGAAAATAGCCGACTCCAACTCCAAACAAATTTACATGGTGGCTAATTTCGCTCTTTTTACTTTCAGTGCCATTCAATCTTGACATTTTCTACAAACTTAAAACTTTGAGTTATAGCTCGATTTAAAAAAAAGATAGATAATTGAATCAAAACTATTTTGTGAAATTATTACTAATACAATCAAATAAAGTTCTTATCAGGAATGCGGAGTCGCAGAGAAAATAGCCGACTCCAACTCCAAACAAATTTACATGGTGGCTAATTTCGCTCTTTTTACTTTCAGTGCCATTCAATCTTGACATTTTCTACAAACTTAAAACTTTGAGTTATAGCTCGATTTAAAAAAAAAAGATAGATAATTGAATCAAAACTATTTTGTGAAATTATTACTAATACAATCAAATAAAGTTCTTATCCGGAATGCGGAGTCGGAGAGAAAATAGCCGACTCCGACTCCAGAAAATTTTGAAACTTCAACTCCGACTGAGACTCTTTTACTCCAAAACCAGACCGACCCCGACTCTGACTCCAACTCCTCAATCACTGGCAGAGTTGCAAACTTTGAGGGAAAATGATCGACTCCGATTCTTGGATCTTTAAACCATCGACTCCCGACTCCGACTCCTTTACCCAAAAATCAGTTCAATTCCGACTATGACTCTGCAACCCTGGCTCTTATCACAAAACGAATAATTTTATTTTTTGTGTTTTGAGTGTGTGTATAATAAGAACTAACTTTTTAGGAATAGGACTGTTATGAAGTACTGTCTGGTTTATGATCCATTCAGATCTAGATTTTAAATTAAAAATAAAGCTCCTGGAAATGAAAGAATGTAAAGAGGGTTGCGGAGTCGGAGGGAAAATGACCGACTCCTCCTCCGACTCCTGAAATTTTAGGACCTTCGATTCCGACTCTTTTACCCGAAAATCAGTTCGAATGAAACTCCACGACTCTGACTCGAACTCTGCAGCCCTAGTAGAGTTGTGGATTGAGAGTGAAAATGTTCGACTCAGACTGTTTTACCTCAAAATCAGTCTGACGGATTCCGACTCTACTTCACAGCCAGGGGTTGAATTCTGAAATTTTGAATTCAAATTATGTCTTTTGAAATCACGAGTTTCGGCAGGACCCTACTCATTGGAGTTATTGTTTCTAGAAACGGCTTCTGTCCCCTTAAGACTGCTCCTCCTCCTAGGCGGTTACATGTGTGTGTGTAGGCGTGTGTGTGCGTAGGCGTGTGTGTGCGTAGGCGTGCATGTGTAGGCTAGGCTTGTGTGTGTGCGTAGACCTGCGTGTATGTACGTAGGCGTGAGTGCATGTGTGTAAAGGCGAGTGTGCATGTGTGACAGCGTGTATGTGTGTCAGTGTGTATGTGTGTCAGTGTGTATGTGTGTCAGTGTGTATGTGTGTCAGTGTGTCTGTAGGTCAAGGCTCACGCTTGTGTGTGTGCGTGTGTATGAGCGCGCGTGTGTGCAGGACGGATTCCGGGGGACAGTGTTCAGGACCAGAGGAGGAGCGCCTGAGAAGGCCGATGGTGGCCCTGGTCCAAGCTGAAAAAGGAACCCCAACATCAAGGACGGTCAAATGAAAACAATTGGCAATCGTATTTGCTCAAAAAACTGGAGACAACTAGTACACATGGTAGAGGAAACTTTTCTTTAACTTGGAGCAAGAGATGGTACTAGTAGTCCTGAAAGATGCTGTGTAGTTACACAATTCCAATTTCGTTTTATGACCGGGAAAATTCCGGGGGTTATTTTTCATCGGGGATATTGTTGAAACATGTAACATCTCGCACTTTTCAAATGCTCCTGAACAACTCTGGCTTTAAGCTCTCCTCTAAGATCTTGGTGCAAATGGATGTCACTGTTTCAGTTGAAGAAATGGAATCACTGTTTCTGTCTTAATTTCCAATATGTAATAATTTTGCCCAACCATTTTGAAGGCTGATGGAAATTGCATTTTTCTTAACCTGTAAGACGTTTATTTTCGCAACCGTTAGTCCTAGATGTATATTTACGGTTGCAAAAATGTTCAAAATCAGATGCAGAATTGAGGTATTGAAAGTTTGAAGCAAACATAAAAATGAGTCAAAAAATACAAAGTTTAATTTTGTATACGGGCCCTAGGTCCCCTAAGTAATGTTTAGAGAAATAATTATCATTGAAAACTATTATTGACACAAAAAATTTGACATTTGTGCGACTCAAGGGGATATTCCAATTCAAAGTTTTAAGGGACCATAATGAAGATGAGATTGGAACTTATCGCCATTTCAGAAGAATGACAGGTCGTCAAAGTAAGAAAAACAAGGTATTTATATTTTTCATTGCAATTCAAAAATGAATGCAAATGTTGCGCAGTGAAACGCAAAAACACACTACAAAACCTCGAACAACTGTAAAAGCCACACTCTATATAAGCATACAATTTTAAACACTTGTTAACCGCTATATTTTCCCCCAAAAGGTGTTATTGACGGCGAGTGAAAAGTGGTCTAAATCACAAAGCGCTGCGTTTCATATCTCGGTGAATATTGGTCGTACTAATTTCCAACTTTTTGTGTTGGAATTATTTTTCAACGGATATTATTTCCCTTAGTATAAATTAGGGGACCTAGAGCCCGTATAAAAAGTTAAATTTTGTACTTTCTGACTCATTTTTATTTTCACTTCAAACTTTCAATATCTTGACCCTGCATCTGATTTTGAACATTTTTGCAATTGGAAGTATACACCTGGGACTAACGGTTGCGAAAATAAACGTCTTGCAGGTTAAAACGGAGGAACCCCCTGTATAACTAAATCAGTACGTACAGTTCCATCAGATGCAACCTAAGATGAAAAAATTAATTAATTTGAATTTTGACATCTTGAATTCAAATTATGTTTTTCGCAATCACGAGTGTGTGTATGTAGGCGTGTGTGTTTGTGTGTACGGATTATGTGTATGTGTGTTTGTGTCTGTGTGCTGGCATAAGTGTGTGGGTAGTTGTGTGTATGAATGTGTGGGGGGGGGGGGTATGTGTATGTGTGTGTGGGCATATGTGTTTGTGTCTGTGTACAAGCATGAATGTGTGGGTAGTTGTGTGTATGCGTGTGTGTATGTTTTTGTGTGTATGTGTAGGTGTCTGTATGTATGTGTATGTGTGTTTGTGTGTGCGTGTGTGTGTGTGGTTGTGTATGTATGCGCGTGTGTGTAGGACATGGATGCAACCTGGAGACGGCTTTTGCTATAGGAGCAGCATCGTGAGGAGCCGGTCGACGGTGATGGTGCGGAGGGTGGCGGTGGGAAAAATCAAAGGACCTCAAAAACAGTCAAATGAGAACAATAAGCAATCGTGATTGTTAAAAAAAAAGGAACACTAAAGTTTTTGACGCTGTATTTAAATCTGTCGGCATAAAATTAGTATAAAATTACTTCCTAGATAAAACTGCAGGAAAGCACTATTGGGCATGAAATTAGTCCAGAGGGCAATCAGATGTTGACAACATCTATGCGCTACCATTGCAAAGCTTTCTCCTCAGCTCATGGAGGATTTAATTCATATGTGTATTAGGAGGATATTATAGTGTAAGGCGGATCTTATAAATAATGTTATCATGAGTGTATACTAGGGTGCGTCTTATTTTTAAAGGTGTTATTTTTTTCATGAGGCACCCTCTCATTTTGTTTCTTTGGATGAAAAAAAATTCTCATATATGAAAAATAAAAATTGAATAATATTTAGAGGGTGCTACCACTGCTGAAAAATTTGTCAACTCTCTCTCTTGTTATTTTTTTTTAAATTTATTTACTTAGTCTGGAAAACAAGTAGCAATCAGTGAAAAGTTTGTATTGTCACATGGAAGTAACAAAAAGAAAAATTACAATATTGCTGAATGTAAAAGACCGAAAGTGTAAACCTGTGATATGAATGGCTTTACCGAACTTTCAAATGCTTTTTTAACATTAATACTTAAAATGACAACCATGAAATGCTTATTATTTTCTTGTACATATAAGAAATAGGTATTTGTGTTATGTGAAACCCAACCAACCTAATTTCATGTTGATTAAAAATATGACAAGATATATTTGAGAGTTGATTTTTACACCATTTTTTTCACAATGAATGTCATTTTAATCACTGGTAGCACCCCCTAAATTATGTTCAAATTCTATAAAACTTTTATGTGTGTATTTTTTCATCAACAGGAAGCAATTAAAGGGGTGCCCCATTAGAAATTTAAAATTTTTTAAAAAAGTGCATTATAAGACACACCTTAGCTGCATACACTTCTAAATATGTGTAATTTGGTTTTAGTTATTTGGACTTCGCAATGACTACGAAACTGGTAAATTTATTGCTTCATTCCACGCTCTCCTAAATATTTCATTTTTCATCTTTTCATTATTTTTTGGAGAAATTAAGAGTAAATGATTTAATCCCAACAAAATGTGATTGATATTAATTAAACAACTGTAATATATCGACAAATAACATCATTGCGTAAAACATACTCATAAAAACACTATTTGCACACTTTTCCACCTTTTCACACGTGCATTCAAATCAATGAGCGGTAGTATATTCAGTCTTGAAGTTTGCTGAAATTTTAAGGAAAGCGCTAAATTTAAATACTTTGAGAGAAATTCAAGAAACCATGCAATAATACCGCGAGCATAACATACGGCTGCAAAGCGTGTGAAAGATGTCTTCCATTCCTCACCAAAACTCGTTAAATTTGGCGACCTTGCTTAGATTTTCGCAAAACATTAAGGCCCCCTTTTTTTTATAAAGGGGATACGAGGACAAATAATTAATGCGCCTGAAATCACGTTTTACTATGCGCTTTCGACTGCTACGAATTTAATCCTTTTTCATTACTACATTACTAGCGGTACCCGCACGGCTTTGCCCGTAGTAGAAAAATTAAAAGGTCATTTGGTTCGCCTAGTTACAAAAAATGGATGATGAATTTCTCGCCAATTTGTTAAGTTCATTTGCTAGCCCATGTTACGGTTCCACGTTATGATAATTTGGTACTTTATTCGTCCACGTTATGATAATTCCCTTTGGTTAAATGTTCTTAAAATTGGAATAGAAAAAGATCAAATTCAAAGTTTCGAAAAATCGCTTCGAGGTGCACATTCCCATGCTACAAACTAATTTTATGCAAATTTCATGAAAATTGGCCGAACGATCTACGCTCAAGACAGAGATCCATACTTTGAGCTTTATTATTAGTAAAGATTGTATGGTTTCTTGTTTAGAAACACGCAACTTCGATTTTTCAAACATTTTTCGTAATTTATAACAATTTTTCAGGGTTTGGACTTTTCACCCGTTTCACTCGAAACTTATGATTACCCATTTGCTTCTCGAAGCCTCAATCGAATCACGGTTATCTTTCATTTCTCAATACAATTCACTTTATTTTGACAAATTTTTCAAAATGTCTATTATTAGTGTTTGCAAACTCTGAAATGAAGGCAGTACATCAAACGCTATGATTTATTACTCTTTCCTTCGACCAAATAAATGTTTTCATTGGGTTCTCCGCGTCTTTTCTAAACTTTCACTTAAAATCATCTGCCATAAAATGTATCCGCCAAGTGGTAGACGCTTTTAGTAGTTGCAGCTGGATTTAGGCCAACTTTGCTACAATTGTGGCTTGACAAATGGTCTGGAATGAAATTTTTACACCAACTTTTAAGGAAAATTTCAGCAATAAACTGTTTAGCTTCTTTTACCGTCGTGAAAATTATTTTGAGTTTAAAAAGATTTCACTTAAACAATAGATTTACAAATGCTTTTTCCCCACAATCTTGGAGGATAAATAATGTTTCAGCAGTAATTTATCCTCAGTTATGTTTAAAAGACGAAAGATATTAAATGTAGCCTAAATGAGGCCGTGAGAAGCAAAGGGATGCAAGTGGCAAAATTAAAAATTTGGAGATAACCAGTACACATGGTAGGTGAACCCCTCCTCTGTCTTGGGGCAAGAGATGGTACTCGTAGCCCTGGTAGTTGCTGCTGTACAACATGATTTAGAAAAAAAATTCAATAAAAGTCTACCTAGGATGTTATCTTTAAACGTGTTTTACTCAAAACTTGAAAATGTCCACTTACATCCCTTTGCTTCTCACTGCCTCAAATGTCCTCTTTTTAGTGAACGATTTTAGTTTTTCCCAAAGAGCTGAAATTGCGTTAAATTGTAAAGAAAAGAGATGATTTTTCTCTTGTGAAAAGACTTAGAAAAATCACGAATGAATTTTGAATGGCACGTAGTTGTTTTATTGCCCAATCAAATATTAAGACTAAGAGAAGCATTTAATATGTTGAAAAAAAAATAATCGAGTCGAAAACATTGCATGATAAGAAGAAGTTCACCGAAAACTGAGAGTAGTTTTATAGCATAACAAATAATTTGTGCTGCCGTTCCACGGCAAACGGTAATTTTGTCCCGCACGTGACGATTCATATATTTTATCAAAAATAATAATTTAAAAGGACGATAAACAAAATTTTGTTACTTAAGAAATCACAAACGCATGTGTGATATCTTAAGCAAAAACTTTCTTCAAAAATTATTTCTTTTTTATGAAATAGAGGAACCGTCACGTGCGGAACAAAATGACCATTTTCAATGGAATGGGCAAAAACATATTTTTTCCTATGGTTTAAATGATTATTTCTAAAGTAATAAAATATGTTTCATTAACGTTGTAACCATAGCTTTAAAAATCTACAATTATCTTCGTCATTGCTGTATTAATAGAGCAAACATATTAGCTTATTCATAAGCAAGTTACCAGAGGTTGACTTTAGGTGTCCCGAACGTGACGCATGTAAATAAACTTTATTTTAAATAACAAAATTGTTTAATAAAAATATAATTGTGTCAGGAGTATCTTTGTATCAAATGTAAAGAATAAAAAAATGGCTTACCCCTTTTTCATTAAAACATTAAGAGATATGAAGAAATGTTAATGAAATTTAAGCGTAATTTTGTCCCGCACGTGACGGTGGAATGGATTCTGTCGTAGAACACGGTACTTGTGAAACACGGTTTCGACACTAACTACACCACAATGGGGTCGTTTCCAAAATTTTAAAAGTATTTTTTTCTAAAAGAGCATGCTTAAAAACATAGGATCTGACAATATTTTTAAATAATTTGTTTAAGTTTAATATTTTTAAAACAATACTTAAATCGGCACGCCTTCAATGTTTATGCTTTTGTCCGATGACATCACAAATGATGAAATGCCATTCTGTGTTGCCATTCACGGTCCAAAATATTTAATTTTCATCTTTATTTCTGTGTATTGGCAACGATATGGTTGATAGCAAGCGTAGAGCGCAATTTTAATTCGCGTCTTGATTATCATAACGCAAGGGCGCCCATATAGGGAATTAGAAATGAGAACTTCCTTGCTTTTAGTGCTTTTTTCTTTGCAAAAATGTATGAACATTTCTTTCCTAGCTATTAATGCATAAGTTATTAAAAATGTAAAATTTTAATGTCGCTAATATGTACTGAAATTGGTTTCCATGGGGAAAATATTCTGCTCAACCATGGGGGAAACTTTTGAGCCCCCCCCCCCTTAAAATTTTGCATATGGACGCCCTTGTCATAACGTGCAATCGCGGTAGAAAGATGCGGCAAAGTGCATCATTTGTGACGTCACAAAGACCACGCCTTGTTTGAAAAATCGGACATTTTAAAAATTAATTAAAAAATAACTGTTGGGAAAATCAAATTATTTTCTGTGTCCATGTTTTTTTTTTTTTTGCTTATTCTATCAATTTCAGTGACTAAAAACAGTACTTTTGACTGAAGGAAACAACCCCATTAATATAACACGAATTCAATATTACACGGTAGAAACGTTGAATTTAATGTTGCACTGTTTTGACAAGAAGAGATTTTGAAAAATTGAATTTCAATTTCGTTCGATTTACTGTAGAAAAACCAAAGTTGGAAAATAATGTAAATCTAATGTTGGAAAACGACAAATAAAAAAAATATAGTAATCGAAGAATAGGGTTGTTTCTATTAGTCAAAAGTACTACTTTTAGTCACTGAAGTTGACAGAATGAGCAAAAAAAAATAAATAAATAAATAAATAAATAAATGAAATAAAATAAATTAATAAATAACATGGAGCGAGGGAAATCTTTTTTTTTTCGAAATGTTTAATTATTAATTAAATTTTTTTAAATGTCTGATTTTTCAAACAAGGCGTGGTTTTTATGACGTCACAAGTGATGAAATTTAGCGCCTTACTCCACTGGCACGCTGAATACTTACGCTTGCTGTTTACCAAGTTTCCAGATTATGATAATTAAGAAGCGAATTAAATATTACGCTTTACATTTGCTATCAACCATATCGTTGCCAGTACATGTGAGTAAAGAAACGAATTAAATATTACGCTCTGCACTAATGGCATTTCATCACTTTTGATGTCATGTGCAGAAGCGTAAAAAATAAAATTAAATCTGCGCTATAAAAATAGAACCGTTGAATTTAGTGTTGCACGGTTTTGAGATGAAGCGATTTTGAAAAATCGAATTTCTATTTCGTTCGATTCACTGTAGGAAAACCAAAGTTCGAAAATAACCTAAATCTATATTTGTACAGCAACAAATAAAAAAAATATAGCAAACGAATAATTCCATTTATTTTATATTATATACAGATTTTTTCGTTGTTGTTCAGAAAACTTTATGATTGCAGAAAATCTCGGATTTTCATTTTGACAGCATGCGTTTTGTACTTTGTAAATGAAGGTTTAAGAAGGTTTTTCACGTTTTTTACTTTTATGTTTTTTGAGCAATCACGATTGCTTATTGTTCTCACTTGACTGTTTTGATGTCCTTTGATTTTATTTTCCCAACGCCACCCTCCGCACCATCACCGTGAACCGACTCCTCACGATGCTGCTCCTATAGCGAAAGCCGTCTCCAGGTTGCATCCATGTCCTACACACACGCGCATACACACACAACTACACACACACACGCACACATACACACACAACTACACACGCGCACATACACATACATACACAACTACACACGCGCACATACACATACATACAGAACTACACACGCGCACATACACACACATACACCTACACCCAAACAGATACACACACATACACCTTTACACACGTATACATACGGACACCTACACATACACAAAAACATACACACACACATACACACAACTACCCACACATTCATGCCTGCACACAGACACAAACACATATGCCTACACACACATACACATACCCCCCCACACACATTCATACACACAACTACCCACACACTTATGCCAGCACACAGACACAAACACCCATGCCTACACACACATACCCACTACACACAAACACACATATCCCCCACACACAAACACACACGCCTGCATACACACACTCGTGATTGCGGAAAAAAAACATAATTTGAATTCAGGATGTCAAAATTCAAATTGTCTTTTTTTTCTTCTTTTAATTTTCACGAAAGCCAATGGAGTGTTTTGCATGTTTTGTTGAAGCATTGGAACGAAGTTTCAGTCATCATAAAATTTTATACTGCAAGACTCGACTTCGATATAACACGGTACCCATTATTGTGGTGAATATATATAAAGATACATTAATGGCTATAGTGGTGACTGGAAGTTATCACAATTACCTTGATTTATAATGTTACAAATTCTGTAAATATTAGTTATTTTTGTGATAAATTTGTCGTAATCTAGCGAAATTTGGCGTTTATTAAATTATCTGTCATCTAAAATTATTGTAGTAACGTAACCTGTAAATAGTTTCCTGCAATGAATATACAGCCCCTATACATTCGGCTGAAGTATACGGGCCCCTTATTTCTGAATGATAAAATTAGTGAATGGAAAAGAAATAAGATTACGGTCTACGATTTTCGAGAAGCATTTCGAATGTTGTGGAAACTTTTCGATGTTTATAAAAGCGTCCCGCGTGATAAAAAGTGAGTTTCGATTGAGAATTTGTACTGAGAGTGTATTAGCTCTGTTTATTGCGAGGCATTTCGCTGTGTTGTTTTTCGTATTTGGATGAAAATACGCGTATAACCGTTGAGTTTACGGTGTTGTGTGATATTTGCTCAATTGCTGATGATTAATTTAGCAGTTGTCAACGATCTTTCCTGTACATAGTGTAAATAAATTTCCTGTGTTTTTAATCAAGAACTGTGTCGTGCTTTCAAGAAAGTTGAAAGTCGCACCGGATCCGTTACAATATTATTTCAAAGTTTTGTACAACACGGTTCCTATAAATCACGAAACAAAGTTTTTAAACTGGACGTTACATATTGCCCAGATTTATGCTGCACATACATAATTAATTGAAAAAAAATCAATAATTATTTAAAAAAATTCGTATAACACGGTTTCGAAATAGGACGGTACGAATTAGAAGTGCTATTCGAGAGGCACCTGTATCTCACTTGGCTGCTACTTCAAACTACTTGAAATATACGCCTTAATAGCTAAACAATAAATATCTCTAGCAATAAATAAATAAATAAACTTTTTATGTAAAAAATACTATTTCGAAATCTATATCAAATGAATCGAAAATTTCTTCCGAAAACAGACTTTCAAAAAATTATAATCAGACAGAATAGAATTGAGCTTCGAATGCGTACATTTAAATAAAAGATCTCACGACACATGAATACATTTTTAAATATTTGTGCTTTCTGACGTTGGATTACTGATTTTTTGGACATTTTTAATGTGTTGGAAGCAGAAATACAGTTACGGATACAGTTGCGGATGAAAGGAGAAGCGAGACAAACTGGTTTCTATGACTTCCGTTCCTAAACTTCAATGGGGTATCAGAATGAGATATGTTGTTTGATTGTTAATAATACAATCATTGTGCCGAGCAAAAATATTTTATTTATGCAGACAGGAAAATTTGTTCCCGCTGGAACAAGTCATTTGTATCTTCTGAGAATTCATTTGATACAACACATTTGTCAATCATTGTTGTAAGTTACGATAGGAAGAGCTGGCTCAGAGAACAGAAATAGTTAAAATTAAAACAGGGATTTGTATGAATATTCATTTTCAATTCGAGATGAAACTATTTTGCGCAATTCCTAGAGAGCAGGTAAGAGTACTGGAAAATATTCTTTGCTATGTCATAAAATTTGAAAAGATAATTGGGTTGTTTCCAAAATCTTAAGAAGTATTTTTTTCTGAAAGAGCATGCATATAAACATAGGATTTAGCCATTTTTAAAATGATTTGACAAAGTTTAATATTTTTAAACAGTTATTTTAATCGGTGCGCAGTTTCAGTTTACACTACTCAGTCTGTAATAAATTTGCATAATTTTTTTACAGACGTAATTAGAGAAGTAGCTTAGAGGAGCTTAGAGAAGTAGTTTTTTTCTTAAGGAGCACATGAATATAAACATAGGATTTAACCATTTTTAAAATGATGACAAAGTTCAATATTTTTAAACAGTTATTTTAATCGGTGCGCAGATTTAATTTACAATATTCAGTCTGTAATAAATTTGCTTTATTTTAACAATGGTAAGACTTTTTGTTCAAAACACTAACAGAACCACGTTAGGTGTCAAAATAAATACAGTGAAGCACCGTTTATACGTTTCTCTTTTATACGTTTTTATGAATTATACGTTTTTTTTAAATTGGTCCCTGCGAAGTCTAATACACATTAATCTATACCTATTATACGTTTTTTCATTTGTACGTTTTTTTATACAGTCCCTTCAAAAACGTATAAACAGTGCTTCACTGTATTCGTAAAAGTGCCCCGTGTCCGGGGCACGTTTACGCAACCGACTTGGACTCAAAAATAATTTTTTTAACTGTTAAAAACACAAACTGAGCAACAACCGAATATACCAATTTCGACTCCATCAACTGCTTCATAAAACCGCAGTCTAAAAATTTCCTCAGTTACAACATAAAATTTTGAAAATTCGTTGAAAAAAATCCGCGTAAACGTGCCCCTGTCTACCCTATCATAGAGATTCACCACACGTCTCGAGACATGCGGGTCTTCAAGGAAGGTAATTAAATCTAGCTCACGTTTCTATTGCTCTTTTGAGACCTTATGCGGGTGACATTATTTTTTTTTCTCGGAAAAATAGATAGCTTCTTCCAAAGATTTGACATACGCAGCTTTTCTAATAATTTATTCTCCGGCATTTCGACCACCTGACAAGAGTCACATCGAAAGCGTAAAATGACTTACTTTTTTAAAAGCAAATTACAGTTGGCTCTCTGTTTAACGACTTTCAAGGGACCACAAAAAGTCGTCCTTAAGTAGAAAGCGTCCTTAAATAGAATGCTTTTAACTCTACAGTGGACCATCTGGGACCGTGAAAAGCCGTCGTTAAATAGAGAAAGTCGTTAAATAGAGCGTCGTTAAAGAGAGAGCCAACTGTATTTCTTAATATTTACATCAGAGGCGTACCTAGCACGAGTGACACCCGGGCCGGTAATTTGCGGTGTCGCCCCCGCCCCTTACAAACACACACACACACACTTAAAACAAAAATGTTAATATTCTAAGTAAAGATGAAATGCGTACAATTTTCTGAAACTACTACATTTGTGTTTTTACGAAATTTTAAGTTGGCTAATGTACAAAAGGCAAATAAAAAACTATGAATGCATTTTATATAACTTGCCCTAGACGCATGTGTGCAGGCCGTCGAGAGATCAAAAAGGTTAGGGGTGTATGAAACTGACGAACCCTTTATTATTTAAAACGGATCTCAAACACAGAAAGTTATAATGAGGTTCAGTTCTTTGGTATAAGAGGCAGTCACTACTAGGTCTAAGTATTGACAATACGAACCAAAATATCTACTCCTTCTAATGTGGGGTGGGAAGGAGGGGATTCTGGGGATTAACCGGAAGATTTTCAAATTTGTATTACTAAAAATTCAATAATGTAAAACATTTCAGTTTCATATTTTTAAAAAACTTACAATTCCACTTTGGGTGTCATCCCCCAGGCGTGTGACACCCGGGGCGGACCGCCCCACAGAGGGGCGAAAACGCCAAAAAGCGCTTAAAAGTGTTTTTAAACCTCTCTCGCTTATTTGTTTACTCAGGCATGTTATAATGGATTTTTCTCGATTTGTTTGGGCTCAAAGTCCAAAGTTCGCAGGTTTACGCAACTAATTCCTTTTCAGGGTATTTCTACAGACCATTGGTGACTAATTAATATTAATTTCTAAGAGGACATAAGAGGACATTTTTTTGTAGAGCGTTTAAAAAAAAATAACTTTGAAATCCCCAGTTTTCGGTTTTGATCAAAACCAACTATCTGTTTGAATATTCGATTATTCTTTATTTTTGTTCTTTTACTATCGTCGGACACGAGAGAAATTAAATATACCTGCCATTAATAAGAAAAATATATATAGATTGCTTCAAAGCAATTTGTTTAAATCCTCTTCATTCATGGTTCTTCACCTTCTAAAGGCTATCTTTAGCTTTGTAGTGGACGAAGGGCTCTAAAATTCTAGTTCTGATTGCCTAAGATATAGGACTGTGCAAATATATTAATTCGCAATTGGTTGAATGTAGAAAAAAAATTACCCTTTTAAGCGGTTTTTGTCGTTTTCGCCCCACTGTGCGCCCTCACCCTTCCCCCCGTAGAAACGCCACTATTCAATCATATAGAAATTTGTAATTTGGTTGTTTCCTTCAGTCAAAAGTACTACTTTTAGTCACTGAAATTGATAGAATAAGCGAAAAAAAAAAAAAAAAAAACACACACACACATAGAGCAGGAAAAAAGTAATATTTTCTCAACGTTTAATGTTTTATTATTCTTTTTAAATGTCCGATTTTAAAAATAAGGCGTGGTCTTTATGACGTCACAAATGATGTCCTTTGGCTCATATGTATTCCGCGTTTCCACGTTATGATAATCAAGAAGTGAATTAAATACTGCGCTCTACGCTTGCTATCAACCCTATCGTTGCCAGTACATGTGAGTAAAGAAGCGAATTAAACATTGTTTTCTGCGAATGGCAACAGTGAAAGGCGTTTCATCACTTGTGATGTCATCGGCAGAAGCGTAAACAAAAAAGCGCACGGATTAAAATATTTTTTTAAAAACATTAAACATCAAATTATTTAAACAATGGTCAGATCCTATGTTTTTTAACATACTTTTTCAGAAAAAAAAATACTTTTAAAATTTTGGAAACGATCGCATTCATCGATATTTTTCCCGACACATCTTGTTAAAGCAAATCCTGCCGTATGCACTGACGAACAAAATTATAGGTTCACGCTTTTTTGAGCAATCACGATTGCTTATTGTTCTCATTTGACCGTCTTTTATGTCCGTGCCTTTTTCAACCCCCACCGTCATCTGCAGGCGCGACTCCGTCTCCCGGTAGCCGCTTCTGGTCGGTGGCGTCCATGTCTTACACACATGCACGCTCATACTCATACACAATTGTACACACTTAACCGCCCAAGAAGAGGGACAGGAGCCGTTTCTAGAAACAAGTGAGTAGGGTAGTAACCAGTAGTAGGGTTCTGTCGCAACTCGTGATTGCGAAAAACATAATTTGAATTCAAAATTTCAGAATTCAAATTAAATATAAACTTAAAGTTTTTTTAGAAATTTCTGTTAATCATAACTTTATACACTTTTGTTTCAGTTCGTTAAAATAGGGATGAATACTTGAAAAAAAGAAGGCTTATATTCAGTATAGCTCATAAATTAAATGAAATAATTTATTTATTTAAAATAAGTGTAACTTAATTATTTTGTCGTAGTGTGAAACCAGGACAAAATTATAAACTCAGACGTAAAACGTCCCACAATGGGGGATGTAAACACGTAAAATGTTAATAACACCCGTCAAATTGCTCGAAAATAGTGAATGAATAAAAGAGATTCGAATTTCGTATAAATTCGAAATTGTTTTGAGAAACTTTAGTTTTAAAGCAATAGTTTCCGTAATGATCAACCTGTAATGCGTCATAGAAATATCAATTCTCATATTGTTTCATACTATTTCTCTATTTTGTGGTCCAGGTTCCTGAAGCACTTGAATGTGCAGTTAATTTTAACAAATTAAGTTATTGCATCTGAAGATATAATATCTTTACTAATAATAAAGCAGAAAGTCTCTCTGTCCGGAGGATGTCTGGATGTCTGTAGGATGTCTGTTGGATGTCTGTGACGCGCATAGCGCCTAAACCGTTCGGCCGATTTTCATGAAATTTGGCACAAAGTTAGTATGTAGCATGGGGGTGTGCACCTCGAAGCGATTTTTCGAAAATTCGATGTGGTTCTTTTTCTATTCCAATTTTAAGAAAAAAAACTATCATAAATTACGTAATTATCATAACGTGGAACCGTAACATGGGCACAATCCAATTGGCGAGATACGAAATTATCATAACGTGGAACCGTAAGATGGGTACAAGCCAACTGGCGAGAAAATTCACCATACATTATTTGTGAATATACAGGCGAACCAAAAGACCTTTTGAATTTTCTATTACGGGCGAAGCCGTGCGGGTGCCACTAGTTAGGTATAAAAGAAAAAGGAAAACTAGTTTTTTTTGAATAAATGCTACAGCTTCACAAAAAGGCAAGTTATGAATAGAAACAAGGTATTATTATTCTCTCTGTACCGAAAATACTAAAAATGATAAATGATTTCTTAGACTTCAGGAAAGATATTTTAAGATTTAATAGTTTCGGAAGCAGAAAATAAATTGATCCCCACCTACATTTTTACCGAACTTGACAAGCGTGTAGCTTTAGACATGAAATCCAATTTAAGATGGAAAGATGGTAAAGGTTCTATCGGTCAAATATAGATCTCCCAGACAACGCTCGTCAAGTCTTGTTCTGACGGCTTGGAGACAAATGACACGGACTCGCTGATGGATTGAAGAACAGTTACGACTGGTGAAGTTTTTGAGCATAATTTTATTCCAGGATAAGCAGGAGGGTTACTGTGTTGCAAGTGATTCTCTCTCTCTTTTTTTTTAAAGAATGGCATCACCGTTAATGTATTTCATGAATTTTGGTAACTTTGAGAGAGAGAGGAAAAAAAAGAACCTGCGGAAGAGGTTGATGACACTTTGATAAAATAAATAAATATTTTCGAAAGAATGAGAGACAATACGTAAAAAAACGAGATGATGTGTGCATCATATGACTTCCTTTTACTCCAATTTTAACGTCATTTTCCCATTATTGGCAATTTTAATCTGATTCAATAGTTTACTCTCTAAATATCACCACCAGCGGCCAAATTGAAACAAGATTTAAAAATAAAAAAAAATGCCAAATTTGTCGTCAACTTGGCGACAAAACTTGCGACCAAAAGACTGGCGATATATCGCCAAATGTATTCCAAATTATAACACCACTTGAGTACACATCGAAATTAACAATGATTTTCCCCAAAAAAGGGGCAAAAGACCTCTTTAGAAACAATCGAATGGAACCCAAAGGGGAGGTGCACAACTAGAACCCACTAGGAGTCTACGCACCAAATTTCAAATTTCTAGGACATACCGTTCATGAGTTATGCGACATACATTCGCACATACGCAGATACATACATACATACGTACGTCACGAGAAAAGTCGTTGTATTTAACTCGGGGAATGTCAAAATGGATATCTCGGTGTTTATACGTTCTTAGGCACTTATCCACGTGTGGTCGAGTCGAAAAAAAAAAAAAAAAAACTCAACATTAATTCGCTGGTGAGCAAAATGGAAATTCATGTCCAATTTTGAGTAGAAATTTTTTTTTGCGAATACAATACTTCCTTTTTTGTAAAAGGAGGTCAAAAAACGAAATTGGAATACGTTTGCTTTTTGTCACTTTAAACTAACGTGATGAAAAAAAATTATAATAACATTGGAAGAACTAGTATGTTGTGGCCATCACGAAACTTTCTTCTATATTTTTCTTTTTTTTTTTTCTGATCCCTCCCCATGCTTGACGAGGAATCAATATTCCCAACAAAAACAAAATTACACATGCAAAAACTTGACGACCATCCCAATGTCTGAATTATTGCAAAAGCAAAGCAAAGAGCGAAAATTGAAAGTTATTTTAAAAGCCTTGCTTGAATTAATTACAAATATTTTATTTGTTAACAAACATAAGATGGCAACAGTTAAAATTTTTAAATCATTGAGATAATATTTCCGATCATTTCCATACAATTACTAGTATGTTGTGGCCATCACGAAACTTTCTTCTATATTTTTCCTTTTTCTGATCCCTCCCCATGCTTGACGAGGAAGCAATATTCCTAACAGAAACAAAATTTCACATGCAAAAACTTGACGACCATCTCAATGTCTGAATTATTGTAAAAACAAAACAAAGAGCGAAAATTGAAAGTTACTTTAAAAGCCTTACTTGAATTAATTACAAATATTTTATTTATTAACAAACATTAGTGGCAACAGTTAAAAATTTTAAATCATTGAGATAATATTTCCGATCATTTCCATACAATTAAAATCACGAGAAATACGCAGACGACAATCTATTACGATTTATCTTTCTTATTGTTGCATTAATAAAGCTATTTTTATTCAAAAAAAAAAAAAAATCAACACCTCTTGGAGCGATTGGCGTCAAAATTGAACCAAAGCCTGTTTACGTATGGATTCACATATATTCCAAATTTCAACCAGAACGTAGCATTACTTCTTGAGATAGGGTACTCACAATGGAAAAAAAGAACGGGCGATTGCGCTACCCCCTTTTTAGCTGTTGACACCAAAATGAAATCAGCTCTTATACCCACTAAGGGCTACTTGCCGATAAATTTTTCTTTCATTCCGTTCATTATTTCTTGAGATACAGCAGTCACAATTAACGACAAAAAAACGTTCTATAGCTCAACCCCTGTTTGAGTTATTGACACCAAAATTGAAACAGCACTTGTTCCTGTTAATGGCAACATATGGACCAAATTTTGTTTGATTCCGCCAGTTACTTCCTGGGGAATAGCAAGCACGCGTAACTCCAAAAACGTCCCATTGCTCCACCCCCCTTGGAGGAATTCGCGCCAAAAACCAATGGGCACAAGTTCACATACGGGCACATATGTGTACCAAATTTCGTTCGATTTCATGCGGTAGTTTTTGCTGTAGAGCGGCCACAAAAAACTGGTCGCACACAGACGTGAGACACATACATACACACACACACACATACATACATACATGCACACACACACAGACAGACAGACATTTTCCAAAAATAGTCGAAATGAACTCAGCACACCTCAAAACGTTCGAATCCGTCAAAATTCGAAATTCGAAAATTTGCACGAATCCAATACTTTCTTCTATATAGTAGATATAGAAGAAAGTAAAAATGAAATTTTGGATTCGGCGGAGGATCATTTGAGTTGAAAAGCTTTCGCCAAAAATTTCTGCTTAGTAAATGATGCAGATGTCTTACTAACTATATCAAAGCGAATAAGCAGCAAAATACTATTTAAAATAGCATTTTTACTTCTGAATGATTTGAATTGTGAAAAACTCCTTTAAACGCTGAAGCATTCAGGCGATTTTATAATCCTTTTGTGCATTTTTAACGATGTTCCAATGCCTTTGAAAATCAAAATTTTTGAAAAAATATGTATGAGAAAAAAGTGTTTATTGAACATCTTATTTTAATAAATATATCAAAGATATGTTCAAAGAGCTCTTAATGTAAATTCCTGAAAATTTTCTTTTGGAAAAACAATTTTTAATAAGCCAATACTTACAGCTATTTTTTTCCTTCAAAAATCAGGGAATGGTTTGTTTACACTGGCTGGCTCCTATTACGAGTTACCACTAAAATAACACTATAAAACAGCTGTTTGCATTTTCGTTTATTTCTAATTTTTAATATTGATTTTTGCATTTTGCCTTGTCAATGCTGAAGTCGTAAAATATTTGTTTTCCTAACAAAAATAGAAGGGTTTCCAAGTGTTATTCAGCGTACGGTCCATGAAACCTTTTGGGAAAATAATTTGTAGCATTGAATTTTATGTTTGTATGCAGGAAAAAAAGGTTTTTTGGCAATCTATATCGGCTCCAAATGTAGTTTATTAGTGAATACCGTATTTTAAGGACTACAAGATGCACTTCCAAAATTTAGATAGGTTTTATACGGGAGAGAGAGAGAGAAGAGATATTCTCAATCCCACACACACACAGATTTTTCCACTGAACACCTCATATACTTTCGGCATTTTTTTTAATATATATATACCATTATACGGTATATTACAATCACGTGTATCCCAAAAACGGAAAATGTGAAAATATATAGAACCCCCCTCCACACCATCAGATTCAGAGCCATCAGTATATAATACTAACAAATAAGAACTTAATTTGTTTCCTAAAAAAACAAATTTATAGCTTTATCACGTAAGCAGAAATTTTCAGTTTAAATTGAGAGCTGACAACTGAAAAAGCAACAAGCATTCTCGAGAAAAAAAATATCATTAAAAGTAAAATATATGTTGCTTTTTCAAATGTAAGAAGGGATATTTTTCCACTTTTTAAAGTCAAATAAAGGCAAGAAATACATTAAGCCAATCCCATTCCTACACTCCAAAAGAATTCTGAATTCATTTAAAAAGTTAGTGTCATACCACCTCTTTCTGATTATATTTTGAAAATCACAAACAGTTTTATTTTCCTTCAAGAAAATTTAGAAAGCATTTACAAAAGAAGTTTTGATAAATTTTCCCAAAGCACCTTTCTTTGATTATTATTTGAAAGAAGTTCTATTTTTGGGAGCAGTTCTACACTGTTATCCGTTTCAGTTGTTTAGCATTTCGCCACTGAAATAAATCTGTCAATGTTTTGCTTTTTCTGGTACAATTTTTCAATTTTAAAGAAACTTTGCGCTTGGAAAGTTAAAAGTTTTGAAGTAAGATATTTCAAGCTATTCAATGGTTCAGGCAATGGTGAAGATGTCTTATTAACTAACTATATCAAAGCGAATAAGCAAAATTTTTTTATTAAAATTGTAATTTCACTTTCAAGTGATATTATTTGAATTGCAAAACTTCTTCAAACCCCGAAGCACGTGTCTGCGTTTTTAAACCCTTTCATACATTTTTAACGATGTTTTAAGGCTATTGAAAATCAAAATGCTTGAAAAAGTATTTTTGAGGAAAAGTGTACCTTGAATATGTTATTTTAATAAAATATATCAAATATATCTTTAATGAGCTCTTAGCGTAAATTCCTGCAAAAATGCTTTCGAAAAAACATTCTAAATTATTCCAAGGAAAAATATCACGTAAAATATAAAATTTAATATTTTGCATTTATTTAACAAAACTTTTAGGTTCAGATATTTTGGTTAAAATTACAAAAACTTTTGCTAACAAACTACCAATAAATATTTATAAGTCTCAAATAATTCTATCCTCGCTCTTTAACCAGCAGAAACATTGTCAGTTCGCATGATGTCGGCAAAGAGCGAATTTTTCCATTTTTGATGCGAAATTATCGATCAGCGCCTTGGCAGTTAAAGCGAATAAATTCTCCATGATGGATCACGTCACGCATTTCAATAGAATCTGTCAATCCTAAAATAGATACGTCATAACTCGAATGAATGTGTAAAGATCAATCACCCCTCTTGAAATAACTGAAGAGGGTAAAATATTTTGCTTTACACCGAGTTTTTCTTGAACTCGGGAATTTCAAACATTGTTCAAGAATAATTTAAGTAGTTTCCTTCGCAGTTTAATGCTTGTCTTGTTTTCTGTCTAGCATTGACTGTATTTTCATCCTCTGGCAATTTTAGTGACACATCTCAAAAATGGGAAAGGGGGGGGGGGCACTGATTATTGATTTAAAAACTAAATTTTGTGTTCGTTCCCGCATAAAGTTTAGATGAGTGGTACGTAGTGTCATATAAAAGATAGAATAAGGTATGACACATCATTTTAGTGGTACGTAGTGTCATATAAAAGATAGAATCAAGTATAACACATCATTAAATTTCATAATTTAGAAGGAAATTCGAAGTTTACATCATTGATTTGTACGGACAGAAAAACTTGCAAGCAAACGGATCACAAATGTTTTGTTAGTGTTGTAGCATTTGCGAATGAATCAGTTTTCGCAGTATTTGCGTAAAATCAGATTTTTTTAAATTAAGAACATTTAAAAAATAAAATAAAAATTAACTGTATTCTAATATACTAGTATACAGGGCAGTGGCGCACACAGGAATTTTGCAAGGGGAGGGTCCAAGATCGGGGGAAAGCCTCATTCTCATATCATAACCCCAATACGCCGTCAAACATATTAACTCGATTTTTTTTATTCTCGAGAACGAAATACAGTAAAAAATAAACTTTTGAACAAATAATTAGCATTACTGAATGAAATATACTTAAATAAATTACCAAAAGGCAAAATAATATACGCATTAACTTTTCTCATATTTAAAAAATGGATTCAAGAAATCAAATTCATCGTTGCAGAAGCACCATATGATTATAGAAGTTCATAGAATCTCATTTGATGTAATCTGTAATTACAAAACTAAAAACATGTTATTTAGTGTATTCAATTTATAATCACCATTCTGCTTGTTATAGGCAATTCGTTATAGGAAAAGTGAACAATATTTTTAAAAATCTTTTATCATGAGGATTTTTTTTTCACTTATTAGACTTTTACTTTGACCTTTGGGAGGGGTCCGGACCCCCTGGACCCCTCCCTTGTGTGCAACACTGATACAGGGTGTTCCGTTTTAACCTACAATACCTCTATTTTCGCAACCGTTAGTCCTAGATGCATACTTCCAATTGCAAAAATGTTCAAAATTAGATGCAGGGTTAAGATATTAAAAGTTTAAAACAAAAATAAAATTGAGTCAAAAAATACAAAATTTAACTTTTTATACGTTCCCTAGGTCCCCCTAACTTATATTTAGGTAAATAGTCACCATTAAAAAATAATTGTAACACAACAAGTTTGACATTAGTTCGAGCAATATTCACCGAGATATGAAAAGCAGCGTTTTGTGACTTACGCTACTTTACAGTCGCAGTCAGTAACATCTTTTGGTGGAAAATAAAGCAGTTAACAACGGTTTAAAATTATATGTGTGCATAGAGTGCGGTTTTTTATATTGATTGAGGTTTTGTAGTATGTTTTTGCGTATCATTGCATTACATTTGCAATTATTTTTGAATAGCAATGAAAAATATAAATAATTTGTTTTTTACTTCGACAACCTGTCATTCTTATGAAAGGACGATAAGTTCCAATCTCATCTTCTACATGGTCCCTGAAAACTTTGAATTCGAATATCTCCTTGAGTTTTGGTCGCACAAAAGTCAAAATTTTTTTTGTGTTAGTAATGTCTTTCAATGCATATTATTTCCCTAAATGTGTTAGTGGACCTAGGGCCGTATAAAAAGTTAAATGTCGTATTTTTTGACTCATTTTCGTTTTTACTTCGAACTTTCAATATCTGAACTCTGCATCTGATTTTGAGCATTTTTGCAATTGGAAGCATGTATCTAAGATTAACGGTTGCGAAAATAGAGGTCATGCAGCTTAAAACGGAACACTCTGTATATCTTAGCACTAAAGAATAAAGGAGTTAAAAAGTATTATTGCGTAATTACTAACAATTTATAATTCAGAGGAATTTCTTCAAACTTTAACTACGCACTATTCAAATAGACTACAAAATCCAACCAGTAAGCATAATATCATAGGTGTTTTATTGTAAAGTGTATTGTAGTGAAAATAATTCAATAAAAAGTATGGTGGATTGCCAAATAGGCTATATTGACAAATAAGACCATACAAAAATACACTAGATCTTCTCGTCCCCATCAGAAAGCTTAACTGATGATCAAACATTATTAACAAGCAGTTTGTTACCGCCAGGCAACAGTGCACTAATAATAAAGCTGAAAGTCCCTCTGTCTGTCAGGATCTCTGTGACGCGCATAGCGCCTAGATCGTTCGGTCGATTTTCATGAAATTTGGCACAAAGTTAGTTTGTAGCATGGGGGTGTGCACCTCGAAGCGATTTTTCGAAAATTCGATGTGGTTCTTTTTCTATTCCAATTTTAAGAACAAAATTCTCATAAGATAGACGAGTGAATTGCGAAATTATCATTACGTGGAACCGTAACATGGGCACAAGCGAATTGGCGAGAAAATTCACCATACATTATTTGTAAATATACAGGCGAACCAAAAGACCTTTTAATTTTTCTATTACGGGCAAAGCCGTGCGGGTACCACTAGTAAAGTTACAAAGGAACGGTAGAAACATACTGAAAAATAAAATTTAGCAATTTAAGGAACTGAATTCGATGTAAATTCTATACTATCAATTTTTTTTACATGACACAGGCATGTTTTCTGCTCAGAAACCAGTCTTAAATATTAAAAAGATATAAAAGAAAAAAAAACACCGTTTTATAATTAAAAAAAAAAAAAAAACACAGATTACTGCATACACGCGTCTTGGGATTTCAAGGAATACCTTTTCATAAATGCACGAGATATATTATACGACTAGTGGCACCCGCACGGCTTCGCCCGTAATAGAAAAATTAAAGGTCTTTTGGTTCGCCTGTATATTTACGAATAATGTATGGTGAATTTTCTTGCCAATTGGCTTGTACCGACGTTACAGTTCCACGTTATGATAATTCCGTATCTCGCCAATTGGCTTGTGCCATGTTACGGTTCCACGTTATGATAATTTCGTAATTTAGGATAGTCTTTTTCTTAAAATTGGAATAGAAAAAAAACCACATCGAATTTTCAGAAAATCGCTTCGAGGTGCACACCCCCATGCTACAAACTAACTTTGTGCCAAATTTCATGAAAATCGGCCGAGCGGTTTAGGCGCTATGCGCGTCACAGACATCCAGACATCCTACAGACATCCAGACATCCTCCGGACAGAGAGACTTTCAGCTTTATTATTAGTAGTAAAGATGAACCTTGGAATGGCATTATATGACTCAGTTACCTTACTATTGCGTATTACCTTGTTTTTCTCAATTGCTGCTTTTTTTTTTGAGCAATCACGATTGCTTATTGTTCTCATTTGACTGTTTTGATGTCCTATCTTTTTATTTTCCCACCGCCACCCTCCGCACCATCACCGACGACCGTCTCCTCACGCTGCTGCTCCTATAGCGAAAGCCGTCTCCAGGTTGCATCCATGTCCTACACACACGCGCATACATACGCAGCTACACATACACACGCACACATACACATGCACACACATACACCTACATACACATACACACGCCCAAAAACATACAGACACCTACACACACACGCACATAACTACTCACACATTCATGCATACATACAGACACCTACACGTACACACACACAAAAACATACACACACACATACACACAACTACCCACACATTCATGCCTGCACACAGACGCAAACACATATGCCTACACACCACATGCCCCCCCACACACACACATTCATACACACAACTACCCACACACTTATGCCAGCACACAGACACAAACACACATGCCTACACACACATACACATGCCCCCTACACACAAACACATACCCCCACACACAAACACACACGCCTACATACACACACTCGTGATTGCGAAAAACATAATTTGAATTCAAGATGTCAAAATTCAAATTTTTTTTTTTTTTTTTTTTTTTTTTTTAACTGTGTCACTCCCGTTACTGCGGTGCGATATTGTGTTTCAATGTCAGAAAAATCATCATTCTAAATTAAAATCTTTCAAAAACATTCATAGAACATACTAAAGTTATATCGTGACAGTTTCCGCACAGTTATTTTTCAAAAATGACGAAAACCAGAGTTTTCAATGGTATTAGAAACATTAAACTAAATGAATTTCTTCTCTTAGAGTGGGCAGATTTTCAATGCCGGGCTGACGAATTTCAATCAGTTTGGGAGAAAAAGATGTATTTAAGATACTATTTTGGATGCCATCCAAAATTTTAGATTTTTTTTTTCTTTCAGAGAACGTGTTACACGCAACGGAATGAATGGAAATTCAGCGATGGAATATCAGTTGAGTACGGGGGAGGCGGGGGAGGGGGATTCAGCTACTCTTACTCCATTTATTCAACTCGTACAGGGTTCAGTTTGCGTATTGCGGTAAAATAAGTCACAATTTATTTACTACTAGTGTTACCCGCACGGCTTTGCCCGTAATAGAAAAAATAAAAGGTCTTTTGGTTCGCCTGTATATTTACAAATAATGTATGGTGAATGTTCTCGCCAATTGGCTTGTACCCATGTCGCGGTTCCACGTTATGATAATTTCGTATCTCGCCAATTGGCTTGTGCCCATATTACGGTTCCACGTTATGATAATTTCGTAATTTTCCATCTTATATTTTTGTTCTTAAAATTGGAATAGAAAAAGAACCACATCGAATTTTCCGAAAATAGCTTCGAGGTGCACACCCCCATGCTACAAACTAACTTTGTGCCAAATTTCATGAAAATCGGCCGAACGGTCTAGGCGCTATGCGCGTCACAGACATCCTACAGACATCCTCCGGACAGAGAGACTTTCAGCTTTATTATTAGTAACTAGTGATACCCATACGGCTTTGCCCGTAATAGAAAAATCAAAAGGTCTTTTGGTTCGCCTGTATATTTACAAATAATGTAAGGCAAATTTTCTCGCCAGTTGGCTTGTACCCATCTTACGGTTCCACGTTATGATAATTTCGTAATTTACATGTCCATCTTATGATATTTTTTTTCTTAAAATTGGAATAGAAAAAGAACCACATCGATTTTTCGAAAAATCGCTTCGAGGTGCACACCCCCATGATACATACTAACTTAGTGCCAAATTTCATGAAAATCGGCCGAACGGTCTAGGCGCTATGCGCGTCACAGACATCCAGATATCTAGACATCCTCCGGAATGAGAGACTTTTAGCTTTATTATTAGTAAAGAAGATAACAAGATGATTTTATGCTCTATGAACATCACTCACTATTAAATGATTATTGAACAATAAAATGCATTCCAATTTTTAAAAAAATCATATACATCTTTAACAAAATATCTAGAGATTAGGTTTACCTTTTGATGGAATCTCTTATGACTGGCAAGCGAAAGCTATTCTCAGCACTATTTAATCGAAAGACTTGTTTACTGCAAATAACAACGGGATATTAAATTTTTTCTCTTTTCTTGTTGAAGGAAAGGGTTTCAGCAAGTTACCTACGACTTTATCAGTTTTCGTTAGTGACCTATAAGTTTGTTTTTTTTACCGATAAAAAATAAATGTCGGTAGCTCACTACAGTTACGTGGCCTTTAATTGTTATACCGTTTACCTTATTTCTAAGGACTCATAATCGGATAGGCGTAGAATCATGAAATTTTAATGTTCAGGACTGAATGGTCGCAGTCGGACTGGCCTGGGGTAAAGGAGTCAGAGTCTGTAAACTTTTCATCATCGAAAAAAAAGGAAAAAGTCTGCTCATATGTTAAAACATAAAGGGCTCCAAATTTAATTTTGTTTCCCGTTGCCAAAAGTAGAATAAATACATATAACTTTAGAAAATGAAAATAAAAACAAATGATATCAACCATCATTATTTCACAGTAAAATCCAGGGCTGTGGAGTCTAAGTCGTAATCATGGAGAAGGACTAATTTGGGGATAAAGGAGATGGAGTCGTGGAGTGGGACAAATTTTGGGGTAAAGGAGTCAAAGGTTTAAAATTTCAAGAGTCTGAGTCCGTCATTTCCTCTCTAAGTCCGCAACTCTGCCAGTGCTTGCAGTGTCGGAGTCGAAATGATTTTGGGGTAAAGGAGACGGTGTTGAAGGCTCTAAAAATTCCCGGAGTCGGAGTCTAGCATTTTTCCTTCGACTACGCAGCTTAGTACTTTTAGGCAAAAAATCTTCTTTTTAATTAAAACACCCAAGAGATACAATGATAAAATATTTTGCGAAATATAAATTCTAACATATAGTTATACAGGGTGTTCTGTTTTAACCTGCAAGACCTCTATTTTCGCAACCGTTAGTCCTAGATGCATATTTCCAATTGTGAAAATGTTCAAAATCAGATGCAGAGTTAAGATATTGAAACTTTGAAGTAAAAATAAAAATGAGTAAAAAAATTCAAAATTTAAATTTTTATACGGGCCCCAGGTCCCCTAACTTATATTTAGAGAAATAATCTCCATTGAAAACTCTTACTGACACAAAAAAACTTGACATTTGTGCGACCAAAACTCAAGGAGATTTTCCAGTTCAAAATTTTAAGGGACCATACAAAAGATGAGATTTGAACTTATCGTCCTTTCAGAAAATGACAAGTTGTCGAAGTAAGAAAAACAAGGTATTTATATTTTTCATTGCTATTCAAAAACGAATGCAAATGTTATGCCGTGATATGCAAAAACACGGTACAAAACCTCGAACAACTTGAAAAACCACACTCTATGCACACATAATTTTGAACACTTGTTAGTTGCTATATTTTCCCCTAAAATGTGTTATTGACGGCCAGTGAAAATTAGTGTAAGTCACAAAACACTGCGTGTCATATCTCGGTGAATATTGGTCGTACTTATGTCAAACTTTTTGTGTTGGAATTATTTTTCCATGGAGATAATTTCAATAAATATAAGTTGGGGGACCTTAGGCCCGTATAAAAGTTAAATTTTGTACTTTTTGACTTATTTTTATTTTTACTTCAAACTTTCAATATCTGAACTCTGCATCTGATTTTGAACATTTTTGCAATTGGAAGTATACATCTAGGACTAACGGTTGCGAAAATAAAGGTCTTGCAGGTTAAAACGGAACAACCTGTATAGTTTAAACACACTTTTTTAAATAAGTATAACTGCCCTTGACGCTTAACAATTTATCTATTTCTGCCACTCTAGGCTCATCAGATTACGTTACAAGAAATATAATTAACTTTTGACAGGATATTGTTGATGAAAGAACTTTTGGAACTTAATTTGTTCTGTCATAATATGAATGTCAAATGGAGAGAAATTTCGCGGAAACCTAATAAACTTCTCATGTGATTTATTAAACAATCGATCTTAATTTATTATTTCAGTACACACTGGTGCAAAAGAAGCTGCTTTGTTTTGATTCTTTCAAGAGATTGAAAAAGAAAAAAAAATCAGATTGCAATCAGATGAGAAAACGATTCAAAAGAGAAACTCTTGGGTACAATTGACAGGCCACATTATGCAATGTAATTAAAGAGCGCAACAAAATAACGGAAGATAGAAATGATTAATTGTTATTCTAATTTCAAATGACAAGTTTTATTAATGCAGTTGTTTTTTATCATAATCCCTCAACATTTTCAAAAATGAAGTAGTTAATAATCATGTGTTGAGAGCTTTCTGTACATTAGTTTGTTTTCAGAGTGATCAATGTTACACTTTTAGTAGTACATTAGTGTTATACACTAAGGGGCGGATACAGACTACCATTTTAGGGGGGGAGGGCACGTGGAAGAATGACTCCCCCCTTCCTTGAGTGAACCTACTGTTTTAGGTACGAAACATTTCTCAAACTGCTTGGGGGACAAAATCAGCCAATAATGCACTTAGTAAAGCATAAAATTACTAATTACTTTCACAAGCAATAAAGGCAGCAATATTTCAAATATTTACTTTTTTTGTTGTTGGCGTGTCCGTAACATCGAGTAATGAAATTACATAGAGAGGCCTCGCTATACTAAGAAATTGAAGCCGGAAGTTGCACCGCTGTATCCCAAGATCCTTAGCTTCTTGAGATACATCTTGATTCGAAACACTCCATTACTGAATCTCAATTGGTTGTTGTTAATTTAAACTTAGATATCGTTGCAAGTTTATGAAGCACGTTTTCGAAATTGCGTTAAAACATGAATTAAAATGCAAACCAATCCGCCAGCTACTTTATACCATTGAGAAGGAATAGATGGAGAGAATGCAACCCTACTATCCCGATACGGCAACAGTACCATGTGACTTGGGGAGCAATTTCGAGTTGACCGTAACCGCTGAAGAAATTTTCATTAACTGAAGCCATGCATGATAACAACCTTTAACTGTAGAAGGGAAAAATTAGATTTATAGTAATAGTGCAGTATTGTAGCATTGTAAACTGTGAGGAAAAAGCCACACCAGGAGGTCCAGTAACTTTTCCCTGGCATGTACGAATGTTTTTTACTTCTAAATAAAGAAAAAATAACATTTATATGCATTCAACGGGTAAATATTCCACAGTTGCCTATAATTTTTAAATTTTTGTACTTATTTTACCTATAAAAGTTATAAAACATTGTATATCTTGAGTGCAAATAACATTTTAGTTCCATAAAAACACTTTTTACTTAACTAGTAATTATTTTAACGGCTCTTAAGCATTTTGTGTACATTTGTTTTGTTGGCGAAAATCTTCTCGCCAAGCTCCTGTGAACAGCAGATGCGCAAGAATAAAGATTTGCTATTTTTATGCTTCAATTTAAATACTAGTATGCCTGCGTATGAAATCATTTCAAAACATTGCTTACAAGACATAAGAATCCATAAATGTTCAGTCAATAACAGAACACTTTAAACTATTTGTACATGCCCGTCATTTCAAGGAATAAACATCAAAATACATGAAAAATGCAGTTACATTATATTTTAAAATCCGGAAAGAAGTGGAGAGGGGGAGTTTGAATGATAAGCCTAAATTTGTATCTGTTATTTATTTATTTATTTATTATTATGCGGTAAAGGAGTTGGAGCAAGAGTTGCTTTGATTTTTAGCCCCGAATTGATAATAAGCGCCGTCGCGTCGTCTGAAAAATATTTAATGTCAAAAGAGCGATTGCGTGCCAAAACGCGACACCTTCCCAGCCAAACAAGTCACCTGACCTGGGAAACATTGGGTCCCAAGCTTATTTCACTGAGACATTTGCTATGGCTCCCTCCATTAGTATTCCTTCTCAATGCTTTATACGGTCCCTTTGCGAGATTGGTAAAAACTGTTCTCGCGAAGCGATCATGTTATCATAACCCCGCTCATCATTGCACCGCTGTATCCCATAATTCCGGCTTCAATTTCATCTCCTTTTTTACCATAGATGAGGCCTCTCTATGTATATTTCTTTACTCTATAGTCCGTAATTAACTATCACGGAAAGATTGGTGTCATTGCCTCGAAAGGTTGAACTTGTTCATTAACAGATAAGGCAACACAGGAAGAATTTACAGCACATAGCGAGGAAATAACACCCATGGCTTTGGTGGGAATCGAACCCGCAACCTCCGGCATGTGAAGCGAAGCTTCTACCGTAGAGCCACGGAGACCCCAATATTAATTTAAAAACAGTTAATGAATTGAAAAGGTTATGAAGGGCCTCCGTGGCTCTATGGTAGAAGGTTCGCTTCATATGCCGGAGGTTGCGGGTTTGATTCTCGCCGGTGCCCTGGGTGTTATTTCCTCTCTATGTGCTGTAAATCTTTCTTGTGTTGTCTTAACTTCTTTATCTTTACTAATAATAAAGCTGAAAGTCTTTCTGTCTGGATCTCTGTCTGGATCTCTGTGACGCGCATAGCGCCTAGACCGTTCGGCCGATTTTCATGAAATTTAGCACTAAGTTAGTTTGTAGCATGGGAATGTGCCCCTCGAAACGATTTTTTGAAAATTCGATTTTTTTTCTATTTCTATTCCAATTTTAAGAAAAATTTTACCGAGCAAATTATCACAACGTGGAATAGTAAATTACCAAATTATCATAACGTGGAACCGTAACATGGGCAAGCAAATGCATACGGCCAATTGGCGAGAGATTCACCATCTATTATTTTTAAATATACAGGCGAACCAAATGACCTTTTTTAATTTTCTGCTACGGAAAAAGCCGTGCGGGTACCACTAGTCTGTTAATAAAGAAGTCCAACCTTGCGAGGCAATGGCACCAATCGTTCCGTAGTAGTTTATTACGGTCACGCCAACAACAAAAGGTTATGAATAAAATGCAAACGATTTCAGTAAACTGTTAGAACACAATGTGGACGGATAATATTGTTGCCGGTTTACGGGGGGGGGGATCATGACCACCCCGATCCTCCCCTTGTATCCGCCACTGCATACACTTAACTTGTTGTGTTGTTGTTGTCTCTAATACAACTTGTTAAATTCCGTTCCGATATTCAAGAGAACGAAAATTCTTTTCGTTGTAACGAAAATTTCGTTGTAGTGGAATTCAATCGGTGAGATGGCAATTCAATCGGGATTGAAAATTTATTTCGATGTAGCGGAATTCAAGCGGAGAATTGGCAGTTCAATCGGGACTGAAAATTTATTGTGGAATTTAAGCGTTGAATTGGCAATTCAATCCGGACTGAAAAATTATTTTGCTGAAACGAATATTTCGTTGTAACGGGATTTCTTTGCATTCGGGATCAAACATATTTGAGGTTGGATAAACAAGGTTGAGTTAAGAAAAAACTTTATAATAAAAATCTTATATAATTAAAAACTGAGCGTATGTATCTATGTAGTCATCTGTGTCCGAGTTTCTTCTTCCGAACGACAGTGAACTGACCACCGAACTAGGTACCGATGGATTCGTAATCTTCCAGTCTTAATGTTCGGCTACATTTAACATGATTCTCCGATAATAATTAGCAGAGATATCAATTAAAAACTATTAATTATGACACTTAGATTTCGACATAAAATCCCTATTTTTCGAAGGCTTTCCTCCATTCAAATTATTACTCAGTGCTTCATCTCAACTTTCCGCAACAATGCTTTTATTGAAATTTATAGCGTGAAGAAAATCATTGAGCCGAAAGATCTGTTGCTATTTTTTTCCCTCGAATATGAACAAGTAAAATTCTTGCTTCTGTTTTAAAGGCTTTTCCTTTATTTAAAATGTTTACTTATTGGCTATTTTTGTGTAATATGGCGCAAAATTTTAAATTTTTTTTTTTTTTTTTTGTTCTAGACTGAGTGTTGAACACGCGTCACTTAACATACCTTTTATTTTCTAGGTAGACCGAGCAAAACCGAGCGACGCAGCTAGATATGAATTTAGAACTACAATACTCGAAACATTTTCGCCAAAAATTTTAAATTACGTAATTAATTGGAACCAATTTTTTTTTTATTTTTTTTTAAATCAAAACTGTGCGCTTTTTTTTTTTTTTGGCACTATATGATCAAAAAGGGACACAGTTTAGAGGTTAAATCATAATTAACCTTTTTTTTCCCTCTTTGTTCTAAAGGAAAAGTAGCTACTGCTGGTTTATTGGACCTATAAATTTGACTTTTAAATTAGCTGTTTGATTCAGCTTTAACTTAAAAGAAGGCTACAACTACACCGGTGGACCTTATTCTGGACGCATTTATTTTTTTTAAAGATTTCATAATTTAACATTGTAAAATGAGGTTTTTGATTAATTTATCTCCCTAAAATCATTTATTTACAATTCCCTCTAACATTATAAATTCATTTCATTTGAGTATTACCTTCATTTTTAAAATTTTTATTTTTCAATACAAACTATAAACAAAAATTGTTTTCAAATGAATAAAAAGTAATAACAAAAATGTTTTTTTGAGCAATCACGATTGCTTATTGCTTTCATTTGACTGTTTTGATGTGCTATCATTTTATTTTCCCAACAGCACCATCTGCAGCATCACCGTCGACCGGATCCTCACGACGCTGCTCCTATAGCGAAAACCGTCTCCAGGTTGCGTCACTTACTTGCCTACACTTACACGCATACATACAGGCACGTACAAACAAACACATACATGCATACATACAGACACCTACACATACACACACAACTACCCACACACTCATGCCTGCACACAGACACAAACACATATGCCTACACACATATGCATTCCCCCTCCCTAACACAAACACTCATACACACAACTATCCACACACTCATACCTGCACACAGACACAAACACACACGCCTACATACATGAAAACATAATTTGAAATCCAGATGTCAAAATTCAAATTTATTTTTATTTATTATTATTATTATTTTTTTTTTTTTGAGAAATCACGATTGCTTATTGTTCTCATTTGACTGTTTTGAATTCCTATGATTTTATTTTACCACCACATCCCTCTGCCAGCACCACCGTCGCGTCGACCGGTCTCACGATGCTGCTCCTCTTGCGAAAACCGTCTCCAGGTTGCGTGCATATCCTACACACACACACGCATACATACACGCACCTACACACACACTCTTGCCTGCGCACAGACACAAACAACACTCCTACACACACACACACGCCTGCACACAGACACAAACACATATGTTTACATACACACACACACCCACGAACGCCTACACACACACGCGCGTACACACACAGCACTGTATACACAACACGCACACGCATGCATGCATACACATACACACACACACACGCTCCCACACACATGCGCCTACACAAACACACACGCGCATACATACACACACACGCTCGTGATTGCGAAAAACATAATTTGAATTCAAGATGCCAAAAATTCAAATTAATATATATATATATATATATTTTTTTTAACGAAATATTGACTTAACAACTGATTTATCATTGATTATTAAATATTGATTAAATGTTGTGTAAATATAAAATATTTTTGTGATTGTAACATTTGCTATTGTTTAATAGTTAAAAATAATTTTAAAATAACTATAAAATTCACATGAAATGAATACATATGTATTAGAGAAGGTATGAATAATTGATTTAAGTGAAACAAGTAAATCTAAGAGTTCATTATATAAGGTTAAATAATGAAATGTTTAAAAAATTGAAAAGTGCCCAGAATTAGGTCCACTAGTGTAGACAGAACCATGAATTTATTATGTAATAGAGCACCCTACTTATACATATACTAAACTTGTCCATTAAGAGCCAATATGGTCGTTTCCAAAATTTTAAAAGTATTTTTTTCTGAAAGTGCATGCTTAAAAGCATAAGATCTGACCATTTTTTTAAGTAACTTGACTAAGTTTAATGTTTTTAAAAATTGCCTTGATCGGTGCGCTTTTATTGTTTACGCTTTTGCCGATGGCATCACAAATAATGATGTGCCATTCACTGATGCCATTCACAGAGCACAATATTTAATTCGCTTCTTTACTCACATGTGTTTTCAACGATATTTTTGATAGCAAGCGTAGAGCGCAATACCTAATTCTCTTCTTGAGTATCATAACGTGGAAACCAATAGACAGATGCGCCAAAGTATATTTGTGACATCATAAAGACCACGCCTTGTTTTCAAAATAGGAAATTTAAAAAAAAAAAATTAAAAAATAAGCGTCGGGAAAATGAAAGTATTTTATCGCTTAATGTTATTATTATTATTAATTTTTTTTGAGCAATCACGGTTGCTTATTGTTTTCACTTGACTGTTTTGATGTCCTTTGATTTTATTTTCCCCCCGTCACCCTCCGCACCATCACCGTCGACCGGCTCCACACGATGCTGCTCCCCCTATAGCGAAAGATATCTCCAGGTTGCATCTATGTCCTACACACACACGCATACACACAACTATCCACACACTTATACCAGCACACAGACTGAAACACACATGCCTACACACACATACCCCCTACACACAAACACACATGCCTACACACATACCCCCTACACACAAACACACACACCTACATACACACTCGTGATTGCGAAAAACATAATTTGAATTCAAGATGTCAAAATTCAAATTTTTTAAAAAAATTTTTACGTATTCTATCAATTTCAGTGACAAAAAGTTGTACTTTTAACTGAAAGAAACTACCCCATTGACAAATAACAAATGTATTTCAGAAAAGTCCAAAATGCTTCTCTGCTAATTACGAAACAGCAATATATTATGAAAGCAGCCCTTATCTTACATTCCACACTTGCTTGTTACACCACCGCCTTGAACACCTGCCTGTTACTCTCACAATTTGTTTTTCCATTTGTTACCAAACTTCACTCTGCTAAGGTGAACTGTGTAAAATTTGTCTCTTCAAAAAGTTTGACATTAAATGTCCTCCTGAAAGGAAAGTTTATTGCGTATGGATATGCCTACTGAATTTGAAAAGGTCAGTCATAAAGGTAAGAGTTATCTTTCACAAGCATAAATCTATTTTTTTAACAATTGAAGCAGTTATCAGTATGATGGTTTCGTGTGTAAGGAAACGAAAAAAAAAAAAAAGCCTTAATGCATTTATTTGTAAGAATGAACTTTTCGTTTTGTCATTTTTTTTTTCTAGGATTGCAAATGTATTATAAATTGCAAATGCAATTAAAATAATGATGCTAACATTTTTGAAGCATTTCAGTAACGTATTTTCTATATGAATATTCTATAACTATATGGCTTCAAATAAATAAATAAATAAATGAAATAATTACTGAATAAGTAATTTAATTTAAAAAAAATATTAATACACAGAAATCATGTTATTAGAAGCAAAATTAACTTTTTAAAATTTGAAAAATATTTTTTTTATTTAAAGTAATTATGAATTGTGCTAAATAAAATGATGTATACTTATTTAATCAGGAAGTTTTAATGATGACCCTATACAATCTTAAAAAACAAATGATCAATAATTACTAGAAAGTAAAAAAAGTTTAAATGGTTTCTGGAATTAGTTAAAAAAACAACTTTTTATGTTTATTGTTCCAAGAGTAAATATGTTATTCATCTTACTTAATGACTTAATGTTGCGAGTGCATCGGATATATTTTATGTCATTAAAAAGTAATTAAAAGCTCTATGTTGGGTTTCAGAAATAGCTTTTAATTTGAACAGGTTGAGGTTTTTTTGTTTTAACATTAAAACAAATCGGATTTCCAGACAAGTAAGCAATAATACGTAAATACCAATGCTAATTAACTAAATTGTTTTTGCGAGGGGGGAAGGGATAAATTTTACGCGAACTTAAAAAATATTTTGTCAAATGAAGGTCTATTCCATGAAGTGCAAATAATAAAGATTTCCACTTTTTTTTTTTTGAAAACTGTGTGACACATTTCTCTTTTACTGCCCACACAATATATTTAATGCCACTCAACCACATATTTGTTACAAATTATTTTCTGGCGAAATTCCTTCGCAGAAGCTTTTATAATACCGATTTAAAAAAAAAATCCTATTGAGATACTTTGAGCTAATAGTGTATTGCTGACGCACGAATGTACAACTAATATATTTTAGAAATAACTTTTAAAAAGGGTGCTTTCTTCTTAAAGATAGTGATGCTCAGAAATAAACCTTTTTAATGCCAATTAATTCTTTTGAAATGAAAATTGATTTATTTTAGAAACTTAAAATTAGGTTTTATTAACACGCTTTTATTAGCTTCACCTGTATGTATGTATGTATGTATGTATGTATCTTGTAACGGAATCTTGCAGCTCAAATTTCGCCAACTTCCTGCGATCGGATTTTTTTGAAATTTGGCACGCTACCTCAGACCCGATGACAATGCAATATTCTATAATCAAATTAATTAATTAACTCTTTTAACTGCTAGTTTCCTCCAATTTTAATCAATATTTTGGCATAAATCCAACAATGTGAAAAAGGAAATTTTTTTAAAAATACATTAAAAAATGCTCGCAAAAATTATTTAAAAATATCTACAAAAACCTTTAAATTTTCTGCATATGACAAAATTTGTTCCAATGTTCCAAAGTAATTAGAACATGAAATTTAATTGTTTTTAACTAATTTCATGCCAAAATTTAGGTGAGCCTTCAATTGGAAATTCATTGTCGATCAGACCATTGTTGAACAAAACTTTTATTCAAATGCATCTCAAATTTTCAAAGTAATATAAAAATGATTTCTGCAAACATACATCGATGACTCACAGTAGCTTCCCATCGGGGTGCCCTTGTCTTAACTTTAAGTTATTACCTCGCACTCGTTTTATAAATAATTTCGTCTCCTGATAATTCTCCAACAAAAGACTAAAAAAACAGAAAAATAAAATAATAGTTTAAAAAACTAAAAAAACACGCTTTCGTAGCAAAATGAACTAAAAAGTGAAAAATAATTTTTGGATGATAGTAGTTGACCAATCACTTAATTTTAATGTAACACAAAAAAGTGTGGGGGGGCTTCTTATCAGTTGTCTTGAATATCTTCCATTTGTTGTTCATGCCAAAATGTAAATAGACAGCACCCCACACTTTTTTGCATTACATTAAAATTAAGTGATTGGTCAACTACTATCATCCAAAAATTATTTTTCACTTTTTAGTTCATTTTGCTACGAAAGCGTGTTTTTTTAGTTTTTTAAACTATTATTTTATTTTTCTCATGACTATTTTAGGCAAGTTAGGAGGGAGTGACAAGCACTATATCTTGTTCATGAACTAAATCCGTTTCAATGTATGTTGTCCTCATCTCCATGCAATAATACAGTAGGCGCCGCTTAATGTGATCACGGTTAATGTTATCAGAATCGCGAAGTCCCGGAACACTTGATTGTTAACACACGTTAAAAAAATCGGACATAGTAATCAGCGTCTTCGTTTATTGTTATCACTTTTTCATAAACTTTCAATTTTTCCCCGTTTTTGTTCCTCAATTAACAGAAATACATAGGCAAACACTGACGAGACTAACTTTCTTTGTAGCATTTTGTGGTTTTTAATAGCAGTTCAAAATTTTTCTAGGAATGAAGCTACAGAAAGTTCGCCCCCAGTGACCACAGACTCCCCCTAAGAAAACTTTCTTTTGCACCTAAAATAATTCAGTCGCTGGACATGTTGCAGGCATTGATGTAGGACCTCCATTGTTGCCATTACTTTGTAAGCTGCTAAAGAATTGTGTCGAGATTGAAAAGAAAGCGAAGTTAAATTAAAATTTAAACAACAAGCAAAATCAAAATCATGCTGGAAAAGATAGAAAAGCTGAATGTGCTTTGAAACTGATTTATGAATGTCAGGGAAAACGGTCAGAGTTCACCTATTACTATGTGATTAAAAATTGCATAATTTAGCTTTAACTTTTTATAATTCAGATATTTCCATTCTGCTAATTTAATAATTTATAATTTAAAACTGCGTTCAGTTGAGTCATTGTGATTTTAATTTGAGGTTGCCAAAATAAATGCACCTTAATTGAAAAAAAATCATTATTTTGTATCTCCTGGATTCTTTTCGGTTATTGTTATCAAATTATATTTGTCTCAAAGTGATCACATTAAGCGGCGCCTACTGTAATTATTATTTTGATTATTATAGTTTATCGATTTTGACTAGCTGTCTGGTTAAGCTTTTAATACCAAATTCTCAAACTTTTGTTACTAAGTATACTATAACAGAAAAAAGAGAGAAAAAAGAATCAGGATGAGTTGTAAATACACGTTAGAAGTGGGACTTTTGTATTAGAGGGAAACATTTTAATGATTCATCAATGACCTTCAAATAGCGCAGATTGTGTTTATCATTTAATTATTCACATAAAACTACATACACGTGTCACCTTGCACCAGGGTTTGTTGATTTAAATCAGCTTGTTTCAAATCACGATTAAAATCATTTAAATCAAATAATTTTAAAAAACGAGCTTATGTGTGCATCACATGACTTCCTTTTACTCCAATTTAATGTCATTTTCTCATTATTGGCAGTTTTAATGTGAATCAATAGTTTACTCTCTAAATATCACCAAAATGGCCGAATTAAAACCAGATTTAAAAAAAAATTAAAAAAATCGCCAAATTTGTCGCCAATCTGGCGACCAAAAGACTGGAGATATATCGCCAAGTGACCCCCAAATTATAACACCACTTGAGTTTACATCGAAATTAACAATGATTCCCCCCCCCCCAAAAAGGGGCAAAAGACCCCCTTTGGAGCATACGAATGCAACCAAAAAGGAAGGTGCACAATTAGACCCCACTAGGAGTCTACGTACCAAATTTCAACTTTCTAGGACATTCCGTTCTTGAGTTATGCGACATACATACACACGTACTTACAGACGTCACGAGAAAACTCGTTGTAATTGACTCGGGGATCGTCAAAAGGGATATTCCGGGTGTCTGTACGTTCCTAGGCACATATCCACGTGTGGTCGGGTTGAAAAAAAAACTCAACATTCATTTGGGGGTGAGCAAAATTTAAATTAATGCCGATTTTTGGGTGAAAATTTATTCGCGAATACATTACATCCTTTTTTTGTAAAAAGAAGTAAAAAGAGAGAACAAAAATCAGGATGTGTTGTAAATACACGTTCGAAGGGAAATTTTTGTATTAGAGGGAAACATTTTAATGATTCATCAATGACCTTCAAATAGCGCAGATTGTGTTTATCATTTAATTATTCACATAAAATTACATACACGTATCACCTTGCACCAGGGTTTGTTGATTTAAATCAGCTTGTTTCAAAAATCACGATTAAAATCATTTGAATCAAATAATTTAAAAAAAATCATCGATTTAAATCAACTGATTTGAACAAGTGATTTTTTAACAAAATCATTAATTAAAATTAGTTGATTTTATTTTTTAAACTAAATTTGCATTTTTAGAATGTATTGCTCTACATTAACTACACCGCATTATACTATCTTAACTTCAGCAGGCAGAACTACATAGATCCCCCTTTCTGTGCGTGTAACAGATTTTCAAACTCGCAATATTGTTTTTACTCCAAAATTACAGTTTAAAACAAAATAAATATTTGCGGTATTTTTTATATACCATGACTAATATAGTTAAGAAAAGAAATTGTTCAACACTTTATTTTATACTAAAACGTACATCGTGATCTTTAAGCAAAGCATACAACAAAATCACATCTTATCTAAGCATTCTAACGCATTTATAAAGATTAAAAATTTATTAAATAGTTAGAGAACTTATCTTAATTTTGAAAGTAAGCTGAGTGGATTCATCTATTGCATGAAATATTTTATGTTTATACATGTAAAGTTTTTAATATCTACAAATTTTTGAACATTTAAAAAAAAATAGAGAAAATCTGATTTAAATAAAAAACATCTGATTTAAATAAAAAAAAAATCCGATTTTAATTAAAAAAATCCGATTTTTTTGATTTTTTTTAAAAAAATTAAAAAAAAAAAAAAATTACGAATTTTGCCTTGCGCCAATCATTTTCTTCGTTCTTAAGAAGAGAAATTATCGATTTGTACTCATACTAAGATTGCCACGGAGCGCAATCTCAGTGACAACCCTAGTAGTCCAATTGCGCGTAGCGCTACAGTTTCAACTTCATCGGACCTCGGATCGAGTCCCAGCTAAAAAGTTTCAGGCATATTCATGCTAAATTTGTATATTTAAATGAAGAAACTAGATTATAAACAACAAGAGAACTGATACTCGAAATGCGTTGGCAAAACACCTGAGTTTCAGCGGATGCTGTGTTGATGACAAACAGCTGTACTCAACGTAACCACGGACAACAAGAAAGAAAGAAAGCAAGAGGAGCGCTGTTCGAATTTTTTTCGCACAAAAAACAACTACGTCACTTCCATAACACAAAATAATAAGTAGTAAGTTACAGTCCTTAACCCTTAAGCCACAGCTAAGACAGAACTGCATTCAAAATACTGACAGCCCTACTATGACATCGTGATACAGCTGTTTTGTCATTGTTACAGATTCATCAATCTGGAATAGTCAAACAACCGAGCTGGAGGCAAAATGAGGATTAACTGTAGCGTCTGGATGTTGAAACAGGGTTGTCGGTATTTAGCATGTAGTTCTGTATTAGCCCGGGCTTATTAGCGGTAACCTTACTGCTGATTGCCCTGACTTTCGAGTTGAACCGCATCATTGTTTGTGGACTCTCGTTGGTGTGCTATTTTTGAGCTACCAGTTTGTGGGTAATCTCAGCTTTAATGGGACAACGTATGCCTCCAGCTCGGTTATTGACTGTTCCTGACTGATGGGGATATGTTGAAAATTTTGCAGTTGTCTCGTATAACATTTTTTTTTTTTTGGCATGTTAAAAAAAAAGATGCAAATGCAAAAAGATGCATTGAAAAATCGAATAAAAGAAAAAAAAAAAAGGAAAGAATTCCAACACTTCTGTTTCGGGCACAGTTAATTACTTTTCTATTTGATGATAGGAGAGCATGCGTTTCAGTTAGAAGTATAATTTTATTTCTCTAAAACAATTTACTCAAATTTTAATCGATTGCTTAAAAGCTTTAGATACAGCAGCATTAACACAATGGAAAAACGGGATGAGAAAATCAGCTCCCGCATAGCAATTATTGTTGATAAATGAAAGAGAAACTCCATTAGTGATGATTAATATGCCTGTTCGTTTAATAAGTTGTACCTTAGTGAATTAATTAATCACTTTATTCCATCTTAGTTAATTTGCTGAACAATAAGCAATTTTATTTTGTGTTAAAATTTACTTAAAGAATTTTTGTCACAAGTTTCTGCTAATTTCATCAGCCAATATCGTATTTACATACCCAATACAGCTTCTTTATTCTTTAGATAGAATTTTGTTTTTTAGTGATACGCAATAAAGTTGACCGCGCTATTTATAATGTTATAGTAATAATCCTTGTAATAAAACTAAAAAAACGCATTTATGTTTGCATCTATTGAACTTAATATACTCTTCTGGCATTTTTTTTTCTGTTGCATTTGGCGTACATGCTTCGAATCTTTTTGAAACACGGGAAAAAGATCTTACAATTCAATTTTACGTCCAGTTGACCTTAAAAAAAATAATAACTGAATCTTTCCCATCCTTTACTGAATATTAACTTTAGTTTGGCAATTATTGTACGTGAGTTATCACGTTTATAGCCATAAAAATCGACAACATTTTAAAACCTACAAGTGGAAAACAAAGGTAAAATTCCAAAAAAAAAAAAAAAAAGCAATAATTAAATTTACTTGGTGCTGAATATTAACTTAAAAACGCTATTTGACTTGTTGGTTACTTAAAGACAGGCGTCCAGATTTCAGCACGATTTACCTGAATGGCTGCCGAGGCGCACATAAGCCATTTTTCGATTTCGACGTTCATCCCAACTAGAACCATATAGCTGGAGAGGATAACGCATCCGCCATGTTGGAGCAAACAGGAGCAAGCGTACTTATCGTACAACAGTGTAATCTTCTTTACTAATAATAAAGCTGAAAGTCTCTCTGTCCGGAGGATGTCTGGATGTCTGTAGGATATCTGTAGGATGTCTGTAGGATGTCTGTGACGCGCATAGCGCCTAAACCGTTCGGCCAATTTTCATGAAATTTGGCACAAAGTTAGTATGTAGCATGGGGGTGTGCACGTCGAAGCGATTTTTCGAAAATTCGATGTGGTTCTTCTTTTATTCCAATTTTAAGAAAAAAAACTATCATAAATTACGAAATTATCATAACGTGGAACCGTAACATGGGCACAAGTCAATTGGCAAGATACGAAATTATCATAACGTGGACCTGTAACGTCGGTACAAGCCAATTGGCGAGAAAATTCACCATACATTATTTGTAAATATACAGGCGAACCAAAAGACCTTTAATTTTTCTATTACGGGCGAAGCCGTGCGGGTGCCACTAGTACAGAATAAAAGACATTCCGTAGAACACTACAACATGTTAGCAAAGATTACAGAGCATTTATAACGCAATAATAGTCAAATCATCTATATTCATAAATGGCTACTTCTGTATGTATGTCCGGGGTAATCTTCAAAACTACTGGACCGATTTTAACCATTTTTTCACCATACATATCTACATTATCAGGGAGCAACATAGGCTATAATTTATTCCGAAAAAACTTAATTTTAAAACGTTGTGATGGAAAGCAGTAAATGTCATGTAATTTCCTCATTAAATGATTAAATATAAAATCCATTGTTACAAAAATTCGTTGCCTAACAACAGCAATATTAAAAGTAATCATAATGAACATTTTGAATCAAGGCTTCTCCGGAGCAAACATGAGTTTAAAGTCATTTAAATTCTTGAAAGCTCTATTTTTTGTACACTTAGGAAAACATAGTAAAGATTTTTTTTTTTTTTTTTGGTGTGTGTGTACTATTTAACGAAATAAGTAAAGCACAAGGCAAGGGCTTTTTTTAGTGATCTTTGTTTTTGTTAGTTCATATTTTGGAAATTCTTAAAATTTTTATATGCTTAAATGTCGTGCTTTCGTATCTAACTGAATACTACTTCGTTCTTTATACTTATTGCTATTTTACTTTTATGGGTAAGGAAGAAGCTCGATTTTTAACCACGTCGAAGCGGTTTGTTTTGAGTCCTTTCAGTTAAAACAGAAAACGAATGAAAGTAGCGATTGTTTCTCACAATTATTACTGACCCAGGCAACGCCGGAACGCAATGATAGTCAAATCATGAGAAATAAATCGATATTAACCTCAAGCAAGCGAGCTCCATTTCCTGGCTGCCAGTCACTTCGTCGGCTATTAATTATCCATTTCATTTTTCTTCTTGCATCGGCTGGAAATCCAAAGAGTTGAAATCCATTTTTGGAGCTGTTTGCACAACTAACAGCCGTACAACCACCCACTTGACTCAATTTAACATATGCTAAAGAAATGTAAACATTAACATGCGTAAGGGAGGCAAAACACTCAGATTGTAGTCCTCATCAAAATAAACCTGTTGCAATTAAGCACCAGAAACAGTGGCGCACACAAGGGAGGGGTCCAGGGGGTCCGGACCGCTCCCATAGGTCTTGTTTTTTTCCCCCGATTGATTACGGTTCTATGTATTTTGTACGTAAAATATTTCCAAACAAAGATAGCAATAATTTCAGTTCTAATAAATGAAAAAACAAAATCGTTATGCTAGAAGATTTTCAAAAAATTGTGCACTTTTCCTACAACAAATGACCTAAAAGAAGTAGAATGGTGGTTATAAATGAACACACTATAATAACGATGTTTTTAGTTTTGTATTTATAGATTAAAATGAGAATCTATGAACTTCTATAACCATATGGTGCTACTACAACGAGGAATTTGCTTTGCCGAATCCATTTCTTAACTATAAGAAAAGTAAAAGCGTAAAATTATTTTGCTTTCTGGTAATTTGTTTAAGTATGTTTCATTACGAAATGCTAATTATTTATTCAACAGTTTATTTTTTACTGTTTTCCGTTCACGCGAATCGACAAAACCAAGTCAATATGTTAAACGACGTATTGGGTCATAATATGAAAATGAGGCTTTCGATCTTGGGCCCTCCCCTTGCAAAATTCCTGTGTGCACCACTGACCAGAAAGAAAGAAAAGAAATGTAAACATCAGCAACAATGCTATCGCTGCGAAGCACTGGCTCAATTTTGCTCCAAAATGGCGGATGCGTCGACTCTCCACTGTAGGAGCCTTAATCCCAACAGGCCCGCGTTCCAGACTAGTTGATGCTTTACTTTACCATGTGTTCTAATGATTATTCTTTCGTAGGAAAGTTTAATAGCGAACTTACCTGTTCGCCATTGACGTCAAAAGTGATTTCCAGGTGCTATTACGACAATAATGGCCTTTCCCAAGATGTCTTGAAGTAAAAATGTACTGAAGAAGAATGAAAGATAATGTAGATCATTTGACAGATTTAAGATGTTTTAAATCAATTATTAAAATTTTGAAAACATAGATACTTTTAAAATTCCTAACTGCTGAGAGATACTTTGTATGTTTTCCGTCGGTGGGGAATGGAGTCGTTTCCAAAATTTTAAAAGTTTTTTTTTTCTGAAAGAGCACGCTTAAAAACAACGGATGTGACCATTTTTTAAATTATTTGTTTAAGATTCATACTTTAAAAAAATTACTTTAATCGGTGTGCTTTCATTGTTTACGCTTTTGCCGATGACATCACAAATGAGAAAATGCCATTCACTGTGTCCATTCACAGAGCAAAATATTTAATTCGCATCTTTACCCTCACGTGTATCGGCAACGATGTGCTTGATAGCAAGCGTAGAACGCAATATTTAATTTGCTTCTTGATTATCATAACGTGGAAACGCGGTAGAAAGATGCGGCAAAGTACATCATTTGTGACGTCATTAAGACCACGCCTTGTTTGAAAAATCGGACATTAAAAAAATTAATTAAAAATTAACTGTTGGGAAAATGGAAGTATTTTCTGGGTCCATGTTATTTTTTGAGCAATCACGATTGCTTATTGTTCTTATTTGGCTGTTTTTGATGTTACGCTGATTTTATTTTCCCGCCAGCACCCTCTGCAGCATCACCGTCGACCGGATCCTCACGATGCTGCTCCTCTTGCGAAAACTGGGTCCAGGTTGCGTCCATATCCTACACAGACACGCATTACATACACACACCTACACACGCACACATACACACACACCTACACACACACTCCTACACATACTTCTACACACACACATACACACACTCATGCCTGTACACAGACACAAACACACATGCCTACATACACACACGAACGCCTACACGCACACGCGCGTACACAACTCTCACTCACACACACACGCACCCACACACATGCGCCTACACAAACACAAACGCGTATACACACGCTCGTGATTGCGAAAAACATAATTTGAATTCAAGATGCCAAAAATTCAAATTAATATAATTTTTTTTTGCTTATTCTATCAATTTCAGTGACTAAAAGTAGTACTTTTTGCTGAAGGAAACAACCCCTTTTACTAAATCTTCAGACTGTCAGAGACTGCCATTTTTTTATGTGTAAGCCGTTGAGAGGAAAACTAGTGTCAGTTGCACAGAAACACACTATTTCTGTTCAGTTTCAAGATTACTTGTCTAATGGTAAATACTCAAACCCAGAATCACACCAATTTCGGATGAAGTAGAATGAGGTTAAAATTAATTTCTGTTACTGTTTGTACAAACTATAAAAAAAATGACTTTCACCACTTTTACTTTTAGCAGCTCACCTGTAAGCAAAAGCCGTGAGCTTATGAATTTAAAGACAAATGACGAAATGTTTTTTTTTTAGTTTACTAATTTATTTTTACAAAATGGTAGAGGTTATGTCGTCAATCAAATTTTGCGTGATTTCAAATAAATAACTTCAATTCGGTTGAGAAAATACATTTTAATAAGAAATTTTGCAGTAGCGGTAAATCCTCCCAGCTTGGTTACGGTCATTAGTACATTTCAAATATCACCTAGGTGTCATATGAGGCAGTGAGACGCAAAGGAATGCAAGTGGACATTTTCAAGTTTTGAGTAAAACGCGTTTAAAGATCAGATTCTAGGAATCTTTCATTGAAATTTTTTTCTAAATCAAGCTGTGTACCGGAACCTACCAGGGCTACTAGTACTACAGCCTGAGTAAAAACTTTAAGGCCAGTATAATTTTCTTTGAAAAACGGAAAATGAAATTAAAGGGATTTTTAATATTATTGTATTATTAATTACTATTAATGTTCATTGGTAAGAAATAACGCAACAGACAGGATTTGTAAAGCAAGCAATAACCAGAAAAGCAGTGGTTTATTCAAAGTTAGCATTTCAGCTTGAGTAAAAACTTTAAGGCAACTAGTATTTTTAAAAAACTGCAAGTACTTATACTGTAATATAAATGTCACCTCAGTTAACAAGATTGTGGAAACCCTTCAAGTTGCAGTTTTGTAATTAATTTCTTCAAAGTTTTTGTCCTACTTGTGACGATATCGTAAGATAAAAAGTTAACTGTTCAAGAAAGAGGGCAGATTGAAACTTTTTCTTCAACAAGGATAACTAGGACTACTATTGCGAAAAAATAAGAAGATCGAAGACTGAAGTCAACATTTTCGTATGGTTTAAACACAATTAGGGTAAAAAGAAAACCCGGGAAAACTTAAAGCTTTGTCCTCGCGTCATGGAAAAAGAGTTTGGAAATTATTACATTACCTGAAAAGTACTCAACCAGGAAACTTATTCAGACGATAGGTTTAAATGTTTGTCAAAAACGATATATAACACAATTAGAAGGTGTGAAAATTTTACTAATGCTGCAAAATTGCTTAAACCTCATTTATTGAAAATGCACAATATGTAGCGTTTCTACTTTAGCTAGGAAATCATGACCTGGGATTACCAATGAATACATATAATTTTTTTCTAACGAAAAGAAGTGGAGTTTGGATGGACCAAACGGACGGAAGTACTATTGGCATATGATTTACGAGAAGAAAATGAAATATTCTACAAGCGCCAATTAGATGGAGGCTGTGTCAGAACTTGAGAGTGCTTTGCTTACAATAGTGCGTGCTCAGTCGCGTTTGTTTCGGGTAAAATGAACTCACAAGCATATCAAAACGTCCTCCCAAGTCATCTTTTACCAAATGCTGAGTTTATTGCTGGAGAAAATTGAAAATATCAGCAAAACAATGCATCTATCAATCCGAGCAACAATGCAAAAAACAGGCTCTAAGTAAACAATGTTGAAACTTTGAAATGACCAACTAAGTCTCCAGATCTTAACCCAATAGATAACTTATTGAGGGACTTAGCAAGAAGAGTTTATGCAGAGGAGAGACATTTTACTTCATCAATGGAACTGAAATCTACCATCGAAGATGAATGAAAAAAATTTTGAAAAAAAAATAGAACCAACTTCAAAATTGCTCTAAAAAGTGAAAAATAATTTTATTCTTTAAACACCATCGATAATGCTTTTAAACATAATTTTTGAAGTTGGCGCAAAAACAAAACGTAAAATCCAGTGTAACCATGCTTCGTTCATTTTTTTTTTTTTAGAAAAGTATCCAAAGTTACGAACGAAACATTTATACCGCTATTCAAATATGCTGTCATCAATGCATAATGTATGTGATAGTGAAGAAACTGGTCCTGGTTAAATTTATAGTTGTATTTGAGTTATGGCTGTGAATGATTTTATCTATCGCTTTTGCGCCAACTTCAAAAATTATGTTTAAAAGCATTATCGATGGTGTTTAAAGAATAAAATTATTTTTCACTTTTTAGAGCAATTTTGAAGTTGGTTCTATTTTTTTTAAAAATTTTTTTATTTCATTCTTTTTAGTGTAAATGTAGGTATTTCAGAAATAATAGGAAGTTACCATCACGAAACTTCACATTTTTTTCTTAAAAATATTCCATACTAAAAAAAAAAAAACTATTGACACGCGTTAAACTTTAAGCGATTGGCACTAAAAACTTATCTTTGTTCCTCTCTAGAAATCATGCGTAGTTAATTTAATTATAACCATTTAAGTATTACGTTTTTCCTAACTAATTTATATTCCACAGCATCTAAGTTGCTCATGATGCAATCCTGTATTTTCTTACTTAGCCCCGATCATCTGTTATCGGCATAGATGATAACGATAAAAATACTACAGAGTAGTTGAGTCAAACCTAATGATAGCATTGTGAAGGCTAAGCAGATCCTAATCACTGCATCACCTCGCTTCCAGGTTAGGTTTACCCCTACTATGGAGCAATAGCACTGAAGAAAGGAAGATTTTGATAATTCACATAGGGTTACTATAAATCAGCAGGGTTACTAAAATAAAATTATTTACGCCAAAAATGAGCCGACAGCGCCAGATTCCCCATTATCGAAATATTCCTTGAAGAAATTTGATGCTTGCTTCAGAGAAGCCTTTATTCAAAATTATCATTACAATTACTATTAATGTTACTGTTATATGGCACCAAACTTTTATAACAACGAGTTTCATATTGTCGCGTAGATGAAGGTAGCGAAGACAATGTGAAAGCCAAATGAAGCGAATACTCGTTAGTCTCAACTCAAGATCTTGATTCAGAACCACGAATGAACGTTACATCTCCTTATATACAACTTGAGAAAATGCTGGAAATTTCCAGACTTGGAAAGATACAGAAATTAATAGAAGATTCGAGAAAATACGGGAAACAGTAGAAACGAAATTTTAGTAAAATTCACTTTGTCCTAGTCGGGATTTGAACCCGGGTCACTCGTGTGGGAGGCGAGAATTCTACCACTGAGCCACCGTTATCCACGGATGAAAAGTGCGAACTTCGCTTCAATATCATTTTAATCATTTAGAAGGGAAATTGCATAAAATTTACTGTTTTTTGCCCATAACTTTTTTTTCTAAAGAACAAATATGGTCAAACAAAGTAATGGGACCTAAGTTGAGCCATCCCCTATCCATTAAAAAAAGAATCATCAAAATCGGTTCACTAGGTGAGACGCTATGAGTGAACAAACAAACAAAAAAAAAAAAACATACATACGGTATGAATTGATAACCGCCTCCTTTTTGAAGTCGGTTAAAAAATACATCCCGAATTTTGTCAAAAACTAGTTTCATTCATGAAAACAAGAATATTTGAAGGAATGGCTCCCACGCAAGCTTATAAATATTTGAATTTTTGTCCTCGTATGCTTTTTTCTATGTTGACCTTAAAGATTTTACTCAGGTTCAAATATTGATCTGTAATATTTTCTGATAATGAAACATTTACAATTAATTTTTTTGTCTTTTTTACTTGTATTTAAGGTTAATAATTATCACTCATATGACTTTTCGATCCTAAAATTAAGGTGTGTCCAATTTCTCAGAAAAGTGCACTAGACTTAAAGTTTTTACTCAGACTGTATATCCTGCCCCAAGATAGAGGAGGGGTTCACCTACCATTTGTACTGGTTATCTCCAAATTTTTAACTTAGCCACTTGCGTCCCTTTGCTTCTCACTGCCTCATATGTTAGTTACCATCATCATCATCAAGGACTAGGCTAAAATATTGTTCCGGGTTCATGAACAACCATTGTTTTTTTGGCCTGCCAGGGTCTCGCGTGCTTTTTAGCTTGTAGTAGAAGGTCTCCCTAGTTTGCCAAATCTTTGTACGAGGGTTGTTTTTTTTTCAAGCTCCGTTTGGCTATATATATATAAGGTGAATATACAAAGAAGATTTTACTATCAAACGTAAGGTATAATGCATATTATTTTTCCACATAATCACCTTGACGATTTAGGCGTTTGTCGTACCTGTGCACAAGCTTTTCTATACCCTCTTCATAGAACGTTGCCGCCAATTATTGAAAGTGATTTTTGACGGTGTTTTTGGGACCCAGCGAGCACAAAGTTTTCTGTAGCGCAACCGTTCTATAACTATAGAATGTAGGGACGTTCTTGGAACTTCTGGAAATTGCATCGATAATTCACTTATCGTGAATCTTCGATTTTCCTTAACCGCTTTGTCGACTCGTTGAACAAGGTCGTCTGTAGCCACAAACTTGCGTCCCAGACCCCCTTTATCATGCACATTAGTTCTGCCCTCTTCAAATTTTCGGTACCACTTACGAACAACACCAGCACTCTAAGTTGTCTCCATATACAAGACTTATTCTTCGATGAATTGCCGCTGCCCTGTTACCTTCTGCTTGCAAGAAACGAATAACACTTCTCAATTCACATTTGGCGGGAGACTCAATAGAGACAGCCATGTTTTCTTGTCTGTAGCTCAACAGAAAATGGCAGATTGGACTCGACAGTAACTCGACAGACAAACCAACTACCTGCCGCCCACCTGGCTTTCCTACTGTGAAAACAGAGCTTGAAAAAAAAAAAAAAAAAAAAAAAAAAACAACCTACGTATATTCAGTAATTTACTGAATATTCCATGCCTTGCCTTCAATCTTCGAGTTGAACCGAACCATTGCTTCGGTCACTCGTCTGGTCTGCGCTAATTCTATATTAGCTATTAGTTTGTTTGGCACTCTTGGCTTCCTTAAGAGGTTTTCCATCTCCAGCTCAGTCACTTTCCTATGCCGGGCTGATGAGTGCTAATAAGCACGAAACTGCAGTCCTCAGCTGGAAATGACTGATCTGGCGGTGTATTTCATGTAACAACCTACGTAGTTACAAGACTACATAAGTACCGAGCATTCATAAGCAAAATAAAAGAATACATTTTCATGATGACTTCAATGTTGTATAGTTGAGACAAATTTAACATGACATCATCGCAATTCTGTGATTTGGAAGTGCTTAGCCTTTACAATGTTTTGGCCTGGTTTGGCTGCACACAACTCTAGTTTCTTTCCAAACCTGCTTCATCTTGTGGTTTAAGTTCAGCAGTTCCTAACCCACACTAAAACTCCTTTACATAAGTGGCATAATTTGTGGTTAGGTTATGCTCTGACGTTACCAACAATAAAACTTGCGCCATAACATACGAGACGGTAATATTTCGTAGTTTGAGTTGTGGATCACCTAAAATTCAGTAACTTTTAGATACAATATCATTTGGCAACGTCTCATAAAGGAAGAAGTGCTTGTTTCTGACGAAGCTGATTTATAATTGGGTCAAACCTATCCTGACAGTATTGTGAAGGCTACACGGAATCCTACTCACACTATTACGACGTTTCCAAGTTAGGTTTGCCATATTCCAATCTATATATACACCTACTAACTTCACTGCGTATGTTTTAAAAGAACAACAGGGTAAACCGGCTGCACCGGGGCCCAACCAGTAGTGTTTTAATAGAGTTACCGGTTAGCCAATTGTATACGAAAACATTCTACGCACACTCACCGCACTAACTACTGACGTTATCGAGTTAACCGGTTGCTCTATTCGAACGTGCTCAAAGTTTTTTTGGTCTGATTATGCCATTTCGGAAAAAAAAAAGACGACTAGCAATCAGGGATGCCTATTGGATTTTAGAGTTACTTCGGAATACGTAAAGGGGTTATTTTAATTTCTTATTAATCATAACATTTACACATTTTATCAGAACTTATGGAAAATTTTCGAGTTTTCGAAAATCTTGTCGCCACAACCATTTTGAAAGTTTCATTTGCGTGTGAAAATTCCACCAAATAAGTAAAGAAAGCAATTAGTCATATTTTCTCAGGTCATGCCGTGACTGGTTATTTTCTGGTTTGAAAAGATTCATCTAGATAAGGTGGAATTGACTATTTTAAACATACGAGCATCAATCTTACTGCGAGCTTTTTCTCTGATGCATGGAAATTGAAAAATGCGACAAAATCAGCTTTGTGTTGTTCATGGGCGCCCATATGCAAAGTTGCAAGGGGGGGGGGGCTCAAATATTTTCCCCGTAGAAACCGGTTTCAGGACAGATTAGAGTCATTAAAATTTGACATTTTTAATAATTTATTCATTTCTGGATGGAGAAGATATGTTTTTACATTTTTGCAAAGAAAAAAGTACTAAAAGCAAGGAAGTTCTAATGTCAAAGGGGGGACTCAAGCCCCCCCCCCTTGCTTCCTATGTAGGTGCCCTTAGTGTTGTTTTAATTTTATTGATGTTTTTTTTTTTAACTTGCAAACAGCGAAATGGCAGCATAGTTACAATTTATCTGAAAATCTCTTAGAAAATAATATGAAACAGGGGATGTAGTATAGGATTAGATGCCGTTTAAATACTTATTAAGAGTCACAGCTGTTTGAAATGTTTTATAAAACAGAAAGTACTCGATATATTACATATTTAAGAATAAAAATCTTATTCAATCTTTAACATTTTTGCTTCGTATTTTTTTTTCTCCAATGGATAAACATTCCGACAACATTTTTACGTTTCTAAAACCATATGATTAATTCTAAAACATAACAACAAGTACATTAAATTGCTAACTGAAGTTGAAGGTTTTTTCAAAATCTATTCTTTGCGTTTTTGTTTTCTTACTTTCAAAGTTATCTTTGTATTTTTTCTACCTTTCAATAACCTTCGATTTAAAATACGATTTAACTAGCCATGATTTTTTAATGCATTCCTTAATATTATTTTGAAAAGTTCCTTTGATGTTTTATTACCAAAGCGCTAAGTGCTGTACGTTCTTATTGCACTTAAGTGAAAGTTTCGTGTTCAGTTAAGACACTTGCATGATTCGAGTCAAGTTTAATTGATGATTTTTGTTCTAAAAAGTTCTTGTTGCGTTCCAGTTTCTAATGTAAGCTCCTTTGACGTCTTTAATTTCTTCTATTTCAAAGTGAAACAAAGAGAAAAGTTTTTTCTAGTCACATAAATTTTGTATTGGTAGAGAAGTGGTGTTAATACTTTTAACAATAAAACTAAAATTCCATTTAGTGCATAATTTTTATAAAAATGCATTCTTTGATTTGTTTGCGCTTTTAATAACACAAGTTCTTGTTTTTATAGAAAAAACAAGGAAATACTTTTGTACAACAATACTGATCCTCAGTTTCTCTATTAGTTGGTAGAGCCGCTATAAAGATAGGTCGACGCATCAGCTTAAGTTCAGCCATTTTGGATCGGATTTTTGATTGTTGCGTTACTAGGGTTGCCACAGCAAAGTTTCGGATTTCGCCAAATTTGGCGAAAATAATATTTTATTTAATAAACAATTCACGTGCCGCAAGTAATTGCTCACTGTGAACAATCACCAAACGCGATACCTCGCCAGAAAAGACAACCACTCTAACAAGCGCTCCGATCCAAAATGGCTGATCTTAAGCTGATGCGTCGGCTCGTATATATAGGGACCTTATTAGTTGGGTTTTTATTTTTGAAATTTTTAGGTTATGTCAGATTGTGACATATTGTTGTCTTGTTAACTTTCGATGGACTGTGTAAACAGAGAAAGGATGAGAAAGAGCATCCCGCATCCACCCCTCAACATTTAGCATCCAGAACGGCATTATTTTGGATATTAACATTTTGAATCCGAATTACGTTTTCTGCAATCACGAATTGCGATAGGATTTGACTCGTCAAGTTTTTTTCTTTTCGTACAAATGGATGGAGAATCATAATGGGGTCGTTTCCAAAATTTTAAAAGTATTTTTTTTTTTTTGAAAGACCATGCTTAAAAACATAGGATCTGACCATTTGTTTAAATTATTTGACTAAGTTTAATATTTTAAAAAAATTATTTTAATCGGTGCACTTTTATTGTTTTCGTTTCTGCCGATGACATCACAAATGATGAAATGCCTCTCAGTGTTGCCATTCACAGAACACAATATTTAATTCACATCTTTACTCACATTTGTTGGCAACGGTATGGTTGATAGCAAGCGTAGAGCGCCATATTCAATTCGCTTTTTGACTCATAACGTGGAAACGCGGAAGGCAAATGCGCCAAAAAGTGCATCATTTGTGACGTCATAAAGATCACGCCTTTTTTTCAAAATCGGACATTTTCTAACATTAATTAAAAATTAAGCGTTGGAAAAATAAAAGTATTTTCTGGGTCCATGTTTTTTTTTTTTTTGCTCATTCTATCACTTTCAGTGACTAAAAGTACTACTTTTTACTGAAGGAAACAACCCCATTGCGGAAAACATACTTTGATGTCAAACCGTCAATATTTAAATGAATGCCAGGGGCTGTATGCTGGATGCTGTTTTATCTAAAGAGGGTTTTGTAAAGTCGAGAGGACCGGTATAGATCTTAGAGGAGGAATCAAAATGGGGGGAGCAAGTCCAATCACTGGCTTAGCAGAAGTTGACATAAGAAACCCAAGCCACGTGACTCGACAACGACGAATGGTTGGCACGTTTTGCGTGAAACTTGCGAAAGAAACTTGATTTCTTCCAATACTTTGCTTTATAATCCATCACGTGACTTGGGATTTCGGTTTCATGCATGAAGTCTTCACTCCCTCCTTTTTATCTCTTTTACACGGTTCGAAACTTCAAATAAATACTACACGGTTTTGATAAAACACGTAAGTTATATTTAAAAAAGATGGAATTTCACTTTTGTTTAATACATCCAGTTAATGATTGATGATTCTCATACATTTTTACTATGTTCTTATAAACCTTGAAATCGATATAACACGGTACACATCCCTTTATTCACGTTTATTTCTAAGTCTCGTATAACCCGGTTTCGATATAACACGGAACACGGTTTCGATATAACGCGATACATCTTATAACCTGATTTTTCTCATCCTGATTCTCTCTCATTAATTTGAATTTAATGCTTCATGGTTTTGATATAACTCGAATGTTATATTTATAGAAGATGGAATTTCATTTTTGTTTAACACATTCTGTTAATGGTTGATAACTGTAATAAGTTTTTACTTTGTTTTTGTGAAACTTGGTTTCGATATAACACGGTACACATCCCTTTATTCACGTTTATTTCTAAGTCTCGTATAACACGGTTTCGATATGACACGAAACGCGGTTTCGATATAACGCGATACATCTTATAACCTGATTTTTCTCATCCTGATTCTCTCTCATTAATTTCAATTTAATGCTTCATGGTTTTGATATAACTCGAATGTTATATTTATAAAAGATGGAATTTTATTTTTGTTTAACACATTCTGTTAATGGTTGATAACTGTAATAAGTTTTTACTTTGTTTTTGTGAAACTTGGTTTCGATATAACACGGTACACATCCCTTTATTCACGTTTATTTCTAAGTCTCGTATAACACGGTTTCGATATAACACGGAACATGGTTTCGATATAACGCGATACATCTTATAACCTGATTTTTCTCATCCTGATTCTCTCTCATTAATTTGAATTTAATGCTTCATGGTTTTGATATAACTCGAATGTTATATTCATAAAAGATGGAATTTCATTTTTGTTTAACACATTCTGTTAATGGTTGATAACTGTAATAAGTTTTTACTTTGTTTTTGTGAAACTTGGTTTCGATATAACACGGTACACATCCCTTTATTCACGTTTATTTCTAAGTCTCGTATAACACGGTTTCGATATAACACGGAACACGGTTTCGATATAACGCGATACATCTTATAACCTGATTTTTCTCATCCTGATTCTCTCTCATTAATTTGAATTTATTGCTTCATGGTTTTGATATAACTCGAATGTTATATTCATAAAAGATGGAATTTCATTTTTGTTTAACACATTCTGTTAATGGTTGATAACTGTAATAAGTTTTTACTTTGTTTTTGTGAAACTTGGTTTCGATATAACACGGTACACATCCCTTTATTCACGTTTATTTCTAAGTCTCGTATAACACGGTTTCGATATGACACGAAACGCGGTTTCGATATAACGCGATACATCTTATAACCTGATTTTTCTCATCCTGATTCTCTCTCATTAATTTCAATTTAATGCTTCATGGTTTTGATATAACTCGAATGTTATATTTATAAAAGATGGAATTTTATTTTTGTTTAACACATTCTGTTAATGGTTGATAACTGTAATAAGTTTTTACTTTGTTTTTGTGAAACTTGGTTTCGATATAACACGGTACACATCCCTTTATTCACGTTTATTTCTAAGTCTCGTATAACACGGTTTCGATATGACACGAAACGCGGTTTCGATATAACGCGATACATCTTATAACCTGATTTTTCTCATCCTGATTCTCTCTCATTAATTTGAATTTATTGCTTCATGGTTTTGATATAACTCGAATGTTATATTCATAAAAGATGGAATTTCATTTTTGTTTAACACATTCTGTTAATGGTTGATAACTGTAATAAGTTTTTACTTTGTTTTTGTGAAACTTGGTTTCGATATAACACGGTACACATCCCTTTATTCACGTTTATTTCTAAGTCTCGTATAACACGGTTTCGATATAACACGGAACACGGTTTCGATATAACGCGATACATCTTATAACCTGATTTTTCTCATCCTGATTCTCTCTCATTAATTTGAATTTATTGCTTCATGGTTTTGATATAACTCGAATGTTATATTCATAAAAGATGGAATTTCATTTTTGTTTAACACATTCTGTTAATGGTTGATAACTGTAATAAGTTTTTACTTTGTTTTTGTGAAACTTGGTTTCGATATAACACGGTACACATCCCTTTATTCACGTTTATTTCTAAGTCTCGTATAACACGGTTTCGATATGACACGAAACGCGGTTTCGATATAACGCGATACATCTTATAACCTGATTTTTCTCATCCTGATTCTCTCTCATTAATTTGAATTTATTGCTTCATGGTTTTGATATAACTCGAATGTTATATTCATAAAAGATGGAATTTCATTTTTGTTTAACACATTCTGTTAATGGTTGATAACTGTAATAAGTTTTTACTTTGTTTTTGTGAAACTTGGTTTCGATATAACACGGTACACATCCCTTTATTCACGTTTATTTCTAAGTCTCGTATAACACGGTTTCGATATAACACGGAACACGGTTTCGATATAACGCGATACATCTTATAACCTGATTTTTCTCATCCTGATTCTCTCTCATTAATTTGAATTTATTGCTTCATGGTTTTGATATAACTCGAATGTTATATTCATAAAAGATGGAATTTCATTTTTGTTTAACACATTCTGTTAATGGTTGATAACTGTAATAAGTTTTTACTTTGTTTTTGTGAAACTTGGTTTCGATATAACACGGTACACATCCCTTTATTCACGTTTATTTCTAAGTCTCGTATAACACGGTTTCGATATGACACGAAACGCGGTTTCGATATAACGCGATACATCTTATAACCTGATTTTTCTCATCCTGATTCTCTCTCATTAATTTCAATTTAATGCTTCATGGTTTTGATATAACTCGAATGTTATATTTATAAAAGATGGAATTTTATTTTTGTTTAACACATTCTGTTAATGGTTGATAACTGTAATAAGTTTTTACTTTGTTTTTGTGAAACTTGGTTTCGATATAACACGGTACACATCCCTTTATTCACGTTTATTTCTAAGTCTCGTATAACACGGTTTCGATATGACACGAAACGCGGTTTCTTTGTTTTTGTGAAACTTGGTTTCGATATAACACGGTACACATCCCTTTATTCACGTTTATTTCTAAGTCTCGTATAACACGGTTTCGATATGACACGAAACGCGGTTTCGATATAACGCGATACATCTTATAACCTGATTTTTCTCATCCTGATTCTCTCTCATTAATTTGAATTTATTGCTTCATGGTTTTGATATAACTCGAATGTTATATTCATAAAAGATGGAATTTCATTTTTGTTTAACACATTCTGTTAATGGTTGATAACTGTAATAAGTTTTTACTTTGTTTTTGTGAAACTTGGTTTCGATATAACACGGTACACATCCCTTTATTCACGTTTATTTCTAAGTCTCGTATAACACGGTTTCGATATGACACGAAACGCGGTTTCGATATAACGCGATACATCTTATAACCTGATTTTTCTCATCCTGATTCTCTCTCATTAATTTGAATTTATTGCTTCATGGTTTTGATATAACTCGAATGTTATATTCATAGAATTTCATTTTTGTTTAACACATTCTGTTAATGGTACACAAAGATGGAATTTCATTTTTGTTTAACACATTCTGTTAATGGTTGATAACTGTAATAAGTTTTTACTTTGTTTTTGTAAAACTTGGTTTCGATATAACACGGTACACATCCCTTTATTCACGTTTATTTCTAAGTCTCGTATAACACGGTTTCGATATGACACGAAACGCGGTTTCGATATAACGCGATACATCTTATAACCTGATTTTTCTCATCCTGATTCTCTCTCATTAATTTCAATTTAATGCTTCATGGTTTTGATATAACTCGAATGTTATATTTATAAAAGATGGAATTTTATTTTTGTTTAACACATTCTGTTAATGGTTGATAACTGTAATAAGTTTTTACTTTGTTTTTGTGAAACTTGGTTTCGATATAACACGGTACACATCCCTTTATTCACGTTTATTTCTAAGTCTCGTATAACACGGTTTCGATATGACACGAAACGCGGTTTCGATATAACGCGATACATCTTATAACCTGATTTTTCTCATCCTGATTCTCTCTCATTAATTTCAATTTAATGCTTCATGGTTTTGATATAACTCGAATGTTATATTTATAAAAGATGGAATTTTATTTTTGTTTAACACATTCTGTTAATGGTTGATAACTGTAATAAGTTTTTACTTTGTTTTTGTGAAACTTGGTTTCGATATAACACGGTACACATCCCTTTATTCACGTTTATTTCTAAGTCTCGTATAACACGGTTTCGATATGACACGAAACGCGGTTTCGATATAACGCGATACATCTTATAACCTGATTTTTCTCATCCTGATTCTCTCTCATTAATTTCAATTTAATGCTTCATGGTTTTGATATAACTCGAATGTTATATTTATAAAAGATGGAATTTTATTTTTGTTTAACACATTCTGTTAATGGTTGATAACTGTAATAAGTTTTTACTTTGTTTTTGTGAAACTTGGTTTCGATATAACACGGTACACATCCCTTTATTCACGTTTATTTCTAAGTCTCGTATAACACGGTTTCGATATGACACGAAACGCGGTTTCGATATAACGCGATACATCTTATAACCTGATTTTTCTCATCCTGATTCTCTCTCATTAATTTCAATTTAATGCTTCATGGTTTTGATATAACTCGAATGTTATATTTATAAAAGATGGAATTTTATTTTTGTTTAACACATTCTGTTAATGGTTGATAACTGTAATAAGTTTTTACTTTGTTTTTGTGAAACTTGGTTTCGATATAACACGGTACACATCCCTTTATTCACGTTTATTTCTAAGTCTCGTATAACACGGTTTCGATATGACACGAAACGCGGTTTCGATATAACGCGATACATCTTATAACCTGATTTTTCTCATCCTGATTCTCTCTCATTAATTTCAATTTAATGCTTCATGGTTTTGATATAACTCGAATGTTATATTTATAAAAGATGGAATTTTATTTTTGTTTAACACATTCTGTTAATGGTTGATAACTGTAATAAGTTTTTACTTTGTTTTTGTGAAACTTGGTTTCGATATAACACGGTACACATCCCTTTATTCACGTTTATTTCTAAGTCTCGTATAACACGGTTTCGATATGACACGAAACGCGGTTTCGATATAACGCGATACATCTTATAACCTGATTTTTCTCATCCTGATTCTCTCTCATTAATTTCAATTTAATGCTTCATGGTTTTGATATAACTCGAATGTTATATTTATAAAAGATGGAATTTTATTTTTGTTTAACACATTCTGTTAATGGTTGATAACTGTAATAAGTTTTTACTTTGTTTTTGTGAAACTTGGTTTCGATATAACACGGTACACATCCCTTTATTCACGTTTATTTCTAAGTCTCGTATAACACGGTTTCGATATAACACGGAACATGGTTTCGATATAACGCGATACATCTTATAACCTGATTTTTCTCATCCTGATTCTCTCTCATTAATTTGAATTTAATGCTTCATGGTTTTGATATAACTCGAATGTTATATTCATAAAAGATGGAATTTCATTTTTGTTTAACACATTCTGTTAATGGTTGATAACTGTAATAAGTTTTTACTTTGTTTTTGTGAAACTTGGTTTCGATATAACACGGTACACATCCCTTTATTCACGTTTATTTCTAAGTCTCGTATAACACGGTTTCGATATAACACGAAACGCGGTTTCGATATAACGCGATACATCTTATAACCTGATTTTTCTCATCCTGATTCTCTCTCATTAATTTGAATTTATTGCTTCATGGTTTTGATATAACTCGAATGTTATATTCATAAAAGATGGAATTTCATTTTTGTTTAACACATTCTGTTAATGGTTGATAACTGTAATAAGTTTTTACTTTGTTTTTGTGAAACTTGGTTTCGATATAACACGGTACACATCCCTTTATTCACGTTTATTTCTAAGTCTCGTATAACACGGTTTCGATATAACACGGAACACGGTTTCGATATAACGCGATACATCTTATAACCTGATTTTTCTCATCCTGATTCTCTCTCATTAATTTGAATTTATTGCTTCATGGTTTTGATATAACTCGAATGTTATATTCATAAAAGATGGAATTTCATTTTTGTTTAACACATTCTGTTAATGGTTGATAACTGTAATAAGTTTTTACTTTGTTTTTGTGAAACTTGGTTTCGATATAACACGGTACACATCCCTTTATTCACGTTTATTTCTAAGTCTCGTATAACACGGTTTCGATATAACACGAAACGCGGTTTCGATATAACGCGATACATCTTATAACCTGATTTTTCTCATCCTGATTCTCTCTCATTAATTTGAATTTATTGCTTCATGGTTTTGATATAACTCGAATGTTATATTCATAAAAGATGGAATTTCATTTTTGTTTAACACATTCTGTTAATGGTTGATAACTGTAATAAGTTTTTACTTTGTTTTTGTGAAACTTGGTTTCGATATAACACGGTACACATCCCTTTATTCACGTTTATTTCTAAGTCTCGTATAAGACGGTTTCGATATAACACGAAACGCGGTTTCGATATAACGCGATACATCTTATAACCTGATTTTTCTCATCCTGATTCTCTCTCATTAATTTGAATTTAATGCTTCATGGTTTTGATATAACTCGAATGTTATATTTATAGAAGATGGAATTTCATTTTTGTTTAACACATTCTGTTAATGGTTGATAACTGTAATAAGTTTTTACTTTGTTTTTGTGAAACTTGGTTTCGATATAACACGGTACACATCCCTTTATTCACGTTTATTTCTAAGTCTCGTATAAGACGGTTTCGATATAACACGAAACGCGGTTTCGATATAACGCGATACATCTTATAACCTGATTTTTCTCATCCTGATTCTCTCTCATTAATTTGAATTTAATGCTTCATGGTTTTGATATAACTCGAATGTTATATTCATAAAAGATGGAATTTCATTTTTGTTTAACACATTCTGTTAATGGTTGATAACTGTAATAAGTTTTTACTTTGTTTTTGTGAAACTTGGTTTCGATATAACACGGTACACATCCCTTTATTCACGTTTATTTCTAAGTCTCGTATAACACGGTTTCGATATGACACGAAACGCGGTTTCGATATAACGCGATACATCTTATAACCTGATTTTTCTCATCCTGATTCTCTCTCATTAATTTGAATTTATTGCTTCATGGTTTTGATATAACTCGAATGTTATATTCATAAAAGATGGAATTTCATTTTTGTTTAACACATTCTGTTAATGGTTGATAACTGTAATAAGTTTTTACTTTGTTTTTGTGAAACTTGGTTTCGATATAACACGGTACACATCCCTTTATTCACGTTTATTTCTAAGTCTCGTATAAGACGGTTTCGATATAACACGAAACGCGGTTTCGATATAACGCGATACATCTTATAACCTGATTTTTCTCATCCTGATTCTCTCTCATTAATTTGAATTTAATGCTTCATGGTTTTGATATAACTCGAATGTTATATTCATAAAAGATGGAATTTCATTTTTGTTTAACACATTCTGTTAATGGTTGATAACTGTAATAAGTTTTTACTTTGTTTTTGTGAAACTTGGTTTCGATATAACACGGTACACATCCCTTTATTCACGTTTATTTCTAAGTCTCGTATAAGACGGTTTCGATATAACACGAAACGCGGTTTCGATATAACGCGATACATCTTATAACCTGATTTTTCTCATCCTGATTCTCTCTCATTAATTTGAATTTAATGCTTCATGGTTTTGATATAACTCGAATGTTATATTCATAAAAGATGGAATTTCATTTTTGTTTAACACATTCTGTTAATGGTTGATAACTGTAATAAGTTTTTACTTTGTTTTTGTGAAACTTGGTTTCGATATAACACGGTACACATCCCTTTATTCACGTTTATTTCTAAGTCTCGTATAACACGGTTTCGATATAACACGAAACGCGGTTTCGATATAACGCGATACATCTTATAACCTGATTTTTCTCATCCTGATTCTCTCTCATTAATTTGAATTTAATGCTTCATGGTTTTGATATAACTCGAATGTTATATTTATAAAAGATGGAATTTCATTTTTGTTTAACACATTCTGTTAATGGTTGATAACTGTAATAAGTTTTTACTTTGTTTTTGTGAAACTTGGTTTCGATATAACAAGGTACACATCCCTTTATTTACGTTATTTCTAAGTCTCGTATAACACGGTTTCGATATAACATGATACATTTTAACCTGATTTTTCTAATGCACATACATAGTTAGTATTAAAAATAAGTAAAAATGTTATTTTAAAAAATGTCTCGTATAACACGGTTTCGATATAACACTGCACGAAACTTGAATTTAATACTTTATGGTTTTGATATAACACGAATGCTATATTTATATAAGATAGAATTTCATTTTTGTTTAATACATTCTGTTAATGATCGATAACTCTAACAAGTTTTTACTTTGTTTTTATGAAACTTGGTTTTCTATATAACACGGTACACATCCCTTGATTTACATTATTTCTAAGTCCCGTATAACACGGTTTTGATATAACACGAAACATAATGACATGATTTATGGTATGTACACCAATAATTAGCTTAAAAAATGAGTAAAAAAACTATTTAAAACGAGCTGATGTGTGCATTACATGACTTCCTTTTACTCCAATTTAATGTCATTTCCCCATTATTGGCAATTTTAATGTGATTCAATAGTTTACTCTCTAAATATCACCAACAGTGGTCAAACTGAAACCAAATAAAAAGAAATCGTCAAATTTGTCGCCAAGTTGGCGACAAAACTTGGCGACCAAAAGACTGGCGATAGATCACCAAGCGTCCGCCAAACTATAACACCACTTGATTTTACATCGAAATTAACTATGATTTCCCCCCAAAAAGGGGCAAAAGACCCCCTTTGGAGCATCCGAATGCAACCAAAAAGGAAGGTGCACAACTAGACCCCACTAGGAGTCTACGTACCAAATTTCAACTGTCTAGGACATTCTGTTCTTGAGACATACGACATACATACGCATATACATACGTACATACAGACCTCACGAGAAAACTCGTTGGTTTTTTTCTCGGGAATCGTCAAAATGGTTATTTCGCGTGTCTATACTTTCTTAGGCACTTATCCACGTGTGGTCGAGTCGAAAAAAAATCTCAGTATTCATTCAGGGGTAAGTAAAATGGAAATTAAGGTCGATTTTTGAGTGAATTTTTTTTCGCGAATACAATACTTCCTTTTTTGTAAAAGGAAGTAAAAAGTCTCGTATTAACACGGTTTCGATACTACACGGAACGAATTACCGTGTTATACGAGGGATACCTGTATTCAACAGATCAGGGGCAACAATAACTCAAAGGCCTTCCCGCAGAGACTCTTCAAAAGGCAGCAGCAAAACTAGTTTTAAGAAGTTTGGAATGAAATAATGGCACTTGTGAAGGTGTGGCTATAAGTGTAATCTGAGGTTCAGGTAGTTTTTGCAGCACTTGTACCCCATAACCCCGCATTATCCGGAATGCCGCAAAATTCGGGGATCACCAGATTTTCAATAACACTTGCATAGTCCTTTCCGGCATGCCGGAAAAAATGAGGTCAAGAAAAAAAATATACTACTATAAAAAATATGTGTTCATCCTAAAAATGAATATATGTTCTATACATATCTTATTAGTATTAATAAACAGTTTAATTTTGTAAAAATATTTACTAACAAGGTCATTTGTTATTTCAACAAGAAAAATATTGTTTAATAACAAAGAGTGTTATAAAAATTAAATTGAAATTAAGTAAGCAAACATTTAAGCAGTAAGTTACCGTCCCTAAATCAGTACTGAATAATTTACCATAGTTATTCGATTAAAAAAAAGTTAAACTTACCTCTCTAAAAGGAACCTAAAATAATTTATTTAAAAAAATTATGAACAAATCGCCGTAACGATGATTGCTTCTGAATTCGATATATGTTAACCTGGCATATATTTAAATCCATTAATAATGATCTACTATAAAATAACAAGCACATATTATAAGCAGTACACATTTTTTTTTTTTTTTTTTTTTGAATGATGGTTGCTTTCGGGATTTATTGAGCAATCACGATTGCTTATTGCTTTCATTTGACTGTTTTTGACGTTCCTATCATTTTTCCCACCGCCACCCTCCGCAGCATCACCGTCGACCGGGTCCTCACGATGCTGCTCCTCTAGCGAAAACCGTCTCCAGGTTTCGTCAATATCCTACACTTACACGCATACATACACGCACCTACACACACACATACATATATACACCTACACACACATACATACACCTACACCCATACACAAACACATACATACACACACACCTACACACTCACATACACACACACCTACACACTCACATACACACAACTACCCACACACTCATGCCCGCACACAGACACAAACACACATGCCTACACACACACACACACATACCTCCCACACACAAACACATACACCTACACACATACACACACAAACACACACACCTACACACACATACACAGAACTACCCACACACTCATGCTTGCACACACCCACAAACACATATGCCTACACATACATATACATATCCCCCACACACATACACACAACTACCCACACACTCATGCCCGCACACAGACACAAACACACATGCCTACACACACACATACCCCCACACACAAACACATACACCTACACACATACACAAACACATACACACACAAACACACACACCTACACACACAACTACCCACACACTCATGCCCGCACACAGACACAAACACACATGCCTACACACACACACATACCCCCCACACACAAGCACACACGCTTTCATATACACACACACTCGTGATTGCGAAAAACATAATTTGAATTCAAGATGAAAAAATTCCAATTATTATTATTATTTTTTATTTCTTTCCTTACAGTGGTTTGTTTTCTTATTCGAAATGAATGGGGAAATTTACTTTTGTTTGTTGTAAAATAAAGCTCGAGTTTCCCGGCATGCGGGTCAACCTCTTTTTTTTCCGCCATGTCGGATAATGCGGGGTAATACGGTACGTTCTTGTCTTGCAAGAATCTTCATAACTTCGCAGTAATTTAATCTTAATCTAAAAAGTTTCGGTTACATTTCTTGGGAACTCAAAATCAATGTCCTCGGGGGAGCTTCTAATCTATAAGGCACTTCCTCAGATAGTGGATCAGCTCTTTTTGCTCATTCTTTTAACTGTATTTCGCTTAGGAATAGGCCAAAAAAAAAAAAAAAAAGATAAAATAATTTATGAATTAAACAAAATTAGCTTTATTTATTACAACATTAAAACTATATATAGCTACGTTGCCCGGCTTTGCGCGGTCCGCTTCGAAAATAAAAGTTATGTCAATTGACGCGTGTTGAACAATTAGGCTTGAACAAAAAAATAAATAAATAAATAAATAAATAAATAAAATAAACAGTACAATTTTGCGACAGATTGCGAAAAAATAACCAAAAAGTAAACATTTCAAATCCTCTGATTACAGGAAAAGCCTTTAAAACAAAAGAAAGAATTTTACTTGTTCATATTCGAAAAAAAAATGGCAACAGATCTTTCGTCTCAATGATTTTCTTCACACTACAAATTGAATGAAAGCATTGTAACGGAAAGTTGAGATGAAGCACTGAATAATAATTTGAATGGAGGAAAGCCTTCGAAAAATAGAGATTTTATGTCGAAATCTAAGTATCTTAGTTAATAGTTTTCAATTGACATCACCGATAATTATTATCGGAGGATTATGTTAAACAGCCAAACATAAAGACGAGAAAACTACGAATCTATCGATATCTGGCTCGATGGTCAGTTTACTGGCGTTCGGGAGAAGTTGCTCGGATATAGGATACATAGGTAACTCAGATATACATACATAGGTACATACATAGATACGCTCAGTTTTTAATTATTTAAGATTTATGTTATTCCATCTCAATCAAAACTTGGGAATTCAACTTATTTAAATTACCTTTTTGCTTTGTCAGGAAATTTCGGAAATTTTTACTGTAGATAATTTTTGTTAAAGAAATAGTTTAAGAAACATTTTCTTCCCTTCATTATTGCGCACCATGTATTGAAGTATTTTTCTTAAATGCGGCAGATTTTCTGTTAAAACTCTTGACCATAGAAATTACTAAAACATGACGTTCTAGAAATTAAGACAAAAATTTGACATCATTTTAACTTTTGCTAGTTGGTATCTTTTTACACAAAAACATTTTGCTTTGGAAAAAAAAAAAAAATTCCATTTAGTAAAGGTCATTTTGTTTCGGAAGAAAGTTTCAATAATTATTGGAACATACTTCAAATCGTAATTAAATAACAAAAGCAAAATTTCGATTTCAGTTTTTGTAGAAATTGGCTCATTTACGTTTATGACGTTTCTAATATTCCAATGTAATATCCATTGTTTTGAAGCCGTCTTCAGAAAAGAAGATACATTTACATACCTTCAGTTAATAATAGAGCATGTTTTTCCTTTTTGCTCTTTAGTCATTTCATCCAAAACGAGTCAAAGAACCATCTCGTCGAGCTCAATTACTGAAATTTAATCTAAAGCAATTTGCGTGTCGCAAAAGAAAGATTTTTTGTCATTCATCTTCGCGTTTTTGTGTCTTCTCAGCGAATCCGTTTGATTTAGTTACCTCCTCAATAACTTCTTTCTCTGCTCTCCTAAAATGCTGCTGTCTTGTAATCAGTAAGACGAGAACTTGTCTTGTGATTTACTTCCAGGTAATTTATTCTTGTGTTTTCATTTCCATAAAGATCAATTTGGGAAAAAGGAATTTTATGTTTTGCTTCTCATTGGATACAGATTCATTCTTTAAAATCATTTCTTAAAAAGGATCATAGCGCTTTCTATAACAAAATATAAATTAAAAGTTTATTTGAATTTTGACGTCTTGAACTCAAATTATATTTTTCGCAATCATGGGTTGCTATAGGACCCTACTCATTGAGTTTCTTGTGTCTACAAATGGAGGGGGATGGAAATGGAGAAGAAATTTGCATCCGTTCTATTATGACTGGTGATTTTCTAGATTAGGTAATACGAGGCATATTCATAAAAACGAAAGTGGTCAGTAGGATGACGTAATAAAGATCTGCTTATTTATCAACTTGTAGCCGTATACTCATCATAAAGATTATTTTTACAGCACATACTTTTACGGTATTTTTATTTTTTATCAATCTCAAATGATAGGGATTAGTAATCTGGAAATTTTGTATTTTTATGAAGTTTTGCTTTTTAAGTTCATCTACGTTGATGTCTTACCTGAAAAAACATAATTTTGCACCTTTCCCATCCTTTTTGCTGAAGTTAAGGCTTGAAGAGACGCAATCGATTTGTAACCATGGCGACGAAAATTTTTCTTCTTAATAAATATTAAAACAACGAGCTGGACTTATTCTCGTCGTCATGTCAATATGAAAAATCAGATCAACATCAACTTTGGTCAAGTGAGGATAACAAGCAATTCGTCGCTGCTAAAAAATTAAATAAATACGGTGGCAACTTCTAGTAACAACTGTTAAATTCCCCGCAGGAAGTTTCAAAAATAAGAGAACTTGATCAAAATTGAACTTGACAGTGACGTTCACTCAAGATACCTTTCATCTCTCAGACTGCAACAGAACGACTATGTTGGGCAGCTTTTTTTTCGTAACATCTCAATATAAGCAGTTCTCTTATTCTACTCCCAAATAACGCGTTATTTTACTGTAAGATTAGGAAAAATACTGTTCACGTATAGTACATACAAAATATCTTTACATAAAATACATCGCCAGCTCAGTCATTCCATCCGAGGACTGCAGTTTCGTGCTTATTAGCACATGTCAGCCCGGAATAGGAAGTGACTGAGCTGAAGGTGGAAAACCTAATAAGCACGAAACTGCAGTCCTCGGATGGAATGACTGAGCTGACGATGCATTTTATGTATTTCTGCCGTAGGGCCCTGGCTATAGGGCGGTAACTTACTAAAAATGAAAAGCCTTGCCTAATCTTCGAGTTGAACCGAACCACTGCTTCTTCGGTCACTCGTCTGGTCAGTGCTAATTCTATATTAGCTACCAGTTTGTTTTGCACTCTTGGCTTCCTTAAGAGGTTTTCCACCTCCAGCTCAGTCACTTCCTATTCCGGGCAGACAAGTGCTAATAAGCACGAAACTGCAGTCCTCGGATGGAATGACTGAGCTGGCAGTGCATTTTTTGTATTTCTGCCTTAGCCCAGGCTATATGGCGGTAACTTACTGAAAATAGCATGCCTTGCCTTTAATCTTCGAGTTGAACCGAACCACTGCTTCTTCGGTCACTCGTCTGGTCAGTGCTGATTCTATATTAGCTACCAGTTTGTTTTGCACTCTTGGCTTGATTAAGAGGTTTTCCACCTTCAGCTCAGTCACTTCCTATGCCGGGCTGACGAGTGCTAATAAGCACGAAATTGCAGTCCTTGGATAGAATGACTGAGCTGTCGGTGCATTTTGTGTATTTCTGCCTTATCCCTGGCTATAAGGCGGTAACTTACTGAAGAAATTTATCTTTGGTTTTTAGAAGCAGCTGACTGATGGTAGCTATTACTTCAATCTGAGTATCAACCGTGCTACAAAATTGAACAAAAATAATGAACTGAGACGAAATCTATGTTTAGCGAAACCGTCTGCAGAATATTTTTAAGAAAGTTCGGAAAGAAAGAAGAAAGTTGCGTCAAGACTTATTACATGTTTGCCTATCAGTAAAGCAGTAAGATCAGAATGTTTAATGACCATACAAAAAGAAAATTAATTAAGTTAGTTTTGATAGTAACTGTAGTAGGGCGTTACGCTTAGAACGCAGTGTCCACATAGCATGCTTATTTGGTCCACTATGCTAAACTATCTCCAGAAGATTTGATAGCTTTGGTGATCATTGTGTTCGAGAAATAATTGCTAATTACTGTTTGAGTACGGCTTGTATGTAATTTGGCAATCGGCCAATGTACAGCGATTCCATCTGAATGAATCTAGCAGGAGAGAAGGAAAAATAGCGATGGGGTTTTGATGCACGCGTTTCATAATTTCACTTGGGCCTTATATACTTATTGTCTTTACTGAGGTGAAAATGAGTGGAAACAAAGTGAGTTTCTATGGAAACAACAAAATAAAAATAAAATGTTTTCATTTCTGAAGGAAATGTAAAAGCAAAATGAGTTTCTATGAAACAACAAAAAGAAAATAATATGTTTTCATTTCTGAAGGAAATGTATAAAAGCAAAATGGTAAGCTCAAAACTATGTTGTAAGCAAAATAAATCTATTAGTTTTTAAGTGAGAATGCAGATCGAATATAGTTTTGATTTAAGCATCATTGCAGTGTATAAACTGTCATTTAAAAAAAAAAACTTAAGTCGAAATAATTAAGAGGAAAAACGCGCACATCTGTATTAGAGAAACTACCATCCTTGAAAGATAATAGACGCTTCCATTTCCGCCTGTTAACCGGATATTAGCTTTTTCATATCATTGGTGGTCTAACAGCACAATAACATTTGTCTCTGGACATCTTTCTTATGGTATCCGAACACGTTTAAATGGCTATTTTGGACAACAATTTAAAAATTCGTTTTATGAATTTATTGAATGAATCATTTCATTAACTTCACAAAACTGGTCATTTTTTGCTTTTACATTCTTTAGAAGTAGAAATATTGGCCTGTATACGTTCATAACCTAAGACAAAAAAAAAAAAAAAAAGCTGAAAGTTTAAATTTAAAATGTCTCGTGAAGAGTTTTTCTGTTGAATTTGTTCACGTCAAAAATGATTATTAAAAATGCTATCTACTGATTTTTATGAAAATTTTCAGACTTTGTCTCTATTTTGTTAGCTGGGGACCATACAAAAGTTTTAATCATAACGGCAATATTTTATAAGTTATGGTCTGTTTTTTAAAACATATAAGCAATAAATTTAAAGAAAATCTTACAAAAAGATTTGTGACCTTCTAACCTATCAGCAAAGTTTTTGATTAAATAAGTTATACATATTTGGCAACTAGAAACTATTTTAACTAATTTTCCGTTAAATTTTTGAGACGTTTAAACTTTCCTCAGATTTATTCTTGCGATTTTTACTAGTGTTCCAGAAAATATGGGCAATAGAACAAACCTGATGCACATAGATATCTCGATTTTACTGCAAATCGCCAGACACTTTTTAGCACTTTGTGAGCATGAACCTTTAGACCCCCTTATTGGAACACTTTAAAACACATTTTTACTTCCTTTTACCTAAAAGGAAGTATTGTATTCGCAAAAAAAAAAAATTCACTCAAAAATCGACCTTAATTTCCATTTTGCTCGCCCTCGAATGAATATTAACTTTTTTTTTTCAACTCAACCACACGTGGGTATATGCCTAAAAACGTATAGACACCCGAAATATCCATTTTGACCATACCCGAATTAATTACAAAGAGTTTTCCCGTGACGTCTGTATGTACGTATGTATGTGCGTATGTATCTCGCATAACTCAATAACGGTATGTCCTAGAAAGTTGAAATGTAGTACGTCGACTCCTAGTGGGGTCTCGTTGTGCATCTCCTTTTTTGGTTGCATTCGGATGATCCAAAAGGGGTCTTTCACACCTTTTTTTGGGGGGGGGGGGAATCATTGTTAATTTCAATTCAGTCTCAAGTGGTGTTATAATTTGGCAAACACTTGGAAATATATCGCCAAGCTTTTGGTCGTAAAGTTTTGTCGTCAACTTGGCGATAAGTTTGGCGTTTTTCCTTTCTTTTTAAATCTGGTTTCAATTTGGCCACTATTGGCGATATTTAGGGAGTTAACCATTGAATCAAAATAAAATAGCCCACATTGGAAAAATTAATCTGCATAAAACATTTTTTGCTTTTCTTCGGTTCGCAACAAACTTGGGATGAAAATATTTTTGTTTCTTTGCTTACTCCAAGTCCAAGGCACTATTATCATTGAATTAGCGTAAAAGGAAATCATGTGATGCACGCATCAGCAGGTTCGGAACAGTTTTCAAAACAATTCAGATTTTGACCCAACCCACCTTTTATAAAACTTTTGGAATCTCATTTGAGAAATGCTTTTTTTCAGCACTGACACTTTAAAACCCCTTACTTTAAAACACTTTGCAGCACATTTTTTCTGACACTTCTTACATCACTTACGGTACACTCATTTGGTTATTCCAAAAGTTGTTAATTTTACAGAAAGCTCGTGGGGGCAGTTGTCAACCACCGCAGGACAAAGAACGATTTTCCTCCAGGGAAAACTTTCCTTTTTAGAAGCATTCGCGACCTTTAGCAGAGATCAAGTTCTTGCAACAAAACTCCTAGTAGTATCATAAATATTCCATAACTGGAACATAAAATACACCACCAGCTCAGTCATTCCATCCGAGGACTGCAGTTTTGTGCTTTTTAGCACTCATTAGCCCGGAATAGGAAGTAATTGCTGCGGTGACCACATCATTGAACCACACCACTGCTGCGGTCACTCATCTCGTGTGCCAATTCTACATTAGCTTCCAGTTTGTTTGGCTTTCTTCGCTCTCTTAAGAAGTTTTTCGCCTCCAGCTCAGTTACTTCCTATTCCGAGCTGATGAGCGCTAAAAAGCACGAACCTGTAGTCCTCAGAGGGAATGACTGAGCTGGCGGTGTATTTTATGTATTTCTGTCTTAGCCCTGGCTTAGGGCGGTAACTTACTGCAAAATATTAAATGGTAGTTTGACAAGCTTTTGAAATTATATTTACGAAAGAAAGCAATGATTGCACAAGTGTGCCCAAATGTGTTCCTAATGTGCTCTCAAATGTGTTCCCAAGATTAAGTTTCAACAATATTCTGAGCGGAACAAGTTTGGAACAGGCTTGAAGCACATTTTTGGTGCACATTCAGGCAGCTAAAACACTTCTCTAGAATTAGTTTCCAAACGTCTTCTCAATGTTCCTTGAATTTGCAGTGCTGTAAGTTAGAAAATGGTAACCTGATTTATACTATTGCTCTATGTAAAAATGTATTGATTGTAGGGTAAGACCCTTGATTGCTGGCCCAGGAAATGATTGTACATAAACGGAGATCCATTATGGGCTGACCCATTTGTTAGAAATACCGGTGCCCACTTGGTAGACGTTTAGTTCTCTCACGGCTTTCCGTTTGTGTGGTGGTGGTGAGTTTTTGTACTGATGAAGAGATTCTATTGTTGCCTTGCAATAGCAATGTGCTGTATTTTCTTAATTGATTTTTTTTATTTACGTTGGATTTTCGCTGTAATCACTTTAATCAATGATTGTAGTTCTTTACGACTTTTAAAACATCTTGCACCGGTATACCGCCGCCTAACAAGTTTCTTCAGACCATTTATTACTCATAAAATTTAAGCCCCCGTGGATTCTTGATGTAAATAAATTAGTGAAATTTGAAAACGTATTCCGAAAGAATAAAATCTGAACCTCAGTAACAAGCAGCATTTGATCCAAGTTGACAGATTATGGCAATCTTAACTTTACAATTTGTATATTTTCAAGAGTTATATTTTTAAAATCAGAATAAATGATCGTGGTTAAGAACTACGTTGAAACATTCTGCACGGCCATTCTACTTATTTTATTATATTTCATGCACTGAAATATCTCTATTTCACCTTTCCGGATTTTCGAAGTAAATAAATTAATCAACATCGAGAAAACTTCCAAAATGTTGAAAATCTACCCCATAATAACTGTCAAGATTCATGCAGCAAAAGGGAAGAAAGAAATATGAAGTTCATCAACAAAAATGTCAAACCTTTATTTATATGAACTGAATATACGCAAATTCGATTTAATATAAATGTGTATTAGCCAACAAAGGAAAAACTTTCATAGACCAATAGTACGAGTATTTTTTAAAAGAAATACAATTTTGAATAGCTCTTATAAATAATAAACAAGTGACTTTCATAATAAAACTTATATCAGCATAACTCCTTACACTTTTCAAGGTAAACATTTAAATTATAACAATGGGGTCGTTTCCAAAATTTATAAGTATTTTTTTCTGAAAGCGCATGCTTAAAAACATAGGATCTGACCATTTTTTAAATAATTTGTTTAAGTTTAATATTTTTAAAAAAATATTTAAATCGGTATGCTTTTATTGTTTATACTTCTGTTGATGACATCACAAGTGATGAAATGCCATTCAGTGTTGCCATTCACAGAACAAAATATTTAATTCGCATCTTTACTTACGTGTATTGGCAACGATAGGGTTGATAGCAAGCGTAGAGCGCAATTTTAATTCGCTGATTGATTATCATAACGTGGAAACGCCATAGAAAGATGCGCCAATGAGCATCATTTGTGACGTCATCAATACCACGCCTTGTTTGAAAAATCGGACATTTTAAAAGAATTAATTAAGAAATAACTGTTGGGAAAATGAAAGTATTTTCTGGTTCCATGTTATTTGTTTTGCTTATTCTATCAATTTCAGTGACAAAAAGTACTACTTTTGACTGAAGGAAACAACCCCATTCAACGACATATAAAAATTCAAAGTGTTACAAATTCTGTAAATAGTAATTATTGTAGTAACGTAACCTGCATATAGTTTCCCGTAATGAATATACAGCCCCTATACATTCGGCTGAAGTATACGACCCCCTATTTCTTTTCTTTCATTGATAAAATTTGATAACGGTCTACGCATTTTCGAGAAGCATTTCGAATCTTGTGGAATATTTGAGAGCTCTCTTTTCGGTGTGTATATAAGCCGTTACGCTGGATAAAAAGTTTAGTTTTGATTGAGAATTTGTACTGAGAGTGTAATTAGCTCTGTTTATTGCGAGGCATTTCGCTGTGTTGTTTTTCGCATTTGGAAGTAAATACGTGTGTAACCGTTGAGTTTACGGTGTTGAGTGATACTTGTTTAATTGCTGATGAATAATCTAGCAGTTGTTGACGCTCTTTCCTGTACATAGTGTAAATAAATTTCCTGTATTTTTAATCAAGAACTGTGTCGTCCTTTCAAGAAAGTTGGAAGCCGCACCGGATCCGTTACAAAAGATTACTTGATCAGTGATTAATTATATCGTCGCCGTCTCAGAGAAATTATTTAGTAAAATAATATATTCAACCCGTAAATTCCTTGTTATCTAACATTTCATATGCATCTTATATGATTCTTAGAACGAAGCGTTTAAAATTTCAGAGAATTTTGGAACCTGTTCTTTTAAAGCTCTTAAGGGTCACAGTACCTTTCCAACATTTTTTAAAATTTAAGTAAATTTTATATTTCTTTGAAACCATAACATGCATACTTATTTCTTAATCAATAATTTATTTTCAAAATTAAAAAATGTTGCCTACTTTTTTAAAAAATTGAAAAAATTGAAGAAAATTTCAATTTTTTGAAATCCCTAAGGCTTTTTTATTTTTGCACTAATTAAATAATTTTTTTTGCTAAACGATCACTATAATCTCTAAAAATCTATGCATTCATTTGCTTATGAGTATATTAGAAAATTTTCTGTGATTAATTATGTGAAAAATCAAAGTTTTTTTTTTATTTTTAAATTGGTTTGTAAAGGTTTAACATGCTTTAAACATTTGAGTAATTTATAAAATGCTTATCCAATGCACAGTTTTGACAAATATGTTATCCCAATTGCAAAAAGTATTACTTTTAAGCTGTATCTTTAATAGAAACAAATCCTTAGGATTCTAATGACATGAAAACACAAAAATACCATCATCGAGAAAAAGCAGTTTAAAGTTTTTCTTTTGCATAAGAACGCATAGCGAGCATGGCCTAAAACCACTTATAACTTTTTAAATATTTGAACTAAAGCAATGAAACTTTTCTACTGTGTTCAGAATAGTTTTTAGTTTCGAAATAAGCAATAAAATTTTTTTGATCGTTTCATCATTTTTGAGGTACTGTAACCCCTTAAGAAACTAAAACTTAGAAATATTTCAAGTCATTAATATTTAAAGTTATTCTCCGTATTTAAATTTGGTAAAAGAATTTTCAGTGTTGAGAATTACCAAGAGGGGGAAATAAGGGTGGGAGTGAATGGATCTATTTCTCTGGTAATAGAAGGTTCTCAGGTTTTTGCTAAGCTAATTTTAAGAGTATTTTTCGCGTAACATTGTATTTTGATGAAATTTACCAACAGCTCAGTCATTCCATCCGAGGACTGCATTGCTAATTTTAAATTAGCTACCAGTTTGTTTGGCTATCTTGGCTCCATTAAGAGGTTTTGCACCTCCAGCTCAGTCACTTCCTATTCCGGGCTGATGATTGCTAATAAGCATTAAACTGCAGTCGTCGGATGAAATGACTGAGCTGCCGGTGTATTTTATATATTTCTGCCTTAGCCCTGGCTATAGGGCGGTAAGTTACTGAAAATTGTATTGTGAGTTTTAAATTTTATATTTATTTCCTTACGTAAGATAATCAGTTTATTCATTAATTGGTTGAGTACAAATGCATAAACATGATACACAATCTTGACTTTTTTTTCACATCTACCGTGTTAAAATTAAATCCCCAATGCATTACATTTAAATTTACGAGGGCTGATAGGAGAAGATTCCGGCTTTTCTTTCTTTTTTTTTTTTGTGAAAACCAGATTGATACGATTCAAGCGAGTTTCCACGAGGTGATCTTGACTTTTGTGCAATATTTTCCCATCTGTAGATAGCGTCAGTTGCTGACAAGCAGAGTTTGACTGAGTTAGTCAGTTAGACCCTCATCGGATTTTTAAATTTAAAGAAACATGACGGGACGATTGGAGAAGCACTAACGCGCCAAATTTTGCCAAAAATATTAAGTTCTCATTTCACGAACCGGTAAAAAGCTCTGAAAAGTATTCGTGGACACTGAAATATTTTTTTTTCTAAAACTTTGTAATAAGCATTTAAGAACTGTTTCTTAAGTAACTTTTAAGGTTTTTTTTTTTTGAATATTCTTGCGATAATAAATGCAGGAACAAGTTATAATTGCAATTAGTACGCCTAGTTAAAAAAAGAAAAAAAAAGAAAATTTTTAATATTATGAAAAGCAAGAGAAAAACTAAAGAAAAAAAATATCGTATACAAGTGTAATGATAATAATAATATAATAATAACAATTATTATTAATGTTACTTTTGGATAAGGAACTTTGTTTTAACTCGGACATGTGAAAATCTCTGTGGACCGGTCATAGTTTCCGTTGACCGGTGCTGATCCGCTGAGCCATGTTGAAGTGGAATTTCCGACTTCTCCTTATTCAAACTTGTCATAAATCAATTTAATTTTGGGAAAGAATTGAACTGACCATATTCACAACACACATTATTCTATTTTATTCGTTCTACACAGTGATACATACAGGATGGGCAGCCAATTTACCCTTTCTCCCGAATAGCGGTCAAAAAATATGCCGTAAAATGCTATCCCGCTACGGTCAAGAGTTTTGCCAGTCATTCCTTGACGACTGCCTATCGCCATATCAATTCAGGTGCTCTCTGGCGTCACACAATGGCGAGAAAACGCCAAAAATCGCTTAAAAGGTTTTTTTCCTACATTCAACCAATTAAGGATTAATAAATTTGCACAGACCTACCTCTTAGGCAATCAGAACTGCAATTATAGAGTCCTTCGTCCACTACAAAGCTGAAGGGAACATTTAGACGGTGAAAAACCATGAGTGCAGGAATTTAAAGAAATTGCTTTTAATCAGTCTATATATGTATATATATATATATATATATATATACATTTTTTATTAAAGGCAAGTATATTTAATTTCTCTCGTGTCCAACGATAGTAATTAGGACGAAAAAAATTAATAATAGAATGTTCAAAACAAAAATCGGTTTTGATCAGCACCGAAAGCTAAGGAATTCAAGGTTGTTTTTTTCAAAACACTCTACAAAAAAACCTTATGTAATCTTTGAAATTAATATTAATTAGTCATCAATGGTCTGCATGAAGACCCTGAAAAGGAATTAGCGACGTAAAAGTACAAACTTTGAGCCCTGAAGCCCAAAAAAATCGAAAAAAAAAAAAAAAAAAAAAACTCGCTAACTACATGCTTGTGTAAACAAACAAACAATAGAGGTTTAAAAAACATTTTTAAGCGCTTTTTAGCGTTTTCGCCCCATTTTGCGTCTGCGTAGTAGGCAATCGCGGAAAGCCCCAACTACGCAATTATTTTAATCCCAGTTATAAAACATGGAACACAGTGGCGGCTTGTGCCTTTAAAAAGTGAGGGGGCCAGATCATGGATGTACTCGCCCCTCCCCCCCGATAATTAAAATAAGTATTTGTGGTAAATAAATAAAATTAAATTCATTTTAAACCCAGGATAAGCTACAAAATACTTAAACCACTAAGTAAATCACGAAAAATATTAATAATATGTTTATGTCCATGATTGACGGCAGGGTGGTGCACTTTCACCGCCTGACTTTCAAAAATAAAATTTATTTAATCAGATAGGGAAAAGCTACAAATACATCACGAATGTTATTAATCTCACGTTTATGTCCAGTACGCTTTCCGGCGCTGCAGTACGCATCCCTTGCAGCACCGGTAGGGGGCTGCAAGGGCGGATTTCCCAGGAGGAGGGAAGGGGGGATCACTTTCCCCACCTTTCTGTTCAAAATAGATAAATAAATTTTAAAAAGCAATATTAATAAGATGTATTTAATAAAAATATTATTTTTAATCTTTTAATGTCTAACTATTTTGAATGAGTAAAATTAGTTTTATTTTAAGCAAGGCCAAATTACATACAACATTAGCAGTAACTTAAAACTGTGTAACAATGGGAAGACATTTTTTGAATTTAAAAAAAAAAAAGATTTTGTAACGATACATATATGCACACACGTACATACAACACAACACACACAGTAGCGCAACTAGAAAATAATTTCTATGGGGGAAGGGGGGCACAATAGGGAAAAACTCTCATCAATTTGATTTATTTGATTTGCTCCTCTAATCTCTCAATTTTGAAACTTGTTGTTTTAAAAACGCAATTTTCGACGGTCTTTGGTAATGTTAAGGGAAAGAACGGTACAGGGGACTCCGCGGAAATTTGTAGAAATTGAAGCCTTTAAACGCGGTTATAGGCCATAAGAAATGGAGCTTCGGGACTCTCCACGATCTTTTTTTTTTGTTCTTTTTTTGAAAAATAAATTCCTCCTCCCCCTTCAATTTTTCGAAATTGCAGTTCCAAAAACGCAATTGTACACAAACTTTAAAGATTTTTACGGGAATGGGTTTTAGAGCTCTCCCCTGGATTTTTTTTTTTTCGAAATTGAATTCCTAAAATCTGCCTGAAGAAAAAAAATCTTCGTATAATCCGCGGATGATACGATGCAGAAAAAGTTTTGATTTTACATAAAATTTTAGCAACTAAATAAAAAACGTGAAACAATACCTTTTAAGGTTTTTTTCAAAACTGATATAAAAATAATGATTTATTTTCTAAATCGTCATCATAGTACGCTAATTACTTGAAGAGAAAGTAAAGGAAGGAGCAAAGGCTAACCTCGTGCAAATGAAGGCTTCTTTTACGGTATGTTGTTTATTTTACACAGTCTGAATCGTGTAAGAAGAACATCAGAATGGCTTTTGGCAACTACCACTGGATACAGAATCGTCATTCTTAACTACTTTTGCAACCCCATGGGGAAGATATAGGTATTTAGTTCTGCCATTTGGCCTTAATAACGCTGCAAAGCAATTTCAGAGAGCTATGGAAGAAACTTTTGATGATATGCCAGAAGTAAACCCATATTTTGATGACATTGCTTTAGGTTCATCGTCCATGGAAAAGCACTGCAAATTATTGCATAAAGTTTTAATGCGAGCTAGGGAAGCCAATTTGAAATTCAATATCAGTAAAACCAAACTTGAAAAAGTCATCAGTTAATTATTTAGGTCACACTTTATCTGACAAAGGAATAGAACCAGATATTAAGAAAGTAAAAGCCATTGTTGACTTTCCAGCACCACAGGGCCGTGAAGAGTAGCAAAGATTCCTTGGTATGGTGACATATTTATCTAAATTTACTTCTCACCTCTCGAGTTTAACCCATTCTTTAAGAGAACTGTTGAAGAAAGATAGACAGTGGATATGGGACGCAAATATTCAACGAGATTTTGAGAAAATCAAGTACAAGCTCCATGCTTACAATATTTTAATGAAAATAAAGCTGTGACAGTTTCTGTAGATGCAAGTCGCAATGGACTTGGAGCCGTTCTGCTGCAAGACAACAGACCTGTAGCATATGGATCTGCATCACTAAGTGAGATACAGCAACGACATGCCCAGATTGAAAAAGAGTTGCTTGCCGTAATCTATGGTTTGGAACATTTTAACTACTATACTTATGTAACTAAATACATATAAGTTGCACTTAACTCACAGAGGTGTAGTAGCTTGTAAAATAAAGGCAAAAAAAAAAAAAAAACTTTTACTGGCCTTCCATGAATATTGATGTAGAAAACCTTATTAACAGATGTAAAATTTGTCAGGAACACCAACGTAACAATCAAAGAGAAACTCTGATTGAACAAGAAGTACCTGAAAGGCCATGGCAAAAAGTGGGCTGTGATTTTTTTCATTTGCAAGGTCAACAATATATTTTATTGATTGATTATTTTCCAAAATATGTGGAAATTCAGTCAGTGAAGCATAACAGTGCACAAAACGTAACTACTATCTTTAAATCTATTTTCTCCAGACATGGCATTCCGGAGGAGCTCGTGAGTGATGGGGGACCGCCATTTGACTCAGAGTGTGTAAAAAGTTTTTGCATGGAATGGAACATAAATCATCAGATCACGTCACCATACTTTCCTAGGGCCAATGGACAGGTTGAAAGAGCAATTCAGACAATAAAAAAATCACTGATAAAAGCAGCACAAGATGGAAAAGACTTATATACGGTCTTGTTAGACTACAGGACCCAACCATCTTCCGATCTTCCTTCTCCCGCTGAGTTGTTGATGGGTAGACGACTTAGATCCCTTTTGCCATCGCATCCAGAGAAAATGCGACCAAACTTCCCATTAAAGAAAGCACAAGAATCTTTAAAGAAACGACAGAAAGCACAAAATAAATATGCAAACATACATGGAAAAGAGTTGCCAATTCTTCATGATCAGGCAAAGGTACGGTTTCGTAAAATGCCGAACGAGCCGTGGAAGCAAGGAACTGTCATTCAATCTAATCATAATTCTCGGTCTTATGTTATTAAAGGGAAGGATAGTTTAGTTTATCGCAGAAATAGATTTTACATTCGTCCAGACAAATCAGAACAATATAGTTCTTCACAAGCAAGATCCGTGGAAGATTTTTATCCTTCGACTTTGGCTAAGGGATCAAATCAAGAAATAAATAAAGAACATTCAAGCATGCCAGAACAAATAGTTCACAAAACAAATGTCCAACAAGCATCCGCGGAAAACCCGGTAAGAAGATCGTCAAGAACTATTGTCAAGCCTCAGCGATATGGATACATTTGAACTGAATTTATTTATTTATTACTGTTGAAAATATTTTAATCCTTTTTATTTCCCTTAAAAAGGGCATGTCATGTATTTATGTCTTACGTTTTAGCAGATTGGCAACATCGAGAAAACAAACCACGTAACTTGATATTGGAAAAAGGATTTTAAAATTGTACTGATCAGAATTGTTGGTAATAAAATCATGATACAATACTTAACAAAATTTTAAAAAACCCAAAAGTGGGCTAAATAATGGGTTTTTTCAAAAAAAAACCACTGAGTCCAATCCGACCAACACTGGGTTTTTTGACGTGACAGACTGCCGATGAAAGCAGAGTAGCATTCACATACGGTCGCCGTACATTAATCACGTGACTGGAATTCACCCGCCCCGCCAGAGAGAAGAGCGCGCTGCTTGGAGAAACCAAGCCCTTCTGAAATGCCCTTCTACTTTTGACAGCCGTCAGGTATCAAGGTTCTTCTGATCGAAACCGGCCCCGTCCAAGATAGCTTGCTGTCATGACAACCAACAAAGAAAACCTGTTTCGGGAGGAAAAGAACGTGATGGACGGAACGGAGCCCCCGGAATCAGCCCCGATTTTTCTACAGCAAAGGCATCGACCTCCTGCTGCAACCCTGGGACCTGTGCTTCAACGCCCATGACGATTTCTTTTGATTTACATTAAAAGTATTATTTTTATTCAACCTGTCCACTTTTCTTTCGGGCAACCCTTATATGATACCCTGTACATGATACTCTACAAAACCCATGCTAGCCAACATAAAATGAAATTAAAATTCGAAGTTGGTAAAACATTTTTACATTCTTATTCAGCCCCTCTGACCAAGAATCCACGCGATAGTGTATAATGGAAGCGGTGTAATAATAATAGTGTGGATAGTGTAATAATGGAAGCAATTTAAATAACGATCCGAAGAGTTTAGTGAAACATGTTTTTGAACGCAAGAATTATTTACTCTCGTGTCCCCGTTTTCGAAATATGAGGTCATAAAATCTGCCAAATTTTTTGAAACGTCAGCAAATTTAGTGCGTTTCGGTGAGAAATGGAGGACAGCTGTTGTTGTCTTGTGTCAGCTAGGCTGAAAATTTGGAGTGCGCTGCTTCACTTTTCCAACTGTACCGTAATTTGCTGTGAAGTCCGACTTCTACAGTATACACATACCATAAGGACCTGTTTATAGGTTAGGCAACCATTTACAGCACAACACATCCCCACAAAGAAAGGTCAAGGACAAGAGAGAGAAAGTACGTCCATGCCCAAGCCGGGATTCGAATATGGACCTTTCTGTTGCAGTCAGACTCCTCTGACCATGACAGAACAGCCTGAAAAGGCAGGCGGCAATGGAAGACAGCTGTCACACGCTTTGCAGCTAGATTTCCTGCCTCATGCAGACGGTGAAATCACGTGGTTCTCTGAAGTTCTTGCCGCAACTTTAAATTTGGTACTTTTCTTAAAATGTTGGTAGACTTTGAGACTCAATATCTCAATAACAGTGTCCTAGGTCAAATGATTTTTACGTCAAAAAGCGTCTAGAACCACTGATATTTTCTGTATACCTAGAATGACTGAAGGGGCCGGTGTGGCCCCTACCCATTTTTGAGGTAAATTCTTTCAAAAATTATTCCCGTCTGAGATAAAATGCCCGATGCACATTTTTTCATGATTAAATAAAATCTTGGTATGTAATTATTTTTAGTTTTTCTCTCTAAACTGGCCAAAGAGTAGAATTAGTTTTTCTTTCAAGAGCAATGGCTGCCGTTAGGCTGGTAAACAGTCGGTACTGTTTACAGCCTTTGGATATCCAACCGGCTGTATAAGGAGGAAGTTAAAGGTTAAACTAGAGTGAATGTCATCTTTCTATAATACTACAATAAGTAAGTTGCAACCTATTAAATGTTCATATTTTGGCTATTGGATATTGTTAATTGACCCTCAAAACTAAAAAAATTCACCATCGCCGAATTTTAAAGCACCGTGGTTGATTTTTAATGAATTTTTAAAAATCCACGCGCAAAAGTGCGCTCTTCTGAAACGTCACGAGCTTACGTCACAGGGCACTAATGGGCAGCCTTCCGCCGAAGATCCCTTGTTTTCGCTAGGGACATTTTGAGCGCGCTGATATTTTTACTTTTTAGAAATTCCATAATCCTTTTGAACACACTATGGAGGCCGGATTCGTTAAAGCACAATCCAAATAATCTTCCTCAAGTAACATCAATGATGGTTTTCGAATATTTCCGAGAGGATGAGAGGTTTAATGTTCCAGAAACGCGAGGAGATAAGCCTTTTACGTTTCGTTTTCGAAGTCGAATGCACGTCCTTCGGTTTCTCCCCTATCGGAAGAGCGCATGACGTCATTTCCTATGTCATTTGACGTCACAAGCCCTTGAACTTTAAAAATTAATTTAAAAAAACCTTTTTATCATATTGCAAAAATTTTTTCACCTATGATGTTCATACATGTTACTCTATCATATAAAAATAAAATTGAAAAATCGAAAACTTCCCTATTAGGAGAAAGGAAAAGAAAATAAATTTTTAATTGTAAAAAAAGCTTAGGGGCCACTGTGACCACTCCCGTCTTTCTAGGTATAAGGATCAATATTTACAGTATTATGAGGCGAATGATTAAATGATTAAACAAGCATTTAAATAGTGTCATATAATGAAAAGTCAGAAAGTTCCATTAAGTTCCGTTAGATATTACCGGAGTTATTAAGGGAATACAGTACCTCAAAAATGATGAAGCGATAAAAAAAATTTTTATCGCTTATTTCAAAACTAAAAACTATTCTGAACACAGGGGAAAAGTTTCATTGCTTTAGTTTAAATATTTAAAAAGTTTGAGTGGTTTTAGGCCATGCTCGCTATGCATTCTTATGCAAAAGAAGAACTTTAAATTGCTTTTTCTCGATGATTTTTTTGAGCAATCACGATTGCTTATTGTTCTCACTTGACCGTTTTTGGCGTCCGTGCCTTTTTCAGCTTGGACCAGGCCTGCAGCACCACCGTCCACCGGCGGCGGCGCGGCTGCTCCTGAGCACTGTCCCCCGGAATCCACTTTTGCTGGGCGGTGGCGTCCATGTCCCACACACACGAACGCCTACACACACACACACGAACGCCTACACACACACACACACACACACACACACACACACGAACGCCTACACACACACACACACACACACACACACACACACACACGAACGCCTACACACACACACGAACGCCTACACACACACACACGAACGCCTACACAGACACACACACGAACGCCTACACAACACTTACTCACACAAATGCATACATACACTTACGCACCCACGCACCCACACACATGCGCCTACACAAACACACACGCTCGTGATTGCGAAAAACATAATTTGAATTCAAGATGCCAAAAATTCAATTTTTTTTTTTTTTGTGTGTGTTTTCATGTCATTAGAATCCCTAAGGATTTTTTTTCTATTAAAGAGACAGCTTTAAAGTAATACTTTTTGCAATTGGGATAACATATTTGACAAAACTGTGCATTAGATAAGCATTTTATAAATTACTCAAATGTTTAGTGGAGGTTAAACCTTTAAAAACCAATTTAAGAAAAAAAAAACTTTGATGTTTTACATAATTAATCACAGAAAATTTTCTAATAAACTCATAAGCAAATGAATGCACAGATTTTTAGAGATGATTACAGTGATCGTTTAGCAAAAAACTTTTTTTTAATTAGTGCAAAAATAAAAAAGCCTTAGGCATTTTAAACTAGTATGTTGTGGCCATCACGAAACTTTCTTCTATATTTTTCTTTTTTTTTTCTGATCCCTCCCCATGCTTGACGAGGAAGCAATATTCCCAACAAAAACAAAATTACACATGCAAAAACTTAACGACCATCCCAATGTCTGAAGTATTGCAAAAGCAAAGCAAAGAGCGAAAATTGAAAGTTATTTTAAAAGCCTTGCTTGAATTAATTACAAATATTTTATTTGTTAACAAACATAAGATGGCAACAGTTAAAAATTTTAAATCATTGAGATAATATTTCCGATCATTTCCATACAATTAAAATCACGAGAAATACGCAGACGACAATCTATTACGATTTATCTTTCTGATTGTTGCATTAATAAAAATATTTTTATTCGCAAAAAAAAAAAAAAAAAAAAAAAAAAAAAAAAAAAAAAAAAAAAATCAACACCTCTTGGAGCGATCGGCGTCAAAATTGAACCAAAGCCTGCTTACATATGGATTCACATATATTCCAAATTTCAACCAGAACGTAGCATTACTTCTTGAGATAGGGCACTCAAAATGGAAAAAAAGAACGGGTGATTGCGCTACCCCCTTTTTAGCTGTTGACACAAGAATAAAATCAGTTCTTATACCCACTAAGGGCTACTTGCCGATAAATTTTTCTTTCATTCCGTTCATTATTTCTTGAGATACAGCAGTCACAATTGACGACAAAAAACGTTCTATAGCTCAACCCCCGTTTGAGTTATTGACACCAAAATTGAATCAGCACCTGTTCCTGTTAACCGTTTAACCGCCGAACTATTGACGGATGATCAAATTTGAGTAATTTTTTGAAATTATGTCTATTTATGTCTAGTAAATACAGAAATAAAATAAAATTTCTAGAAAAAAATTTTTTACTATGTTTTTCAGTATGTTCCATTTTTGGAACATTGGCGCTTTGCATGAAGTTTTTTTTTTCAGAGAATTTTTTTAAACTAAGAGGTTTTGAATGCGGTTTTTATCTTAGCATACTTTATTGCAGAAAAGTAATATTTTAGATTGCATTTATGTACATATCAGAATTCAGAAAATCCAATACAGAAATATCTAATGCCCATGATATGAAAGGAAGCATTGCTGGTGAAGTCGTTTCTCGCAATGGAAACATTTCTTAGTCGTATTTTTTTGCACACCGCGCAACGTCTTTGGGATGCAGATACAATATAATATCTGTCAGACATTCTTGATCGATTATGTAAAGGACAACAAGGCCCTGGATGACTTTCTACTCGTACTTTTCTTCTTAGGAGGACAGTTATTTCTCTTCGGAACTCTAAATGCTTCATCTTCACTTCGTGTAACTCACAATGAAGTAACCAACTAGCTACAACTGAAATATTCAGAGCATTACTAAAAATATTCCACCACTATTTTTTACTCCTCAAATGAGGTCTGTAGCTCCCAAAAAGTTTATCCAAGACGTCCACACCCCCCATTCCTTCATTGTATCTCTTGATAAGATGAGGTTGTGGCACATCTATCTTGCATTTCTGCGCATTTGAGTAACATTTTACAGATGCAAGTGGCTCATGTGTATAACAATTAGATGCTACTGTAACCACTGCATTATCATTCCAGCTGCACATGTACACTGATCCATCAGATCAATAGTCAAAATTTCCTCAATCTTCTTTAGAAAGGGCTTTTTTGGATTTCAGTGGACAATGGCCAGTTCGGTTTTCGCGAATTGTTCCTGTTGCTCGTACACTTTTTTTTGATAGCTGAGAAATTAAGTCATATGATGTAAAAAGTTATCAAAGTATACTTCATGCTTAGACGTGTCAGTCAAAACTGATAATAGATCATTTACAACTCTGGATCCTAATTGCACATCAGGGGATCCTTCTTTTTTGCCTGAATAAATCTCCATGGAATATGGGTATCCACTTGAAGAGCACAGCATCCAAATTTTGAAGCCGAATCTTATCGGTTTTCATCTAATAAACATTTTACATGAATGCCGACCGTAGTAGGGAACCATAGATTCATATATGCTCAATTTTTCATGAAATACACCAAATTGTTGAGGGTTTTTACACAATTCTTCGTAAATAGGGAAAACTTTTCTTAGTTTGTCATTTTGTTTTAATTCATGGTTGTCCATCAAATGAAAGTTGTTTTTTATTTTTCGAAAACGATTTTGAGGCATAACTGTTGGTACAATTGGCACAGATGTATCTTCTGCACTGCTCCAATACATATCTTCAGAAGGAACAGAATGGTACCCACTCAATAGCAACAAACCAAAAAATTGTAGGATTTCATCTCTGTCAACATCTATTCTTCCTCAGTGATATTGCCTAGTTCATCAGGGGGTAATTGGCATATATCTACATCTGACAAATCCGAATCTGACAATGTCTCTAAATAAGCCACAGCTTCTTCTACAGTAAGAAATCTAATAGACATTTTTTAACATTTATGAACAGTTGGTATACGTCAAACAGAATTTCGTTTCGCTCGAAAACAAAGCTAGCGAATTATTGAACTGCATTTAAAATATGAAAAATAAAACGCTCACTAATGTTATTTTTTATTATCACGTGACAATGCAGCTGTCCGAGCAGGTGTGGATTCGGAGCCATATAGTCCGTCAAACAGAAGACTGTTATTATTTTATTTGCTAACGAAACGTCATATCCTTTCAAAATATAAACTTACTTGGTTTTACCAACATCTACATCAGAGTACATTCAAAATGAGAGCAAAAAAAAGGAACATATATTACGAAAAATGAAATTTCCCCTTGCAAGTCGAACGATTTACTTCTTGGAAATTTGACTCCCTAAAAGCGCCAATGTTCCAAAATTGGAACATGCTATTTTGAAGGGGTAAACCTTTCCGAAATTTCATTGTACATTTCTACAAGCATTTTAAAATCATACATTGAAGTATTTTTCACAACTATAATAAATATCATCACATTTTCTCAAAAAGCCAATTTTTGGTAAATTTTATAAGAAAAAGTTGCAAAAAGCTAAAAAAACACTCACCTTTGAAAAATCGCAATAAATAATTGAAAACATATAAACAATCAAGCAGGAAATCAAAAAATACTTTGAAATAAGACTAAACTGTGTTAAAAAAAAGCTTGTTTATTTTTACGTTATTTCTTGGGAAAATTTTCACTTAAATATGATGTTCCATTTTTGGAACATTGGCGGGTAAACGGTTAATACCAACATATGGACCAAATTTTGTTTGATTCCGCCAGTTACTTCCTGAGGAATAGCAAGCACGCGTAACTCGAAAAACGTCCCATTGCTCCACCCCCCTTTAAGGAATTCGCGCCAAAAACTAATGGGCACAAGTTCACATAGGGGCACATATGTGTACTAAATTTCGTTCGATTTCATGCGGTAGTTTTTGTTGTAGAGCGGCCACAAAAAACTGGTCACACACAGACGTGACACACATACACACACACACACACATACACACACACCTACAGACAGACAGACATTTTCCAAAAATGGTCAAAATGGACTCAGCACACCTCAAAACGTTCGAATCCGTCAAAATTCGAAATTCGAAAATTTGCACGAATCCAATACTTTCTTCTATATATTAGATATAGAAGAAAGTAAAAATTGAAATTTTCCTTACTTTTTTGAATTTTCAAAAAAAGTAGGCAATATTTTTAAATTCTGAAAATAAATTATTGATTACGAAATAAGTATGCATGTTATGGTTTCAAAGAAATATAAAATTTACTTAAATTTAAAAAAAAAGTTTGAAAGGTACTGTGAACCCTTAAACAACAAACTACGTGAAGGGCCACACAGGCCCCTACGTCTTTCTAGTGTTAACAGGGTGTTTCAGTTGCTACTTATTGCAGATTCTGTCATGAAACTATTTGTGCTCGTTCCCAGATGAGATCCATAAACAGCATCAAAATCTATACTAAGGAAAATAACTTATCTTGTCTTTTAGAGTTGTTTACCAACCCATTGGAATCCAAAAACGAAGTCAATTTTGTGTTATTTGCGGGGAGGAGATTTTTTTAGTATTTGTTTTGAAGACGTAAGAGATGTAGATTCATCTTCATTATCTTCAGCTGATTGTTATTGTTCTACTTTGGCGAACATTTGTCTGACTGGGTCTTCCTTTTTTTTTTTTTTTTTGATAAACTAGTCCATTTTTAATGTTGATGTGATCAAAGGCAAGGAAAGTTTTTCTTGCCCTTTTTATTCACAAATTAATCTCTCGCGATGAGAAATTTTACAAGCATTGTTTCACAAATTAGTTTATTCGGAAATTCAGAAAATGAACGTTTTAAAGGAATATGAATACGTTATTTTCACAACTAAACTAATTAGAAACACATTTTTTTCCGATTTAAATGCTTCAAAACAAATGGCGTTGCAATTATTTTATAGACGTAATTATTTTTTATTTTGTACTTATTTTTGCTTCTTGTGAAAAAATGTTCTAAAATTTTTACACTTGAAAGTATCAGCACGACTTTTAAAAATTGCTCTCATTTTCAAATGGCAGCTATTATACAGAAAACAGGATACTCGATCATCCAGCTGATTTTTTTATGCCAATATGGAGAGGAATTATGTATTTTCAAGAAGGCTTGTAATAATGAAAGTTAACTTTTTCAATCTCGACTTTGCTAACTTTGAGTTTTAACGATAGTATAAATATCGGAAAAACAATCGTTATCAGAAAAATAACGGCAGACGACTTCCCTTCTCCTAACACCATCGCAGGTTATGTTTTTGGAACTTCAGTGTCGAAAATTTACCTAAAAAATCCTGTATCTCGGCTCAAAGAGCCCATTGCCCCTCCCTTTTATCCGCCCTTGACGGCGTTTAATTAATAATGACGTTAAAATTACACTGTCCAACTTAAAAAAAAGAGTTTACTTTAGGGGTGCCTCCTACCTAACCTGCTCTTCTTATATATAGCCCCCATTTTTTGGTGCATCAGCCACTTATGTATCATATGTATATATATCTATGTGAATGAACTGGAAACACATAACCGATTGCAAAAATATGCAAGAAATGAGCCAAGCAGAAATAAAAATACAAATCTGCTAAAACGTTGCATCTTAACTTAACATTTTATTTACATTTTCATCAATTACGCTGAAATTTTGTCAATCTATAATATGCCTTGCATATGTATATAATAGCCATATTTATATTGCTTTAAAAGTTTGAGCTACATTTCAGTAAAAGTATTGTTCAATAAGGAATTTTTAGTTGAAAGCTCACCTACATTTAAGCACGGAATTAGTTAAATAATTAAATTTCACGTTTTAATTACCTTGAAACATTGGAGCAAATTTTATCTGTTGCAAAAAAATCAGGGAGTTATGTGGGATACTTAATTCTAATCTATGCGAGCATTTTTTTCAACTTCATAATAGAGGATTCATGCAAAAGTCTTAATTGAAATTCAAATAAACTAATAATTAATGATCAATAATTTAATGTGATTATAGAATAATTCACTGTCCTAGAAACTGAGGTCATATTCGAAATTTCAGAAAAAAAAAACCGATTACAGGAAATGGGTGAAAATTGATCTGCACGATTCCACCGAGGTATGACGAACTGTCATACCTCAAACCAAGTTGGGAAAATCGGAAAACACTAATAATTAATTCTTAATTAATTAGTTTGATTACGAAATACTGAAATGAGGCAGTGAGAAGCAAAGGGATGTAAGTGGACATTTTCAAGTTTTGAGTAAAACGCGTTTAAAGATAACATCCTAGGTAGGCTTTCATTGATTTTTTTTTTTAAATCATGCTGTATAGCAGCAACTACCAGGGCTACTAGTACCATCTCTTCCCCCAAGACAGAGGAGAGGTTAACCTATCATGTGTACAGGTTATCTCCAAATTTTTAATTTTGTCACTTACATCCCTTTGCTTCTCACTGCCTCAATTGTCACTGAGTCTGCATATCGAATTTCAGAAAAATCCGAGAACAGGAAGTGGATGAAAATTCAGTTGCAAGATTTCACTCAAAAGGACGTACACCACAAAAACATGGTAGTAAAATAAAATAGGCTTTTAAACACTAGATTTTTCTGTAAGAAATGGACCAACTTAAAATATTTGAACTAAAGCCCTAGATCGCAGCTTAAGTAGCGACACGTCCGCCATCTTGGGGCTAAACGATGCTTTCCTCTATGTCTGCTACAGTGAAGTAGCTTGTCTTGCTTCTTGAATGTGGTGTTTCTTGATTGTGAATTAATATGGAATTAATAAGAAACCACAACTAAGAAGCAAAACACGATACATCACCCACCATAGCAGACACAGAAGAAATCATCGATTAGCCCCAAGATGGCGAACGTGTCGCTATTAAAGCTACGATTCAGGGCTTTAATTTTAACTGCTGAAATGTGAAGGGAACCATCCAAACGTACAAATGCAAACACAAAACGTAAAAAATGGTAACAAATTCGAATATTTTTACATGCATTTGAAAAAAACCCTTCTTTATGGAAATTACACCCACTTGATTCTGAGTCGTGGAAAAAAGTAAAGTTTTGTATCTGATATTTTGATCTTTGTATTACATAAGCCGAAGCTTAAGAAAACTATCTGATTTCCGGTTCTCTGTAATACATCTGAAAAATGCGTAAGGTAAGCCATCAAAAACACGCTTACCATTTTTAACTTGAAACGCTTCGTCTTGGTTTTCAATTATGAACTATATAATCCTTTTCAATAAAGGATTTTGATTCTACTTAAGTAAAAGCGTTTGCTAAAACGCTTCTGTGAAAAACTTGTCATAGAAAGCTCAATTGAATACAATCATATGACATATTTTTCCTTGGAAAACTGTGGTTTTTTGAAATTTTGAATTGATTTCATTATTTGAAAAAAAAAAAATAAATAAAATGCGACTGTTCTTTCTCAAATGTCATGAAATTTTTTACAGGATAAACTACAAGCTTAGCGTTAAAAAATACGAAAAAGAAATGATCTCAAATAAAATGGAAGTATCAAACAGGTACAGTTATCTCCCTTACTGGGATCCTGTATCCCTATATTAATTGGCTCCCTGTAAAGGGAACCAAAAGTATAAGGATAAATGTGTACCAAATTTCGTTTGATTTCTTGCAGAAGTTTTCATCTAGAGCGGCCACAACACACAAGTCACTTACATGCAGACACACAGACGGATTAGACAGACATTTCCAGAAATGGTCGAAATGGACTCAGCACAGCTCAAAACGTACAAATCTGTCTAAATTCTTCAAATTTTACGAATTCAGTACTTTCTCCTATGTATGTGATATCGAAGAAAGTTAAAATCGACGAACGGAATTTCGTCTTTCAATGAGTAGTTTTTTTTTTTTTTTTTTAAAGATATAAGGACGGTAATTCATTTGCCGATTTTTTTCAGTACTGAAAAATAGCAACCATGTGTATTACGTGCTGGGGACAAAGTTTGTTTTGTGATTTTAGTTTATGCAGTTATATATTTTCAAACATATTTTTCTACTAGTACACACAAGACTTGAACATTTATATGAAGCGTAATATACACCAAGGGAATTGCAGTGTATTTTACTGTGATTATTTTTAACCGTCAATATTTTGTTCATTTGATTAAAGTAAAGTTTTTTAGACAATGATTTCAGAATATTAGCCACTGGCTACCAAAGTTACAAAGAATTGTAGCCACTTTTGCACTTTTGGTAGCAATTTTTAAGTAAAACTTGAAAGCTGCGTAAAAGATAAATTACATATTTGCTATTAGTAATATTAAGAACAACTTAAAAGATTATGATACTCAACTAGTGATGTGGGTTGGGTAAATACCCAACGGATAGGCAAATATTTTTTGGATATTTACCCAAGGTCTGGGTAAATACCCAAAAATTGGGCATTTTACAAAAAAATGCAAAAAGTGAATGGGATTTTTTTTAAAAAATCTAAATATGAAATAATTGGTAAAACTGATACATACATATGTAGTGTCACAGTTTATAATATTTTTATTGAAAGACTTGATGAAATTATGAAAGAAACCTATTGTGAACCAAAGAATCTTTCTTTTCAATGTCATAATTGGAGAAGTATAAGCAATTCAATGATGAACTTCAGGATTTCAAAATCACAATCTAGGTTAGTCATATCCAAAATGAAAAAAAAAATAAATAAATAAATAAAGGAAGCATGAGGGATGTTTGAAAGAATAAACTGAGAAGTTATGAAGACTATGAATTTATTTACTTATGTTATTGCTGTTATAGTGATAACGTGGCAAATATAGAAACAGTTTTCGCATTAAAAAAAAAAAAAAAATATTGTTTTCTGTTGCCTTGTTCATTTGCATTTGCTCCCCAGTACTTCATTATGAAAATTTATTCAAATTTTATTTAATACACGCAATTAGTGATGTAGGGCGGGAAGGTAAATATTTTTTTTGGGTATTTATCCGAAGGCAGGGTAAATTCCCTAGTAATTGCGCATGTTGCAAAAAACATTCAGGTGGTAACAAAAGGTGATGATTTTTTTAAACATAAACCGTGAAATGAAAGATTAAAAATACAAAAATTTACATATTATATTTTTTTTAATTAAAGGCCTAATGAAATCTAAGGCTTAATGAAAAAATGAGATGCAGAATACGCCTGAACACTTGAACTAGGTTTGGAGGAAATTTCTGCAAAAGATATAGGTAAATAAATAGTAATAATAAATTGAGCTACATTTCGTTATTTTGATGTCATACAGGGACATATTACTGGGTTAAATAAAAGACTAGGACCTTAAAAAATTGATGTTTGTTTCTTTTTTTGTAACCAGTTAAGCTTTTTACTTTTTGTAGAATGGCTTTTTATATCTGAAATTTGGCTGTCAACATTGATTAGTCATATCCAACACATTTAATGTGAATATCATATTAGATTGCTAAATTGTTTCACACAATAATTCTTTAAATATGTGATCAAAATACAATTTTTGGGCAGAAATTTATTGTATATGGTTGGTTATATACGTAGTGAAATACACACAGAAAAATATTTTAGTTGAATATAAATTTTTGAAATAAATACCCGGGTATATACCCTGGGTATATACCCTGGGTATTTACCCCTAAAAATAAATACCCGGGTATTTTGCATCACTATACTCAACAAAAACAGACAAGTTTCACTGGATATATTTTTTAGTGTAAGGATTCAAGCATTCAACAAAAGGAAATATTTGAAAATTTTAATTATAATGCAATTATAATTAATGAAAGCAAATGCGAGGACTCATACAGACTTTGGTTCATTTATTAATCAAGATCGTCAACGCAAAAACGAACCTTTTATCAAAAAAAAAAAACAAAAAAAAAAACCGCGATTGTAAAAACGGATCATTTTAGAATACGAGTAGATGTAAAACTGTCAGTAATCCTTGATTTAATTACTTAAATTGAAAATATTCGGTTTAAAATGACAGACAAATTAAAAAAAAAAGTATGAAATCAAGGCTCAAATAGGATGGGAAGATATTGCCGTAACGGGATATTATTTCGACCCACAAAAGAAACACATGCTCGCCACTTTCGGCGACTAAGGCTTGCTTCTATAGTACCTAATTGCAGTGAAATGGTCGCCGGTTGGCGAGTGGCGACCGCAAATCTAGAGTTTCAGATTAAAGGTCCACTTTTCATTTATTTTTTCTGTTTCTAATAAAAACAACATGCAAAAACGGTAAGAAACATCGCACATGAACGCTACATAACAAAAATTATACTATTTTTTTTAAACAAAATAATAACGGATATTATTTAAAACACCCCCCTTTCCCAAAGCTATCTTATTTCTATAGCAGTTCAGTACATATAACTATACCACCAACTTAATTGAGGAGATTTTAAAAATATGCAGTCACCCACATAAAACATTTGATTATAGTCCAAAAAAAGAAAATAAGGTTTAAATTTATGTAGAAACAATTCCAAAGTATATCGCAAACGTAACAACAATACAACAATTCCATTAATTACTCAGCGAACAAAAACACTACCAAAATGCTAAAAATCATATACCTACTATATTTTACATCAAATAACGTTTTATATTTTTTAATGTGTCGAAGACGGCTTATTTCTGCAGTTAGTCAGTACATGAAATGACATACTTTTATCGAAATGAACTTGTTCCTAAAAATATGCACTTAACCGCACAAAAGGTTTTTTTTTTTCAAATTCCAACGAAATAAAAATAACATAGTCAAGGAAATGGGGAATTGGGTTTAAGTTGTGATATTTCACAAGACATTGACCTCAACAGTTCATGATGTCAATGACATTTAACTTCCAAGCTGTGCCAATCATACCTAGTGTTTCAAAACACCAATTGACGTACCTAATAAAATGTTAAAATGTACCAATTTGTTAAGCTGTACTAACATGAAAAATAACGTAGTCAAGGAATTGGGGAATCGGGTTTAAGTTTTGATATTTCAATTGTTCATGATGTCAGTAACATTTAACTTCCAAGCTGTACCAATCATACCTAGTGTTTTAAAACACAAATTAACGAACCTTATTAAATGTTAAAATGTACCAATTCGTTAAGCTGCACTAACATGAAAAATAACATAGTCAAGGAAATGGGGAATCGGGTTTAAGTTGTGATATTTCACAAGATATTGACTTCAATTGTTCATGATGTCAATAACATTAAACTTCCAAGCTATACCAATCATACCTAGTGTTTTAAAACACCAATTGACGTATCTTATTAAATGTTAAAATGTACCAATTTGTTAAGCTGCAGTAATATGAAAAATCAACATGTTATTCAAAAATTCAAAAAATGAACATCAATAATTAAAAATCACCATATTTTTTGAGTTCTGAATCACTTACTACTTACCTTTGCATTCTTGATGATCCCAAACACACGCCAGTTGACATAATTAAAAGTGCTTAAAAAAAATCTTGCATTTGAGGGTAAAGTTTTTTTTTAACTTCAACGCTTTCTTGCTAAACACATACCCTTCGTTTCTTTTATCACAGCTGACTTCGGTTTACTTTTAAAGTTGATTATTCACTTTTCAAATTTATTCGCTTTCAAAGTGAAAAAAAAATGATATTCTCATTGAGTTACACATAAACACACAATTGCTGAAAGCTATTTTCGGAAATAATAAAAACTTCGAACTTCATTGTCGATAAAAGTAGAACAATTCCACCTTCTTTGTCTAAATTTAGTCTTCTGTTAAATGCCAACATTGAATCCAGGTTACCAGATTTTTAAAGCTTATCGCCATCAATTGGCCAATTTTTCATATTTATTATTATTTTTTTAAAAGTTTCTGCTCCAAAATTTAAAAAATCGCCAAAGGGGAACAAATCACAGGAATGTTTGTACCATCTCTAATGGGAAATTCATTTGCTGAATTTCGCAACTCTGCAGGACTATTACATGAAACATGTTCGTTGATTGTTTGTGATATTTGCACAACTCTAGCCCCTGTTTAGATGTGAATATCATACGCGGTCTTTAACCCGTAACAGGGGAGGTGAAAAAGTAGGATGTAAGAGGGGACGTGAGGTCTCAGAGACTGCTCTATTAACATTTTTTTTTAAACTTGTGTAATTAAGATACATTCCTGTAATTTCCCTTAGTTGTTCTTTGAACTTTTATTAGCACGGGGAAAAATATTTTTGAATTTTGAATGGGGTGGTTTCCTTCAGTCAAAAGTACTACTTTTAGTCATTGAAATGGATAGAATGAGCAAAAAAAAAAAGAAAAATTAATTTGAATTTTGACATCTTGAATTTAAATTATGTTTTTCGCAATTACGAGTGTGTGTATGTAGGCGTGTGTGTTTGTGTGTGGGGGGTATGTGTGTGTAGACATGTGTGTTTGTGTCTGTGTGCTGGCATAAGTGTGTGGGTAGTTGTGTATATGAATGTGTGTGTGGGGGGGGGGGGGTATGTGTATGCAGGCATATGTGTTTGTGTCTGCATGCAGGCATGAATGTGTGGGTAGTTGTGTGTATGTGTTTATGTATGTGTGTGTATGTGTATGTGTGTGTATGTGTATGTGTGCGTGTGTGTGTAGTTGTGTATGTATGCGCGTGTGTGTAGGACATGGATGCAACCTGGAGACGGCTTTCGCTATAGGAGCAGCATCGTGAGGAGCCCGTCGTCGGTGATGCTGCGGAGGGTGGCGGTGGGAAAATAAAATGATAGGACATCAAAACAGTCAAGTGAGAACAATAAGCAATCGTGATTGCTCAAAATAAATAAATAAATAAAAATAAATAAATAAAAATAACATGGACCCAGAAAATAGTTTTATTTTCCCAACAGTTTTTTTTAATTAATTTTTTTTAAATGTCCGATTTTTCAAACAAGGCGTGGTCTTTCTGACGTCACAAATGATACACTTTGTGCCACATCTTTCTACTACGTTTCCACGTTATGATAGTCAAGCAGCGAATTAAAATTGCGCTCTACGCTTGCTACCAACCATATCGTTGCCAATACACGTGAGTAAAGAAGTGAATTAAATATTTTGGACCGTGAATGGCAACACTGAATGGCATTTCATCATTTGTGATGTCATCGGTAGAAGCGTTGAACGATAAAGGAGCACCGATTTAAGTATTTCTTTAAAAATATTAAACTTAAATAAATTATTTAAAAAATGTTCAGATTCTATGTTTTTAAGCATGCTCTTTCCGAAAAAAAATACTTTTAAAATTTTGGAAACGATCCCATTGCAATATTCTTTTTCCGAGGAAATTTTGCCAAAGTCTTATATTATTTCGAGAAAATCATATGCTGCAGTAAATAACTAACTACTTGCAATAAAAAAAGAATATTTTTTTTTTACTGGTTTCAATTTAGTTCTTTAATATATACAGAACATTTTAGTACCAAAAAATTGATTACATCTTGTTACGGAAAAATTTTAACCAGCTATTTAAATATTAGTATTTCGCTTAGTATTTCAAGGAATAATTCAGCCTTCATTGTCCCTTGAACATCATTTGGTAACGTTTGTGAACATTTCAAATTAATCTCAACCTCATCTAGAATATATTTCATCGCTTCCGCATAACGCGGATAAGATAAATGAACCTATATATGCGGTTGTAATGTTAATAAGAGCCCTGTCTACAACTACGGAAAATTGTAACACTGAATGGGAGTTGCAGTCTCACAGACTGCTTCTAAAGAACGCAATGAAATTTCAACCAGATGCACTTACCTAAAGATACTGATAAGCAAAGGGAATATTATGGGACGCTGGAGCGTCCCGCCCCGCCAAGGAAACCAAACGTCAGCAGCCAACAGAAGCAAATCCACCGCCAAAGACGAAAGGAAATAAAAGCGACCAAGATTACACGACAGAACAAGTTGGGGTTTTTTGGGTTTTTCACCCCTCTGTATCTCAGCCTCATGAAGACCCCCGGAGTTGATTTTTCGTACACCATCATCTCATTACTTTCTTCTATATTCAATATATTGAAGAAAGTATTGGATTCGTGCAAATTCTCTCTCTCTCTCTCTCTGTGTCACACCAGTTTTTTGTGGCCGCTCTACAGCAAAAACTACCGCATGAAATCGAAAGAAATTAGATACACATATGTGCCCCTATGTGAACTTGTACCCATTGGTTTTTGGCGCGAATTCCTCCAAGGGAGGTGGGAGCAATGGGACTTTTTTTGAGTTATGCGTGCCTGTTATTCCTCAGGAAGTAACTGGTGGAATCAAACAAAATTTGGTCCATACCTTACCCTTAACAGGTTCAGGTGCTGATTCAACTGTGGTGTCAATAGCTCAAACGGGAATGGAGCTATAGAACGTTTTTTGTCGTCAATAGTGACTGCCATATCTCAAGAAATAATGAACGTAATCAAAGAAAAATTTATCGACAAGTAGCCCTTAGAGGGTATAAGAAATGATTCTATTTTGGCGTCAGCAAATGAAAAGGGGGTGGCGCAACCGAACGTTTTTTTTTTTTGTTGTTGTGAGTGCCATATCTCAAGAAGTAATGCTACGTTCTGGATGAAATTTGGAATAAATATGAATCCATATGTAAACAGGCGTTGGTTCAATTTTGGTGCCAATCGCTATATGGGGGGCTGATTTTCTTTTTATGTGTGTAAATAAAAATTGTTTTGCAATTGCAACAATATCAAAAATAAATCGTAATGGACTGTCGTCTGCGTATATCTCGTGATTTTAATTGCATGGAAATGATCAGAAATATTATCTCAATGATTTAAAAATTTTAACTCTTGCCATCTTGTGTTTGTTAACAAATAAATGTTTGTAATTATTTTAAGCAAGGCTTTAAAAATAATTTTCAATATTCATTCGTTGCTTTGGAGGAATGGAGATGATCGTCAAATTTTGGCATGTGTATTTTTGTTTTTGTTGGGAATATTGCTTCCTCGTTAAGCATGGGGGGGGGGTCAGAATTATAAGAAAGATATAGAAGAAAGTTTCGTGATGGCCACAACATACTAGTTTTTCTTTCTATTGAGGTTACGTTTAAGGATTAACCTTTCGCAGGCCTTATAAGATCCCCCGATACAGCATTCATTCTTTCATCTGGCACTACTATCGGAGGATGCCAATACCACGATGATTTTGATGCACAATTTTCCCACCAGATGGAGCCTTTTCGGCTCTCTTCTATACAAAACTGCAGTAGGGTACTCTGCTCTGTTGGTCGGTGGGAAAAGCTTCACTTCATATGCAGGAGGTTGTGGGATCGATTCATACCGGTGCCCTGGATGTTATTTCCTCCCTATACTGCTGTAAATCTTTCTTGTATTGCGTAGTCTGTAAATAAATAAAAAAGTTGAACTCTCACGGCAATCTTTCCATAGTTTTCTTTAACTGCGGACACAACAACAACAATTGCAGTTGTTCGTTTGTGCCAGCTAAACTGGCAATTTGGGTATGCTGCTTCACTTTTTCAACTGTACCGTAATTTGGGGTACGCTGCTTCACTTTTTCAACTGTACAGTAAATTGGGGTGCGCTGCTTCACTTTTTCAACTGTACCGTAAATTGGGGTGCGCTGCTTCACTTTTTCAACTGTACCGTAATTTGAGGTACGCTGCTTCACTTTTTCAACTGTAACGTAATTTGAGGTACGCTGCTTCACTTTTTTACCTGTACCCTAATTTGGGGTGTGCTGCTTAACTTTTTCAACTGTACCGTAATTTGGGGTGCGCTGCTTAACTTTTTCAACTTTACCGTAATTTGGGGTTTCGCTGCTTCCAATTTTCAACTCTACCGTAATTTGGGGTACGCTGCTTAACTTTTTCAACTGTACCGTAATTTGAGGTACGCTGCTTCACGTTTCCAACTGTACCGTAATTTGGTGATAAGTCCGACTTCCACAGTACACTATTGCCATAAGGACCCGTTTATAGGGCAGGCAACCATTCACAGCATAACAACACATTCACACAAAGGAAGGACAAGGGCAGGAGAGAAACAGTACCTCCATGCCCGAGCCGGGATTCGAACCCGGGACCACCCTATCGCAGTTAGACTCCTCTGACCACTAGACAGGGCGCGCGGCAACAATTACAGTAGGAATTGTAATTGTGCCTAATCAAAGCTAAACGAGTATTCGAGGGATTTCTTTTACGCCAAATGAGCATACGACATGGACGCTGTCGCTTTTCTGCATCTTGAAAATCCACCGACTGGGGTTAGGTTTAAACCTGCGATTTTGGACATTAGAGGCCAATGCACTCTGTCTTCGGTATCGCGCGTTTTCTTTTGGGACCAAAATGGCGGAAGAATAGGCTACCCTTATATATCAGCCTTAGTCGAAAACAGCGAATCAAAAATGTACCACAACGATAGGGGGGGGGGGGGATGTGCAAGAAATGCGCTGAATAAGTTTTCATTTTAAAAACTAAATACAAGTCGAGCTTCTTTCCTCTCCGAGGTAATTTCCTGGAAAATGTAAATTTTATAATGCCTCAGTCTTTCTCGTAAATTTTGTTTCAGAATATAACATGATTTCTATCGAAGTAAGGTGAGTTTGAGGACTTTAATGTATTGAATTCGCTTTTTGCATTCGTCATTTAAGTCTTTATACGGAAGTGCTTAAAATTTGCTTGGAAAAAACACGTGAAAGCTGCTTTTGCGTTTCACTTTGCTTAAGAAGGACATTTTTAAGTTTTTTAAAACTAACGCGGTAACATCGCGTCGGAATGTAGAAAAAATGCTTAAAATCATAAAATTTCTTAAATATTTATAAATCCTAATGTTTCTCGTTCCCGCACTTATTCTTATAAAGAACTCTTTTTATAATGAACCTCAAACCACTCACGCGTTAAAACTTCAAAAAGTCTGTATAATTATGAATCTAAATAATTTAAAAGAACTTGAGAAAGAATATCGTACTCAAGTGTGAAATGAACCGTGAAAACGGTGGTACACAAAATGATAAAATATTTACAAGATCCATCAACTACTTAATGTTTCCTATTTAAGCAAAACCACCCTGTAGTCAATAAAAAAAATATATACCAAATGAAACGGAAATTATCCCTAACTACAAAATGGGATGCTGTTAGAGCTAGAACAAATTGACTTTTAATTGTTTTTCAACAAATGTTTTATCAACAATAGTAAAGTATGAACCCGAAAGTATCAAGACTTTGTTTGTTTGAGAAATAATAACTGCTGAGATAATTCGATATTGTTTTCATTTCTGATTGTGGCGGTTAAATTTCTGCGATGTTAAATTCCCAAGTTGCACATGTCACCTTTTAGACTGAAATGCTGAGGGTGCACCAGTTGCACCCTCAAGGGTGCCATTTCGGATCGCTATGGCTTCCCTACGGCACCCTTAAGGAGTCATAGTACCTTTCAAATATTTTTTCTTAATTTAAGTAAATTTTATATTTCTTTCAAACCATAACATGCATACTTATTTCGTAATGAATAATTTATTTTCAAAATTTAAAAATATTGTCTACTTTTTTTAAAAATTCCAAAAATTGAGGAAATTTTATTTTTTTTTTAATCTCTAAGGCTTTTTTATTTTTGCACTAATTAAAAAAAAGTTTTTGCTAAACGATCACTATAATCATCTCTAAAAATCTGTGCATGCATTTGCTTATGAGTTTATTAGAAAATTTTCTGTGATTAATTATGTAAAAAATCAATTTTTTTTTAAAAAATTTGATTTTTAAAGGTTTAACATGCTCTAAAGTTTGAGTAATTTATAAAATGCTTATCCAATGCACAGTTTTGTCGAATATGTTATCCCAATTGCAAAAAGTATTACTTTAAAGCTGTATCTTTAATAGAAAAAAATCCTTAGGGATTCTAATGACATGAAAACACAAAAAATCCATCATCGAGAAAAAGCAGTTTAAAGTTTTTCTTTTGCATAAGAACACATAGCGAGCATGACCTAAAACGACTCATAACTTTTTAAATATTTGAACTAAAGCAATGAAACTTTTCCCCTGTGTTCAGAATAGTTTTTAGTTTTGAAATAAGCAATACATTTTTTTTTTTTTTTTGATCGTTTCATCATTTTTGAGGTGCCGTAACCCCTTAAGAGTCCGCTGGTGCAACAACTTTTCAACCTAAAAAATACCATATGCAACTTGAAGTTCAAGCAGTGTATTGTAGATGTAACAACAGTAATAAGTAGTGTAAGAAACAACAACGTCAAAAAAGCACAAATTGCAGATGACTGCAGACACGTGTTTCGGCGTTACAGGTAAAGCCTTTTTGAATGCAAAAAGTAATGAGCTTATGGATAAAAAGACATCCGACAAAAGCCAAGAGCTAGATAAGCAAACAGCTTAAAAGATAAAAGTAGCGGATTAACCAAATACCAATGAGAGAATTATAAACCAATAAAGAACCAATAGGAATGCAAACAAAGGACAGGAGCTCTCTCAGAGGCACAGTAAAGCCGAAAGAAAGAATTCAGTTGGACAAAGATTGACCCAAAGCTTAATCTTAGTTGCTATACTATTGGATCTTTATTGGTTTATAATTTTCTCAAATTAGTGTTTGGCTAATCCGCTATTTTTATCTTTTAAGCTGTTTGCTTGCTTATCTTACTCTTGGCTTTTGTCGGATGTCTTTTCATCAATAAGCTCATTACTTTTTGCGTTGAAAAAGGCGTTCCCTGCAAAGCCGAAACACGTGTCTGCAGTAATCTGCAATTTGTCTGCAGTAATCTGCAAAAATCTAGTCACATAAATACACACACAGACATTCCCAAAAATTTCCAAACATAGTCAAAGTAAACTTACTCTTCACCTCTAAAACGTTTAAATGCGTCGAAGTTCAAAATTTTTCTCGAATCCGATGCTTTTTACTTCCTTTTACAAAAAAGGAAGTATTGTATTCGCGGAAAAATGTTCACTTAAAAATCGGCGTTAATTTCCATTTTACTCACCCCCGAATGAATGTTGAGTTTTTTTTTTTCGACTCGACCACGCGTGGATATATGGCTAGGAACGAACAGACACCCGAAATAGCTATTTTGACGATCCCCGAGTTAATTACAACGAGATTTCTCGTGACGTCCGTATGTACATATGTATAAGCGTATGTATGTCGCATAACTCAAAAAGAGTATGTTCTAGAAAGTTGAAATTTGGTACGTAGACTTCTAGTGGGGTCTAGTTGTGCACGTTCTCTTTTGGTTGCATTCGGATGTTCCTAAGGGGGCCTCTTACACCTTTTTTGGGGGAAAATCATTATTAATTTCAATGCTAACTCAAGTGGTGTTATAATTTGTCAAACACTTGCCGAATATCGCCTAGCTTTTGGCCGCTAAACTTGGCGAAAAATTTGGTGATTTTTTTTTTTAATTTTTAAATCTGGTCTTAATTCGGCCAATGTTGGTGATATTTAAAGAGTTAACCACTGAATCACATTAAAATTGCTAATAATGGGGAAATAAACTGTGTAAACCGTTTTTTTTTTTTTGCTTCGGTTTGCAAGAAACTAGAGGGTGAAAATATTTAGGGTTTCCTTGCTTACTTTAAGGCGCTATTATCATTAAATTGGCGTAAGAGGAAGTCATGTGATGAACATATCAGCTCGTTTATGTATCTTCTTTACTAATAATAAAGCTGAATGTCTCTCTGTCCGGAGGATGTCTGGATGTCTGGATGTCTGTAGGATATCTGTAGGATGTCCGTAGGATGTCTGTGACTCGCATAGCGCCTAAACCGTTCGGCCGATTTTCATGAAATTTGGCACGAAGTTAGTATGTAGCATGGGGGTGTGCACCTCGAAGCGATTTTTCGGAAATTCGATGTGGTTCTTTTTCTATTCCAATTTTAAGAAAAAAAAACTATCATAAATTACGAAATTATCATAACGTGGAAACGTAACATGGGCACAAGCCAATTGGCGAGATACGAAATTATCATAACGTGGAACCGTAAAATGGGTACAAGCCAGCTGGCGAGAAAATTCACCATACATTATTTGTAAATATACAGGCGAACCAAAATACCTTTTGATTTTTCTATTACGGGCAAAGCCGTGCGGGTATCACTAGTTACTAATAATAAAGCTGAAAGTCTCTCTGTCCGGAGGATGTCTGGATGTCTGTAGGATGTCTGTAGGATGTCTGTAGGATGTCTGTGACGCGCATAGCGCCTAGACCGTTCGGCCGATTTTCATGAAATTTGGCACAAAGTTAGTTTGTAGCATGGGGGTGTGCACCTCGAAACGATTTTTCGAAAATTCGATTTTATTCTTTTTCTATTCCAATTTTATGAACAAAATTATCATAAGATCGACGAGTAAATTACGAAATTATCATAACGTGGAACCGTTACATGGGCACAAGCCGATTGGCGAGAAAATTCACCATACATTATTTGTAAATATACAGGCGAACCAAAAAAACCTTTTAATTTTTCTATTACGGGCAAAGCCGTGCGGGTACCACTAGTCAGATATAAAGGAGTAGGATAATTCTCTGCGGATTTGTATTTGTCAGAGATAGATTTGACTTATCATATAAAATGAATAATGGTGCTCATTAAAATTCTAAACTCTGAAAAATACTCATTACAGATTCTGTATCAAACTTTAAAAAAATCGTCCTGAGTCAAGTGTGATGGATTATATATGATGAAAAATGCAATTTTTGACAATATCATGATTGATGGTATCAAGTTTTGGAAATAGTGCATAATTTGAACATGAAAGTCTTAAAATTGAGAGAGAATTTTATTATTATTATTATTATTATTAAAGCATTTTTTTTTTTTTTTGACTTTAAGACCCAGTTGTTTTATAACTTCTAAAGAATTTCAAGGAATTTTGTAAAATGATAATTTTAAATGTAACGGTATCAAATTTTCTGAAGTAACTTAAAGACGTTTTACTTTGCTTTTTCTTAAATTTTTCACGCCTCATAATGCATGTTATCTATGCGTACAACAAAGAATGTGTATACGTTAAAACTACATAATTATGTGTAAATAAATGCTAAACAAATACTTGTCTTTTCATCAAAGCATTTAAGACGGTTATTCTAGTCTAGATGCTTGATTTTAATGTGATTTTACGGGCGTAATGGAAAAAACACCAGTAGCTATTTTCACTATTGATTTTTATCAGTTTTGTATTGATACATTAAAAATGCAGAATAGTTCAAAAAAATTCAAAATTGTAGTTAGTGGAGGCTGGCAAAGTGGGGACTCTAAAAAAAAAAGGGGGGGGGGGGGTTTCCTGGTTGACGTAATTCCAATCCTCTAGGTGATCTGAAACATAAAGTTAAGGTTAATTCTTATTGCACAAGGATGTAGAATTGCCTGGACGTAGCCGATTTGAAAATAATTTTTTTTCACAGAATGGCGCCTTTTTGAAAAAAAAAAAAAAAAAATCATCTTTTAACTCCTTTTTTGAACTTTGGTATTTTTTCAAAAATAATAAAATCAAAAAGTACAAAAACCCCTACGTGGAGATAATTTTGATTGTACTAAGAAAGTTTGTACCAAATTTCAAGTAAATCAGTGCGTTAGAACTAGAGATATCTTGTCAACCGTATCGAAAAAGCTAATTTCGAGAAAAACGCCCTATAAATTTGCGGTCTCATTTCAGTAAAAGAGTTCATAAAGGTGGTTCAAAAAATTTTTTTTTTCAGCTAGAGTCCAGAACACCGTCTATTTTTTTTTAAACATTTACTAATACAGTCGACGCTCATTATATAACGACCACACAATATAAAGACCGTCCCATTATAAAAACCAGTGGTAAAAGTCCCAACTTTGTTCCTATGAACTCTACGTTATCTTGCCTTCGTTATAACGACCGTTCTGCATCGTCTAACCCAATACAACAACCGAATTCAGCGGACGCTATTTCTGGTGTTCTTTCCAATAAAACAAATTTGTAGCTTGAAATGACTTTGATTATTGTTTACGGACATCTGTCTGAAGTTTTCAATGTCAAATCCAACTTTGAGAGGAGGTGGTTGGGGGGGGGGGGAATTACCCTTCACCACAGCTAGCACAGAAAAAATAATGGGAGGAAAAATCGAGAAATTTCCAGATTCCTAAGAAAAGGGAGTTGACAGATGTGTGGGTAGTTTAGTGTTTGAATCTAGTGTTTTTTAAGACTTGGGGTTGTCGAGGGACTTTTAAATGTTTCTTTGAAAAGCAAAAAAAAAAAAAAAAAACGCAATTTATCACCTATATCTGTAACGGAAAATAATGTTTTGCAAAAATCACGTCTGCTAAAAAGGCTAACATCTGTTTCTGGTTTTATCTTCAGGAAATGTAGTGGTAGCAGTAATAGTAGCAGATTTGTAAGTGTGTAACATTTTCCTCCCTATATTTTCTACTTTAAAAGTTCTTTAATATCCTGTAATAGTATTTTGCACACGATTTTTCTAAAAATTCCTATGATAAAAATAATTTGGGCATTTAACTGGAATGTTTGAAAAAGTACCATTTTTTTTATGGAACAACGGGGCATGCATGATGACTGTGTATATTTTTTTAAATTGTACCTCTTATAACGACCACTCGTTATAAAGACCTTTTTCTCTGGGACGGAGATGGTCGTTATATCGAGCGTCGACAGTAGTATTATGCTGTAAAAGTTTTAGCTTCTTACTCAAATTTTAAGACGGTGCTCAAAATTTTAAAATTTAATACCAAAATAAAGAGAATTTTTTCCCGCGTCTGATAGAATGTGTTTGGAACTTCCATGTTTCATAGAATTCGAATTATATTGTTGTTTTTAAAATACTTTCAGCAAACCATCGCAAAGCAGTAATTCAATCTTAAAATAAGGAATGCTGTTCTTTAAACAATGCGCATTGTGAGGCTCTGAGAAGTAGAGCTCCGACTCCGACAATGTTTACCTCTGTTTCGGAAAATAGGGAGGGGTAATTGGCGCTAAGTTGAGTTGAAAAACTTATTAGTAGTTTTTCAAAAATATTCCAACTAAAATCCGAGTCAATAACACGTCTATTTTTCACTAAACTCCTCTAAAACAGGTAAACATAGTCAAGGTCACAGCTCAAAGAGCTGTACTATAACCACCACAAAGATGACACATCTTCGACTGTTTATTTAATTTTTTGAAATATTTAATTGGTAACTGCTTTTATTCATAACTAGTGGTAACCGCACGGCTTTGCCCGTAATAGAAAAATTAAAAGGTCTTTTGGTTCGCCTGTATATTTACAAATAACGTATGTGGAATTCTCTCGCCAATTGGCTTGTACCCATGTTACGGTTCCACGTTATGATCATTTCGTATCTCGCCAATTGGCTTGTGCCCATGTTACGGTTCCACTTTATGATAATTTCGTAATTTACTCGTCCACCTTATGATAGTTTTGTTCTTAAAATTGGAATAGAAAAAGAACCACATCGAATTTTCGAAAAACCGCTTCGAGGTGCACACCCCCATGCTACAAACTAACTCTGTGCCAAATTTCATGAAAATCGGCCGAACGGTCTGGGCGCTATGCGCGTCACAGAGATCCAGACATCCTACAGACATCCTCCGGACAGAGAGACTTTCAGCTTTATTATTAGTAACTAGTGATACCCGCACGACTTTGCCCGTAATAGAAAAATCAAAAGTTCTTTTGGTTCGCCTGTATATTTACAAATAATGTATGGTGAATTTTCTCGCCAGTTGGCTTGTACCCATCTTACGGTTCCACGTTATGATCATTTCGTATCTCGCCAATTGGCTTGTGCCCATGTTACGGTTCCACTTTATGATAATTTCGTAATTTACTCGCCCATCTTATGATAGTTTTGTTCTTAAAATTGGAATAGAAAAAGAACCTGCAGCGACCAACCGCCGGACGCAGCGAGAAGAAGCCAAGTCCAGCGAACTGCTACCATTCGGCCGCCAGTTGGCGACGGGGAAAATAAAGCAAACCCAAGTTTAAACACGGGTGAAAAACGATTTCCAAGAGACCTTGCCGAGATGTGATAGTTACCAGCTGCGATGAAACTGTGAAGCTGTGGCTCGCGTTTTAGATTTTACAAGTTTCAATTTTAACCTTTTATCAGTGTTTAGCAATTTAGAATGTTTGAATAAAATGTTTTATTTTTACACTGTTATTTTATATTCGGAATGCTACAAACCACATCGAATTTTCGAAAAATCGCTTCAAGGTGCACACCCCCATGCTACAAACTAACTTTTTGCCAAATTTCATGAAAATCAGCCGAACGGTCTAGGCGCTATGCGCCTCACAGAGATCCAGACATCCTCCGGGCAGAGAGACTATTACTACTTTAGAGACTATTGACTACTTTATTATTAGTAAAGATAAAGAAAAAACAAACAAACAAATACACATTCACATTTTTAATAAAAAAATTTTGAAAAATAAAATAGAACCGACTTCAAAATTGCTCTAAAAAGTGAAAAATAATTTTATTCTTTAAACACCTTCGATAATACTTTTAAACATAATTTTTGAAGTTGGCGCAAAAACGATCAATAAAATCATTCACAGCCATAACTCAACTACAAGTATAAATTTAACCAGGTCTAGTTTCTTCACTACCACATGCATTACGCATTGATGACAGCATATTTGAGTAACGATATAAATGTTTCGTTCTTAAGTTTGGATGATTTTTTGATAAAAATATGAACGAAGCATGGTTACAATGGATTTTACTTTTTGTTTTTGCGCCAACTTCAAAAATTATGTTTAAAAGTATTATCGAAGGTGTTTAAAGAATAAAATTATTTTTCACTTTTTAGAGCAATTTTGAAGTCGGTTCTATTTTATTTTTCAAAATTTTTTTATTTCATTCTTTTTAGTGTAAATGTAGATATTTCGGTAAAAGTAAGAAGTTACCTAGTAAGAAGTGCGGCTCTATATCACTGTATTGCTTTAGAAAAGCCTTTATTCAAAATTATCATTACATTTACTATTAATGTTACAGTTATATGGCACCAAACTTTTATAACAATGAGTTTTAACAATGAGTTTCCTATTGTAGCGTAGATGAAGATAGCGAAGACAATGTGAAAGCCAAATGAAGCGAATACTCGTTAGTCTCAACTCGAGATCTTTATTCAGAACCACGAATGAACGTTACATCTCCTTATATACAACTTGAAAAAGTGCTGGAACTTTTCAGACTTGAAAAGATACAGAAATTAATAGAACATTCGAGAAAATACGGGAAACAGTAGAAAAAACGAAATTTTAGTAAAATTCACTTTGTCCTAGTCGGGATTTGAACCCGGGTCGCTCGTGTGGGAGACGAGAATTCTACCACTGAGCCACCGTTATCCACGGATGAAAAGAGCGAACTTCGCTACAAAATGATTTTAATCATTTAATAGGGAAATTTACTGTTTTTTGCCCATAACTTTTTATCTAAAGAACAAATATGGTCAAACAAAGTAATGGCACCTAAGTTGAGCCATCCCCTATCCATTAAAAAAAGAATCATCAAAATCGGTTCACTAGGTGAGACGCTATGAGTGGACAAACAAAAAAAAAAAAAAAACATACATACGGTATGAAATGATAACCGCCTCCTTTTTAAAGTCGGTTAAAAACACACCAAACATTTCTTTCCAGGATAGTTTGCGGGAGCGCAAACTCGGCCGGGGATCCATAATTCTCCACTTGGTCCGGTTCTGCGCACGTGCGGATATTTGCTTCTCTCGGTACACGTGCATCTGCCGGATTCATTTCCCTGAACTTGGCCAGAGCGGCCGCGTGCTCGCGAGAGTGCTACTCCCTGACTTCCACCCGCTCCGGGAGACTATCCGGGGGACCATGCCTCTCATGAAGACCTGCTGTTGCTGGAAGTCCGTCCGGGATGGGAGCTTTGCTTGTGGAATTTATACCATGGTAAGCTCAATTTTTCTCTCTCTCTACAGTCTATAATGGCGATCGAGATGAGCGGTCGCCACTCGCCACTTGGTGGCTAAATAAGTGGCGACTCAAAATACTAGTATTATTCGCCATCCGGTCGCGGCGCTCTGTTCATGCCATTAATTTAGTTTATCAATTTCAAGCTGTCAAAAAATATTCCGTTGTTTAAAAACTCTATTAACAATTCAAAAGCCAATATTTTGTCTAACTACTTTTTTATCTGGTTTGCGAAAAAAAGTGGTGATTTAAGAAAAAGAATGGTGACTAATAAATTTTTTTAAGAGTGAAGTTATAAACAAAAGTGAACTTCAAATTTATGCTGTCAATAATCAATCATTTTCGGAAAAAATAGTAGCAATTTAAAAGCTAATTTTTTGATTAATTACTTTTTTCTGGTTCGTAAAGAAAATGGTGACTAGAGAAAAAGAAATGGCGACTAATAAAGGTATGGACGAGTGAAATTATAAACGAACGTGAATATCAATTTTAAGCTGTGAAGAAACACTCCTTTTTAAAACTTTAGTAGCAATTTAAAAGTTAATTTTTTGTCCAACTACTTTTTTTCTAGTATGCAAAGAAAGTGGTGACTAGATAAAAAAGAATGGCGACTAATACAGGTATGGACGAGTGAAATTATAAACGAACGTGAATATCAATTTTAAGCTGTGAAGAAACACTCATTTTTAAAACTTTAGTAGCAATTTAAAAGTTAATTTTTTGTCCATCTACTTTTTTTCTAGTATGCAAAGAAAGTGGTGACTAGATAAAAAAGAATGGCGACTAATAAAGGTATGGACGAGTGAAATTATAAACGAACGTGAATATCAATTTTAAGCTGTGAAGAAACACTCCTTTTTAAAACTTTAGTAGCAATTTAAAAGTTAATTTTTTGTCCAACTACTTTTTTTCTAGTATGCAAAGAAAGTGGTGACTAGATAAAAAAGAATGGCGACTACTAAACTCTAGTATTTTCGCCATTGGCGAGCAAAAGAATTTTCCAACCTTGATCAGTTTAACCAGCTGCGCATAATATAACAAACGTGACGATTCCTGCGAAAACTTTCACTTTTCTTATAAAACTACAGTAGAACCTCAAATATAGAACACTAGTCGTACCCGCGCGGCTTTGCCCGTAAAGGAAAATTAAAAGGTCATTTGGTTCGCCTGTATATTTACAAATAATGTATGGTGAATTTCTCGCCAATCGGCTTGCCCATGTTACGGTTCCACGTTATGATAACTTGGTAATTTACTCGTCCACGTTATAATAAATTTGCTCGGTAAAATATTCTTAAAATAGAAATAGAAAAAGAACGAAATCGAATTTTCGAAAAATCGCTTTGAGGTGCACACCCCCATGCTACAAACTAATTCTGTGACAAATGTTGTGAAAATCTGCCTAACGGTTTAGGCGCTATGCGCGTCACAGAGAGACATCAGGAGAGAGATCCGGACAGATATCCCGACAGATATCCGGGCAAGCTTTGAGCTTTATTGTTAGTAAAGATAACTAATAGCTTAATAATTAATGCTCAGTGTATGATCGCAATTATGTGCATCATAATGAATTAATTGATTATTATAGTTCATCAAACTCAACACCAAATCTATAGACTGTATACCAATGCATGACTAGTAATTGTACTTAGATCATCATCATCATTATCGTCAAGGATTAGGCATATAACCTGTTCCGGATTCTTGGTCGCCCCCCCCCCCCCCCCCACCGTTTCCTGGGCCTACCGCGGTCTTGTTTGCCCAGTGGTCTGTAAGCTCTGCCCTTTAGCGAGTTTTTTTTTTTTTTTTTTGTAAACATATTGTCAATCAATATTTTTTTTCCGGACAGAAATGGAAGTACATAGGTATAGCATAAGTAACTTATTTTGCATTTTCAGTTGAAGAGAGGAGGGGGTTATAAAAGTCAAGAAAATATTATGAAGTGTAAAAGATTTCATTGCGTATTTAGTTTGAATTTTAAAACATTAAAATCAAATTGTCACACTTTCAAGCATAAGAGTGACTAAAAATTCAGTTTATAACAATAAACTGAAGTATTAACTTTTCCACACCAAAAAACTTCTTTACTGAAAAAAAACGAGCTGACGTGTGCATCACATGACTTCCTTTTACTCCAATTTAATGTCATTTCCCCATTATTGGCAGTTTTAATGTGATTCAATAGTTTACTCTCCAAATATCACCAACAATAGCCAAATCGAAACCAGATTTAAAAAAAATAATCATCAAATCTGTCGCCAAGTTGGCGAAAAAACTTTGCGACCAAAAGACTGGCGATCTATCGCCAAGTGTCCGCCAAGTGATAACACCACTAGAGTTTACATCGAAATTAACAATGATTCCCCCCCCCAAAAAAGGGGCAAAAGACCCCCTTAAGAACATCCGAATGCAACCAAAAGGGAAGGTGCACAACTAGACCCCACTAGGAGGCTAAGTACCAAATTTCAACTTTCCTAGGACATTCCGTTCTTGAGTTATGCGACATACATACACACATTCGCACATACATACGTACATACAGACGTCACGAGAAAACTCGTTCTAATTAACTCGGTGATCGTCAAAATGGATATTTCGGGGGTCTTTACGTTCCTAGGCATATATCCACGTGTGGTCGAGTAGAGAAAAAACCCCAACATTCATTCGGGGGTGAGCAAAATAGAAATTAAGGCCGATTTTTGAGGGATTTTTTTTTTTTTTTTTTTTTTGGCGAATACAATACTTCCTTTTTTGTAAAAGGAAGTAAAAAAAACCGAAGTTAACGCTAGAAAAATGTCACATAGTTATGCCATCTATGTCAAATTAATTCAGTAACAATCTAACTTATCTAATTTTACAAGAACGGGACTCATGCGAGTAGTAGAGACAAAATAACGGGAGAAACAATAACGTTCGTGACAGGCAAGTGCAAATTTTCCGGTAAGGGAGCCAATCATTAACTACGTAAGTGTCCCGAGAGGGAGGGGGGATTAGAAAATTCTCTAAATATCATTACTTTGAGGAGGGGGGGGGGGGTGCGAAAGTCATTCTTACGTTATATTTTCCAAGTCAATATTTTATATTAGAAATTGCGCGGTCATGTGTTTTGGCAGGGAGCATATTTCATTTGCGTCTAAAAGGTAAAAACGGGTTAGGATGAGATTTTTTTTTTTTTTTTCAAAGAATGATAAAATATCACAAAAATATCGCACTATGTATGGCATGTTTTATTTTTAATTAGTATCGCATTATATAGTATATTTGAAAAATAGAAATCTTTGATTTTCGTCCAGCTGGGAGTTTTAGTGTAACTGATCCTTTTCTAACAATACTTTATTATTTTGAAAAACGAAATGGAATAGGGGAAGGAGGGGGGGGGGGGTCCAAAAATTGCCAAAATCATCCTTACGTAATTAATGAATGGCCCCTAACTTTCGCTCGTGCAGACAAGGGCAAATTTTGTTTTCAAATGTGATCACTTTCAAATACAATTTTTTTTTTCAAAAAAATAAATAAATATAAAATAAAATAAAAATAAAAATAAATAAATGAAATAAAAGAAAATAAATTACAATAAATAAATAAATAAATATATAAATAAATAATAATAAGCTACGAAAATTTACTGGTAATTTTTTGAAATGAACAAAATTTAAAAGATGCATGGATATTTTGTTTCCGCAGTATGGCTTCACCACGAAAAGAAGTCGGATGACCTTGAAACAAAAACATCATTTGTGTCATTTGTAGTTCGTTTTTTGGTATTATTTTGGAATAGATAGGATTAGCGACACCGTACCTCTTACTATTTGGTACTTTCTGGCAGATTCTACCTATTACGAATGATACAAATGATGTTTTGCTTCAAGGTCATCCGCCATTTATCCGAGGTCAAGCTTTACAACCTCCAGCAACTTTGAAGCTGCTCACTTTGTAAACAAAGAGAAAACGAGCTGAGAGAGATGTGTGCATCACATGACCTCCTTTTACTCCAATTTAATGTCATTTCCTCATTATTGGCAGTTTTAATATGATTCAATAGTTTATTCTCTGAATATCACCAACAGTGGCCAAATTGAAACTAGATTTAAAAATTAAAAAAATAAATAAATAAATAAATAAATCGCCAAAATTGTCGTCAAGTTGGCGACAAAACTTGGCGACCAAAAGACTGGCGATATATCGCCAAGTGTCCGCCAAATTACTACACCACTTGAGTTTACATCGAAATTAACAATGATTTCCCCCAAAAAAGGGGCAAAAGATCCCCTCTGGAGCATCCGAATGCAAACAAAAAGGAAGGTGCACAACTAGACCCCATTAGGAGTCTACGTACCAAATTTCAACTTTCTAGGACATTCCGTTCTTGAGTTATGCGACATACATACACACATACGCACATACATAAGTACATACAGACGTCACGAGAAAACTTGTTGTAATTAACTCGGGGATAATCGAAATGGATATTTCGCGTGTCTGTACGTTCCTAGGCACATATCCGCATGTGCTCGAGTTGAAAAAAAAAAGTCAACATTCATTTGGGGGTGATTAAAATGGAAATTAAGGACGATTTTTGGGTGGAAATTTTTTCGCGAATACAATACTTCCTTTTTTGTAAAAGGAAGTAAAAAGCAATAATAAATACTTTTGTCAGTAAACGCGCGATGGGTTAAACAAAATTCCCATCAAAAGAGCTTCGGATAATCGAGGTTCTAAGGTTCTGTCTATATATAAATAACGTCACACTTTTTTCCAACATTTTTGACCCCCTCCCCCTTTTGGCACTAAGTGTGGTACACAATTGGTGACAAACTGGAGAAGTGAAAAAAAAATGTTCTCATTCACTGTTATTTTCGAAAATTAAGGAATAGTTTGGTACGAAGAATAACCATTACCTATTACTTAAAGCCTTTAGTTACGTCACGCGATTGATAAAAGCAAATAAATAACAAAGATGGAAAAAATAAGTCACGTAAATAAACTACCACTTTTCAAAAGGATTTCCCAGACTCTTTTGTATGAGCTTTTATTTGACTTGCTTTGTCGTTAGTTGGTTATTTGAAGAAACTTTTCAATTCTCGCCGAAGGAAGGAAAGAATGAAAAGTAGTAATTTTTTTGCAGTTTTAGAGCTTGAATACACCCACTTGAATTGCGAATTATGAAGTTAATTGCAAACAGATTGATTTTGGCGCTGAAGCTCAGAAAGGTTTTTGAGCAGTTGAAAGTATTCAATACAGGTTTAATACTTTCGTACAAAAATGCAGGTTTTCAAGGCTTTTTTAAATATTTAAATACAGGTTTTCAAAGCTTTTTTAAATATTTAAATACAGTTTTTCAAGGCTTTTTTAAATATTTAAATACAGGTTTTCAAGGCGTTTTTAAATATTTAAATACAGGTTTTCAAGGCTTTTTTAAATATTTAAATACAGGTTTTCAAGGCTTTTTTAAATATTTAAATACTGGTTTTCAAGGCTTTTTTAAATATTTAAATACAGGTTTTCAAGGCGTTTTTAAATATTTAAATACAGGTTTTCAAGGCTTTTTTAAATATTTAAATACAGGTTTTCAAGGCTTTTTTAAATATTTAAATACAGGTTTTCAAGGCTTTTTTAAATATTTAAATACAGGTTTTTAAGGCTTTTTCAAATTATTTACACCATTAATTTAAAAGCGTTTTTGAAAGATTTTTTACACCATACGCTTTTTACTTCCTTTTACAAAAAAGGAAGTATTGTATTCGCGAAAAAATTTTCCCCCAAAAATCGGCCTTAATTTCCATTTTGCTCACCCCAAAATGAATGTTGAGTTTTTTTTCAACCCGACCACACGTGGATATGTGCCTAGGAACGTACAGACACCCGGAATATCCATTTTGACGATCCCCGAGTATATTACAACGAGTTTTTCCGTGACGTCTGTATGTACGTGCGTATGTGCGTATGTGTGTATGTGTGTATGTATGTCGCATAACTCAAGAACGGAATGTCCTAGAAAGTTGAAATTGGGACGTAGACTCCTAGTGGAGCCTAGTTGTGCACCTTCCTTTTTGGTTGCATTCGTGAGCTCCAAAGGGGGTCTTTTTTGCCCCTTTTGAGGGGGGAAATCATTGTTAATATTGATGTAAACTAACGAGGCGTTATAACTTGGCGGACACTTGGCGATATATCGCCAGTCTTTTGGTCGCCAAGTTTTGCCGCCAACTTGGCGACAAATTTGGCAATTTTTTTTTTTTTAAATCTGGTTTCAATTTGGCCACTGTTGGTGATATTTAGAGAGTAAACTATTGAATCATATTAAAACTGCCAATAATGAAAAAATGAAATTAAATTGGAGTAAAAGGAAGTCATGTGATGCACACATCAGCTCGTTTAAGAATCCTAGTGGCGCAGTAGCAGCGCTTCGATCTTTCACGACGCAGTCCCGGGTTCGATTCCCGGGTTGGACATGGTCAAGTCAGCCGTTCATCCCTTCAGTGAGTCAATATAACGAGTACCAAGCGTGCTTGGGAACTAAACCAAGGAGGTTTCGCGCTTAACTGACCACCTAATCGGAACATCTGACTTGCAACCCAGAACCTCGTGTCATTAAAACTGAGATGGGCGCTGTAGACCTTGGCCCTCACTGGATGTTGCACCCCTGGGTTCGGATTTTAATGCTTATTTAAATGTTAGTCGACTTGTAAAATGAAACATTTAAAAATTTAACGTAAAAAAATGTTCTCATTAAATTATATAATTACATCGATTATAACTAGAAAATCAAAAATGACAAATGTAATATTAAGTTACCTATTTAAATAGTCGTGTTACGCAGATTTAGTTTTCAATGTTTGGTTATACGCGGTTTAAGATTTGATACAATTATTATTTTTTGAGCAATCACGATTACTTATTGCTTTCATTTGACTGTTTTGATGTGCTATCATTTTATTTTCCCGCCAGCACCCTCTGCAGCATCACCGTCGACCGGCTGCTCACGATGCTGCTCCTGTAGCGAAAGCCATCTCCAGGTTGCGTCAATATCCTACACTTACACGCATACATACACAACTACACACACACACATACACACACATACACCTACACACATACACACACATACACAAACACATACACAAACACATACACACACGCATACATACAGACACCTGCACATACGCACACACCTACACACAACTACCCACACACTTATCACACTCATGCCTGCACACAGACACAAACACATATGCCTACACACACATACACATTCCCCACCACACACAAACACTCATACACACAACTACCCACCCACTCATGCCTGCACACAGACACAAACACATATGCCTACACACACATACACATTCCCCACCACACACAAACACTCATACACACAACTACCCACCCACTTATGCCTGCACACAGACACAAACACACACGATTACACACACATACACATACCCCCTACACACAAACACACATACCCCCTACACACAAACACACATACCCCCTACACACAAACACACATACCCCCTAAACACACATAAACACACATGCCTACACACACACACACTCGTGATTGCGAAAAACATAATTTGAATTCAAGAGGTCAAAATTTAAATAATTTTTTTTTTACTCGGATGAGTTTTGGTTTTACGCGGTTGCGACAATGCAAACAGATAAAATTTTCTCCACTTTCAAAATCCAAGCTCCTGAGATTGCAGATTACGCGTAATAAACTGCATTTTGGCGTGGTAATCATCGAGCTTGGGCCACTGGAGACATTTTATGCGATTGTTTCCAGAGCTCTTTCCAGAAGTAAAGTTATTAAACTCACACAGTTCAGAACTCACTGGACGAAGAGCTTTGAGGAATGACAAAGGAGGACAAAACCAACGAGGATACCGACATCCATGACACAGTACCAAGACCGCTCACATTTGCTATAGTCATTTCTTTACTATAGCAAATGATCTTTCTGATTTGTTAGTGAAGGAAGATTAGAGAAGGAAGACGCATGTGATCATGGATGCGCTATTGCTCTGCAAATAACTACAGAGAAAAATTCTTCGTGGCTGCCAAAATACTATCATTGCCAGCTCATTTTTATAAACACAAAATTAATTTATGTTTTCTTTATGCATGTTGTGCATATATATCAATATAAGTACACATTAAACTTATAATAGGTATATTTATCTACCACTAGGAATGCAGTTTTTTTTCTTCCTTTTACAAAAAAGGAAGTATTGTATTCGCGAAAAAATTTTCCCCTAAAAAATCAGCCTTAATTTTCATTTTTCTCACCCCCGAATGAATGTTGAGTTTCTTTTTTTTCGACCCGACCACACGTTGATATATGCATAGGAACCTATAGACACCCGAAATATCCATTTTGACGACCCCCGAGTGAATTACAACGAATTTTCTCGTGACGTCCGTATGTACGTATGTATGTGTATATGTATCTCGCATAACTTACAAACGGTCTGTCCTAGAAAGTTGAAATTCGGTACGTAGACTCCTAGTGGGGTCTAGTTGTGCACCTTCTGTTTTGGTTGCATTCGGATGTTCCTAAGGGGGTCTTTTGCCCTTTTTGGGGGGGGGGGGGAAATCGTTGTTAATTTCGATGTAAACTCAAATGGTGTTATGATTTGTCGGGCACTTGGCGATATATCGCCAGTCTTGTGGTCGTCAAATTTTGTCGCCAAAATGGCGACAAACTTGGCTATTTTTTATAATTTTAAATTTGGTTTCAATTTTACCACTGTTGGTGATATTTAGAGAGTAAGCAATTGAATCACATTAAAACTGCCAAAAATGTTGAAATGAGATTAAATTAAAAGTAAAAGGAAGTCATGTGATGCACACTTCAGCTCGTTTCATCAACAGAACCTAAACCCTCTTAATTTTACACGGTTTTGATTTGCGCGGCATTTCCGTTTAATGTAGCCCACGCGTAAAACGAGGGTCTACTGCAACTGTATTTAAAAACATTTTATTGAAAACTATTTTACTCATGCCTGGTTTCATTAAGTAGAGGTAAAGTATGAACATATCATAAATATATTATTCCAAAACATATTAGTTGTTTATTTCGAAAGGAAATTTACGTAATCTTTTGCAATCACTGCTTTTATCGTGATCAAAAAATTGACTTTTGAAGAAAATGCGCCACAAAGCACCGAATATACTGCCGTATGCAGGTAAACGGCAGAATCTGCAGAAATGAGTTTTCGAGATATTTGAAGAAACGCGTTTTGGATTCAATACTAACAATAGGAAAATGTTGGAATTAGACGTCTTTTTCGCGCCTTTTTTTCAGCGGAAACAAAAAAAAAAAAAAAAAAAACGAGCTTGTACAGTAAAGATTGCGTACAATAGGTGTCAAAAATGCAAAAAAAAAAAAAAAAAAAAAATGAAAAATGAAAAATTTGCAGTTACTGCCCTTTACCTGCACACGGCAGTATATTACTCAATATTATCCTACGTATTATCAACTTTGCGTCACGATTAAGGTCAGAAAAGTGTATCCCTCTAATTTGACTAATGAATTTTACAAAATAATTAACAGACCTAAATCGACAGCATACATTGCGCGTTTATCGATATAAATGGATTTTAAGTCTCATAAAGACCTTTTATGTTCCCAACTAGCAGTCGTTAGAGAAGACTTATTAATGAATATTCATTAGGGGTAGACCAAAGCACGTTTACGTGAATTTTTTCAATGAATTTTCTAATTTTTATATTTACATTTTGGACATTGCGGTTCTATGATAATGGAGTCTGATATTCTAAGTTAATGGAGTCAAAATTGGTATATTTAGTTGTTGCTTAGTTTGTGTTTTTAACCATTAAAAAAAATATATATTTGAGCCCAAGTCGGTTGCGCAAACCTGTCCCGGTCACGAGGCTCATTTATGCATACTTATTTCGACGCCTAAAGGGATTCTGTTAGTGTTTTGAACCTAATGTCTTATCATCGTTAAAATAAAGTAAACGTATTACAGACTGAATAGTTTATAAAGTTACTAGTGGCACCCGCACGGCTTCGCCCGTAATAGAAAAATTAAAGGTCTTTTGATTCGCTTGTATATTTACAAATAATGTATGGTGAATTTTCTCGCCAATTGGCTTGTACCGACGTTACGGTTCCACGCTATGATAATTTCGTATCTCGCCAATTGGCTTGTGCCCATGTTACGGTTCCACGTTATGATGATTTCGTAATTTATGATAGTTTTTTTCTTAAAATTGGAATAGAAAAAGAACCACATCGAATTTTCGAAACATCGCTTCGAGGTGCACACCCCCATGCTACATACTAACTTTGTGCCAAATTTCATGAAAATCGGCCGAACGGTTTAGGCGCTATGCGCGTCACAGACATCGTACAGATATCCTACAGACATCCAGACATCCTCCGGACAGAGAGACTTTCTGCTTTATTATTAGTAAAGAAGATAGCTGAAGGGGGGCATGAAAACAACACTATATGATTGCAATCTAAAAGATACGAATTTGTAACTTACTGAAAAATGAAATGGTGATTTTCAAAACTAAATAGCCTGAAAATACTAAACAGTTTTGAGACAGTTCGAAGCGAAAAAGGAGTCAGGTTATCACTTAAGCAGGACACAAGGAGAACATGCGTAAAGGTGCTCCGTCGCCAAGTTTGGATTTATTTCTAACGTGCAGAAAAGTTCAACAACATTTCATTCAACAAATCCAATTCTCAAACGAGCTGATATGTGCATCACATGACTTCCTTTTACTCCAATTTAATGTTATTTCCCCATTATTGCAATTTAAATGTGATTCTCTCTCTAACTCTCTAAATATCACCAACAATGGCCACATTGAAACCAGATTACAAAAAAAAGCCAAATTTGTCTCCGAGTTGGTGACAAAACTTAACGACCAAAAGACTGACGATATATCGCCAAGTGTCCGCCAAATTATAACACCACTTGAGTTTGCATCGAAATTAACAGAGAATTCCCCACAAAAAGGGGCAAAAGACCCCTTTAGAAACACCTGAATGCAACCAAAATGGAAGGTGCACAACTAGATCCCACTAGGAGTTTACGTACCAAATTTCAACTTTCTAGGACATACCGTTCTTGAGTTACGCGACACACATACGCACATACATACGTACATACAGACGTAACGAGAAAACTCGTTGTAATTAACTGGGGAAACTTCAAAATGGATATTTCGGGCGTCTATCCTTTCTTAGGTACATATGTACGTGTGGTCGGTTCGAAAAAAAAACTCAACATTCATTTGGGGGTGAGTAAAATGGAAATTAAGACCGATTTTTGAGTGGAAATTTTTTCTCGAATACAATACTTCCTTTTTTGTAAAAGGAAGTAAAAAGGACAAAATTCTGCAAATTTTTATATATTTGTTATTTTTTAACGAAGTATTATTTGTTCACAATAAGCTTCAAAACGTTCAACACAAAATTGACTCAGCTTGGTAAAACACAGATTTTCCTTTCCGCATGTTAGACCAAAGCTCGACTTGAGCTTAAAAAATTGTGAGAATATTTGCTAGGGAGCAGCACCAATCTGCTATGGCTGTTGGCTCTCCAGTTATAATTCGTTTTGAAAAAAGGGCACTTCATAAACGTGCCGGTCTACCCTAATCAATGAGCTTAATTTCAGTAGCTAGGTGTAAACCCTGTAGCCTTTGTGAAACATACAGGGTGTCCTGAAAAACACCGACTGTTTTTTTAAAATTTATAACAGGAAAACGGTAAATGATTAAAAAAAAAAAAATCTTGCAAAAAATTCATGCGGTGGATCGTAAATTTCCCCCCCCCCCCCAAGTTCCAAATTTTAGTTGAAAATTTTTCCAATAGATGGCGCTGCAGATAGAAGCCCGTAAATCAGAAAAAAACATAGAAAATTACATCATAATTTTTCGAAAATAATGAACAAAAGAACAAAACAATATTTTCAAACAATCGTCGGCTGTAATCCCAAGTCGCAATCGGAGGAAAAACCGGTGAATTTCAATTCCTCTTTTTTGACTTATCGGCTTACAATGTGCAGCGCCATCCATTGAAACAGTTTTTAACTAAAATTTGGAACTCGGGGGGGGGGGGGGGAATCAGGGCCCACCACATGAATTTTCTGAAAGAATTTGTTTTTTATCATAAACAGTTCTCCTGTTATAAATTTTTAAAAACAGTCAGTTTTTTTCAGGACACCCTGTACATATTATATGGTAAAATAGCATAAATGGTAAGGTGAGCTGTACGCTGTTAGAATAAATCATGAAATTTTACGATAAAAGTTAGTGACGTCCATGTTGCCAGTAACTTTTGACGTAAAATCAAAATTTTACTGGAAAATTTTACGGTAGAAAAAACCAGAGTTAAAAAACGCAACATGAGTTGCGGAACGCTCGAACTCAGGACCTTCGTAATAGGAGGCGGCTTTGCTGACGACCATACGAGTTGGGACACATCGAGTGAAGAGAAGTACGGTGTTATGTGCCTTGCACTGTATGTCATGTGGTGTATCAACTGGCGCTGCAATCGTTTGTGTTTTTCTGTACAATTTACTGTAACTTTTTTCTGTACTGTAACCACTCCATTTTGCAGTAACTTACCATAAAAGTTTCCTGAATTTTTAAGTGTATGTAACCCAACATTATTTCATCTACACTCCATAAAACTTAGCAAATTAAAAAAGGAAAGGTTTTATTGAGATGTTTGAAGAAACGCATTTTAAATTCAATACTAGCTATAAAGAAACGTTGGAGTCTGAGAAAAAATTCAGGAAAAATTCTCCAAAAATTCAGGAATTTTTATGGTAAGTGTTACTGCAAAATGGAGTGTTTACAGTACAGAAAAAATTACAGGAAATTGTACCGAAAAACGATTGCATAGCCAGTTGATATTTGTACATTTTTTTTTTGCGCACGCAAACTTGAACAATAAAGCTAACGTACTATAAATGACAAAAATGTAAAAATATGAAACATTTTCAGTTACTTCCGTTCACCTGCCCACGGCAACGTAACGTTACATATCTAAACATCGCAAAACTTTTGTGCAACTTTTCTGCGACGTTCTCACCTCACCAGTTTCTGTCCACCTCTGAGAAGTTGAGCTATTGCCTTTGAGCCATTTCTTTCAAGGGAGAGCAATCAGTAAGAACAGGAATTGTTAGGCACAGAGTTGGGCTACCATCGCAACCCTTTTATTGGCGAGAAAATTTTGTACCGCTTGCTACTTCTTACCTGAATTGTTCGCCAAATAGGCAATAACACTGCAAACTAAATCCGCAAGTTCCTAAGCCGTTTTTCTTCACCCCTCTTTCAACAAATGGAATCGTTTAATCGGTCGGGCAGCGAAGCTCAACTTACCAAAGGTGGACAGTAAGTCAGTGGCGCACACAGGAAGTTTGCAAGGGGAGGGTCCAAGATCGAAAGCCTCAGTCTCATATCATATCCCCAATACGCCGTCAAACATATTGACTTGATTTTTTCGATTCTCGAGAACGAAAAACAGTAAAAAATAAACTATTGAATAAACAATTAGTGTTATTTAATAAAATATACTTAAATAAATTATCAGACAGCAAAATAATATACGCATTAACTATTCTCATAATTAAAATATGGATTCAACAAATCAAATTCATCGTTGCAGAAGCACCATACGATTTAGAAGTTCATAGAATCTCATTTGGTGTAATCTGTAATTACAAAACTAAAACATGGTTTTTTAGTGTATTCGTTTATAATGACCATTCTGCTTGTAATAGGCAATTTGTTATAGGAAAAGTGCACAATATTTAAAAAAAATCTTTTATTATGAGTATTTTTTTTTTCACTTATTAGAACTGAAATTAATGTTACCTTTGTTTGAATTTATTTTACGTACAAAATACATGGAATCGTAATCAATCGGGGAAAAAAAGCAAGACCTTTGGGAGGGGTCCCCTGGACCCCTCCCAATAAAAGAAATAAAAATCAGTTGTTTTTACTATATGAGTAAAGTGCTTAAGACCTTGAGGTAATGACAACACCAAACACTTTGAATCTCGAATTGCTATCCGATTCTTCTGTTCAAGTCTCTCATATATATTCCCTTGTGTGCGCCTCTGCAGTAAATGTTACATAATGACCTCGGCAATACTGACAAAATATATAATTTGACAAAGAAATTAGATATGTGGCAGTGAGAAGCAAGGGGATGCAAGTGAACTAGTTTAAGTTTCGAGTAAAACTCGTTTAAAGATCAGATCCTAGGTAGGCTCTCATTGATTTTTTTTTCTAAATCATGCTGTACAGCAGCACCTACCAGGGCTACTAGTACAATCTCTTGCCCCAAGACAGAGGAGAGGTTCACCTACCATTTGTACTGTTTATCTCCAAATTTTTAATTTTCCACTTACATCCCTTTGCTTCTCACTACCTCATATAATAAAAGAAAAACTTTTCAATCTGCGTAATTGACGAGCAATTATTATATCGTTAGAAATAAAAATCAGTCGTGTTTACTATATGAGTAAAGTGCTTAAGACCTTAAGGCAATGACAACACCAAATCAAAACACTTTGAATCTCGAATTGCTATCCGATTCTTCTGTTCAAGTCTCTGATATATATATTCCCGAAAATAATAAAGACTTATTATGTTTTTACTGCAATTAATAAAAGAAACGCACCTTATTAAACAAACGATCTTTCCCCGTAAGCCTTTTAGATTAATAAATGTACCGCCATTTTAGTGTTTCCACGTTTCCACGAGTAATTTTGTGTGCGTTAAGAAGAAAAAGAAAACAAAATTGTTTACCAAGGTGACAGGTAATTGCTAGGAGGGGGAAAAGAAATTTCTTTCAGCGCATTTAATTGAAAATGCGGCGTTTCTTCTTCTTCTTCTTCTTTTTTTTTTTTTTTTTGTGTGTTTATTAAGATTTTGTTAATGCAACGCTTCAGTAAATTTTCAGTAGGAGGCAAATTTTCGATCGTTAAAATGTAATTTGGTTTGGTAATTCTTCTAACTGCGTTCTTGAATTTCAATACGCATAATATTTTATGGGGAGATAAGAATAAAAAGATTTTTATGTAGAAAATTCGAAAGCAGTTTAAAGAATTTTCAGAATTCAGCGAAACATTTTCTTAGAAAAATTCTTGAAGAATTTCGCTAAACTTTGATTAAGAGGATTGAAGTGAGAAAAAAGAAAAAATCAAGGTGCCGTGGAGATTTTTTCGATATTCTGTGAAAATGAGAGTTTGCTAAGTAAAATATTGAATTTAGTATGAAAAGTATTGTTTGTTTGTTTTTTTAAAAATTTTCTAAAGAACAAAGACAATAATTTTCATTTCTTAAGTAATATATTATGTCTATGATAATTCAATTCATTTTAGATGAACAATTAACGTAACGTCCAAACAAAATGATAAAATTATCTTTAGCATAACATTATCTGAGAATATTCTGTTTTCGGTTAATATATCGTTAAATTCAGAAATACACAAGAAAGAGCGTAGAGAATAACAAATTTACAGTAAACAAAAGTTTATTTTCTAGTTAGCGCTTTTTTTTTCTTTTTTTCCCCGAAAGAAACACTCACGTTTCGGCGAACAATTATACGATCAAATAATATAAACAGATTTCAAGAAAGAAAAATAAGAGGCGCAGAAATTGACAAACATTTGGTTTTTCCTCTTATTTTTTAAAGAAAAAAGACTACAATGTTATAGTATATTATCGATTACATTTTTACTTTCTTCTATATCTAATATATAGAAGAAAGTATTGGATTCGTGCAAATTTTCGAATTTCGAATTTTGACGGATTCGAACGTTTTGAGGTGTGCTGAGTCCATTTCGACTATTTTTGGAAAATGTCTGTCTGTCTGTGTGTGTGTATGTATGTGTGTGTGTATGTGTGTGTGTGTGTCACGTCTGTGTGTGACCAGTTTTTTGTGGCCGCTCTACAGCAAAAACTATCTCATGAAATTGAACGAAATTTGGTACACATATGTGCCCCTATGTGAACTTGTGCCCATTGGTTTTTGGCGCGAATTTCTCCAAGGGGGGTGGAGCAATGGGACGTTTTTTGAGTTATGCGTGATTGCTATTCCTCAGGAAGTAACTGGCGGAATCAAACAAAATTTGGTCCATATGTTGCCCCTGACTGGAGCAGGTGCTGATTCAATTTTGGTGTCAATAGCTCATACAGGGGTTGAGTTATAGAACGTTTTTTGTCGTGAATTGTGACTGCTGTATCTCAAGAAATAACGAACGGAATCAAACAAAAATTTTTTGACAAGTAGCCCTTAGTGGGTATAAGAGCTGATTTTATTTTGGTGTCAATAGCTAAAAAGGGGGTCGTGCAATCGCCCGTTCTTTTTTTCCATTGTGAGTGCCCTATCTCAAGAAGTAATGCTACGTTCTGTTTGAAATTTGGAATATATGTGGATCCATACGTAAACAGGCTTTGGTTCAATTTTGACTCCAATCGCTCCAAGAGGTGTTGATTTTTTTTTTTTGCGAATAAAAATAGTTTTATTAATGCAACAATAAGAAAGATAAATCGTAATAGATTGTCGTCTGCGTATTTCTCGTGATTTTTACTTTCTTCTATATCTAATATATAGAAGAAAGTATTGGATTCGTGCAAATTTTCGAATTTCGAATTTTGACGGATTCGAACGTTTTGAGGTGTGCTGAGTTCATTTCGACTATTTTTGGAAAATGTCTGTCTGTGTGTGTGTGTGTGTGTGTGTGTGTATGTATGTGTGTGTGTATGTATGTGTGTGTGTATGTATGTGTGTGTGTATGTATGTGTGTCACGTCTGTGTGTGACCAGTTTTTTGTGGCCGCTCTACAGCAAAAACTACCGCATGAAATCGAACGAAATTTGGTACACATATGTGCCCACATGTGAACTTGTGCCCATTAGTTTTTGGCGCGAATTTCTCCAAGGGGGGTGGAGCAATGGGACGTTTTTTGAGTTACGCGTGCTTGCTATTTTTCAGGAAGTAACTGGCGGAATCAAACAAAATTTGGTCCATATGTTGCCATTAACAGGAGCAGGTGCTGATTCAATTTTGGTGTCAATAACTCAAAGGGGGGTTGAGCTATAGAACGTTTTTTGTCGTCAATTGTGACTGCTGTATCTCAAGAAATAACGAACGGAATCAAACAAAATTTTTTTGACAAGTAGCCCTTAGTGGGTATAAGAGCTGATTTTATTTTGGTGTCAACAGCTAAAAAGGGGGTAGCGCAATCGCCCGTTCTTTTTTTCCATTGTGAGTGCCCTATCTCAAGAAGTAATGCTACGTTCTGGTTGAAATTTGGAATATATGTGAATCCATACGTAAACAGGCTTTGGTTCAATTTTGACTCCAATCGCTCCACGAGGTGTTGATTTTTTTTTTTTTTTTTTTTTTGCGAATAAAAATAGTTTTATTAATGCAACAATAAGAAAGATAAATCGTAATAGATTGTCGTCTGCGTATTTCTCGTGATTTTAATTGTATGGAAATGATCGGAAATATTATCTCAATGATTTAAAATTTTTAACTGTTGCCATCTTATGTTTTTTAATAAATAAAATATTTGTAATTAATTCAAGCAAGGCTTTTAAAATAACTTTCAATTTTCGCTCTTTGCTTTGCTTTTGCAATAATTCAGACATCGGGATGGTCGTCAAGTTTTTGCATGTGTAATTTTGTTTTTGTTAGGAATATTGCTTCCTCGTCAAGCATGGGGAGGGATCAGAAAAAGGAAAAATATAGAAGAAAGTTTCGTGATGGCCAGAACATACTAGTTTAACTTTTTTTCTTAGTCTACGATTATTTATATTCATTTTGGATGAGTAATTACGTAACGTCCAAACAACATAATGAAATTATCTCGGTTAGTATATATTTAAAATGAGCAAATACACAAAAATGAACGTAGAGTACAAGTTTACAGTAACCAAAATTTTCAGTACATTGTGTCATATTCATTTGATTTTACAAGTGCCTTATTATGTTCAAAAAAGTAATATCTTACAATAAAAACATTCAAAAATCTAAAACCATTATTTTGCACACATAATCAAGTAAACATATACAAAAAGAAAATCAACAAAATTTTATCTCACAAGTTAGCAAAGTCGCAAAATTTTCCCAACTTTGCAGCAATCTGCTAATTTGCGCGATAAAACGTTGTTGCTTTGCTTTTATTTATCTGCATAAAGGTATTTATTTACTTCTTTAACTTATACTAAGTGCGACCAATAGTATAACGAGTTCATAAGACAAAATTAGTCAGTTTGAATTATCAAAACTAAAACGAAGTAAACATTAAATGATAAATATAGATTTTAACTATAGTACTCATATTTAAACACGAAAGAACTACGGTTGCGTATTTTTGTGTATTAATATTGATACGATGCTGTCGAGCATCGTATCAATATTCTGTTCCAGTCTATGTCAAATATACCTTTTTTGCAGTTACAACTGATTTACAAAAACAATATATGAATATCTCACCTGGTAAAATTCGCAAAAAAAATTAAACAGACTAAATAGCCGCACATTCTAAACAATGCAAAAGCATCGGAAAACATTGAGAAATATTTGTTTTTCCATTAAAAAAAAAAAAAAATCTTTAATCGTTTCCAAAAAAAAAAAAAAAAATAATAATACATTGAAAAAAAAAAAGTTTACCAACATAAACATTTTATTTAAAAAAAAACTATATTTTGAAGGTTTTCCAGCAGATAAAAAGAAAATAAAGCGCCTCGGATTTTATTCCTCCCCGGGTGAAAGTTTAAAAAAAAAAAAAGAATAGAAACTAAAGAAAATAAATTAATAAATAAGCACTAAGTCCTCTTAATAAGTTAGTTTTGTTAAGAATTGAAATCGTTTGCAGCTTTTTTTCAATTAAAAAAATATTCCAAATTTCCTTTTATTTTCCGCTGCCAAAATTAAATGGATAAATTAAAATTTAAGAATTGATATACGGACAAATCGTCTCAAAATTAATTAATTAGCAGTATACATATTTGTGCTTTAAATTCATTTCATTTTGGTTCAGTCATATTTCCGTCTTGCGTCAGTACTACATGTACGAAAGACGACGTCTCGATTTTTAATAATTAAGTTTCTCCTATTTCTTGAAACCTAAATTACTATATTCGGAATCGGTTTTATTTTTCAATATTCTGTTACAAAAATTATGTTTTAGTGTGGATGGTTTCAGAGATAAAAAGGTTTTAAATTCTATGTAGGCCTTAATGGTAAAAATGTTGGACTTGTTCGAAAAAGGCTCTCAAAAAAAAAAACTAAAAAAAAAAATCTATATATGTTTTTTATCAGAAGCTGTTTTTCAACAAAATTTTTTGGAAGCAAATCCGTCTTTAAGTTCTGGATTTGTATTGGCCTTAACTTTCCCTGTAGTTGCTAACGATAAGTTTTTTTTAAAACTGTTCAAAATTGAGCAAAGAAACGTTCAAATCCAGAAATAAATCGTGGAAATGAGGTGTCCTTGCTGATATCTTTTGCCGCAGCCTGATTCGAGCAATTTTTTACTTTATTCGAATCAAACTATTCATATAAAAGTAATAGGAGGGAGGGGAACCGACTGACAGACAGACACATTTTCCCCATCTTAAAACCATACTTTCCAATGTTTAATGTTTTAATATTTATTGAGCAATCACGATTGCTTATTGTTCTCACTTGACTGTTTTGATGTCCTTTGATTTTATTTTCCCACCGCCACCCTCCACACCATCCCGTTGACCGGCTCCTCACGATGCTGCTCCTCTAGCGAAAGCCGTCTCCAGGTTGCATCCATGTTCTACACACACGCGCATACATACACAACTACACACACACGCACGCACACACACACAAACACATACACACATACACCTACACACATACACATAACTACCCACACATTCATGCCTGCACACAGACACAAACACATATGCCTACGCACACACACATACCATCCCCCCACACATACATTCATACACACAACTACCCACACACTTATGCCAGCACACAGACACAAACACACATGCCTACACATACCCCCTACACATACACATACCCCCTACACCACAAACACACATACCCCCCTCCACACACACAATCACACACGCCTACATACACACACTCGTGATTGCGAAAAACATAATTTGAATTCAAGATGTCAAAATTCAAATTTATTTTTATTTTTCTTTTTTATTTATTTTGTTTTATTTACTTTTGACTTTTTTTTTTGCTTTAAGCGATACTTTTCGGATGCATTAAGCCTTAGTTTATCTTTCATTTTTTTTTCTTTCTTTGACTGCTATGAGATATACTAAGAAAAGATATTTCAATTTCTTCACTAATAATAAAGCTCAAAGTCTCTCTGGATATCGGGATCTCTGTCCGGGTGTCTGGATCTCTGTGACGCGCATAGCGCCTAGACCGTTCGGCCAATTTTCATGAAATGTGACACAAAATTAGTTTGTAGCATGAGGGTGTGCACCTCAAAGCGGTTTTTCAAAAATTCGATTTTGTTCTTCTTATAGACTAATTTTAAGAACGCTTTACCCAGAAAATTATCATAACGTGGAAGAGTAAATTACCAGATTATCATAACGTAACATGGGCGAGCAAATAGCCATAGCAAATTGGTGAGAAATTCATCATCCATTATTTGTAAATATACAGACGAACCAAATGACCTTTTAATTTTCTACTACGGGCAAAGCCGTGCGGGTATTACTAGTAGTACAATAAAGCTAACAACTTCTGAGAAAGCTATCGCAATGAAGTATTCTTATTACTTCCTCTTACAAAAAAGGAAATATTGTATTCCCGAAAAAAATTTCACTCAAAAATCGAACTTAATTTCCATTTTGCTCACACCCGAATGAATGTTGACTTTTTCTTTCGACTCGACCACACGTGGATAAATGCCTAAGAACGTATAGACACGTTAAATATCCATTTTTGAGATTCCCGAGTTAGTTACAACGAGTTTTCTCCTGACGTCTGTATATATGTATGTACGTATGTGCGTATGTATGTCGCATAACTCAAGAACGGAATGTCCTAGAAAGTTGAAGTTTGGTACGTAGACTCCTAGTGGGGTCTAGTTGTGCACCTCCCCTTTTGGTTGCATTCGGGTGTTTCTAAAGGGATCTTTTGCCCCTTTTTGGTGGGAAATCATTGTTAATTACGATGTGGTGTTACAATTTGGCGGACAGTTGGCGATATATCACCTGTCTTTTGGTCGCCAAGTTTTGTCGCCAACTTGGCGACAAATTTGGCGTTTTTTTTTAAAAATCTGGTCTTAATTTGGCCACTGTTGGTGATATTTAGAGACTAAATTATTGAATCACATTAAAATTGCCAATAATGGGAAAATGACATTAAATTATAGCAAAAGGAAGTCAGGTGAGGTACACATAAGCTCGTTTATTTTAATGCGCAATTTGTAAAACAGCTCAACTCGTTCATTTCTCATTTCGGAGTTTTGTGCAGGAAAGATTAGTCACAAAAGAGGATTCTTAAACTTGGAGATTAAATTGCCTATTTTAAAGTGAATAAGTAGAAGTTCCCAGTTCTCGTGAGAAGTCTGTGGAGTCGTTAATCGTCCAGCGTGAAGATTTAAAAGGTTCTGCTCGCCATAGTTAAATTTTATGTTCAAAGTTAACGGAGAAGAAATTTTCAACGAATCATGTGTCAACGCAATTGCAGGTTGTTTGTGATATTAATTACGCAGATAGAAATTTAGTGTCTAAATTTAGATTCGGTTATAATGTGAAAAAAATGGTATTATTTGATTCTAACCTAAATTTAAAGCACATGCGAATGTTCGTGAAATACACCGGCAGCTCAGTCATTTCCAGCCGAGGACTGCAGTTTCGTGAAGCAATGGTTCGGTTAATGGTAATTTACTGAATACACATGCGAATGTGTGTGTAACAATATCACAAGGAAATAAAATACTGTATAGATGTAAAATTTGATACTATCGTATGAAAAAATGAATACCCAGGACACCATTTAATTTCTAAATGTAGCTAAATAAATTATTTTAGCGAAAGCGTTGAAAATTTTAAATTTATTGTGGTGTTAACATTAAAGTCCTTTTGTTAGTTAAAGAATTACCTGTTTTTGCTCAAACCACTCGGGTATGCGACTTCGAGTAGACACTGCTACTGGATTTAAGGTCGTAAGGCCTGATTGTAAGGAGTCGGACTCGCAACTGGAAGGTCCCGGTTTCGATATCTGCCTGTCGAAGGTCCTCCGTATTCGGTAATGGTGACTAGTGCACGTTAATTGTGAGGTGCTCTTCTCAATTAATAATATTCCCACCTAATGATAATTTCTGTTCTCTGGTAATATATAAGGAAACACTTCATCCATATTTGTAATGCCTTTCAATTGTTACATTTCTTTATTTATTTCACTTTAACACAAACTGCCGAATGGCAACACCTGATAGTTGAAATGTAAAAGACGGACGAGATCGGGTTCGATAGATCTTTTATAATTAAAAACTGAGCGTATGTACCTATGTATGTATGTATGTATGTCCGAGTTACTTCTACTGAACCCCAGTGAACTGACTATCGAACCAGGTATCGATAGATCCGTAAGTTTCCCGTCTTTATGTTTGGCTATTCAACATAATCCTCCGGTAATAATTAGCGGAGATATCAATTAAAAACTATTAATTACGATACTTGGATTTCGACATAAAATCCATAATTTTCGGGGGCTTTCCTCCTTTTAAAATATTTTTCAGTGCTTCATCTCAACTTTCCGTAACAATGCTTTTATTAAAATTTGTAGCGGTGAAGAAAATCATTGAAAAGAAAGATCTGTTGCCATTTTTTTTTCGAATATGAAGAAATAAAATTTGGCTTTTGTTTTGAGGCTTTTCCTGTAACCGGGGGATTTGAAATGTTTACTTGTTGGTTATTTTTCCGCAATCTATCGCACAATTTTACTGTTTTTTTTTTTTTGTTCAAGCCTGATTGTTGAACACGCGCCATTTCGCATAACTTTTATTTTCGAGGTAGACCGTGCAAAGCCGGGCGACGCAGCTAGTTTTAATTAAAAATTGAGTGACGACTTCTTGAGGTCTAACAACGTTTAACTTCAAAAATCTTGTGAGATTCTTTTAAAACAAATTCTCAAAAGCTACATTTTGTTGCTTACAGCAATTTATTCATTGTTGTATCAACTTGACCCATGTTGATACACCTCGATTTTTAAAAAAAAAAGATATTTTCATACGAAAAAACTATCTAAACAAGGGTGTTGAAACCATTATTTGATTGGGAAACAGTAATAGTCTAATATGTCTATCTCGAATATCGCTGGACAGAAGAAAATATCGATATAGGGACTAGGAAGGTTTTGAGATACTGTGGTTTTAGTAAAAGTAATGAAAATAAGCTGTTCAAACTATGTCAATGAATTAACAGATTCTGTTGCATTAAAACTGCTGAAAATTTCACTGTGTGATATGTTGTGATAGCAAGTTCATCCATATCTTTAAAAATGAAATTTATCTTTTAATAACTGTAGTTCTAAATTGCATTGATTTTTATTGCCATAACCCAAATAGTTTCAACATTAGAATTGAAGAGCCGAAATCCAGAGAATACAACAAAATAACTGTTCTCAAAGACTCGAAAGTATAACTCACAAAGCTTTCTCACTGTTCAACAATGCCCCCCCCCCCCCCTAGTATCTGAAAGGATGGCATTTCTCGAAAATTTGCTACTTGTACACATAGTGCTCCCTGGGCAACATCTTTCACAAAACTTGAAACACGATACACCCGCTGATATTAGGAAAAACATAGTATTGTCCTCAAGTTCCATTATTGATAAGATGACTGAGGATCAAATGCGAAAGTGACAGTGTAATCTGAATTCCAGTTATAGAAGTTCTCGGCGAAATTCATTCGAGATAGACATAGGAAAAAACATTAGATATACGCTACAAATGCAGGGAAAATGAAATATTTTTACATAGAGAAGACTTCGAGGTAGGCAGGTTAGGGGTAAACAGCTTCGACATAGAATTAAAAATTTAATTAATAGTTTTATGCTTCTTTACTAATAATAAAGCTGAAAGTCTCTCTGTCCGGAGGATGTCTGGATGTCTGTAGGATGTTTGTGACGCGCATAACGCCTAAACCGTTCGGCCGATTTTCATGAAATTTGGCACAAAGTTAGTATGTAGCATGGGGGTGTGCACCTCGAAGCGATTTTTCGAAAATTCGATGTGGTTCTTTTTCTTTTCCAATTTTAAGAAAAAAAAACTATGATAAATTACGAAATTATCATAACGTGGAACCGTAACATGGGCACAAGCCAATTGGCGAGATACGAAATTATCATAACGTGGAACTGTAACGTGGGTACAAGCCCATTGGCGAGTAAATTCACCATACATTATTTGTAAATATACAGGCGAACCAAAAGACCTTTTAATTTTTCTATTGCGGGCAAAGCCGTGCGGGTGCCACTAGTGAAAAATAAAAGAATATAAAACAAAGTTTTAAAGCACTAATTAGCAGGGAAGCTGCATACATTGTTTTACAGGGTGTCCTGAAAAAGACTGATTTTTTAAAAAAATTTAACAGGAAAACGGTAAATGATAAATAAAATAATTCTTGCAGAAATTCATGTGGAGGGCCGTAAATCCCCCCCTCCCCTCCTGAATTCCAAATTTTTGTTGAAATTTTTTCCAATAGATGGCGCTGCAGATAGTAAGCCCGTAAATAAAAAAAAGAAAGAAAATTACATCATAATTTTTCGAAAATAATGAACAAAAGAACTAAACAATATTTTCAAACAATCGTCGGCTGTAATCCCATGTCTCAATCGGATTAAAAATCGGTGGATTTCAATTCTTCTTTTTTGACTTACCGGCTTACTATGTGCAGCGCCATCAATTGAAACATTTTTGAACTAAAATTTGGAACTAAAAATGTAGGGCCCACCACATGAATTTTCTGCAAGAATTTGTTTTTTTATCATTAACCATTCTCCTGTTAAATTTTTTGAAAACAGTCAGTCTTTCTCCGGACACCCTGTATATTCTTTAAGTAATAGTATTATATGAAATTTTAATTTGGTACGTAACATTAGTAACAAAACTTAGAAAAATCAGAATGTAAAACATGTTACAACTATACTAGCTCTGTCCTACTACTTTCGTTTACAGAGGCCCACTGAGGAGGAAGTCAATTTTTTTTTCAGACAGCATACCATGCATGCATGGAAGCACCCTCGATCAACTTTTCGATAATTTTGATCCAAACCAAACACCGAACAACTCTTGGTTCAGCAGAGGTATTGATCTGGAATAGGAATTTAGAGGACTTAGTGACCACGACAGATTTAATGTGCATCATTCACCATTAGTGTACACAGAGGGTCTTTGAGAGGCCAGTATCGAACCTACGACCCATCTGCTACAAACCCGGGTTCTTACCGTTTAGAAAATATCGACCTCCCACACCTTTCAAGAAAAAAAAATCTATCACTAATTGATATCATTTCTTCTTCTCTCTCTCTCTCTCTTTTTTAAATTGAAACAAATAAGCTTGCTCTTGGTAAAATTTCGTGGTGAGAAATATCTAGCTTCTATAACTCAATAAATCAGAATTTGAGACAAAATTAGAATGAAATTTACTTAAAGTGCGAGGTCTTAATACTTAGGACTAAGTATCAGAAAATTAGCAAGTTTTAACAGCAGAAACTAAAACATGTTCTTCTGAAACTTCGTAAATTTAGCAACTAAAGAGGGAAAATTATGCGTTTACTCATTTGAATACATCACAAGGTTCATTTCTGTAAGTTAATATGCTTCAACAAATTTTAATTTTGGATAAATTTTCAGTTATTTTATGAGTAGCTTTAGCCTGCGAAGACAATTAAACATACGACTCCGTAAAAATAGATTTTATTCAGAGTTTCACTTAGAGTGGAGTTTATTGAAAAGATCAAAATAATTATTTAGAGAAATGAAACCATCTCCATCGAAAGTAGGAAATAAAATACGTAGGTCATCAGTAAAGTTAGTTGCACTACTTCGTAAATTTGTTCCGTGTAAAACTATTTTGATGACTCTGTGGCATCACTTCAGGCATGTACTTTTATCGATTGACGTAGCGGCTTCCCCGAGACAAGTTTAGTTTTCTGAGAATCAGTCGCAAACATGTCTCGACAGCAAAAAGTAGCGTCCAAATTGGAAATGCGTGCAGTGATTCGTTTTTTGTGGGCAAAAAGGTGCAACTGCACTGAAATTTATGGGCAGTTGCATGAAGTGTATGGTGAAAATGCAATATAACGTCAAGCTATCGTGAAATGGTGCAACATGTTTGAGAATGGACGTACAGATATTGGAGACGCTGAGCGCGAAGGAAGACAAAGTTTAGGTGGGAAGCGTGGGATCACCCTCCTTAGCCATCTAGATCTTTCTCCTTCTGACTTCCATGTTTTGGTTCCGTGAAACAAGAACTTTCAAAGCGACTACACCATTCGGATGACGAAGTGAAAGCTGCAACCCAACAATGGTTATCGGACATTGGACGGGATTTATTGCAGAAGGCATCGACAAACTTGTACCAAGCCTCGACAAATGCTTAAATAACGGAGGTGGTAACGTTGAAAAGTATATTTTGAATGGAACTTTAGGATACGAATAAAGTTATTGTAAAATTTCAATCCTATTTTTTTGTTTTCTTGAGCAGTGCAACTAACATTTTGGTTGTCCCTCGTATTTTTAAGAATTAAGCATAAAATTTTGCTTTGACGGCAAAAATTATGTAAACTTGTAGTGCAGGTGCTTTTTACTTTCTTCTATATCTAATATATAGAAGAAAGTATTGAATTCGTGCAAATTTTCAAATTTCGGATTTTGACGGATTCGAACGTTTTGAGGTGTGCTGAGTCCATTTTGACTATTTTTGGAAAATGTCTGTCTGTGTGTGTGTGTGTGTATGTGTGTGTGTGTCACGTCTGTGTGTGACCAGTTTTTTGTGGCCGCTCTACAGCGAAAACTACCGCATGAAATCGAACAAAATTTGGTACACGTATGTGCCCCTATGTGAACTTTTGCCCATTGGTTTTTGGCGCGAATTTCTAAAAGGGGGGTGGAGCAATGGCACGTTTTTTGAGTTACGCGTGCTTGCTATTCCTCAGGAAGTAACTGGCGGAATCAAACAAAATTTCGTCCATATGTTGCCATTAACAGGAACAGGTGCTGATTGAATTTTGGTGTCAATAACTTAAACGGGGGTTGAGCTATAAAACGTTTTTTGTCGTCAATTGTGACTGCTGTATCTCAAGAAATAATGAACGGAATGAAAGAAAAATTTATCGGCAAGTAGCCCTTAGTGTATATAAGAGCTGATTTTATTTTGGTGTCAACAGCTAAAAAGGGGTTAGCGCAATCGCCCGTTATTTTTTTCCATTGTGAGTGCCGTATCTCAAGAAGTAATGCTATGTTCTGGTTGAAATTTGGAATATATGTGAATCCATGTGTAAACAGGCTTTGGTTCAATTTTGACGCCAATCGCTCCATGAGGTGTTGATTTTTTTTTTATTTTTTTTTTTGCGAATAAAAATAGCTTTATTAATGCAACAATAAGAAAGATAAATCGTAATAGATTGTCGTCTGCGTATTTCTCGTGATTTTAATTGTATGGAAATGATAGGAAATATTATCACAATGATTTAAAATTTTTAACTGTTGCCATCTTATGTTTGTTAACAAATAAAATACTTGTAATTAATCCAAGCAAGGGTTTTAAAATAACTTTCAATTTTCGCTCTTTGCTTTGCTTTTGCAATAATTCAGACATTGGGATGGTCGTCAAGTTTTTGCATGTGTAATTTTGTTTTTGTTGGGAACATTGCTTCCTCGTCAAGCATGGGGAGGGATCAGAAAAAAAAAAGAAAAATATAGAAGAAGTTTCGTGATGGCCACAACATACTAGTTAAAAATATATTAAAACAGAAAAGGTGTTTTAAAATATTGAATTTAAAGTTTGATGCCTTTAAGTTAAATCTTCATGCTAATGTGTGTAATAGACATGAAAAATGGTGATTACAAATTCAAAGAAAATTAATTGGATATTATTCTTGGAGGCTGAAGCTTAAAAGTATATTCTTCTTGACTAATAATAAAGCTGAAAGTCTGTGTTTCTGGATGTCTGGATCTCTGGATCTATGTATCTCTGTACGTCTGTTATGCGCATAGCGCCTAGGCCGTTCGGCCGATTTTCATGAAATTTGGCACAGAATTAGTTCGTAGCACAGAGGTGAACACCTAGAAACAATTTTTCGAAAATTCAATTTTGCTCATTTTCTATTCCAATTTTCTGAACATTTTATCGGGGAAATTATCATAACGTGGACGAGTAAATTTCCAAGTTATCATAACGTGGTCCCGTAACATATGTGATCAAATGAATATAGCAAATTGGCGAGAAATTCATCATACATTATTTGTAAATATACAGGCGAACCAATTAATTTTCTACTACGGGTAAAACAGTGCGGGTACCGCTAGTATGTAATAATTGAATTGAAAGTGAAAAAAGAAGGAAGTAAAAGACAGACCTACCTCAAAGAGACACGTTTTAAGTAACTACTTTCTCTAGTTTGTATCTATTAGTGCTTTAAGTTCATAAGTAGGTTTGGTACTGCCATTGTCTTCAACAACAGTGAATGCTGCAATAGGAGAATGTTTCAAAACAGTGCGGGTACCGCTAGTATGTAATAATTGAATTGAGAGTGAAAAAAGAAGGAAGTAAAAGACAGACCTACCTCAAAGAGACACGTTTTAAGTAACTACTTTCTCTAGTTTGTATCTATTAGTGCTTTAAGTTCATAAGTAGGTTTGGTACTGCCATTGTCTGCAACAACAGTGAATGCTGCAATAGGAGAATGTTTCAAAACAGTGCGGGTACTGCTAGTATGCAATAATTGAATTGAGAGTGAAAAAAGAAGAAAGTAAAAGACAGGCCTACCTCAAAGAGACACGTTTTAAGTAACTACTTTCTCTAGTTTGTATCTATTAGTGCTTTAAGTTCATAAGTAGGTTTGGTACTGCCATTGTCTGCAACAGCAGTAAATGCTGCAATAGGAGAATGTTTCTTAAGAATGAAGTAAGGTGTCTTGAAGATTAATGGCTTCATCTTATGGCGTTACTCTCAAGGGCTCCCGCTTTATTATTTCCGTTGTACATTAAAATTTCATTCTTAACGCACTTTTAACTATTAAACTACTAAGTCCTGACAAAGGCTATGCATCAAAGTTTCAAACGCTTTCGTGATGCCGAGATAAGGTTGCTTTTGAAAAATGAATCAGTTTCTCTAAAAAGTACAATTGCAAAGCTGATTAAATATACAGAGTGTTCTGTTTTAACTTGCAAGACCTTTATTTCAACAAAACAATCATTATCAACAATTTTTATCAACAAAAGATAAATGTGAAAAAGAAGCCAAGTTCGGTTGAAATGAGGTGCGGTAAAGACGGCGTCACCGACAAAAAAAGTTCAGATCTGAACCGTTACCAAGCTCCATAGCAGTTCCTCATAGAAGTTGGATTTTCCCATGTTCTTTAATTCATTTAGAAAACAATATTTTACTTACTTTGATATTGGATTTAAAACTTGGCAAGTTTGAAAAAAAAAAAGAAAAACTAGTGATGACTAAAACTTGCCGCAAGTTTAAAATCCATTATCAAAGCAAGTAAAAAATTGTTTTCTAAATGAATTGAAGAACATGGGAAAATCCAACTTCTATGAGGAACTGCTATGGAACTTGGTAACTGTTTAGATCTGAACTTTTTTTGTCGGTGACGCCGTCTTTACCGCACCTCATTTCAACCGAACTTGGCTTCTTTTTCACATTTATGTTTTGTTGGGATACTTCCTATTGCAAAAGGGTTCAAAATCAGATGCAGAGTGTCAGAATCAGACCATAAAAATTATCACATTAGGAGTGGTAATATGTTTTATCACCAAGATTTCTACAGGAGGCGACCCATCTTTCTCCCTAACCGCACCCCTGGCACCAGGCATTATCTTATATAATTAAAAACTGAGCATATGTATCTATGTATGTACCTATGTAATCATCTATGTATGTAGTCATCTATGTCCGTGTAACTTCTCCCGAACGACAGTGAACTGACCATCGAACCAGGTATCAATGGATTCGTAATCTTCCGATCTTTATGTATGGCTATTTAACATACTCCTCCGATAATAATTAGCGGAGATATCAAATAAAAACTATTAATTATGACATTTAAATTTCGACATAAAATCCCTATTTTTCGAAGGCTTTCCTCCATTTAAACTGTTATTCAGTGCTTCATCTCAACTTTCGCAACAATGCTTTTATTAAAATGTATAGCGAGAAGAAAATCATTGAGACGAAAGACCTGTTGCACTGTTAAAAATGGGTATTCAAAAATAATGAAAATTTACTCATTTTTGAATACTTTCATTACTCAATATAGCTCCGAATCAATAAGGTTCAATTTTGAGAAACACATGTACTCATTTCATGACTCGTATTTCTCGTATGTTTGTATTTGATGCCACATTTACTCATTTTTGAATCAATTGTATTCAAAAAAAAAAAAAAAAAAAATGAATACATTCAGAGTTTCATTTTTGAATACATTTTTTTTAACAGTGTGCCATTTTTGTTTCTCGAATATGAACAAGTAAAATTCTTGCTTTTGCTTTAAAGGCTTTTCCTGTAATCGGGGGATTTAAAATGTTTTCTTGTTGGTTATTTTTCCGCAATCTGCCGCAAAATTGCACTGATTTTTACTTTCTTCTATATCTAATATATAGAAGAAAGTATTGGATTCGTGCAAATTTTCGAATTTCGAATTTTGACGGATTCGAACGTTTTGAGGTGTGCTGAGTCCATTTCGACCATTTTTGGAAAATGTCTGTCTGTCTGTATGTGTGTGTGTATGTGTGTGTGTGTGTGTGTGTGTGTGTATGTGTGTCACGTCTGTGTGTGACCAGTTTTTTGTGGCCGCTCTACAACAAAAACTACCGCATGAAATCGAACGAAATTTAGTACACATATGTGCCCCTATGTGAACTTGTGCCCATTAGTTTTTGGCGCAAATTCCTCCAAGGGGGGTGGAGCAATAGGACGTTTTTCGAGTTACGCGTGCTTGCTATTCCTCAGGAAGTAACTGGCGGAATCAAACAAAATTTGGTCCATATGTTGGTATTAACAGGAACAGGTGCTGATTCAATTTTGGTGTCAATAACTCAAACGGGGGTTGAGCTATAGAACGTTTTTTGTCGTCAATTGTGACTGCTGTATCTCAAGAAATAACGAATGGAATCAAACAAAATTTTTTTGACAAGTAGCCCTTAGTGGGTATAAGGGCTGATTTTATTTTGGTGTCAACAGCTAAAAAGGGGGGTAGCGCAATCACTCGTTCTTTTTTTCCATTTTGAGTGCCCTATCTCAAGAAGTAATGCTACGTTCTGGTTGAAATTTGGAATATATGTGAATCCATATGTAAACAGGCTTTGGTTCAATTTTGACGCCGATCGCTCCAAGAGGTGTTGATTTTTTTTTTTTTTTTTTTTTTTTGCGAATAAAAATATTTTTATTAATGCAACAATAAGAAAGATGAATCGTAATAGATTGTCGTCTGCGTATTTCTCGTGATTTTAATTGTATGGAAATGATAGGAAATATTATCTCAATGATTTAAAATTTTTAACTGTTGCCATCTTATGTTTGTTAACAAATAAAATATTTGTAATTAATTCAAGCAAGGCTTTTAAAATAATTTTCAATTTTCGCTCTTTGCTTTGCTTTTGCAATAATTCAGACATTGGGATGGTCGTCAAGTTTTTGCATGTGTCATTTTGTTTTTGTTGGGAATATTGCTTCCTCGTCAAGCATGGGGAGGGATCAGGAAAAAAAGAAAAATATAGAAGAAAGTTTCGTGATGGCCACAACATACTAGTAATTGTATGGAAATGATAGGAAATATTATCTCAATGATTTAAAATTTTTAACTGTTTCCATCTTATGTTTGTTAACAAATAAAATATTTGTAATTAATTCAAGCAAGGCTTTTAAAATAACTTTCAATTTTCGCTCTTTGCTTTGCTTTTGCAATAATTCAGACATTGGGATAGTCGTCAAGTTTTTGCATGTGTCATTTTGTTTTTGTTGGGAATATTGCTTCCTCGTCAAGCATGGGGAGGGATCAGAAAAAAAAAAAAAAAGAAAAATATAGAAGAAAGTTTCGTGATGGCCACAACATACTAGTTTTGTTTTTGTTTTTGTTTAAGCCTGAGTGTTGAACATGCCATAACTTTAATTTTCGAGGTGGACCTTGCAAAGCCGGGCGATGCAGCTAGTGTGGCATATTTGTTGTAACTCATGATATAGCATCCATTATTATTTCCTTTACTGTGTAAATATCGTTACTATGGTTACACATAAAAATAATATAATGTATAATATTGTTTCAAATTTTGTAAATAGTAATTATTTTTATGATTATTTTGTTGTAATCGGGCTAAATTTGGCGTTTGTTACATTAATTTTAATCCAAAATAATCTTAGTAACTTAACCTGTGAATAGTTTCTTATAATTAATAGACAGCCTCCCAACATTCGAATGACGTATATGGTCCCCTGATAGGATTTGCGAATGGCATAAAAAGAAAACATCTAGAAAGAAATCAAAGCGTGTCGAATTTTGTGGATGGTTCTTTGCTGATTATAAATCGCCGTGCGTCCTGTGAATGGGAAGAGAGTAAGATGCTTTTTAACCACAGCACGTTGTGCTGGCGAGATTAAGCTGTGTGATTGTGAAGCCTTTGCGCTGTGTTTTCCATATTTTGGAGTAAATACGTGTGCTGCCGTTGAGTTTATGGTGTTAATTGATACAGTCGAGCCCGCTTAATGGAATATCGGATAATAGAATATCCCTCTTAATGTAATAAAATTCCATTGTACTACACCGTTGATGTGTGTTATTTTTATCCCGGATAATGGAATATCCCGCTTATTAGAATAAGTTTTCCTGGCAAATTGCTTATTCTATTAAGCGGGCTCGACTGTATTTGTATAATTGCTATGGTTACTTTAGCATTTATTTACTACATTTCTTGTACATAGCTGTAAATAAATCTCCTGTGTTTTTCTCAAGAACTGCGCCGTCATTTAAAGAATTTCTTGAAGTTGGACGAACTCGTAACAATATATTCTTTGAAATTGATACTACGGTTCATCTAAGAGGGGGACATTTTCTTTAATTTATGGTAGGCGAACACCCTAATTTTCGCAAAAAAACGGTTTTGAAATTTTGAGAAATTTATAGATCCCCAGTGTTATTCTTTCTAAATCCGCAGTTGTTTTTTTAAATCGGTGTATTATTGAGAAAACTAAAAGAAATTGACTAAGCTCAAATGCACTGCTTATAACTGAAATTAACTTATTCTTTCTTGATTTTCTCATAACCACGTTTTTAAAGTTTTATTGACGCCAACAGCTCTAAAGCGAAAAAAGTATTAACTCTAAAGATTTGAAACTTTGCAAAAATGGTAATTGAACATATTACTGTGATGTACACCTCGAAAAGTTAATGTACATGCTATATGTGGTTTTGAAATATTGATCAACTAAACTTTGAGGGGAAAAAGGACGTATTTCGGGGGAATTTTTTAAATATTTACCTATAAAACCTATTTTTAGTTAATTATTTACAAGATGGAGGGTCATATCTACATATAAAAAAATGTATTCAAAAATGAAACTCTGAATGTATTCATTTTTTTTGAATACAATTGATTCAAAAATGAGTAAATGTGGCATCAAATACAAACATACGAGAAATACCAGTCATGAAATGAGTACATGTGTTTCTCAAAATTGAACCTTATTGATTCGGAGCTATATTGAGTAATGAAAGTATTCAAAAATGAGTAAATTTTCATTATTTTTGAATACCCATTTTTAACAGTGTAACGAAGAGGTCGATGCAAAAAGTTTTAAAAATAATGAAAAAGTGAATGTTTTGAAAGTGTTAAATGATAGTTTGACTAAATGATAGTTAACTAAACTTTGAGGGGAAAAAGGACGTATTTCGGGGGAATTTTTTAAATATTTACCTATAAAACCTGTTTTTAGTTAATTATTTACAAAATGACCTATAAAACCTGTTTTTAGTTAATTATTTACAAAATGACCTATAAAACCTGTTTTTAGTTAATTATTTACAAAATGACCTATAAAACCTGTTTTTAGTTAATTATTTACAAAATGACCTATAAAACCTGTTTTTAGTTAATTATTTACAAAATGACGTATAAAACCTGTTTTTAGTTAATTATTTACAAAATGACCTATAAAACCTGTTTTTAGTTAATTATTTACAAAATGACCTATAAAACCTGTTTTTAGTTAATTATTTACAAAATGACTTATAAAACCTGTTTTTAGTTAATTATTTACAAAATGACCTATAAAACCTGTTTTTAGTTAATTATTTACAAAATGACCTATAAAACCTGTTTTTAGTTAATTATTTACAAAATGACGTATAAAACCTGTTTTTAGTTAATTATTTACAAAATGACCTATAAAACCTGTTTTTAGTTAATTATTTACAAAATGACCTATAAAACCTGTTTTTAGTTAATTATTTACAAAATGACCTATAAAACCTGTTTTTAGTTAATTATTTACAAAATGACCTATAAAACCTGTTTTTAGTTAATTATTTACAAAATGACCTATAAAACCTGTTTTTAGTTAATTATTTACAAAATGACCTATAAAACCTGTTTTTAGTTAATTATTTACAAAATGACCTATAAAACCTGTTTTTAGTTAATTATTTACAAAATGACCTATAAAACCTGTTTTTAGTTAATTATTTACAAAATGACGTATAAAACCTGTTTTTAGTTAATTATTTACAAAATGACCTATAAAACCTGTTTTTAGTTAATTATTTACAAAATGACCTATAAAACCTGTTTTTAGTTAATTATTTACAAAATGACTTATAAAACCTGTTTTTAGTTAATTATTTACAAGATGGAGGGTCATATCACTCTCTGGTATCTACACTGTTAAAAAAAATGTATTCAAAAATGAAACTCTGAATGTATTCATTTTTTTTGAATACAATTGATTCAAAAATGAGTAAATGTGGCATCAAATACAAACATACGAGAAATACCAGTCATGAAATGAGTACATGTGTTTCTCAAAATTGAACCTTATTGATTCGGAGCTATATTGAGTAATGAAAGTATTCAAAAATGAGTAAATTTTCATTATTTTTGAATACCCATTTTTAACAGTGTAACGAAGAGGTCGATGCAAAAAGTTTTAAAAATAATGAAAAAGTGAATGTTTTGAAAGTGTTAAATGATAGTTTTTTGCTAAAACTATTGCTTTTTTTTATCAAAAAAAAAATCCATAGAAAATAATTTTTTGAACAAATAAGTACAGTACCCGTCGCTAATAAAATCACTGGATTAAAAAATCAGCCGCTCTTTAAAATAAAATCTGGAAGAACAGAATCATTGCAATACAAAAACATGCAAAACCATCCTTTAATTAAAATCACTATCGCAGTTTTATAAAAACAAGCTTTTGGATATTATCCGTAAACAATTGATAAATAAGGAAGGAATCGGTCTTAGAAGGTGAGGAAATCTCAGTGGCAAATTTGCGTCTTCAATAGATGTCAAACAAAGGGCTTGTTGATATCAAAGAGGAAACTATGATGTTGAACGTTAACAAAACACTTCGTTAACTCTCAAACGATATTGAAGCAACTATACACCAATATTTTAGGACCCTTGTGCAAATATAAAAAAAATGTTCCTCAACTCATATTTAGTTAAAATGACAAACTTAAAACAAAGATAAAAGAAGTAATTCATTTCGTTTTTAGAGTATTGAAACTTTAAAGCTTTTCATTTTTTAAATGTAAGTATGCCGGCTTATAAAATCAGCCGCTTTATAAAATCAAATGTCCTCAGAACGAATGTGATTTTAATAAGCGGCGGGTCCTGTAGTCAAAATGTGCTATTTATGTCATATTTAATAATCGTATAAATTTTTTAAAGGAGCAATGAATATTGAAAAAAAATATATTAAGGGTGTTTGCCTACCTTAAATTTATTTCATCCCCAATCAAATATAATTTAAAACATTCGTTACATGAGAACAGTAAACGGTTTGAGGTTATCTTGAGTAAAACATGTTTAATAATGCGTAGAAAAAAAATCTGATATTTTATGTAAAAATAATAATTGGGGTGATTTCCTTCAGTCAAAAGTACTACTTTTAGTCACTGAAATTCATAGAATGAGTAGAAAGAAAATAACATGGACCCAGAAAATACTTTCATTTCCCCAACAGTTATATTTTAATTAATTTTTTAAAATGTCCGATTTTGAAAACAGGGCGTGGTCTTGATGACGTCACAAATGATGCATTTTGGCGCATCTTTCTACCACGGTTCCACGTTATGATAATCAACAAGCGAATCAAAATTGCACTCTGCGCTTGCTATCAGCCATATCGTTGCCAATACACGTGAGTAAAGATGTGAATTAAATATTTTGCTCTGTGATTGGCAGCAGTGAATGGCATTTCATCATTTGTGATGTCACACGACAGAAGCGTAAACAATGAAAGCGCACAGATTTCAGTAATTTTTTAAGAATATTAAACTTAAAACAAATTATTTAAAAAATGGTCAGATCCTATGTTTTTAAGCATGCTCTTTCAGAAAAAAATACCTTTAAAATTTTGGAAACGACCCCCATTAGATTCAAAGCGGAATTTTCTGTTTTAGAAGGATTTTTAGGCATACTAGAAACTTTTATCAAACAAAAAAAAAAGTTTGATTTCAAGAGAAATGTAGCTTTACTGATTCGGTTCAAAGAATTTACATTTCGGATAAAAAAAAAAAATTCGTTCATGAAAAAAAAAAGAACAATCAGAAATTCAAGAAATTTATTCTATTTCACACAATGGTATGTATATCACAGAAATAATGCATCGTTAATGGATTTTTCATAAAGTTGCTTTTTACTTTTCAGATAAAATATCAAACTTGGAAATATTTCACAAAGAAAAAAAATAATGTTTTACACTTATGACTTAAGGCTGTTTTTAGAACTTAAAAAAAATAAATAATAATAATAATAACAAAGATTAAAGAGCTAAAAAGAAATAAATATTAAAAAAGATTAAATTAGGTGAAGAAATGGCTTTTGTGTTCCTGACATATATTGTTTGTTCTGGTTTTTAATTTGAAAACAAAAAAAAAAAAAAAAAAAAAAAAAAGACAATCCGCTTCGACATTAAGCATTTTCTCCAGAGAATCGAAATAATTAAAAGTGTTGCGAATTTCCTTACAATGTATATTTTAAAAACTGAGCGGATCCCAAAAGACTATTGTTTAAAAAAAATGGTAAAGCTCGCAAGAAACGGAAAAACATATTAAAAATATTAATTAGGAGCAAGGAAAGAAATGACTATCTGCACGAAAATATATTTAGGCTGGAAGCTTCTGATTTCAAGATTAAAATGGTTTAATGGAAGCATTAACGTAATGCTCTTGGACGAGCCCAAAATAAATAACACTGTTATTAAAGGGAAAAAAGAACTTTTTAAATTTATTTAATTAGTTTTCAAACACGTTATGTGTTTTACATCTATGTTATATGCGATAAATTAATTTGTTTTGAAGCAACTCTTCACGTGTAATCATCTTTTTGTCAAAAGTATTATTAGGGTGCTCAGAACTTCTGATTTTATCAGGATTGTCCTGTTCTTTAGATGTTGGCTATGATTCTGGAAATGCCTTGATTTTGTGCTGAAACTTGATTTCGAGTCCTGATTTCTCCTGAACTTTGTAAAATTTTTGTTTGTTAATGTTAATATTTTATTATTTGATCCATAAGATAGAACGTTTCATTAATGCCACTGCTAAAAAGCAGAAATTTACCGTCTTCCCACGATTTCTATGGTATTGGCAAAAAGCCAGCTAAGACGAGTCTGTTTGAATGAGGTGGAAAAGGAAATATTCGCGTTTCGCTCATTTTAATGTGACTCTGCTTGATTTCAAGGACTACACACATCTGCTAAAGCTGGTATCCCTGCAAACTAATCGATGCGTCACTTCCGCCTGTAAACCGGATGTTTGCCCTTCCATCACATCGGTGGTCAGATAATATGTAAGTTTTTTATGGCACTTCGGGTAAAGAGTATAGCTCTTGAAATGCAAGAAATAGTATAGCTCTTTTTTTTTTTTTTTGGCCAGTCTTGCAAATTTTTATTTGCTATCAGCATGTCTGGCTAGATTATTTGTCCGCGAAATGTGTTGTTTCATCAAATGCTCTCTATAGGAACTAGAAAATCGCCCGTTAAGGTATGTAAATTGCTCCTACACTTGAACGAAGCAATTGCCTGTTTGGTGATATTTTGATAGTTGAATTGTAACCCTAACTCCAGTGGATGAACCCTAAACTCCAGAAGGTAGCGTTTCATTGCTGACCATTCTTTCGTTTCTTCATTCCCATGAAACGACACAGTCTTACCAGTAAAACAGTCAAGTTAACGGGTCGAGTTCTGCCTTGCCACAATAAAGCCTTTCCCTGGCCAAATTGAAAATTGAAAAAAAAAATCGCCAAATTTATCGCCAAGATGGCGAAAAAACTTGGCGACCAAAAGACTGGCGATATATCGCCAAGTGTCCGCCAAAATATAACACCACTTGAGTTTACATCGAAATTAACAATGATTTCTCCCCAAAAAGGGTCAAAAGACCTCCTTTGGAGCATCCGAATGCAACCAAAAAAGGAGGTGCAAAACTAGACCACACTAGGAGTCTAAGTACCAAATTTCAACTTTGTAGGACATTCCGTTCTTGAGTTATGCGACATACATACACACATACGCACATACATACGTCACTAGAAAACTCGTTGTAATTAACTCGGGGATCGTCAAAATGAATATTTCTGGTGTCTGTACGTTCCTAGGCATATATTCACGTGTGGTCGGGTTGAAGAATAAACTCAACATTCATTCGGGGGTGAGCAAAAAGGAAATTAAAGCCGATTTTTGAGTGAAATTTTTTTTACAATACTTCCTTTTTTTACAAGGAAGTAAAAACCCTAAAAAAGTGAATTTTTTGACGCTGAGAACCCTACCCTATATATACCCTTAAGTCTACATTTCCAACACTAAGCCATGACTGAAAAGAGCACTTTGAAGTGAAATCAATGTTTTCGTTGAATTACCTTCCTCATTTACAGTAATTACGAATTTTCAATTTAATAAACTTCAATAGAATTTGCTCGATTCATTATCAAAGACCTTTTATCATAACTTAATGCCCATGTTGAGTTGCATGAAGGGCAGTAATGCGACTTCTGTTAATGAACGTTAAATTATTGAGTTCCGAATAATCTTTGTAGTCATTTTTGGAACGGAAAATTAAGCAACTTCTGTAGGTCTTCTTGGCGCTAGGAAATCAAGGCATTGGTGTTGCGAAATACTCAAAAGAAGAAATATTGATGGAGCGTTGATTGGTCGAATTTTTACTTCCTTTTACAAAAAAGGAAGTATTGTATTCGCAAAAAAATGTTCACTCAGAAATCGGCCTTAGTTTTTATTTTGCTCGCCCCCGAATGAATGTTGGTTTTTTTTTCAACCCGACCACACGTGGATATGTGCCTAGGAACGTACAGACACCCGAAATATCCATTTTGACGATCCCCGAGTTAATTACAACGAGTTTTCTCGTGACGTCTGTATGTACGTATGTATGTTCGTATGTGTGTATGTGTATATGTATGTGTGTGTATGTCACATAACTCAAGAACGGAATGTCCTAGAAAGTTGAAATTTGGTACGTAGACTCCTATTGAGGTCTAGTTGTGCACTTTCCTTTTTGGTTGCATTCGTATGCTCCAAAGGGGGTCTTTTGCCCTTTTTGGGGGGATATCATTGTTAATTTCGATGTAAACTCAAGTGGTGTTATAATTTCGCGGAAACTTGGCGATATATCGCCAGTCTTTTTGTTGCCAATTTTTGTCGCCAACTTGGCGACAAATTTGGCAATTTAAAATAAATAAATTTAAATCTGGTTTTAATTTGGCCACTGTTGGCGATATTTAGAGAGTAAACTATTGACCCCCCCCCCCCTATACGTTCCTAGGCACATATCCACGTGTGGTCGGGTTGAAAAAAAAAACTCAACATTCATTTGGGGGTGAGCTAAATGGAAATTAAGGCCGAATTTTGGGTGAAATTTTTTTCGCGAATACAATACTTCCTTTTTTGTAAAAGGAAGTAAAAATAGGCACAAAGACTTTTTGATTTGCCCTCGTAACTCCGAAGCAAGTTATGTGCATTGGTGTGTCATGCAAGTTGTGTGTGTTATGTAACTTCGTGTGTAGAGATTCAATGCAGAATATGCATTTTGCACATAATGCGCTTATTGATTGTAACTCCAAAGCAAGTTGTGTGCATTGGTTTGTTTTTTGTTATATCCGACGGAAACCATGTTTTCAGATGACGTTTCGATCATAAAAAAAAGTCTGCAGAAAATCTGCATTAACCCTGTAACTGGACAACTTTTGCTTTGACAACCTTATAGCATCGCGTATGAAATATTTTTAGCTACGTTTTAATGCATAATCTATGAGAAAATTCGATGAGAATTGAGCAACCTAAGTCGAATCTTAGACCATAAGGTTGTATTCTCGACTATCATATACTTATTGCGAGATAATTTACCTCTATGCAAACGTTCTTTACTTACAGTAAAATATTTTTTTTTAACCAACTAGTACAGAAAAGAGCTTTGATCGTTAAAAAAAGATAACAACATTACAGTTGTTTTTAGTTTCCTTTTTTTCCTCATCACCATTGTCCTCATTTTTGTGACTGTCGTCATTTTTAGAATAGCCATCATCATCATCATCATCATAATCATCATCATCATCATTGTGCGCAATTATTTTACACTGATTTATCGCTCTCTGACACTGAAAGCTATACTACATTTTTTAACTAGACAGTTTTAGAAAAAGCATCTTTTAATTCCTACACAAACAAACATTGTGAATAGTAGGATGGTTTCCTTCAGTCAGAAGTATTACTTTTAGTCACTGAAATTGATAGAACGAGTAAAAAAAATAACATGGACCCAGAAAATACTTTCATTTTCCCGACAGTTATTTTTTAATGAATTTTTTAAAATGTCCGATTTTGAAAACAAGGCGTGGTCATGATGACGTCACAAATGATGCAATTTGGCGCACCTTTCTACCACGTTTCCACGTTATGATAATCAAGAATCGAACTAAATATTGCGCTCTACGTTTGCTATCAACCATGTCGTTGCCAATACACGTGAGTAAAGATGTGAATTAAATATTTTGCTCTGTGATTGGCGACACTGAATGGCATTTCATGATTTGTGATGTCACACGACTGAAGCGTAAACAATGAAAGCGCGCAGATTTCAGTAATTTTTTAAGAATATTAAACTTAAAGAAATTATTTAAAAAATGGTCAGATTCTATGTTTTTAAGCATGCTCTTTCAGAAAAAAATTCTTTTAAATTTTTGGAAACGATCCCATTCTGCTATGTCCTTCGCCCTCTGCACTACATTATAAGAAGAAATTTTTTGCTCTCCCACTTCCGTAACAAATTTTCCGCATAGAAGACGCCAGTAAAACGTCAAGAACCCGCACTTCGAAAATCTGAAGCGTCAAAAAACCCAAACGCACTCTCATGAAGTTTTAATTAATTTTCCTTTATGTTCAGTAAAAATTGAAAGTTAAATTTTGTTTCATTTTTTTAAAAAACGCAATGGCATTTTGCAGCATTATATATTTTAATGTATGCTTTGTAAATTATACATGCATGTTGTATAATCACTTGATATGATTAAATGGTGTTCAAATTACCTACACGGTCTTTTCTTGGTTATTTTCGAAAATCCAAGGAAATTTTAAAATCAAAACCCTCTTTGGTCCTAATAAGGTGGGATTATTGTGATTCTATTTTGCATTTGAAAAATTTTCTAATGACTTTTACTGGAATTTAGATGTGGATTTATCCGACAATTGAACTGCACGAGTCATTATTATACGAGTTTTAGTGGCTTTTTAAAAGAAAACGATCTGTCTAGTAACGGAATAAGCAAGTTTTAAACTTACAATATAAAAACTTCAAGCGGGAATATGTTGTCAGTACCTTTGAACTAATCATATTCAACTGAAAAATAGAAAAGGACGCCAGCCGTATCACGATTAATTATATTTCACTGTTGACATAAAATGGAGCTTTATATGTACTAAAAGTTTAAAAAACAAACTAAAACTGTATTTCAAATGCTGCGATTTTAACATGGGAATTACAATGCAAATACAGTAAACAATCTTCAAAGTTGTTGAGCATGGACATTAAAAGTTAAAATGCAATACAATTAGAAAATTTAAAAGAAAGGAAACCAGTTTCCTCGTATTAAAAAAAACAAAATAGATTCTCACAATTCGATGAATCAACATATTGCTCTTTGAATTTATCAAAACATCAGTCAAAGAACAACGTAGCATAAATTGTTAGAAAATTATTCGTAGTCAAGAAATATTTCCATTTCCGTCCAGAGAATAAAATGCAATGTATTATGAGGTTTTTTTTCTTTGATGGAAATATTTTAGCGGCAGTTTTTTGGCATTCAGACATTATATTTCGAAGTAACTATTTATTTATTCAAATACAGTTGTTTAGCAATGTTCATAATGTTTTAAATGACAAGGGCATTTATTTCGAAAAGCAGGACAATTTTTTTCTGTTTCATTTGAAATTAAAATACGAGTTGAACGTAATGCTCTCGATACTAGTTTCAGTAAAAATCCGAGTATACTTCCAGAGCTGACTTTGAATTTGGAATCATTTTTATTGTAAAAAGAAAGCCCGCCAGTTCTGAAGCCACTAAATCATGAATAGGGTAAAAATCAATTTTAACACAACGTGAAAAAATACATCAAAGACAGTGCAAAGTTTTAGCAAAGCTATCCCACACTTTCGTATATTCTTTCTCTGAAAATTTGGTATATTTAATTGTCTAGAGTCTAGTATTCATGAAATTCATTATAAAAGTTTTGCAGTGCTACAATAGTTATATCTTTTCTTTTGCCTGCATTTTCGTAAAATTTTCTTTTCCTACTATAATATCGAATATTCTTGCGCACTAAACACAGGAATATCTGTTTTGCTAATCCCCAAACATGATGTTGATAAGAAACAACATTGTTATTGTTGGTGTTTAACTTGTTGTTTTTCCCTGTTATGTATTATCAGTATTTTATCTGTTAGTTATTTTTACTTTCTTCTATATCTAATATATAGAAGAAAGTATTGGATTCGTGCAAATTTTTGAATTTCGAATTTTGACGGATTCGAACGTTTTAAGGTGTGCTGAGTCTGTCTGTGTGTGTGTATGTGTGTGTGTGTGTGTATGTGTGTCACGTCTGTGTGTGACCAGTTTTTTGTGGCCGCTCTACAGCAAAAACTACCGCATGAAATTGAACGAAATTTGGTACACATATGTGCCCCTATGTGAACTTGTGCCCATTGGTTTTTGGCGCGAATTCCTCCAAGGGGGGTGGAGCAATGGGACATTTTTTCAGTTACGCGTGCTTGCTATTCCTCAAGAAGTAACTGGCGGAATCAAACAAAATTTGGTCCATATGTTGCCCCTAACAGGAGCAGGTGCTGATTCAATTTTGGTGTCAATAGCTTAAACGGGGGTTGAGTTATAGAACGTTTTTTTGTCGTCAATTGTGACTGCTGTATCTCAAGAAATAACGAACGGAATCAAACAAAATTTTTTTGACAAGTAGCCTTTAGTGGGTATAAGAGCTGATTTTATTTTGGTGTCAACAGCTAAAAAGGGGGTAGCGCAATCGCCCGTTCTTTTTTTCCATTGTGAGTGCCCTATCTCAAGAAGTAATGCTACGTTCTGGTTGAAATTTGAAATATATGTGAATCCATACGTAAACAGGCTTTGGTTCAATTTTGACTCCAATCGCTCCAAGAGGTGTTGATTTTTTTTTTCGAATAAAAATAGTTTTATTAATGCAAAATAAGAAAGATAAATCGTAATAGATTGTCGTCTGCGTATTTCTCGTGATTTTAATTGTATGGAAATGATCGGAAATATTATCTTAATGATTTAAAATTTTTAACTGTTGCCATCTTATGTTTGTTAGCAAATAAAATATTTGTAATTAATTCAAGCAAGGCTTTTAAAATAACTTTCAATTTTCGCTCTTTGCTTTGCTTTTGCAATAATTCAGACATTGGGATGGTCGTCTAGTTTTTGCATGTGTAATTTTGTTTTTGTTGGGAATATTGTATATTGTCAAGCATGGGGAGGGATCAGAAAAAAAAAAACAAAAATATAGAAGAAAGTTTCGTGATGGCCACAACATACTAGTTGTACCTTGGAGCCAGAGTGGCATAAATCCAAAAATTGCGATTTTTCGTTCATTAGTGCATTGTATGTAGAAGCCTCTTCCGCATTGAGCCATGTGAATGACATTCTCGAAAACCAAATCCTTTTATTTTTTTTACCAGGGTTATAACAGCGCTCGTCCCATCCTTTGCATACGACAGAGAAAAATTTTCTCCTCTCCAGTAAAATTATCATATCGTGACTTACGTCCTTCTGGCTCTGAGGTACAGATTTGTTGTATTCTGATTTCATTGATAACTAGCGGTACCCCCACGGCTCTGCCAGTAGTAGAAAGTTAAAACGTCATTTGTTCGTCTGTATATTTACAAATAATGGATGATGAATTTCTCGCCAATTTGCTATGTTAATTGCTCGCCCACGTTACGGTTCCACTTTATGACAATTTCGTAATTTACTCTTCCACGTTGTGATATTTTGCTCGGTTAAATGCTCTTAAAATTAGAATGGAAAAAGAATAAAATCGAATTTTCGAAAAAGCGCTTCGAGGTGAACACCCCCATGCTACAAACTTTGCCAAATTTCATGAAAATCGGCCAAACAGTCTAGGCGCTGTGCGCGTCACAGAGATCCAGACAGAGAGACTTTCTGCTTTATTATTAGTAAAGAAGAATGAACATGCTACTGTCTTGTGATACTCAGTTTAAAAATGCATGGTAAAAAAAATATATACACGTTATATTTTAAGGCGATTTAAAAAAGGAATTCAAGAACTTGCTCAGAAACTGAGCAATATTAGAGGACTAAATGTTTCCTATTTTGACCAAGGATCATTTTTCTTTGTTCTTGTCCCTTCAAAACATATGAAGGGCTCGGATCAAGAATGTAATATGCCACATGAAGTGAGCTTTTCAGTAGATCAATTTCCAACTTGTAAAAAATATTTTAAGAATTTTTCAAAGGTACTATACATTCTACAGGGTGTTCTTTTTTAACCTGCAAGACCTTTATTTTCGCAACCGTTAGTCCTAGATGTATACTTCCAATTGCAGAAATGTTCAAAATCAGATGCAGAGTTAAGATATTGAAAGCTTGAAGCAAAAATAAAAATCGGTCTACAAAAACAAAATTTAACTTTTTATACGGACCCTAGGTCCCCTAACTAATATTTAGGGAAATAATCCCCATTGAAAACTACTACCAACACAAAAAAAATGACATTTGTCCAGATATCCAGACAGAGAGACTTTCAGCTTTATTAGTAGTAGAGAGTATTATTGGATCTTTAAAAAAATGATTTTTTACATTTCAATTTGCGTTTCAATGCAATTTCGTAAACGAGCTTCATAAACTTACAACGCTGTCATAGTTCAAATTAAATACCGATTGAGATTCAATGATGCAATGTTTTAAATCGATGTATCCTAAGATCTGGGCTACATTGCATGAAGCTAATGATACTAGGATACATTGACAAATTTCTGACTTCACGTTCCTATAGTATAGCGTGTCGTCTCCATGTTGATTTCTTCACTCTGTGTGCTTCTCTCAAATTAAAAAATAACAGATTTTTTTTTTTTTACAAATACTAAGACTTTTTCAAAATGCACTCAAAAGGACAAAATAAGTTTTCAGGATCAGAAAGGACAATCTAAGTATTCCTTTAATTTTCGAAAATTCCAAGAAAATGACACCACAAACAAAAAAAAGTGCGGCTCAAGTCATGAAGAGAATTTCTTATCATTATCTTGCTTCCAATCATAACTTTGAGCGTTGAAACATGCATATTTTTCTTATTGGGAAAGTTTGGTTTAAAATGACTAGAACCGCACTTTTCTTCGTTTGTGGTGTCATTTTCTTGGAATTTTGAAAACTAAAGAAATACGTAAATTGTACTTTTTGACCCTGAAAGGTTATTTTGTCCATTTGAGTGCATTTTGAAAAGTGTTTAGTAATTTAAAAAAAATTCTGTTATTTTATTCTTTTTAGTGTAAATGTATTTCAGAAATAGAGCAATTTTACCCTCACGAAACTTCAACTTATTCTCTCATATAAATGCTCGGTACTGAAAGAGAAAAAACCTATATACGTGTCTAAAACTTTAACCAGTTGGCACTAAAATTTAATCCTAGTTCCTCTCTAGGATTTATGCTTGCTAATTTCATGCTTGCTTCAGAGAAGCCTTGATTCAAAATTTTCATTATGATTGGGTTTTAACATTACTGTTGCAAGGCAACGAAATTTGTAACAATGGGTTTTATATTTAAACATTTAACTGGAAAATTACATGAAATTTCATATTTTCCATCCTAACCAAAATAATTATTTTATTTCAGAATTTAAATTTTTCAGCGTTAAGTTGTACCTTAAGATTAAGTAAATCATTTAGTGAAATCCAGAAGTCTCTAAGTGATCTAGTTGCTGAAATATAAGCAAAACCAGGCCTCAGATTACTCCTTGACAATCAGGCCAAATATAATAAAAAAGCTTAAAAAATTTTTAACCAGTTAACTGGGTTAGGAACATTTTTTTAAAAATGGTCAGTAGTAAGGTACTGAAAAGACTAGTTTGTAGTAATAAAAAACATTAATGATCATCAATTATATAGATAAAAAAATTACAAATGTAACAGTACATTTATTATTTTGTGCATAGCAAAAATTTTGACAAAAGAGAAACAGAAATTAACATTTGCGGAAAACGCTTCTAAATGAAATGAATTTAAAGCGCAAATGTTTTACTAGGGCTGCGGAGTTGGAGGGAAAGTGACCAACTCCCGACTCCGATTCCTTTATCCCAAAATCAGTCCGACTTCGGCTCTTACTCCGAGTTCAAGAATTTTAGAGCCTCTGACTCCGACTCTTTTTTCTCCAAATCAGTCCGACTCCGGCTCTGACTCCGATCCGAGAATTTTAGAAACTCTGACTCCGACTCCTTTATCCCAAAATCAGCCCGGCTCTGACTCAGAGTCCGGGAATTTTAGAGCCTCTGACTCCGACTCCTTTATTCCCAAAACAGTCCGACTCCGGTTCTGACTCCGATCCGAGAATTTTAGAGCCTCTGACTCCGACTCCTTTATCCCAAAATCAGTCCAACTCCGGCTCTGATTCCGACTCCTTTATCCCAAAATCAGTCCGACTCCGGCTCTGACTCAGAGTCCAGGAATTTTAGAGCCTCTGGCTCCGACTCCTTTATCCCAAAATCAGCCCGGCTCTGACTCAGAGTCCGAGAGTTTTAGAGACTCCGACTCCGATTCCTTTATTCCCAAAACAGTCCGACTCCGCAAGCATTGACGGAGTTGCGGACTTGAAGAAAAATGATGGACCCTCGACTCAACTCCCCAAAACTAGCACGCGATTCATAATAAGACTCCGCAGAACCTGGTTTTTACTGTGAAATAATTATTGTGTATGTGACTTGTTTTCATTTTCAATCTAAAGTGTTAATTTATCTATTATATTTTTGACAAAGGGAAATGTAAGAAAATGGGAGTCCTTTATGTTTTAGCAGAAAGAGCTGTAAAGACGATTTTTCCCTCTTTGATGATGATTTTCTTCAAGTGGACATTTTCTTAATTATATTTACTTACTTTGAAAAAAGAAAATGCAACGCTAGAACATAAATCCGATATGCTTTATTTTTAGTCGAAAGAAGAAACTTTCCAGATGATTTCTTAAAAAATAATTATATTTATTTTAATGACCTTTTTATTTTTAATTCTTTTTTTCCTTTGAAAGCTGTAGAAGAATTTTTATGGAAATAAATAGATTAGCTGCAGTTTTAAAAGATGCTACTACTTTTTTTGTTCCGTTGATTATTCTTTACTTATCTATTATATTTTTACTTATCCATTAGATATACTTTATTTATCCTGGCATATTTTGTTACAGAAACTCAGATTAAAATGTTTAAAAGGCATGTTTGACATAATTTGCTGACTTAGCTAATTAAAGACAATATTTATTTGATACTAGAAATTCAATGTCGGTATAGGGGGAAGTACGCTCGTTAGTACCGGAAGGAGCTTCTTGTTTTTTTCTGCGCATTGAAATTTTAAAGAAAGATTAACAAATAAATAAGCGTTTGCAGTAATACTTTGCTGATATCAGGAGATGAATTAATAAGTAATCACAAAAGCGTAGAATATAACTGGTTTACTGGTAAATATTTCATTGTGAGTCAAGCTAGTAATCGTCAGTGTCTTGTTGGGATCATGCTCTATTAATTTCGAAATTGAATTTTCAGTCTCTAAATAAAATACATAGACGCAGGTATAACAGATTTATTTCTAACAAATATCTTTGTAAACACATTTTTACTGCTTCATCCAAAAGCAGGGAATGTTAATACTTTTCTTTAGATGATCATTCTAAAAACTTCGTAGTGATGAATATACAATAAATGTTTGATATTCTTATCTAGACTTTATACAACACCACTCATCAATAGGCAGAATTTACTGCTTTGAAAGAAAAATCTGTACACTCAGTTTTACATGATGTACACTGTTTTATATGATGAAAGATAGGCACCATTCTATTTTATGTTTGAAATGTCCTACTGTATTCACAGATAAAAAAAGAAAAACTTTCAAACTGGTGAAATCTGGTGAAAAAAAAGAAAAAAAAAAAGAAAAAAAATTTGAACTTTGACATCTTGAATTCAAATTATGTTTTTCGCAATCTAGAGTGTGTATGTAGGCGTGTGTGCTTGTGTGTGTGTGGGGGGGGGGGGTATGTGTGTTTGTGTGTAGGGGATATGTGTATGTAGGCATGTGTGTTTGTGTGTGTGTGCAGGCATGAGTGTGTGGGTAGTTGTGTGTATGAGTGTTTGCGTGCGTGGGGGCGGGGTATGTATGTTTGTGTAGGCATATGTGTTTGTGCCTGTGTGCATGCATGAATATGTGGGTAGTTGTGTGTGTGTATGTGTTTGTGTCTGTATGTATGCGTGTGTGTATGTGTTTGTGTGTGTGTGTGTAGGTGTCTGTATGTATGCGTGTGTGTATGTGTTTGTGTGTGTATGTGATTGTGTATGTGTGTAGGTGCGTGCGTGTGTGTGTGTAGGTGTCTGTATGTATGCGTGTGTGTATGTGATTGTGTATGTGTGTAGGTGCGTGCGGGTGTGTGTAGGACATGGATGCAACCTGGAGGCGGTTTTCGCTATAGGAGCAGCATCGTGAGAAGCCGGTCGACGGTGGTGCTGCAGAGGGTGCTGGCGGGAAAATAAAATGATAGCACATCAAAACAGTCAAGTGAGAACAATAAGCAATCGTGATAGCTCAAAAAAAAAAAACTATCAATAATAGAACTCAGCGTCAGAATAAAATCCGCACATTACTGAAAATTTCCGTTGTTTAAGAAACCAGAGTTGCATAATAATCTACAAGCTCTAAACATTGCAAATGGAGGATAATGAGTCTTCCCGCTAACTCTATAAACAAACACAGCAGTATTCGTGAATATATCTTATAATGACAGTACAATAACAGTCTGTCTTATTCGGGCAAAATAATTTAGATTACAATGACGTAAAAGTCTTAAGGGGTTACAGTGCCTCAAAAATGATGAAAAGATCAAAAAAAAAAAATATTGTTTATTTCAAACTAAAAACTATTCTGAACACAGGGGAAAATTTTCATTGCTTTAGTTCAAATATTTAAAAAGTTATGAGAGCTTTTAGGCCATGCTCGCTATGTGTTCTTATGCAAAAGAAAAATTGCTTTTTCTCGATGATGTTTTTTTTTGTGTTTTCATGTCATTAGAATCCCTAAGGATTTTTTTCTATTAAAGATAGAGCTTTAAAGTAATACTTTTTGCAATTGGGATAACATATTTGACAAAACTGTGCATTGCTACTAAACTAAGCATTGTATTGCAAACTAAGCATTGTATAAATTACTCAAATGTTTAGAGATTGTTAAACCTTTACAAACCAAATTAAAAAAAAAAAAAAAAACTTTGATTTTTTACATAATTAATCACAGAAAATTTTCTAATAAACTCATAAGCAAATGAATGCACAGATTTTTAGAGATGATTATAGTGATCGTTTAGCAAAAAAAATTTTTTTAATTAGTGCAAAAATAAAAAAGCCTTAGGAATTTTAAAAAATTGAAAATTTTCTCAATGTTTTGAATTTTTAAAAAATGTAGGCAATATTTTTTAATTTTGAAAATAAATTATTGATTGCGAAGTAAGTATGCATGTTATGGTTTCAAAAAAATATAAAATTAATTTAAATTAAAAAAAAATTGCTTGAAAGGTACTGTGACCCCTTAATTATGCAAATACTTGGTCATGTATTGTTTAACTGCAGTAGTGTCGGATTGATGCTTCTAGTACACCATATTGTTTGTTAAATTAGTGCATGGCTCCACTAGATGGCGCTGATGCTCAACGGACCTTCACAACTTATGACTTTTCTGTGTTAAACCGATGCAGCTCATGCATCCACCAATCAATGTCAACGTTTCAAAATTTGTTTATTTTTGATTCGCCCATTTTGACCGCATGAAGCGCTGAACGGAAACCCTGCATCCACCAATCAATGGCAACGTAAAGGAAACAGGAGTTCCCTGTAGCGCCCTCTTTGTTTCCGTGAGTTTCAGCGATTGTCACGGCCTATAAGAATTTAGTGGGGCCATGATTAGCGCTAAACTTTATTCTGCCGTGGGCAGGAGAAAGGCAGTAACTGCATTTTTTTTTCATTTTTCATTTTTTTTGCATATTTGCTGTCTATTGTACGTTAGCTTTATTGTACAAGCCATTGAGAGAACATAAAATGGAGGGAGTGACGACTTTCATACGAGAAGATGGATTTAAAACAAACGCATTGGAAAAAATCAGGTTTCCTTCGCTTGTTTGATGCAAAACGTGCCGACCATTCGTTTTTGTTGAGTCACGTAACTTGAGGTCTTTGCTCAAGCTTTTGTTTAGCCAATGATTGCTGTTGCTCCCTCCATTTACTAATTTCTGCTCTATTGTTCAAGCTTGCTTATTTGGTTTACGCTGATGAAAAAACTCAAAAAAACTCAAAAAAACTCAAAAAAAAAAAAAAAAAAAAGCCAAAAAAAAAAAAAGTCTTAACTCATATATTTCTATAGTGTTAGTATTGAATTCCAAATGCGTGTCTTCAAATATCTCGAGAACCTATTTCTGAAGATACTGCCGTTAAATGCAGTGGTTGTACATTTAATAAAAACAATCAACGATAAAATTAAAAATTTTAAAAACCCTCGACTGAGTCGCAACTCTACATTCAAGAGGGAAAATTGAAAATCCTTTTAAAAGCCTTATATTATTAAAAATAAATTTGTCAAGTATTTTATTTGCTACTAGTGGCACCCGCACGGCTTCGCCCGTAATAGAAAAATTAAAGGTCTTTTGGTTCGCTTGTATATTTACAAATAATGTATGGTGAATTTTCTCGCCCATTGGCTTGTACCCACGTTACAGTTCCACGTTATGATAATTTCGTATCTCGCCAATTGGCTTGTGCCCATGTTACGGTTCCACGTTACGATAATTTCGTAATTTATGATACTTTTTTTCTTAAAATTGGAATAAAAAAAGAACCACATCGAATTTTCGAAAAATCGCTTCGAGGTGCACACCCCCATGCTACATACTAACTTTGTGCCAAATTTCATGAAAATCGGCCGAACGGTTTAAGCACTATGCGCGTCACAGACATCCTACGGACATCCTACAGACATCCTACAGACATCCTACAGACATCCTCCGGACAGAGAGACTTACTGCTTTATTATTAGTAAAGATTAAAGAAAAACTGGCAACAGATAAAAATTTTAAATCATTGCTTTTAATTTTCTTGTCGGCAAACAATTAATTTAGTTTTCAATCGCGTGAATAAAGGCTTAGCCGTTATTAAACTCTGCTTTAAAAAAACGTTATAATTCGAATTCTATGAAACATGGTAGTTCCAAACACATTCTATCAGACGCGAAAGAAAAAATATCTTTATTTTGGTACAAAATTTTAAAATTTTTAACCATGTTTTCACTGCGAAAATCGTGAAAAACATTTTAGAGGTTTTTAATTAATGTCTTCGTTAGTTAATGTTATCTAAAGATGAAACTTAGCTAAGAACACTCTCGATCAACTCTCCTTTTGAACACATTTTTTTTTCTCAAAATCGGTCCCTCCGTTTAGGGGCTAGAGTGCCACAGACGGACCCCCAGATACACAGACGCGTCTAACTTATAACCCCCTTCCTTTGTGTGTCGGGGGTTAATAAAAAGCGAATATTTGGTGTTTTTTTTAGTTCCGTTCTTGAAATCAAAATTAAAAATTATAATTTAAATTAACCTAATTTTTTAGTTCTACAAATTTGATCCGCATAAGGAAGAGGATCCGGATATCCTAATAAGGAGGTGCGGATAAATAACCCCGGATAAGCGAGTTTCTACTGTACTTGTATAATAGGATATCCTGCGCAGAAATCAATATCATTAAACCGGATTTCACGTCCTTTCAGTTCTGTCGTTTCCATTAATTGATACATTATCATTCCATTGTCCTATGGTTGGCCGGGAATTCATTACCTAGCCAGTCTCTACATTTTATTTACTCCGAATACTTCCACATTGCCATGACACGAAATTAATTCGTCTTGGTGCGCATTTATCAATTCAAATTACTTTAGATTATAGTAAGATTATAAATAATTATTCGAGGAGCTACAAAACACGCTGCAACTAATGTGCTACTTTGTTACGAAAATGACAAGTCAAGGTGAAAAATTATCTCATTTTACTTTACAAGAATGGGGCACTTTTTCTTCTAAGTATTTTATAATGGGTTCGTTTCCAAAGTTTGAAAAGTATTTTTTTCTGAAAGAGCATGCTTAGAAACTTAAGATCTGACCATTTTTTAAAAATTTGTTGAAGTTTAATATTTTTAAAAAAATGACTTTAAATCGGTGGGCTTTCATTGTTTACGCTTTTGCCGACGACGTCACAAATGATGAAATGCCATTCACTGTTGCCATTCACAGAGCAAAATGTTTTATTCGCATCTTTATTCACGAGTTATGCATTATTTTGACAATAGTAATTAGTTTTTGATCACAGTTTTCAGTAACTTTTATTTCATTTGGAACTGCTACGTCAGCGTTGGCGTGAACGTCATGGCGTAAACGTTTTGCGTTAACGCAAAAATGTACTAATCGATATCTTAAATTGAAATTGTAGGTAAAAATCTTACCGTTTGCCGATTCTTTTTGGGCGCTTGCATCTTTAATTGCTTAGAGAGTTATTGAAATTGACTAAAGAAAGTGCACAGTACTATCTAAACGAAAAACTCACTATATTAACAAAATATTTACAACTTAGAATAACAAATTTACAAATCGGACTCCATAAAAGATCATTCTTCCGTGTTCCATCCATTCTATTTATTTTATTTCTCGCGGGCGTTGATCGTTTGCTACGATCAACGCCCGCTGTTGCTAGGATATCCACCAGTCACATGGTTTGGTTTATGAGCAGCAAAAGGGTTGCCATAGCTCGTTCTATTCTTATTATTAGTTTATGGTTAAAACAAAATGTGGTGCTAATTTCAGTGTGGTAAATAAAAGAGCATGTGTAACCTGTGAACAAACACATAGTTTTCTCAAATAGATGTAGGATTAACTAAATTTACAACGAGAAATCTAAAACTGTAGAGGTCGCTGTGAATGTCATCCACAGCTTCGGAGTAATCTAGTGCTTTTCTTTTGCACATCATGAACAAGAACAACACGACGAGAAACCGGTTCTATGTTCCCACGAGACCACCCAGTACACTTAGCAAGGGTGAAAAAACTATTTAAAAAAAGGAAAATAATGAGGGAAATTCGGATAAGAAAATGCTTACTGAAAAATTTTCAAAACAAACAACGGCAAGTTTCAATCGACGAGCGATTTCCTCAGAGAGGGTCCGGGACGCATTTCGAAAAAAAACTTATTAAATAGTCTAGAGTTTTGAAATTTTTTGCTCTGATTCACCATCTATTTATTAAGCTAATTCATTACATAATTATTAATTTTTTACTTCTTTTTACAAAAAAGGAAGTATTGTATTCGCGAAAAAATTTTCACTAAAAAATCGGCCTTAACTTCCCTTTTGCTCACCCCCGAAAGAATGTTGAGTTTTTTTTTTCAACCCGACCACATGTGGATAAGTGCCTAAGAACGCATTGGCACCCGAAATATCCTTTTTGACGATCCCCGAGTTAATTACAACGAGTTTCCTCGTGACGTCCGTATGTATGTATGTGCGTATGTGCGTATGTATGTCGCATAACTCAAGAACAGTATGTCCTAGAAAGTTGAAATTTAGTATGTAGACTCCTAATGGGGTCTAGTTGTGCACCTCTTTTTTTGGTTGCATTCAGGTGTTCCAAAGAGGGTCTTTTACACCTTTTTGGGGAGAAATCATTGCTAATTTCAATGCAAACTCAAGTGGTGTTATAATTTGGCAAACACTTGGCGATATATCGCCAAGATTTTGGTCGCCCAGTTCTGTCACCAACTTGGCAACAAATTTGGCGATTTTCTTTAAAATCTGGTTTTGTTTTGTCTACTATTGGCGATATTTAGAGAGTAAACTACTTAATCACATTAAAATTGCCAATAATGGGGAAATGACATTAAATTGGAGTAAAAGGAAGTCATGTGATGCACACATCAGCTCGTTTTAATTTAAATTTAATTCGTTTTATTTTTTAGAAATAGCGCTGCTTTAAACAGCTGTATCTCAAAATATTCTTGGTCAATTTTCAATTTTTTCTCAAAAAACTATGCACTAATATCTAAGTTTTATTTTTATTCGGCGATTTAAGAAATATTAATTCAAAAAAAAAAAAAGAAACTATTTGAAGAAAAATTTCGAAAAATTCACACACAAAAAAAGATGCTTAAAAAAAAAAAAAAAAAAAAAAAATCATATTTTTTGCAGAAAACGTTTTTGTCAAATTCGCCAAATAAAAATTAAAGTAAACTATTTTAAAAAGGTATGATCCAAATTTCATTACTTTATCTTTATCAGTTCTGTACTTATAAGAGTTTTAATGCAAAAAATCGGGGGGGGGGGGGATGCACCATAGAGAAAAACGCGTTACCATCGAGCAGAAACATTACTTGAAGCAGGAGTCGCTGTTTCGAGTAATGTTGCTGCTCTATGGTAACAGAATTCTACAGCTATTCATGAAAGTATTTCTGTTATTTAAAGGCTTTCTTTTCGTCTTTTCTTTTCCTCTCCGCATAAGTAGTCACTTTTCATAAGTGGTAAAAAACTTTTCCTTCAGTCAAAAGTAGTACTTTTTGTCACTGAAATTGATAGAATAAGCAAAAAAAAAAAAAAACTATATTAATTTGAATTTTTGGCATCCTGAATTCAAATTATGTTTTTCGCAGTCTTGAGCGTGTGTGTTTGTGTAGGCGCATGTGTGTGGGTGCGTGTGTGTGTAGGTGTATGTATGCATGTGTGTGAGTGAGTGTTTTGTACGCGCGTGTTCGTGTAGGCATTCGTGTGTGTGTGTGTATGTAGGCATGTGTGTTGTTGGCTGTGTGCAGACATGAGTGTGTGTGTGTGTGTATGCGTGTGTGTGTAGGATATGGACGCAACCTGGACACGGTTTTCGCAAGAGGAGCAGTATCGTGAGGCGGCCGGTCGACGGTGATGCTGCAGAGGGTGTTGGCGGGAAATTAAAATCAGCGTAACGCCAAAAACAGTCAAATAAGAACAATAAGCAATCGTGATTGCTCAAAAAAAAAAAAAAAAAAAAAAAAACATGGACTCTGAAAATACTTTTATTTCTCCAACAGTTATTTTTCAATTAATTTTTTAAAATGCACGATTCTTCAAACAAGGCCCTGGTCTTTATGACGTCACAAATGAGGCTCTTAGACGCATTTTGTACCGCGTTTCCACGTTATGATAATCAAGAAGCGAATTAAAATTGCGCTCTACGCTTGCTATCCACCCTATCGTTGCCAATACACGTGAGTAAAGATGGGAATTAAATATTTTGCTCTGTGAATGGCAACACTGAATGGCATTTCATCATTTCTGATGTCATCGGCAAGAAATGCAAACAATGAAAGTGCTCCGATTTAAGTATTTTTTTTTTAATATTAAACTTAAACAAATTATTTAAAAAATGTTTAGGTACTATGTTTTTAAGCATGCTCTTTCAGAATAAAATACTTTTAAAAATTTTTAAACGACCCCATTATGCATTTATCTTCCTTTATTGAGATATGTACTCAACTTTCAAAACTATTAAATAGATATAGTTCTCGGATTTATCATGCTTAAAAAACATTTTTAAAGGGATATTTCAGGTTTTCCACTATTCAAGAAAACATTCTGCCTGAATAGAGAATTGCGTGTTCTATAAAACATCGATTTGATAAAACATTTCAAAAATAGGAGTTTGTTCTCAAGCATATCATTCTGTCCACAAAACATGTTAACCATTCACATCACTTTCTTTGAAAGGGAACTATTTTCTCTTTTGAAATGACTATGCAAAAAAATTGTTTTTATCTTAAAATCTTTTAACTACGGATGCCACGTATCTAGAGCACAATGAAACAAATAACTCCAATTTCAAGATCTCTACTACTGTAACTTGAAAGTTGTTCCTTTTCCTATTCCTATTCCTATTCAGAGTCACAACTGACTACAACTGTATTTATGTCGAGGACTGCATACTAAGTGCCTTGCCTCCATTATTTTATATACCGATAGATGGCAGCACCATCACCGGATCGAACAGTTAATGAGAATTTAGAACCTGGATTACCTGGTGATTACTTGGTGATTTAGATTACCTGGTGCTAGCACCCCCAGAGGTATCGTTTCACTTGGAGGACATTGAGACCACGAGCATATTTAACGTCGCCCAGTCCCCTTTAATGACGACGGTGGGTCTTCGACCATCGAGGTTCGAACCCAGGACCCTCCGGCCCCGAATCCGACACTGTACCGATCGGGCTACCACGGCCCTTGTTCCTTTTCTTGTCCAATAAGTATTCAGATTTTGACTAGGAGTTTCCAACTGTTCAAAAAGCTTATAATTACGTATATATTGTTACGAGTTCAGCCACTTCAAGAAATTCTTTGAATGACGACACAGTTCTTGAGAATACACAGGAGATTTATTTGCAACTGTGTACAAGAAATATCCTTAGCAACTGCTAAATTAACCATAGCAATTTCGGCAAATATCAATTAACACCATAAACTCGATTGTGGGGCCCGATTTTGACCTTCTGCCCCACATGCCTGGAAAGGGAAATCCTCCCCCATTCTGCTAACAGTTGCATCTCATAAAATAGAGAGTTAGAAGTAAACACATTTTGGCGGGAAAGCTTTCCCATCGCTTGTTTTTGAGTAAACGACACTTGGAATTCAGAAGGGCATTTTTCTCTCTCTGTGACACCCGCATTAGGTCAAAAGGGTTTAGCTTCTTTCGAACATTTCAAACATTTTCCCGTCCCCGAGTCACAGCTGCAGGATATAACTTCTGAAGTTCTGACATTTTCGAGCCCATAAAATAGAAGACTTGGGAATAACAAAATTCCATTCGGACACATTGCGACACTCCGTACTCCATAAAACATAGGGTTTTCCTAGAAGCTGGATCTCCAGATGTTTGAACTATGATCCTCAGAGAATGTGTCCCGACTAGGGAACTGCATCCCCCGGTATAAAACGGGGAGTTAGGATTTCTCGAGAGAAGAGAAGATAGAGTTTTGAGCGTAGAAGAGCTTTCCCGAGCTCGGTGTTCCTCCGAGACGTTTTGTCCGGAGTTATGATATTAGAAACGCGCTCCCGCGAGATGCCTTTGGATTACTTAATGGTGAAAGGACCAAAATCTTAGTATGTACTATACTAGCTCCCACTTCCCACTACTTAATTTAAACCAGTGGATTAAAATTTAATTTCTTTGGAGAGCAGAATTATGATGTATTTAATTTTTGAAATCCTTAACGTTTTGCGTATTAATGTTCAACTCCTGACTAAATATCTAAACTTAGGTTAGAATTGTGTATGTACAATTTTATTTAATAAACATTCAATGTGCTATAATGAATCTAACTATTATTTCTCCTATATTCTACAGTTCAAAAGTCCACCAAATCATAACACAACGCTTTGTACCTAACTACACTATGGGGTTTACGGCCCAACACAACGGTCACACACGTATTCACATCAAATAGCGCAAAAACACAGCGCAAAGGCTAATACACACTTCCAGCGGAACGGTGAAAACGAGATTCCACAGTTCGAAAACAAACTGACTCTTTCATTCACAAGGCGCCCGGCGTTTTATACCGAGCGAAGAAATGTCTAGAAAATCCTACAAAGTTCTACAAATTTCTCATGTTTTCTTTTTATTCCATTCACAAATCTTATCCTTCAGAAGTGAAGGGACCATATACTTCATTCGAATGTAAGGGGGTTGTATATTCATTACAAGAAACAATTTACAGTTTAAATTACAACAATAATTTTAGATGAAGAATAATGGAATAAACGCCAAATTTAGCCAGATTATAACAAATGAATCATAAAAATAATTCCTTTTTACAGAATTCGCAACAATATTATTTCTGAAGGATTTTTTTTGTCGGTACGCCACATCTTTTGTCAAGCTTCATGAAATTTTATAATAAGAAATTATTTTCAAGTTATTTTTTTTCAACCGCAACTTGCAAAAAAAAAAAAAAAAAAAAATCACTTTACGTTTTGCCTTTTTTTTTCTAAAAATTACACTTAAAAATCATATTTTTGAATGCCCGTTTTTGACTCATTGATTTGATGAGTTTACTATTTTGTCCAGCAATTACTTTCGGTTTAACAATTCACTGACTATGATAATGTTACGAGTCCGGCCACTTCAAGAAATTCTTTAAATGACGACACAGTTTTTGAGAAAAACACAGGAGATTTATATGCAGCTATGTACAAGAAATATAGTAAACAACTGCTAAATTAACCACAGCAATTTAGGCAAATCTCACTTAACACCGTAAAATCAACGGTAGCATACGTATTTAAATCAAAATATGCAAAACACAGCGCAAAGGCCTCACAATAACAGAGCTAATACGCACTCTCCAGCCAACGACTGAGACTAGTCGGTTAAAAAGCAGACTTACTCAATTCTCCATTCACAGGAAGCACGGCGATTTATAATCAGCATAGAAATGTCCACAAAATTCGACACGCTTCTAAATGTTTTCTTTTTATTCCATTCATAAATCTTACCAGGGGACCATATACATCATTTGAATGTTGAGGGGGGGGGGCTGTATATTCATTATAAGAAACAATTTACAGGTTAAGTTACTAAGATAATTTTGGATGAAAATTAGTGGAACAAACGCCTAATTTCGCCAGGTTACTGCAAATTAATCATTAAAATAATTACTATTTACAGAATTTGTAACAATAACTAATGACTAGGTATATTTTTTATCTTATATTCATACGTATTTCAGTAATTTATTAATTTTTGAAACCGTTCCCTGTATATGCCGTGCACATCAGTCATTTGTTTTTACTTAATCTTTTTTACTTTCTCTCTGATCTGGCTATATGATTTTAACAAACAAATTGAAATATCCAAGCTGCAATGAAATTAAATCATTTCTGCCCAAAAATAGCGTTGAGCGCGAAGGTTGACTAGTACAGTACTGGCAAAAGTATCACAAATAAAAGAAATATGAAAGTTTTCAAGAATAATGTAACGAAGGAAAAAACGTTACATTAGTAAGTTTCTAACTAAACTAATATTTTTTAATTCGGTACCCGTGGACAAGTTATATGGCCAAGTATTTTAACAACATAATGCTTCAATTACTAAAAAAAATAGCACACCCCTCCCCCACTCCAGGTTATCAGAAATGGGAATCCATTTCGGTTATTCGGGAACAAAATGAAATAAGGGAACAATTTCAAGCTGTTGTCAAAAATGGTTAATAAGTGGGCTCAATTAAACCGAAAAGCATTTGATATGATTTTGGCCCAACTTTGACTTTTATCAGAACAACCTTTATTTATGGCATGGAATCCTCAAGGATTTCATGCCTCACACTGCTTCAGATTGACACGTGACTTCCTTTTACTCCAATTTAATGTCATTACCCCATTAATGGCAATTTTAATGTGATTCAATCATAGACTAATAATAAGAGTAGACCGAGCTTTCTCATTCTTGCTGATGAAGAAAATTGGTTCATAGATGTATCACGTGACTAGTGGAAGGGCTTGGCGAAGACTTTGGCAGCATGGTTGCTAGATGGCAGCATTATCTATAGTTTGGCACTCGACATGTATTTTAAGACAATGTGTTTTCATTAAAAAAAAACTTCCAGGTGCAGAGATTGAACTGTTTTTCTTTTAGTTATGCATTGTTTTGACATTAGTAATAGTTTTTGATCATTTTTCGGTAACTTTTATTTCATTTGGAGCTGTCAGCGTTGGCGTGAACGTAATGGCGTAAACGTTTTGCGTTAACGCAAAAATGTACTAATCGGTATCTTAAATTGAAACTGTAGGTAAAAATCTTACCGTTTGCTGATTCCTCTTGGTCGCTTGCATCTTTTATTGCTCAGAGAGTTATTGAAATTGACTAAAGAAAATGCACAGTACTACCTAAACGAAAAACTCACTACATTAACAAAATATTTACAACTTAGAATAACAAATTTACAAATCGGACTCCATAAAAGATCATTCTTCCGTGTTCCATTAATTCTATTTATTTTATTTCGCGCTGGCGTTGATCGTCTGCTACGATTAACGGAGGCTGTTGCTGGGATATCCACCAGTCACATGGTTTGGTTTATGAGCAGCAAAAGGGTTGCCATAGCTCGGTCTACTCTTATTATTAGTCTATGGATTCAATAGTTTACTCTCTAAATATCACCAACAGGGACCAAATTGAAACCAGATTTAAAAAAAAAAAAAAAAAAAATCGAAAAATCGTTCTTGGCGACCAAAAGACTGGCGATATATCGCCAAGTGACCGCCAAATTATAACACTACGTGAGTTTACATCGAAAGTAACAATGATCCCCCCAAAAGGGGCAAAAGACCCCCTTTGGAACATACGAATGCAACCAAAAAGGAAGGTGCACAACTAGACCCCACTAGGAGTCTACGTACCAAATTTCGACTTCGGTAGGACATTCCGTTCATGAGTTATACGACATACATACATACATACACACATACGCACATACATACGTACATACAGACGTCACAAGAAAACTCGTTGTAATTAACTCGGGGATCATCAAAATGGATATTTCGGGTGTCTTTACGTTCCTAGGCACATATCCACGTGTGGTCGAGTTGAAAAAAAAAAACTCAACATTCATTTGGGGTTGAGCAAAATGGAAATTAAGGCCGATTTTTGGGTGAAAATTTTTTCGCGAATACAATACTTCCTTTTTTATAAAAGGACGTAAAAAAGTGGGTTTGTGCTTCTTGAGCTACCATTAAGTTATAACCTGGATTTGTCTCCCGTGCAGTTTTTAACCCCCGACACACAAAGGAAGGTTGTTATAATTTTGACGTATCTGTGTGTCTGTCTGTGGCACTCTAGCGCCTTAACGGATGAACCGATTTTGAAAAAAAAAATATGTTCGAAAAATTATCGAGAGAGTTCTTAGCTAGGCTGCGTCTTCGGATGACATTAATTAACGAAGACATTTATTAAAAACTTCTAAAATGTTTTTCTCTATTTTTGCAGTGAAAAATATTTAAAAATTTTAAAATTTAGTAACAAAATAAAGAGTATTTTTTTCTGCGTCTTTTTCTGGAACTTCCATGTTATATAGAATTTGAATTATACCACTTTTTTAAAGCGGATTTTAAATGCTGCTAAGCCTTTATTCACGCGATTGGTAACCGAATTCATTGTTGGCCGACAAGGAAATTTTAAGCAATGATTTAAAATTTTATCTGTTGCCAGTTTCTGTTTGTTAACAAATAAAATACTTGTAATTGATTTTCAATAGTGTAAGGCTCTTAAAAGGGTTTTCAATTTTCCCTCTTGATTCTACATTTACGACTCATTCGGTTTTTTTTTTTTTTTAATTTTTAATTTAAGACGATCACTTGAGTTTACCTTGAAATTAACAATGATTCCCCTCAAAAAGGTGCAAAAGACCCCCTTTTGGAACATCCGAATGCAACAAAAAGAGAAGGTGCACAACTAGAACCGACTTGGAGTTTATGTGCCGAATTTCAACTTTCTATGACATACCGTTGTTGAGTTATGCGAGATACATACACACATACATACGGACATACGAATGTCACGAGAAAACTCGTTGTAATTAATTCGGGGATCGTCAAAACGGATATTTCAGCTGTCTATACGTTCTTAGGCATATATCCATGTGTGATCGGGTTGAAAAAAAAAGTAAATAAATAAATAAATATTTATTCGGGTTCGAGCAAAATGGAAATAAGGCCGATTTTTGAGTGAAATTTTTTTTCTCGAAAACAATACTTCCTTTACTTTGTAAAAGGAAGTAAACAGTGTTTGTCGGTAAAAATACTCTAAAGTATATTTGTTAGTTTTAAATGTCACACCTTGGTACAATTTCTTGAAATTTGAACATAATGACACCGTAGTAGGAGGGAACAACGTAAAATCTGCAGAAATCAGTTTTTGAGCTATTTGAAGAAAAGCGCTTTGTATTCTATAATAACAATGGGGAAATGTTAGAATTTGACGTTTATTTCATGCTTTATTTTCAGCAGAAACGAAATACACAAGTTTGTACAATTATGCTAAAGTGCAATTGATGACAAAAAGGAACTAGTATGTTGTGGCCATCACGAAACTTTCTTCTATATTTTTCTTTTTCTTTTTTTTTTTTCTGATCCCTCCCCATGCTTGACGAGGAAGCAATATTCCCAACAAAAACAAAATTACACATGCAAAAACTTGACCCAATGTCTGAATTATTGCAAAAGCAAAGCAAAGAGCGAAAATTGAAAGTTATTTTAAAAGCCTTGCTTGAATGAATTACAAATATTTTATTTGTTAACAAACATAAGATGGCAACAGTTAAAAATTTTAAATCATTGAGATAATATTTCCTATCATTTCCATACAATTAAAATCACGAGAAATACGCAGACGACAATCTATTACGATTTATCTTTCTTATTGTTGCATTAATAAAAATATTTTTATTCGCAAAAAAAAAAAAAAAAAATCAACACCTCTTGGAGCGATCGGCGTCAAAATAGAACCAAAGCCTGTTTACATATGGATTCACATATATTCCAAATTTCAACCAGAACGTAGCATTACTTCTTGAGATAGGGCACTCAAAATGGAAAAGAAGAACGGGTGATTGCGCTACCCCCTTTTTAGCTGTTGACACAAAAATAAAATCAGTTCTTATACCCACTAAGGGCTACTTGCGGATAAATTTTTCTTTCATTCCGTTCATTATTTCTTGAGATACAGCAGTCACAATTGACGACAAAAAACGTTCTATAGCTCAACCCCCGTTTGAGTTATTGACACCAAAATTGAATCAGCACCTGTTCCTGTTAATACCAACATATGGACCAAATTTTGTTTGATTCCGACAGTAACTTCCTGAGGAATAGCAAGCACGCGTAACTCGAAAAACGTCCCATTGCTCCACCCCCCTTGGAGGAATTCGCGCCAAAAACTAATGGGCACAAGTTCACATAGGGGCACATATGTGTACTAAATTTCGTTCGATTTCATGCGGTAGTTTTTGTTGTAGAGCGGCCACAAAAAACTGGTCACACACAGACGTGACACACATACATACACACACACACACACACATACATATACACACACACACACACATACATATACACACACACACATACATATACACACACACACACACATACATATACACACACACACACACATACATATACACACACACACACAGACAGACAGACATTTTCCAAAAATGGTCGAAATGGACTCAGCACACCTCAAAACGTTCGAATCCGTCAAAATTCGAAATTCGAAAATTTGCACGAATCCAATACTTTCTTCTATATATTAGATATAGAAGAAAGTAAAAAAGAAAAAAAAAGCGGATACTGCGCTTTACGTTTCCATGACAAAATAGTCTGTAAAGGAATTCATTTTTAGTATTTCTTGTCGTTTTCTGAAACATTTTTTGTTGTAATAAGGAAAGAAATCCATGAAATATTTACTGGGAGTTTGAAAGGAAAGTAAAGAAGAATGTAAGAATGACTCAGGATGATACCTATTGTGGAAAATATATTGTGTTTTCGTATTTTTCCGAAGAAAGTCGAAACACGGTTCTTTGAGTCTCATTTTATTTACTTCAAAACTTCATGACTTGTTTATCATACTATTGAAAGAACATTTGAATTATTTAGTTGTTTCTTCTAAAACAGAAATTTCTAATATTTTCGGTCACGTGGAGCACATACTTTTATTTTTCTGATTATCGTGAACCCCTAACTAGAGGCCTTTCCAAAGAAGGTCAAGCAGGATAATATATATTTACTAGCTGCGTCGCCCGGCTTTGCACGGTCTATCTCGAAAATAAAGGTTATGTCAAGTGACAAGCGTTCAACAAGCAGTCTGGAACAAAAAAAAATCATTAAAAGTTTGAGTCAGATTGCTGAAAAATAACCAAAAAGTAAACATTTTAAATCTTTCGATTACAGGAGAAGCCTCAAAAGAAAAAGCCATAATTTTGTTTGTTCCTATTTTAGAAAAAAAATGGCAACATATCTTTCGTCTCAATGACTTTCTTTACCCGCTACAAATTTTAATAAAAGCATTGTTGCATAAAGTTGAGATGAAGCACTGAATAATAATATGGTTATGTAGCGTGGTAGCTTAGCGCGTTAAGTTATAAACTATGTAGTTGAAGGATTATTTTGATTCTATAGCTACTGTTAATATTTTAATGTGTTTTGGCGAATAGTTTTAAATTTTAAAGAGACTTAAATAGGTCTTTTGAAAAGGCATGTACGCATTTTTGTTGAAGAAAAATTATCATTTCACAGCAAAAGAGGGGCGTGGACTTTTTGTGTTCAACGAACTTCCTTTAACTTCTTAGCACGGGCATCACCGTGCGGGTACTGCTAGTAAGATATATCCGGGCCGTAACAAGATTATTGATTCGGGAAGGGTTTTATCAAGCACATTCCTCATGAAGTCTAAATAAAGCAATTACATTTGATTTCTTTTATATATCCTATTGAATTTTGCTACAATAGGTCATTTAGAGCAAATGTAGATGACGCATCTATTTAATAAAGAAAAAAAAGATTTTTAATGTGTAAGGTAAAACATCAGTAGTGGTCACTTCAAGATTTAATACGCTCTAGTAGTAGCCACAGTGAAGTATATTTTTAAACTATAGGTCTACAATATTAACTGCCTCTCTTGAAAACTCGACGTTAAATCCCGGTTATCACAAATTTGCCATTTCAACTGCGCTTGCGCGCGGACTTCGCTGACTTCAAAACTCTTGCTAAATTAATTACAAACATTTTAAATTTGGTAATAAATATGAGATGGCAAGAGATAAAAATTAGAAATCACAAAGTTTTTTCTGATTTAGTTTTTAGGCCTCGGTAAAGATTGAATTTTGCGTCTTAATTATTAATGGATTCGGTGTTTGAATCGTCTGTCCTTTTTCAGGACCAAATTTTTAATCTCGGAAGAGCGTACTAGAATTTCAGCATCACTTCTAATACAAAGCCGAACCCTCAACCTAAATAAAAATGTATAATGCTAAGCTGTTTACGCCTAACGTAAAATATCCGCAAAAGACGGATTTCTGTACTAATATTCCAATCATTTTTGAAGTACACAACGTGTTTTACATTTATGTTAAATAAATATTTCCAAACTAATAAATATGGAAGTGTCATTTTTTCTCTTAAGATTATCAATTATTCATATCCGTAGTTTCATATAATATATCACGAAGTCGCTGTGAAAATATTCTAATCGCATTCATTAATTTGGTGGGACTCTCGCTCAGCTTAAATATAAACAAACAACACGAAATCTTAAAACAGAAAGCCCAAAAAGCTAAGTCCGCGCGCAAGCGCAGTTGAAATGACAAATTTGTGATAACCGGGATTTAACGTCAAGTCTCTTGAAACTCAGTGAGCGTTTTATAGCTCATCGCTTTCTAAATCTTCCCAATTTCTAAGAATGCCATAATTTCAATTTGTTCAATTTTTCATCATTTTTTTCTCAAACCTCAAATTTGATCCAGCAGCGGCTACTCCAAAATCTGAAATTTTCAATAGTGGCGAACCTACATTCTCCCATCCGAAGTATTTACATTACTTACTTTAAATTCAAACAAGAAGTTCTGTCTAGAACTAGACGAGCCTACTTTCCCGTATACCCATACTACTTTCTAGTACCTGATCAATATTCTCAAAAATAGCTAAAATCGCAAATTTTTTCAAACATATTTTAAAATACTTTAAGCTGATTTCTAGGAATAAAATATATATTCCTCACTCATCTAAAAAAATCAGGTGCGTAAAAAAAAAAAAAAAAAAAGCAGCTAATACACTTTTTTCTATTAAAAAAATCTTTAACAGCTTTCAAAACGAAAAAAAATAATAATTAAAATTAATAAGCTCATTAAAATAAATTCATCATATCAAAAAAAAAATCGTTTCTTTTTCCCCTGTTGCCAAAAACAATTTTTTAAATGAAATAATGCACTTACCAAAATAAAGTAAAACAATAAAATGTCAACTTAAAGAAATAATTTTCATTGTCAAAAAAAAAAAAAAAAAAAAAAAAAAACAAATCGTCTGCGCATATCTTTATGTAGAAACATAAATGACTTCGAGTTTATTCGCCGAAAACTGAATACCTAAATTAAAATTTTAGCGTAAAAATAAAAACAAGTCAGATCAACAATTATTATTTCACAGTCAAAACCATAGCTGCGGAGTCGGAGTCGGAGTCAATCTCATTTTGGGGTAAAGGAGTCGGAGTCGAATATCTAAGAATCGGAGTCTGTCATTTGTCCTCCGTGTATAAATTTTTGCCAAAGCTACGCAGTCAGAGTCGAAGTCGGGGAGTCGGAGTCCGATTAATTGTCGGGCACAGGAGTCGGAGTCGGGGTCAAGTGCCCCTAAATTCTCGGAGTCGAAGTCTGGAGTTTGGCATCAAGAGCTACTTCCAACAAAATTTGTTTGAAGTAAATCCGCCTTCAAGTACGGAATCTACATTGACTTTTAGTTTCCCCATAGGCGCTAATGTTAAGGGATTTGAATTGTTCAAAATTGAACAGAAAATTGTTCAAATCAAAAAGATATTTTATATACAAGTTTTTCATTAAACGCTTTTTCCTACAAAGTTTGTTTGATGCAAATTCGCCTCACAGTTCGGAATTGCCTTGAATTTCCCCGTAGGCGCTAATGTTAAGTTTTTTTGAACTGTTCAAAATTGAACAAAAAATAGTTCAAATCTAAAAGTGAAATATGGGAATGAGATGTCCTTGCCGAGATCTTTGGAACAAAAAAAAGTTTGTTCGAATCGGACTATTCATTCAAAAGTTATTAGGGGGGGGGACAGACCGACAGACAGACAGACATTTTCCCCCATCTCAATACCCTACTTTCCAATTTTTAATTTTTCGATATTTATTCAATTATTTTATTTATTTTTGACTTTTTTTTGTTTTTTGCGATATTTTAAAGATGCATTAAGCCTTCTTTCATGCTTTTTTCTTCTTTTTCTGACTTTTACTGGGAAAGTAGGCTAAAAACGGATGAATAAAATTGATTCAATATGATAGTTACATAAGTACCAACAAAAATTCACCTTATTATTGTTCATTTATTTCTTCAAAGTACAGAAGTAAACTAGAAGTGGCCACTACTGCAGCACTGGCCACTAATTTAGCTCATTTACAGGGTGTCCTGAAAAGGCTGACTGTTTTCAAAAATTTATAACAGGAGAACGGTTAATGATAAAAAACAAATTCTTGCAGAAAACTCATATCGTGGGAGCTAAATTTTTTCTCTCAGAGTTAAAAATTTTAGGTCAAAAATGCTTCAATAGATGGCGCTGCACATAGTAAGCCCGTAAGTAAAAAAAGAAGACTTTAAATCCACCGATTTTTCCTCCGATTGCAACATGGGATTTCGACCGACGATTTTTTGAAAATATTGCTTTGTTCTTTTGTAGCATCATTATTTTCAAAAAATTATGATGCAGTTTTCTTTTTTTTTTAAATTTATTTACGAGCTTACTATCTGCAACGCCATCTATCGGAAAAATTTTCAACAAAAATTTGGAACTCGGGAATAAAAAATTTACTGCCCACCGACCTTAATTTCCATTTTACTCACCCCTGAATGAATGTTGAGTTTTTTTTTTTTTGACTCGACCACACATTGATAAATGCCTAAGAACGTAGAGACACGCAAAATATCCATTTTGACGATTCCCGAGTTAATTACAATGAGTTTTCTCGTGACGTCTGTATGTGCGTATGTATGTCGCATAACTCAAGAACGGTATGTCCTAGTCAGTTGAAATTTGGTAAGTAGACTCATAGTGGGGTCTAGTTGAGCACCTTTTTTTTTGGTTTCATTCCGGTGTTTCTAAAGGGGTCTTTTGCCCCTTTTTGGGGGGTAATCATTGCTAATTTCGATGTAAACTCAAGTGGTGTTATAGTTAAGCGAACACTTGGCGATATATCGCCAGTATTTTGGTCGCGAAGTTTTGTCGCCAACTTGGCGACAAATTTGGCGATTTTTTTTAAAAATCTGGTTTTAATTTGGCCACTGTTGGTGATATTTAGAGAGCAAATTATATATCACATTAAAAATGCCAATAATGGGGAAATTACTTTTAATTGGAGTAAAAAAAAGGTCATGTGATGCACATATCAGCTAGGGTTTTTTTAAATAATTTACCATTTTCCTTTTATAAATTTTGTAAAACACTCTGTCTATATCAAGACACCCTGTAAATATGTGACCCGCTTGTTGCGCCGCGCAGATCCAAACCACAAACAAGTCCTTCCCACGCTATTGCCAGCATGTCTGGAGTGTTGTTTCCCAGACAAGGGATTATTCTTTGCCTGAGAGGGTTTTCATTCCGAGTTTTCTCATCATAAACATTATCCCTGATGTGTACCTAGGAAAAATCTCAAAGAGTTAAATAAGGGCTACGTGGAGGCTAAGAAATAGGACCTGGAGTTAAATTCAGTTGTTGCCGAATCGAGTATAAAATGATTCTTCTCTGCTTAGAACTGAAAAACGAACTGAAACTGGTATGCTAGAAATTTGATGAGCTGTTATTTTTTTCACACTTAATTAAGCTGATCTAACTTATACGGTTAATGATTTTTTTGAAATCCTCTAGTTTTTGTGCAACCTTGTTTCGTTGATAGGGCTTAGCCGATTGATTAAGATCTCTAAAAAAAGTTAATTAAAAATCGACCTATTTTTTTATAATCTAACTAAGCCGTTATTAAAAAAACCTGGTGTAATAATTATGATAGAGGAGACTGGGGATACTTGACATCTGGGGATTATTGATCGCTCAACCAAAAATGTATCAAAATCATTAAGTAGAGCTTAAAACCTGACAAAACAATGTTAAAGTTACACTTGTACATAAAAACTGGCTGCACTTAGTCTTTCTTAGCCATTTTGTTTTAGCTCAAGAAATGACTGCCCGAATGTGTCAAGAGAAACTTTTTTTAAAGAAAACATTCTGAAGTTTACGTTATAAACAAGAAGTTCTGTCTAGAACTAGATGAGCCTACTTTCCCGTATACCCGTACTACTTTCTAGTACCTGATCAATATTCTCAAAAATAGCTAAAATCGCAAATTTTTTCAAACATATTTTAAAAATACTTTAAGCTGATTTCTAGGAATAAAATAATCCCCACTCATCTAAAAAAATTTTATGCGTAAAAAAAAAAAAAAAAAAAAAAAGCAGCAACTCTTAAACAAAGCAGCTAATACACTTTTTTCCATTAAAAAAAAATCTTCAACAGCTTTCAAAACGAGAAAATAATAATTAAAATTAATCAGTTCATTAAAATAAATACATCATATCAAAAAAAAAAAATCGTTTCTTTTCCCCTGTTGCCGAAAAACATTTTTTTTAATGAATTAATGCACTTACCAAAACAAAAAAAAAAAAAATAAAATGTCAACTTAAAGAAATAATTTTCTTTGTCAAAAAAAAAAAAAAATCGTCTGCGGATATCTTTATGTAGAAACATAAATGACTTCGAGTTTATTCGCCAAAAACTGAGTACCGAAATTGAAACTTTAGCGTAAAAATAAAGACAAGTCATATCACCAATAATTATTTCACAGTTAAAACCATAGCTGCGGAGTCGGAGTCAATCTCATTTTGAGATAAAGGAGTCGGAGTCGAATATTTAAGAATCGGAGTCAGTCATTTGTCCACCGTGTGTAAATTTTTGCCAAAACTACGAAGTCAGAGTCGAAGTCGGGGAGTCGGAGTCCGATTAATTGTTGGGCACAGGAGTCGGAGTCGGAGTCAAGTGCCCCTAAATTCTCGGAGTCGAAGTCTGGAGTTTGACGTCAAGAGTTATTTCCAACAAAATTTGTTTGAAGTAAATCCGCCTTCAAGTACGGAATCTTCATTGACTTTCAGTTTCCCCGTAGGCACTATTGTTAAGGGATTTGAACTGTTCAAAATTAAACGGAAAATTGTTCAAATCAAAAAGATATTTTATATACAAGTTTTTCATCAAAAACTTTTTCCTACAAAACTTGTTTGAAGCAAATTCGCCTCTCAGTTCGGAATTGCTTTGAATTTCCCCGTAGGCGCTAATGTTAAGTTTTTTTGAACTGTTCAAAATTGAACAAAAAATAGTTCAAATCAAAAAGTGAAATATGGGAATGAGGTGTCCTCGCCGAGATCTTTCGAACAAAAAAAAGTTTGTTCGAATCGGACTATTCATTCAAAAGTTATTAGGGGGGGACAGACAGACAGACCGACAGACAGACAGACAGACCGACAGACAGACCGACAGACAGACAGACAGACAGACCGACAGACAGACAGACCGACAGACAGACAGACCGACAGACAGACAGACCGACAGACATTTTTCCCCATCTCAATACCCTACTTTCCAATTTTTAATTTTTCAATATTTATTTAATTATTTTATTTATTTTTGACTTTTTTTTTGTTTTTCCCGATATTTTTAAGATGCATTAAGCCTTCTTTCATGCTTTTTTCTTCTTTTTCTGACTTTTACTGGGAAAGTAGGCTAAAAAATAGCGAAGTGTAATTTTAAAGCATAAACAGTCTCTAATAATTAAGACACATTGTTAGTAAATTGCCACTGATTGTTATTAATAGAACAAGTATGTTTGTAAAAATCTCATATTAGGGATACTTGATCGCTTCGTTTAATGGGATACATGATCCCAGGGATCAGGAATTGCTATGACAATGGAAACACAACGAAAACAATATAACTGTTGTTTACTTAGTTGACTTTAATTTTAAACATTTTAAACCTCGTTAAGGTATTTGACAAGGTTCGGAGCAATTTTTTTTTTAATTTTTTAATCACTATTATGAAATAACATTAATGTTTTTTTAGAAGCAGGAAGATCTTAAAACTTGTATTTTGCTTAAAAATAAACCATAATATCAATAAATTTTTTTAAATGGGTGATTTTTCAGCAAAAATGACTGAAAATTACCATTTAGGAGAAACGCTCTTAATAAAAATTAACTAGCTACAAAAAATTTGCTTAGAATATTTCACATGTATAAATGCTTCACATGAAACAGACCGCAGGTTAAGAAATATTTCAAGAATTTTAAGGTTTATGACAAATTACATGACTTTAACCAGAAGTTTCTCGAAAATCACCTTTTTTGGGGGGGAAAAAAGCTATAATTAAAAAAAAAAATATTTCATCATTTACATATTCTGCAGTCTATTCCACTCACAAGTACTTACAAGACAGGCATTCCAAATTTCATGCTTTAATACTGAAGAGAATTTGCAAAATCATGCTTTCCGTAGCCAGTATTGAGCAAAAATTTCATTCTTCAAAAAACGTAAGTAAAGATTAGACTTAACACGTGTTTATACTGCAGACTATTCAAATGCTTATAACGTGAGTTATAATTCGCTTAGATTAAAAAACCAAAAAATTTTATAAACTTAAAGAATTGGGCAGTTGAATAAAACTATTTTGAGGAAAAGTGAATTTTGGTTGAAAATCGCTTTTTCAACCTAGTCGGATTCCTTAACATTAAAAAAAAATCATAATAAGAGTGAAAGATCTAAACAATCACTGCTAAAGAATTTAAATGTCAGTTCACACTTGTAAAAAAACTCAAGGATTTTATTTACACATAACAGTTCTGATGAGCCAAATGAGCTTGAACAAGTTGAAATACATGTCAAATCCTTGTTTGAATGAATACAATGATTTTGCTATAGTTAAATTTACAACGAAAAAGAGTTTCCCATTATGTAGGTTAAATAGAATGCAAAGTTGACTTCCCAGAGTTTGAAATAAGTTTTTTAAAGGTAACATGCTTAATCAATCTATTTTTCCTGAAAAATGGACAGAAGTGTAGTAGACGAGAATGAGTGTGTTGAGTTGCCACAAAGAATTAGTCTCAACGGAACTTCAAGATCTAAAACAAACGAATTGTTTGCATTTGACTTTTCAGGTTTTGAAAATATATGCAAGACTTTCTATACTGTTTCTAAGTATACTAACACTTACATTTAAATTAATTCAACTGATAAAACTCTTAAGTTTATTATTGCAAGACAAGATGCAAATAAGTTGATTTTTGTACTTATCATCGTGATGTTTTTAACTATTTGTTGTAATTTTAGCTTCATTACACTACTTTTAAGAAAAATATTTGTTTTATTTGTAAAATACAGGCGACCCTCGTATAACACGGTTAATTCGTCCCGTGTAGTATCGAAACCGTGTTGTACAATACTTTTTTAAGAAAAAGTTTTAAACTCTTTTTATACACTAATTAATCATGTACATAGTAAAAGTCATGTCAATATGTATCGTGTTATATCGAAACCGAGTTTCGTGTTATATCGAAACCAAGTTTCATGAAAACAAAGTAAAGTATTAGAGTTATTATCAAACTTTAACAAGTTCCATGTTTTTCAAAGATAACATTCGTGTTGCGTCAAAACCGAGTAATATTTGAAATCAAGTTTTGTACCATGTAATATCGAAACCGTGTTGCAATAATAGCAAATTTGGTACCGTGTAATATCGAAACCGTGTTTTACAAGTACCGTGTTATACGAGGGACGCCTGTATATTGTTCCCAACTGTATTGGAGATTAAGTAACTGATCAAAAGCATCATAAGTTCATTAAAACTGTGTACTTTTTTTTTATACATTTCGTAGTGTAATTTAAAACTTATTTTTGTGTTCGCGTAATTACCTTCTAAGGGAAAAAAAATAGAAATATTGATCAAGTAAACTCCATGAAGGGATCATGTATCCCTTGCATGGCCGTAACCAATTTTTACTTTCTTCTATATATAATATATAGAAGAAAGTATTGGATTCGTGCAAATTTTTGAATTTCGAATTTTGACGGCTTCGAACGTTTTGAGGTGTGCTGAGTCCATTTCGACTATTTTTGGAAAATGTCTGTCTATCTGTGTGTATGTGTGTGTGTGTGTGTGTGTATGTGTGTGTGTATGTGTGTCACGTCTGTGTGTGACCAGTTTTTTGTGGCCGCTCTACAGCAAAAACTACCGCATGAAATAGAACGAAACTTGGTACACATATGTGCCCCTATGTGAACTTGTGCCCATTGGTTTTTGGCGCGAATTCCTCCAAGGGGGGTGGAGCAATGGGACGTTTTTTGAGTTACGCGTGATTGCTATTCCTCAGGAAGTAACTGACGGAATCAAACAAAATTTGGTCCATATGTTGCCATTAACAGGAACAGGTGCTGATTCAATTTTGGTGTCAATAACTCATACGGGAGTTGAGCTATAGAACGTTTTTTTGTCGTCAATTTTGGCTGCTGTATCTCAAGAAATAATAAACGGAATGAAAGAAAAATTTATCGGCAAGTAGCCCTTAGTAGGTATAAGAGCTGATTTTATTTTGGTGTCAACAGCTAAAAAGGGGGTAGCGCAATCGCCCGTTCTTTTTTTCCATTGTGAGTGCCCTATCTCAAGAAGTAATGCTACGTTCTGGTTGAAATTTGGAATATATGTGAATCCATATGTAAACAGGCTTTGGTTCAATTTTGGCGCCAATCGCGCCAAGAGGTGCTGATTTATTTTTATTATCATTATTTTTTAGCGAATAAAAATATTTTTGTTAATGCAACAATAAGAAAGATAAATCGTAATATATTGTCGTCTGCGTATTTCTCGTGATTTTAATTGTATGGAAATGATCGGAAATATTATCTCAATGATTTAAAATTTTTAACTGTTGCCATCTTATGTTTGTTAACAAATAAAATATTTGTAATTAATTCAAGCAAGTCTTTTAAAATAACTTTCAATTTTCGCTCTTTGTTTTGTTTTTACAATAATTCAGACATTGGGATGGTGGTCAAGTTTTTGCTTGTGTAATTTCGTTTTTGTTGGGAATATTGCTTCCTCGTCAAGCATGGGGAGGGATCAGGAAAAAAAGAAAAATATAGAAGAAAGTTTCGTGATGGCCACAACATACTAGTTTTGTTTCGGAGGGGGTTTTACCAAACACATTCTTTGAAACATTTATATGGTCTGTCAAATTTGGTTTCATGTGTATTCTGTTGATTTTTGTTACAATAGATTATCTAAATGGAAGGAAGGGATGTTCTTACAAAACGCCACATTGTTACATAATAAATGAATTTCTCAATAACTACCATAAACTACCATAAACACCCAATGAGTTTCTACAATTTTTCAATCATACTAATTTCATTCCACAAAAAAAAAAAGAAATAATAATAGTAACAACAATATTATTTTTGTCCCCCCCCCCAAAAAAAAATAATGGAAAGCATTTCATTTTACGAAAAATTTTGGAAGGGGCTTGAACCTTATAAACCACCCCCTTGCATACGGCCCTGATCCCTTGATGTGGGGATACATGTTCCTTTTTGAAAATATTGAAAAAAATAATTTACAAAACTATTTGTTTAATTTCAACTGAAAAGAATATTGCCAGATAGAGGAAAAAAATGACCATTGTTCTAGCAATTAAAAAAACAAAAAAACAACTGATAACACTCGTAAGCAAAAATTTTGTTACATGGAAAATTCTAGTGTTTCTAGGGCAATTTTCTACGCTGATTCCAGATATCCAATCGGAATTTTTCCATCAACCACAGTTTTTGCGTAATCACAGCATTTAAGTGATTTTTTCCCGTGTTTTCCTGTATCACGTAATGATAGAAACTCATAATTAACAATTAAAATCTTGTCATAAAGACAAGAAATGTGGAGAAAGATAGTCAGGTTTGCTATTACTGCAGTGGTAACAGAGTGGTCTGTCTTGATGGCAACTATTTTCGGAATATACGTTACCTTTCTTAGTGTTGTTATTTTTCTACCATTTAATCACACGAATATTCTAATAATGACGAAAGTTGAAACAGGTAGCAATCGAAATAGCACATTAAGATAATTTTCGGGCACAAAATTATTTGCTCCTGTGCCACCACTATCGCCTTCAGTCCGAAGTTTTTAGAAAAGCATTAAACGTTAAGACTTGGCAAAAAAATTAAGATACCGCGCAATTTCACCGTCTACATGTAGCAGGACACCCTACTGCATAGAGTATGATGGATGTCTTCCATTACTAACTGAAACTTGCTAAACCTGGCTACTTTTCTGAAAATTTCGGCTGACCTAAGGACATATTTCGATAACGGGGACACGAGAGCAAATAATGTTTGCATCCGGAAATATGTTTTACTACGCTCTTTCGACTCTTACTAATTTAACTTTTTTTTTCATTATTACACTATCGTATGATTAGGGGATGCTGCTGTACCCACGGACTGTTGTACCTACGGACGTTGGTCGGGAAATTCCGGGTATCGTCGAGAGAGATCCTAATTGGGGTTCAAAGTGTGTGCCACAGCCTAATCCAGTGCTCCAGGAAGTTTCAACGCCATCAAACGAACATTTAAGATTCTATCACATTTTTTGTTCGGTTTTACTAGGACCTAAGTTAAAAAAAAAAAAACATGAGCAATTTCTTTTTTTTTTCGTCCGTCGTGGATTGTATTATTCATTTTTGTTGTAGGTTTCATGATTCCCTATATTTTGAAGGTTTTGTTTCTGATTTTTAATGTTGTAAAACTGTGGCCCTGTCGATGTGACTGGCTTGCAAAACCAAACTGGCTTACCTTTGTACCCAAGGACACACAACCATGTGTACCCACGGACAGCAATTTTTAGTCCTATAGGGTCACATCTGAGTCTTCTTGCAATGTGAAGTACTCAAAATGGTACCTTGGTCATCAACGTCCGAAATTGGCTTTCAGACGTTGATGATGATGAATTTGAAGTAGGGCTTGAAGATATAGCGTTAAAATAACCCCCACCTCTTGTAGGATCTACACAGACCGTCAATCTCACCTGTTTTCATTTGAAGTCGACTTTTCTAGATTTTTGTAGGTTTAATCCAAACTGAGTTTTTCGTAATGAGTTAATCTTGGTTCAAGGTTTCAATTTGTACATATAAATTGAAGTTATTATGTCGGTAAATAGAGAGCCATATTACAATGAATCTAGTTATTTATTTTTTTTGTTGAAAAACATATTAATTATTCATAACATCATTAACTCTCTTAAGAGTAATAACTTTTTTAAACAGTTCACTCATATTAAAAATTAGGGAAAATTAAAAAAAAGGGAAAACATGTTCGATTAATTTTCAAAGTTTAATTTCTGTTGGATATTTTATTTAATGTTATTTTCAATGGATGCTTGAAGTAGTTCAATATAAAATTATAAAATGGCTTATGAAAATGTATCGAGTACAACTGAGTTCCTCAGACCTATTTATATATATTTTTTTTATATGTCCATGGATACAAAGGCACCTGTTCGCGGGGAGAACGGGATGTTGTACCCACGGACAAAAAAAGTGCTTTCTGAGAAATTTTTTTGAAGTTGAAAGCTTTGAGATTTTTACCTGACAAAAATTGCGAAATTAGATGATAAGTTGTAGATTTTGCCAGAAAACTTTTCCGATCGATTATCCTTTCCCAGAGACGAGCAAAAATTGAAAAGTAAATTTTGTCCGTGGGAACAGCAGCTTCCCCTACCTGGTTAAGTAAAAAGGTTTGCAATTCTTCCGTAGGCGTGCAGTTAAATATTTTTGAATTTATGAAAAGTACCATTAAAATAGCTAAATCAATAAATATTTTCTATGTATGTTTTCCACCAAGAGCTTTTTCCACCAAAGTTTGTTTGAAGCAAATCCGCCTTTAAGTTCGCGATCTATATTTTACTTACTTTTCCCTGTAGGCACTAATGTTAATGTTTTTTGAACTGTTCAAAATTGAACGAAACATTGTTCAAATCGAAGCTGGAGAGGAATGATGTGTGCTCGACACGATCTTATCAATAAGAAAAAAAATGAAGCGAACTATCCCCAAAAAATTAATTTGGGGCGGGAGGGGCTTACAATCAGACCGACAGACAGACCAACGACGCATATTTTCCCCGTGTCAAAACTCGACTATCCAAACTTTAATTTTTCAACAATCATTTGATTATTTTATTTATTTCAAACATTTGTTTTTGTTTTTACAGATATTTTTGCTATGCATTTAGCCATGTTTCTTATTTCTTTCTTTGACTTTTACGGGAAAGTAGGCTAAAAATCAAAGTTCGAGATTTTTTTTGATATTTTAAAAAAAAATTCAAAAAAGTCAGATTTTTTATTTTAATCATATTTTTTCTTTATTTTTTTAACCTGTTCAAAAATTTGTAGATATTAATTACTTTGCATTTATAAACATAATATATTTCATACAATAGATGAATCCATTCAACTTACTTTTAAAATTAGGATAAGTTCCCTAACTATTCAATAATATTTTAAGATTTATAAATACGTTATAATGCTTAGATAAGATGTGATTTTGTTTTATGCTTTGCTTAAAGATAAGGTTTCCATTATCATGTGCGTTTTTAGTGTAAAAAAATATGTTGAACAATTACTTTTCTGAACTATATTATTCATGGCGTATAAGAAAAACTCCAAATTTTTATTTTGTTCCAAACTGTAATTTTTGGGTAAAAGCAATATAGAGTGGAAATCTGTTACACACACAGAAAGAGGGATCTATGTAGTTTGCCTCTTGAAGTTGAGATATTATAATGCAGGGTAGTTAAATTTGGAGCAATACATTCCAAAAATGTGAAATTAATTTATAAAAGTAAAATCAACTGATTTTAATTAATGATTTTGTTGAAATCACTTAATTCAAATCAATTGATTTAAATCAATGATTTTTTAAACTAGTATGTTGTGGCCATCACGAAACTTTCTTCTATATTTTTCTTTCTTTTTTTTCTGATTCCTCCCCATGCTTGACGAGGAAGCAATATTCCCAACAAAATCAAAATTACACATGCAAAAACTAGACGACCATCCCAATGTCTGAATTATTACAAAGAGCGAAAATTGAAAGTTATTTTAAAAGCCTTGCTTGAAATAATTACAAATATTTTATTTGTTAACAAACGCAAGATGGCAACAGTTAAAAATTTTAAATCATCGCGATTTTCTGGTTATTTTCCAACAGTTAAAATCACGCGAAATACGCAGACGACAGTCTATTACAATTTATCTTTCTTATTGTTGCATTTATAAAGCTTATTTTATTCACACAAAAAAAAAGCCCCCCCCCCCCATGGAGCATTTGGCGCCAAAATTGAACCAACGCGTGTTTACATATGGATTGACATTTATTCCAAATTTCATCCAGAAGGTAGCATTACTTCTTGAGATACGGAACTCACAAGCAAAAAAAAAAAAAAAAAAAGAAGAAGAACGTCCGATTGCGCCACCCCCTTTTCAGTATTGACACCAAAATATAGTCAGCACTTTTAGCTTCTAGGGGCTACTTGTCGATAAATTTTTCTTTGATTCCGTTTATTATTTCTTGAGATACAGCAGTCACAATTGACGACAAAAAACGTTCTATAGCTCAACCCCCGTTTGAGTTATTAGCACCAAAATTGAATCAGCACCTGTTCCTGTTATTGGCAACATATGGACCAAATTTTGTTTGATTCCGCCAGTTACTTCCTGAGGAATAGCGAGCACGCTTAACTCAAAAAACGTCCCATTGCTCCACCCCCCTTGGAGGAATTCGCGCCAAAAACCAATGGGCACAAGTTCACATATTGGCACATATGTGTACCAAATTTCGTTCGATTTCATGCGGTAGTTTTTGCTGCAGAGCGGCCACAAAAAACTGGCCTTACACAGACGTGACACACACACACACACACACACACATACACACACACACAGACAGACATACATTTTCCAAAAATAGTCGAAATGGACTCAGCACACCTCAAAACGTTCGAATCCGTCAAAATTCGAAATTCGAAAATTTGCACGAATCCAATACTTTCTTCTATATATTAGATATAGAAGAAAGAAAAAATCACTTGATTTAAATCATGATTTTAATCACGATTTAAATCAAGCTGATTTAAATCAACGAACCCTTCTAAAAAATGCTCATAAGTGAATTAAAATAGAAAATTGAAAGCAAAATATTTAACACATTGTACGTTTTTCTTTCAAACTGCATTATATGAGCATAAAAAACGCAAACTGAGTTATGGAACCGTAAAATATACTTCCTTTCACCAAATAGATGGATTTCAAATGTCAAAACCCTCATACAATTTCTATATGCTTTGGATTCTACATTAAAATGAATAGTTTTTTTTCTCCTATATTTAAGAGCGATATATTGGAAAATAAAGAGTACTGTATGGTGTCCCTTTTTGCGAAAAATTGATCTTTCCAGTGTATGGCTAAATCTATGAAAATTTTATGAAGTTTGACATGAAGATGATGAAATATGAGAGAATAGCTCACAACGATGGTTGCTTCGCAAATAGAACTGCATTTTCATCTCTTTTCCAGGTGGAGATAAAATATTTATTCGGCATTTCCTGTTGCGTATTATGTTTTACTGCTTCATGTGCTTTTCTGTTATGTACGATTTTATTTTTCAGTTCCATGATATTCTAAGGAATAGGGTGGTTTCCTTCAGTCAAAAGTACTACTTTTAGTCATTGAAATGGATAGAATGAGCAAAAAAAATTACATGGACCCAGAAAATACTTTCATTTTCCCAACAGTTTTTTTAAAATTAATTTTTTAAAATGTCAGATTTTTCAAACAAGGCGTGGTCTTTATGACGTCACAAATGATGCTTTTTGGCGCATCTTTGTACCGCGTTTCCTCGTTATGATAATCAAGCAGCGAATTAAAATTGCGTTCTACGCTTGCTATCAGCCCTATCGTTGCCAATACACGTGAGTAAAGATGCGAATTAAATATTTTGTTTTGTGAATGGCAACATTGAATGGCATTTCATTATTTGTGATGTCACACGACAGAAATGTAAACAATGAAAGCGCACCGATTTAAGTAATTTTTTTTTAAATATCAAACGTAAATAAAGTATTTAAAAAATGGTCAGATCCTATGTTTTTAAGCATGCTCTTTCAGAAAGAAATACTTTTAAAATTTTGGAAACGACCCCATTGGATAAGTTCATTCAGAATGACTTCGTTAGGAAATAGAAGCTCGACGAAATTTAAACTTATGATACATAACCGTTTTAATATCCGGAGGGTATGTTTCACTGGTGACTAACTAACAATATAATCAATAAATTCCTGACAAACTCCGAAAAATGTTTAAAAGGGAAGCACCGATAAGCAACTTGGCCGATTACCGATTGCTCGGTAAAAGAAAATCAGGAGATTAATTATGAAGAAAATTCTTTTAAATACTTCAATTTCTCCACTTAGGATTTTTTTAAATTTTTTTTTTCAAATTAGTAAAATTTTGAATCGTTAGCAGTTTGATCATTTCTGAGAGTGATGATTTCTTTCCCTCTTCCTCATTTTTGTTGAAAGTAATGTTTCAAAATTATAATTAAATTCTGTTAGCAAATTTTCTCATTATTGTTATAAAAATACGTTCAGCAAACTATAGTATTTAAATATTTGTTTAGTATCCCGTGGTCAGCAGGTTATTTTATTGTCGATTTTTTCTGAATGAGCCATTTAATGCACGTCTTTGCTTCTTTTGAAAATTATAGGGTTATCTTCAAGCACTTTACTATAGATAAACTATGAGAAAAAGTATTGATGCATGTGGATATGTGCAGCAAAGTGTATATGTGCATATCAGTATAAAATATAAATTAAAAGAATAACAGTTCTTCAATCATTATTAATTTTTTTTGAAAAAAAAGTAAACTTTTAAAGATAAAAAAGCCATCTAACAATAGTTAAACGTTTTTGAATTAAAAAAAGTAGTAATTGCAAACTAGTGTTGTAAAATGTAGATTGCAATTGTTTACATAAAATTGTGTGCAAAAATTGGCTTCGACTCTCTGTAAAGTCTGAAGAGAATGAAATAGAGTACCGACTGACATGCATTACAGTAACATCTCATAATCTCTTACACTATTTATTTTTTGCAACATGTATAAATTTGATAAATACTTAAAGCATGAAGACGTCTATTAAGATCGGTTTTATTATTTTTAATAACTAATTTATTATTTTTCATGAATTTATTTGCTACTAGCTTTTACCCGCGGCTTCGCTCACGTTGATGCAGTTTTATCAATCGATTCAAATTAACGGTCAACGCAGGCAGAGGTCAAATAGTTACGAGAAAAAAAAGTTTGTCTCCAGTTTCGCTGACATTTCAAATTGCCTGCCCTTTTAAATGTATCAAAAGTAAAAAGTAAAGGTACAGCCATTACAAAAAGTAAATTTTGTAATGGCTGTAGCGCCAAAATTTTTTAACACTCTTCCCGAACACGTTATCATAACTCTTCCTATCAAATAAGTTTCAAAATGTCATTTTGTTTAGTTTCATTTTATATTTTTGCAATTAAAAACAGCGTTAAAATGTAAAATAATGCAAATCCATTATTAATCGCCAAAGGACCAAGGTACCATACATTCGCCAGAGACTTGCCAAGTTTATGAAACTGCGTAAAATGTTTGGTTAATCTATGTTCATAAGATATGATTTTTAATTCCGAACAGAAGATGCTATAAAGAAAATGTCTGCATGTATTTGGCCGTTCCTGACGAAAAAAAAATCTTTGTTCGACAATAACTGGAAGTAGGGGGGCAGACTCTATTTCATAACTTTATTTAGTTACCAGATAATTCTACGTAGCAAAAATACCCGGCGTCTCCTGGATCTGTAATAATTATGAGAAACAATCGCTAGTTTTATTCGTTCTCTGCTGTAACTGAAATAACTCAAAACACACCGCTTTGACGTGATTGAAAATAGAGCTTCTTCCTAACCCATAAAAGTAAAATGGCAATAACTATGAAGAACAAAATAGTACTCTTTTAGAAGCGAAAAAACGATACTTAAGCATATACAAATTTGAGGAATTTCCAAAATATGAAATTAAACTTCACTTGTTTAAGAAATTTTTTTTTTCGAACATAGTCTAAAACCTTCTCTATATTGCCATTGAAGTACAAACTTTTAAAAACGTAGCCGCCCGTTATCCCTTACTGTGATTTAAAATGTTATTAAATTTGCATTAATCGTATTGGGATACCTTAAATGAGGCTCCTTCTCCCTACTTTGTAAAACTGTGTGTTACTAATTTTTATCGAAGAGATAGTGTCGTCAAATACTGAGATACTTCAGATGATTATAAAATGTTGCTACCCAACACGTTTCCAATAAATAGTAAAAATTTGGCAATTGTTTGAAATTGTGCGCAAAGACAAATTAATGGAAGTTTGTGTGCTGTTTATGGATTTGCTTGATTTAGTTGGCGAATTATTTTACGTGTTAACAAAATTAAAGAAAGAAATATTAAAGAAATGGCGATATTTAGTTACATGGTGAAAACCGAGAAACAGTATTGCGTACTCTTTAGCTTCACAAACAGTGACAGTTGAAAAAATTTCTAAATGCCTTAGCTATTGAAATGATTCCACAAAAAACGTTTGGCTAGATTCCTGCTGATCGATTAAATACCCAGTCAACACGAATAAATTAAAAAAAAAACGCATTAATTGCCTCAAAGTTGCATTAAAATGGAAAATAATCAGCCAAATCCATGTATTATTTGCCAATCTTGTGCAAAAATCTTACATCAAGTTTTGACTTGAAAAAATCCTTGAACAGTCACGAAAAGCAAAGATAGTCAACAATACAACAATTGCCGCTATCGACTGGGAGTTGAGATGATACACTAAATACTGTATTGAGTTGAGGAAAGCCTTCGAACATGGATCTAAAAAGCTCATAACTCGTTTTTTATTCTACTTAGAAATTTGGAACAGGTGCCATCTTCAGCAGAAAAATCAGAGCTTTCGATGGACGTATAGTGTAAATATGTGCAAGTATTTTTTTCATCATCATATTAGAGAATTTATACGAAAATTGTGTTTTATTGCCCCCTAAGGGGGATTTGCCCCCCATAAGGAGACGAAAACTACCCTATGTGTTATTCTATTGTAAAGTTTCATCAAAATCCGTTCAGTAGTTTTTGCGTGAAAGAGTAACAAACATCCATACATCCATACATCCATACAGACAAACTTTCGCATATATAATAGTAATAAGATGGGTTGCTATTTGATATTGCAGAAAATTATTTATTTATTGTTAATAAATCCATTTATTACAGTGTTTCGTTCTAGAAATACTTAAATGAGAAATATTAATTTTAGTAAAAAAATAATTTTCCCACCGATTAATCAGTACAAGTGGTCCATAGTTAATTCTCAAAGAACTGGACGAGTATAGATGCTTTTCCATTATTGCCAATTAAACAGTTGGTAAATTAAACAGTACCGATTCGATTACAGACGATCGGCTGTAGTGTAGTCAAATAGTACAGTCGATGACAGAAACTGCGATATAAACAGTTTCGATTATTGCCGACAAAAGCATCCTTAATGAGTATGCCATTTCTATTCCTTCACACTTTATTTGTTTTCTTCATTCATTTCAAAGCTTAGTTTTGTATTTAATTTTAAATTTGGGGCAATGTGTATATTTCTGGTTATCATAACCGTATAATCGCGAATTGTTGTTACACAAAAAAAAAAAAAAGGTTTCTTCACTTGAGTTCATTAAACTTTTTATTTATCGTAATCAGACGAAAAGAAATGACGTACATAAATGATGACACGAGTCAGAGGATCCATGACACAGACTGCAAATTTTAACCTGGGGCGAAAGGGAGGGTAATTTGAGTGTTTTGATTTATTTTTGGAAGGGGCTCTCGTTCTGGGGGTGCTCTGCAGTATTTGAGGGGGTTGCGCCTTCGCCCTTTGGGAAATTGGAACGAGTCTATGATGACTAAGGTATGTCATACTTTATTTATCTATCTATCTATCTATCTATCTATCTATCTATCTATCTATCTATCTATCTATCTATCTATCTATCTATCTATCTATCTATTTATTTATTTATTTATTTATTTATTTATTTATTTATTTATTTATTTATTCATTTATTTATTTATTTATTATTATTATTATTTTTTTTTTTTTTTTTTGAACTTTGACATGCACATTTGAGGCAGTGAGAAGCAAAAGGATGCAAGTGGACTATTTTAAATTTCGAGTAAAACGCGTTTAAAGATCAGATCCTAGGTAGGCTTTCATTGATTTTTTTTCCTCAATGATGCTGTACAGCAGCACCTACCAGGGCTACTAGTACCATCTCTTGCCCCAAGACAGAGGAGACGTTCACCTACCGTTTGTACTGGTTATCTCCAAATTTTTAATTTTGCTACTTACATCCCTGTGCTTCTCACTGCCTCATTTGAGATGTAATGTGTTCGGGTGATTCTCGAAAAAACGTCCCGTGCGTAACGCTAAGTTTTTTATTTTATTCAAGTAACTATTAATTAAATATCGGATTAACTACTATGCTTTGATAGTATATTAAAGCATGTATTATTACCCAACAGCATTATTTTTTGAAGGCTGTGGTTAGCTGAAAAAAATAAAAAACATAGGGTTACGCTCAGGACATTTTTTCGAGAATCGCCAATTTGCACCCGAGAAATTCATTTCTAGTATTATTTTCGAAACATATTAAGGTTTAGCTACCGGGAAATAAAATTGAATCATAATTACAACCTTCTAACCCGGTTCAAACATTGAAATTCGTTTAAAATCGTACAGCATGTGTAAATTTAAGTCCTGTAATGACTATCCTTCTTGGCTGGGTGAATGGGAAGAGCAGAGTGAAGCCATAAAGTGCAGACACCTCTTTGTGGTGGGTTCTCGGTTGTTGATGCATTAAATATATTTGAATTTCCAGGAAAGGAGATTCATAGTGAACATTTATTGCAAAAAAATATATTACTGGACCATAAATGGAAAACATTTGCAATGTAAAAAAATGGTTTTAAAAAATCGATTTTTGGTAAATTTCACGAAAATGTACGGTTTATTCGCGCAGTAAAAATTGTGAAGGAATGTAGTTAATTACAAATATATGTGAAAAGAGCGTTAAAAGGAAGTATTTGAATGGTTTTAGAACAAGAATTTTAAACATTTGTATTCTCATAAATTTTTTTCGAAATTGGCCATTTTTATCTTTTTTTTTCTTCAAACTTTTAATCTTGTTTCTTGGTAGCTAAGCCTTAATATTTTTCGAAAATAATACTAGAAATGAATTTTTCTCTTCCCCCCCCCCGGGTGCACATACATTACATCCTAAATGCACAATTTAAAGTTCAATTTTTTTTTTCTTTTTTTTTAATGATAACCCTAATGATGCGTGGTGTAGCGAAGAGAAGGATTCAGAGATACATCCCCCGAAAAGCCAGAAACTTTGCCTTTTTGATTATAGAAAAAGGCAAAACTGACTACCCCTCCCTCCCCTGTCAGATATACAACCATTATCCACCTCCGAAATGTTTTCTGGGTACGCCACTTAATATGAAGAAAACAGTTGGCTCTGTAGCAATTAGTAATTCTGTTAGCCGACAACTTTTGAGACTTTTTATAGCAGGTGTCTAGTTACTGGCTAAGAAAAAACTTAACTAGTACATCATAATTTATTAGTAAAGAAGCAGAAAATTTGGTTATGTTACAGAAAAACACTCTCTTCCCTCTTTCTAATCGTCGAAATCTCTTCTGAGTAAAACAAAATAGAAAAAGAAAGTAAGAAAGACAGAGAAAGAAAAAGTGATATCCCTGGTATTTTGTCCTAGAGAGGCGGAAACACATTCGAACCAAAGTTTGCTCTATTGTATTAGGCGTGACATATTAAATAACATCTAATCGTCTGCATGGAAGAGTATAAAAGGCGTATTGTTCGCAGCGCCATTCCTAGGGAGTCATTACTTTCGTCATTCACTACATTTGGTTTTTTTTTCGGAAGAAAATCGTAAGAAACGCATTTGTCTTCCTTTTTGAGTAGGTTCTAACAAAGAAAACCACGAAAGGTTATTAATAGCCCTTCATCTTTTTCTGAACTTGGAATAACCTTTGAATTGGAATAAAGTGATAAAAATAAATAAATCGAAACCATAAACAAAATTTATTGTTTACTGTAATGTCAGACATGTGACTAATTAAATATTTGACAAGTATAAAAATATATTTTTTTATTGATATTAAAGATATTTTGTTCATTGATTTCCCAATGGAGTCGTTTCCAATATTTTTAAAAGTATTTTTTCTGAAAGAACATGCTTAAAAACATAGGACCTAACCATTTTTAAATAATTTGTTTAAGTTTAATATTTTTAAAAAACTACTTAAATTCGGTGATCTTTCATTGTTTACATTTCCTGCCGATGACATCACAAATTATGAAATGCCATTCTGTGTTGCCATTTTCACAGAGTAAAATATTTAATTCGCATCTTTACTCACGTGTATTGGCAACGATAGGGTTGATAGCAAGCGTAGAGCGCAATTTTAATTCGCTGCTTGATTATCAATTACGTGGAATCGCGGTAGAAATATGCGCCAAAGAGCATCATTTGTGACGTCATCAAGACCACGCCTTGTTTGAAAAATCGTTATCTTTTAAAAAATTAATTAAAAAGTAATTGTTAGAAAAATGAAAGAATTTTCTGGGTCCATGTTATTTTTTTGCTTATTCCATCAATTTCAGTGACTAAAAGTACTACTATTGACTGAAGGAAATAACCCCATTGCACGTAAAACTTCTGCAATATACAGTCTGACCACGAACAGTATGGAAGGATAAACATCCGGTTTACAGGCGGAAATGCACTCATATATTGGTTTGTAGGGATGCCAGCTTTTGTGAATGTATGTTAGCCTCTAAACTAAACAGAGTCACATTGGCATTAACAGATCACGCGAATAGAATTTTTCTTTTCCCCTCTCATTCAGATAAACTCGTCTTAACTGGACGTTTGCCAATTCCACATCGTCCGTGGGAAGTTTTCGCAATGCACGTTAACGTGTGCGCATGTGCGTCAACTGATGACCAATAAAACTCCGGCATTGAGGTTTGCTTGCCACAAAATATAATTAAGTTCGAATACGAGGCACGCGAAGTTAATCAGATAACTTTTGCTTTATGAGTTAAGAGTTATGCCATTACGAATACGGGCGATGCAAAACATATGCTGTGAGGGCTCGCGTGACCGTATCCCTGCAACAAAATAGTTACCCTAACAATAATATTTATTAGTATATAAGCTGCGGAGAAAGTTCCCACAATTTTGTTTAAAACGTTTTTTTGACGTTAAAATCGTATGTTAGCGATTTATTTGGCACGTATTGTTTAGTGGCATTAAAAGTATTTGAGGTTTAATCAATTGTTCTTTGTTAGTTCATTGAGTTAGTGAGCTATGAATCATGAAAATGTGCGTGTTACTGTCGTTGAATTACACAAGAAGGGAATGAAAACAGCCGATATTATTCGAACGACTGGATTCAAGAGTAAAACAGTCTATGACGCTGTGTGAAACGCTACAAGGAGACTGGAAGGACTGCCGACCGTCCACGGAGTGGTCGTCCAACCACTGCAACGACTCCAGCGAATGTGCAGAAGATCCGCTGTCGCATCCGTCGCAATCCAAAGCGCTCAATGCGAAACATGGCCAAAGAACTGGAGATCAGCGAAAAAAGCGTCCGAACCATCATGAAAAACAAGTTGGGACTTCGTTCTTACATGATCAATCGCCTCCACTTCCTCAATGACACAATGAAGCAGAAAAGATTGATAAAAGCTCGACGGATGCTTCGCTTGACCGCGTGTGCTCACCCTTCGAAGGTTCTCTTTACCGATGAGAAGATCTTCACCATCGAACCCACACATAACCGTCAAAATCATCGCCAACTGCTTAAGAAGGGTCAGAAGAAGACCGCTGCTGCAAAAACCATCGGACACAGTCACTTTCCAGGCTCCGTAATGGTCTGGGCTGAAGCCCATGCCACTGGGAAGACGCCGCTTGTTTTCATTGACAGAAATGTCAAAATTAATGCTGCGAGCTATCAGCAGCGGGTTCTATGCGATGTACTAAGGCCATGGGCAACAGAACACTTTGGCCAAGATGGATTCACACTCCAACAAGACTAGGTTCCTGAGCATTCGGCCCGATCGACGATTGCCATCTGCGAAGATCTGTTCTCAGCTTTTTGGAGCAAGGATGTTTGGCCCCCTAACTCACCAACCTCAATCCGATGGATTACTTGGTGTGGTCAATCTTGGAGGAAAAAATCTCGGGAAAACGATACGCCACTGTTGACATGCTCAAAACGGCTCTGAGGCGTGCCTGGAATGAGATAAAGGTGGATACGTGTGCGAGCATCGTCGACAATTTCAGACTGAGACTCCGTAAATGTATTGAAGCCCAAGGAGCCAATTTTTAACAATTGTTATAATTTTTTTGTTTAATGTTATTATTACTGTTTCAATAAAGAGTTTTTATTGCTTTAACCTGTTGATTTGTTGAATTATGTGTTAGTTACAGCTTACTGAAATGCCTAATAAAATTGTGGGAACTTTCTCCGCACCCTGTAAATGTTATGATTATCATCATAACAATCATAATAAAGTACTATTATCGTTGTGATATCGAAGAACTGGCTGTACAATGATTTAAAACGGCAGAAAAGGATGTTTTGTTCTTCGAATGCTAGGCTAATAAAGTTAACAATGCATTGCTAAAATAACTACTAAATAATTTGTTGCAAAGCTTATGACTCACCGAAACTCATAAACCTGTTCCCGTGTATGGGGCAATAGCAAAACATCCCCCACAATATGAGGCGAAACAACAGTCTACGTAAGATTATCATCGTAATTATCATATTGAATAGTTATTATTGTTGCGAACTAGCCGATGACTTAAGACGGTAGAACAGGATGGCCTACACTACAAATGCTAGGTTAATAACCTCAACAATGCATTGTAAAAAAAAGTTATTAATTTATTATTGCGGACTTGTGACTCGCCGAAACTCATTAAATTGTTCCCGTATATAGAGCAATAGCAAAACATCCCCCACAATATGAGGCGAAAAAAAAATCTACGTAAGATTATCATCGTAATTATCATAATGAATAGTTATTATTGTTGCGAACTAGCCGACGACTTAAGACGGTAGAACGAGATGGCCTGCACTACAAATGCTAGGTTAATAACCTCAACAATGCATTGTAAAAAAAAAGTTAATAATTTATTATTGCGAACTTGTGAATCGGCAAAACTCATTGAATTGTTCCCGTATATAGAGCAATAGCAAAACATTCCCCACAATATGAGGCGAAGCAACAGTCCACGTAAGATTATCATCGTAATTATCATAATGAATAGTTATTATTGTTACGAACTAGCCGACGACTTAAGACGGTAGAACAGGATGGCCTGCACTACAAATGCTAGGTTAATAACCTCAACAATGCATTGTAAAAAAAAAGTTAATAATTTATTATTGCGAACTTGTGAATCGGCAAAACTCATTGAATTGTTTCCGTATATAGAGCAATAGCAAAACATCCCCCACAATATGAGGCGAAGCAACAGTCCACGTCAGATTATCATCGTAATTATCATAATGAATAGTTATTATTGTTGCGAACTAGCCGATGACTTAAGACGGTAGAACGGGATGGCCTGCACTACAAATGCTAGGTTAATAACCTCAACAATGCATTGTAAAAAAAAAAGTTAATAATTTATTATTGCGAACTTGTGACTCGGCGAAACTCATTAAATTGTTCCCGTATATAGAGCAATAGCAAAACATCCCCCACAATATGAGGCGAAACAACAGTCTACGTAAGATTATCATCGTAATTATCATAATGAATAGTTATTATTGTTGCGAACTAGCCGATGACTTAAGACGGTAGAACAGGATGGCCTGCACTACAAATCCTAGGTTAATAACCTCAACAATGCATTGTAAAAAAAAAGTTAATAATTTATTATTGCGAACTTGTGACTCGGCGAAACTCATTAAATTGTTCCCGTATATAGAGCAATAGCAAAACATCCCGCACAATGTGAGGCGAAACAACAATCTACGTAAGATTATCATCGTAATTATCATAATGAATAGTTATTATTGTTGCGAACTAGCCGATGACCTAAGACGGTAGAACAGGATGGCCTGCACTACAAATGCTAGGTTAATAACCTCAAAAATGCATTGTAAAAAAATAAAGTTAATAATTTATTATTGCGAACTTGTGACTCGCCGAAACTCATTAAATTGTTTCCGTATATAGAGTAATAGGAAAACATCACCCACAATATGAGGCGAAACAACAGCCTACGTGTCATAAGTAGGGCGTAAATTTATTGGAGGTAAACTCAAAGGAGGTTTATTAGGTTGATAAATTGAATTTCAGGAAAGTAGTAAGGTTCTAGATTTGGTAAGTTAAATTCTATACATTCTAGAGTAGAGGAGAGTCAGACGAAGTATAGTTAGTTATTTAAGGTCATTATAAAGGATGATGAGGGCAGTTGCTCTCATGGGCTTTGTATAGTGGGAGAGATACATTCATGTTAAACCAGTTAGTTAGACAATATCAATTTTGCGCTATATAATTATAAATATGTTTTTTCGATAAAAATGGTTATGCAGGAAAAGAGAAATCTAACGAGATGTTCAATCAGAACTAAACAGTCTTGTACAGTGTTTTGGCTTCTTTTTTCAACAGATTAATTTAACCTTATATTTTAACTAAATTTAAAACTTTTCTAGAAAATATCAGTATTAGTGCCAAAAATAGTTTTACAAAGGCAAATGCCCCTTCTTCCCTTTGTCACATGTCACGCTGTTTTTCATAAACATTGCTGTCACATTCTCCCCTTTGTATGTCCTTCTTGTCATTTCTTTCCTCTCCCTTGTCACAAACTGTTACTATTTCGTGAACCCCACCTTAAAGCGGGATTTAATTCGTGTACTGCCCTTTTTTTGTGGTAACCGTATGCAAATATATATTTCCCGACTCTTTGTTTACGTATGAAAAGCAAAAACATTTCTCGCGCTGCGATTGATGCCAAAAATTTGACGTCAATAAATGCAGAACGCCAATTTTAGAATTATTAAAATCTTCCCAAATGAAATGATGCTGCAAAACTCAAAGTATACGTAACACTTCTGCAAGAACATTATTTCCTTTAAAAAGTTTATATTAATAAGAAAGAAAAGGTCAGCAACTTTTTCTGGTTACAGCTAGGCTGGTCCTTGTCAGCTTATTAGTCGTCAATGAAGATCTATTTCCCACTTAAAACTATCTACCCCGTTGCTCATTACAGTTTCTTCCGGTAAGCTGTTTCAGGTGCCCACAATCCTACTAAAGTAGTAATTTTTCCTAATTTCCAAGTTATCCTGAGATTTGATTGGCTTAAAACAATAAATCCTCGTCCTGATCCCTACTCAAAAAATTATCCCATCAACATCTTTATTTTTGAACAATTTAAACAATTAAATCATTTTGTCTCTGACTCTTTTGCTCCATTTTTTTTTTTTTTAGAGAGATTTAAGTTTATTAACTGACTCGAGAATTCTGCCTGAAAAATATGGCAATTGACGTTTCTTAAAAACGCTTTTCCCCTTTTTCTTAGACAAAAATTTTAAAAAGTACAGGGTGTTTCAAAATGAATAGCGGGGTTTTAACATGTTATAATATTTATTACACCAAACTTACAGCCACAAGTGATATATCAAATGAAAGAGAAACTCAAACATTTTTTTGTTTGTTGGCGTCAGTGCGCATGCGCGTGGAATGTTTCTGTTGCAATCCGCTAGAAAGCGATTGTAGCAAAGATGGCGACTGAAGAACAGAAAGCGTTTTGTGTTTTACAGTTTGCAAAGACGGAATCTGTTGTTACTGTGCAACGTTAGGTTAAGCGATTGGCTTAATCTAACTGTACCCGACCGCTGGATTGGCCGTAAGGGGCCTAATGACAGGGCTCGTTTCCCATGGCCTTCACGGTCACCCGACCTAACGCCGTGTGATTTCTATCTTTGGGGGTTTATAAAGGACCGTGTGTATGTGCCTCCACTGCCAGCCGACCTTCCCGAATTAAGGAACAGGATTGAAACAGCTGTTGCAGCAATTACTAATGAGACACTCATCAAAGTTTGGGAAGAACTCGCATATCTTCTTGACGTGTGCCGAGTGACGAATGGTGCTCACATTGAACACTTGTAGACTATCATATAAAACTCTTTGAGTTTCTCTTTCATTTGATATATAACTTGTGGCTGTAAGTTTGGAGTAATAAATATTATAACATGTTAAAACCCCGCTATTTATTTTGAAACACCCTGTATATAAAATGCTGATTAGGTTATACTTTTTTGGTGCAAAATCTATTTTTCAATATCTTAAGTTTTTTGATAAAGCTCTGAAGTTGATCCACATAAGCTTTAGTTAAATATTCTTAAGTGTTAAGTTATATTAAATGGAACAAGGTCGAACGGAAGAAAAAAAAGTTATCTTCAACTCAAAGTTTGTTTTTGATGATTTTAGTGGAAGTAGTTATGTCTTTGAAAGAGCAGCGATTGTAGATCTCATATTTTAAGATAATATCTGGAAGTCGAAAAAAGATATAATTGGCCTACTGAAGAGTAATGGTTACCCGCATTGGTTGTAAGAGTATCTGGAAATGTACCATTAGATGTAATATTTGATGTAGGTATACTCCCGATTATCCGTGTGCTGATTATCCGTTTTGGGGGTTATCCGTGCATCATTTCGGAATCACACTTTTCTAATGATCTTCGATGATGTTATCGATAATATCGATAACATCATTGAGGAAGTTAAAGAAATCGAAGGTTTCGAATCAGTTGACGCTGAAAATGTCGAAGAGTGGTTTAAAAGCGACGAATGTGAATCAGGATTTCAATGTCTAACTGACGAAAATATCATTCAACTTGTTACTGAATCAAACGCAAGTGATGATATCGAAAACGAAGATGAAGATTATACAATTTCGCATTCTACTGCTCTAAAATCTGTGGAACATTTATTGGATTACATGAGTGAAAGAAGTTACGATTACGGAGAAATAATTGCAGTAAGAAAAATTCGTACGGACATACACAACAATTTAAACAAACAAAGAAACCAAATGTATCACCGATTTTTTTTAAGCAATAAATTTCGAAGAAAAGTTCCTGGTTTGTGCGAGTATTTAGTTTTTTCTAATTTCCCCTTAAATAGTTACCCTGCATATTCCTTAAATGATTTTTCGGATTATCCGTGTTTTTCGATTATCCGTGCTACGCCGCCCGGTGATTAGCACGGATAATCGGAAGTATACTGTATTAGTAGTTTTTTTCAGATCCAATATCAATTTGACGAGAGCTAAATCAAAATAAAGAAAACTCATCTGCAACGCGATGCTTTTTGATAAATTTAGTACAATTTATTTCTGTCTATTTGAACTGCATCTAGTGGATACGAAGTGTTAAGAAAATATGAAAACTAGAAATAAATGTAATTGTCATTATTTGCCTACTAAAGGAGTCTTACTGATTGGGCTGGTCAACTTCGTTAAATGTGGAGAGAGATTGTATTATATTTAAACGCAATATCAACTTCACTAAAGTCTATGTCTAAGGGGAGTCAGTACCCTAAATACTTTCAAAAATTCAATTTTTTGATTTTTATATATTTTGAAACTCCATTTCAATACCTTTTTAATGATACAAACATCTTGAACGTGCTCATATTAGAAATAAGTTAAAATAAGCTTTAAAAAATGTAAAACCTATTTTGATGAGGTATGATTTTCCCCTTTAAATTGCAATATCTCGAAATGGTATTTTTAAAACTGAATGTTCCTTTTTCTCAGGAACTAAATTGTGTTAGGCTTTGAAATTTTTACCACCTATTCCATACATCTAACTGCATATACTGAAGTAAACTTTTTCTCATATTCGAAAATTATTTTTTTATAGAGCTGATTTTGTGTGGCAAAATGGCATTTTTTGAAACAAATACAGTGACTTACACATTAGAATTTTTTACAAAAAAAACTAAGCTTTTTTTCTGTAAAATTTTACTTCAGTATAGAGAACAAAGTCTACTTGAGGTACAGAAAAATATTCATACTTGTATCTTCAATAGTTTTTCCGAAAAAGGTACATGAACCTGTGCAAATTAACATTGACGGTATAGGGGGTACTGACTCCCCTTAAAGTGGTTTTTTTTTAGTAAGATTTGAAAACTAACCGCTCAACTGAAATCCAAACGGAACAAAAAAAATATATATTTGAAGCATATTTTTCATATCACTGCATTATTCAAATCGAAAGATTGAAAGCTACTTAAAAACAAGTAAAAAAACTTCTACTACTGTAAGATTTGAAAACTAAACGCTCAATTGAATTCCAAACGGAACAACAAAAATATATTTGAAGCATATTTTTCATATCACTGCATTATTCAAATCAAAAGATTGAAAGCTACTTAAAAACAAGTAAAAAAACTTCTAACTATAGTAAGATTTGAAAACTAAACGCTCAATTGAATTCCAAACGGAACAACAAAAATATATTTGAAGCATATTTTTCATCTCACTGCATTATTCAAACCGAAAGATTGAAAGCTACTTAAAAACAAGTAAAAAAACTTCTACTACTGTAAGATTTGAAAACTAAACGCTCAATTGAATTCCAAACGGAACAACAAAAATATATTTGAAGCATATTTTTCATATCACTGCATTATTCAAATCGAAAGATTGAAAGCTACTTAAAAACAAGTAAAAAAACTTCTACTACTGTAAGATTTGAAAACTAAACGCTCAATTGAATTCCAAACGGAACAACAAAAATATATTTGAAGCATATTTTTCATATCACTGCATTATTCAAATCAAAAGATTGAAAGCTACTTAAAAACAAGTAAAAAAACTTCTACTACTGTAAGATTTGAAAACTAAACGCTCAATTGAATTCCAAACGGAACAACAAAAATATATTTGAAGCATATTTTTCATATCACTGCATTATTCAAACCGAAAGATTGAAAGCTACTTAAAAACAAGTAAAAAAACTTCTACTACTGTAAGATTTGAAAACTAAACGCTCAATTGAATTCCAAACGGAACAACAAAAATATATTTGAAGCATATTTTTCATATCACTGCATTATTCAAATCGAAAGATTGAAAGCTACTTAAAAACAAGTAAAAAAACTTCTACTACTGTAAGATTTGAAAACTAAACGCTCAATTGAATTCCAAACGGAACAACAAAAATATATTTGAAGCATATTTTTCATATCACTGCATTATTCAAATCAAAAGATTGAAAGCTACTTAAAAACAAGTAAAAAAACTTCTAACTATAGTAAGATTTGAAAACTAAACGCTCAATTGAATTCCAAACGGAACAACAAAAATATATTTGAAGCATATTTTTCATCTCACTGCATTATTCAAACCGAAAGATTGAAAGCTACTTAAAAACAAGTAAAAAAACTTCTAACTATAGTAAGATTTGAAAACTAAACGCTCAAATGAATTCCAAACGGAACAACAAAAATATATTTGAAGCATATTTTTCATCTCACTGCATTATTCAAACCAAAAGATTGAAAGCTACTTAAAAACAAGTAAAAAAACTTCTAACTATAGTAAGATTTGAAAACTAAACGCTCAATTGAATTCCAAACAGAACAACAAAAATATATTTGAAGCATATTTTTCATATCACTGCATTATTCAAATCGAATGATTGAAAGCTACTTAAAAACAAGTAAAAAAACTTCTACTATAGTAAGATTTGAAAACTAACCGCTCAATTGAATGCCAAACGGAACAACAAAAATATATTTGAAGCATATTTTTCATATCACTACATTATTCAAATCGAATGATTGAAAGCTACTTAAAAACAAGTAAATAGACTTCTACTACAAATTCGTAACCCTACACTTACATTGGAAATTTAAAAAAATGTAATTTAACTATATTATAAATATACAAATAAAAAGGAGTGGTTGACTAAAAAATCGCAAATAACATTCATTAATGACTTCAAACAGTGACTATTAAGTTGATAAAACTTCAAACTTGATAAATACACTTGCACTTTTTTAGTATCTCAAGAGATGGGCGACTGTTAACCCAAATGAGTTTGGTTTTTCGCCAAAAATGTCCGAATAAAAGTAAAAGAACTGCAGCGCCGAAAACCATCTGTATCTTTCAAAGGCTTTCTACTTGACTGGTTCTAATTTTCTGGTAAAATTTATATAGTTTAAGCAACTCCGTCCTTTTCCTTGAATGAAACAAAATAAATGAAGACTGGAGAGGGTCATTCTATAGTGACTAACGTAACATTCGCAGCTGATTTTTAACACTTTTTAGCCTACTTTCCCAGTAAAAATCAGAGAAAGAAGAAAAAAGCATGAAAGAAGGCTTAATACATCTTAAAAATATCCCAAAAAACAAAAAAAAAGTCAAAAATAAATAAAATAGTTAGATAAATGTTGAAAAATTAAAAATTGGAAAGTAGGGTATTGAGATGGGGAAAAATGTCTGTCGGTCTGTCTGTCTGTCTGTCCCCCCCCCCCAATAACTTTTGAATGAATAGTCCGATTCGAACAATTTTTTTTTTGTTAGAAAGATCTCGACGAGGACATCTCATTCCCATAATTCATTTTTTGATTTGAACAATTTTTCGTTCAATTTTGAACAGTTCAAAAAAACTTAACATTAGCGCCTACGGGGAAATTCAAATCGAAAATAAATCTTGAACTTAGAAACGAAGTGGCTCCAAACAAACTTTGTAGGGAAAAGCTTTTGATGAAAAACATGTATCGAAAATATCTTTTTGATTTGAACAAGTTTTCGTTCAATTTTGAACAGTTCAAATCTCTTAACATTAGCGCTTACGGGGAAACTGAAAGTCAATATAGATTCCGAACTTAAAGGCGGATTTACTTCAAACAAACTTTGTTGGAAATAGCTCTTGACGACCTACTCCCGACTCCGACTCCGAGAATTTAGGGGCTCCTGACTCCGACTCTGACTCCTGTGCCCGACAATTAATCGGACTCCGACTTCCCGACTTCGACTCTGACTTCGTAGTTTTGGCAAACATTTATACACGGAGGACAAATGACAGACTCCGATTCTTGGATATTCGACTTCGACTCTTTTATCCCAAAATGAGATTGACTCCGACTCCGCTGCTGTGGTTTTAACTGTGAAATAATTATTGTTGATATGACTTGTTTTTATTTTGACGCTAAAGTTTTAATTTAGGTATTCAGTTTTCGGCGAATAAACTCGAAGTCATTTATGTTAAAGATATGCGCAGATGATTTTTTTTTTTTTTGGACCATGAAAATTATTTCTTTAAATTGACATTTTATTGTTTTTATTTATTTTGGTAAGTGCATTAATTCGTTTAAAAAATTATTTTTAGCAACCGGGGAAAAAGAAACGATTTTTTTTTATATATGATGTATTTATTTTAATGAAATTATTATTATTTTTTCGTTTTGAAAGCTGTTAAAGATTTTTTTTTTAATGGAAAGAAGTGTATTAGCTGCTTTGTTTAAAAGGTGCTGCTATTTTATTTGTTCGTTTTTTTTTTTTTAAAGAAAAGTAAGGAATATTTTATTCCTAGAAATCAGCTTAAAATATTTAAAAAATATGTTTGAAAAAATTTGTGATTTTAGCTATTTTTGAGAATATTGATCAGGTACTAGAAAGTAGTATGGGTATACGGGAAAGTAGGCTCGTCTAGTTCTAGACAGAACTTCTTGTTACTTAAATCTTGAAGTAAAAAGGTTTTTTTTTTTTTGGCTTAATATGCAAATTTAAAATGTACAAGGTGATTATTTTTTATTGTGACTAACGTAACTTTTTTGCAACCCTGAGAAAAAACAATGCTTATAAAAACAAAGATATCACTTTCGCATCTCTCTCTCTCTCTCTCTCTATATATATATATATATATATACATAATAGCCAATGATGGAGAAACGCTCCTGACGTCACCAACAATGAAACTCGCCCAACGACATGATTATTTTATAATGTGTTTCGATAATGTTTTAAAATGCAGGGAACGACGTTAGTGTGACAAGGCTGAACTGGATCCTGTAACTTAACTGTTTTACTGGTAAGACTGTGTCACTTCAGGGGAATGAAGAAACGAAAAAGTGGTCAATAATGAACGCTTCCTACTGGAGTTTAGGGTTAATGCACTGGAGTTAGGGTTAAAATGTCAACTATCACAATTTCACCAAGCAAGCAATTGCTTCGTTCAAATGTAGAAGTTCTCCCCCTTTATACCTTGGCGGGCGATTTTCTAGTTTGTTGATGAAGAACTAGCCTTATACTTTCAGAATTCTGTTGACCTGCAGTTCAACCGATTTTGCATTCTTTAATTATTTTCATTCATATTTTGAACTTTTCTAGTTATTATTTTCTTGATTCTTACTGGTTTTCATCAATTTTACACAATTTTTATTTCCCTCGGTGACGTCTCACCTTATTTCAGGAAAATGCACTGCGTACCTTACATTATTCTAAAGCGGTTTCTAAGATTGGGAAAAAATCTTTTAAACACATGTTGCTTAGCAACAAAGAATACTAAGATTTATCTTTCAAACACAAAACTTGAGCCACTTTCTAATTTCAATTGCCTATTTCCTGCTAATAGCTAAACCCTCTTCTAACGAGTTTAAAAAAACTTATTGTAAAACTTTTGCTTATTGTTTCCCGAAACGGATGAATTTTTAACGCAAGAGAAACGATGCTGCGTCTTTCTTGCTCTTGAAAAATGATTCAGGAATGATAAATGGATACTTAGTTTTCTAAAAATAGAAGTCATAAAACTACCATTAGCGATGAGCAAAAACATTCAAAGCTGAGAATTTCTTTTCAAGAGATCGTTATTAAATAAAGAATAACTTGAGTTTTCTTTGCTTGCTTAATTTAAGATGAACAAACATGTTTCTCTATATTCAGCGATTTTTAGAACAAACGACACTCTTACATTAATTTTATTCCTTTATGCTGCAACTTTATATCATACTACACTGTAAAAAAAATCCGTAAAATTTACGGAAAAAAACTGTCAGCCAGGACGCCAGTTTTCTTCCGTTTATTTTACAGAAATCTTCCGTATTTTTATTATTTATTCAAGCTGATTTATTATTTTATGAAGATTAAAAAATGAAACTATACTTTCATAAATACATTTCAATATTTACTATACTACTACGAAATACATGTATACAAAAGTAAATTTCCGAATATGCCTCTGTAACAGATGACAAAAAAAACATAATAATAAAATATTGATTAGGATGCAATGAAATGGAAGTTGCAAACGATTTAAGACTTACTCGCTTTAAATAAATATAAGATCAAAAACTCGAGCACGAGAACCGAAATCCAAACACGCGGGCGAAATTTCGAAGATTCGAAGAAAAACAAAGTATAACCGGTTACAGATTCAAAAAAACAGAGAAATCCTGTATTTTATTACGAACAGTTTTTTTCTGTAAAAAATACGGATAACTTCTTCAAAATTTACAGTTTTTTTTTACAGTGTAGCAGTACCCACTTTGCCCGTATTAGAATATTGAGAGGTCATTTGGTTCGCCTGTCTATTTACAAATAATGGATGATTAATGTTTCGCCAATATGCAGTGTTTATTTGCTCGTCTGTATTATGGTAATTTTCTCGTCCGTGTTACGGTAATTTACTCGACCATGTTATGGTAATTCGCTCGATAAAATAGGCTTAAAATTAATACAAAAAAAGAACAATATCGAATTTTTGCAAAATCGCTTCAAAGTGCTCACCCTTATGCTGCGAACTAGTTTTGTGCCAAATTTCATGAAAATTGGCTGAACGATCGCTATGCACGTAACAAACATACAGATATACCGACTTTCAGCTTTGGTATTAGTAAAGACGAAAAGGCTCCTTATTATATATAGTTCTTTGGTACAGTGTAAAGCACATTTCAAAGCTCGCTTGGCCGAAAATCAGTGATTTTTACTTCCTTTTACAAAAAAGGAAGTATGGTATTCGCGAAAAAATTTTCACTCAAAAATCAGCCTTAATTTCCATTTTTCTCGAACCCGAATGAATGTTGAGTTTTTTTTTTCGACTCGACCGCACGTGGATATATGCCTAGGAACCTATAGACACCCGAAATATCCATTTTGAAGACCCCAGAGTTAATTACAACGAATTTCTTGTGACATCCGTATGTACGTATGTAGGTGTGTATGTATCTCGCATAACTCAAAAACGGTATGTCCTAGAAAGTTGAAATTTGGTACCTAGACTCTTAGTGGGGCCTAGTTGCGCACCTTTCCTTTTGGTTGCATTCGGCTGTTCCTAAGGGGTCGTTTGCCCCTTTTTGGGGGGAAATCATCGTTAATTTCGATGTAAACTCAAGTGGTGTTATAATTTGTCCGACACTTGGCGATATATCGCCAGTCTTTTGGTCGCCAAGATTTGTCGCCAACTTGGCGACAAATTTGGCGATTTTTTTTTTTTTTAAATTTGGTTTCAATTTGGCCATTGTTAGTGATATCTAGAGAGTAAACAATTGAATCACATTAAAATTGCTAATAATGAGGAAATGACATTAAATTGGAGTAAAAGGAAGTCATGTGATGCACACATCAGCTCGTTTTAAAAATGAGTTTAAGTTAGTTTTGCCTTACGGAAATGAATTCAACTTTCTTTTTGTGAAATTAATGTTTTTTGCAGATTTTCATTCAATTTTTTTTTTGTTATGCTAATCGGTTCCCAAGCGGTGGCTCTCGAGCCCCACGGGTTCGCAAGAGGTATAAAGGGGGGTCGCAAAAACAATACTGCAATGGTGGGATTTCAAAATGCTTGTTAGATATGAATTCTCAAATCAAGCGTTTTTTTTTTTAATTTAATTATTATTTTTTTATCATTGATTTGTTTGTCTCTTGCACATGCGATACTTTTTAATGTTAGCATACTTGCTGATATATATTGTAAATTTCAAGAATTTACTGTAGCATTACAGATTTTACACAGCGCCTTGCCGGAAAAGTTCAATTTTTGAATACAGTGAAAGCGTATGAAATCTTTGATTTTTTTCAGTTGCTTTTGATTGGAAAATTTCATCAAATTTGATGGGAAAATACGCGAGCGTTATTTAGTTATAGTTACAGTTAATTTTCCACGTGTAGTTTCTTTTCCATTTGAGGGTGACGAGGAGCCGTTTGTTGCTATAATTTTTAAGAAGAAATAGTCAACTCAAAAAAATACCTCAGTAGGTGTGAAAAAAACATTTTATTTAAAAAAAAAAAATCTGGGTAAAAATTGTGAATTTGAGGTACACAGTAAAAAAAAAATCAATGGTATTAGAGCTCGCACTTAATTTGCGTTGATTATAAAAAAAGAATTCATGAAATTTGTGCAGAAAAATTCTCTTGCAATAAGTGAACATAAAAATGTTTTTTTTTTTTTGGTGGAAAACCTACCAAACTTTTGGTAAAACTTTATAGTTAATTATAGGCTTTTTTAATACTTCCAAAAAACAAAACAAAACAAAGAAACAAAAATAACTTACATAAAACAACAATAACTACGCATTTCGTTTCGCACATTTAGTACAAGGACAAGAAAACTTTTTAGCACTCAAACGATTAATGTGCGCATTATAACTCTATTAGGCAACTAGACTCGTAGTTCTTTTCAAGAAGGTATTATTTTAGAGATCTATCTAATTTTACTGGCTGAAAAAATATTATTCAGCAAATCTGAAACAGTTTTATAAAAGGTATGTTTAAAGAGCCTTCTTAAATTGACTTCTGATTCTGAGTTAAAAATATATGTTCTGTTCCGTTAAAAAGAACGTATTAAAAATTTTACTATCCTTTTGGAAAAAAATACCAAGCGCTTTTCATAACGCACTCAAAAGGACAAAATAACTTTTCTGGGTCAAAAAGGACAATGTAAGAATTCATACAGTTTTCGAAATTTCTAAGAAAATGACACCACAAACGAAGAAAAGTGCGGTTCGAGACATTTCAAACCAAACTTTCCCAATAGGAAAAATATGCATGTTCCAACAGTCAAAGTCATGATTGAAGGCTAGATAATGATATAAAATTCTCTTTATGACTTGAGCCGCACTTTTCTTCGTTTGTGGTGTCATTTTCTTCGAATTTGCGAAACTTACAGGAATTCTTAAATTGTTTTTTCTGACCCAGAAAAGTTATTTTGTCCTTTTGAGTGCATTATAAAAAGTGCTTGGTATTTTTTTTTTAACAATTTTGTTATTTATTGCTGCTGTGCAACTGTTTAGCAGTTCCTTACAAAGTGCATGCATTACTGTAAATACTTTTTTTTATTTTTCCTTCATTCTCAGGAAACAAGGACAGTTAAATTTCGTTAAAAAAACGTAATTACATATTTTAACGTTATATGTTGTATGTAACGTTCATACATATTGTATAAACACTGTGTTTAATTAAATTTTACATTATTTTCTAGATCTAGACGGTACTTTCTTGGTTATTTTCAAAAATCCGAACAATCTGAAAATCTAAGCTACCCATGGTTTCAGATAGTTCAGATGTTAGACGTTTTATATGTTACTAGCTGCGTTGTCCGGCTTTGCCCGGTCTACTTTGAAATTAAAAATTGTGTCAAGTGACGTATATTCAACAATAAGGCATAAATAAAAGATAAAAAACAATCATGCAAAATTTCCCATCCAAACAATGACGACAGACATTAAAATACTTCTAAGAAATTAAAATAAAATGAGAAAGATGGATTTAAAAAGAGTAACCCCAGAAACACAAAATAAAATAAGTTTAAGAATTGAAAATGAGAAAGATGGAAACAAACAATGGATTCAAAAAGCGTTACTATGGAAACGCAAAATAAAATGGTTAAAAACTTGTAACTTTTAAGCTAGTAACTTTTTTTCTAATGGATATAGAGGGTTAAACTTTCGACCTTAGGTCGAGTTAGATCTGGAGTAAAAAAAGCAGCTCTTTCCAATGGCGTCAAAAAGAAAGCTGCGGGACAATTCCTTCACTTTTTATTGATTTATTTAATGAAGAGAGTAGTGCCTAAATTTCAGCTAAGCCTAAAAAAGTTCGAGCTAAAAACGCAAATAATTCCCGCCGTAATAAAGTTAGAGCATTGAAACAAATTGCGTAGAACGCGGAAAATTCTACCCTTTCTAACGATATGTAATATTAATATGTACAAGTAATTTTTCACCCCCATATTTGAGAATTCATGTGAAAATTGGACGTAAATTGGAATAAAAAAAAGAACTATTCATCGAATTTTATTCGAACTGGTCTGCAAACCTTTTCAGGACTTGGAACAATCTGTGAAAATTTCAGCGCAATCGGCCGGGTAGTTCTCGAGTTTTGCGAGTTCAAACACACAGACGCTTTTTGGGGACTTCATTTTATTCTATGTAGAGATGTATCATTCCAGAACAATTAATAAAATATTAATGCACTTTCTGAGGTATCCGACAGTTTTTGTGCGTAAAGTTAGTTTTGGACGTAAGTGTTTATATTTATTGCATGCATCGTATTGGTCATATTTGACTGTCCCTTTTGAATGGTATGTGAAATAACTGAAAGGAGTTTCATAGCAGATAAGAGGGTTGGTCAATGCTGGTCGAAGATAGGCCCTTAGAAGAGAAAAATAATTGTTGATGCACGAGTGTGAAGACAAAAGGTTTTTAGAAAATACCCAAAGCAGAAAGGAAATAAAGATTTCTCTTTCTTTACTACTTGTTAATTCTAATGCTTTACTTTTCCTATGTTCATTTAAAAACTACACTTTAAAAAAATTCTGAAAAAATATCGGTGACAACAAATATTTACATCTGAGAAAGTTAATATCATAAATAATTTTGATTTTATTCGATCAGTGAATACAGAAAAACATACCCCCCCCCCTCCAAAAAAAAAAGCCTTCCCTTTCTTTGACAACTGTACCTTAAAAAAGTAAAACTTACGCAGCAACTTCGTTTTTTTTTTCTTTCAAGAGTTAAAAGTAATCAATATTGAACTAATGTTATAACGTGAGTGTAAGAAAAATGTTTTATTTACTAATGTTGACATTAGCTGCTTTAATATACTAATAATCCTTCTGACAACTGAATAAAGAAGTCATATTTTTTTTAAAATCTGTTTTTTTCTTTCTATCGAAATTAGAATTGCATCTTCGTAAAATGTATCGAAATATTTTTTTCAAACTTTGAAATATTTTTAAATGCAAAACAGACGAAAGACATGAATAATGTTTTATTTATTTGTTTTACATTTTGGCAGCATGTTTTACTTTTTTAGTTAAATTTTGAGTTCAAAGAAAAGAAGCAACTGTTCGCTTCATAATTTTCTTATTTCCTTTAGATTTATTTCTTAAGCATACACCATATTTTCAATGGAAATTTTTCGACGTGTTACTAGGCTCTATAGAAAATCAATTTTCTAAGCTTTCCGCTTAAAGAGGACGCAGTAGGGAAAGCGTGTGTTGATGAACGAGGACATCAATTCTCTAAAATTATAATGCTTTTTCTCCATGAAAATATGATGCAGTGCTTGTATTAGGTTAGTTTTTTTTGCTATTGAAGAATATCGAACTTCCTCAACCACTGAACCACTTGCATCTCAGGAATTTTGACGTTGTTACAACTTCTAACAACAGAACGGTGCAGACTTAATTCTCCAAAAAAAAAAAAAAAAAAAATTATAATAAATAAATAATAATAATAATAATTTGAATTTTTGGCATCTTGAATTCAAATTATGTTTTTCGCAATCACGAGCGTGTGTGTATGAATGCGCGTGTGTGTTTGTGTAGGCGCATGTGAGTGGGTGTATGTATGCATGTGTGTGCGTGTTTTGTATGCAGTGCTGTGTGTGTACGCGCGTGTGTGTAGGCGTTCGTGTGTGTGTGTATGTAGGCATATGTGTTTGTGTCTGTGTGGAGGCATGAGTGTGTGTGTGTGTAGGAGTGTGTGTTTGTGTCTGTGTGCAGGCATGGGTGTGTGTATGTGTGTGCATGCGTGTGCGCGTAGGATATGGATGCAACCTGGAGACGGTTTTCGCAAGAGGAGCAGCTTCGTGAGGCCGATCGACGCGACAGTGGTGCTGGCAGAGGGTGCTGGTGGGAAAATAAAATGACAGGAAATTCAAAATAGTCAAATGAGAACAATAAGCAATCGTGGTTGCTCAAAAAAAAAAGTTGAAACATGTTTTTATATGTATGGAGAGTGATGAATCCGATGATAGAGGATAGGGATGTGCACGGGGGGTTGGGGTAGAAAAGGGACACCTGTTGGTCCGGGCCCGAGCCTGAAGGGGACCCAATTTTTTTTAATCTTTACTAATAATAAAGCTGAAAGTCTCTGTGTCCGGAGGATGTCTGGATGTCTGTAGGATGTCTGTAGGATGTCTGTGACGAGCATAGCGCCTAAACCGTTCGGCCGATTGTCATGAAATTTGGCACAAAGTTAGTATGTAGCATGGGGGTGTGCACCTCGAAGCGATTTTTCGAAAATTCGATGTGGTTCTTTTTCTATTCCAATTTTAAGAAAAAAAACTATCATAAATTACGAAATTATCATAACGTGGAACCGTAACATGGGCACAAGTAAAATTGGCGAGATACGAAATTATCATAACGTGGAACTGTAACGTCGGTACAAGCCAATTGGCGAGAAAATTCACCATACATTATTTGTAAATATACAGGCAAACCAAAAGACCTTTAATTTTTCTATTACGGGCGAAGCCGTACGGGTGCCACTAGTAATTTAAATGAAGAGGTAAACAATATGGAGGGGTCCCGGAAAAGTCATATGTGACGAGCCCCGAAATGTCTATGCATACCCCTGGTTGGGGTTCAACTTTTAACAACTTTCCTGTTTTCGGGCTATACGCGATTGAAACATAAACAAGCTGATGTGTGCATCACATGACTTCCTTTTACTCCAATTTAAAGATAATGGTGCCTCGGAGTGAGCAAAAAACACTTTAAATACTTTTATTCCAAGTCTGTTGCAAACCGAAGCAGAGAAAACGTTTTACACAGATACATTTTCCCAACATTGGCAGTTTTAATGCGATTCAATGGTTAACTCTCTAAATATGGCCAAATTAAAACCAGATTTAAAAAAAAAAAAAAAACCCGCCAAATTCGTCGCCAAGTTGGCGACCAAAAGCTTGCCAAGTGTTTGCCAAATTATAGCACCGCTTGAGTTTACATTGAAATTAACAATGATTTTACCCCAAAAAGGTGCAAAAGACCCTCTTTGGAGCATCCGAATGCAACCAAAAGAGAAGGTGCACAGCTAGACCCTACTTGGAGTCTATGTGCCAAATTTCAACTTTCTAGGACATACCGTTCTTCAGTTATGCGAGACACATACACACATACGCATACATGCGGACGTCACGCGAAAACTCTTTGTAACCAACTCGGGGATAGTCAAAATGTTCAGGTGTCTATACGTTCTTAGGCATGTATCCACGTGTGGTCGGGTTGAAAAAAAAAACAATATTCATTCGGGGGCGAGCAAAATGGAAATCATTCGCAATTTTGAAGTGATTCATTGTTTACTCTCTAAATATCACCAACAGTGGCCAAATTAAAATCAAATTTAAAATTTAAAAAAATCGTCAAATTTGTCGCCAAGTTGGCGACAAATTTGACGATTTTCTAGGACATACCGTTTTTGAGTTATGCGAGATACATACACACATACGCATATACATACGTACATACGGACGTCACGAGAAAATTTGCTGTAATTAATTCGGTTGTCGTCAAAATGGATATTTCGGGTGTCTGTAGGTTCCTAGGCAAACATCCAGGTCTGGTCGGGTCGAAAAAAAACTCAACATTCATTCGGGGGTGAGCAAAATGGAAATTAAGGCCGATTTTTGAGTGAAAATGTTTTTGCGAATACAATACTTCCTTTTTTGTAAAAGGAAGTGAAAACATAAAATATAGTGGTATATTTCAATGACGTAAATCACGTGACGTTGCGTATTAACGAAACTCAGCTCCGCTGCACTGCCGTGCTAAGCGCAAAAGTCGTATATGCATCTGAGTTTAGTATGAAAAATTGCCGTGCCTCTAAGTATTTGATACGGATAGCAACTTTTTCAGATTTTTTTAAAAAGTATTTCCCATTCACAAATGACCATAAAACATTGTATTAAGGTAAAATTTGTAACAAAGAATCGCTTGGGGACCGTAACTCAATTTTGGTAAAAAGTGCACATACCACTTTTGTGCGTAGCACGGCATAGCAGCAGAGCCGATGATGGTTTATACGAGGCACCGCCTATTAGAGTTGGGCTAAATATGTAACGCGTATGGGACTTTCCGGTAGTCATTGGTCATTCTTTCAAACAGTGAATTAGTTTTCAATTTATCTATTAAATCCGGTGTTTATGTAAGAGGTAGTCCTAATTTAGGTTAAATATTGAAAAGGTGCATGCAAATTTTTCATATGCTCTCCGATATATCGAGACTAACGCCATTGAATGTGTTCATCATTTGCTATATTTCAATCGTGACTGTCTCTAAAATGGGAAAGTTGCAAAAACTTTGACCCCCAACATCGAATTCAAGATACTTGATTATTTTTTCTTGAAAAACAGATCATAACAGTTCTCTTGAAAGTAATTTGACAACAAATTCATTTGGAAACTATCATTTTTAAACTGAACGCGCGTTAAGAAATACAAAGTTATCTTGCACCACATTCGGAGCATTTTGGTTGTGGGTAGTTTTCAATCTCACGTGAAAAAAAAAAAAAAAAAAAAAAAAAAACTTGGATAGAAAAAAAAAAAAAAACTTTGATTTCTGAGAAACTCCTTTTTATTCGAATGATCTTGGCCAGTATGCTTTATTACAGCTGTGCAAAATGTTCTAATCGTGTTCAAATATACAACGTATTAGAACACTATTAGAATAAGTTTGAAATAATTTAAATGACTACATGCTTAGAAAAAACTTGATCAAAATAAGATTATCTCGTTAAACTAATTAAAAACATATTTCATTTTTATATGTTAAAGTATTTTTTTTTACATTTTTATTTTTGAGCTCTTCAAGAATCTTAGAGTATTGTTCAAATGAAATTTTATGTCTTTTCACATAAAAAAGCCCTAGCACTAAAATGCACTTCTTGTAATGAAATTTTTAAGCAAACCGGCATTTATCAGAATTATAAAACTTTAACTCGTTGTTTCTGGAAAAATAAAGAAGTTACGACTAAGCAGTCCGTTTGCCTTTTCATAGATGTTTTGACGAGCGACAAAGAAAAACAAAAAGATTAATTGATTCAGAAAAATCAAAGTGCTTCATTTTTAATCCAATTCAAAAGCTTGAGAGGTTTCTATCTTTGATGTTAAAAATGTTAGGATTTTTCTTATTTCATTCCAAAATATAAAAATTCTTTTTTGATAGAGAAATAAACTTTACATAGTTTTTTTATAAAATATTTTAAAACTAATTGTCTTTGTCAAGTGCTTAATAAAAATTACTCTAACGTTTAAATCTTACCTTTTCAAGATCATAACCTAAAATTGATTTAAAGAATCGTTATAAATCAGTTGTACACAAGGACGCCCATATGCAAAATTTTAAGGGGGGGGGGGGCTCAAAAATTTCCCCCATGTTTTAGCAGAATATTTTCCCCATGGAAAACGATTTCAGTACATATCCACTATAATATTAAAATCTGTTCGCGTTCGTCTGTCTGTCTGTCTGTCTGAAGATCGATCTTCTCGAGAACCGCTGTGAATCGAGAGTCAAACGAGATACCGATCAATTCGAAATTTTCCAAAGAAAACAATAGGACCAATCTCGTAATTGTGCGACTTTAATTAGCGGAGATATTAATTAAAACGTTAATTAACATAACGTTATTCAGGAATTTTTATTTCTTTCCTGTTGCCATTTTGCATATGGGTGAGTAAGTAAAATTCTAATAATTCTTTTAAAAGCGATTTTTTGGCTGCTGTCCAAATCTTAAAACAACGTTTCCATCTAGAATTTCATTTTAAATTAGTTTAAAATTGGTTGCACTATTCGGACATAGCCTTTATTTTATCGTCTGTCTTTTTTTTAATTTTTACATTCAACGTTCTTAACTCTTTTCAGTATAAGAAAGTTGTTTCTTTAGCTATGTTTATTGATTGTAGGGTAAGTTTATCATTCACCGGCCTCATATTTTGGTACATTTAGGATGTGTGACTAATTATGTTTTTTTTTGTTGGACCTTTTCCCGTTACATGGGTGAGTTTTCGAATTGTAATAACTCTCTTTTTCCTTCCTGTTTCTATTTTTGAAATAAAGTTTGTATCGTTAAAAGAATATGTTAAATTAAGATTGTTTGGATTGCTTTAAGTGAAACAGAGTTGAACAAAAAAAAATTGTTTTTAAAGATTTTAACTAAAGCTAATTTAGAATCTGATGACTTGGTATTAAATTAATGCTCATCGGTATTTATTTAGTCCTGGTGCTTTAGTTTCACGTAATCAACCATAAAGTGTGTGTCATTTTATGTAAAAAGCTGATTGTAATTGTACATAAATATTTCAGATATAGTCTATCAGATGTAATTCATTTTAACGTGTGCAGAGATTGTAGTTGATAATGCATATATTTTCATCTTTTGTGATAATTGAAAATGCTCATAACTTGTATCATTGATAACTATGATTAACGTTAAAGAGATTTTTGCCAAAAATATGCTCTACTGGTGTTTTGCAAACCTTGCATTACGCGTATTTATTAATTCCTTAGCGCTTTAGAAAACTAATGTCAGAGTAATACAAAAACATCAATTGGACATCTCTTTCATTTTTTAAGTAGCCCGTGCAACGCGGGGCACGCAGCTAGTTAGAGATATTAAAATTTGACATTTTTAATAACTTATTCATTAATGGGGCTAGAAAAGAAAATTTTATACATTTTTGCAAAGAAAAAAGCAATAAAAGCAAGGAAGTTCTCATTTCCAAGGGGGGGGGGCTTGAGCCCACCCTTGCTCTCCTATATGGGCGCCCTGGTTGTACATTTGTCTTTTCTACGCTTGTACGTTCCATAAAAATGAAGATTTATGTAAATTTCACAAAAGGCTCCTTTCAACGACCTTACCGATTTGCCTAAATCATAATCTATGATGAAGAACCTCCTGTCTGCTTAAATGGAAACGTGCTTTTGTCTCTCTGTCATTGCAAGTCTTCTCCCACTGCCCACGCCGAAACGAAAGTCGTTGAACCCCTGTAGATAATGGGTCCAAGCTATGAATGAGGTGATTCATTTATCATAAGTATGATACATAGAATGATATCGCCACCTTATGTCTGGCCTTAAGAAACTGTCGGAACGTTGGTTTAGTTTCGGAGTTCGCACTCGTAACAAAAAACATTTATCAAATGTAGTAGAAGATAATCTATTATCGTTATGGAAGACTGTGAAACGGCAGTTTCTTATTTTCGTCGTTATCCTGCATTTCTCTTCTCATTCAATCAGTGAATGATGTTTGCATTGTCAAATAAACACAACAAATTTAGCAGGGAATTGATAATAAATGATTCTTTCGCTTTGTGTGTATACGTATGGAGTGATGTTGTTGGGAAAAAACTCGCCTTTTTATCGGGTAGATGTCATGGTAGACGGGTTTTTTGCTAGGCCAAAACGTTTACTGTAAAAACACGTATTTTCGTGAGTCTGTCGTAATAGCTGTTTGATCTTGTAATGATTGTACGAATGTAGTCAAGAAAACTAAGATTTACTTAAAACTATTATATTCACTTAACATATGTACAGTAAATTAAAATAACATTATAAATCAAATTAAAACCAGATTGAAAAGCGATAGCTTTGTGCAAGGTAAATTAGATAAAAATGGAACAACGTTTAAAAGCACAAAAAGGATAAAAAGTTTTTAAAAACGCAGACATGTTTCGGAGGCAGCAGCCTCCTTCCTCAGTGCGAAATGAACAAATGGATGAATCAAGGTCGAGGGAGAGTTTAAATGCGTAACCGGAAAAACATTGACCAATCAGCTATCAGCCAGTGCTGAGGCAAAATATGACGTATTCTAACATGTAAGATTGAATAAGATTGGAGAAAAATGCGGAACAGCAAAAGACTCATTGCAAAGATTATTTAAGTTTTTATGAATGTAAAACGATTCCAGAAAATCTAATTCACCTACTGTTGTAGGTCTGCAAATGATCTTGGCTTCCGAAAAGAGAAAATTGGGCCCTGTGTCCCAACAATGTTTAGCAATTGAAGATTTGTTCAGTTCCTGTTTTTTAACGTGGTTTTCATGTTCTTTCAAACGAAATTTAAGTGAACGCCTTGTCTGTCCCACGTAACCGATATTACATTGACAAGGAATGTGATATATGCCCCATTGATCACTTTTTATCCAAAATTAAAACCCTTCTTGGTTTTACAAAAATTCTGCGTCATGCAGGTAACGGACGAGTGTCCGAATGCTGTTGAGATACATCAGGTAGGAAGCTGACCATTCTCACGGAGCTTAGCTGTTTTATGCTAACAGTCACCTGTGCTGCCCTCTGCGGACAGCGCATTTGCATATTGGCGCAGACAATAACAAAAATTTAATATTCGCGAAAAAAATTTCTTTTGTTATTAGTCATTTTTGTTTAGATATAATTCGCGAAATTGTCCGCTCGCAAAATCACCGATACTTTATTCTAGTGAAAATAAATGTCTTTGCAGATTACTTGACCAGCTTTAATTTAAAAAGCTAATATTTTTTAAGGGGTTTATAGCAAATTTGCCTTAAAGTATTATTATTTTTAAAGTTTTAAACTAATTACTTCGTGGAGCTTGTCCCCTCGTCCATGAAGTATGGACCTGGACGTATGGATTGGTGTAAATGATAGTGGTGCAAGTCAAAAAAAAAAAAAACAGCTTAAGTCAGGCATTGATAAGGCTTTATTCTGTGTTTTTATCACCTGTACAAATCAATCTTCCGATAAAGCTGAACAGAAAGGCAAGAACATGGTAAAACATAATAACCACTAGAAGAGCAAAAAAAAAAAAAAAATGTCCCGGTAATCCGAAAGAGATGTCAGGAGAGGCAGATTAACCGACAGACGTGCTTTTGAATTTGGTAACAGTTGGTTGAGTTAGGTGCGGCCAAAAAAAAAAAAAAAAAAATGAATTTTGACATCTTGAATTCAAATTATGTTTTTCGCAATCACGAGTGTGTGTATGTAGGCGTGTGTGTTTGTGTGGGGGGTATGTGCGTTTGTGTGTAGAGGATATGTGTATGTGTGTGTAGGCATGTGTGTTTGTGTCTGTGTGCTGGCATAAGTGTGTGAGTAGTTCTGTGTATGAATGTGTGTGTGGGGGGGGGGGAATGTGTATGTGTGTGTAGGCATATGTGTTTGTGTCTGTGTGCAGGCATGAATGTGTGGGTAGTTGGGTGTATGTATGTATGCGTGTGTGTATGTGTTTGTGTGTATGTGTGCGTAGTTGTGTATGTATGCGCGTGTGTGTAGGACATGGATGCAACCTGGAGACGGCTTTCGCTCTAGGAGCAGCATCGTGAGGAGCCGGTCGACGGTGATGGTGCGGAGGGTGGCGGTGGGAAAATGAAATGATAGGACGCCAAAAACAGACAAATGAAAGAAATAAGCAATCGTAATTGCTCAAAAAACGGACAAGAAATTTTCTATGTAATTTTATTTAAAAAAATAAATTAATAGAACATAAAAAATACTAATATGTGTAGACCTTCAGCAATTAATAAATTTAATTGGCTTCCAACTGGCCACCTTTTGTAGTGATACAGAGGCGCAACTGCTTATTGAAATTCTCAATCAAGGGCGGCAAGTCTTATACCTTTAATCAATCCCATTCCCTCTTCTAAAGCAATTGGTTTAGAGAGCCCAAATTTTTGCGTAGTTTAGGATAGACCTTCGACTCTAAAATGAGCCATACAGTATAATAAATGGGATTGAGGTCTAGCGAGTAGAGCTTCCACTCTAAAGATATCATGTTAAAAACAACGCGCATTGCACCACTCTTGTCTTTTTGGCCATATGAACTGATGTGGAGTCTAATTGAAATGTCCAGTCTACATTGCTGTGCTGAAGTGCTCTAAGGTCCACAGCTTCTAAAATGTTTTCTCAGTAAGTTAATGACCTACAGCCAGGGCTAAGGCAGAAGTACTTGAAATACACCGCCAGCTCAGACATTCCAGCCAAAGACTGTAGTTCGTCTGCAGTTATTTTAGCTACCAGTTTGTTTAGCTCTCTTGGCTCCCGTAAGAGGTTTTCCACCTCCGGTTCAGTCACTTCCTATGCCAGACTGATGAGTGCTAATAAGCACGAAACTGCAGTCTTCGGCTGGAATGACTGAACTGGCGGTGTATTTAAAGTACTTCTACCTTAGCCCTGGCTGTAGGCTGGTAACTTACTGAAAATACCATGCCTTGCCTTCAATCTTCGAGTTGAACCGAACCATTGCTTCGGTCACTCGTCTGGTCTGCGCTAACTCTATTGTAGCTACCAGTTTGTTTGGCTCTCTTGGTTCCCTTAAGAGGTTTCCCCCCTTCAGCTCAGTCACTTCCTATGCCGGGCTGATGAGTGCTAATAAGCACGAAACTGCGGTCCTCGGTTGGAATGACTGAGCTGGCGGTATATTTCAAGGAGCTTCTAAAATGTCTTTTTGGTACAGTATTTAATTCATTTTACTGCCGTTATCTACGAAAAACCAGAGATTTTTTTTTTTTTTTTTTTTTTTTTTTTTTTTTTGTCGCTTGTGCTGATCCCATTACGGACTAAGCCTGACTTCGGATTTCGGCGAAGTTTAACATTTTCTAAGGTGCTTAGAGTGTCCACAAACCAAATCCTATTGTTCTGAGTGTTATGAGTTGGTTGAGCGGAAAATCAGTGAAAGGTATCTTTTCCAACGTGGACTTGCGGCCCGTCTCAAACGTTTCTGGCATCTTTGGAGTCATGCAAATTCGTTTTCTTCAGCAAAAGGTTGAACGTTTTGGAACTGGTAAAGCTTTTGTCAGAGCTCTGTTTTCGCCCTTAGTTGCACTTATCAGTCACAAATTAACGTCCCTCGTCGAAACTCGAGGATTTCAATAAACTCACTTTTGGATGACCTGACGATTAACGGAAATATTCACTGTTCGTTTTTGTATACTTCCTCAATGTCGACTATCATTTCCAAGGAACTAGAAACGGCATAATATATCAAATACGGTTTGCCGAGGCACTACAAGCAAACGAACTGTTGTTCTCCTTGTTGAAACAACTTTAAAATAACAGTTATTTTGCTTAAAATTATAAGAAAACGGAAAAGCAATACATAAACCAGGAGATATATTGTAAATTAATTTTTAATAAAGTGTGAGACAAAAATAAACAAAGACATTCATCAAAAAGGAGGTAGTTTACTTCCATTCGATGATGCAAACTCTGTCCGAATTTTATTGTCGCACCATGGAGAAAAAATTCAAAATATGCAAAGATAGTTCGACATTTTTACTTTCTTCTATATCTAATACATAGAAGAAAGTATTGGATTCGTGCAAATTTTCGAATTTCGAATTTTGACGGATTCGAACGTTTTGAGGTGTGCTGAGTCCATTTCGACTATTTTTGGAAAATGTCTGTCTGTCTGTGTGTGTGTATGTGTGTGTGTATGTATGTGTGTGTGTATGTATGTGTGTGTGTATGTGTGTGTGTCACGTCTGTGTGTGACCAGTTTTTTGTGGCCGCTCTACAGCAAAAACTACCGCATGAAATCGAACGAAATTTGGTACACATATGTGCCCCTATGTGAACTTGTGCCCATTGGTTTTTGGCGCGAATTCCTCCAAGGGGGGTGGAGCAATGGGACGTTTTTTGAGTTATGCGTGCTTGCTATTCCTCAGGAAGTAACTGGCGGAATCAGACAAAATTTGGTCCATATGTTGTCATTAACAGGAACAGGTGCTGATTCAATTTTGGTGTCAATAACTCAAACGGGGGTTGAGCTATAGAACGTTTTTTGTCGTCGATTGTGACTGCTGTATCTGAAGAAATAATGAACAGAATGAAAGAAAAATTTATCGGCAAGTAGTCCTTAGTGGGTATAAGAGCTGATTTTATTTTGGTGTCAACAGCTAAAAAGGGGGTAGCGCAATCGCCCGTTCTTTTTTTCCATTGTGAGTGCCCTATCTCAAGAAGTAATGCTGCGTTCTGGTTGAAATTTGGAATATATGTGAATCCATACGTAAACAGGCATTGGTTCAATTTTGACGCCAATCGCTCCAAGAGGTGTTGATTTTTTTTTTTTGAATAAAAATAGCTTTATTAATGCAACAATAAGAAAGATAAATCGTAATAGATTGTCGTCTGCGTATTTCTCGTGATTTTAATTGTATGGAAATGATCGGAAATATTATCTCAATGATTTAAAATTTTTAACTGTTGCCATCTTATGTTTGTTAACAAATAAAATATTTGTAATTAATTCAAGCAAGGCTTTTAAAATAACTTTCAATTTTCGCTCTTTTGCTTTGCTTTTAAAATAATTCAGACATTGGGATGGTAGTCAAGTTTTTGCATGTGTAATTTTGTTTTTGTTGGGAATATTGCTTCCTCGTCAAGCATGGGGAGGGATCAGAAAAAAAAAGAAAAATATAGAAGAAAGTTTCGTGATGGCCACAACATACTAGTTTTTTTTTTTTTTTTTTTTTGAAATTTAGAGTTGTTAAACTATTTTGGGGTGGAAATAAATTTGGTTTATTTTAAACCAAACTTTTTACCTGGTTTGATATTTAATCAATGAAGACAATACCTTGGTTATCAACAATTTTTTACCGTGTAGTGTATAAATTTTCAATACTACATTGATAAAGTACATTGGTTTGGGGAAAAATACCTGTGTATAGCATTTTCGATATGAGTTCAATTTTTACGTTTCTGTCACAGAGCGATCTGAATAAAAGGGCATAAGATGGTACAAAGCGGGAAAGTATGTTGGACAAAGCAACATGTCAATTTATAATATTTTCCAGAGTTTGTCTCAGTCAGTATGTTTTTTTATAAACATGTTTCAGAATCATAGCTTTTCATTTGACAGTCATTGGAATATACTAGCCAGACATTTTGCCATCTGATTTCTTTTTATTTCGAGATCTACAACACTTTCTATGATAAAAACTTGAAAAACTGGTTGGCATATGAAATGCCATTTTTGGATATAAGCCCACCAAATGACGAAGGTTGGTGATGACAAGAATAATTACATCAATTATTACAAATAAAATCTTGTTAAAAAAAAAAAGATTACTCTCAATTTCTTCTAATATTACTCAAGAAAACATTAGGCAATTGGTTAAGCTTATCCAACTCAAGGACCGGCAAAAAGATCCTTAAAACAGTACATTACTAATACAGCAATGCTTACTCATGTTTTTAGAAACGTTGGTTTTGTTGATGACCAAGAATGTGCAGTCATTATTTCTAATATTCATCATCATCATTGGCTCGCCAACCAATTGTGCGTCCTGACCTTTTTCATAAGTTTCTTCTAGTTGAATCTATTTTTCACTTCACTTTTCCATTCCTTCTAATATTAGTGCAGCTAATATGACGCAAAACGGCAAATTTCACTACGTCCCCTAAAATAGCTGTAAGAATTGGCTCTACAGATTACGCATTTAACTAACGTAATGTAGGAATATATAACTAAATTTGCCTGAACTAGTGAGTGAAACGTCTGTTTTCTTTTTTTTTTTTCTTTTTTTTTTTTTTTTGCGTTTTTGTACTGGTGCAACTAGCGCAAAATATAAAATTATTTTAGAACTAGTGGTACCCGCACGGCTTCGCCCGTAATAGAAAATTAAAAGGTCTTTTGGTTCGCCTGTATATTTACAAATAATGTATGGTGAATTTTCTCGCCAATTGGCTTGTAGCCATGTTACGGTTCCAAGTTATGATAATTTCGTAATTTACTCGTCCATCTTATGATATTTTTGTTCTTAAAATTGGATTGGAAAAAGAACCACATCGAATTTTCGAAAAATCGCTTCGAGGTGCACACCTGCATGGTACAAACTAACTTTGTGCCAAATTTCATGAAAATCGGCCGATCGGTCTAGGCGCTATGCGCGTCACAGAGATCCTGACAGACAGAGATCCGGACAGACAGAGGGACATTCAGCTTTATTATTAGTAAAGATAAAGAAGAAAAGATGATTTGACTTATTATATTTATAGGTTTTTTTTTTTTTTTTTTTTTTTTTTTTTTTTTTTTTTAATGTAAATAAAGAATAGCTTCTAATTTCTAACAGCTTTCACTCATGGAATGATCATAATCGTTGATTAAAGTTTAGAGACGTTTAGTGCTGTTCAATGACAAAGTTTCCGCATTTTTACTACGTATTAAATTTTCTACGTAAATTTGGTGATAATGCATATTTTACAGTAAAAAAGAACCAGTGAAGTGTCATACTTGCAAAGAAATTGTTAAACAAAAACAATCTAATTTGTGCTTATGTTATTAATGGTTATGTTTGGAGAACGTATAGAATCTGTACAGTCGACTCCCGCTACAACGCGATTCAACTTACGCAAAAAGGCTATAACGCGAGTTTTTCACGAGAAACGAATTTTAGAGCTGACGCGAATTCCTCGTCCACAACACGAATTTCTTTGGAAAGGAAGAATCGGTTTCGTTATTGATAACTTAATATTGACAACTTAGTTTCAATATTGAAGCTTGCAGAGTCGAAGTTCAGTAAATCTTATGAAAATGGAAGCTGCTCTGGTATTTTGTATTAAAGAGATCGGGAAGAGGGGCAGTTGCCATAAATGGAAACTTTATAAAAGAAAAGGCGAAGCAACCAAATTTTAAAATGTATTAGATAAGAAAAACAGTCTGATCATGGAGCATAAATCATCATCATCTTCATTTTTAACTCATAAATATTCTTACCGTATCTACAGTACTATTATAGTGTACTAGCATTCCCGTACCCGGCATTGCTAGGGTAATGGAATTAACATGGGATAACAGTGCTTGGTGCACCTAGTTATGAAAACTCCCTATAATAATTACTTATTATCTATAATTTTTCTAATTTTGGGAGGGTCCCGGGGCCCCTGGACTTCTTAGAAATATGCCCTTGTCCTTAACCAAACCTTTAACTGTCATTAACGATCCTTTTAAAGCAATGATTTTCTTTGCAAACATAGGCCATCCACCTTTTATTGTTATAATTATGTTTAAGCAAGAAGATATTTGTATACAACATTTTTTTTTCTTCTGTTGCTAAAATTATTAAGCTGCTTGAGGAACTGACTCTGAAGCAAGCTACATAAAATTGGCCGTGTGAAAAACAGTCTTCTCTTAAATCGATCGCTGCTACTTTTAATGTCTGACCTTGTGACTTATTAACGGTTATTGCAAAGCTAATAACTTTTACAGGAAACTGCACTCTTTTGAATTCATAAAGAGAAAGCAAAAGACAGAAACATTATTATTTGACTTGAGAAAAGCCTCGAAGAATCACGTGAGAAGCAAAAACAATATCAAATTTAAAATTCGCTATCGACCAAAAGTTGAGATGAAGTACTGAATAATGATTTGAATGGAGGAAAGCCTTCGAAAATAAGGGATTTAAATTTCAATGACAGGTTTTAATTTTGCAGAAATTAAGGGGTTTTAATTAATTTCTCCTGAACTAATTGATATTTCGAAAAATCCTTTCTTAGTGGATACTTTCGTAATCATGTGGACATGCCTGCCAAATTTCAAGTCTGAGGCTTCAGCGGTATTGGCTGTGCGTTGATATATATATATATATATATATATATATATATATATATATATGTTATCTCGGGACATTGATTTTTATATATTAAGATTATTTTGTTATTACAACATACTGTGCTTACCGTGTTGCTTTATTTTATGTCTTTCTCTTTCCCACCCATCGATCATTCATTTTGTGCATCTTTAAGTATTTTACGGGGAATAAAACAGCTTTTTTATTTAAATACAGTAAAAGTTCAGTTTTTTTATGTGATAAACTAATGTACAGGAATGCTTTCAAGCAGTTTCAGAGGTTTACAAACGTCTAAAAAAAAATTGGTTATGTTTCTAAAAAAATTGCATACATATATTTTTCCACAACGTGAAATTTCGACTTACGCGAAGAGCATTGGAACGTAAGTCGGAACTCGACTGTATTATTTTGTTCTCTATTAATTCTGTCAGGATAAATGATCAGCAATGTGCGTAGTTAGATGAGGGGATACGTCCAGAATGATTAATCATTCACGATCCGACAATTAAAAATGCTAAAAGAAATATCATCGCAAATGCAGTGTACAGCAGTCTCCAAGAGATCACGTGACGCGGAAGCGTCCCGCCCCGCCAAGGAAATAAAACGTCAGCAGCCAGCAGAAGCAAATCCACCGCCAAAGACGAAAGAAAAAAAAAACCGACCAAAAACAAGATTACACGACAGAACAAGTTGGGGCTTTTTGGGGTTTTCACCCCTCTGTATCTCAGCCCCATGAAGACCCCCGGAGTTGATTTTTGGTACACTCAATCTCTAGTGGCCCCTGACGCCGTAAACCAAAATACAATCCCCTGGACCATCAGGGGGAGGACGTATTAAAGTTATAAAATCGCTGTTCAAAAAAGTTTTTGCTTTCTTTTACAGGGCTACAGCCCAGAAGAAAAAAGGAATCAAGCTGAAATTTCGCTCACACATTCCTTGTGCCCTTGTGATGTGCCTTTTGTGCCATTTGACCCCCCTCCCCTCCCCCCTCGTTTTAATCCCCCCCCCAAATTGTACCTTCCCGGGGTTCTATCACAGCCCCCCCGGGGGGCTACGGTAATGATTTTTTGTATACACATTCTTGGGGGGCCATTGAGTACATATACAAAAATTCAACCCCCAGGGACATCATGGGCCGGAGTAATTGAAGTTTGAAAATCACTAATTTTCCCTAAATTCTTATGTGCTTACTCTCAGCTCATAGTGTTTGTTTATCTCAGACTGCAATTGCAAGGTTAGAACAGATCTAACAGTTATTCCAAAGTTGTCTTAGGAAATGAAATTCAATCAAGACTAAAACATATCCAACAGTTGCAACTAGACGTTAAATCGCGGATATCACAAATTTGCCACAGCGACTGCGCATGCGCGCAGACTTAGCTCATTGGGCTTTCTGTTTTCAGCTTCTACGTTATTTGTTTATACTTAAGCAAAGAAACAAATTAATGAATGAGATTAGAATGCTGTGTTTCCCCCCCCCCCCCAAAGTTTTGCCGATACGAAATTTCCTTCCCCCTGTTTTTCAGTTTTGATATATTTATGGAGGGAAGACATTTTAAATGTCGGCGCGAAACTGGGGTTAAACCATTACAATATTTTACGTGACAAATTATATGAAACTGTATGCATATGAATACGGCACATATAACTTTTTAATTGAAAGCGAAAAATAGCATTTTATTATTGGTTTGCTTATTTTCTAAATTGGATTTCTCACAAACAACACATAATGAATTAAAAATATATGAAATACGTGGGTGGATATCCGAGCTTTTCAGTAATTTGTTAGCTGAAAAAAATTTTGCAATTAATTTAAGCAAGACTTTTAATGAGCTTAGTCCGCGCGCAACATGCGCATTCGCTATGGCAAATTTGGGATATTCGTGATTTGACATCGAGTAAAGTTGTATAGATCTTCTGACACATTCAAATTTAAAATATTTGATGGCTCAGTTTTTTTTTTTTTTTTTTGCTTGGTGATAACATGCGTTATTTCGTTTTTTAAATGAACTTTTAAACAAAACTTGGTATTAAACAAGACAAAGACTTCTATCAAGAAAAAGATAAATCACCAAACACAATTAAAACTATCCCACAAAACGTAAAATAATCCACGATTTAAGAAAAATGTAAGTAAACAAATGTGAAAAGTTAGATTAAAATAGCCCTCAAGCTGTAAAACATTTAAAGAAACCTTCATGAAAATGTTGAATAATCTGTCAAATAAAGAAACTGTAACAGAATTTATAGCGAAGTTGTAAAATACTCGAAAATAAAATAATTTAAAATATAGTATTTTATTATCCAAGAAGTTTTCTTTGCAACAGAGAGGATACAAGGATTGCAATAAAATTTAAACCGCCCAATTCTCGCAAAATAAACATAGAATCTTAATAGTCAGAAAATAACTTGAAGTAAAATTAGGCTAGCCATTATTGTTCCTTAAAAACACAAAACAGCGTTGTTTTAATTGAAAATTTTCTGACTTGAAGTTCTCAATTCTAAAAATACAGACAAAGTAATAATATCAATGCAAAAGATGTGATATCTCATCAAAAACAACCCTGTTGTAAAAATTTCCCCGCCAAGAAAACCTTTAACTTTTCCGCACAAAAAAGAAAACGTGCACCCTAAACCCAAAAACCCTCAGCCATAAAAAGTTATGATATCTAGTTCGCCCACCAAGTATCTGCCACACTATCATCCTCCCTCTTCTCCTTTTTCATCACAGCTACTTCCATTAGAACCTCCTCCCACCTTCAACTCCTCAGAAATATGGATAGATGTTTTAAATTGTTTATCTTGTTTGGCGGGAAGCTTTTCAAAGTTAAGTGGTTGCTTGGTGAGCAAAAAGATTCCCGCCAAACAAGATAAACAATTTAAGAGATCTATTTCTGAGGAGTTGAAGGTGGGAGGAGGTTCTAATAGAAGTAGCTGTGTTGAAAAAGGAGAAGAGGGAGGATGATAGTTTGGCAGATACTTGGCGAGCAAACTAGATATCATAACTTTTTATGGCTGAGAGTTTTTGGGTTTAGGGTGCAGGTTTTCTTTTTTGTGCGGAAAAGTTAAAGGTTTTCTTGGCGAGGAAATTTTTACAACAGGGTTGTTTTTGATGAGATTGATATTTCGGGAGCAGTTGTTGCTGGAGATGTTTTGTCTCAAGAGTGCTTAAGGGACTCCGGGACACATTTAATTTTTTACTTCCTTTTACAAAAAAGGAAGTGTATTCGCAAAAAAAGTTTCACTCCAAAATCGACCTTAATTTCCATTTTGCTCACCCCCGAATGAATGTTGAGATTTCTTTTTTTTTTCGACCGGACCGCACATACATATACCTAAGAACGTATAGGCGCCCGAAATATCCATTTTGACGTTTCCCGAGTTAATTGCAAGGAGTTTTCTCGTGACGTCTGTATGTACCTGCGTATATATGTCGCATAACTCAAGAACGGAAAATCCTAAAAAGTTGAAATTTGGTACGTAGACTCCTAGTGGGGTCTCGTTGTGCACCTCCCTTTTTGGTTGCATTCGGATGCTCCAAAGGGGTCTTTTGTCCTTTTTTGGTGGGAAATCATTGTTAATTTCGATGTAAACTCAAGTGGTGATAGAATTTGCGGACACTTGGCGATATATCGCCAGTCTTTTGGTCGCCAAGTTTTGTCGCCAACTTGGCGACAAATTTTTTTTTTTTTTTATCTGGTTTCAAATTGGCCACTGTTTGTGATATTTAGAGAGTAAACTATTGAATCATATTAAAACTGCCAATAATGAGAAAATGACATTAAATTGGAGTAAAAGGAAGTCATGTGATGCACACATCAGCTCGTTTTTTTATTAAACAGTTTAGTGTTTTGAAATTTTTTGCACTGATTTTCTATCTATTTAATAACAAAAATCATAACATAAATATTAAAAAAAAAACTTTTTATTTATTTATTTATTTATTATTATTATTATTATTTTTTTTTTTTTTTTTGAATGAGGTTACTGTAAAACGCTAAAACTCAAAATATTCTGGGTCAACTTTCAAATTTGTTTCAAAAGTTATGCACAAATATCTAAGCTTTAATTTGTGTTTGCAATTTAAAAAATAATGATTCAATAAAAAATAAAAAAAAATATTTGAAGAAAAATTTCAAAACATTCTAAGATACTTTTTTAAAAAATTGCATTTTTTGCAGTAAATGTTTTTTTTTTTTTGAGCAATCACGATTGCTTATTGTTCTTACTTGACGGTTTTGAATTCTTATGATTCCCCCCCCCGCCTCCCTCTGCAGCACCACCGCCGACCGGCCTCACGATGCTGCTCCTCTAGCGAAAATCGTCTCCAGGTTGCGTCAATATTCTACACTTACACGAATACATACACGCACCTACATACACGCACCTACACACACCCACACATACACCTACACACACATACACACACGCATACATACAGACACCTACACACACAAACACATACACACAGACACCTACACACACAAACACATACACACAGTTACCCAAACACTCATGCCTGCACATGCACACAGACACAAACACACATGCCTACACACAGACACAAACACACATGCCTACACACATACACATACCCCTCACACACAAACACAATACACACAACTACCCACACATACACAAACACACACACCTACACACACATCCCCCTCACACAAACACACACGCCTACATAAACACACACACTCGTGATTGCGAAAAACATAATTTGAATTCAAGATGTCAAAGTTAAAAAAAAATTTTCATTTTTTTTTCCAAATATGTCGAATAAAAAATAAGGAAAACTGTTTGAAAAAGATATGCTCCAAATTTCATTACTTTATCTTTGTCGGTTCTTGACTTATACGAGTTTCAATGCAAAAAAATCATGAAAAATTGCATTATGGAGAAAAACGCGTTTAAAGTTTTAAACTTGTATATAATATCAGTTAAATGCATGCAATAAAAATAATCATATCTTTCGTTCTAATTAAGGTAGAAACAAGTTTCAAAGGTCATTTTAAGCAGGAAAAAAAGGAAATTAATTTTTCTATGATAAGAAAAATTGCAAAATTTGACGAATTATGTCCTGAACCCCCTTAAAAGATAAAGTTAGAAGAGAGTTCAAATTCAGACATAAATGAGCACTTACGTTAAAAATGTTATAAAGCCCAGTTTTTTACTACACGGCATTAGAAAATTAATGAAGCAGAAGATTTTGTCTTTGGAAGCCTCAACAGTTTGTTTTTTAAAGCACATTTCAAGCAGTTGTAACGCTTCAACTCAGTTCTATACTCTCTTAATCCACACGAAATACTTTTTCTTCAAGGATTGTAAATACCTAAAGACCTTTTCAAAGAAATCAACTGTGAGTAGTTCTACAACCTTTAAGCAGCCAATTAAAATCGTTTTGAAAGCTAAAAATGCAATGATGCTGTTGGTTGCATTTCCTACCTTTTTTTTTTTAAATTCATTGTAAGATGTAAGCATCATTAGTGAATACGTTTTTAAACAATGCCTGAATTTGCTGACAAAAAACATTCCTTCATTATCCTTTTGTCCTCATTACATTAATTTTGCTAAGTGAAAAACAAGAAAAAATGCAGGTAATGATAAATTTTGAGGATTATTTTGCTCTTCTCATTAATTGCGTATTCACGATTTTTACTTTCTTCTATATTTAATATATAGAAGAAAGTATTGGATTCGTGCAAATTTTCGAATTTCGAATTTTGACGGATTCGAACGTTTTGAGGTATGCTGAGTCCATTTCGACTATTTCTGGAAAATGTCTGTCTGTCTGTGTGTGTGTATGTGTGTCCGTGTCACGTCTGTGTGTGACCAGTTTTTTGTGGCCGCTCTACAGGAAAAACTACCGCATGAAATCGAACGAAATTTGGTACACATATGTGCCCCTATGTGAACTTGTGCCCATTGGTTTTTGGCGCGAATTCCTCCAAGGGGTGTGAAGCAATGGGACGTTTTTTGAGTTACGCGTGCTTGCTATTCCTCAGGAAGTAACTGGCGGAATCAAACAAAATTTGGACCATATGTTGACATTAACAGGAACAGGTGCTGATTCAATTTTGGTGTCAATAACTCAAACGGGGGTTGAGCTATAGAACGTTTTTTGTCGTCAATTGTGACTGCTGTATCTCAAGAAATAATGAACGGAATGAAAAAAAAATTTATCGGCGAGTAGCCCTTAGTGGGTATAAGAGCTGATTTTATTTTGGTGTCAACAGCTAAAAAGGGGGTAGCGCAATCGCCCGTTCTTTTTTTCCGTGCCCTATCTCAAGAAGTAATGCTACGTTCTGGTTGAAATTCGGAATATATGTGAATCCATACGTAAACAGGCTTTGGTACAATTTTGATGCCAATCGCTCCAAGAGGTGTTGATTTTTTTTTTTTTTTTTTTTTTTTTTTGCGAATAAAAATAGCTTTATTAATGCAACAATAAGAAAGATAAATCGTAATAGATTGTCGTCTGCGTATTTCTCAAGATTTTAATTGTATGGAAATGATCGGAAATATTATCTCAATGATTTAAAATTTTTAACTGTTGCCATCTTATGTTTGTTAACAAATAAAATATTTGTAATCAATTCAAGCAAGGCTTTTAAAATAACTTTCAATTTTCGCTCTTTGCTTTGCTTTTGCAATAATTCAGACATTGGGATAGTCGTCAAGTTTTTGCATGTGTAATTTTGATTTTGATGGGAATATTGCTTCCTCGTCAAGCATGGGGAGGGATCAGAAAAAAAAGAAAAATATAGAAGAAAGTTTCGTAATGGCCACAACATACTAGTAATTGTATGGAAATGATCAGAAATATTATCTCAATGATTTAAAATTTTTAACTGCTGTCATCTTATGTTTGTTAACAAATAAAATATTTGTAATTAATTCAAGCAAGGCTTTTAAAATAACTTTCAATTTTTGCTCTTTGCTTTGCTTTTGCAATAATTCAGACATTGGGAGGGTCGTCAAGTTTTTGCATGTGTAATTTTGTTTTTGTTGGGAATATTGCATATTGTCAAGCATGGGGAGGGATCAGAAAAAAAAAAAAAAATATAGAAGAACGTTTCGTAATGGCCACAACATACTAGTTTACTTTTAGATTACATACAAATTTTATCATCATAAACATAATTAAGATTAATTTAAAGTAAGTAATTTTACAAAATTAATATTAAATCACACAAATTATTGTTGAAAAATTATTTTAGAGAAATAAAAATAAATTTGGAGTGTTACATAGGAAAAAATATCGGGGTTATTTCTGTTTCATCAGTTGATATTTAGTTCTGATTTTACGAATTGGAGCTTTTTCCACAGAAAAAGGAACATTACCCGATGATTCTAAAGAATCATAAAAAATGAAACCATTTTCTACAGTCGCAATATCCGGCTCTGATGGCCAAACATATTTTTATTTTTTATTTTTACATCCTTTTACGAAAAAGGAAGTATTGTATTCGCGAAAAATATTCACTCAAAAATCGGCCTTAATTTCTATTTTGCTCACCCAAAAATGAATGTTGAGTTTTTTTTCGACCCGAACACACGTACATATGTACCCAAGAACGTATAGACGCCCGAAACATCCATTTTGACTTTTCCCGAGTTAATTACAACGAGTTTTCTCGTGACGTCTGTATGTACGTATGTATGTGTGTATGTGTGTATGTATGTCGCATAACTCAAGAACGGTATGTCCTAGAAAGTTGAAATTTGGTGCGTAGACTCCTAGTGGGGTCTAGCTGGGCACCTTTCTTTTTGGTTGCATTCGGGTGTTTCTAAAGGGATCTGTTGCCTCCTTTTGGGTGGAAATCATTGTTTATTTCAATGCAAACTCAAGTGGTGTTATAATTTGGCGGGCACTTGGCTATATATCGCCAGTCTTTTGGTCGCCAAATTTTTTCGCCAACTTGGCGACAAATTTGGCGATTTTTTTAAATTTTTTTTCAATTTGGTTTCAATGTGGCCATTGTTGGTGATATTTTGAAAGTTAACTCTTGAATCACATTTAAATTGCAATAATGGGGAAATAACATTAAATTGGTGTAAAAGGAAGTCATGTGATGCACGCATCAGCTCGTTTATTTTTTCTCTTAAAAATTTAACCGAAGATCACGTAGGATTCATTACAATAGAACAACCTATATATAGGGTGTCCCAAAATTAACGCAAGATTTGAATTTGCCGCCATGTTTGCGATAAATGGTTGGCAACCCTGAAAAAAGAACAATTTGACAGCTGAGAGGTTAGGGTAATCAAAAATGGAGCGTTATACGATACAATAACGCGCTTTCATTACTGAACAATTGTTTCAAAAATAATGAAAGTTGAGGCTGGTCAAGCAGTTACTGTTATTGGCGCTCGGTATCGCAACACGGTAATGCACGGGTGGTTGTGGGCTTGTTGACCTTTGAATTCAAATAACCCCATAAGAAGAAATTTAATAATGTTAAATCACACGATTTAGGGTGATAATTCTGATCACCGAAATGAGAGAGTACGCGACTAGGAAATGCCTGATGCAGTCATTGAAATGTTTCACTCTCTCTAGCTGTATGGTACAATAACACCCCATTTTTACTAACCCTAAATTCTCAACTGTCAAATTGTTCTTTTTTCATGGCTGCCAACAATTTATGGAAAAAATGGTGGCAAATTCAAATCTTGCGTTAATTTTGGGACACCCTTTATATTGTTGCTGCAAAAGTATCAGGAGTCAAACTAGTGAAACATTGTACAACACATTAATGACTATTGGCACATGTGCCAATTAATGGGGACTAGCAAAACTAAAGCACCACTAAATGGCATTCACCATTACTTCAAAAATCCAAAAAGGAACAAAAATATACTTCTACCCACTTAAAGTAACACTTTTCCAACTGAATAAAACTTTTAACAACCAAAATTTAAAATATATTTTAATTCAGATTTTAATGGATCTGCCAGATAATGGTACATGCTTCTCTTAAGCCAGAGAAGAAGCTTTTGCAACAAAAATGTCAGATTTGACCCAAGCCACTATTGTTTCTCTTTCCTGTTCATTGCTATCATTTAGTAACATGAATTGAAGTTATAATCTTTAAAGTTAAGTAGTAAAGTAAGTAAATTAAAGTAAAGTTAGACTCAGTTGGTATATAGCCCTCTACTTTCAAAAGATTGGATATGAATCTTATTTTAGGAAATTTTTTTAGAAGTGCCAATCACTGGTGACCTGCATGGCGAAAATCGCATATTGATACGACAATTTGTTGCTTTTCTATGAGTTTTAAAATGTGCCGATGACTTTTTAGACATTCTGCATTATTTTTCTATGGCGTCAATAATGACACATATTAGTAAAAACATCATCAGATAAAACCAAGGTAATCTACAGTTTCCCTTTTTTCAAACACAACCACACGCGCAAAGCATTTTCGTTGCCATGTTTCGTTGTTGGTCATTGTTACTTGAATGAATAAAGTAAATATGTTAATTCAGTAAGTTACCGCCCTATAGCCAGGGCTAAGGAAGAAATACATGAAATACACCGCCAGCTCAGTCAACTCCTGCCGAGGATTGCAGTTTCGTGCTTATTAGCACTCATCATCCCGGCATAGGAAGTGACTGAGCTGGAGGTGGAAAACCTCTTAAGGAAGCCAAGAGTGCCAAACAAACTGGTATCTAATACAGAATTAGCAGTGACCAAACGAGTGACCGAAGCAATGGTACAGTACAACTCGAATATTGAAGGCAAGGCAGGTATATTCAGTAAGTTACCGCCCCATAGCCAGGGCTAAGGCAGAAATACATGAAATACACCGCCATACACCGCCAGCTCAGTCAATTCCAGCCGATGACTGCTGCCAGTCCTCAGAGGTTTTCCACCTCCAGCTCAATCACTCCTATGCCGGGCTGATGAGTGCTAATAAGCACGAAACTGCATTCCTCGGTTGGAATTGACTGAGCTGGTGGTGTATTTCATGTAAATATGTTAAGTTTGAAACTTTTTTTTGTTAATTATAAAATTTTGATACTGTGTCAGTATTAAATATATTGTTCATACGCCACCATGCCCCAGTTACATAAACTGACTATGTACGAGTTTTGTAGCAAAAAATACCATTGCATTTAGATTTCAAGTCAATACTTATAACTTTTTTTTATTTAATTTTTGAGATATGCAACTATTGTATCCGGTGAACGATTCAAGATTTCTGCAATTGAAATGTTTACCCGAAATAGATCGAAATAAAAATTAAGGCTTTACAGTACCTCAAAAATGATGAAACGATCAAAAAATTTTTTATTGCTTGTTTCAAAACTAAAAACTATTCTGAACACAGGGGAAAAAAATCATTGCTTTAGTTCAAATATTTAAAAAGTTATGAGTGGTTTTAGGCCATGCTCGCATTGTGTTCTTATGCAAAAGAAAAACTTTAAATTGCTTTTTCTCGATGATGGTTTTTTTTTTTTTGTGTTTTCATTTCATTAGAATCCCTAAGGATTTTTTTCTATTAAAGATACAGTTTTAAAGTAATACTTTTTGCAATTAGGATAACGTTTTTGTCAAAACTGTGCATTGGATAAGCATTTTATAAATGACTCAAATGTTTAGAGCATGTTAAACTTTGAAAAACCAAATTTTTTAAAAAAAAAATTTGATTTTTTACATAATTAATCACAGAAAATTTGCTAATAAACTCATAAGCAAATGAATGCACAGACTTTTAGAGCTGATTATAGCGATTGTTTAGTAAAAAACTTTTTTTTAATTAGTTCAAAAATAAAAAAGCCTTAGAGATTTTAAAAAAATTGAAAATTTCCTCAATTTTTTGAATTTCTAAAAAAAGTAGACAATATTTTTAAATTTTGAAAATAAATTATTGATTACAAAATAAGTATGTATGTTATGGTTTCAAAGAAATATAAAATTTACTAAAATTTAAAAAAAATTTTTGAAAGGTACTGGGGTCCCTTAAAGCACTAACCAAATTAAAACTATTTTCCGAAAACAAAAATAGAGAAAAAACTAAAATACCCATCATATTCCGTTCCTGAAAAACAAAATATCATCAATTTAAAGGTACTTTTCCAGAAGTTTAAATCGAAAATGGAGCTCAAAATTTCCGAACATTTTTAGAAGCAAGGTAATAAATGTTCGAACGAACAGGAATCCTTTAACAAGCAAGATAATAAGAGTGAAAAATGTGCTCTTTCAATGTATCATTTAATGAAGGCATAGAAAAATTGAAACTTTAAAAATTGATGTTCTCCGCTTGCTGAAAAACAACTTCAGTTTCAAATTTATTTATTTACGTCTTGTGTTTTCCAGATATTTTACACTCTTGTCGTCACCTTGGGATCGTTTCACCTGAGTCCAGCAATTGAAAATAAGGGTGAGTTGCTTATTTCCTTTAACTTCTTTGTCCCTTAAAAGAAAGTATTTTTCCTATTCTGTACTGTCATGTTATATAAGCACAAATATGGTATATGCAACCCAGCTGAAATTGAGAAATTTTGTTTTGAAGTTTTGCGCCCAAACTTATTGGATTCAGAAGCCACCCCTCCCCCTTATATCCCCCTTCACAAATAAACACAAAACATTGTATTTCGGCAAGTGTTACGAGAAACTACTTAGTGACATTATTGTCGTGCTAAGCAACAAAAATCGCATCTGCAGCTGAGCTCAAAATGAGAAACTGCTTTTTAAAGTTTTACGCCTCCATATATTTGATTCAGATTATGCTGTTTCGGAATTTTTTGAAACATACAGTCGGACCCCGATTCAACGAATTCATCGGGAACGAAACTTTTATACGTTGAATCGCGGTTATTCGTAAAATCGGGGTGCGAAAAAAATGACACTTACTTTATCTTGAAAACCGTAATAAGCAAATGCACAAAAAAAAAAAAAAACGGAAAAAAGAAAATTAATTTGAATTTTGACATCTTGAATTCAAATTATGTTTTTCGCAATCACGAGTGTGTATATGTAGGCGTGTGTGTTTGTGTGTGGGGGTATGTGTGTTTGTGTGTAGGAGTTATGTGTATGTGTGCGTAGGCATGTGTGTTTGTGTCTGTGTGCTGGCATAAGTGTGTGGGTAGTTGTGTGTAGGTGTGTGTGGGGGGGGTATGTGTATGTGTGTGTAGGCATATGTGTTTGTGTCTGTGGGCAGGCATGAATGTGTGGGTAGTTGTGTGTATGTTTTTGTGTGTGTATATGTGGGTGTCTGTATGTATGCGTGCGTGTATGTGTTTGTATGTATGTGTTTGTGTGTGTGTGTATGTGTGTGTGCATGTGTTTGTGTATGTGTGTGTGTATATGTACATGTGTGTGCATGTGTTTGTGTGTGCGTGCGTGTGTGTGTAGTTATGTGTGTTTGTGTCTGTGTGCTGGCATAAGTGTGTGGGTAGTTGTATGTATGAATGTGTGTGGAGGTGGGTATGTGTATGTGTGTGTAGGCATATGTGTTTGTGTCTGTGTGCAGGCATGAATGTAAGGGTAGTTGTGTGTATGTTTTTGTGTGTGTATATGTCGGTGTCTGTATGTATGCGTGCGTGTATATGTTTGTATGTATGTGTTTGTGTGTGTGTGCATGTGTTTGTGTATGTGTGTGTGTATATGTACATGTGTGTGCATGTGTTTGTGTGTGCGTGCGTGTGTGTGTAGTTATGTGTGTTTGTGTCTGTGTGCTGGCATAAGTGTGTGGGTAGTTGTATGTATGAATGTGTGTGGAGGTGGGTATGTGTATGTGTGTGTAGGCATATGTGTTTGTGTCTGTGTGCAGGCATGAATGTATGGGTAGTTGTGTGTATGTTTTTGTGTGTGTATATGTCGGTGTCTGTATGTATGCGTGCGTGTATATGTTTGTATGTATGTGTTTGTGTGTGTGTGTATGTGTGTGTGCATGTGTTTGTGTATGTGTGTGTGTATATGTACATGTGTGTGCATGTGTTTGTGTGTGCGTGCGTGTGTGTGTAGTTATGTGTGTTTGTGTCTGTGTGCTGGCATAAGTGTGTGGGTAGTTGTGTGTATGAATGTGTGTGTGGGGGGGGGTATGTGTATGTGTGTGTAGGCACATGTGTTTGTGTCTGTGTGCAGGCATGAATGTGTGGGTAGTTGTGTGTATGTTTTTGTGTGTGTATATGTGGGTGTCTGTATGTATGCGTGCGTGTATGTGTTTGTATGTGTTTGTGTGTGTGTATGTATGTGTGTGTGCATGTGTATGTGTATGTGTGTGTATGTACATGTGTGTGCATGTGTTTGTGTGTGCGTGCGTGTGTGTGTGTAGTTGTGTATGTATGCGCGTGTGTGTAGGACATGGATGCAACCTGGAGACGGTTTTCGCTATAGGAGCAGCATCGTGAGGAACCCGTCGACGGCGATGGTGCGGAGGGTGGCGGTGGGAAAAATCAAAAGACGCCAAAAACAGTCAAGTGAGAACAATAAGCAATCATGATTGCTCCAAAAACAGAGTGCACTCTTTATTCTGCATTCCGCGACTTATTACAAAGTAATTAATTTGAAATTTTATTGCACTGAGCAATAGATTTTGGCAATTTTCTTGATACTACTCGACTCGAAATTGTTCTCTCGACTTTATGCAAAGAAAAAAATATTGTGTCATTTACAGCCTTCTGCTTTAGATATGTTTTTAGTTTCCATTCCATGTAAAGCATTAGATAAAGTAACAGTTTTAATGAGTGTTTCATTATCGCTTTCTGCATCAGAATCGCAATTCTTTGGTTGCCCCCTCGTCCGTCAAACATTGCTGATTCCAAAAAAAGTCTTTTTCCGCTTCGGACAAGACGGATTTATCATTTGGAAAAAAATAAAACTTTTCCTAAAACAAATTAACGAAAAAAAATTTTTTTTTTTTTGGCTGTTAAAGTAATTCGTTAATTCGGGGTTTATTATTCGATGAATCGGGGTTTTTGCCTTCATTTTAGTCGAGGAAAAAGAGAAATTCGTTAAATCGCGAAACAAATGAACATAAAACGTTGTTTATGGTAAAATACGTTATAAAGAACCATCTCAAGTTAATAACTCAATTCGGATAAAAAGTGCAGATGTGAATTCTGTGTCTAGCACGACACAATAACTCAATTTTCCAAAAAAGAACAGACACGACTTTTCTGCTTAGCACGGTAGTATACTCAGAAACAGAATTTGAAACTATGAGGGTCAGTGTATCCGCAACTCCAATAAACTATAGGGGGCGCTGCAGCAACCGTCTAATGGCGGATGAAAAAAGTAAAACAAACAAATGCCGTAACTTATAACTTGCTTTGACGCTTAGTGAGTGACAGTGATTATTCATCATGTTTGGTGGAAGCTTTCTTTTCTATTCTTCTGAAATTACATTGCAGCACAAACTGTCTGAAGCCTGTAATTTACCTCAAAGAAAACACTTGGAATGGAATGTTTTACCTTTTCCGGTAGTACTGTTAATCACCGCATGGTAGCCTATTCTAGCTCTGGAGTCGCGAATATATATAAAGGTTACGGTGTTTCTTTTTTTCTTTATTCCCGATTGTTAGAAGACCCCATAGCACCTACAGCCCTGAAACTCGACACAAAATTCGAACGTACCCCGGGCCTGTGCACCTCGAAGCCGAAAATCTAAATTTAGAATTAGTTTTTTTCTAATTAACTAACTAATAGGGTAAAAATCCCCCCACCCCCAAAACATTGTATATCGTTGGAAAAGGTTTTTCTTCCCAAAAAAGGTGATGTTTGTTCCATTTTTCTCAATTAATTAGAACGGAAGATATAAGCGATTCTAATTGAGCCAATTTTCAAAGCTTCTCTTTCGAGAAATTGCTATAACACTAGGTCCACTTTCTAGACAATTTTCAACCGTAACACTAGGTCCATTTTCCCGACAATTTTTCAATTACTTTCTTTTTAAATATTTTGGAGGAAGTTGCCGTTGTTGCATATGAATATTTTACTGTTACGTGGGATGCTATTTATATTTCTGGCTTAATAGTGAAAAAACAAATTTTTATCATCAAAATTGGTTTTATTGTTTTTCAAAATATTCTCCATGAAGTTCTATACACTTTTGCATACGTTTGAACCAATTTTCGAAGCAATTTTTCCACCCTAATTTAGGTAACTCCAAAACATGCATTTTGAATGCATCAACCGCTTCTTCAGGTGTCGAAAATCGTTGTTCACGTAATTTATTTTTGACGTAAGGGAACAAAAAAAAAGTCATTGGGTGCTAAGTCAGGGCTGTAAATGTTTTCGACTTTCAGAAATTCCTTTGTTTGAGCCGATGTGTGAGAGCTCGCTTGTCATGATGCAGAATGATTCGCCTTTTCTTCTGCTTTTTTCGAATTTCTCCGATGACTTCTGGCAAACAAATGGTCGTGTACCATTCACAATTGACTGTCCTGAATAGCTCTAAGCCACTGCTGCCACGTGACCGGTAATTCCGAAGAAACAGGCAACCATTTGTTTCGATGTGCTTCTCTGTCGAACACCTTTTGTTGGATTTGGCTCGTCTTGGAAGAACCATACAGTCGATTGCTGTTTTGTTTCCGGCTCATATGCATAGATCCATGATTCGTCACCTGTGCAGATATTATAAACAGCCTTTGATACCCCTTTAACATATTTTGTCAACATTTCTTTGCACCAATCGGCACTAGCCTTCTTTTGAACGTTTGTCAGATTATGCGGGATCCAACGCGAACAAAATTTTTTTTACGGCCAATTGTTCATGTAAAATTTTGTTGATGCTTGTCATACTAATGTCCAGAGCTCCCTCAATCTCACGGTATGTCACATGACGATCTTGCTTTATCAGTTCACGCACAGCGTCGATAGTTTCTGGCACAACAACCGTTTTAGGACGACCTGAACGGAATTCGTCCTGGATCGAACATCGACCACGATTAAATTCGTAATACCAGTTTTTTACAGTGCCGTAGGATGGTGCTTTATCGCTGTATAAAGAATTAAGTTCATCAAAGCAATCTTGTCTTGACAATCCACGTCGAAAGTTATGAAAAATAATCGCACGAAATCGTTAACGAGTCAATTCCGTTTTTTTAGCGAGATGAAATTTTACTTTTACTGTAAACAACACAAATCAAGCAAAAATGGCAAATCTTTCAGAAGAATTTATGTTTAAAAACATCAAACTTCCTATTTAAGTCGTCTGCTGTCGCCTAGCAACGATTTCTGTTGCTAAGGCCAGAAATATAAGTAGCAGCCCTCGTATTACCTTATTTTAAATTCACTGTGCGTATGTTAATTTATTTTCTTTTTAATTAGAAAGTCGCTTGGCGACTTTGGCGATGAATTATGGAGTTTTTTTTACATTTGAAAGCTACTGCAAATGTAATTTTGATGTAATTTGTTTTTCTTCAATTCAACGGATTTTCTTTAAATTTTTAGCACAGGCATCGCTGTGCGGGTACTGTGCTAGTAAATAATAAGGCAGAGCCTATTAAACAGAATCTTTTCGACATTCTTCAAAAATACTGACTGTCATTGTCCGAATGAAAACGTTGTCCCCGAAATGCCTTCTTGAGTTTCCCAAAGATGTGGGATCATATGGGGGTGGATCTGGACTATAAGGGGGTGGTTCAAGACTTCCAACTAAAGTTTCCGCAAAAGTTCCTCAGTTACATTGGCTGTCTGTGGTCTAGCGTTATCGTGCAACAGGATGACAGCACGTGAAAGTTTACCGGAATCACACACAGCCAATGCAAAACTAGTATGTTGTGGCCATCACGAAACTTTCTTCTATATTTTTCTTCTTTTTTTCTGATCCCTCCCCATGCTTGAGGAGGAAGCAATATTCCTAACAAAAACAAAATTACACATGCAAAAACTTGACGACCATCCCAATGTCTGAATTATTACAAAAGCAAAGCAAAGAACGAAAATTGAAAGTTATTTTAAAAGCCTTACTTGAATTAATTACAAATATTTTATTTGTTAACAAACGCAAGATGGCAACAGTTAAAAATTTTAAATCATCGCGATTTTCTGGTTATTTTCCAACAGTTAAAATCACGCGAAATACGCAGACGACAGTCTATAACAATTTATCTTTCTTATTGTTGCATTTATAAAGCTATTTTTATTCACACAAAAAAAAGCCCCCCATGGAGCAATTAGCGCCAAAATTGAACCAATGCCTGTTTACATATGGATTGACATTGATCCAAATTTCATCCAGAAGGTAGCATTACTTCTTGAGATACGGAACTCACAAAAAAAAAAAAAAAAAAGAACGTTCGATTGCACCACCCCCTTTTCAACTATTGACACCAAAATAGAGTCAGCACTTATACCCTCTAGGGGCTACTTGTCGATAAATTTTTCTTTGATTCCGTTCATTATTTCTTGAGATACAGCAGTCACAATTGACGACAAAAAACGTTCTATAGCTCAACCCCCGTTTGAGTTATTGACACCAAAATTGAATCAGCACCTGTTCCTGTTAATGGCAACATATGGACCAAATTTTGTTTGATTCAGCCAGTTGCTTCCTGAGGAATAGCAAGCACGCGTAACTCAAAAAACGTCCCATTGCTCCACCCCCTTGAAGGAATTCGCGCCAAAAACCAATGGGCACAAGTTCACATAGGGGCACATATGTGTACCAAATTTCGTTCGATTTCATGCGGTAGTTTTTGCTGTAGAGCGGCCACAATAAACTGGTCACACACAGACGTGACACACACACGGACACACACACACACATGCATACACACATACACACAGACAGACAGACATTTTCCAAAAATAGTCGAAATGGACTCAACACACCTCAAAACGTATGAATCCGTCAAAATTCAAAATTCGAAAATTTGCAGGAATCGAATACTTTCTTCTATATATTAGATATAGAAGAAAGTAAAAAAGGAACTTTTGCGGAAATTTAAGTGGGAAAACTTAAACCACCCATCTTCTAGTAGTTCAGATGTATCCCATACGAACCCAGATCTTGGAGGAATGCAAGAAGCCACTTCGGGGACATCGATTTCATTCAGACGATGAAATAAAGGAGTGCGTGCGTAATTGGCTCCAGCAGAAGGCATAAGACTTTTATGAGCACCGAATCAGGCGACTAATTTCCCAATTTCCCAGAAGGATAAGTGTTTAAACAATTTCGGTAAGTATTTTTAACCCCCGACACACAGAGGAAGGGGGTTATAAGTTTGACGTGTCTGTGTATCTGTGTGTCTGTCTGTGGCACTCTAGCGCCTAAACAGATGGACTGATTTTGAAAAAAAAATGTGTTCGAAAAGGAGAGTTGATCGAGAGTGTTCTTAGCTAGGTTGCATCTTTGGATGACATTAATTAAAAACCTCCAAACATTCCTGGACGCATTTTACCAAAGGTTTTTACCCATACATTCTAAAATCTGGAGGAAACTGACAGGAGGTCCCTCTGACCTCCCAAATATTTCCTCATTCAAGGAATTTCGTCTGACGTTTCGGCAAATGCGAAATTGCAATTTTTAAATACCCCAATGTGCATTTTTTTTAGATGTATTTGTGTGTGCATAAAATGTATTTCATCATTGAGCAAAATTTGGAGTTTCTTTCGGCAAATTGATAATTTTCACTTCCTCAAAAATTTAAATTCGAGGCAACCCTGCGTGCCGACATAAAGCCTTGAATTGTAGCTTAAGTAGCGACACGTCCGCCATCTTGGGGCTAAACGATGCTTTCTTCTGTGTTTGCTAGGTGATGTAGCGTGTTTTGCTTTTTAGTTGTGGTTTCTTATTAACTCCATGTTAATTCACAATCAAGAAACACCACATTCAAGAAGCAAAACACGCTACTTTACCGTAGTAGACATAGAGGAAAGCATCGTTTAGCCCCAAGATGGCGGACGTGTCGCTACTTAAGCTACTGTCTGACCACGGATTGTATGGAAAGACAAACATCCGTTTTACAGCCGGAAATGGACAAATCTATTATTTTTAGTGATGCAGAGTCTCATTCAGGTGAGCGGAGTACGCGCAAGAATATTTTACTTTTCCCTCTCATTAAGGCAGATTCGTCAAATCTGGACGTTTGAAGATTCCATACAATCCGTGGTTGGACAATACGATCTACGGCCTTATACCGACACGCTGTATGAAAAAAGACCATTTTGGGATCGTCGATAAAAAAATGAACAAAAGAACTCTACATCAACATTTCCCCCCACCAAAAAAAAAGCAGTTTCCGTTACAGCATTAAAGTAGAGAGTAAATTGATCTGTTAGGTACATTTTTAACCCAAATCACGAGCTTTAAACAGCTTGGCTGTGAAGCAAATCTTATGCAATGAAATACAGAGCTAAACATTCGCAGTGATACGAGTTCATAATGACCAAGCTCGTAATTAGCTCTTGAAATGCGTATTGCTTACATTTGCTTAATAGTTTGACTTTATTTTTTAATGGGGTCTAAGGACCTTAACCTTCAAAATTTTCGCCTTTCTGGAAAAAATATATGTTATACCTCATTAAATTCTGAACAATTTGATACCTTATTTATTACCACACACAAAAAACTTTTCAGGTTATCGAAACAATGAGTATTACTTTCCCAATAGCGATTTATGTTAACAGCAGCTGTTAAGCCTCGTTTTCTCAAGTTTCTAGTTTTGCGTGCGTAATATCTCAGAAAGTTTCTCATGTAATTCCATAAAACTTTTAATGCATGTTTGGCTGGTTTGTTTTTATGATCTGAACCTAAATTTAGTTTTTTTTTTTTAAATTATGATTTTTTTTTTTTTTTAAATTTATGAGTTAATATCAAAATTTTCCAAAATTTTGGGTGAAAATATTTTTTTTAATATTACCTTTCATTTTTAGCTACAATTTAGGGTTCAGATCGTAAAAAGAAATCAGACAAACATGCATGACGATAACTTGAATAGTTTTTTGCGTATGTTAATGAATAAGATATCAAATTGTTCAGAATTATGCATAACATTAATTTTTTCCAGAAAGTCGAAAATTTTGAAGGTTAAGGGGCCTTAGACCTCTTAAGTGTTTTCTTCAAGAAAGGTAGAAAGTTTTTAGGAAATGAAAATGCTCGCTTGTTTTTGAAAACTTTGAATAAAACAAAATCAGTACAATTTTGCCGCAGATTGCGAAAAAATAACCGAAAAGAAAAAAATTGAAATCCCCCGATTACAGGAAAAGCCTTTAAAACAAAAGCCAGAATGTTATTTCTTCATATTTGAGAAAAAAATTGGCAACACACCTTTTTTTCTCAATGATTATCTTCAAAGCTACAAATTTTAATAAATGCATCGTTATGGAAAAATGGCATGAAGCACTGAATAATAATTTGAATGGAGGAAAGCCTTCGAAAAATAGGGGTTTTATGTCGAAATTTAAGTGCCATAATTAATAGTTTTTACTTGATATCCCCGCTAATTATTACAGGAGAATTATGTTAAATAGCCAAACATCGAGACAGGACGATTACGAGTCCATCGATACCTGGTTCGATGGTCAGTTCACTGTCGTTCGGGAGAAGTAACTCGAACATACACACTGTCAAAATTACGGGTGCCTTTGACTAACTATTTGGCTCCCTGGGGTGAAAACACGGGGCCTCAGGGTGAAATAGAGGCTAGGAAATGTGATCAAGGTGAATGACGCTAATAAATGTGAAAACGGACCTCCTAAATGCATGGGTGAAACGCTGGCGCATGAGCTCTCCGCTCTGACATCATTCAACCACAATCAATGGCGGACGCAAGAATAACTACGCACAAGCACTTTCCCATTGAATGAAGTACGAAATTGGATTAAAACTCATAAGTTTCTGCGATTTACTCTTCAAAGTTTCGCGTAAGTACAGGCATTTGATCATAGTGTAGCTTTTAAGGCTTTCGAACATATTTAAAAATGTTTTAAAGGTAGTACGTTGATTCTTCAGTTAGCCGTTATGTACATTTGCTATTTCTATCATGCATAAATTTTACCTAAAAATAGCTATCAGCACCGGATAAGTAACATTTAATAATCAAAACGCTTAAATTAGATGATATTTGAAAAGTTATTTCAACTATTAATTTTGACTATAAGGTTTTACTTGCTTGTATTGCCAACAATCTTGTGGATTTTTAACTAAGAGATTTATTGTTAGCAATGTGATGCACTCAGCAAGTGAACGGAAACTCTAATTACGATGATGCAAATAACAAAAACATAAAAGCACGAAAAAAAAGGAAAGCGGATTGAGAAAAAGAAATTTCTTCTCCGTCTCGATTTTTTTAATTTATTATCTCGTGTCTAAGTTAACTAGCTTTCCTCGGCGTTATTGCTTAAAGCGAATGACTGAGCTTTTTTCCTCACCCTAGTAATAGTAAGAATGAATAACTCGTTAGAATTTGTTTTGGCTTTTAATTTATCGAAAGACTTGTGCTCTTTTATATTCTATACGGATATTCAAATGTCGAATCATACATACGTACGTACGTACTAGTATGGTGCTCTTGATTAAAATTTCGAACGTGATGAAACAATTTTATTTTTCCATGATTGCGATATAATTGACTATTTATTGTTCGTGTAAATGATTTACAAATAGTACCTACGCTCTGAATTTTCGGTACGATCGTGCAGCAGTAAATGTCAATAACATATTAAAATTACTGATCAATCCAAGTGGATGTACAAAAATTAGTGCACGGCAGACAAATTTAAGTCATGAACACTCTTAAACTATGTTCGAAAGTTGAACTGTGATCAAATGCCTTAAGGTACAAGTTTTAATCATTTTCAGAACTATTCAATGTGGAAAATGTACCAGGACTTAGTTTTTTATAACACAAAATAATAAATAATAATGTATACAATTGTTTACGGAAATGCACACAAAACCGAGGGGGGGGGGCTCAGCAACAGGAAACAGAGGTTGCCTATGTTCTGCCATAGGGTTCCGTTTTTCACCGCGGTGCACGCTGGGTGAAGGGTGCCGGTTTTCGCCCGTGCTAAGGGTGCAATTTCGGCACCGTAAAGAGTGCTGCTGGTGAACAAGCTTTTCACCCTTGAAAAGTGCCAAACGCAACCTGTAGTTTTAACAGTGTATATACATAGATAGATACATAGGTGCATACGCTCATATTTTAATTATATAAGATAAACTTTTACAAGCTCAAAATATGTTAACCTAAATATCCGAAATGCGCATGAAAATTTAAGGCAAAGTACACAACAATATAGCACACTGTGCAAATATATCTTCCATCAATATTTTTTTTACATGCGTGACATTCTAAAGACACAAATGATAAGAGTTTAAAGAAAGTCGCTTTGAAAAAAAAAAAAAAAAGAAAGAAAGAAAATAACAACATGTGGTGAATTCTGTTCCGTAACAGCGGCTTATAAATATCCAGTATCCTTATTTTTCTCGAATTGTGGTGACAAAATGAACGTGAAAATTAAAGGATAAACAACAACCTTTTTTCGTTCCTAGAGCAAAATATTTACTTAACCGTTTTTGTGCCAGATCTTTTTCCTTGTCTGAGTGGCAATACTTTTGTCGTCTTCGGGAAATAATATCCTCGATTGAGGTTGTTTTCCTTTCGTACATTCAATTTCCTTAGAGTATAGGAATTGAGGTGAAGTAAATAACACAAAATGATGCAAACAAATATATTTCGCATTGCGAGGTTTTTTTTATGTATCTTAATTAACTGGTATGTTATTCTGTTTCTGGAACATATAAAGGGCTCGGGGAAGAAATGTGAAAAGCCACAAGGCGTGACTTTTCGATCAAAAAGTTTTGTTTCTCAAAACTAAAATTGAAATAAACACGATTATGTCGTTTGGAGAAAAACATATCTGGTTTTAGTATTTCAGAATATACGGGTGTTTCATTTTAACCTGCAAGACCTTCTTTTGGCAACCGTTAGTCCTAGATGTATACTTCCAATTGCAAAAATGTTCAAAATCAGATGCAGGGTTAAGATAATGAAAGTTTGAAGTAGAAATAAAAATAAATAAAAAAATACAAAATTTAACTTTATATACGGGCCCCACGTCCCTTAACTTACGCTTCGGGAAATAATCTCCATTGAAAAATAATTCCAACACAAAAAGTTTGAAATGAGTACGACCAATATTCACTGAGATATGAAACGCAGCGTTTTGTGACTTACACCACTTTTCACTCGCCGTCCATAACACCTTTTGGGGGAAAATATAGTGGTTAATAAGTGTTTAAAATTTCATGTGTGCATAGGGTGTGATTTTTCAAATTATTCGAGGTTTTGTAGTGTGTTTTTGCGTATAACGGCATAACAATTGCATTTATTTTTGACTGGCAATGAATTAATATAAATACCTTGTTTTTCTTACTTTGACGACCTGTCATTCTTCTGAAAGAGCGATAAGTTCCAATCTCATCTTCTGTATGGTCCCTTGAAACTTTAAACTGGAATATCTCCTAGAGTTTTGGTCGCACAAATGTCAAATTTTTTGTGTTAGTAGTAGTTTTCAATGGGGATTATTTCTTCGAATATTAGTTAGGTTATTATAAGTTAGAGGACCTAGGGCCCGTATAAAAAGTTAATTTTTTTATTTCTTGAACCATTTTTATTTTTGCTTCAAACTTTCAATATCTTAACTCTGCATCTGATTTTGAACATTTTTGCAATTGGAAGTAGACATCTAGGACTAACGGTTGCTAAAATAAAGGTCTTGCAGGTTAAAACGGAACACCCTGTATAATGTATAATACCTTTGAAAAATTCAAAAAATAATTTTTATAAGTTGGGAATTGATCCACTGAAAAGCTCACTTCATGTGGCATATTACATTCCTGCCCCGAGCCTTTCATATGTTTTGAAGGGACAAGAACAAAGAAAAATGAACCTTGATCAAAATAGGAAACAATTTAACCCTCTAATACTGCTTAGTTTCTGCGCAAGTTCTTGAGTTACTTTTTTCAATCGCTTTAAAATATAACGCGTATATTTTTTTTTTCCCATGCATTTTTTAACTGAGTAACACAAGACAGTAGCGTGTTCATTCTTCTTTACTAATAATAAAGCAGAAAGTCCCTCTGTCTGGATCTCTGAGACGCGCATAGCGCCTAGACCGTTCGGCCGATTTTCATGAAATTTGGCACAAAGTTAGTTTGCATCATGGGGGTATGCACCTCCAAGCGATTTTTCGAAAATTCGATTTTGTTCCTTTTTTATTCCAATTTTAAGAACATTTTCCCGAGCAAAATTATCATAAGATGGACGAGTAAATTACCGAATTATCATAACGTGGAACCGAAACATGGGCAAGCCAATTGGGGAGAAATTTATCATCCATTATTTGTAAATATACAGGCGAACCAAAAAACCTTTTAATTTTCTACTACGAGCAAAGCCTCGCAGGTACCACTAGTGTTGAATAAAACACGGGTTCACATTGTTTTTCAAATTTTTCTCTAAACTACACTACTGAACTTAATCGAAATTTAATTCACTGCCTAAAATTAATCGCATGTACAAAAGCACGGTAGTTACACTACAAATCTCACAACACTTTTTAGACCGCTTGTGAACCTTGTCACCTTTTTTTTTATATAACACTTTGAAGCACACTTTTTGGAAAATATTTCGGAGTACTTTTCGAACTCTTATTTAGTTAAGCACACTACCGAGAGGATTTGAAAACCTTTTGGGAACATTTTCAGAACTGTCAATATGTCACCTTTTTTTGGAACACTTTGTCGCATCCCCCCTTCCACCTCCCTTATTGGAATGCATTACTACACATTAAGGCAACTGGAACACTTTTTCTGAATTGAAGATTCCCAAACATGTTTCCAATGCGTGCTGAAAGTTAATCAGCATGCAGCTTAAACGCAATTCAACAGAGGACAAAAGGTAGGGTAGACAGGGGCACGTTTACGCATAGGGCACGTTTACACAATGCCCTTTTTCAAAACAATTATAACTGGAGAGCTGCAACAGTCATAACATATTGATGCTGCTCCCTAACAAATATCCTCACAAGTGTTTTAGCATCAGTCGAGTTTCGGTCTAGCATGCAGAAAAAATAATCTGTTTTCTACCGAGTCGAGTAAATTTTGAGTTGAACGTTTTGAAGTTTATTTGGAATAAATAATACTTTGTTAAAAAAAGAACAAATGTATCAAAATTAGAAGAATTTTATCTTTTTTTTTTTTTTTGAGAATTGTATTTGTATGATCTCAAATGTTATTATTATTATTATTATTATTATTATTTTTGCGCATTAAAAAAAAAAAAAAAATCCGAACTTGGCAACGGGGCAAGTTTACGCGTTGACGTCTGAGCACCTTTACGCACGTGCTTACTGTATTTTACTTCTAAACATGCACTGACGCTTTTTTCGCTCCAACCTGTCTCAAAACGTTTTCGCAATTTCAGGCCATTTAGTTTTGAAAATCACCATTTAATTTTTAATTGAGTCACAAATTCGTATCTTATAGCTTACATTCATGTAGTGCTGTCTTCATGCCCATTCAGCTTTTACTTTATACACTATTCAGTATGCAATAAATTTGCTTTATTTTGACGATGGTAAGACATTATGTTCAAAACACTAACAGAACCACGTTAGGTATCAAAATAAATATGCGTAAACCCGCCCCGTGTCCGGGGCAAGTTTACGCAACCGACTTGAAACTCAAAAATATTTTTTTTAACTCAGTTTGTGTTTAGTTTGTGTTTTTGGTTAAAAACACTGTTTGCGCATGCGCGAGTTTGCCACTCGGTCGTAGTCAGTCAGTTGATGAACGGACGCCTCAGAGAGAAGGCATATATTTCTGACGTGGGCATTGATACGTTTTCCTTTGAAGCCCACATTCCATTACCATTTAAATGTAAATTAGTGTACATAATTTTGTGTTGTGAAGTTTATTAAAGCTCATTAGGAAAAATCTATTGAGTCAAGGTTCATCAACCAAATATTACAGTCCACTAAAATATATTCGTCTTCAAACACAAACTGAGCAACAACTGAATATAAAAATTTTGACTCCATTAACTGCTTCATAAAACCGCAATGTCTACAATTTCCCAAGTAAAAACATAAAATTTAGAAAATTAATTGAAGAAATCCTCGTAAACATACACCGGTCTACCCTTCAGTTTTCTGCAAACATGAAGAGTTTGAAGTGAAGAAGTAGATATCATTGATAAGGAAACTAATAACTTGGACGTTCGACATTGTAGATTTATCAGACGAAGGGAAAAATTATTTTTAAATATTATGATTTTAAAAGATTTCTTAGAGTGTCTGGGGGGACCTCGGACCTTCGATATAACCAATTCCAACGTATACTGAGGTGCGATGTGATGGACATAATAACAATTTTGTAAACTGAATTTTGACACATAGAATAGAGCCTCTGTTTTGCATTATTTTCAGAGTTTACGTTAAGACTGGAGGCGGAATATTAATGAAATTAAAGTTTGCATTGCAATGAATCAATTATACCACTATTCTGTAGTGGGCGGGTAATTGGCAGTATCTGCAGAAGTGAGTCTTCGAGATAAAGAAACGCGGTTTGGAACACAATCAATAGTTTACAAACAATGGGAAATGTTGGAATTACAGCTTTAGTCGACTCCCGCTACAACGCGATCCGACTTACGCGAAATGGCTATAACGCGATTTTTTCACCAGTAAAGAATTTTAGAACTAACGCGAATTCTTCACCCGCAACATGAAAATTTTCCGAAGGGAATCGCGGTTTTTTCGTGAATGGACCTTCATCTCTTTGACATCGCTGAAGGCGGAAGTTCCCACACCGTACTAATCTGAACATCGCTTATACAAATAACTACTCCTCATTTTTAATTTATTTTTTTCATTCTATATGGTGAAGTTGATGAAATACGACACCTAAGAGCGCTGTTTCATTTAAAACTATGAAGATAGAAGGAAAAAAAAAGTTTCAACAACTATAGTGCATTTGTTTTTCTTACTACATAATGTACGTACCGTAGTGGTTTATTTTACGTCTTTCTTTCCTATTGATCATTGACTTTGGGCATCGTAGCAGTTTTTTATGTTAAATAAAACGGTTTTTTTTTAAAGACAATAAATAAAAATTAAATTTTTTCTTTAAGAAACAGTAATGTATGGTTAAGAAATGGTTTTTAACAGTTTGAGGTGGTGTTTACAAGTGTCTTTAATCGTATGGGTATGTTTATAAAAGTTTTTACACATACCCTTTTCCACAACGCGAAATTTCAATTTACGCGAAGGCTCTTGGAACGCATAACTCGCGTAAGTCGGGACTCGACTATGTCGCTCTTTATTCTCATCCGAAACCTAATACGCAAGTTTGTAGATTACAAAAAGGCAAATTAAAAAAAAAAATTAATTTGAATTTTGACATCTTGAATTCAAATTATGTTTTTCGCAATCACAAGTGTGTGTATACAGGCGTGTGTGTTTGTGTGTGGGGGGTATGTGTGTTTGCGTGTAGGGGTATGTGTATGTGTGTTTGTCTGTGTGCTGGCATAAGTGTGTGGGTAGTTGTGTATATGAATGTGTGTATGTGTGTGTGGGGGGGAGGGTATGTGTATGTGTGTAGGCATATGTGTTTGTGTCAGTGTGCAGGCATGAATGTGTGGGTAGTTGTGTGTGTGTGTGTGCGTGTGTGTGTAGTTGTGTATGTATGCGCGTGTGTGTAGGACATGGATGCAACCTGGAGACGGCTTTCGCTATAGGAGCAGCATCGTGAGGAGCCGGTCGACGGTGGCAGGGTGCGGAGGGTGGCGGTGGGAAAATAAAAAGATAGGACATCAAAACAGTCAAATGAGAACAATAAGCAATCGTGATTGCTCAAAAAAAATAAATAAATAAAAATAATAATTAAAAGTTTAAGTGAAAAAATAGCAGTTGCTACCATTAGTGAGCACTTAAACATATCTTGAATTATATAATCTTTCGCGAAGTAGGAATTTCATTCTATACGTGGACATTTGATTTCTGCACGAGGTGAACATGTGTAATGCAACGGAAGATCATGAACACGTGAATAATGTGTACGGAAAATCTTTACTCATTGACAGCTGATAGCAACGTAGGCAATAGTGCTGAATCTTTAAAGAAGGCAATGCAGATGTTCATAGTGAACTCTTCCTAACCATCAAAGTTCGGACTCTGCTCCTTCAGACTTCCATCTTTTTGTAAACAAGAAAATCTGGCCTCGGAAGGCAAAAGCTTCATTCACATCAGCGTAGAGAATTGGTTGTAAGACCACGTGGACCTTCCTTTGAGAAGAATTTAAAAAGCTGGTGTCACGCTACGACAAATGTATGATTTATAAAGACGACTATATAGAAAGGAAGTTGGGTGGTGTATCTGAATATTGTTAAAAAAGTAGCTTTAATTTTTACTGCGGTTTATTATTTTGCAGCTGATCGGACCTTGGGCGGGGGGGGGGGGAGCCTTCGTATTTTTCGAATTTTGAATATCAGTGTACTATTATTAAACATCCTTTTATTTACTTGCATGAAGTCTACTTGCCACCAAATATTTACTTTTATCATTTACATCTCCTTGTTTGTGGGAGCCAAAAAAAAAAAAAAAGAAACATTAGAAATTTAAGTCGAATGAATTCTTTTGTGAAGAAACAATTTTTTCAACAGGTCATAGAACTTCCTTTTTTTTTTTTTTCTCTTTTAAATTTTTTTTCCCAATGAGTTTTCCCTTTTGTATTATGTATTTATTTACTCCAATAATAAAGTTGATTAGATGACAAAAAATTTCTTTAACTGCAGATTATGAAAAAATAACATGGTCTTCCTTATAAATTGTACTAATATGTATAAAGAACCTTTGTTGAAAGTTATGACTTGCTAATTCTTCTAAATTGAAGACACCTTTGTGTTTCTCCAGCAAGTGAATTATTTGCTGTAGATAGGAGGTAGTGAAAATATAGTTCCTGTTTGGATTGGAACTTCACTACGTATTAGGAAAATGTAGAGTAAACAATAACGAACAAGAAGTTCCGTCTAGAACTAAACGAGCCTACTTTCCCGTATACTCATACTAATTTCTAGTACCTGATCAATATTCTCAAAAATAGCTAAAATGACAAATTGTTTCAAACATATTTTTTTAATATGTAAAGCTGATTTCTAGGAATAAAATATGCCTCACTCATCTAAAAAAAAAAAAAAAAATGCGTTAAAAAAAAAAAAAAAAAAAAAAAAAAAAAAAAAAAAAAAACGAACAAATAAAATAGCAGCACCTTTTCAACAAACAGCTAATACACTTTTTCCATTAAAAAATAATTCTTTAACAGCTTTCAAAACGAAAAAATAATAATTAAAATTAATTAGCTCATTAAAATAAATACATATCAAAAAAATTTCTTTTTCCCCCACAAAATCGTTTCTTTTTCCCCGGTTGCCAAAAATAATTTTTTTAATGAATTAATGCACTTACCAAAATAAATAAAAAATAAATAAAATGTCAACTTAAAGAAATAATTTTCATTGTGAAAAAAAAAATCGTCTCCGGGACAGACCGACAGACATTTTCCCCCATCTCAACCCTATTTGCCAATTTTTAATTTTTTGATATTTATTTAATTATTTTATTTATTTTTGACTATTTTTTGGTTTTCGCGATATTTTTAAGATGCATTAAGCCTTCTCTCATGCTTTTTTCTTCTTTTTCTGACTTTTTACTGGGAAAGTAGGCTAAAAATTAGTCTACTATATATAGACTAAAGGCTTAACTTTATATTGATTATATTTTTAAATAAATCCTGCATATTCATTTGTGTTGGAATTTTAATTTTATTCTATCGTAATGTATTAACTGTTTGATTTGCTTAACCGTATGTAAATTTCCGTTTTCCGTAGCCTAAGAAGGTATTTAAGCAGTCGTCTGTATCCACGTGTGGGTAATTCTATGTGTTGATTTTCTCCGTTTAACATGTTTCGTAAATACTTTTATTTTACGTTAATTCTTGAGTATGAGAATAAATATATTTTAACTTAATATGATAGTTATCTCTCAGTCTCTACACTGTAAAAAAAACTGTAAATTTTGAAGAAGTTATCCGTATTTTTTACAGAAAAAAACTGTTCGTAATAAAATACAGGATTTCTCTGTTTTTTTGAATCTGTAATCGGTTATACTTTGTTTTTCTTCGAATCTTCGAAATTTCGCCCGCGTTTTTGGATTGTGGTTCTCCTGCTCGAGTTTTTGATCTTATATTTATTTAAAGCGAGTAAGTCTTAAATCGTTTGCAACTTCCATTTCATTGCATCCTAATCAATATTTTATTATTATGTTTTTTTTTGTCATCTGTTACAGAGGCATATTCGGAAATTTACCTTTGTATACATGTATTTCGTAGTAGTATAGTAAATATTGAAATGTATTTATAAAAGTATAGTTTCATTTTTTAATCTTCATAAAATAATAAATCAGCTTGAATAAATAATAAAAATACGGAAGATTTCTGTAAAATAAACGGAAGAAAACTGGCGTCCTGGCTGACAGTTTTTTTCTGTAAATTTTACGGATTTTTTTTACAGTGTAACTACACCAGGCAATGGCACTGCGTGCATAAACTTTGCTATTTATCGGAACAATTTGGCATTAAATACAACGCCAATATTAAACTTCGAGAGCAGCTTTGCATCAAAATGACCCCACGTGACTTCATCTAGTTAGAAAATGGGCGTCAACATTACCTGCACCCTGTACCATTGACATCCGCGTCTTTGTAGCAGCACATGAAATACTGTATATTGCAAGCGCAATAAGTCTGCCAAGAGTTAAATATCCTAGCGCAGCCCCGTTTGAGTGAAAAGCAAATTTGTCACCAGTTGTTATCATAGGAGGGGTAAACTCCCAGCTAGGCTGACGCCCACCACGGGGACCTTCCCCGGCGCAATAAGCACCAAGACCGCCCGCAGCAGCCGGACGGCTATCGACCGTCGCAGGGGGCCCGCTACGCGGACCCCCCGGACTGTGAAATCTAAGGCTTACAGCTGAGTGGTGGGGTGTGTGCGGAGAAAAGTTGTTATCACAGGTCTCGTGAGTAAGTTTAGCTCAAAAAAGAGTAGCTAGATTAGATTCTTGATTCCATACATAAATATCGGTATCTATATTCTGCAGTTTATAAAAATTAAAAAAAAAACTTATGATTAACGAATTACTTGTACTTATTTAAAAGGATATTCAAATGCAGTCTAACCTAAAAATATTTCTGAAAATATATGAAAATATTTTCTTGAAAAACTGAAATCTAGAAGCATTCATAAAAATCTTATTTAATATATTTAAATAATTTGCACAAAAGGTTCGGCTTAAATATTATAAAATAATGATTTTCGGCAAAATAGGACATTTTTTGTGGTTTTTCTAAAAACAAAAAACTGTTTTGAGTTGCAAGAAACTGCTTGAAAACTATATAAAAGCAATAGAGATAGTCACTGAAAGCTAAGTGGTTTTCAGAGAAATCTTTAAGCATTCTATGAACTATAAAAACGTCTTAAATATAAACAAACATTTCGCAGAAAACAGTCTTTTAATAGTTGCTTCCCAGTTATCAAGATAACATATTATATATATATATATATACAAAGCGCGAGGTTCTCTCGTTTTCTCTTTTAGTTGCTATTAACAACAGCATATTAAATTCCCTGCTTTTGGGGAGGATCTCGAATATGTACTTACTGAGATTCTTTGCAAGTTATTTTTTCTTTCGAGTTATTTCATTGGGCTAAAACGAAAAACTCTCCATTTATTAGACAGCATTGATATTTGGTTGAAGCGCTACATTTTTATTCTGAGCGTCGCGTCGTGGAATGTGCATACGTATGCTATTTACAGTGTGATTCAGAAAAACGTGTCAGAAATGCGCATGGTGGTCGGACATATAGGAAATAACAGGAATAGCATAGGAACGTAGGGTCGCATGAGCAATCCAGACGCGCTACATGGGCTCAAAGACTGGCACATTAAAACACAAAAAACGTAAGAATGAAATTTTACTACAGAAAGTGAAGTTTACATAACGTTATACGTTTGCAAGAACATTTAAAGCACTTAAACTCAAATGACGCTTTCCGTATTTTCATCCTGGGCGGTCATTCCAAGCTCGTTAGCTTGCGAGATCTTCGCTCACGTGATCGGTTGTGACGTAGAAATGTCGCAAAGTAGCATTTTAATTCACTCGAACTTAGCTCGCGGCTAGGTTCGAGTAGATTAGAATACTACTTTGCGACCTTTTTACGTCACAACCGATCACGTGAGCGATAATCTCGATCTCGCAAGCTGACGAGCTTGGAATGACCGCCCTGGCCAGCTATCTTCGCGACATTCAGCGCCCCCTTGAGCGGCCGATTGTCATGAAATTTGGCACAAAGTTAGTTTGTAGCATGGGGGTGTGCACCTCGAAGCAATTTTTCGAAAATTCGATGTGGTTCTTTTTCTATTCCAATTTTAAGAACAACATTATCATAAAATGGACGAGTAAATTAAGAAATTATCATAACGTGGAACAGTAACACCACTAGTGTTTATTACTGTATACCTGACCGCCATGCATATTTTGATACGTTGTTTCGACTAACTCGGTATACGCAGGGTGATACCGAAATCAGTAGACAATCAATATCCGAAATCACACACACAATCCATAATCATTTAAATATTTGCAATAAAATGATGTGGTTTGTATAGGGTAAAACTAAGAATCATGGGAAAATTACGATTATAATGAATCATGGCCATAGTTAAGGGGTGGGATTTTAGGGTTTAAACACATTCCGAATTACTTAAAAGCAAATCAAAGATTCTTTTTCATCATACTTTTTTTTTGTTTCTTATTAATATGTTTATATTTTTTTTACTTTCAATTTTATTGAAAAACAAATGAAATTATTATTATTGATGATTTGTACAAACTCAGTTTTTTTTTAAATCTGTTGTGCCTATTTATTTTTTATCGTTGTTATTGTAAACGTCATTTTTTAAACCTTAATTTCACTCAGATTTGAAAAAAATGATCCAAACACAATAAAAAACATCAAAATTCTTAAAATTTAAAAGTGCCAATATCTATATTTTACATATGTTAAGTCTAAAAAAAGAGTTTACGTAGTATTTGAATACGCGTGCATGAGAACAAGCATCTTTTTTTTTTAATTATTATTATTTATTAAAAAAGGCGGTGTCCACATGACATTTTTCATTTGAACTTAGCCATAACAACCAAAGAGCAATTCTAGAACTGTCGATAATTTCAAACCTTTAATGCTGAAATAAATTCCAGAATATGAATAATTTTCTATTTACATCTAAACCGAAAGTATTTCCTCTCAATTCAAAGCACGGATTGCATTTATACGACTAATCTACTGGAAAATTTGCTTTTTTATTGATATTCTGTCAGCTACAATTTATTTTCTTTTATAGCTGTACGTGATATGAATTTGGTGATAACAAAGATTTATAAACAAATTTTAAAAACATGAAGTATGCGCAATTTGTCGCGCAGCTTGATTTCGCGTTCAGCTGTTCACGGTGGGATAAATGCATGAATTCGGGAAAAACATCTCTCTCTCTCTCGCTTTTCTTAAATTTCATTTTTTTTAAAAACTTCGCAAATTGGTCGTTTTTTATTGTCTTTAATATAACAGAAATTTTAAAAGACTGTTAACGTTTTTCCAATGTTACTTTAATTAAGAGAAAATTATATTTTTTCCCTTTAATCCGTTCTCCTTATAGCATTTTCTCCTTATCGTACTACCTTATAACATTTTATATTGCTCTTAAGAAGGTACGTGACAATAAAAAATCGTAAAATTTTGTATATATTTTTTTAATCATATAAAAAAAAATTCTTTGTTTTTTTTCTGCTTAAAAGAACGTTTAAATCCTGTTTCCATTTTAATTAGAACGAAAGATATAATTATTTTTGTTGCATGAATTTAACTAATATTACATGTAACTTTAAAACTTTAAACGCGTTTTGCTCCATAATGTAATTTTTTTTTTCGTTTTTTGCATTCAAACTCTTATAAGTCAAGAACCGATAAAGATAAAGTAATGAAATTTGAAGCATATCTTTTTCAAACAGTTTACTTTATTTTTTATTCGACAAATTTGAAAAATAATAAAAAAAAAAGTTTACTGCAAAAAACACAATTGTTTATACGTCTTGTAATTGTTTATAAACTCTTCATACGTCAAGAACTGATAGGAGAACGTAACTGACAACCCACCAAATCCTGAGTTAAACACTAATTTAACAAAACGCGCAAGTCTTTAAAACTAAACCTACACAGTTTCGTTAGGTAGTAGTTTATAGGTGGACCGGACTTCAAATGGTTAATAAAAATTAAGAGATCGTATATAATTAGTTACGTATTAAAATAATTCATCGTACTTTAATTAAAATCAGTGTTTCTTTAAAATTGGGCGTTTCGTTGATTTTTGTACTGGAATGGTAAAATAAATTTAATTTATACGTTTGGATAAGATACCCTCTGTAAGTATGACCAATTATTTTTTACTTTTTAGTTCCTCTTTGTTTTTTTGAAGTCGGTTCTTTTTTAATTTGAAAATAATTTATTTTGAAGTTTTTAGTCTTCCTTTTTGTCGTACTTTTTAATTTAGCATTTTATTTTCAATTATTCCTCTTAGATGATTCACAGTAAGTGTTGAGGGTAATCTAATGCTTGTCAACCTTGCAGACTATTTTTAAATTTTGTGATCTCTGTCGCAGACTACTGAAAAAATTCTGCAATCAGGATCATATGAGGCAGTGAGAAGCACAGGGATGTAAGTGGCAAAATTAAAAATTTGGAGATAACCAGTACACATGGTAGGTGAACCTCTCCTCTGCCTTGGGGCAAGAGATGGTAATAGTAGCGCTGGTAGTTGCTGCTATACAGCATGATTTAGAAAAAAAAATCAATGAAAGCCTACCTACACTGTAAAAAAAAAACTGTAAATTTTGAAGAAGTTATCCGTTTTTTTTACAGAAAAAAACTGTTCGTAATAAAATACAGGATTTCTCTGTTTTTTTGAATCTGTAACCTGTTATACTTTGTTTTTCTTCGAATCTTCGAAATTTCGCCCGCGTGTTTGGATTTTGGTTCTCGTGCTCGAGTTTTTGATCTTATATTTATTTAAAGCGAGTAAGTCTTAAATCGTTTGCAACTTCCATTTCATTGCATCCAAATCAATATTTTATTATTATGTTTTTTTTTGTCATCTGTTACAGAGGCATATTCGGAAATGTACCTTTGTATACATGTATTTCGTAGTAGTATAGTAAATATTGAAATGTATTTATGAAAGTATAGTTTCATTTTTTAATCTTCATAAAATAATAAATCAGCTTGAATAAATAATAAAAATACGGAAGATTTCTGTAAAATAAACGGAAGAAAACTGGCGTCCTGGCTGACAGTTTTTTTCCGTAAATTTTACAGATTTTTTTTACAGTGTAGGACGTTATCTTTAAACGCGTTTTACTCAAAACTTGAATATGTCCACTTATATTCCTTTGCTTCTCACTGCCTCATATGTAGTATATGTAATTCCTTTCTAAAAATACCCTATATTGTTATAGTCTAATTTAGTAAAACTACAGTAGTCTAAAGAAATTTCTTTTTTTTTTTTTTTTGAGCAATCACGATTGCTTATTGCTTTCATTTGACTGGTTTGGCGTCCTATCTTTTTATTTTCCCACCAGCATCCTCTGCAGCACCAACGTCGACCGGCTCCTCACGATACTGCTCCTATAGCGAAAGCCGTCTCCAGGTTGCATCCATGTCCTACACACCCGCGCATACATACACAACTACACACACACACGCACACATACACACACACACGCACACATACACACACACACGCACACATACACACACACACACGCATACATACAGACACCTACACATACACGCACAAACACGGACACACATACACACAACTACCCACACATTCATGCCTGTGAAGCGAAACTTATGGTTTCTTTTTATTGAATGATTTGATTCGCTTTCCTTTTATTTTTTGTATTACGTCATTTTAAGCCGCTCCCCTTTGAAGTCGGTTGTATATTTGCTTTGGAAGTGAGTAGATCGTCTGTGTTCGTTGAGGCGTATGCCTAACCCTTTTGTTTTGATATGTTTCGATAGTAATTAGCTTTAGACTTCATTAATAAACTTATTTTAATTTTAATGGCTTGACTTCATTGCCCATTTGAACCACATTCGTTTTCACCTGCACACACACACAAACACACATGCCTACACACACATACACATACCCCCTACACACAAACGCCTACATACACACACTCGTGATTGCGAAAAACATAATTTGAATTCAAGATGTCAACATTCAAATTATTTTTTATTTTATTTATTTATTTTTTTTTTTTTTGTTGTTTTTGCATTTGTGGATTTAAATAGATGTCTCGCATAACACTGATCTTTATTTTCGCTCATTTGGAAGAAGACTGCTACATTAATAAAAAAAAAATGACTTTCTATAGGAGAAGCGTCTGAAGTTGGAACTCTTCAGGACATTTGCATTAAGAAAAGTAACTTTGCTGTGCTCTCCAGTTGTTAATATTAGAACAAAAACTCTGTCATTTTTTTCCGAAGAACATAACGTCATTTGAAGCCCCTTAAGCGAAAAAAAAAGAACATTAAAAATTTCGTATTGTTGCACCTTTCTTCCATACGAGCAATTTCTAGAAAAATACATTTTCTCGCTAGCATTAATGCTATTTCTTATCACCCGCTGGAAAAAATACATTTGATTCAAAATATTTAAAATAAAATGGATTTTTGAAGCTTATTTTGATGATACCAAAATGGAAATCTGAAAGCAGCATCAGGTAACTGATATTAGAAACTTCAGGAGCTTGAAAACATTTTACAATTCAAAGCTCCAGGAATCGTTCCTTATTTCCCAGGAGTTTTCTTCAAAATCTATTTTGCGTCGGCGACAAGGATGAACATTTGCAAACGATATCCTGTTATTGATTGTCTACACATTTTCCAGCTGAGAGAAATATATTTTATGCTGAAAACTAGCCATTCTAGGAAAAAATCCTTTCAATGCAGCAGAACGCCATTTGCGTTTTTTTATTCTATCAAAAATATTTAGATTTATGGAAATGACTGAAGTTTTATTGCTGCTGTTAACTGAAAAAATTTCCTATGAAGAAAAAAAAGTGGATGAAGTAGTTACCAAAATAATGGTAAGTTTATATTTAACCATTGCCCCATTAAATTTCCGCTTACGCTTACGGGCCTTGACAATTTTTGACTTTTCTGTGTTAAACCGATGCAGCTCATGCATCCACCAATCAAAGTTAACGTTTCAATGCAGCTCATGCATCCACTAATCAAAGTTAACGTTTAAATGCAGTTCATGCATCCACCAATCAATGTCAATGTTTCAAAGTTTGTTCATTTTTGATTGGACGTCGCCCATTTTGACCGCAAGAGGCGTCGCAGGGAACCCCTGCATCCACCAATCAATGGCAAAGTAATGGAAACGGGAGTGTTCTGTAGCGCCTTCTTTGTTGCCATGAGTTTCAGCAATTGCCACGGCCTATAAGAATTAACTGGGGCCATGATTCGATAGTAGTTGTTAGGCTGAATAGATTGTTTAAAGCATCTTCTGAACAAGTGAAAAAGGAGTAAACCTATCCAAATGTGTATGCATTTCTGTGACTCCCCTAGGAATCAGTCAATACGATCCTGACATTTGGCGTAATATTAGGGTCTCATTCAATTCCATTGTGTTCGGTTCAATCGAACTCTATATACCAGTAGCGTAGCGGGAAATTTCCTTCCGGGTTTGACAAAGGAAGTTTCTAAATGCGCTATTGGAAGCTACAATTGATTGTACAGTAAACTCGATTATCAGTGGAATTGGGAGGCACTAAAGCCCTAGATCGTAGCTTAATTAGCGACACGCAGGGCCTGATTACCGCACAGGCCTACTAGACCTGGGCCTGGGGCCCCCTCTTCCTAAGGGGCCCCAAATTACTTAAAGAATTATGCATAGCCATTACAACTATACAAAAAATACACACATTTTTAAAATAATAGCCTTCAGGGGCCTCCAAATTATTGTGGGCTTTGGGCCTCACTTTTAGTTCGTCGGGCCCTTGCGACACGTACGCCATCTTAGGACTAAACGATACTTTCCTCTAAGTAGCGTGTTTTGCTTCTTGAATGTGGTGTTTCTTGATTGTGAATTAACATGCAGTTAATAAGAAACCACAACTAAGAAGCAAAACACGCTACATCACCCACCACAGTAGACACAGAAGAAAGCATCGTTTAGCCACAAGATGGCGGGCGTGTCGCTTCTTAAGCTACGAATCAGGGCTTTAGGTGGCACAAGTGCTGCGGATGATAAAAATCGCAAAAAGGTTAAAATGAGGGACCAATAAGATAAAAATTGTCTTTCCTCGAAAATTTAGCTGCATTGATGCATAGTTTTTCTTCAAACAGTAAAAATATATACAGTACTCAAAAAGTTTTGTATTTTTGCATAACAGAATTTAACATAAATAAAGAACAAGTGTATGATACGATGAAGAAAGCACAATCTTTACTAATAATAAAGCTGAAAGTCTGTCAGGATCTCTGTCTGTCAGGATCTCTGTGACGCCTAGACCGTTCGGCCGATTTTCATGAAATTTGGCACGAAGTTAGTTTGTAGCATGGGGGTGTGCACCTCGAAGCGATTTTTCAAAAATTCAATGTGGTTCTTTTTCTATTCCAATTTTAAGAACAAAATTCTCATAAGATGGACGAGAAAAAAACGAAATTGTCATTACGTGAAACCGTAACCAAGCCAATTGGCGAGAAAATTCACCATACATTATATGTAAATATACAGGCGAACCAAAAGGCCTTTTAATTTTCTATTACGGGCAAAGCCGTGCGGGTACCACTAGTAAATAAATAAAAAGAAAACAACTTAGTTTCAATGTACATAATTTCGACAAAAAAAATAAAAAAACACAGTCGTTGGAATTTGCTTTTTACTGCGAAAATACGCGCTCCTGATTATTGATTGACTCGCGGATTTCACACCCGACGGATAATCCGCTCGCGGATAATTGGGAGTTGACAGTTTTTGGGTTTGATCGAACTTTGTTAGACTTGAATGAGCCGCTTAGTTTGAAGCATGTGCTTGTGCACTAAGAAATCTAGTACTTTTTCTTTTTTTGCTAATAATATTTGCTTTTTTACTTCAACTATTTCAATCTTACGTCCCAAAATGGTATACAATTGCCTTTCGAGCTAAAGAATAACAGTATTAATTCAAACTCGGTACCTTTGGAAAAACTGAAGAAAAAAAAACCCCATTTGAAGTGTGTCGAAGCTCGAAGAACACAAAATGACTAAAAATAGTTAAAAGCAGTTTTCAGCAAGCAAATATTTTGAGAAGACTTATTTGTCAATTCTTTTTCATCTTCTGCGTGAAATATTTAGCGCGAAAAAATGTAATTATTCCATCTGTGAAAGAATAAGGAACTGGATAAATGGGTTTAGTTGAAATATTATTCTCACAACTAAACAGGCAACAGACAAGGCCGTCTCCCCCCCCCCCCAAACCCCGAATTTTTATTTACAGTGCGATTATTTATGTTAATGCTTGTCACCAATAGTGAATTTCCTTAGCATTTAAGTTTTTAAAGAATTTCTTTCTTAAGGAACTGGCATTTATGTTTTTTTATCAGATCGCATTTTTATTGGTACGTACTTCCGGTCATTTAATAGTATTTAATTTATGAGCGCACATGACCATAGTTAGTATTTTAGTTTTTCTTTCTCAAACTATATTTTAGGCTTGAGGCTAAAACACAAGCTAAATTTGCAAGCGTCGAAAAAAAAAATGCAACTGCAGAAGAGTTCTATTTATTTTATTTATTTCTTTATTTTCCTTGTTGTTGTTCAGACGAGCCTTTCAACAGCGATTCTTTAGTTATCCAGTTTTTAAATTTAAATTCTTCTCTAAATGGTCAAAGTACTTTTTGTAAACAATTATTAAAAACTATTTTGTGTATTTCCTGAAACTAACTCAATTCTTTTAGCATGACCATAACTATTTTCTAGCATCCCTATAACTAAGTGATTGACCATTAGGGCGGAGCTTAAAAGCTGCGATGTTTTTTCTGATTTTTCTTTATTAGGTTTCAATTACAATAAAAAGGATACATGAGACGTTTGAACAATGTAGTAAAATATTTAGAGGTAGATAAATGGCTTCAAAGTTTTTAAAATATAAAGAAAATTAAAAATTTCTTAAAATTTAAAGAGTGCGTTTAAAATGATCGAATGGGGTTGTTTCCTTCAGCCAAAAGTAGTACTTTTTGTCACTGAAATTGATAGAATAAACAAAAACAAAAAAAAAAAAAAATAAATAAATAAATAACATGGACCCAGAAAATACTTTCATTTTCATATTAGGTTTTTTTTAATTAATTTTTTACAATGTCCGATTTTGGAAACAAGGCGTGATCTTGATGACGTCACAAATGATGCCCTTTTTGCCGCATCTTTCTACCGCGATTCCACGTTATGATAATCAAGAAGCGAATTAAAATTGGGCTCAACGCTTGCTATCAACCCTATCGTTGCCAGTACACGTAAGTAAAGATGCGAATTAAATATTTTACTCTGTGAATGGCAACACAGAATGGCATTTCATCATTTGCGATGTCATCGGACTGAAGCGTAAACATTGAAGGAGCGCCGATTTAAGAATTTTTTTTTGAATATTAAACTTAAACAAATTATTAAAAAAAAGTCAGATCCTATGTTTTTAAGCATGCTCTTTCAGAAAAAAAAAAAAAAACTTTTTAAAATCTTGGAAACGACCCCATTAATTTCAAAGTTTTTGAGGGAATTTTGCACATTTACTTTAACTTTTGAAACAACGAATGAATTATTATTGCGAAAACTTCTGTCTCTGCTAGCAGGGCACTTTGACTCTTAAAAATGTTATTCTGAATTGTGTTTTCTCCGTTTCTTCTGAGATTTGACACAGTATATTGAAGATGCACTTGTTCACCCTAACATCATACTTTATTTACAGTGCTTTATTTGAAATATCGTCGGCTCAGACCAACACTAAGAACAGGAATAACACTAAGATATCCTACTGTTGCTGTGAAGCGATGATATTTAAAATTACTTTTAACGAAAAATTAAAGAACAAATCTTGTTTGAATGTACACTAAATTAATTTGTTTGTATAAATAAAACTTGTTTAAAGCAATCTTTTTTTTTTTTTTTACATTCAGGGAAATGTATTAATGCACAGTTTGGTATTGCTCGGAAAAAAAGAGAGTTTTTTTCAAATTTATTTTTTTAAATTTATGAAAAATCGTGCTTTTTACAATGTTTTGTTAAGAATTTTAGATGAAAAAGAATCCCAAAAATCGCTTCAACACAACATTTAGTTTTCTTTCAAAAATTAAATCAAATAGATCCGCGAAAATTTCATATTTTTCAAAATATTCTGCCAATCAATTTCTATTTATCAGGGAAAAAAATCACTTTATTTCAGAGTTTCTATAAATTGTGTAAGAGATTGTAAAATAATAACTTGAACATTATGAAACAAAATCTTTCTTTAAGATAAGAAAGAAAAGATTTAAAGAGAAAAGAAAGTCTTTCATTCGCTTAGATTGTTTTTCAATCTACTGAAAAATAACGCTTTGAAACTTTAAAACCATGAAAAAAAAAACACCTACCGTCCAAAAAGAAAATAAGACGTGAATATACTTTCCAAGTATGGAATAATGGGTTAAGGCAACTCCAATTGCTATTACAAAAGGATCAGAGCACAGGTCCAAACACTCAGAAAATGATTGGATTGCACAAGTTTGAGCTCTATATCAGCAGTTCAATCAAGGATTAGGGGAATCAGGTGGAAAAAGTTCACGCCCTATTTGCATTCGAATAGAAACTTCTTTTTCAGCAAAAAACGGGTATTCGCATGTGGCGATAACTTTTTGTTGGTGAGACCCTTTGAAACAAAGTTGTTTTTTTTTAAGAGTATAATGTTATAAACGATTCATTCCATTCCATCATACAGAAAAAGCTTACCGAACTGGCGATTATTTGTCGTTTCAAAGAGATAAAGTGATTTTTACCGCAAGGGGCTGTTCATAAAACTTCACACTGTTATTTGAATACAGGGTGTTCCGTTTTAACCTACAAGACCGCTCGGAGCCGTTAGTGATAGATGCATACTTGAAATTGCATAAAGGTTAAAATCAGATGGAGAGTTAATATGTTGACAGTTTGAGGCGAAAATTAAAATGAGTCAAAAAATACAAAATTTAACCTTTTATACGGGCCCTAGATTCCCTAACTTATATTTAGGGAAATTTCCTCCATTGGAAAATCATTCCAACACAAGAAGTGACATTAGTACGTCCAATATTCGCCCAGCTATGAATCGCAGCGTTTTGTGACTTACACCACTTTTCACTTGCCGTCAATAACACCTTTTGGCTGAAAATATAGCGGTTAAAAAGGGTTTTAAATTATACGCTTATAGAGTAATTTTTCAAATTGTTCGAGGTCTTGTAGTGTGTTTTTGCGTATCATGTCATAACATTTGCATAAATTTTGGAATAGCTATGACAAATATAAATACTTTGAAATACACCGTACTTGCACCGTTAAATACACTGTATACTTACTGAATATAAATACTTTGTTTTTTTTTTTTTACTTCAACAACCTGACATTCTTCTGAAAGGGCGATAAGTTCCAATCTCATCTTCCGTATGGTCCCTTAAAACATTGAACTCGAATATATTTTTTTAGTTTTGATCGCACAAATGTCAAGTTTTTTGTGTAAGTAATATTTTTCAATGGAGATTATTTCCCTAAATATACTTTAGGGGACCTAGGGCCCGTATAAGAAGTTACTTCTTGTATTTTCTGATTCATTTCTATTTTCACTTCAGACTTTCAATTTCTTAACTCTGCATCTGGTTTTGATCATTTTTGCAGCCTTTAGTTGCATCTAGGACTAACGGTTGCAAAATTAGACGTCTTGAAGGTTAAAACGGAACACCCTGTATGAACCGATAAAAAAATTTAATTGCTCTGACAAAATAAACCCATGAATCGGTCCGAAACGAAGAAAAAACGAGCTGATGTGTGCATCACATGACTTTCTTTTACTCCAATTTAATGTCATTTCCCCATCATTGGCAATTTTAATGTGATTCAATAGTTTACTCTCTAAATATCACCAACAGTGGCCAAATTGAAACCAAATTTAAAATTGAAAAAAATTGCCAAATTAGTCGCCAAGTTGGCGAAAAAACTTGGCGATCTAAAGACTGGCGATATATCGCCAAGTGTCCGACAAATTATAACACCACTTGAGTTGACATCGAAATTAACAATCTCAAAAAGGGGCAAAAGACCCCCTTAGAAACATCCGAGTGCAACCAAAATTGACGGTGCCTAACTAGGTCCCACTAAGAGTCTACGTACTAAATTTCAACTTTCTAGGACATACCGTTTTTGAGTTATGCGGGATACATACACACATACATACGTACATACGGACGTCACGAGAAAATTCGTTGTAATTAACTCGGGGGTCGTCAAAACGGATATTTCGGGTGTCTGTAGGTTCCTAATCATATATCCACGTGTGGTCGGGTCGAAAAAAGAACTTACCAGTCATTCGGGGGTGAGAAAAATGGAAATTAAGGCCGATTTTGAGTGAAAAATTTTTTCTCGAATACAATACTTACTTTTTTGTAAAAGGAAGTAAAAAACCATTCTCATTTAAGCTAGTCTTGTATCCTAAAGAAGCCAACATCTAACGAACGAAAGAAGAAGGATTAAAATAATAAAAGATGATAAAAATAACACCTATTTCGCAAACTACACTCCTTGTTGAGCTCATTGTTTTGTTTTATTATAATTTTATTTTTGATTTCTAGTTCTCTAACAAAAGTATGTATTTAATATTAAAAAAAATCCAATTTTTTACCCGTGGATACAAAACTGACCAAAGCGTTCCAATATCTAAATACTACCAAACAATATTCTTAAAATTCAGCATTAAATCTTTTACATCACTGATTGAGAGCAAGCCAAAGTGCAATTATTTTACATGTTTTATTTATTTTTTTTTTCAATACAAAAGGGGTAACTTAAACATAGAAAGGGAAAATTGGGGTACGGATATTAGAATCTGAATAAACGTAACACGCAGGAAATTCGAAAAATTTACACACAAGATGTAATTTATACGATCTTTTATTCCGCAACATTAAGCATCTTGCGTGAAATGTGAATTGAATACATAATTTTCGCCATTATGTAAATTCAACATATGCATTTTAAACTCGTATAGCGTGCTTCCTTTACAACCAATTGTGCACAGCTACGTCAGTAAAAGTGAATTCGAGCGTATCAGGTATCGAATGAAAGTTAGCGAGGCATATTATTCAGTTATTTACTCAGGGAAAGCAGTATATACGTACATACTTATGCGGCAGGGATGTTGCAATTTTAATTTTTCCGTATCTTCCGTGGAATACTTAAAACAGTAGTAGCAACGCTGCTCTAATGATTAGTTGTATTTTATGAGCATGCTGTGTTAAGACGTGAACTTCTGGTGCTTGTACAATCTAAATAATCATAATAGTTTTCTGCTAGTTTGAATCAAAAAATTCAAATATTACTTTAACGACTCATATGCACTTTTAACATTTTGAACCTAGAAATAACTGTTGTATTGTGCGGTACTGTGCGAATGTATTTAAACGTTAACTAATAACCTATATGTAGTAGTTTATTATTTCGATTTTAGTCAGTTATTAGTAGTATATGATGCATAAATATGATAGATCAGTATTTTTTAGAAATGAATGGAAAAGCTTTAGTGGTAAGCACTTTAGGTAGAAGAGGACATTTTAAATTGTCTTTCTCAATCGAGAATTTTTTTCTAGATTCACTAGATTTGAACAAATAAATACAAATATGCAAGCTTCGACTACGGTGAAACTCCGATTTTAGGTTTCTCGAGGGACTGGGTTTAATAACGTAAAATACGGGAAATACATAGAAAGCAAAAACCAAAAAGAAAAAAAAATAATTTGAATTTTGACCTCTTGAATTCAAATTATGTTTTTCGTAATCACGAGTGTGTGTGTGTGTATGTAGGCATGTGTGTTTATGTGTGAGGGGGGGGGGTATGTGTGTTTGTGTGTAGGAGGAATGTGTATGTGTGTAGGCATGTGTGTTTGTGTCTGTGTGCTGGTATGAGTGTGTGGGTAGTTGTGTGTATGAGTGTTTGTGTGTGGTGGGGAATGTGTATGTGTGTGTAGGTATATGTGTTTGTGTCTGTATGCGGGCATGAGTGTGATGAGTGTGTGGGTAGTTGTGTGTAGGCATGAGTGTGTGGGTAGTTGTGTGTAGGTGTGTGTATGTGTAGGTGTCTGTATGTATGCGTGTGTGTGTATGTATGTGTTTGTGTGTGTGTATGTGTTTGTGTGTGCGTATGTGCTTGTGTGTGTGTATGTGTTTGTGTATGTGTGTAGGTGTGTGTATTTGTGTGCGCGCGCGCGTGTGTGTGTGTAGTTGTGTATGTATGCGCGTGTGTGTAGTATATGGATGCAACCTGCAGACGGTTTTCGGTGAGGAGTCGGTCGACGTTGGTGCTGCCAGAGGGCGCTGGCGGGAAAAAGAAATGATAGCACGCCAAAAACAGTCAAGTGAGAACAATAAGCAATCGTGATTGCTCAAAAAACTAAAAGAAGTAGAGATAAATCTTTCAAAAGGCATAATATCTATCTTTTACGAAAACAACATTATTTGACATCAACCCTCTGAGATGCAATAAATATGTAAGTAAAACTTACCAATGAGTAAAACAACCAAAATTAGTATTATAATTGCTTTAAAGATAGGAATTACACCATAGAAAGAGTTAAACTTCGATTTGAAAGTAGATGTTGAAAAAGACAAATAAGGTCAACACACCTGTAGTGGCCAGTGCTTCAGCAGTAGCCACTTCAAGGTTTAAAACGCACGAGTAGTAGCCACAGTGAAGTATATTTTTGAACTGTGAGTCTACAATATTAATTATCCCTCTAGAAACTCAATGAGCGTATGATAGCCCAACTCTTCCTTAATCGTCCCATTTCCTAAAAATGCCAGAATTTCAATTTGTTCAATTTTAATCAATGTTTTCCCAAAACTCAAATATGATCCATCAGTGGCTACCATAGACTAATAATAAGAGTAGACCGAGCTATGGCAACCCTTTTGCTGCTCATGAACCAAACCATGTGACTGGTGGATATCCTAGCAACAGCGGTCGTTGATCGTAGCAGACGATCAACGCTCGCGAGAAATAAAATAAATAGAATGGATGGAACACGGAAGAATGATCTTTTATGGAGTCCGATTTGTAAAATTGTTATTCTAAGTTGTAAATATTTTGTTAATATAGTGAGTTTTTCGTTTAGATCGTACTGTGCATTTTCTTTAGTCAATTTCAATAACTCTATTAGCAATTAAAGATGCAAGCGCTCAAAAAGAATCAGCAAACGGTAAGATTTTAACCTAAAATTTCAATTTAAGATACCAATTAGTACATTTTTGCGTTAACGCAAAACGTTTACGCCATTACGTTCACGCCAACGCTGACGTAGCAGTTCCAAATGAAATAAAAGTTACTGAAAACTGTGATCAAAAACTAATGGCAAAATAATGCATAACTAAAAGAAAAACAGTTCAATCTCTGCACCTGGAAAAAAAAATTATAATGAAAATACATTACGTCTTAAAATACATGTCGAGTGCCAAACTATATATAATGTTGCCATCTAGCAACCATCCCGCCAAAGTTTTCGCCAAGCCTTCCACCAAACACATGATGTATCCATGAACCAATTTTTTCATCAGCAAGTCTGGGAAAGCTCGGTCTACTCTTATTATTAGTCTATGGTGGCTACTCCAAAATCTGAAAATTTCAGCTGTAGCCATCTATTATTCTCCCAACCGAAGTATTTACAAAACACTGACTTTAAAATCAAATAACTGATGAATAAAATTGATTCAATATGAAAGTTACTTTAAGTAGGGGAAGGTGGGACAAAGTGAAATGGTTAAGATGACTATTTTTTTCAAAATGAACAAATCGGAAATTTGCTTTGACAATTACAGTACATAAAGAAAGAACATGATATTTTGTAATAAAACTTGCGTTGAAACAGTTTTTTTTATTTTTGGTAGTAAAACTGAGTCTTCAAAATAATGTGGAAAATTTTCACTTTTTTTTCAATGGGGCAAAGTGAAAAATAAAATATTTCGCTAATAAAATATTTCTTATTCGATTATAAAACATATTTTTTATCAAAAGAATCAGTAAATAAAAAGCTGAATGAATAAATAAAAAGATAATCTTTATTACTAATAATAAAGCTGAATGTCCCTCTGCCTGTCAGGATCTCTGTGACGCGCATAGCGCCTAGACCGTTCGGCCGATTTTCGTGAAATTTGGCACAAAGATAGTTTGTACCATGGGGGTGTGCACCTCGAAGCGATTTTTCGAAAATTCGATGTGGTTCTTTTTCTATTCCAATTTTAAGAACAAAAATATCATAAGATGGACGAGTAAATTACGAAAATATCATAACATAGAACCATAACATGGGCACAAGCCAATTGGCGAGATACGAAATTATCATAACGTGGAGCCGTAACATGGGTACAAGCCAATTGGTGAGAAAATTCACCATACATTATTTGTAAATATACAGGCGAACCAAAAGACCTTTCAATTTTTCTATTACGGGCAAAGCCGTGCGGGTATTACTAGTTTTTAATGAAATAACCTGTTCATAATAACGGGAATCTTAGGTACTGCTAAATTCAAAAAAAAAAAAAAAAAAAAAAATGTAAGTAATATTCCCGTCATGTCCTGTTGGAATTTCCGAATACCAACAATTTCTAGTTTAGCATTAAATATACAGACGAACCAAAAGACCTTGTAATTTTCTATTACGGGCAAAGCCGTGCGGGTACTATAAGTGAAATAATAGACGAATAATTAAATGAATAAATCAATTTTGAGCAAAATAAATAAGCGAGTAGTAGAATGAATGAATAAGAAAATAAGTGAATGGATGAATAAATAAGTGAATTACAAAATGTAGGAACGTAAATGGATTAATTAATAAATGAAAACGTAAGTGAATTATATTAAATATTTGAGTGAGTAAATGAAATAAACAACAGGCGTCCCTCGTATAACATGGTTAGTTCGTTCAGTGTAGTATCGCAACCTCTTGTTATACGAGACTTTTTTTTATAAAAGTTTTTTTTTTTACTAATTTTTCAACCTAATTAATCATGTACATATCATAAATCATGTCAATGTATACCGTGTTATATCGAAACCATGTTCCGTGTTACATCGAAACCGTGTTATCAGAGACCTTGAAATAATGTAAATCAAGGACTGTGTACCGTGTTATATCGAAACCATGTTCCGTGTTACATCGAAACCGTGTTATCAGAGACCTTGAAATAATGTAAATCAAGGACTGTGTACAGTGTTATATCGAAACCAAATCCTAAGGTGCAAATTTTATAATAGCTGAAATTTCGGCTCAATAGAACATACAAACGAAAGCTGGCAACCAGAACATACAAAGACCCACTGATTTAAAAATAAGACTTGTTTTAAACGATAAAACTTAATTATTTTACATACCTAAAATTAAAACTGTTATGTATAGCAAGAAAAAACTTTATCCGCTTTTCTTTCTATACTAAGAACAAAACATATTCCATAAGAAAAACAATCTGAGCTTTTCTGTAGCAATAAAGTTCGTCTGAGCAACAACAACAACAAAACAAAATTTAAAATTTGCAACTCCAATAAACTATAAGAGGGCGCTGCAGCCACTGTCTAATGGCGGATGAAAAAGGTAAAACAAACACACGCCGTAACTTATAACTTGCTTTGACGCTTAGTGAATGACAGTAATTTTTCATCGTGCTTGTGGGAAGGTTTCTTTTCTATTCTTCTGAAATTAAATTATATCACAAACTGTCTGAAGCCTCTAATTTACCCCTAAGAAAACACGTGGAATGGAATGTTTTACCTTTTCCTTTAGTGTTGTTCATCACCGCAAGGTAGCGTATTCGAGCTCTGGAATTGCGAATAAAATAAATAGAATCACTCTATTTATTTTATTTCATATTTTGTTTCGACTACATTTTTACTTTCTTCTATATCTAATATATAGAAGAAAGTATTGGATTCGTGCAAATTTTCGAATTTCGAAGGATTCGAACGTTTTGAGGTGTGCTGAGTCCATTTCGACCATTTTTGGAAAATGTCTGTCTGTCTGTGTGTGTGTGTGTGTATGTGTGTGTGTGTGTGTATGTGTGTCACGTCTGTGTGTGACCAGTTTTTTGTGGCCGCTCTACAACAAAAACTACCGCAATAAATCGAACGAAATTTAGTACACATATGTGCCCCTATGTGAACTTGTGCCCATTAGTTTTTGGCGCGAATTCCTTCAAGGGGGGTGGAGCAATGGGACTTTTTCGAGTTACGCGTGCTTGCTATTCCTCGGGAAGTAACTGGCGGAATCAAACAAAATTTGGTCCATATGTTGGTATTAACAGGAACAGGTGCTGATTCAATTTTGGTGTCAATAACTCAAACGGGGGTTGGGCTATAGAACGTTTTTTGTCGTCAATTGTGACTGCTGTATCTCAAGAAATAATGAACGGAATGAAAGAAAATTTATCGGCAAGTAGCCCTTAGTGGGTATAAGAACTGATTTTATTTTTGTGTCAACAGCTAAAAAGGGGGTAGCGCAATCGCCCGTTCTTTTTTTGCATTTTGAGTGCCCTATCTCAAGAAGTAATGCTACGTTCTGGTTGAAATTTGGAATATATGTGAATCCATATGTAAGCAGGCTTTGGTTCAATTTTGACGCCGATCGCTCCAAGAGGTGTTGATTTTTTTTTTTTTTTTTGAATAAAAATAGCTTTATTAATGCAACAATAAGAAAGATAAATCGTAATAGATTGTCGTCTGCGTATTTCTCGTGATTTTAATTGTATGGAAATTATAGGAATTATTATCTGAATGATTTAAAATTTTTAACTGTTGCCATCTTATGTTTGTTAACAAATAAAATATTTGTAATTAATTCAAGCAAGGCTTTTAAAATAACTTTCAATTTTCGCTCTTTGCTTTGCTTTTGCAATAATTCAGACATTGGGATGGTCGTCAAGTTTTTGCATGTGTCATTTTGTTTTTGTTGGGAATATTGCTTCCTCGTCAAGCATGGGGAGGGATCAGAAAAAAAAAAAGAAAAGAAAAATATAGAAGAAAGTTTCGTGATGGCCACAACGTACTAGTTTATGTATCGTTTGCCAAATTTAGCTTAAGTTTAATGCAAATCTTATTTTCTTACAATGCATTGGAAACAAAATATTATTTACTTTTTGCTTTTAAAACACTGATGAGAAAAATCAAGTATGTAGTTAAAAGTAGACGGGGAAACCAAACTTTTAAGCCCAAGACAGACAATTTTTCGTAAAAAGTTTCATAAAAACAAAGTAAAAAAACTTATTACAGTTGTTATCATACATTTTTTAACAGTGTATTGAACAAAAATTAAATTCTTTCTTTTAAAATTCGTGTTACATCAAACCTAGTAGTTGTGATTTAAGGTTTTGTACCATGTAATATCGAAACTGTGTTGTAGAAGTATCGTGTTATACGAGGGAAACAACAAGAACTTTATCATTTTATTGTAACGAAAATAATTTTTGACTTACAGCAAAATATTACAATATGAGTATAATTATTTTTTTGCCTGTATTACCAAATGCTTTAATCTTTGGCGGTATTTTTTTCTTGACTGGAATAGAGTACATGTGGTAATATATAGTTAAAACAATACTAGATCGGTCGAGCTGAAAGCAGAGTAAATATTTGACCATTTCACTTTGCCCCGTTATTTCACTTTGCCCTATGTTCTCCTATCAACAAAAAACCTTATTATTATTGCTCATTCTTAAAAGTATATTGGTAAACTTGAAGAGGCCACTACTAAAGCACTGGCCACTACTGGTATTTTACCTTACTATGTGAGTTGAACAATAAGGTGAACCGAAAAAACTCATTTTTACTTCCTTTTATAAAAAAGGAAGTATTGTATTCGGGAAAAAAATTTCACCCAAAAATCGTTCTTAATTTCCATTTTGCTCACCCCCAAATGAATGTTGAGTTTTTTTTTCAACCCGACCACACGTGAATATGTGCTTAGGAACGCGCAGACACCCGAAATATCCATTTTGACGATCCCCGAGTTAATTACAACAAGTTTTCTCGTGACGTCTGTATGTACGTGCGCATGTGTGTATGTGTGTCGCATAACTCAAGAACGGAATGTCCTAGAAAGTTGAAATTTGGTACGTAGACTCCTAGTGGGGTCTAGTTGTGCACCTTCTTTTTTGGTCTCATTCGTATATTCAAAGGGGGTCTTTTGCTCCTTTTTGAGAGGAAAGCATTGTTAACTTCGAAGTAAACTCAAGTGGTGTTATAATTTGGCGGACCCATGGCGATATATCGCCAGTCTTTTGGTCGCCAAGTTTTGTCGCCAACTTGGCGACAAATTTGGCGATTTTTTTATTCATTTATTTTTTTTAATCTGATTTCAATTTGGCCAATGTTGGTGATATTTAGAGAGTAAACTATTGAATTATATTAAAACTGCCAATAATGAGAAAATGACATTAAACTGGAGTAAAAGGAAGTCATGTGATGCACACATCCGCTCGTTTTATTTCGAAGTTGTAATAGCGCGGAAAGGTTGCGAATTATAAAGACAAACAAAGAGAAAAAAGAATTATGGAAATCGATTGACATCTTCCGTTCGCGCATGGGGCCTGAAGTTTGACAAACTATGAAAAATACATCATTTTTGAGATTTTTTTAAAAAATTTTTATTAGATGTTTTTTAATGTAATAGTTTGTAACGTCTTTGAACAGAGTCTCAAAATATTTTGTTTAAATTTGTTTTCGATCAGCTAATATCTTTCGGTCGCGCATGGGCCCCAAAATTTTCCAAAATAATGAAAAAGTGACATTTTTATGGGTTTTCGGTATTTGATGAATAATCAGTATTTAAATATAATAAACGAAGTATTTTTTCACTTGAACTGAAAATGAGATAGAAAAAAAAAACTGTCAGGTTCAGTCAATGTTTTCTGGTAGCGCAAAGCCTTAGAAACTCTCCTTTGCAGACGTTGGACAGCAATCCGAACAACATCACTCGCTTCGCTGGGGCGCTCCATTCCACGCCATCCTAGAACCACGTTAGCTGTCTCCCAACATTGTTTTTACATTCTGCATCTTTCAATAGTGTGATCTCAGTAAACTATTATTTAGTTCGATATAACTGTTTTAGCTCTGCAACTCTTGTAGTTTTCTGTCATGATTTATGACTATGCAACGAGCAGTTTGTGTCTTCCATTTCAATGAGTTGCCATTTCACCACATGTTTCAGCTCTTGGATGGCAAGACAACGGGGTCTAGTACCTCTAAAGGGTCAATTAGGGAAAAGTTAGTTGACTGCCCGAATTTTCCGGTTTTAACTTTCAGAGTATAGATTTCCTAGTCCCAGAGATGGACAAAAACGTGTTCAGCAAAGATCAGCATCATTAATTTCATATTTCCAAAGGCAATTTAATCAGGAACCTGTTAAGAAGATTTGGCTGCACGAAGTCCTCGGCGTTTATGACATTCGAGGTGGTTGATAAAGGAAAATAAAACTCTCTGATTGTGTATATAAGTGAAGAAAGCCTCGCATCTGAACTTCAAGAATTAGTATAGTTTACATTGAAATCATTAATGCCAATGTGATTTTCTATAAAACCATTTCATGACGGCCCAAAACTTGTTTACCAAGCATTACAATAAATCAGGTACTTGCTAAACCTTTGCTTATGTTGTCAACCCTGCGATCGAACGGAATGGTGTTTACGCTTACCCAGAAAACTTACTGTTTAGCCATGACTCAAGATAACAGTAAATACATAAATGTTCGGGGCTCGAAGAATTCTGAAGTCAAGAAAGATAGATCCAAGAAGAAAGCAGAACATTCACGCAAAAGTCAACTTCTATGTGCAAGAGTACTCAGAAACGGTCAGCTGGATATACTGTAAATTATCTTCTTCCCCATTGTTGGTACAAATCAGTGACGACGACGCCATCGAATCACACATCGATAGTGACTCAATTCCTGACTTCCTATTCCTATTCAGAGTCACAACTGACTACAACTGTATTTATGTCGAGGACTGCATACTAAGTGCCTTGCCTCCATTCTTTTATATACCGATAGATGGCAGCACCATCACCGGATCGAACAGTTAATGAGAATTTAGAACTAGTCCAGGAGCTAATAGCTACCTAGTACTAGCACCCCCAGAGGTAACGTTTCACTTGGAGGACATTGAGACCACGAGCCTATTTAACGTCGCCCAGTCCCCTTTAATGACGACGGTGGGTCTTCGACCATCCAGGTTCGAACCCAGGACCCTCCGGCCCCGAATCCGACACTCTACCGATCGGGCTACCACGGCCCAATTCCTGACTTTGAAGACCTATTTACTAGTGAGGTTAGGCATGGATGATCTGGAGAGCAGGGTGGTTCTTATAAATCCGTCTCGAGACTCAGCTCCGCAAACTTTTCCCGAGACCACCGTGACGAGTTTTATTACGCAGCGTTCAATGGTCTGCGTGTGCACTGGGAATTGCTTAAAATTAATGTTCCAGACAACCAACAAACTTTTTCCCCAAGACGAATTGGCCCTTTAGAGGTACTGGGCTCCGTTGTCTTGCCATCCAGGAGCTTAAACTTGTGGCGAAATGGAACGCATTGAAATGGAGGAGACAAACTGCTAATTGCATATTCATATATCTTGACAGAAAACTACAAGAGTTGCAGAACTATAACAGTTAGATCGAACTAAATAATAGTTTACTGAGAACACTACTGGAAGATGCAAAGCGAAAAAACAATGTTGGGAGACAGCTAACGTGGTTCTAGGATGGCGGGGATGGCGTAGAGATCCTAAATACGGAGAGATTGGACAACTTCGGAACGGCGGCCATCTTATGTCCAAAAATGCTCACTCTCCGTATCGTAATGCATCTTCTGCCCCACATATCACTGTACATTGTATCGAAAAAATTGCATGCAATGTGCAGATTACAAATATCTTTGTTTTCTATCTTTATGATCAAGTTTTTGAGAAAAAATATTTCTTTGTAAGCGCTATGACGATACGAAACGATTGGCGCCGGATCGCCAGACTTGGCGGTCACTCCGTTTAATGAAAATACGAGGAAAAGAGAAAATCAGTCTGTTATTTAAAGATTCCATGTGCTGTATTTCGTGGGAAAGCTAAAAATTCACACGGCGCAGCATTTCGAGCTGACAACACTTGGACTAAACATGGCGGATAGCGGCGCGCCGTTGTCCAATCTCTCCGTATAAAGGATCTCTAGGGTGGCGTGGAATGGAGCACCCCAGCCAGGCGAGTGACGTTTTTCGGGTTGCTGTTCGACGTCTGCGCAGGAGAGTTTCGAAGGCTTTGCCCTATCGGAAAACATCGACTGAACCTGACAGTTTTTCTTTTTTTCTATTTCATTTTCAGCTCGACTGAAAAAATACTTCGTCCATTATATTTAAATACTGATTCTTCATCAAATACCAAAAACCCATAAAAATGTAACATTTTCATTATTTTGGAAAATTTTGGGGCCCATGCGCGACCGAAAGATATTAGCTGATCGAAAGCAAATTTAAACACAATGTTTTGAGGCTCTGTTTAAAGGCGTTATAAACTATTTTATTAAGAAAGCATGTAATTAAAAAAAAATTTTAAAATCTCAAAAATGTTTTTTTCATATTTTGTCAAACTTAAACCCATATGCGCGAACGGAAGATGTCAATCGATTTCCATAATTCTTTTTTTCCTTTGTTTGTCTTTATAATTCGCAACTTTTCAGTGCTATTACAACTTCGAAATAAAAAAATGAGCTTTTTCGGCCCTCCCTATTGAATAACGTTATTTTTTATTTTTATGTTTCAGTAGTTTAAAAAAAAAAGATAATTCAGTTAGTACGCTATAATATAAAAATACAAATAGGTCCCTACATACATTGCATAAGCTTATTTTCCTATCCCATAATGTCACAAGAATTACATTTATACATTTAAAAAAAACGGGCGCTCCTCTAACGCACTCCTCGTGAGCCCAAATGTTACATTTCCAACTCTGAATCCAGTTTTCTCGATATTTTCGACTTACTTTCATCTTGAGATTTCGTGCTAGTTTTGAGTTTCTTTTGTACTGATTTTCGCTTTGCTTAAGCATTACATTTTTTCTTCAAGCATTTTTTTGACAGGAGTATCAAAGAATATTTTCTGTGGAACTTTTTCGCCTCTCAGGTTTTGGTTTTTCGCTCTCTTGCTTTGGGATTAGGTCGTAATGCTCCCAGGCGTATGCTGGTTTGGATGAGTCATAGCACTATCTTCTCAGTAAGAGTATCTGAAGTGAGCGAATTACTGAGTGAAAGGCAGTGGTGAAAACCTTAAAAGAAGAATATAGCTAAATATTCTCACTGGGAGGAAGCATATCACCATAATTTGTGTCGAAATTACTGGATGGAGTTGGTGTAGAAAATCTTTAAACTACCGAGAAAGCAACAGAATCTGCTGTAGTGCCGGTGTGTATCCATTTTCACTTTTTTCCAAGTTCAATATGAGTACAGTAGACCCTCGTTTTACGCGGGGGTTACGTTCCACGGAAATTCCGCGTAAATTGAGACCTAATACTAGTGTTAAAATAGGGGTTTGGTTCCGTTGACAACAAAATACTTCATTCTAGTGATGACTAATTGTATAATAAGATTAATGTGTACTTATATCGGCTTTTATGCATAACATACATAAATAAAACATAAAATAATTTCGTATTTTGTTTATAAAGTCGAGCTGGCAATGATAGTCTTTTAGCAGTCATTAAGAATTTTTCTCTGTAATTCTTTGAGAGCATTAACGCATCCATGATCACTTGCGCGATTTCCATGATGGAATCTTCCTTCACCAACAAATCAGAAAGATCATTTCTATTGTCTAGGAATGACTCACAATTTTCAATGTGAACTTTTTTGGTTGTGCGTCACCGACGTCGGTATCCTCGTTGGTTTTGGCCTCCTTTGTCACTCCTAAATGCTCTTCTTCCAATGAGTTCTGAACTGTGTGAGTTTAATCATTTTACTCCTGGAAAGAGCTCTGGAACCCATCGCATAAAATGCCTCCAGTGGCCCAAGCTCGATTTTAGCCCGCCAAAATGCAGTTGATTACGCGTAATCTGCAATCTTTAGGGGTTTAGATTTTGAAAATGGAGGAAAATTTTATCTGTTTGCAATGCCGCATCCGCGTCAAACCGAAACTCATCCGCATAAAATAAAAAAAAGAAAATTAATTTGAATTCTGAATTCAAATTATGTTTTTCGCAGTCACGAACCGCGACAGGACCGTACTCATTGGAGTTATTGTTTCTAGAAACGACTCCTGTCCCCCCAAGCCTGCCCCTCCTCCTGTGCGGTTACGTGTGCATAGTTGTGTGTGTGTGTGTGCAGGCATGTGTGTCAGTAGGCGTGTGTGTGTGTAGACGTGCGTGTGTGTAGGATATGGACGCCTCCGACCAGGAGAAGCGGATAGCTCGGGACCGGAGCAGCCGCGCCTACAGAGGACGGTGGGCGGTGGTGCTGCAGAGGCCCCTGGTCCAAGCTGAAAAAGGAATCGGACGCCAAAGACGGTCAAGTGAGGACAATAAGCAATCGTGATTGCTCAATAAAGGTGTCAAAACTTAAACCGCGTATATTTGAAACCGCGTAAAATAAACCCGCGTAAAACGAGGGTCTACTGTATACTACTTAGTGATCCAGGAGAAGGGGGTGGGTCTAGCCAGTGGAACATCACACCCCTGTATTTTTCACTATCCTAAAATCGTAGGCCGTACTCGCGAACTTTTTTAATGAGTTGTATATATTTTTCTCCCTTAGACGGCAACTTAAAGTGAGGAGTGCGTCATTTGCCTTCTAATAATCGAACCTTTTTATTGACAGCTGAGAGTCGTTATTGTTAAGTTAAAAGGTTACCTTGGTAATGCTGCACACTGCATTACACTTGGTGGAGTTTTCTCCTTGTCGGTTTTTCTTTTGAATTTATCATTTCCTGAAACAACAGGACATATGTAGACTGTAAGTGGTACTCATTTTTATTTTTGCTTTAAACTTGCAATATCTTAACTCTGCATCTGATTTCGAACATTTTTGCCACTGGAAGTACGAGGGCTGTTTTTTTTATCAACTTCCGATGTGGTACAAAAATAAAACTAGTGAGAGTAATTAAATAAGTTTATTATCAAAAGTTAGGTACATTATTAGTTACTTTTCAACATAATCGCCATTTAAAATGAGGCATTTTTCATACCTGGGTACAAGCTTCTTAATACCTTCTTCATAGAACTTTGCCACCAGTGATTTGAGATGGGCCTCCACGGCGTTTTTTGTAGCCTAACTTGTCAGTTACGATAGTGTATAGGGCTGACCTTGAAATCTCAGGAAACTGATCGGATGGGTCCGTAATCGTAAACCTCCGATTGCTTCTTACAGTTTGGTCAACTCGATCACGAGGTCTCCGGTTGCGACCGACTTACGTTCTTATCCCCCTTCATCATGAATGTCACCTCGTTCATCTTTAAATTTCCTGCACCAATCACGCACTGTCACTCATAAAGCTTTCACCGTATACTCGTTTCATTCTACAGCGAATTTCTGCTGCGGATAACCCTTCAGCTTGCAAGAAAGCGAATGACACTTCGCAACTCACACTTGGTCGCTAGCCGCGAGTGTTTTCGAGCGTCCGACGCCATTACCAGTTCATCTAGCGACACATAAACATGGCTACCATGATAGAATCTCCCGCCAAGTGTGAGTTGCGAAGTGTCATTCGCTTTCTTGCAAGCTGAAGGGTTATCCGCAGCAGAAATTCGCTGTAGAATGAAACGAGTATACGGTGAAAGCTTTATGAGTGACAGACTCGCGGCTAGCGACAGCCCCAAAAATGTATCACAAATGCTCTTTCTTCACTGCGCATTCATACTGCGCATTGAGGATGTCCGAGTTTCGGACATCCGGTATACATGTTGTTTGTTTACAGTTGTCATAGAAGTTATTTATTGCATAAGACAAACCCGTTGTAGCAAAAAATAAGTGTTTAGTTTCAAACTGCTTGATTCTGATCGTATAAACAAAAATTTAAATTATTTCTTCTTACGCAAAATAGATTATCGATCTGATGTTAACACACAAAAATTTCATTATTATTGCACTTAAAAATGATCTATCATCATTTGCGCTATATATATTCACGATCCACGACAAAATAAAAATGCTTATAGTAATGTTTTTGTTTTTTTAGATATCTGCTGAAATTTACCTTCAGACCAGGCTTATGCTAAAAATATTAAGATTAAGAATATTCCTGATTATAATACTGAGGCGTTTTTCAGAGAGTTGTTTTTGAAGATTATGGTAGAAAAGCGATTCTGAAAAATAAACTCCACTATTGTTGACAATTTGACTTCACTTATTAGCAGGATTGCCAAACGTCCCAGATTTTAAGGTTCTGTCCCGTATAATGAAAAGCTCCAAGAGAACTCCTACAGGAGATCGTAGGTTCTCGCTTTCTAATTGACCTACAGGGCCGGGGTTTTTTGTAAACAACATCTGATAACATGAAATAAATTAACGTATTAATTACAAATTGAAATTAATGCATTAATATTTTTTTCACGTTCTCTCCGGGATACGAGCCCTCGGTCTCATAGTACTTTCGTAATGAGACCGAGGCAGGGCCGGCAAAACCTCGGCTCGCCGGCCCTGCCCCGGTCTCATTACGAAAGTACTATGAGACCTCTGGCTCGCCAGGACCTCGCTCCGCTCGGTCCGTTATCCCTCCGACTGTTTATATACATCACAGTCGGATATAAGTCACAGTTTTTATGCATTAGAGGAGACACCACAAGGGTGGCTCCTTCTGTTCAATGTACAATAATGACAAGTAATATGTATAAATTGACACCATTTTTGTGCCGGTTTATTAAATTTATATGTGACAAGATGAAACAGCACGTGCGAAAAAATCAACAACGCTAAAATGAATGAGCGAGCGCGGTTCGGCAATACGGCTACAGTTAAGCAAGTCTGCGCATGCGCATGTGAATCGGAGCATTTGTGATAAGTTTTTGGGGCTGCGGCTAGACGCCCGTCTCGAACTCGAGTGAGGTTGTAGTGGGAGAGGTGCGCAGTCGACTGTCGCGCATTGCTGGCCGATGCCGCTCGCCCTGCCGTCTAGCGACACGATCGGAAGTTGAAAAAAAAAAAACAGCCCTCGTATACATCTAGGACTAACGGTTGCGAAAATAAAGGTCTTGCAGATTAAAACGGAACACCCTGCATACATATTTTTATTATAGCTACACTTGTAGGCAGCACAATGATAAGTGTACATAACGACAACAAGAAATTTTATCAGAATGTTAGCAATATAAACAGAAAAACCATTGAACAATATGAACATGATACAATATATAACTAGTATGTTGTGGCCATCACGAAACTTTCTTCTATATTTTTCTTTTTTTTCTGATCCCTCCCCATGCTTGACGAGGAAGCAATATTCCTAACAAAAACAAAATTACACATGCAAAAACTTGACGACCATCCCAATGTCTGAATTATTGTAAAAACAAAACAAAGAGCAAAAATTGAAAGTTACTTTAAAAGCTTTACTTTAATTAATTACAAATATTTTATTTATTAACAAACATAAGATGGCAACAGTTAAAAATTTTAAATCATTGAGATAATATTTCCTATCATTTCCATGCAATTAAAATCACGAGAAATACGCAGACGACAATCTATTACGATTTATCTTTCTTATTGTTGCATTAATAAAACTATTTTTATTCGCAAAAAAGAAAAAAAAATCAACACCTCTTGGAGCGATCGGCGTCAAAATTGAACCAAAGCCTGTTTACATATGGATTCACATATATTCCAAATTTCAACCAGAACGTAGCATTACTTCTTGAGATAGGGCACTCAAAATGGAAAAAAAGAACGGGTGGTTGCGCTACCCCCTTTTTAGCTGTTGACACCAAAATAAAATCAGCTCTTATACCCACTAAGGGCTACTTGCCGATAAATTTTTCTTTCATTCCGTTCATTATTTCTTGAGATACAGCAGTCACAATTGACGACAAAAAACGTTCTATAGCTCAACCCCCGTTTGAGTTAATGACACCAAAATTGAATCAGCACTTGTTCCTGTTAATACCAACATATGGACCAAATTTTGTTTGATTCCGCCAGTTACTTCCTGAGGAATAGCAAGCACGCGTAACTCGAAAAACGTCCCATTGCTCCACCCCCCTTGGAGGAATTCGCGCCAAAAACTAATGGGCACAAGTTCACATAGGGGCACATATGTGTACTAAATTTCGTTCGATTTCATGCGGTAGTTTTTGTTGTAGAGCGGCCACAAAAAACTGGTCACACACAGACGTGACACACACACACACACAGACAGACAGACATTTTCCAAAAATGGTCGAAATGGACTCAGCACACCTCAAAACGTTCAAATCCGTCAAAATTCGAAATTCGAAAATTTGCACGAATCCAATACTTTCTTCTATATATTAGATATAGAAGAAAGTAAAAATGGGCAGTTACTGCTACGTTTTCAAAGAGCTGGAGCAGTTTGTATACTGTTGTAATTTGCAGGTTTTCTGTAGAGGTCATATCTTTTGTTGACGTTATGTACACTTTTCATTGCGCTGCCTACGAGTGTGGTATTCATAATAACATATGTAGAAATATGTAGAACACATTGAATACTTTTGTTGCATTTTGCGTTTTTTAAATGTAAAAGATTTCATTCTAAATCATCGATAATTATGTATATATATATATATATATATATATAAATATACAGTCGAGTCCCGACCTAAGCGAGGGATACGTTCCGAGACCCCTCGCGTAAGTCGAAATTTCGCGTTGTGGAAAAGGATATGCATAAAAACTTTTATAAACGTACCCAATTATTTTAGACACTTGTAAACACCCCATCAACTGTTAAAAACCCTTTCTTTTGACTATTCATTACTATTTCTTACATAAAGAACTGATTATTTACTTATATATTTTTTAAAAAAACATTTTATTCAACATAAAATACTGCTACGATGCACAAAATCAATGATCAATGGGAAACAAAGACATAAAATAAACTAGTATACGGTACGTACAGTATACAGTAAGAAAAACAAATGCACTATAGTTGTAATGTACAGTAGATCCAGTAATGATATTTGTAACTTTAAAAAGTAACGATGATAATGATTTTTGCTGCATGATCAAACTGTTATTCTAATATATTTTTCAATACAGTTGCTTCACTAGTTTTTTCATATCGTTTCCATCTGTGACATTGGCAACACCCTTCTTCCTGGTTTCTTAAATTCACAATACAAGATCAACTTCCATTTTCATTAATGTTTGCATTTTACTAAGATTTCGTGAACTTTTACGGATTTCCGTTTCTTGACTTTTAATGGTATGTATGGAAGATTCACTCATACTTAATTGTCGTGCTACCTTCGACGCATTTTTTAATTGAGATTCAGCTTTTCAAGAAGCCTCATTAGCTTTTCGAGAAGCTTTAGTTTCCCTTTAACTGTCAAAAACTTTCACCTTTTCTTTCTATCTTCACAAACTTTAGATAAAACAGCGCTCTTAGGTGTCATTATATTTTATCTACTTTCTCATTTAGAATGAAAAAAAATAATGGAAAATAAGGAGTAGTTATCTGTATAAGCGATGTTCAGGTTAGTACGGTGTGGGAACTTCCGCTCTCATTAATGCGAAAGGGATAAAGGTTTATTCACGAGAAAAAAATATATAGTAGCCAATAACAAAGCCAATACTGACACACCACGATTCCCCTCGGAAAATTTTCGCGTTGCGGGTGAGGATTTCGCGTTAGGCCTAAAATTCTTTACTGGTGAAAAAATCGCGTTATAGCCATTTCACGTAAGTCGGATCGCGTTGTAGCGGGAGTTGACTGTATATATATATATATATATATATATATTCGAACAAGCACGCTTCAATTTCGTATTTCAACAATCCCACAGTCAAAAAAGATTACTGCTTCAAAGAAATGCAATGATAAATTTACTGAAAAACATAATTTGCTTTTCTAATCTTGGTGATTTGAGAAACATGTAAAATATTAATTTACTCAGCCAGAAAGAAAGAGTGGTATTGCTGAAGAAAATGTGATTAAAGCAAGATTGAAAAAATATAGTTCCACTTCGAAGGTACATAAATGTGTTTAGATAATAAATTTATAATTAGAATGAAAGTAAAATATTTGGATTTTAATTTTTTCTCTGCATAATAATCTCAAAAAGATAAAATTTGATTAAGAGTAAGATTTCTAGTGTAGTTGAAAGTAATTGCAAACTTATTTCAGCTTACAAATTACATTAGCTAAATGAAATATATTTGCTGTACCTCGTTATTCACATTTACAGTATTTTTAAAGATTTTTTGATGTAAAAATTCTGATGCTTTTAAGGCTATCGCATTTGTCTTATTTTTTGATAAAGCAAATTTAATACTTGTGATTTCTAAACGTTTTTATCTGTTCTACGGTTTTGTGACCTGTATTGTGTTATACATTTTCCACTGTAAACTTATAAATCCACTAGTGGCACCCGCACGGCTTCGCCCGTAATAGAAAAATTAAAGGTCTTATGGTTCGCTTGTATATTTACAAATAATGTATGGTGAATTTTCTCGCCAATTGGCTTGTACCGACGTTACAGTTCCACGTTATGATAATTTCGTATCTCGCCAATTGGCTTGTGCCCATGTTACGGTTCCACGTTATGATAATTTCGTAATTTATGATAGTTTTTTTTCTTAAAATTGGAATAAAAAAAGAATTACATCGAATTTTCGAAAAATCGCTTCGAGGTGCACACCCCCATGCTACATACTAACTTTGTGCCAAATTTCATGAAAATCGGCCGAACGGTTTAGACGCTATGCGCGTCACAGACATCCAGACATCCTACAGCCATCCTACAGACATCCTCCGGACAGAGAGACTTTCTGCTTTATTATTAGTAAAGATTTAACGATGTTTTTGAAACGCTATTACATTTTTTTAGCTATTTGGAATCTTTTGAATTACGAACGGATTTTTTTTTTTTTTTTTTTTTTTTGACATAGCTATCACTTATTATTTGTTAAAAGTGTCCTGTTATGAAGCCTTGCACCAAATATCTCTTTTTTTAGGCACAAGAAACCTTAAACACAGCCTAACGAAACCTGCTAGCTAAAATCATCTAGTTAAAATATTCTCAACAGAGCAATTCTCAACCCGTGGGGTGTGCTGCTCTTGGAGTAGGGGTGGGTGCCGCACTCTAAATCGGGCATGAGAACATGATAAAAATGTTGCAAAATGGATCAACTTACTGATAGCAAATAACAAAATGCGTTCTGGCATAATAATGCGCAAGCACACATTACACAGTGTTTCCTTAATTAAAAGTTTTCTGAAATTCAATTGATTTTTAATATTAATATTATATTTTGATCAAATCGTTGTTATTTGTTGTAAATATTTTATGCATATTAGCATTGTTTGCTTTAGAAGTGAAATGTCAATTCTTCGATAGTGGAATTAAAATTTTTATTTACATAAAAGTAATAAAGTTATGTTCTGATAAGTTTGGCAATGCGCAAGTGCCGACAAAACCTTGACACAATTTCAAAATTTATATAAAAGCATACGATTATAGTAAGAATATGTGGTTCGCGCCATAATGTTTCACAAGTTCAAGACTTTTTTATAACATTTATAAAAAAGGGAAAAAAGAAGAAGAAAAAAGAAGAAATTGTGTAATTATACACAGTTAGCATAAAAGAATATCCCGGTTTTGAAATTTTATATTTCATAAACTATTACACTTACCACTATCAATGATACACAAAAATGAAGATAAAGTCTCAAAGTTGTTTTAAACGTAACTAAATACTCAAACGTGCACGTTTCACACTAGAGCAGCCAGAAATTCCTTCTGGAAACTTTTTTGGTCACAATAGTCCTTACACATACATTAACTAATGTTTTAAGATTAGCAACAATGTCAAAACCAAGAACTTTTTTTTTGGGGGGGGGGGGGAGGTCGTTTTCGTTTTTTCATTTTTTTACGATGTCATATAAAATTCTTGAATCACCCGTGAAGCATTATGGCGCGAACCGCATATCGATAAGACATTTTTTTTTTTTATGAACTTTGAAACTGTGTCAAGGACTTCTCGAACACCCTGTATATTTATAAACATAATAACTGTTGTATGACAAATATTTCAAAAAATAAGGCTTTTATGAATAAACACCATAAATATATAAATAGTTAAATGCATACTTTCAGTTGCAAAAATGTTCAAAATCAGATGCAGGGTTAAGGTATTGAAAGTTTGAAGCAAAAATAATAATGAGTCAAAAAATACAAAATTTAACTTTTTATACTGCCCTTAGGTCCCCTAACTTATAATAAGAGAAATAATCACCTTTGAAAAATAATTCCAACACAAAAGGTTTGACATTAGTATGACCAATATTCATCCAGATATGACGCGCAGCGTTTTGTGACTTACACCACTTTACACTAGCCGTCAATAACACCTTTTGGGGGGAAATATAGCAGTTAACAAATGTTTAAAATTATATGTGTGCATACAGTGTGGTTTTTCAAATTGATTTAGGTTTTGTAGTGCGTTTTTGCATAACATTCGCATTTATTTTTGAATAACAATGAAAAATATAAATGCTTTGTTTTTTACTTCGACAACCTGTCATTCTTCTGAAAGGGTGATAAGTTTCAATCTCATCTTCTGGGTCCTTTAAAACTGTGAACGTGTCAACTCGAATATCTCCTTGAATTTTGGTGTCACAAATGTGAAATCTCTTGTGTTAGTAATATCTTTCAATGGAGATTATTTCACTAAATGTAAGTTAGGGGACCTAGGACCCGTACAAAAAGTTAAATTTGTATTTTTTGACTCATTTTTACCTTTGTTTCAAACTTTCAATATCTTAACACTAAATCTGATTTTGAACATTTTTGCATTGGGAAGTATGCATCTAACACTAACGGTAGCGAAAATAGGGGTCTTGCAGGTTAAAACGGAACATCTTGCATAATAGAAGCTCTGGAAATCATTTTTTAGTCTACAAATTAACACTAGAACGACTGACATTTTCTGTATACCTAGAAAGACTGAAGGGGCCTGTGTGGCACCTACCCATTTTTGGAGTGAATTCTTTTAAAAATTATTCCTGAGGGAGTCCACATGCCTGATACACCTTCTTTCATAACTAAATAAGAACTTAGTACTTAATTATTTTTAGTTTTTCTCTCTATACTTTCTAAGAGCAATGGCCACCGTTAGGATGGTAAGCAGTCGGTACTGTTTATAGCATTTGGATATCCAATCGGCTGCATAAAGAGGAAGTTACAGGTTAAACAAGAGTGAATGGCATTTTTTTATGCTACAACAATTAGGAGAAAGGAAAAAAATAAATTTTTTAATTGTCAAAATGCTTAGGGGCCACTGTGGCCCCTCCCGTCTTTCTAGGTATAAAGATCAGTATTTACAGTACTATGAGGCGAATGATTAAATGATTAAACAAGAATTCAAATAGTGTCATATAATGAAAAGTCAGAAAATTCCATTAAGTTCCGTTAGATATTATCCGAGTTATTAAACAACAAACTACGCGAGGGGCCACACATGCCCCTCCGTCTTTCTAGTGTTAAACAATTAAACTTCTATAATTTTAAAGAATATTTCTAGTTGGAAAAAAATAATAATAAAGTCCCGTGCACGACATAACGTTGGTCTTCTAGTCTCTGATTTCTCAATTCTGCCAAATTATTCTTCGAATCTCTTGTTGCAGTTTTATAAAAAAATGTACTTTTCTTTTCTGCTATTTATTTTTCAGAGTTAGGTTAAAAAGAAACACCGAGCAGATGAGTTCACAGAAAAACAGGCGCATTCTCCCGCACATGACAGCTCTGTATTTTTCAGTAATCACAAATCGGATCGATTCCAACATTTTAAAAGTTTTTTTTTTTTTTTTTTTTCTGAAAGAGCATGCTTAAAAACATAGAATCTGACAATTTTTTAAATAATTTGTTGAATTTTCATATTTAAAAAAAAATACTTTAATCGGTGCTAATTGTTAACGCTTCTGCCGATAACGTCGCAAATGATGAAATGCTATTCACTGTTGCCATTCACGGAGCAAAATATTTAATTCACATCATTACTCACGTGTAGTGTATATTACTCACGTTTTCACAATATGGTTGATAGCAAGCGTAGAGCACAATATTTAATCCGTTTCTTGATTATCATAACATGGAAACGTGGTAGAAAAATGCGCCAAAGTGCATTATTTGTGACGTCATAAAGACCACGCCTTGTTTGAAAAATCGGAGATTAAAAAATATTAATTAAAGAATAACTGTTGGGAAAACTAAAATGTTTCTTGTGTCCATGTTATTGATTTTGCTCATTCAATCAATTTCAGTGACTAAAAGTTGTAATTTTGACCCTAGGAACCCCATTATTCTCACTTGATTTAAGTTTACCGTCCGGCTCACCTATGAGGTCCATAGCCCTGCACGCGAGGGAGCTTCTCCTGGGCGGTGGCGTCCATGTCCCTCGGAGTAGACTTTATTTATACTCTACACATAGACTAATAATAAGAGTAGACCGAGCTTTCTCATTCTTGCTGATGAAGAAAATTGGTTCATAGATGTATCATGTGACTGGTGTGGGTGTTTGGCGAAAACTTTGGCCGTATGGTTGCTAGATGGCGGCATTATCCATAGTTTGGCACTCGACATTTATTTTAAGACAATGTGTTTTCATTAAAAAAAACTTCTAGGTGCAGAGATTGAACTGTTTTTCTTTTAGTTATGCATTATTTTGACATTAGTAATAGTTTTTGATCAGTTTTCGGTAACTTTTATTTCATTTGGAGCTGTCAGCGTTGGCGTGAACGAAATGGCGTAAACGTTTTGCGTTAACGCAAAAATGTACTAATCGGTATCTTAAATTGAAACTGTAGGTAAAAATCTTACCGTTTGCTGATTCTTCTTGGTCGCTTGCATCTTTTATTGCTTAGAGAGTTATTGAAATTGACTAAAGAAAATGCACAATACTATCTAAACGAAAAACTCACTATATTAACAAAATATTTACAACTTAGAATAACAAATTTACAAATCGGACTCCATAAAAGATCATTCTTCCGTGTTCCATCAATTCTATTTATTTTATTTCGCGCTGGCGTTGATCGTCTGCTACGATAAACGCCCGCTGTTGCTAGGATATCCACCAGTCACATGGTTTGGTTTATGAGCAGCAAAAGGGTTGCCATAGCTCGGTCTACTCTTATTATTAGTCTATGACTCTACAGTCTCCACTTTACACAATCAGCTTTGGACAAAAACCGCATCCAGCACACAATATCTAGCACTCAGCCCCTGCCATTCATTTGGATATTTGCGTCTTGAATTTATACAATATTTCCTGCAATGGGGTTGTTTCCTTCAGTCAAAAGTACTACTTTTAGTCACTGAAAACGATAAATAAAAAATAAATAAAGATAAAATAACAAAAATAATAAAAATAACATGGGAAAATAAAAGTTTTTTTCTGGCTCCAACAGTTATTTTTAATTATTTTTTAAATGTCCGATTTTGGAAAAAAAAAAGGTGTGGTATTTATGACATCACAAGTATTGAACTTTGGCGCGTTACTCTATTGGCAAGTTAAATGTTTATGCTTTGCTGTCAACCTTGTTGGCGGGACATGATAATTTGCGCTGTGCGCTAATGGCACCATGAATGGCATTTCATCACTTGTGATGTGCAAAAGTGTAAAAAATGAATTTCAATCTGCGCACCAATAAAAATAATTTTTAAAAATTTTTTTACTTTGTCAAACTTTTTGAAAAAATGGTTAAATCTTATGTGCTCTGGGCTAAATCCTAATGGTTAAATCCTAAGCATGCTCTTTCAGAAAAAAGAAAAAAAATAATTTTAAAATTTCGGAAACAACTCAATTATGATTGCAATAGGAGCCATTTCTAGAAATGAGGACCCCCCCCTCCCCCCCCCCCCCCCCAAAAAAAAACATAGAGTCCGTTCCATACACATCTCTACATTTTATTTCAAAAATAATGTTTCAAAAATTTCGCAAACAAAAAAGATTTGCATTGGAATCTCACATACATGCAACATTTCCGAGGCTTAAAAAAATGTTGCTTATAACATGTTTTGAAGTTAACTATAGGGTTGCCACATGCAGGTCAAAATTTCTGCTCTCCCATTTAATGTCCCAATTGCTTACTGAAGACTTCCAAAGCTTTTAAAACATATATAAATTTTAATTCCTCGCTTCACAGCTTTGTAGGTTGGTTATTCTATCTAGCAAGCGCTTCAATCACATCCCGAACGCTTCAGCCATTAAAGCACTTAGCTAATTAGAGTATAGGTTGTTCCACTTATATCATGCATGAATTTCTCTGAGACAACAAGACAGCTTGCTAGACAGTTATCCTTACTTTGGCAGAGTTAGTTTGGGTTTCAGCATTAACGACATTTTAAGGTCTTAGAGGTCAGCTTCACTTTGTTTTTTTAAATGACATTTATCTTTAAACGTTTATTTTTAAGAAATTCGCTGTTTTTAGACGCTTAATTTCATCGAATCACGTCAGACCTCTGGCCGTTAAAACAAATACGTATTTTTAGATGAAATTTAATGTCTTTCATACCTTTGTAACAGTCGGATTTTTTTTTCCAGATATGTAATAAATAATTTTTAGCAGTTTCAGTGTATGCATTGACCTGTTAGATTATTAAAAAACAGCAACAATGTTAAAACAGCAATAATTTCTTTTAAATTTATCTTCCCTGTTTTTGTGGTTTGAATGAAATTTGCTACAATATTGTCCATAAAACACTAACAATCCTAATTTAATGAAACACAAATTTTGGTTAAAAAACCCAATATATTGTGGTCAAGACAAAATTTTCTTCTGCAACTCTCATTATCGGTACGTATATATTATTGTGGGACAGTTCATTACTTCTTATGGAAACCAGATCGGCACGATTTGTTGTCTTATGGTTTCTGCAAGTCTATGTCATGTCTATTTCCATCCGGCCAGATTCTTGGCAGTAGGACAAAAAGCACATAAGCTCCATTATAAGGAACGTTCGGAACCAAAATCGAATCAGCACCTCTTCATATTAAACTCAACATCAGTAGAATAGGTTCTGAGAACCCTCGGACCCTCGCATTAAATCTAAACTATTTTTGGACGAATCCTCGCATTACTTCTTGAGGGCTAAGGCTTACGAAGAAAAATATTCGATTATACTCACTGGTGCCTCAAAGGAATCAGTAACTTACTTTTTGCGATCTACCTGTACATTACTTTCTAGTTAAACCACTGCATTAAAGTAAGAAAAACAACGTTAAAAGTAGCACAAATTTGCCAGTTACAGCAGACACGTGTTTCGGCGTTACAGGGAACGCCTTTTTCAATGCAAAAAGTAATGAGCTTATGGATGACATTCGACAAAAGCCAAGAGCAGATAAGCATGCAGCTTAAAAGATAAAAATAGCGGATTAGCCAAACACCAATAAGAAAATTATAAACCCTGCTCTTGGCTTTTGTCGGATGTCTTATCATCCATAAGCTCATTACTTTTTGCATTGAAAAAGGCGTTCCCTGTAACGCCGAAACACGTGTCTGCTGTAACTGGCAAATTTGTGCTATTTTTTGCGTCGTTTTTCTTACTTTACTGTTCAGCACAAAGGTATTTATTTATCCCTGCATTACTTTTCTAAATATGGCGAATGGCTTTGAAGGGAGAAACTTTCATTTACGCCCACTTCCTTGGAGAGATTAAATCTAAGCAAATCGAACACTTGTTTTTATTCAGGCTCGATTCCATGCCTTTTTTCCTGTGGGGCTATGCCCCCTAGTAAATAAAGGTTTATCCTTTCCTTTCACATTTTTTTTTAGTTTATCCCGCATTATCACAGGATTACCATCTTTGTATCTAGCAGTATCTTTTACTTTGGCCAAAGCCCCCAATTTTGTGAAGTGTTTCAAAGTTCTTTGAACTCCCCATAGTTCAAACTACCCCCCTAGCGAGCAGTATGCCCCCCCCCCATAGTGCCTTTAGTGAATGTAATGTTTACTTTACTTTTAAAACATTTCAACTGTAAAAATTTTCGGAAAAACACATCAATGTTCAGAATTAAATGGACTTTTCACAAGCTTGATTTTTTTTAAACTGTTGTAAATCCAGGCAGAGAGTCAACTTAACTCACAAAGCCACCTAAAACTTCTATCACCCAGACAGATGTGTGTCCCAGAAAATATATATAAAAAATAAATAATTAAAATAACCAGAAAAAAATTAAAGTAGTTTTGCCCTGATACTACTGGTTAACAATTTAAATAACCAATGTCTGAAATTGTTACTTTCATCAAACCAATATTTCCCTTATTGCATTTTATCTTGGAATACTAAATGTTTAAAATCTTCCAGAAGAATTTTTATGCCTTATGTGTAATTTTATTTTCCACTGTAAGAAGAGGCATTTTTGTCTGGTTTGGAACTCCCAGTACGTTGATTTTTATTGGAAATGTTTTTACTCATTAAAGGGGACTGGGCGACGTTAAATATGCTCGTGGTCTCAATGTCCTCCAAGTGAAACGATACCTCTGGGGGTGCTAATTTCAGGTAGCTATTAGCTCCTGGATTAGTTCAAAATTCTCATTAACTGTTGGATCCGGTGGTGGTGCTGCCATCTATCGGTATAAAAAAATAATGGAGGCAAGGCACTTAGTATGCAGATCCCTCGACATAATACAGTTGTAGTCAGTTATGACTCTGAATCGAATCGAAATGTTTTTACTAAACGATTTCTCTCACTAAGAATTCCCTACATTTCTGCAAATAGAAAGAACTTTCATATCTACCTTCCACATAGATTAAATTCTCGAATTTGACTTCGGAAAAGAATTTGAAATTAACACTTGTTTCTCTAAATCTATTTCCAGACTTATGGAATAAAAAAGTCCTATTTTTAACATTACACTTCTGGTGCATTCTTATTAGCGGTGTCCCCCCTGTTTAGCCGACATTTAGTTTTTGCCCCTCTGTTTTCAGTTTTAATCATACCTTTTGATATATTGAACGGGGGAAAAAGTTTGAAATGTCGGCGAAACTAAGGACTTTTTATCGTCATTTCTAAGAGGCTTCTGAGGTCAATTGCATTAAAATGTTTAATATTAGGTTTTTTTTTTTTTGAGCAATCACGATTGCTTATTGTTCTCACTTGACTGTTTTTGGCGTCCTGTCATTTTATTTTCCCACCGCCACCCTCCGCACCATCACCGTCGGCGGGCTCCTCACGATGCTGCTCCTATAGCGAAAGCCGTCTCCAGGTTGCATCCATGTCCTACACACACGCGCATACATACACAACTACATACACACACACATACATACACAACTACACACACACATACATACACAACTACACACACATACATACACAACTACACACACACACAACTACACACACATACACACAAATACACAAACACATACACACACGCATACATACAGACACCTACACATACACACACACAAAAACATACACACAACTACCCACACATTCATGCCTGCACACACATATGCCTAAAACACCCCTCAAACACATATGCCTACACACACATACACATACCCCGCCCCCACGCACACACTTGCATACACACAACTACCCACACGCTTATGCCAGCACACAGACACAAACACACATGCCTACACACACATACACATACCCCCCACACACAAACCCATACGCCTACATACACACACTCGTGATTGCGAAAAACATAATTTCAATTCAAGATGTCAAAATTCAAATAAATTTTTCTTTTTTTTTAATCACATAACCTCTATAGGTAATTTTCCAACAACTAAGGTAAAACACCAGTAGTGGCCATTGCTTAAGTGGCCACTTCAAGGTTTATATTTGAAAAGAATATTATTCCAGGTCTTTCAATGAATTCAAAAGTTTGGATTCAACGTTTGAATACATTGGGAAAGCTGGAATCCTTATTTTTACTTCCTTTTACAAACTAGTATGTTGAGGCCATCACGAAACTTTCTTCTATATTTTTCTTTTTTTTTTCTGATCCCTCCCCATGCTTGACCGAGGAAGCAATATTCCCAAAAAAACAAAATTACACATGCAAAAACTTGACGACCATCCCAATGTCAGAATTATTGCAAAAGCGAAGCAAAGAGCGAAAATTGAAAGTTATTTTTAAAGCCTTGCTTGAATTAATTACAAATATTTTAATTGTTAACAAACATAAGATGGCAACAGTTAAAAATTTTAAATCATTGAGATAATATTTCCGATCATTTCCATACAATTAAAATCACGAGAAATACGCAGACGACAATCTATTACGATTTATCTTTCTTATTGTTGCATTAATAAAGCTATTTTTATTCAAAAAAAAAAAAAAAATCAACACCTCTTGGAGCGATTGGCGTCAAAATTGAACCAAAGCCTGTTTACATATGGATTCACATATATTCCAAATTTCAACCAGAACGTAGCATTACTTCTTGAGATAGGGCACTCACAATGGAAAAAAAGAACGGGCGATTGCGCTACCCCCTTTTTACTTTCTTCTATATCTAATATATAGAAGAAAGTATTGGATTCGTGCAAATTTTCGAATTTCGAATTTTGACGGATTTGAACGTTTTGAGGTTTGCTGAGTCCATTTCGACCATTTTTGGAAAATGTCTGTCTGTCTGTGTGTGTGTGTGTGTATGTGTGTCACGTCTGTGTGTGACCAGTTTTTTGTGGCCGCTCTACAACAAAAACTACCGCATGAAATCGAACGAAATTTAGTACACATATGTGCCCCTATGTGAACTTGTGCCCATTAGTTTTTGGCGCGAATTCCTCCAAGGGGGGTGGAGCAATGGGACGTTTTTCGAGTTACGCGTGCTTGCTATTCCTCAGGAAGTAACTGGCGGAATCAAACAAAATTTGGTCCATATGTTGCTATTAACAGGAACAGGTGCTGATTCAATTTTGGTGTCAATAACTCAAACGGGGGTTGAGCTATAGAACGTTTTTTGTCGTCAATTGTGACTGCTGAATCTCAAGAAATAATGAACGGAATGAAAGAAAAATTTATCGGCAAGTAGCCCTTAGTGGGTATAAGAACTGATTTTATTTTTGTGTCAACAGCTAAAAAGGGGGGTAGCGCAATCACCCGTTCTTTTTTTCCATTTTGAGTGCCCTATCTCAAGAAGTAATGCTACGTTCTGGTTGAAATTTGGAATATATGTGAATCCATATGTAAACAGGCTTTGGTTCAATTTTGACGCCAATCGCTCCAAGAGGTGTTGATTTTTTTTTTTTTTTTTTGAATAAAAATAGCTTTATTAATGCAACAATAAGAAAGATAAATCGTAATAGATTGTCGTCTGCGTATTTCTCGTGATTTTAATTGTATGGAAATGATCGGAAATATTATCTCAATGATTTAAAATTTTTAACTGTTGCCATCTTATGTTTGTCAACAATTAAAATATTTGTAATTAATTCAAGCAAGGCTTTAAAAATAACTTTCAATTTTCGCTCTTTGCTTCGCTTTTGCAATAATTCTGACATTGGGATGGTCGTCAAGTTTTTGCATGTGTAATTTTGTTTTTTTGGGAATATTGCTTCCTCGTCAAGCATGGGGAGGGATCAGAAAAAAAAAAAAAGAATATAGAAGAAAGTTTCGTGATGGCCACAACATACTAGCTAGCTGTTGACACCAAAATAAAATCAGCGCTTATACCCACTAAGGATTACTTGCCGATAAATTTTTCTTTCATTCTGTTCATTATTTCTTGAGGTACAGCAGTCACAATCGACGACAAAAAACGTTCTATAGCTCAACCACCGTTTGAGTTATTGACACCAAAATTGAATCAGCACCTGTTCCTGTTAATGGCAACATATGGACCAAATTTTGTCTGATTCCGCCAGTTACTTCCTGAGGAATAGCAAGCACGCGTAACTCAAAAAACGTCCCACTGCTCCACCCCCCTTGGAGGAATTCGCGCCAAAAACCAATGGGCCCAAGTTCACATAGGGGCACATATGTGTACCAAATTTCGTTCGATTTCATGCGGTAGTTTTTGCTGTAGAGCGGCCACAAAAAACTGGTCACACACAGACGTGACACACACACACACATACACACACACATACATACACACACACATACATACACACACACAGACAGACAGACATTTTCCAAAAATGGTCGAAATGGACTCAGGACACCTCAAAACGTTCGAATCCGTCAAAATTCGAAATTCGAAAATTTGCACGAATCCAATACTTTCTTCTATGTATTAGATATAGAAGAAAGTAAAAAGGAAGTATTATATTCGCGAAAAAAATTTCACAAAAATCGGCCTTAATTTCCGTTTTCCTCACCCCCGAATGAATGTTGAATTTTTTTTTCGATCCGACCACACGTGGATATATGCCTAGGAACGTACAAACACCCGAAATATCCATTTTGACGACCCTCGAGTTAATTACAACGAAATTTCTCGTGACGTCCGTATGTACGTATGTATGTGCGTATATGTGTATGTATCACGAATAACTCAAAAACGGTATGTCCTAGAAAGTTGAAATTTGGCACGTAGACTCCTAGTGGGGTCTAGTTGGGCACCTCCCTTTTTGGTTGAATTCGGATGTTCCTAAGGGGGTCTTTTGCCCCTTTTCGGAGGAACATCATTGTTAATTTCGATGTAAACTAAAGTGTTGTTATGATTTGTCGGACACTTGGCGATATATCGCCAGTATTTTGGTCTCCAAGTCTTGTCGCCAATTTGGCGACAAACTTGGCGGTTTTTTTTAAATTTGTTTTCATTTTGACCACTGTTGGTGATATTTAGAGAGTAAACTATTGAATCACATTACAATTGCCAATAATGGGGGAAATGACATTAAATTGGAGTAAAAGGAAGTCATGTGATGCACACATCAGCTCGTTTTAATTGAAAAGTTTGAAGTGGCCACTACTGAAGTACTAATGCTTTACCTCACTTGGTGAACCATCGAGAAAAAAAAAGTTTGTAAAATTACTGCTTTTATCTGCTTTTATATGTTTTAAAATTGCATATCATTAATTTTCAATATTTCATTCAAAGTATTTCTGTCTTTTCAGTTTTATTTGCATTTGGATTAGTGGCCCTTTGTCTTTCTGGGATGTGCGTCATGTCTTCCGCTCTTCTTCTGGTTGGACTGTGTGCGGTAAGTGCTAAAACTTGCTCTTTGTTGAAGTTCGTTCAAGGCCATATATTCATTAAACTTTTACTGTGGGTGCCATGAGTGCCAATTAGGGTGGTTCAACAAAAACCATTTTTTTTAAATTTCGGAATCGTGTAACCTCTCAAAAGTTGTAGTTTTATATTCTCATTTGAGGGGGAAAAAAGCGCAGCTTCAGTTCGCGCATAAGGCTCAAAGTTTCAAAAAAATATGCTAAAAATTGAGTTTTTTAAAAAATAATAATATTAGTTTTTTATATTTTTTATAAGGCAATAGCCATGAATTTTCAGTATATAGCGAAGTTTGATACTAAAAAAAAAAATTTATAGCTTTTACATTAAGATCTTTCGTTTGCGTATACGCCTTAAAACTGACAAAAGTCTCCTGAAATTTAAAGCTCAATTTAAGGCTTATGCGCGAACTAAGGATCTTATGTAAAAGCTATAAAATATTTCTAAGGTTCAAACTGCGCTATATACTGACAATTTATGGCTGTTGCGTATTAAAAAAACACAAAAAAAAAAACTAATTTTATTATTTTCTGTAAATTTATGTTTTAAAAAAAAAATTTCAAATTTTCAGCCTCAAGCGCGAATTGAGGATATCAACTTATTTTTTTTTAATTTTTTTCCTCAACTGAGGATGTCAATAACATAATTCCTCCCCCCCACAAAAAAAAAGTAAAATAAAAAATCCCCTGCAACATTCAATGTTGTGGTCTGCTCCTCAGAGCAGGAATTAGTAGCTGTAGTGAGCAAGTCAGGTCATTGGCTTTGGAAATGCTGAGATAAAGATTCCAAGTCACATAGCTCAATTAGTAGATTTTTGCGTGAAACGAGAGGAAGAAACCTGATTTGTTCCACTAATTTACTTTCAAATGTATCACGTGACTCGGGATCCTTGCCTCAAGAACTGAAGGCTTCACTCTCTCCACCGTTTATTCCTTCTTAATGGTCTGCATCATGCTACCTCCCCCTGTTTGTAACCCCGAATGGGGACAGATATGTAGGGGAGACAGACAGAAAATCAATAAATTTATCATTTTAATATCCTCCTCTATAATTATTACTTTATTTTTGAATAATTATTTAACTTTTTTGACATTAATTAACTTTTAACGATATTTTCACAATATATCTGGTGTAGATGTAAGATTTAAAGGATTTTCATGGGATAGCTTCAGAGGTATTAAATCCAATCGGACAATGTTGCAACTCATTTCATTTTATAACCTTTCATTAACCTTTTTAGGCTTTCATTTTCAGTATGTAACATTTCGCTGAAGTGGAAACAACAAACATGGTTTTTGCGTGCTCTGAATATGTCAACTTTTGTGCCAACAAATCACAATTTGCGAGAAAAACTTTACTTTTCTGCTTCTATTTGAAGAAAAGTGCAGCTAAAGGCAATCAAATGCTGCGAGAAAGTTACGGGGAACATGCTTCATCGATTTTCTTATGTATGTTTTTGGTATCGACGTTTTAGACGTTGTGATTTTAATACCAATGACAAAGAGCACGATGGACGTCCACAAAAGTTCGAAGATGCCAAATTGTGGGCTTAATTGGATGAAGAATAGTGCCAAACAACTTTACCGAACTCAATTGATGCATTTGAGCAGAGCACTGCAGCAAAACCGGCCACAATATAAAGAGAGACACGACAAGGTAATTTTGCAACATGATAACGCTCGGCTACATGTTGCGCAGTCAGTAAAAACATACCTCGACACCCTGAATTTGGCAGTACTACTCCACCCGCTACATAGTCCCGACATTGCCCCTTCCGACTACTATTTGTTTACGTCGATGATGCATGCTCTTGAGGATCAGCACTTCCGCTCTATTGAAGAAGTCCGAAATTGGATCGAATCGTGGATCACATCAAAAAACGCATCGTTTTTTCGAGATGGCATCGGAAAATTGCCAGAATGATGGGAAAAGGTAGTGGTCAACAATGGAGAATACTTCGAAAAGTGCATATGAAACCATTTTTTAAAATAAAGCTTGTAAAGTTGGAAAAAAAAAACCTTAAAACTTATTTGTACACCAGATATTAAATGAGCAAATCAGCTGTGGCTGACATGTCTCAGATTTCAATGAAAATTTTTATTTAGATAAATCATGTGTATCTATGAGGGAATGCAAAGTATGGAAGTTTAAAAACTTTTTGTTGGTTTGTTATTGAAGTTAGAAGTTGATGCTTTCGCTAAGCCTAAATTTTCAGAGTTCATGGCAGTCAGTTTGGGACTCAATAACTCCGTAAGTTATAAACGACCACTTAAAAAAATTAATATTTACACATTCTATAAACAAATCTGTATAAGGAAAGAGGAAAGTGAAATTTATTCGGAGCTTTTTTTTTTGAAACTGAGATTTTGACATAGATTGAAAACTTGCCAGTTTAGTTCAGATTTCAAATCACTTTGCTAGCTCTTTTAATGAAAAAAATAACAGCAAAAATGATTCAGAATGAAATCCAATCTATTACTAACTATCTGCTCTAATTTAGTAATTGTTTTTGAATTCCTTGATAATGAAATCGTACTTTAAAAAATCAAAAATATCCGAAACTTTCATTTTTTCCTCTATTTCAGATGTTTGTTTGAACATGAGGGAATGCTCTTAATTTACTCATTTTTTTACGTAACATATTGAAGTGTCTTTAAGATAATACTAAATTTTAATCATTGGAATTAGCGTATTTTTGTTACTACAGTAACTTGAACTAAGGTAAAATTTCATTAGTTACGGCGTTACGGCTTTTTATTGTAAGTTTAACAAGACTTAACCATTTCTGTCGTGTTTCATTTTCTCAAAAGTATGTTTATGAAGTACTTGCTGAAACGTTTCCTTAATTAGTGTGAAGTATATAATGTTCCAGTATGCATAATTAAATATAATTGTGCCACTGAAAGTTGAATTTTCCTCACCAGCCGTCAAATAGGAAAACAAAAAACTGAAGTTTCTAGAAAACCTATAAAAAACATACTGAGTTTATTGATTAAGACAGAGGACCATCTCGTCTAAATCTCAATTAGCATTTGAGATTGGGCTATGAGTTTGAGGAAATCTGTGTTATCCATGAATGAGTATATTTGACGAAACCCACCCATTTATTTCAAACGTCCTGCTGCGACGTTCTTTGAAACAAAAGAATTTCTTAGGTAGCGAAACTCGTCTATTTTAGCTGGAGCTTTTCTTTCCGGAATTAAAATTGCCAGTTAAACAACATTTGCCACAATAAATCTAATTTTCAATTGCAAGCAGATCGCCTTTCCTTCTACTATCAAAGGTAGAAGTGATTTGAAAAAAAAGTGAGAAGTCCATTGATCGTCAGAACAAGTATGCATACGACATACAATAATTCACTTACAAGTGCAAGATATTTTCTCTTTTTGCCTGCTACAATCACAAATAGTTTTTTTTTTTTTTTTTTTTTGAGCAATCACGATTGCTTATGGTTCTCACTTGACTGTTTTGATGTCCTATCATTTTATTTTCCCACCGCCTCCCTCCGCACCATCACCGTCGACCGGGTCCTCACGATGCTGCTCCTCTAGCGAAAGCCGTCTCCAGGTTGCATCCATGTCCTACACACACGCGCATACATACACAACTACACACACATGCACGCGCACACACACAAACACACACACACACGAATACACCTACACACACATACACGAACACATACACACAACTACCCACACATTCATGCCAGCACACAGACACAAACACATATGCCAACACACACATACACATACCCCCTACACACAAACACACACGCCAACATACACACACTCGTGATTGCAAAAAAACATAATTTGAATTCAAGGTGTCAAAATTCAAATTTTTTTTTTGTCTCATCAGTAAAACTTATCAATCTTGAAAGTTAGGTTCAATAACAATTTATTGAAGTAGGGGAGATCGGGGCAAGATGACGAGCCGGGTAAGATGACGAATGTCTTAATTTTTCCGTTATCCACTAAGAAGCAGGACCAACTGAATACTACTGGCTCTCCTATTGGCAGGCCGTTCAGCAATAGTATAAAGACGCTGAAATAACCATTTTTTTTTTGTTAGTTCTGAAGCTCTGATTGTTTACCGCTGCCACGTTATAACTTTTATGCATGTGTAAATAAGCTCTGCTACAGATACAGGCATGATAGATCGTTTCACTTTAGTATTTATGAATAACTTAGTTAATATACTGCCTACTACCATGAATAAAAATCAATTAATCGCCTTCCTTTATGGCAAGGAAGGAGAATCCTTTCAAACAGGCAGTCCGGGGCAAGATGACGGGCTGAAACACGGGGCAAGATGACAATACTTCTTCTTTACAAGTCCCGCTTGTAAAGAGGAATATTGTGACTATCCAACAGAAAAATGGATCTAACGCTACAACGAGTGGTGGCATGAGGAATGCTCCAATTATGAAAGTGGACTTTTTTATTTGTAACAATTGTTAGCTGCACAACTAAACACTTCAACATTACGCTACAATGCATTGCGTATAATTTGATACTTTGTAAGATGTAAAAACACAATTATTATTTGTTAAACTATGTAATATATTCAAAAGATAAAATATGTTCAACCTTTTTAAGTGTTGTCATCTTACCCCAAGGCCAAAGTCATCTTGCCCCAGTACTGGGGCAAGATGACGATTTGCTAATGCTATGAAAAAATAAAAATATCATTCATTGATTTTATTCGAAAAATTAAATGGTAATATATTTAACACTACAAAGGACTATTCTAACAGTTCATGTAAAATTAGTTTTATTTTCCTTAAAAATACATTAACAAACAACAAAAATTGTTAGCATAGTCATCTTGCCCTGGTCTCCTCTACCCATAGCTGTCTTGGAGATATTAAATTATCATCGTTTCAGCTCAATTAACATTTGAACACCTAAATTCCTTGTCTCAAATTTATCTCAATCATCAGTGAAAGGAGCATATGTCTGAAGAGAAAGAGTTTAGAGATCATGCCTAAATCCAACATCAATAATTTCATTTGTTTGTTACAGATATTTAGCAACGATTTGTGGCTAGGTAATGTTTTTCTACACATTGATTTTATGCACCGATATCTTTTCAGATATGTAATTTTCTTATTAAGTTATTGAATCTACATGGACCGTTACCGTAGTACACATGACTTATTAAAGATGATGTTTGAAAAAACTACTTGTGAAATATATCAATGAAAGTAATATTAATGTCTTCAACTGGATTTTCTTGCAAAAAATGAGCCACAAATTTTCAGCCATATCGAAAGATTTTTTGTGGAGAGCAAAAAAAGAAAGATAAAAAGCAACATTTCTTTTGATGCATTTGTTTAAGTTATTATTATTATTACTTGAGATATAAATTTTATCCGCAATTTTTTTGAATAAAATTCACATTATACCAATGTATTTTTTAAAAATTGAAATAAATGTTAGATATACTTACTTTTGCATCATTTAGTCGTTTATTTAGTTCTTTGAATTCTTGTAATTTCACATGAAACACAAAGAAAATGCTGTTCTGAATTTTGTTTTAAGCTTGGAAATCGAAAACCAATTTCGAGTTTCTTCGAGCAAATAATAAAAATACTGTTCTACATTACTGCAAAATTTGAAAGTTGTCTGAATTTTCCCTCATTTAAATTTTTGTGTCTATGTGAAGGGGAAAATCATTATTTTAACAAAATGTCACTAAGTTTAAAACTGATTTTGAAGACAAAGGATTTAAAATACAACTTCAAAAGTAAGGTATTTCTTTTATGATACTTAGTATGTTATTGGGTATTAATTTCAGCAAAGCTAATACATTCCTTAAAGATTGAGATCAAAATATATTATTTTTATGTTTTCATTTAATAGTCAATAAAATATACGCCTTCAGAAATGCAACATTTGGCTTTTATGAGAATACTGTTCAATTTGACCAATTTTCAATCGTATGTAACTATTAAAATATAAAATATTAAGCCAAAATATTTTAGAAATTTTTATATAGGCATAAAAGGAACCTGTATACTACCGTGCTAAGCACAGATGTGGTATCTGCACATTTTATCAAAATTGAGTTATTGTCACCAGGTGGTCGTTAGTATTTTAATTTACCTGAATCTCAAGTTTTTTTGGCGATTTGTGAACGCGAATTATTAAAAAAAGCTTTAAGAAAAAAGTCGTAACTGCAAATTTGCTTAGTTTGCTAAGGCAATTCAAACCCCATAAGTGACAAATACTAAGCCTTTAAAGTGGTATCTGAGCAGTTAACACTTTTTTCCTTAGTAATTCGTAGATACGACTTTTATACCTTAGTAAAGCAGCATATTCAATAATGTAACAGTTTATTGTAACACAGAATATTAAAATTAGTTTACCGTTGAATAGTTGATACAGGTTGATAATAAAAACTGATACAACTTTGCATAGTTGTTAAAGTAAATATTTAGCTTTTTATATTTAAATGTTTATTTAAAATGCAAATTCTAAAAATGAAATGCATGTAAAATATTCATATCTAAGTCTTTCATGCAAAAAACAACGCATTTCATTCTACGGCCAGTAGTATTTTTATTTAAGTATCGTTTGCTGTCAAAATTATCTTCATGCTCGGTAAAATTGAATCTAGAAAATGAAATATTATAAAAAACACATTCTTTGAATATAAAAAACAGAAAATTGTTATGGATTACAGTTTTAACTGTCCAGAGTTTTTAAAATGGTATCTTTCAAAAGGTAGATTCTGTTAGATTTGTATTAACAAAATAAAGCGAAACAGCTAAGTCCAAAGAAGGCAGATGTTTTCAGTATTATTTAATGATACATTGAGCACGTTTTACTAAGCTATTTTTGTCTTATCTGTGCAGGTACCCCTAAAAATGCCTATTAATTGTCTTTTACGGTGAAAATAGCTTAGTATATAAAAAGGTTTTGGAAAAAAAATTTGTCGTAACTACATTTATTAATTTTAAATTAAGATTTTTACAAAAATACTCTTTTACGGTTTTTAGATAAGTTATTTACAAAACAACTACCACAAGTTGAGCATTTAACTAAGTCATAAATCAAAGAAACGAGCTGTAAAACTTTAATCATCAATTTCTCATTTTGAGCTCTACTGCAAATACTACATCTGTGCTTAGTACGGCAGTATACCAAATTTCATAAAAATCTTTTACCCTGCGGCCACCACTTCTTTGTGAATTTTGCTCATTTTCATATGGAATGACCTACCTTCTTTTCATGTCTTTACTCTTGTTACTCTTTTATTTTTCCAATTTTTCGAGAAAGTAGGTTAAAAAAAAGTGAAGTTTTTATAGTTATATGTTTTTGTTATTTTATGTTTTCTTATATGTTACAGTTATATGCTTGGAGTCTGTAGTTATATGTTGAATTCATTAAGAAAAAAAATGATGTGTAAACTAAAATAGTTTTTATAGTTACATGTTTTTATTCTGTTTTGTTTTTATAAATGGTACTGTTATATTCTTGGATTTCATAGATACATGTCACATTCATGAAGACAAAAACAAATATATATTTCCTGAATTTCTGACTGCTGTCTGTCCGCAACAAAGACGGTATTACATTTAAAAAATACATTGCTCTGTCATAAATCATGCTTAAAACATAAGTCTTGGTAGGCGAAAGTTATGACATATAAAACATAGTCATTTTTATCAAAAATGCAATACCCACAAATCACTGTGGCGACATGCGATTCTAATACCTTCACCTGATGTTATTAAACCTTTTATGGGAGTTGGTATCTAACACGTTTTATTACTTTCCTTCTCAGCTTGAACCAACACAAATGGACTTTTTTTTCCCTTTCACGTTCTGCTGTCTTTAAAGGATTTTCGATGTTTATTGACTTTCTTAAAGCAGAATCATTTCTTTCTAGCGAAAAGCTTGTGTGGGCTAAAATTGTTTCCCGAAACTCAACCAAAGCAATAATGTTGAACTAAGTTTTATTTCGGCAAAGATTCCCGGATAGGACTTACTCAAACGCACTAGAGCATTAAGAGTTTTATATTCATTTGAACGCGTAGTTCCATTTTATTAGTAATATTTAACTTTGGGAATCAGTTCATTTTATTTTTTTTCTTTAGTTTACACACCAAAAAGTTCAACTTTGTTTTTTTATAAGGTTTTTTTAAACAATTATGAATAGATATAAACTTTTTTCGTTTTATCACTTAAGAATCAATTAGAAATTAAAAGAAAATTTTAAAAAGAGCCTCAATTAGTTACATTAAAACGAGAAAAAAATATTTTATAATGTGACTAATTTTTGTATTATTCAAGTTTCTGTAAAAAAAGGTTGATTTTTGCAATTACTATTTACAAATGTATAAATATATGACACTATCCATTGGCACATTAGCCATTTTTTTTTTTGCATATATTTTCACTTCATTTCCGAAATTTTAAGCTTTAGCTGAGCTGTATCTTCATTTTTAACATTATTTATAGCTGTCAGTCAATTGACTTTGAAGTGAAATCTCCTTCGATTTGTTGAAGTACTCACTGTTCAATAACATAACTTGTTACAGGGTTCAAATAGTGCAATTTTTGTGTATCAGGATGATAATGGATGTTACTCCATCTTTTTGAAAGTTGATCTTTGATTTACTTATCTCTTCGTAGTATGTTTAACGGTTAAACCAATGCTCTCAACATACTCAACAAGCTTTTCCTGTTACGTATGGCAACAAATCGAAAAGCAGTTTCAATGTTGTATTGTTCCAATATAAATATCAAGTTTGTAAGCAACTGTTTCTGCTTAAACTGGCTTGCCATATCACAAACATATCATACTAAAATGATTTTCACATGCTTAGGAATTTCTAAGTGTAGTTTTATGATTTTTACCACGTACAAATTAAGAAAACAAATCACGAAACATTTTTTTTTTCAAAATTTAAATGAAAGTTTATTTTTTAAATAAAAGCACATATAATTTTTGTGCAATTATTACATTTTCTAGAAACCTAACTTCTAGAAACCTTCCTAAAAAAATTCTTTTATTTAAATAATAATGATTTGTACGCGTTGCGGGTGTGACGGTACTGTCACACCCGCAACACGAACAAATCATTATTTCTCTAGTGCAATTTGTTTTTAGAAAGTTGATACTGCCTATTATTACACATGTTGGTTCCTCATCTTTGAATATCTCTCAATTTAAAGCTAAAGTTTAAATTTCCGAGAAAAAAGAGGAAATATATGCGTAAAAATGCCCCGCCCCACAGTGGGGCGAAAAAATCAAAAAGCGCTTATAAATGGGGATTTTTTTTTCTCCATATACTATACCAATTGAGGATTAATAAATTTGCACAGGCCTACCTCTTAGGCAATCAGAACTGGAATTTTAGAGCCCTTCGTCCACTACAAAGCTGAAGGGAGCCTTTAGAAAGTTGAAGAACCATGAGTGCGGGAATTTACAAAAATTGCTTTTAAGCAGTCTATATTTTTTTCCTATTAAAGGCGGGTATTAATTTCTCTCGTGTCCAACGATAGTAATAGGACGAAAAAAATGAGTAATCGAATTCTCAAACCATAAATCGGTTTTGATCAGCACCAAAAACTTCGTAATTCAAGGTTATTTTTTTCAAAACACTCTACCTCTTAGAAATTAATATTAATTAGTCATAAATGGTCTGCAGAAAGACCCTGAAACGAATTAGCTGCGTAAACCTGCGAACTTTGGACCCTGAGCCCAAGCAAATCGAGAAAAATCCATTATAACATGCCTGAGTAGACAAACAAGTGAGAGAGGTTTAAAAACACTTTTAAGCGCTTTTTTGGCGTTTTCGCCGAATTGTGCGCCCGTTCAAATGGATTGGACAATCTATCAACAAAACCTAATGATTTAGAAAATTAAGCACTTCAATTCTTCTCGACTTCTTGTTAAAAAGCATTCTGTAAGTTTCAATGCAACCACTTTACGTTATATTACAGTTATAAACTTATTTAATTAAAAACTGAGCGTATGTATGTATATACCTATCTATAGTACCTATCTACGCCCGAGTTACTTCTTCCGAACGCCAGTAAACTGACCATCAAACCAGGTATCGATAGATTCGTAATTTTCCCGTTTTTATGTTTGGCTATTTAACATAATCCTCCAATAATAATTAGTGGAGATATCAAGTAAAAACTATTAATTATGACGCTTAGATTTCGATATAAAATCCCTATTTTTCGAAGGCTTTCCTCCATTCAAATTATTATTCTGTAATTCTTCTCAACTTTCCGTAACAAATGCTTTCATTAAAATTTGTACCGGTGAAGAAAATCATGGAGAAGAAAGATCTGTTGCTGTTTTCTCGAATATGAACAAATAAAATTCTGGCTTTTGTTTTGCGGTTTTTCCTGTAGTGGGGGGTTTTAAAATGTTTCCCTTTCGTTTTTTTCTTCTTCAATCTGCCGCAAAATTTTACTGTTTTTTTTTTCTTTTTTTTTAAATTCAAGCCTGATTGTCGAACACGCGTCACTTGGCATAACTTTTTTTTCGAGGTAGACCGTGAGCAGCCGAGTGACGCAGCTAAAAACTGTATTAAAAGCGGTAACAGCTTGACCAAAATGCTTTGAAAAGAGAAGAATTGCAAGAAAAATCTCAATTTCGCTCTCTTCAAAAGGGCAAACGGAACACAAATCTAACATTTAACTAGAGAAAAAGTATTTCCCCACGTTCCTGTTAGAAAGTTACCGCTGCTTCGGGCACTTCTACACTTGGTTGAAAAGAATCTCATAGCGTGTGTGAGTTTTTTTTATTAATGAAAGTCCGCCAAACGTACACGTAATAGAAAATGCCAAGAAATGAAGGAAATAACACGATATTATTTTCCTTAAATTCTTATGTCTCTTTTCTTCTGCTCAAAGCTCATAATATTTGCGGATGCGTTGCTGAACTTGCAAAGATAAAACTAACCTAATAGTTATTTAAAAGTAGTCTTCCTTACTATTAATAAAGCTGAAAGTCTGTTTCTCTGGATGTCTGGATTACTTACGCGCATAGCGTCTAGACCGTACGGCCGATTTTCATGACATTTGGCAAAAATTATTTCTAGCATAGAGGGGAGCACCTCGAAGCCAATTTTCGGAAATTCGATTTTATTATTTTTCTATTCAAATTTTAAGAACATTTTATTGAGCAAATTATCATAACGTGGACGAGCAAATCCCCATAACGTAGATGAGCAAATTACCATAACAGGGACGAGCAAATTAATGTAGCAAATTGGCGAGAAATTCATCATTTAATATTTGTGAATATACAGGCGAACCAAGTGACCTTTCAATTTTTTACTACGGGCAAAGCCGTGCATGTACCCCCTAGTAGGATATAAATTTGAATTAGAAAAAACAACAGTTAGAAAGTTCAAAAATACTAAATGACTAAATTCGATCCAGCAGTTGCACAGACCTACTAACACATCCAAAGTTAATATATTTGAGGGCTTAATTTATTTGTTTGGATTTTTTTCTTGAGCCATCACAAAATGTTCATTATTCTTACTTGACCGTAGTGGCCGTTCCTTTGATTTTTTAGATTACCATATGACGACGAAAATAAGTCTAGTTCGTTCTTTTTAGTATTTATTTAGATATTTTAGCGAATTTTTCATCGTCATAGTTACAAATCATCTGTTTATTAAAGGCTTAACTCAAGCAAATTTTACATTAATAAACGCGTGTGTGTGTAAAATGACTTTTATTTCAAAAAAAAAAAAACACCTATACATAGGGACTTAAGTAGAAAAACTTCCACTAAACACAAAATCTCCATATTATTAATTTACATCCTTCAAGATTGATGTGAAATAAAAATATCATAACGCTATAAGCTTTAAATATAATATTAATATAAATGTAAGAGTGCAAATTGACCATAATAACCATATCTTTATTCACCGCATCTTAATTAACATTTCTTTTTTTTAATAACATGCCTCGTATCCCATTATCTAGAAAATCACCAGCCATAGTATGACAGGTGCAATTTCCTTCGCTAATCCCATTCCATTTTAATTCGTAGAAACGAGAAACCTAACAAGTAGGGTCCTATCGCAATTTCTGATCGGGAATAACATAATTTGAATTCAAGGGGTGAAAATTCAAACGAAGGTCAAGCGCTGGATGTTGCATGTGTTTTTATAATTATTATTATTTTATTTATTTTTTAAATTTCAATGTAAACGTCAGTCTTGCTTGATGAATTGCTTTCCTTAAAAACGATATACCAAATTTTTAAATTTCAACAATATCGAATTTGGCAACAGCCGAATTTTTTTTTAAATGAGTCTTTGCATACCTATTACGTTAAATTGCCCCATTTACCATCCTTATTAGGTTTTTGTCACCTTTCGCGGTTTATGCAATTTTTTTTTTTCCTCTTATATTTATCTATGGCCCCACTAGATGGCGCTGACATTTAACGGGCCTTGACAATTTATGACTTTTCTGTGTTAAACCGATGCTGCTTATGCATCCACCAATCAATGTCAACGTTTCAAAGTTTGCTCATTTTTGATTGGACGTCGTCCATTTTGATCGCAAGAGGCGCTGAATGGAACCCCTGCATCCACCAACCAATGGCAACGTAATGGAAACAGAGGTTCCCTGTAGCGCCCTCTTTGTTACCATGAGTTTCAGCGATCGTCACGGCCTATAAGAATTAAGTGGGGGCATGATTTATCTTTTTACTTTAATACAATAAAATTTGAGAATTATTGTCCCTTATTTAACATGAAACTTATTGTCCCCGTGAAGGGATTCAAGCACAAACGCACTCGATGTTGAAAGACATTATAACTGCAGAGCTGGAAAGTACAAGTAAAGTCGGACCCCGTTTTAACGCACCTCTATTTTACGAATTTCGCGATTTAGCGAATTTTTCTTTTTCCGCGACTAAAATGAAGACAAAAATTCCTATTTACCGAATAGTAAACCCCGAAATAACGAATAATTTTAACAGCCAAAAAAAAAAAAAATTTTTTTGTTAATTTGAGTTAGAAATATTGGATTGTTTTCCAATCATTATATCCATATTGTTCGAAATAGAAAAAGACTTTTTTGATATTAATTAGAAGTTTTTGACGGGCGAGGGAGCAACCAACGAATATTGATTATGATGCAGAAATGCGATAGTGAAACTCCCATTAAAACTGTTACTTTTTCAAATGCTTTATATGGCCTGGATACTGTAAAAACATATCTCACGCAGCAGGCTGCAAAAGAAAGAGTAGTTTATTCTTTCCATAAAGTCGAAAGAGAACTATTTCGAGTCAAGTATCAAGGAGATTGTCAAACATCTATTACTCAAAAGTTAAAAACTTCGAATTAACTTGCGTGTAATATCTCATGGAATGCTGAATAAAAAGTGTAAACTTTCTAATTATGAAAATTTTTGAGCATTTGCTTATTAGAGGTTTTTGATAAGTTAAGTGATTTTTTTTTTAATTTCACACCCCGATATTACGAATAACCTCGATTTAACGTATAGAAGTTTCGGTAACGGCTAATTCAATAAATCGGGACCCGATTGTATAATGAAATAAAATAAACATTCGTAATAAGAATCTAAAATACCATACATTTTTGGTAGATATATAAACGCATACATAATTGCTCACAAAAAATACTAAAAAAGCAAAATGAGAGCGCAAAAATGGTAAAGCATTTCTTATCTTTTGGAATGTTTCCTATAATCGGTTTTAGATCGTTAAGTTTTTCTTCAGTTAGTTATTCAATAAAGTTTTGACGTTCGAGGTTTTAATATGTTGATATGTTCAAATGTTTCAATAAAACAATTTCACCTGAAAATGTAATTTTTTTTTTAACCGTACCTTAGATTATACTTTAAATTTGTAGCAGTGGTGCTCAAATTCCTTCCTTCAACAGTGATTTAATGCAGTTCTGATAGAAAGCTTGCTGTAACTCTACCGAAAACACGGGAATCAACAAATGATCCCATTTCCAAATCGAAAAAACTAATATCTTGTAAATTCAGTACGTTACCGCCCTATAGCCAGAGCTAAGGCAGAAATACGTGAAATACACCGCCAGCTCAGTCATTTCCAGCCGAGGACTGCAGTTTCGTGCTTATAAGCACTCATCAGCCCGGCATAGGATTGACTGAGCTGGAGGTGGAAAACCTCTTAAGGAAGCCAAGAGTGCCAAACAAACTGGTAATACAGAATTAGCTAATAAGCACGAAACTGAAGTCCTCGGCTAAAAATGACTGAACTGGCGGTGTATTTCACGTATTTCTGCCTTAGCCCTGGCTATAGGGCGGTAACGTACTGAATATACCTGCCTTGCCTTCAAAATTCGAGTTGAACCGAACCATTGCTTCGGTCACTCGTCTGGTCAGTGCTAATTCTGTATTAGTTACCAGTTTGTTTGGCACTCTTGGCTTCCTTAAGAGGTTTTCCACCTCCAGCTCAGTCAATCCTATGCCGGGCTGATGAGTGCTTATAAGCACGAAACTGCAGTCCTCGGCTGGAAATGACTGAGCTGGCGGTGTATTTTACGTATTTCTGCCTTAGCCCTGGCTATAGGGCGGTAACTTACTGAATATACCTGCCTTGCCTTCAATATTCAAGTTGTACCGAACCATTGCTTCGGTCACTCGTTTGGTTCCCTGCTAATTCTGTATAAGTTACCAGTTTGTTTGGCACTCTTGGCTTCCTTAAGAGGGTTTTTTGAATTGTTAATGGTTTTCAAGAACTTGAGTGTTAAATGATGTTGCAATTTAAAAGTAAAAATTCAAGATTTTGGAATTATTTAGATTTTAACCTCCACTTTTAAAGGAATTAAATTTTAAAATTATGCATGCTTCAGTCACTTTTCTAGCTAACTATTGATATACATTCGCTTTATATAACTTTAATTTAATCTAAATGCTAAAAATTTAAGATAAACAAAAGACCCAAGCTAAGTAAGGAGATTTGATCCGAAGACTAATTTTATATTTTTGTTTAATTTGATGTTTTTTCGGTGAATTCTTATTTTTGAATCGATAATATATTGTTATTTAGACCTAATAATTTTATTTTATTCAGGCAATGACTCTAATATTGTGAAAATGAAGGCCTGATTTTTTTTAAAATGAAACACTATAACATATAATACTTTGATCAAAAAAAAGTACTTTTTTTTGAAAAATAACTAGAATACTAATAATCTTTTATCCCAATGAGTTGTCACTTAGTAAAAGACCTAAAATACTGCTTAGGTCTGATTTGATTTGAAGTTTTAAATTCGACTTCCGCTCTCCTGTTAATAAGGAGTAAGATTAATAATAATAATAATAATATAGGTAACACATCACCCAAAGAGTGAACAGTTTGTTTATTCCACTTCAAGTATCACTTATTTAAACAAAAAACAGCATCAAACCTGCGTTTTTGATTTCAATATCTATGATTCTTCTTACATTCATGCGGGTGGGGGGGGGGGGGGGTCATGTCCCCCTAAGTGCTGGGTCAAGTCTCCTCAGTTCCAGAGATACTTGACCCGTTTGCAGAGTTGATGAATATATATACATTTTTTTGTACCATATCCTATTTAGAATTATGCTATTATTTCTAGTCATAATAATCTGTAGAATGGCAAACATTCGTATATAATTTAAAACTGAGCGTATGTATCTATGTATTTACTTGTGTGTGTATCTATGTCCAAGTTTCTTCTCCCGAACGACAGTGACTATCGAACAAGGTATCGATGGATTCGTAATTAGCGGATATATCAATTAAATACTATTAATTATGACACTTAGATTTTGACATAAAATCCCTATTTCTCAAAGGCTTTCCTCCATTCAAGTAACTATTCAGTGCTTCATCTCAACTTTCCGAAACAATGCTTTTATTAAAATTTATAGCGTGAAGAACATCATTAAGACAAAAAAATCTGTTGCCATTTTTTTTTGTCTCGAATGTGAGCAAATAAAATTCTGGGTTTTGTTTTGAAGGCTTCTCCTGTAATCGGGGGATTTAAAATGTTTACTTTTTGGTTATTTTTCCGAAATCTGCCTCAAAATTTTACTGTTTTTTTTTTTCTTCAAGCCTGATTGTTGAACACGCTTCACTTGACATAACTTTTATTTTCGAGGTAGACCGTGCAAAGTCCGGCGACGCAGCCAGTTTATGTATATTTTTCGTTCTAACTTTTCTACAAAAAGTGGGAAATAAAAAACTAAAAATTGGGTCAAGTCTCCATAGTTTCTCCTACTATATTACGCCTACCATACATTAAAAATTACGACTTTTTAATCAGGAGGATGCGGCCGCCATAGGGAGGTAGAAATGATTTAAGAGAGTCGCGATTGTGAAAAGAAAATAAAGTAAAAAAAGTAAAACTAACTAGAATTTTCTCAATTTCGTGGTCACATGAAAATATTTACCACAACGCCTTACTTTTTACTTCCTTTTACAAAAAAGGAAGTATTGTATTCGCGAAAAAAATTTCACTCAAAAAACGGCCTTCATTTTCATTTTTCTCACCCCCGAATGAATGTTGAGCTTTTTTTTCGACCCGATCACACGTGGATATATGCCTAGGAACCTACAGACACCCGAAACATCCATTTTGACGACCCCCGAGTTAATTACAACGAATTTTCTCGTGACGTCTGTATGTGCGTATGTGTGTATGTGTGTATGTATCTCGCATAACTCAAAAACGGTATGTCCTAGAAAGTTGAAATTTGGTACGAAAACTCCTAGTGGGGCCTAGTTGGGCACCTTCCATTTTGGTTGCGTTCGGATGTTCCTAAGGGGGTCTTTTGCCCCTTTTGGGGGGGAAATCATTGTTAATTTCGATTTAAACTCAAGTAGTGTTATAATTTGTCGGACACTTGGCGATATATCGCCGGTCTTTTGGTCGCCAAGTTTTGTCGCCATTTTTGGCGACAAAACTTGGCGATGAAAACAACGACAAAACTTGGCGACAAAACTTGGCGACAAAAATGTCGCCATATTTGCCCAATTTGGCGATTTTTTTTTTTTTTTAATTTTAAATTTGGTTTCAATTTGGCCATTGTTGGTGATATTTAGAGAGTAAACAATTAAATCACATTAAAATTGCCAATAATGGGGGAAATGACATTAAATTGGAGTAAAAGGAAGTCATGTGATGCACACGTCAGCTCGTTTTGTATGTTTTGTCAATTCGAATCAGTCAATATTTTCCAATTCGAACCAGTAGTTCCTGAGATTAGCGCGTTGGAACAAACAAACTCTTCAGCTTTATATTATTAGTATTGTATTTACATTAATCTTTATTGAATCTGAATTTCGATAATAGCATACATCAAGGTTAAATGCCAAAAATATTGAGTTTTTTAACTCTCCTAAGGTGTGCTTTATTATTTCTGGCGTCCCATCTGACAAAGAGTGGGTGTGTTTCTTACAGTGACTACATAATACACGCAAAAATAAAGATAAACAGCGGTTTCTCTTCTATTAATACTGTGAAAAAACCTTTCCTAGATCATAGAAATCATCCAATAAATGTGTATACATTTCTTCGATTATTTTAGTTTCACAAGTTATTTTAGGCTTATTATTATTAGAATAATAATAAGCCTAAAATAACTTTTTACCTTGCAATCAGGAATATTAATATTTATGTACAAATACATCTGTGTTTTTACTTAATAACCTCTTGCATTATTCTAACCTGCTTAGATTGAAATCAGTATTTTACTACCTATTTTGAACACTTATTTTGGGGGCGGGGTTATGTGACCTTAAATTAGTGTTCAAAAGGGTATAGCTAATGATAGGTTGAAAAGAATTATAAAAAAAATGAGATGCAGATTTTCTGTTTTTATGTTCTGAACTAAAATATACATTTAACCCTGTTACCATTTTTTTTAATTAAAAGAGGCGTTTTTTTCTCTCAATTAGCATAAGATATTTACAAACATGCACACACACACACATTCACACACAAAAACTTATCTCTACATATGTGTGCGTGTGTCTGTGTGTATAGATAAATTGATATATACAGATTGTTATTGCTTATCTCGTTTTTTGTTCTTTAGAACTACTAAGTGTTTAATTGTCGCTTCCAATTTCGCCTAATCAACACGTTTTACTATTTCAAGGATATAAAGTGTATTTAGTTAACAATCGAGTCAAAACCATTTTATTTACATCAATTTGAGCTCTATTGTTCCTTTTTGGTCTTTGAAATGGGTTGATGTATTAAATTGAAAATCTTCCATCTGGTATTGCACTCGGCTACCACAAATACAATTCACAGATGGGAATAGTTTTGTATTAAGAATTTCAGATGTTTTAAAAGCATTACATTTTCCCAAACTACTTCTTCTTTTGCAATATTTTTGCTACGTTAACTTGGTATAGTATAGAAAGTAATTAATAATTTTTTGTGTACAATTTACGTTAAAAAATAAAAATATTATGTGGAATTACAAGTTCTTTTTTACATTGGTTTTACAAAAACTTGTTGCGTAAAATAGTTTATTTTGGCAACTAACTTTCAAATTATTTCCTTCGTAAGGTTTGTTTTAAAAAAAATAAAAAATAAATAAAATTTAAAAATTTATATAAATAAATAGCAAAAGGACTGGAGCAGTATATAACTGGTTATTTAATTATAAAAATATAATTTTTGTAAGTACATAAAATTATCTAAAATTATTATCCAAAAAGTAATTGAATAAACAGCATTAAAAGGTTTTTATTATTTAAAGTCTAAAATGTAGCTTACTGAATTCATTGAACTGATGTGTTTGCACTACATTAAATATTTAATCATAAAGAACTGACAAAGTATTTTATTTTGGTTTCACTCTGCTGCATTCGTTGCTTATTTATTAATTAATGTCTTACGATAATTCAAAAATAGTAAATAACTATGTCTTCAGCAAATATTGCTCTTGAAAGCAAAATAAACTAGATTTGAAAATATAGTTTATCCTTAACATATAATATGAACGTAAAACAAGTCAATTCGTTAAATGCCATTTATATTCAGTCATTTTCTGCATAAATGCTTATTATCCATGACAATGGTATGTTTGCTTGTGCCTTTAAGTATCTGCGAATTCGTATCACGCCCTGATGCTCCACCCATACCTTTTCAAAACACACCAGAGAAAAACGCTAATTTATCGTATTGATCGATACTTCTAACGGAATTCATTTTTCCAACGAGAAAATTCAATAATAATTCAATTTTCGAAATGGTATTATCAATTTAAACTCCATTTGCGGACGCAGCAAAGAGAGAATGAACTAGAATACCGCGATAATTAAATTCCATCAATGGAAAATGCGGGTAGCGTAAAGTTATTTCTTCCAGAAATTTTATTCATAGAAATCTTGAGCTCAAAGATACTAGATTTGAGATGACAAATGAAACAATGAATAATTTAAATAATTTAGTTTTAAGCTCCTTATTTTGGTTCGCAAAGGATTTAGTGTTATAGCTTGACCACGGGGGGGGGGGGGAAAGAAGGCGGATGACCTTGAAGCAAAAACATCATTTGTACCATTTGTAATAGGTTGCTTGTCATTATTTTGGAATAGATAGGATTAGCGAGACCATGCCTCTTACTATTCTGCCGTGTGCAGGTAAAGGGCAGTAACTAAATTTTTTTCAATTTTTTTGCATTTTTGTCATCTATCATACGTTATCTTTAGTGTACAAGCTCGCTTATTTGGTTTCTGCTGAAAAAAAAGCGCGAAAAAAGCATCTAATTCCAACATTTTCCTGTTGTTAGTATTGAATCCACCACACATTTCTTCAAATATGTCGAAAACTCATTTCTGCAGATACTGCCGTTTACCTGCATATGGCAGTATTCGGTGCTTTCTGGCAGATTCTACCTATTACAAATGATACAAATGATGTTTCGCTTCAAGGTCATCCGCCTTCTTTTCGTGGTCAAGCTTTAGTGTGGTCGGCAAGCAAATAAGCAATTTTGAGCAATTAGATACAGTCCCTAAGCCAGGGCAAAGGCAGAACTACATGCTACAAGCCCGTGTATCACATCAAGAGTCTGCAGATTCGTTCTTTTTAGAACTCATCAGTCTGGATTAGTGAATAACTGAGCTGGGAATAACAAACTAGTAGATAAAGTAAATTTATCCCACCAGCGAGTGTCCTCAGCATAGTGCGGTTCGACTCGTGATTTGAAGGCAAATTTTTACTGCCAAATACCTAGCTTTGCCTACAATCTTTGAGTTGAGCTGCACCATTGCTGCGGTCACTAGTCTGTGCGCTAATTCTACATTAGCTACCAGTTTGTTTGGCTCTCTTGGCTCCTTTAAGAGGTTTTCTGCCTTCAGTTCAGTTACTTCCTATTCCGGGCTGATGAGGGCTAAAAATCACGATAATGCAGTCCTCGGATGAAATAACTGAGCTGGTGGTGTATTTTATGTATTCCTGCCTAAGGGCGGTAATGTACTGCTAAAGCTTTGGTATTTAGCAGTAGGATACCGTGCCCTGGCTTAGGGACGGTAACTTACTGCTAGATACCCAAGTTTTGCCTTCAATTCCCGACGGACGAAACTGCAGTCTCTGGACGTGATAGCCGGGCTGTCTGGTATATTACATGAAGCAGTTTTTGACTTTAGAATCTTAGCTGTGCAGGAAGGAGTACAGGAGGAATCCTTCCTGCCCATCGATTGGATAGGCAGTAAGTCCCTAAAGCATTGTCCTGAAGCATTGTCCCTAAGCCAGGGCACGGTAACCTACTGCTAGATACCAAAGTTTTGCCTTCAACTCCCGACGGACGAAACTGCAGTCTCTGGACGTGATAGCCGGGCTGTCTGGTATATTACATGAAGCAGTTTTTGACTTTAGAATCTTAGCTGTGCAGGAAGGAGTACAGGAGGAATCCTTCCTGCCCATCGATTGGATAGGCAGGAAGTCCATAAAGCATTGTCCTGAAGCATTGTCCCTAAGCCAGGGCACGGTAACCTACTGCTAGATACCAAAGTTTTGCCTTCAACTCCCGACGGACGAAACTGCAGTCTCTGGACGTGATAGCCGGGCTGTCTGGTATATTACATGAAGCAGTTTTTGACTTTAGAATCTTAGCTGTGCAGGAAGTACAGGAGGAATCCTTCCTGCCCATCGATTGGATAGGCAGGAAGTCCCTAAAGCATTGTCCTGAAGCATTGTCCCTAAGCCAGGGCACGGTAACCTACTGCTAGATACCAAAGTTTTGCCTTCAACTCCCGACGGACGAAACTGCAGTCTCTGGACGTGATAGCCGGGCTGTCTGGTATATTACATGAAGCAGTTTTTGACTTTAGAATCTTAGCTGTGCAGGAAGTACAGGAGGAATCCTTCCTGCCCATCGATTGGATAGGCAGGAAGTCCATAAAGCATTGTCCTGAAGCATTGTCCCCAAGCCAGGGCACGGTAACCTACTACTAGATACCAAAGTTTTGCCTTCAATTCCCGACGGACGAAACTGCAGTCTCTGGACGTGATAGCCGGGCTGTCTGGTATATTACATGAAGCAGTTTTTGACTTTAGAATCTTAGCTGTGCAGGAAGGAGTACAGGAGGAATCCTTCCTGCCCATCGATTGGATAGGCAGGAAGTCCCTAAAGCATTGTCCTGAAGCATTGTCCCCAAGCCAGGGCACGGTAAGCTACTACTAGATACCAAAGTTTTGCCTTCAGTTCCCGACGGACGAAACTGCAGTCTCTGGACGTGATAGCCGGGCTGTCTGGTATATTACATGAAGCAGTTTTTGACTTTAGAATCTTAGCTGTGCCGGAAGGAGTACAGGAGGAATCCTTCCTGCCCATCGATTGGATAGGCAGTAAGTCCCTAAAGCATTGTCCTGAAGCATTGTCCCCAAGCCAGGGCACGGTAACCTACTACTAGATACCAAAGTTTTGCCTTCAGTTCCCGACGGACGAAACTGCAGTCTCTGGACGTGATAGCCGGGCTGTCTGGTATATTACATGAAGCAGTTTTTGACTTTAGAATCTTAGCTGTGCAGGAAGGAGTACAGGAGGAATCCTTCCTGCCCATCGATTGGATAGGCAGGAAGTCCATAAAGCATTGTCCTGAAGCATTGTCCCCAAGCCAGGGCACGGTAACCTACTACTAGATACCAAAGTTTTGCCTTCAGTTCCCGACGGACGAAACTGCAGTCTCTGGACGTGATAGCCGGGCTGTCTGGTATATTACATGAAGCAGTTTTTGACTTTAGAATCTTAGCTGTGCAGGAAGGAGTACAGGAGGAATCCTTCCTGCCCATCGATTGGATAGGCAGTAAGTCCCTAAAGCATTGTCCTGAAGCATTGTCCCCAAGCCAGGGCACGGTAACCTACTACTAGATACCAAAGTTTTGCCTTCAGTTCCCGACGGACGAAACTGCAGTCTCTGGACGTGATAGCCGGGCTGTCTGGTATATTACATGAAGCAGTTTTTGACTTTAGAATCTTAGCTGTGCAGGAAGGAGTACAGGAGGAATCCTTCCTGCCCATCGATTGGATAGGCAGGAAGTCCATAAAGCATTGTCCTGAAGCATTGTCCCCAAGCCAGGGCACGGTAACCTACTACTAGATACCAAAGTTTTGCCTTCAGTTCCCGACGGACGAAACTGCAGTCTCTGGACGTGATAGCCGGGCTGTCTGGTATATTACATGAAGCAGTTTTTGACTTTAGAATCTTAGCTGTGCAGGAAGGAGTACAGGAGGAATCCTTCCTGCCCATCGATTGGATAGGCAGGAAGTCCATAAAGCATTGTCCTGAAGCATTGTCCCTAAGCCAGGGCACGGTAACCTACTGCTAGATACCAAAGTTTTGCCTTCAACTCCCGACGGACGAAACTGCAGTCTCTGGACGTGATAGCCGGGCTGTCTGGTATATTACATGAAGCAGTTTTTGACTTTAGAATCTTAGCTGTGCAGGAAGTACAGGAGGAATCCTTCCTGCCCATCGATTGGATAGGCAGGAAGTCCCTAAAGCATTGTCCTGAAGCATTGTCCCTAAGCCAGGGCACGGTAACCTACTGCTAGATACCAAAGTTTTGCCTTCAACTCCCGACGGACGAAACTGCAGTCTCTGGACGTGATAGCCGGGCTGTCTGGTATATTACATGAAGCAGTTTTTGACTTTAGAATCTTAGCTGTGCAGGAAGTACAGGAGGAATACCTTTTATGTGTCAGGAGGAGAGCACAATCATCTTTAGAATGATTCAAGTATGAAAAAAAAATCGTTTTTGAACCATATTTACCCTTAGAGATATACACGCTCGAAATCCCACTATTGTCTGACCATTGATTATAATGGAAAGACTAATATCCGGTTCATAGGCGGAAATGGACTCATCAATTAGTTTACAAGGGTGGTAGTTTGTTCGTTACAGATGTGCGCTTAATTATTTAGACACACTTTTGTACAAATGTCAGTTCGTTCACGGCAATCATTTTTTTTAAATCTAAACTATATTCGATCTATATTCTTACTACAAAAATTCATTGATATGTTTTATACAACATAACTTTGTGCTTACCGTTTTTATTTTGAAAACATTTTATTTTCTTTTTGTTGCTTCCATAGTAACTCTGCTTCCACTCTTTTTCAACTTAGAGATTACACTAAATTAATTACACTGTTAAAACTACAGGTTGCATTTGGCACCTTTCAAGGGTGAAAAGCTTGTCACAAGATCCCTGACAATATACAAGCAAGTAAAATAACATATTCAAAATTAATAGTTGAATTAACTTTTCAAACATCATCTAATTTAAGCGTTTTGATTATTAAATGTTACTTATCCAGTGTTGATAGCTATTTTAGGTAAAATTTATGCATGATAGAAATAGCAAGTGTACATAATGGCAAACTGAAGAATCAAAGTACTTTGCAACATTTTAGGTAGGTTCGGAAGCCTTCAAAGCTACACTATGATCAAATGCCTGTATTTACGAGTTGAAGAGTTAATTGCAGAAACCTTTAGTTTTGATTCAATTTCGTACTTCATTCAATGTGGAAGTGCATCTAAACTGTTACTTCCTTCGGTCCGCCATTGATTGTGGTTGAACGATGTCAGAGCGCATGCGCTAACGTGTCACCCTTGCGTTTAGGAGGTTCGTCTTCACATTTATTAGCATCATTCACCTTATTCACAAACTCCTAGCGTACACTGCACCCTGAGGCACCGTGTTTTCACCCCAGGGAGTCAAATAGCTTTCCAGAGGCACCCGTAGTTCTCACAGTGTAGGCACTAGTGATATTATAAAACGCGTGCAACAAAATCCCATCGCTATTTCTCCTTCTCCCTGCCAGATTCATTTAGATGGAATCGTCTTAACTTCCCGATTGCTAAACTACATACAATACGTGGTCAAACAGTATTCTTTTTGAATCACAATCTATGACTAAAACTAGTACGTTGTGGCCATCACGAAACTTTCTTCTATATTTTTCTTTTCTTTTTTTTTTCTGATCCCTCCCCATGCTTGACGAGGAAGCAATATTCCCAACAAAAACAAAATGACACATGCAAAAACTTGACGACTATCCCAATGTCTGAATTATTGCAAAAGCAAATCAAAGAGCGAAAATTGAAAGTTATTTTAAAAGCCTTGCTTGAATTAATTACAAATATTTTATTTGTTAACAAACATAAGATGGCAACAGTTAAAAATTTTGAATCATTGAGATAATATTTCCGATCATTTCCATTCAATTAAAATCACGAGAAATACGCAGACGACAATCTATTGCGATTTATCTTTCTTATTGTTGCATTAATAAAAATATTTTTATTCGCAAAAAAAAAGAAAAGAAAAAAGAAAAAAAGAAAATCAACACCTCTTGGAGCGATCGGCGTCAAAATTGAACCAAAGCCTGTTTACATATGGATTCACATATATTCCAAATTTCAAACAGAACGTAGCATTACTTCTTGAGATAGGGCACTCAAAATGCAAAAAAAGAACGGGTGATTGCGCTACCCCCTTTTTAGCTGTTGACACAAAAATAAAATCAGTTCTTATACCCACTAAGGGCTACTTGCCGATAAATTTTTTTTTCATTCCATTCATTATTTCTTGAGATACAGCAGTCACAATTGACGACAAAAAACGTTCTATAGCTCAACCCCCCTTTGAGTTATTGACACCAAAATTGAATCAGCACCTGCTCCTGTTAATACCAACATATGGACCAAATTTTGTTTGATTCCGCCAGTTACTTCCTGAGGAATAGCAAGCACGCGTAACTCGAAAAAGTCCCATTGCTCCACCCCCCTTGAAGGAATTCGCGCCAAAAACTAATGGGCACAAGTTCACATAGGGGCACATATGTGTACTAAATTTCGTTCGATTTCATGCGGTAGTTTTTGTTGTAGAGCGGCCACAAAAAACTGGTCACACACAGACGTGACACACATACATACATACACACATACATACATACACACACACACAGAGACAGACAGACATTTTCCAAAAATGGTCGAAATGGACTCAGCACACCTCAAAACGTTCGAATCCGTCAAAATTCGAAATTCGAAAATTTGCACGAATCCAATACTTTCTTCTATATATTAGATATAGAAGAAAGTAAAAAACCAACTAATTAATTGGAAAATGTTGGACTCACCCTAGTAAAAGGTATCACAAATAAGTTAAGCAAAATGATGTTTTTTTTTTCTACGCGACAACTGACGGTAAAAATACTTGAATATTCTCTGAAATCGCAGCATAGATAGAAAACTTGTTGTTTCCTTTTTCCCGTGAAGAAACACTTAAATGTTCTCAAAGAATTAATGTTCTCAAGAATAAATGTTCTCGAAGAATTAATAGAAGTCTAACACCTTTTAAGAGTTCTTTGCAGTAGAAAAAACTATGTTTTCCCGCGTGGTTTATCTGAGAGATATGAAAAAAAAACTTGTTAAAAGTATTATATGAAGAATGTTAAGAAAATCATTTTCTCGTTTTTTACCTTAAGAAGTTGAAGATTCTTGGAATGTAGAAGCTAAAACTTATGGAGAAAACACTTGAGGCTTTTTTTTTTATTTTTTAATCTCAACTGTGAAACGAGACGGATAAAATTTATTCAAAAATCCGCATGAAAGAAAGTTAGTTCTACACATTTTTTAAAGCACTGCCACATGTTGTTATTATTTTTAAAAACACATGCTTTTCAAGAATTTAATCACCCATTTAACTTTTTATTTCTTTTACAAAAAAGGAAGTATTGTATTCGCGAAAAAATTTTTACTCAAAAATTGGCCTTAATTTCCATTTTGCTCGCCCCCGAATGAATACTGATTTTTTTTTTCAACCCGACCACACGAGGATACATGCCTAAGAACGTATAGACACCTGAAGAATCCATTTTGACGATCCCCGAGTTAATTACAACAAAATATTAAACAAAAAAATTCAAAAAATAATTGAAAATTTTGAATTCGTTGTTGTTTTTAAATGTGTAACAGAGTAGACAAAATCTTTCATTTCTGATGAAAGAACTGAGAAAATTGGATATTAATACCAAGTTGAGCGAATTAATTTTCATAGTTCAGATAAATTAAACCCTTTTGAAGTTATTTGACATTAATTTTTGTTGGATTAGATGACTTTGAAAAAAAAAAAGTTTTGAAAACTGAAATGTACCATGTTCACCGGAATGACCCACATACAAACGTTTTACCACCATTAATTACCCAGCATTAGAAATGGGTTGGTAGCAGATTACATGCGAGAAATACAGAGAATCATCAGTAAAACTGGAAATTAAAACCTATCTCCCCTTTATAGTACTGTTTGTATTCTAGACTAAAATTGCAATTCATAAAACACCATTCCGTGTGTAATTCCCCTCCCCCTCGCTTGTTCCAAACCAATCAAACAACTCATCACTCATTGTGTCTTCCTTGGAAAAATAAAACAGCAGTTTCAGAAGAAAAAAAATGTATTCGTGCATGTGAAAGTTACATTTCAATCCGTCAATATGTCAAGATGATTTACTTTCTTGAAATACATCTCTAGCTTACAGCAGCTTTGCAGTACTCCATGCGAAAAGAAGCGTTTTATCCATTAAGTCTCTTTCATTCTTCATAAAGGACTGCATGCCTTGACACGAATCTCAAATCTGTGATAATCAGTGATGACAGCAAAGTTTAGAAGGAGTCACGAAACGTTGAAGCAACATCACGATTTTTCGAAAATATTAAAAAACATATTACAAAAGCAAGTTTTGTTCTTTGTGTTGGCATTTTTTTTTTTTTTTAGCACAGTTAAAGATGGTGCAAATTACTCTTTTTTTGGTGCGAAACGGAAAAAGAAGCGCATTAAATAACAGAAATTTTGAAGTTTAAATATTTTTACATCAAGACTGAATGTATATTATACTGTTCTCGTTATTTGTACATATCCATAATATTCTGAGGATTTTTATTTTACTCTGCTTTTACTTCCTTTTACAAAAAAAGGAAGTATTGTATTCGCGAAAAAAATGTCACTCAAAAATCGGCCTTAATTTCCATTTTTCTCACCCCCGAATGAATGTTGAGTTTTTTTTCGACCCGATCACACGTGGATATATGCCTAGGAACGTACAGACACCCGAAATATCCATTTTGACGACCCCTGAGTTAGTTACAACGAATTTTCTCGTGACGTCCGTATGTACGTATGTATGTGTGTTTGTGCGTATGTGTGTATGCATCTCGCATAACTCGAAAACGGTATGTCCTAGAAAGTTGAAGTTTGGTACGTAGACTCCTAGTGGGGCCTAGTTGTGCACCTTCTCTTTTGGTTGCATTCGGATGTTCTTAAGGGGGTCTTTTGCCCCTTTTTGTTGGGAAATCATTGTTAATTTCGATGTAAACTCAAGTGGTGTTATAATTTGTCGGACACTTGGCGATAATTCGCCAGTCCTTTGGTCGCCAAGTTTCGTCGCCAACTTGGCGACAAATTTGGAGATTTTTTTTTTTAATTTTAAATTTGGTTTGGGGCCGTGGTAGCCCGATCGGTAGAGTGTCGGATTCGGGACCGGAGGGTCCTGAGTTCGAACCTCGGTGGTCGAAGACCCACCGTCGTCATTAAAGGGGACTGGGCGACGTTAAATATGCTCGTGGTCTCAATGTCCTCCAAGTGAAACGATACCTCTGGGGGTGCTAGCACCAGGTAGCTACTAGCTCCTGGACTAGTGCTAAATTCTCATTAACTGTTCGATCCGGTGATGGTGCTGCCATCTATCGGTATATAAAATAATGGAGGCAAGGCACTTAGTATGCAGTCCTCGACATAAATACAGTTGTAGTCAGCTGTTACTCTGAATAGGAATAGGAATAGAAATTTGGTTTCAATTTGGCCACTGTTGGTGATATTTAGACAGTAAACTTAAAATTGCCAATCATGGGGAAATGACATTAAATTGGAGTAAAAGGAAGTCATGTGATGCACACATCAGCTCGTTTAGATATAGTATTCTGTATTGCAATTTTTACGCAGACTGATCTTTAATGCTGGTTTTGGAGAAATGTCTTTACATCAACACCGCATACAAAAATGCCTGTTTGACACTCTAATCTCTTTCTGTTTTTTTCATTTATCTTATATACATATAAAATCTGAGTATCTATGTATCTATGTATGTCCAAGCTTCTTCTCCCGAACGACAGTGAACTGACCATCGAACCAGGTATCGATGGATTCGTCATCTTCCCGTCTTTATGTTTGGCTATTTAACGTAATCCTCCGATACTAATTAGCGGAGATATCAATTAAAAACTATTAATTATGACACTTAGATTTCGACATAAAATCCCTAATTTTCGAAGGCTTTCCTCCATTCAAATTATTATTCAGTGCTTCAACTCAACTTTCCGGATGAACGCTTTTATTAAAATTTACAGCGTGAAGAAAATCATTGAGATGAAAGATGTGTTGCCATTTCTTTTTCTCGAATATGAACAGGTAAAATTCTTGTTTTTGTTTTGAGGCTTTTCCTGTAATCAGGGGATTTAAATTGTTTACTATTTTGGGGGGTTTTCCGCAATCTGCCGCAAAACTACACTGACTTTTTTTTTTTTTTTTTGGTTCAAGCCTGAGTGTTGAACTCGCGTCACTTGACATAACTTTTATTTTTGAGGTGGACCGTGCAAAGCCGGGCGACGCAGCTAGTAGTATTATAAATTTTGAATGTTCAACAGAGTAACGGTTTGCTCTCATTTTCGTTCATAGTACTCAGTATTTAAAATTTTATACACACTGATCTCTTACACCTTATTTTAATTAAAATACTAGCTGCGTCGCCCGATTTTGCCACCTTGAAAATAAAAAAAAAAATATGTTAAGTAACGCGTGTTCAACCATCAGGCTTCACACAAAAAAAAAAAAAAAAAAAAAAAAAAAACAGTAAAATTTTGGCTCAGATTGAGAAAAATTAACCAAAAAGGAAACATTTTGAATCCCCCGATTACAAGAAAAGCCTCAAAACAGAACCCAGAATTTTATTTGTTCATATTATAGAAAAAAATGGCAACAGATCTTTCTTCTCAATGATTTTCTTCACGCTATACATTTTAATAAAAGCATTGTAGCGGAAAGTTGAGATAAAGCACTGTATAATCATTTGAATGGAGGAAAGCATTCGAAAAATAGGGATTTTATGTCGAAATCCAAGTGTCATAATTAATAGTTTTTAATTGATATATTCGCTAATTATTTTCGGAGGATTATGTAAAAAAGCCAAACATAAAGACGGGAAAATTACGAATCTATCGATACCCGGTTCAATGGCCAGTCACTGGCATTCGGAAGAAGTAACTCGGACATACATAGATACATAGATATATACATAGATACATATATACATACGTTCGGTTTTTAATTATATAAGATATAAGATTCTTCATTTCATGAACTCTGTTGTCTGATCCTTTATTCTGTTTTTCAACTTAGTAGTCAAAGGTGGTGTACCTTGCACCTTTTCTAATTTTTTTTTTTATTCTTTAAGCTCATGTCTATTGGCAACGAAACAATAAAACATTTTCCTTCAATAACTTAGACTTTTATACACAACATTGTCACGCGAAAAAATTAATTGAAGTATTTTAGTATATTTTCGTTGAAAATTAAAATGATTTTAGGAGAGCAAAGGCACTTGTGGTGTACTTTGGTCCAAAGGTTAAGTCGATGGTAATTTGATTACATGGACTAGCTTTAAGGTAGGCAAACACCCTAAATATTTTTTTCTTCAATATTCATTGCACCTTTCTAAAACTTTATACGATTATTAAATATGACATAAATAACACATTTTGACTATTTATTTGTTAAAAAAAATTTCGATAGTTTTTTTCAATAAAAAAAGCTATTTTTTATCAAAAAATTGTCGTTTCCTTAACACTTCCAGAGCATTTACTTTTCCATAATTTCAAAAACTTTTTGAATCTATCTCTTCGTAAGATACCAGAGAGTGATATCACCATCCAATTTGGAAATAATTAACTAAAAATATGGGTAAATGTTTGAAAGTTTCCCCAAAAAATGTGTTTTTTGCGCTCTAACTTTGGTTGAACATTATTTCAAAACCACATATTGCAGGTACATTAACTTTTCGAGGTTTATAGTACAGTAATATGTCCGAGGACCATTTTTGCAAAGTTTCAAATGTATGGAATAAATACTTTTTTCTCTAGAGCTGTTCCCGTAAATAAAAACTTTGAAAACGTGGTTATGAGAAAATCAAGAAAGAAAAAGTAAATTTCAGTTGTAAGCAGTGCATTTGAATTTAGTAAATTTCTTCTAGTTTTCTCAAAAATTCATCGATTTAAAAAACAATTGCAGATTTAGAAAGAAGAACACTGGGGCTCTCTAAATAACTCAAAGTCTCAAAATCGAATTTTTTCGAAAATTAGGGTGTACGCCTACCTTAAAAATCTTAATCTCTGCAGACTTTAGTTTCCTTTTAACATCAACTTGGGTACGTGATATCTAATACATGGGGATAATTATATTGAGGCCATAAAAACTATAATCAAGCTAATACAGGATGTTTGATACTTGTGTATTATCTCTTAATAATTATGGTTCATGAGGAGTTTTGAAATCCCTTAATTAAAAAGAATATTGTATTTTTCATCTTGCCATTTATAATATTTTCAAAACAAATAAATGTCATCATAACATAAACAAATGAAAAACATAACACATTTTTTACTGATAAATTTTAAATTGAACGTTGTTTTCAACTTAAAGTAATTTACTTTTCCAATCCCGTACAGTGAACTGGGAACTCTTATACTCTCTCTCTCTCTCTTCCAATTATTTTATTATTCCCATTTGTGAACGTTGATTAAAAAATTAATATCTCTTTCCCAATTATTTTATTATCCCTATTTGTGAACGTTGATTAAAAAATTATGAAATTTTGAGGGGATAAGAAAAAAACTTGGAAAAATATGATGAATTCTAATATTCTTTTTTCGAAGTTACAAATTAAACACTTTACAGCAATGATTAAGGGGTGGTAAAAATGTCCACTAATTACATGAATTTGGTTTTTTAAAGTTTAATCAATGATTACTCGTTCGAACTAGAACAAAACATTAACAACCCGTTTTAATCAACTATATTCAAATCAGCTGTATTGCATTACGTGATTGCCTTAACGTTCTAACGGAAATAGAATTACTTAGAACATGCTATAACACTATATCAGAAATTTCGTATCTATTCTTATCTACCTAAATACTCTTTCTCTTACAGTATTAAAGTTTTGATGCTGTATTATTAAACAATTCATCTTTATTATATATTTTTAGTACACTCAATCCATGTGTACGAATGGCAAATTAATTTTCAAGTTCGGATTTTAGCAATTACATATTTGAGTAAAATAAGCCATAATGCATCTTAATATGAAATATCGACTTTCTGAGAAAAAATAATTGCATTATTTTTTTTTTTAATTTGTATATGTTATGGGTGTGATATATAAACCTCAGTTAGAAAGCTGATGCTTTATATTAAGAGGCCTTAAAGTATCTATTCAAATACATAAAAATTAAAATCGAAAATTTCAAACTCCTGGGATAAAGTCTAAAAATTACAGTAAAGTATAAAAAATAAAATTGTGATTTTCGCAACAATAAAATGAGAAAATAATAAGTAAGAAAGTTCGTTAGCAGTTATTTGTTTTAAAACAAGAGCTGATAGAATTTATATTTTGTGCTGAGACTCATTTTCCGAAATAAACGAAAATGTTTCAAAACATTTTCTTGAAATTTTAAGGGTGCTCTGCTTTTGGTGCTGCGTTTTTTAAAGTTTTCTGCTTTTTAAGGTCTGCTTTTTAAAAATGTGCTCTGCTGTCTCAGCTTTTGAGAACGCATTTGAGGTCATTTTTTGAACACTGATACATGCCCTTTTTTTTACAACATTCGTGGAGCACTCATAATGGGGGTCCCTTATGTCAAAAGTACTACTTTATTTACTGAAATTGATAGAAAGAGTAAAAGAATAAATGAAAAAAAAAAAACATGGAGCCTGAAAATACATTTATTTTCTTATAATTTAATTTTTAATTATTTTTTTAAATGTGAGAACCTTAAAACAAAATCTCTCATCAAAAATCTGTCGTCAAAAATAAAGACAGCCATAGTGAATCACAGTGCATGGTTGTCTTTTCTGTCAAGATATCGTTTTTTAATGATTTTTCACTTCAAGCAATTTATTAGTGGAACGAGAGTCGTTAGTTAATTAAATATTCATTTGGCGAAGTTTGGCATTGCCTGAAACTTCGTTCTGGTAACTCTAGTGACTTGTTTACTTGTGACATCAGCAGTGAAAATGAAAACAGCGCCAGAATGGCTGTTTAAATTATTTTTTTAAGAGGGAAAATAAGTTGAAATTAAGAAAAAAGTTACTCACCTCTTGTTTTCGACCATGTTCTTTCAGAAAAAATATTTTTGAAAAGTGGGGAAAAAAAATTCTAAACATGTTACGCTTTTTGCTGTTAATTTTAAGGTATCGCGAGTGGTAGACGTCAGCCTCCGAACAGTCCATTGTCCAGTTTTCTATTAGGGATGGTAGTACTTTGTAAAAACATTCGCGTCGCCAATTGACAGAGGTTCAATGTAACAAAAGTTCTACCAGTATCACATTTAAGGATCCTATTGACTGGCAGTCGAAGAAAGCTGTTACTACATTACTTGACAACTGCTAATGAACAAGTGATTTATGCAAAATTGTGTCTCAGACAGCTAAACAATAAAATTAAATTCAAGTTCATAGGACGTGGCAAAAACCAGGACTCGTTATCTGTACAAAAGACAGTGCATACAAGCTGATGATTTATACAAAAATTCATGCTGTTTGATGTTTGACGAAAATAATGCTAGATGTTATCAATGTTTTTTCTAGAAAACTTGTTTGGTTCTTTAAATAATTAAGAGCAAAATATCAGCAAAATATCCCTTGAGTACCTACGATCGTGGATGAGCATTTGGACGACTGGAAGCAGGTTAAAGTGTCACCACTGTAGCTGCAGCAATGGGTATATCAAATAGAAATTTCGCGATTAAAGAAGGCGGCTGAAAGTGAAAATGCTTTCCGACAGCCTGTCGGGGGTCGTGGTAGAAACAAGACACCTTTAGAGAATTGCTATGTTGCCTTTGTGGCAAAAAGGAACAGAAATTTCACTCCGGTCCAGATAGTTGCAAATCTTGCAACCGCTGCCGGGACGCATGTTTTGGCAAGAACCATCTCCACGGCCTTAAAATCAGGTTGGTTTTTATGCACGGAAGCCTGTTCGTTTCATCCCACTTCAACCACACCCTCGTCGAAAGAGATTTTAGTTGTGTAAGGAACATGTTGGTTGAAATCACTAAACATGATCTTGGGCCGTGGTGGCCTGATCGGTAAGGCATCGGACTTGTGACCGGAAGGTCTCGGGTTCGATTCTCGCTGGTCGAAGATCCATCGTCGTCATTAATGGTGACTGGGCGACGTTAAATATGCTCGTGGCCACAATGTCCTCCAAGTGAAACGATACCTCTGGAGGTGCTAGACCAGAAAGTTATTCGGTTTTGGACTGGTTCTAAATTATCGAACTGTCCGTAGATGGTGCTGCCATCTGTTGTGTTGTCTGAGCCAAATCGGACTTTCACCTGGAAATGGGCGCTCGATTAAAACGGAAGCCCTTAACCCTCTGCCTTAAAATCGAGTAGCATCGCTACTCGGGCTCGGGTTCCCGAGCGGCATAAGTAACAACAACAACAAACATGATCTAGAGTGATATTCTCCGACGAATCTGGCTTTAAGTTGACAAGTGATTCTGGCCACCAATTACTATGAATAGAGCGAGGAACACGTTAAGCCCAAAATTTTTTTTGTGAACGTGATCTGTACGGCTCAAGCATCATGGTGTGGCCAGGCATCATACACAATGGCTGAACACCGTTTCACATCCTTGAACAAGGAAACGTTGCGTCACAAAGGTATTGCAGAGAAGTTACACTGGATCATGTTCGTCTTCTTAGACGGGCTGTAGGTCCAGACTTTCTGTTTACGGACGATAATGCGCGGTCACACAGAAAAGTTGAGGCATCGGACACAGTGCGAGTTGCAAATGTTCTCCGTATGCAATGGCCTGCTTAATCTCCCGAACTAAATCCTATTGAACATGCCTGGGATGCTCTTGTCAGACGTGTTTCACAAAAAACCATCCCGCTCTGAACATTACAAGAGCTCGAAACCGCCTTGAGAGGGAGGAGGAGGACAAAATCCTCCAAGGACTCCTCGATAGTTGAGTTAAAACAGTGGCGAATACAAGGGGGGGGGGTTAACCTCCCCCCTTGACAAAAACTTAGGTTGAATTGTGAACTTGTGTGAACTTCTTACGATGATTTTTAATTTATATATATATATATATATATATATATATATATATATATATATATATATATATATATATATATATATCATTAAAAATCATCGTATGATCAAACCCTCCCCTTGGAAAAATCCTGGATACGCCACTGAGTTGAAAGCATAGAGATCAAATGCAAAACGTGCAATGGTGTCCGTGGTCATCTTACTAAGTTACTTGTTTCTGTTTCGTTCTGACCTAAAGATTAATCTTTAAGCTGTTTGCAAATCATCCAAGGAACATTTTTCTTTTATTTTTGAGTTTTCAGTTCTTCAATGTGGCGATATCTGTTCTATTTTGCTCTACAATAAAAGCGCATCGTCCCTACTAAAAACGTACTTAACTCCACTTCTTCAAGCATTGTCTATTATTAATTATTCCAAAAAACGTATAGTGCAGCTATGGTTAGTTGAGCTGTGACCTTGATTATGTTTACCTGTTTTAGGGGAGTTTAGTGAAAAATAGACACGTTATTGGCTCGGATTTTAGTTGGAATATTTTTGAAGAACAACTAAGAAAGTTTCTCAACCCAATTTAGTGCCAATTACCCCTCCCTATTTTCCGAAACAGAGGTAAACATTGTCAGAGTCGGAGCTAAACTTCTCAGAGCTTCACAGTAACTCTTCCTTAGCAATGGTCAAGTAGTGTATTATGGTGGTACGAAAGAAATGATGCTTTCGAAAGGGCGCAGAAATGTGTTCTTAAATGTGTCCCCAATTTCTTCCCAAATGTTACCCAATGTATTCAAATTCAAACTTAACAAATATTCTGAGCGAGACATATCTGGTACGGTTTCGAAACCAGTTCGGAAAACATTTCAGATAACTTTCCTTCGCAATTTACACATTTAAAACTAATTTTAGTACACGTGTAGGCAACTGAAAATTTCTTCTCTCTGAGTGTAAGCTTACCAAATGTATTCTTAACCCCTTTGGACTTGTATAAATTTAATATTTCTACTAGTAACGTGTGTGATTGTGGACAGGATATTGAAAATCCAGAACACTTGTTGTTTCGTTGCAATCGTTTTAACCCCCAGAGAGAAATTCTTATGCGGGAGCTGAGGAAGTTGTCCGTTTCTTGGCCTCCTGTTCCTTCTGCTCTGGTTCAGAGTGTCGAGACTTTTTCTCTTTTTAAACGTTTTATTTATTCAGTTGTTTGACCTTTGTATGTGTGTGTGTGTGTTTGTGTTTTTTTTTCTTCTCTATTCGTTGTTAATTTTTTGTATGTTGTGCTCATTTTATTTTGTGTATTTTGTACTGTTGTGTCTCTTACCTTCGGGCCCTATGTGATACTATGTGGTGCATAGGGAGTTTCTTTTTGTGTCTAATAAAAAAAAAAAACCCTTCGGACCTGGTGTCCGGTATACCGGTCATACACTTCAAACAGCTGCTAATTATTTAATAATTGATTTAATTAGTTGATTTTTTTTTGTAGTTGACTCTTTAGATTCTACTTATTATAATCTGTGAAATAATTTTTCGTTTTGGGATTGATAACACTGACATATAAGGATTGAGAGATAGAGAGTGGCTCATTTTTCCAACCAAGGATTTTCATCTGAAAAGCGAGGTTTTTTTGCTGTTTTTTTAAAAAATATATAATCTTTAATTAATCGTTTCAAACGCTTATATTATGTTTTATATTTGCTTGTAGAACATATTATAATGAAGTTTGTTCGGTATTTTATCGTTTTTGTATATGAAATATTGATTTCAAAAATATAAGTCCGGAATATTGGACGTGCCATAACTCTTTTAATTTTTCTCCTACAAACTCAAAATTTTGTCTATAAGATACCCTTTACCATAGTACACTGTGTACTAAGTATCAACATTTTTGGTCCAATATTTCATAATTCCAACTGAAGGGGTTAATGTGTACTGAAAATGTTCACTGTAAAAAATTTAGTATTTGCTCACTGGTTTTTCGTGTGCATTTACTGAGAATGTTAGTACCATTTTTCATTTAATACCCCAAAAAGCTTGATGAGAGTCATAAAAAAAATTTCTCAGTTTTTTAAAAATAACTACACATATTGATAAAAAGTTTCTAATTCAATGAACTAAATGATACGGTTTTAAACAATATTTTGAATTTGCGAATTTTAAATTAAACGTAAGTGTTAATTTATTGAAGGACAAACAAATGTTAGGTTTGTGACTACATGTAATTTCTTCTTTAAAAATCTCCCCAATTTCTTGCATTTTACAGTGAATGCCCATTAATTCATTTAATTAAACATATTTTCTTTTCTTTAACAGGATAATAGATCGTTTCTGGTGCCGTGGCTAGTGTCCGTTTCCATGACAACGCTACTAGACATCTTTTTATCATTCTACTTCATTGTGGAAGACGTAAGCATTTTAAATTTTCTTGATTAATATAACAATTGATTTTCCGTTTTATAATTTACTGTGGCTTATATGCAAGATTGCTTCCATTAATCTTCGATTGAAAAATATTTCCAAAAAAAAAAAAATTACTATAGCAAAAGTAAAACTGAAAATAATTATTGTAATTTTTGAATCGATCTTTTTCAAGTCATTGAACACAGTAATGAGTGTTTTATATAACGGCTTTTATTTTGGGAAATTAATTTAAAAAACATAAAATGTTTTTATGCAACGATGGTAAATTTCAAAATAAAATATTCCTTATCTTGCAAACTCTTTAAAATCATTATGCATTAATCATGGATCAATATTCATTATGCATTAGGGTAGACTGGGTTACGTGGATTTTTTTCAATGAATTTTCTAATTTTTATGTTTTATCTTAGGAAATTTTAGACACTGCGGTTTTATGAAGTATTTAATGGAGTCGAAATTGGTACATAAAGTTGGTGCTCAGCTCGTGTTTTCAACCGTTAAAAAAAGTTATTTTTGAGCCCAAGTCGGTTGCGTAAACCTGCCCCAGACACGGGGCACGTTTACGCATATTTGTTTTGACACCTAACGTGGTTCTGTTAGTGTTTTGAACATAAGGTCTTACCATCGCTAAAATGAAGCAAATTTATTACAGACTAGTGATACCCGCACGGCTTTTCCCGTAATAGAAAAATCAAAAGGTCTTTTGGTTCGCCTGGTATGGTGAATTCTCTCGCCAGTTGGCTTGTACCCATCTTACGGTTCCACGTTATGATAATTTCGTATCTCGCCAATTGGCTTGTGCCCATGTTACGGTTCCACGTTATGATAATTTCGTAGTTTACTCGTCCATCTTATGATATTTTTTTTTTCTTAAAATTGGAATAGAAAAAGAACCACATCGAATTTCAGCAGTAGTTTAGTCTCTCAGATATGCTTACATATACGCTAGAAATTATGGTCCAACCTCTTCGCAGCACAATTCATGGAGACTTTTATTGCGATTACAGCGTGCAGCGCCACCTGTTGGAACTTTTTAAAACTAATTTACAAGTTCCTGTATATGATTCTTATGGGTTTCACAATAAACATACCGTTTATTTTATTCCAATATCGTCCTTTGTTTTCGAGATATTTAATTTTGAAACCAGGGAGTCCTTTGCTGGACACGCTGTATTTTCTGAGAATATTGTGTATATTTACTAAACAGTCAAAATGTGTCATGGCTCGTTTTGAAGACAAAATGTCTCTTGTAATTTTTCATTCCTTGCTCTTTTGATATTTCTTCTTGATCCTGTGACAGCGTGTTATTATCAATAAACTTAAGTAATGACAAGAAGTTTGGGAAAGTTTTTAGAAAATTGGAGAGAAGTTTCAACATAAAAGGACTAAGATTCCTTAGATTTTCTTGTCTCTTTTGTTATGTTGTTTAACTTGAAAGTTTGCTTTTAAAGAAAAAAATAGGGCTAAATCTTATTTTGGTTTTATTACTTAAGAAATTTTGGAATCCTTTCGCTTCGGACAGTACTGGGACCATATAAAGTTTTTCTATAGCAACAACAATTTTATGATATTGCATGCATCGATCAGTTTTTTGAAGCAAAGAGTTAAGATGAAGATATATATATATACATCATCGATTAATCGGATATCGAGTGATTTCGCTAATGGAATACTAACAACATTTTGAGTGAATCTTTCGAATGATTACACTAATTAAGTTTTCAGCAATCGAGTTACTCGCAGGATATTTTAATCAAATGATTTACAGAACAACATCTCGGGTAATTTCCAAAAAAAAAATTATTTCAGAATGAGTATGAACCTGCAGATCTAGTTCATACAAATATTTGAATATGCTTATAAACAATTTCTTATACTAATCGGGGAATGTGGAGAAAAATGAAATAATTAAGTTTACTTACTTTTTTTGTTGTGTGGCTCACAACGTTTTGAGTCAATTTTCATTAAGGGTTCAGTTTCCGTCCAATTGTACTCATCTCTTTAAAGCTTTCGTGCTATTTGTCTTTTTTTCACCTTTGCGTTCCTCGGTCTCATAACTCTGGGAATTTGCAAAATTTTGGCTGTTCCATCTTGCTTCTTCCTTCACCTTTTTCCCGCTCCACGCATTGTTCCTTTCTGCTTGGCATCAATGATCGTTTGTTTGCCGAGTGGAACGTTGGGCATTTGCGGCCGTGATCGTATAGTGGTTAATACATATTTGGTGCCGTGACCAGGATTCGAACCTGGGTTATTGCGAGCACAACACAATGTACTATTCACTATACGATCACGGCCGCAAATGCCCAACGTTTCACTTGGCAAAACAAACGATCATTGATGCCAAGCAAAAAGGAACAATGCGTGGTGCGGGAAAAAGGTGGAAGAAGAAGCAACATGGAACAGCCAAAATTATGCACAATTTCCCAGAGTTATGAGACCGAGGAACGCAAAGGTAAAAAAAAAGACAAATAGCACGAAAGCTTTAAAGAGATGAGTACAATTGGACGGAAACTGAACCTTTAATGAAAATTGACTCAAAACGTTGTAAGCATTTTTCAAAGTGAACAAATTGGAAATTTAGTCTGTATATTACAGTGCATAAGCAAAGAATAATGTGTATCAAATTTGCAACAAAAAAATTATTTTGCAAATGACCTTGTTAACTTTTTCAAAAAAGAGAAAACTTTTCACTTCAAAAATGGGATAAAGTGAAAAATAAAGTATTTTTCTAACAAAACATTTTTTATTTGGTTATTAAAAATATTTTTCATCAATGAATCTAATAATTTGAAGAAGTTTTTTAGGCATAAACAAATAAATGCCTAAATGAATAAATAATTAAACAATTAAAGAACAAATGAACACATTACTATACAAAGAAAAAATGAACAAATGAATAAATTACTATACCAGAAAAAAATGAATAAATTACTATACAAGAAAAATAAACAAATAAATAAGACACTGAACGAATAAGAAAATACGTGAAGGAAAATATAAATAAGTGAGTTTAATGAATGAAAGAATGCAAATAAATTAATAATTGAATGAATACTGAAGTAATATAATAAATGAATGAGAAAAAGTAAATGAAATGAACTACTTCACTTTGCCCCATCAACTTTTCCCCGCTTGACCTTGAAAAGTTGTGTTAAACATTTAAAATCAAAACGTGCCTAGTATTAACAAAAAAAGTTCTGCACTTCATATCAGTAGATCTCAGTACTTCTGTATTATTTTTTTATTGGGTCATTCCAATAAAAAAAAAGGTAAACCGCTTGTTCCTCTCGTGACGATTCATATGTTTCATTTAAAAGTAATGATATTAAAGGGTAATGACAAAATTTTTGCTTAAGATGTCACTCATAAGTTTGACATTTGCTAAGTAGAAAAAATTGTTCATTAATATTTTTAAGTATTATCTTTAATGACATATATTAGGCGGCACGTGCCGGACAAAATGACCATTTTCCTTGGAATGATCCTATTATTTCTTTCCTTAATCTATAGAGATATTTATTTTTTGACCGAATCAACGATATGTTTAAAAATTTGGTTAAAATTTTGCTAGATAGGAGGCGCTGCAAACAGTGAAAATATATTACCATTCCCTTTTCACCACATTACCCAACTTTTTTTTTTTTCATTTAAATGCAGTTGGGTTGGCAAATGTGGACAAATGGGTTGTTGTTGGGTTTTTACTTTTAGACTACTTTGAACAGCATGCTAAGAATTTACTCTTATTTTTCTCTTTTATGTAGATTCATGACCCCTTGCTCTGTGTTTTATTCGTCACTGATTTTCTCATATGCGCGCTGAATGTAAGTATTTTTAATTAATTATGCAGCTTTTCTAAAGATACATAAAAATAAGCACATTAAAATATCAATAAAACTGTTAAAAATAAGCTCTCAGACTTTCAAAAAAGTTTTTATGAAATTGATCAATTATGAATACTGATATTTTCAAAAGTGAACTGGAAACTAAATTACATATTTTTCCATCAAGTATAATTTTTCTCCCGCGTCATGTACATTTTTAATGGAAAAATAGAACAATTAAGGTTTTTTACATTGAATGGGAGGTTTCTCAGTAAATTAATGTATTCAAGACCATGTTTGAAAATTAACGAAAAGATTAAGGACTAATTCATTTACAACACAAAAAGTTTGAAAAAGCTTTAACTATTCCTGACAACAAGTTTTCACACTTTTTCTCTGAGACTGCTTTTTTCTCTTCTTTTTCTTCCTTTCTTCTTCTTTTTTTTTTTTTTTTTTGATAACTTTCGTTAATATTTCAGCTGTTCACCCATCTTAGTTTCATCAAAATAGTTAGAAAAGCGTTCACTAGGATGTCAAAAATGAACCTTTCAGTTTATTTTCTAATCTAGGCTTAAAGCTTCTGATTCTTTCTGTTTCCGAGAAATTGAACAGCCATTTGCTTGAACAATTTCGCAGCTTTCCTTTCGTTTGTGTTCATTTAAGTCACAAAATAGTCACCTTCGGAAAGTTTCTTTTCACAGCTCGAAACAATACCAGGTCTTTTTTTATCTCGTTGTAAATTCAAGACTGGCCACAAAGGTATCTTAAGCATTACTCTTATTTTGGCAATAGCTTGACAAATTGTTTTATGCACAAAGCTACAGTGGGCACTAAAAAGTGCCGAAAATTGAGCAAAAAATCGAAAAAAATGTTTAGCCTTTATTTAATACTATATCAGCTATTGTATTCAGGGAAACACGATTTTTTTTCTTTCCATGCATTATTTAATGAATTATGGGTTTGTTTTGTTTTGCACATCCGTTATTAGGCCCCGTAGTTTACATTTTTGCTGCAATTATACATTGCTGTCATTCTTTACATAAAAACTTAAAATATTGCATGCACCACAATATTTATCGGATTAAAATGAAACTTTGGAAACACATTCAGTTAATATCTAGCTATAGCTGTGCTCATGAATTTCAGTAATGATGGTTATGTGAAATTAAAAATTCAACTCTTTTGTTGTTAAAATTACTGTATTTCGGAAAATTTCATATAAATTCTCCTTTTCAGCAATTTTTTATGAATTGTCTCATAAACATTACATGTAATGCGAACATTAATGTAATTATGTGTAATGATTGAAAAACAAATTGAAATTCAGAGTTTGAAAAAAAATGGGGCGAATGGAGCAATTTGACACTTGTGAATTTTTTGTTAATTTTTTTTAAATTTTTAATTCCAGAAAAAGTATTAATTGTTTTTGTACCAATTTTTTTACTGTTTTAGATATAATAAATATACAAGCAGACGAAGTTTTAAGCATCTGGATAAATTATTGGAAAAAAAGTTTTTTTTTTTAAGTTCACTGTAACCTTAAATTTTGAAAAGAAGCGTCGAAAGATTTTTGTGTTTTGATTTGCATTTTTATTTTACTCATGTATGTATATACAATATTACCTCCTGTAAGGGACAACGCTTTTTAAGAGACATTATTTTTTTTCGTCCCAGTCCTTTTGAATTGGGACATCCATGTACATATTTGCCTCTGAATAAGAGACCCTCAATTTAAGGGACAGTTAGAGAGAAAACTTACAACAATTAACGTATAATTGCATCAAAGTATTGAATTTACTGGAATTTAAAAGTCTAAAATTTAACTGGTGAAAGTTTTTACATTAACGTGCACAAATATGATGTACTGAGAAATTCTTGCTAAAATTTGCATGAATTTTTCCCCTCTTAGTTTTTTTTTTTTTTTTTTTTTTCAAGTGGGCTAATAGCCTAAGGATAATCAACGGCTCATGAATAGATTCGTGCAAAAAACTTGAAATGTGAACTCTAATTGAAATTTATATCAGATTAAATTTCATGAAACCAAACCAGTTCATGTACAATCATGTTCAGTCATGGAATTACGTACTTCAAAATAATTATGTATGTAACAATACAATACCATTGCCAAATCTCTTATATAATTAAAAACTGAGCGTATCTATGTATGTCCAAGCTTCTTCTCCCGAACGACAGTGAACTGACCATCGAACCAGGTACGTACCGATGGATTCGTAATCTTCCCGTCTTCATGTTTGGCTATTTAACATCATCATCCGATAATAATTAGCGGAGATATCAATTAAAAACTATTCATTATGAAGCTTGGATTTCGACATAAAATCTCTATTTTTCGAAGGCTTTCCTCCATTCAAATTATTATTCAGTGCCTCATCTCAACTTTCCGCAACAACGCTTTTATTAAAATGTATATAGCGGTGAAGAAAATCATTGAGATGAAAGATCTGTTGCCATTTTTTTTCTCGAATATGAACAGGTAAAATTCTTGTTTTTGTTTTGAGGCTTTTCCTGTAATCAGGGGACTTAAAATGTTTACTTTTGGGGGGTTTTCCGCAATCTGCCACAAAATTTCACCGACTTTTTTTTTTTTTTTGGTTCAAGCCTGAGTGCTGAACTCGCGTCACTTGACATAACTTTTATTTTTTCTTGACCGTACAAAGCCGGACGACGCAGCTAGTTGTTTATTAAATTTAAATTATTTAAAATTTTTGAATTTAATTCAGATTAAATCATTTTTAGCATTTTATCTTAAATGTTAATAGTTTATGTTTAGTACGAAATTATACTGAGTTAATATATCGCATGCATCATTTCATCCACCTCCGAAGAAGGGACACCTCTATTAAAGGGACAAAATTTCCGGTCCCCTTTGTGTTCCTTATCGAAAGGTTCTACGGTATTTATTTTTGATGAAAGACATTTTTCCTCCTAATTTATCACCAAACTAGCTGCGTCGTCCGGCTTTGCACGGTCCACCTCGAAAATAAAAGTTATCTCAAGTGACGCGAGTTCAACACTCAAGCTTGAACCAAAGCAAAAACAAAAAGAAAATCAGTGAAATTTTGCGGCAGATTGCGGAAAAAATCCCAAAAAGTAAACATTTTAAATCCCCCGATTACAGGAAAAGCCTCAAAACAAAACCAAGAATTTTACCTGTTTATATTCGAGAAAAAAATGGCAACAGATCTTTCATATCTCATTGATTTTCTTCACGCTATACATTTTAATAAAAGCATTGCAGCGGAAAGTTGAGATGAAGCACTGAATAATAATTTAAATGGAGGAAAGCCTTCGAAAAATACTTGACGTTAAATCCCGGTTATCACAAATTTGCCATTTCAACTGCGCTTGCGCGCGGACTTAGCTTTTTGGGCTTTCTGTTTTAAGATTTCGTGTTGCTTGTTTATATTTAAGCTGAGCGAGAGTCCCACCAAATTAATGAATGCGATTAGAATATTTTCACAGCGACATCGTGATATATTATATGAAACTACGGATATGAACAATTGATAATCTTAAGAGAAAAATGACACTTCAATATTTATTAGTTTGGAAATATTTATTTAACATAAGTGTAAAACACGTTGTGTACTTCAAAAATGATTGGAATATGAGTACAGAAATCCGTCTTTTGCGGATATTTTACGTTAGGCGTAAACAGCTTAGTATTATACATTTTTATTTAGGTTGAGGGATCGGCTTTGTATTAGAAGTGATGCTGAAATTCTAGTACGCTCTTCTGAGGTTAAAAATTTGGTCCTGAAAAAGGACAGATGATTCAAACACCGAATCCGTTAATAATTAAGACGCAAAATTCAATCTTTACCGAGGCCTAAAAACTAAATCAGAAAAAACTTTGTGATTTCTAATTTTTATCTCTTGCCATCTCATATTTATTACCAAATTTAAAATGTTTGTAATTAATTTAGCAAGAGTTTTGAAATCAGCAAAGTCCGCGCGCAAGCGCAGTTGAAATGGCAAATTTGTGATAACCGGGATTTAACGTCGAGTTCGAAAAATAGGGATTTTATGTCGAAATCCAAGTGTCATAATTAATAGTTTTTAATTGATATCTCCGCTAATTATTATCGGAGGATTACGTTAAATAGCCAAACATGAAGACGGAAAGATTACGAACTCATCGATACCTGGTTCGATGGTCAGTTCAATGTCGTTCGGGAGAAGAAGATTGGACATACATAGATACGCTCAGTTTTTAATTATATAAGAGATGCTTTTCTGATGAGTTATTTCATCTTATTATAGGGTAGACCGCAGCACGTTTACGCGAATTTTTTTCAATGAATTTTCTAATTTTTATAATTAAACTTAGGGAGTTTTAGACATGGCGATTTTATGAAGCTGTTAATGGAGTCAAAATTGTTCAGCTGTTGCTCAACTTGTGTTTTTAACCGTTAAAAAAATATTTCTGAGTCCATGTCGGTTACGTTAACTTGCCACGGGGCACGTTTACACATATTCATTATGACGTGGATCTGCACGTGTTTTGAACATAATGTCTTACCATCTTTAAAATAAAGCAAATTCATTACAGACTTAATAGTGTATAAACTAAAAGCTGAATGGGCATGAAGACAGCATTACGTGATTGTAACCTACAAGATACGAATTTGTAACTCAATTAAAAAATAAATGGCGATTTTCAAAACTAACTAGCCTGAAAATACTAAAAAGGTTTGAGACAGTTCGGAGCAAAAAAAAGAAAAGCGTCAGGGCACGTTTAGAAGTAAGACACCGTAAGAACATGCATAAAGGAGCTCCGACGTCACGCGTAAACTTGCCCTGTCGCCAAGTTTGGATTTATTTTTACCGTGAAAAAAAAATAATAACATTTCAGTTCACCCAAGTACAATTCTCAAAAAACGGTAAAATTCTACTAATTTTTATATATTTGTTCTTTTTTAACGAAGTATTATTTATTCACAATAAGCTTCAAAACGTTCAACACAAAATTTGCTCAACTTGGTAGAAAACAGATTATTATTTCTGCACGCTAGACCGAAGCTCTACTGATGCTCAAAAAATTGTGCAAATATGGGCTAGAGAGCAGCATCAATCTGTTATGACTGTTGGCTCTCCAGTTATAATTCGTTTTGAGAGAAAGGGCACTGCGTAAACGTGCCCTGGTATACCCCAATAATATTTCTATTGTCTTGTAAAATTTTAAAAATCAGGGATACTTGGCCCTGGTCTACCCCAATAATATTTCTATTGTCTTGTAAAATTTGAAAAATCAGGCATACTTGGCCCTGGTCTACCCCAATAATATTTCTATTGTCTTGTAAAATTTGAAAAATCAGGGATACTTGGCCGTGGTCTACCGCAATAATATTTCTATTGTCTTGTAAAATTTGAAAAATCAGGGATACTTGGCCCTGGTATACCCCAATAATATTTCTATTGTCTTGTAAAATTTGAAAAATCAGGGATACTTGGTGCATCGACGCAGCGAGGGGCAGAATACAAGGGCTCCCATATGGGGGGGGCAAGTGGGGGCTCACCCCCCCCCCCCCCATAAAAATCAGAACTTCCCTGCTTTTAATACTTTTTCTTTGCAAAAATGAAAAAAAAATTTTTCTTCTCCAGCCATTAATGAATAAGTTATTAGAAATATCAAATTTTAATATTTATAATCTGTACTGGAATCGGTTTTCATGGGGAAAACATCCTGCTAAACCTTAGGGAAAATATGCAAGCCCCCCCCCTAAAAATGTTGCATATGGGTGCCCCTGTCAGAATAAGAGGGCTATACCTTGGTGATTCACACATCCCGGATTAGCCGAAACAGTCCTGGGTTTTTAGTCCTGCCTAAGTTAACGTCCATATTTGAAAAAGTGTTCGATATCTTAAACCTTTTACAACTATAAAGATTATTTTTTTTTAATTCACTACGTTTTTGCTGAACAAAAATTGCCTGGTTTGATGCAAAAGAAAGTTTACAAGTAATTAATGAAATGATAAAGAAGAAACTAAATCTGAAACTTATAAAACAGTTTTTACAATCAGTACCGACGAGAGAACACTTCAGCCTAGTCGGAAGCTAAGGGCCCGGGTATTGGAAGTGACCGGCGACACTGACGCAAAAGAAAAAAAGAAAACAAAAAGAAAGAAAAGAAAGAAAGGAAAGAAAGAAGCAAAGAAAAAGAAACAAAGAAAGGAAGTGAAAAAATGGGGGGGGGAGACATCGAATAAGTGGAAACGTAAAGATAAAGTAAAATTTACTCTTTTGGTATTCAATGTTATGGCACTTATAATACCGTTAATTATTTTCTAGTAAGCAGTTTTGATTCCCCCCGCCCCTTTTCTCCTTTTTCTTCTTTTTTTGGGCGGGGTGGGGGGCGACAAATTTGCCAAGCTGCCCATCTTGGCTCTCTGCGGCCCTGTTTACAATATCCAGCTAGAGAAGGATAACATTCCAATAAATCACATGACATATGGAAGATGGAATACTTGGATCCCGCATTTTCTTTTTTCTTTTTTTTTTTTTTTGACATAAAATTACTTCTCCTCACATGATTATGATCGTTAACACATTTTTCACTTGATTCAACGAAGCATAGTTGAAATTTGGTAAAGATATAAAGTTGGCGCACAATGTTTTGTTTAATAAACAATTATAAATCTCTGTTGACGATAGAAATAAAATTACAAATGCACCACATATTTTTTTTTATATATTAATCATTTCTACATTGACTGCAAAATATTGTGAAACATTACTTGATATGACTTCTCAATATTTTTTTACATAAAATAACAGCAATAAACAAGGTTCACTTCACATCGGTTATTTTCATTGTTAATAATGAAATTCATCTTTCTTGAATACTTATATGGGATAATGTTAGATAATTTTTCAAAGTTGTCAAGAATGTTTTGTCTTAATTATGGTAAAATGAAAATGATCTGTAAGAGTTACATAAATTGCACACTCTTGTTACAGGTATACTGTTTACTTTGTGTCCTGTCTCAGTACCAGGAATACAGTGCTGGTCGTGGAAGGCCCGAAGACTGTATTAGGATGGAGGTAATTTTCTTTCTTCTAGCCTCCAAAACAGTTTTAAAAGTATTGAAATAAAGTATTTTGGTATTAAAAAACAAAAGATATTCAAACAAAAAATGTATATAAAACTGGGTAAACTAAGAAATACTTGTGCATGATTTTCCTGTCACTTCTTAGTGATACCTCTTTTTTACTTTCAAAAAAAATAAAAATACCCTCAAAAAATAAAGGTAATCAGGAAGCGCTTGATAAAAAAACAGACATTAAACAGGTAAAGGGTCTATGTATTACTTTCATTGGTTTTAGTTTATTTCTCAAGTTCAAATTTATAGCTGATGTCAACTATACTTCTAAATACTTTCATCACACAAAAAGTGCGAATTCATAAAAATTGAAGTGCAGAGAGTATTACATTTAATCACTGAGCTAAACCTTGCTTAATCTGCCATTAGATATTAATCCCTAAAAGCACACGAACCTGTGGGGGAACTCAGTTCCCCAAAAAACCAATCTAAAATATTGACTTTCCCTAAAATTAGAGAGTTCCAATCATAAACCGTAATGCTAAAGTAAGATTAAATTTTATCATTTCGTAACTTGAGTATGGTGAAATTTTATGCTGCATGTGATTAGTAAAGTCATTCAACATAGGGCATCGAGTTACTTTCTCAAATAACACATCTTACAATATTTGATTAAAACTTAGTATTTTTCTTCCAAACTTGTTCTAAGATGCTGTTTGAAATGAATTTAAAGCTAACATTAACGGAAAATCTTTTAATTATGTGTAATATTTTAACTTAAAGTATAAAAAATGTGCCTTTGTATTTAAACTGAAATATCATTAATAAAAAATAACTGTATTCTATACTTTGAGTACATTTTCCTCGAAGTCTGTTAAAAAGTTTTATACGCCAAAAATGGTTCGCTCACACTGCTCTCATCTATCTCGAATAGCTTAAAGCATTTAAATAATATACAGATGAAAGCAAAGTTGAAGCGATTTTATAACGAAAATATGTCAGTAAAATCTTTATAAAAGCACGTTTTGGAGGCAAGTAAAGTCATATTTGAGAAAAATGTGAGGGGACCGGATAGTACTGTAACGGATTCGGTGCGACTTCCACTTTCTTGAAATGAAGACACAGTTCTTGATAAAAACACAGGAAATTTATTTACACTATGTACAGGAAAGATCGTCAACAACTGCTAAATTATTCATCAGCAATTAAGCAATTATCACACAACACCGTAAACTCAACGTTTACACACGTATTTACTTCCAAATACGAAAACAACACAGCGAAATGCCTCGCTATAAACAGAGCAAATACGCTCTCAGTTCGAAATCTCAAACGAAACTAACTTTTTATCCATCGCTAACGGTTTACATACACACCGAAAAGAAATCTCTCAAAGATTCCAGAAAATGCTACAACGTTCTACAACTACACTTTCATTGATAAAATCAGTGAATGAAATAAGGAAAAAAGAATAGGGGGTTGTATACTTTAGCCGAATGAAAAGGGGTTGTATATTCATTACGGGAAACTATTTACAGGTTACGTTACTACAATAATTACTTTTTACAGGATTTGTAACAGTACTGCCATTTGCTTGAAACAAATAAAGTTTTAAAGATTCTTTTATTGCTTGTCCAACTGTTTAGGTAGCAAGCAGTTTTGTTTCCATGATCTATACTAGAAAGTTTATTCAAGTATTTGACTAAACTGGCCTGGCGTCTCATGGAAAGAGGCTGTAGATCTGCCTCAAAGAGGACGATTTCGGATAGACAGCTGCGTTCCATTCCAGTAAAAATGCGAGCAGCACTCAACTGGACCTTTTCCAGTTTATTCAAGTTGGTTTCAGATGCACAACAATAAATGGGATATCCATATTCTAAGATTGGCCTAATAAGCGCCTGGTAGGAAGTCTTAAGAGTTTTTGCGTCTGCTCCCCAGTTTTGACCCAAAATGTGTTTCAAAATGTTGAGGCGCTTCCTGGCTTTCTGGACAATGAAATCAATATGTTTATTACATAAAAATTCTGGATCAAGGATGAAGCCCAGGTATTTTGCGTGTTTCTCGTAGGTGAGTTTCTGGTTTTTGAGCATCAAAGAAGGTTGATAGTCATAAAGTTTTTTATTGGTGGTAAAGAAAGTGGTTATTGATTTAACTGGGTTGAAGTTCATTTTATGTTCATCTGCAAACTTTGAGATGGCGTCCAAGGTACTATTGAGTTCTGATTCAATTTGCTCTGCCTGAGCTCCAAATAGCAATATCGTCTGCAAACATTCCAACAAGAGTCCTCGGGGAAACGGTTTTTTCAATTCCAGCCATATACAGAACGAAGAGAGTTGGGCTGAGAACGGTTCCCTGGGGAACACCCTGGCCTAGGCTAAAAGTATCGGAGAGGGTTCTATTGAACTTAACTCTAATTGTTCTCTGTTTAAGGTAATCAGAAATCCATGCTAAAGTGTTTCCCCGGATTTTAAAGACATCATACAGTTTTATTATAAGTTTATCCTTCCAAACTCTATCAAAGATTAGTTTTTTAAACTTGGTGAAGCACTAACTCTCTTTACAGACTGCGTTTTGTGAGCCAATGCGTAAATTGTATAACACTGAATCAATAAAAAGCAATAGGTATTAGATAAAATTAATGAAAGATGGCTTTTTGGATATTAGTGAATCTTTCACATTCATTTTTACATTGTCTGAGGAATAAAGTTAAATCAGATTATGCGATATCGGGCTAGTATGATGGATTAAGTAACATAGCGTATGTCATTATTTCCCCGAGGATACGTTTGGAGCAGTGTTGTCGTTCATAATTAAGTATCAGGATTATGCTTCTAAATTAAATTTACCTGATGGAGCTCCATCAATTTTTCCTTTTTCAGATCACACGGACACTATCTGCGTAGTTAAAAATCTGAAAAATTAGTTGATATCTAAAATGCCGTTTCCAGACATACTGCTTCAAAACCACCAGACTTTTATTGATTTGTGAATAAAAAATTGTGAGACTGAATAATGAGGGTAACAATAGTTCGAGCAAACTTAACCTGTCAGCCAGAGCCCGATCATCTTGACATTGGATATGGGGCACATTTCTATTTCAGGGCATCCCTAGGACCCAACTAAGATTTTTTAAAACACTAGGCACGAAATTCATTTTGTGCACCGCCCCCCCCCCCCATTTCTGCTTTTTTTTATATATTGAAGCAATAAAATATTTCAAAACTTACGTTTTTACACAACCATACTAAATTTGGTGGTACCACAATACGTACATTTAAAAAGTAGAAGAGATATATATAAAATGTGGTTAAACTTTGCTTGTTGCAGTAAACCATAAATACCAAAATTATCTATGATATAACTTTTAATAGTAAATACAGACTAAATTTGGAGTGGTTTTCTGATTTGCAAAGACATTTTGAAGGGGAATTTTTATCAACAAATAGATTTTTTTCCTTGTTTTGGCATTTGCAAAACAATCAATAATATCATTGTACTCTAGATTCTGAGTGAAATCATTATTTATTTTCAATTCGCATGATAAATTAAGGGGATTTTGGGCCCCTGAAATCTAAGAGAAGGGGCCTGTGCCCCACATGCCCCTGCGGTAATCGAGCTCTGCTGTAAGCATTGAGAAAGATCAATAAAAGCAATACGAAGTTTCCTGGTTAGGTTTACCTCAACTATACATCATTAATGAAAAATAAAAACTTGTCAAAATAGTTTTTTTTTTTTTTTTTTAAGAAAATAACTTTATTTCTCCGTCTTCCTGATAGTGTTGCCAGTCTAAAGTTTAGGAAAATAGCCAAACCGCTTCATGAAAATAGCCAACTTACAAGAAAACGACTCCTCTTTCTTCATATACATTGGAAATTCTCGATTGCAAACGTACTAAAATACACATTAGACAGCTCCTGTGTTTTTGTGTGCAAGATTTATTGATTCTATACTTCAAAGCTTTAATATTTTTCTAAATCTACTGTTTAAATAATGGCTTTAATATTTCTTGTAAAGATTCTGATCAATAAATTTTACACTTTTTATGTGTTATAACTATGTAATGTATGATAAATGTTAAGTGAAATGTAGATCGGTTTAGCTAATGCTTTTGATTCTTTTCTAGCCAACTACGATCAAAAATAGCCAACATAGCTAATATTAACCATAACCTAGAAACCCTGCTTCTTAAAATTTAAGAACACTGACGGCGCACTGAGTACGCCGCTCAGCGAGAAAGCAGCTGTAAATTTTAGAATAGTCATTTGACCAACACCTGGCAATCATTTACCCTTTTTCCAAGGTCCGTTCAGTGACGTACTTGTGTTCAAGGTCGAAAATTGCCTATTTCTCTTGTTCTTTTTAAATATTTTTCATAGAAACCACGCGTGAGTGTTCCAATTTTTTATGCAAAAAGCATAAAAAACAACAAAATACAATTGTGAGAGCTGCAGTAAATGTTCAACAAATGCCAACGAGTTGCCTCAGGGACTAAAATATCATTTAGATGCATACATTTTTTTTTAAAAATTTCATATCCGTAAAATGCACAAATCAAACGTTATCATCATTTTTTACTATATTGTGATTGTATTTGTCTGTTCGTTCAATTAGATCATTGCTACTTCTATAACATTGCTAGACATTGTATTAAATACAGGGTGTCCCAAAAGTGACCGGCTACTTTTAAAAATCGATTAAAACTAAACGGGTAGAGGCTTAGGACAACAGTAAATTTTCATACATTCAAACATAAAAAATTATTTACAATGCTCGGCAATAGATGGCGCTGTAGGTGGTTTGAAAGATAGAAAAGAAAATGCAGTCTGTAAGATCGCCAAAATAACAGGTATATTTAAAAAATCGATAAAGACTAAACAGGCAGCGACAGAAATACACCGTTTATTTGAAATATGCTTAAAAAAACAGCAAATTTTCAGACAGACACTCCTAAAGCCTCCTCTAAATACCTGCAGCGCGATCTACTGTCGAACATTGTGACTAATTTTTTTATGTTTGTATCTATGAAAATTTATTGTGGTCACTTTTAAAAATCAATAAAATCTAAACGGTAGAGATAAAAAAACGCGGCTTGTTGCAATAGGCTTAAGACAACAGTTAATTTTCATGCATACAAACATTAAAAATTATTTACAATGTTCTACAATAGGTGGCGCTGCACGTGGTTTGAAAGATAAAAAAGAAAATGCAGTCTGTAAGATCGCCAAAATGACAGGTATATTTAAAAAATCGATAAAGACTTTACGGGCAACGACAGAAATGCACCGTTTATTTGCAATATGCTTGAGAAAATAGCAAATTTTCAGACACACACACTTGAAGCCTCCTCCTCTAAATACATGTAGCGCCATCTACTGTCGAACACTGTGACTATTTTTTTACGTTTGTTTGTATGAAATTTTACAGTTGTCCTAAGCATATTGCAACAAATCACGTCTTTCTATCTTTACCCATTTAGTTTTTATTGATTTTTAAAAGTGACCGGTTACTTTTGGGACACCCTGTAGGAAATTCTTTAACCATTCATAGTTAAGCTTCAAAAAATGCTGGCGTACGGAATACGCCATTCGTGTTCTGATGTTACTTCAAACCGTCCGTGTTCTTAAAGGTTAATATTATTGAGCAATCACGATTGCTAATTGTTTTCACTTGACCGTCCATGATGTTTGGTTCCTTTTTCAACCCCACCGGCCTCTGCAGGCGCGGCTCCTCCGGTCCTGAGCAATGTGTCCCGGAATCCGCTTCTCCTGGTCGGTGGCGTTCATGTCCTACACACACGCACGCTCATACACATACACACATACCCACACACGTGCGCGGGTATACACACATACACGCTAACGTGTATACACACTGGTCTATACACACACACAAGCCTACACATGTACAACTATGCACACGTAACCACCCAAGAGGAGGAGCAGGCTTGGGGGGACAGGAACCGTTTCGAGAAACAATAACTCCAATGAGAAGGGTCTTGTCGCAGCTCGTGATTGCGAAAAATATAATTTGAATTCAAAGATTCAGAATTCAAATCATTATTATTATTATTAATATTTTTTTTGAGCAATCACGATTGCTTATTGTTCTCACTTGACTGTTTTGATGTGCTATCATTTTATTTTCCTGCCAGCACCCTCTGCAGCACCACCGTCGACCGGCCGGCCGCCTCACGTTGCTGCTCCTCTAGCGAAAACCGTCTCCAGGTTGCGTCACTTACTTGCCTACACTTACACCTACACCTGCACGCACACATACACCTACACACACACATACACACATACACACAACTACCCACACACACACACGCCTGCACACACATACACAAACCGCCCACACACAAACAAACATACCCCCCTCCCCACACACGCCTACATACACACACACACACTCGTGATTGCGAAAAACATAATTTGAATTCAAGATGTACAAGTTCAAATTAATTTTTTTAATTCTTTTTTTACTTTCTTCTGTATCTAATATATAGAAGAAAGTATTGGATTCGTGCAAATTTTCGAATTTCGACGGATTCGAACGGTTTGAGGTGTGCTGAGTCCATTTCGACTATTTTTGGAGAATGTGTGTGTGTGTGTGTGTGTGTGTGTGTGTGTGTGTGTGTGTCACGTCTGTGTGTGTGTGTGTCACGTCTGTGTGTGACCAGTTTTTTGTGGCCGCTCTTCAGTTGCCATTAACAGGAACAGGTGCTGATTCAATTTTGGTATCAATAACTCAAACGGGGGTTGAGCTATAGAACGTTTTTTGTCGTCAATTGTGTGCTGTATCTCAAGAAAAAAATGAACGGAATGAAAGAAAAATTTATCAGCAAGTAGCCCTTAATGGGTATAAGAGCTGATTTTATTTAAATTAAGTTTTAAATGACTATCTCTTTTCAGCCACAACCAGAAGTACGTTGCATGCCCTTCAACTGGCCATCATTCCAAGTGCTCAACCAGGGTACGTCGGAACAGAAGGACGATTTCCAAAAGGTGGATGTTCCAGCGGGCAACACCTTGAGCCTCCCGAACGAGCAACGCGGATGCCAGCAACAACAGTTCTCGTGCAGCGATTCCACCTGTGGCTCGAGTTCGAAGCTGATAGTGGAAATCAACAGGAATGAGTCGTTCAGTGGTCGGTTCATTCTTGTAGTTCTTCTTTTTCAGCACCACAGACTAATAATAAGAGTAGACCGAGCTTTCCCAGGCTTGCTGATCAAAAAATTGGTTTATGGATACATCATGTGACTGGTGGGAGACTTGGCGAAAACTTTGGCAGCATGATTGCCAGATGGCAGGATTATCTATAGTTTGGCACTCGACATGTATTTTGATACGTAATGTGTTTTCATTATAATTTTTTTTCCAGGTGCAGAGATTGAACTGTTTTTCTTTTAGTTATGCATTATTTTGACATTAGTAATTAGTTTTTGATCACAGTTTTCAGTAACTTTTATTTCATTTGGAACTGCTACGTCAGCGTTGGCGTGAACGTGATGGCGTAAACGTTTTTGCGTTAACGCAAACATGTACTAATCGGTATCTTAAGTTGAAATTGTAGGTAAAAATCTTACCGTTTGCCGATTCTTTTTGGGCGCTTACATCTTTAATTGCTCAGAGAGTTATTGAAATTGACTAAAGAAAATTCATAGTACTATCTAAACGAAAAACTCACTATATTAACAAAATATTTACAGCTTAGAATAACAAATTTACAAATCGACTCCATAAAAGATCATTTTTCCGTGTTCCATCAAATTCTATTTATTTTATTTCTCGCGGCGTTGATCGTCTGCTACGATCAACGCCCGCTGTTGCTAGGATATCCACCAGTCACATGGTTTGGTTTATGAGCAGCAAAAGGCTTGCCATAGCTCGGTCTGTTCTTATTATTAGTCTATGTTCAGCACAGAATAGTTTTGAGTAGTTTAGGTGCTTAGGACCAACTGATAAATCGCACACCTGTGAGAGAACTGACACGTCTCAAATTTTGGAAAAAACCTACTAAATATTGATTTAAAATCTAAGTTTACTGCTCTTAAGGGGATCCGGGATACATTTTGAAAATTTTTTTATTAAACAGTTTAGAGTTTCGATTTTTTCCCCATTGATTCCTCATCTATTTAATAAGCAAAATCAAAACAAAAATGATTAAAAAAATTTTTTTTTCTTTAAATTTAATTTTTTTTCCATTGATTCCTCATCTATTTAATAAGCAAAATCAAAACAAAAATGATTAAAAAAAAATTTTTTTCTTTAAATTAATTTTTTTCCCATTGATTCCTCATCTATTTAATAAGCAAAATCAAAACAAAAATGATTAAAAAAATTTTTTTTCTTTAAATTTAATTTTTTTCCATTGATTCCTCATCTATTTAATAAGCAAAATCAAAACAAAAATTATTTTAAAAAAAATTTTTTCTTTAAATTTAATTTTTTTTTAAATGTGGGGTTGCTTTAAATCGCTAAAGCTCAAAATATTCTTGGTCAATTTTCAAAACTTTTTCAAAAAAGTTATGCAAAATTATTTAACTTTAATGTTGTTTCGGCGATTTAAAAAATAATTATTCAATAAAAAAGAAAATATTTGAAGACAACTTTCAAAAAATTCGAAGATAATAAAAAAAAAAATATTTTTTGGTTAAAAAAAACTTTTTTTTTTCAAACCTGCCGAATAAAAATTGAAATCAACTGTTTGCAAAAGATATGCTCAAAAATTTCATTTCTTTATTTCTATCGGTTCTTGACTTACAAGACTTTGAATGCAAAAAAATCGGGAAAAATTGCATCATGGAGAAAAACGCGCTTAAAGTTTTAAAGTTTATTTATAATATTAGATAAATGCCAACAACAAAAATAAATATATTTTTCGTTCCAGTTAAGATAGAAACAAGACTCAAATGTCCTTTTAAGCAGGAAAATACGGAGAAGTTTTTTCAATGATAAAAAAAATTACAAAAAATTTTGAAAATTGGGCGGAGAAAAAAGTCATAATCTAAAATCGAAAGCATTTTGCTGGAAAAGTTTTAAAGGTTGTGAAGATGGAATTCACACACATACTAAAATTGAATCCCAATTACAATTCTTACTGTTTTGCAGTACCAATAGTGTACATTTTTACCCAATAAATATGGCGGTATTAAATTTTAATTAGAAATTTGTTTAACATTTTGCATTATCCTAAAAAGTCGTTTTTGCCAACATTGGTTGTGTTAAACTAGTGAAATCCCGATTTTACACTGTCCATTTGATACGTTATTCCGCTTCCGATGTCATTTTCTGGTGGTCCAAGCAGGAGCGGACACAAAGGGGGAGTCATGGGGGCAAGGATACTCCCTAAACCATCGCAATAGTATTCATCCTCATTATGTTCAAATCTATACTAATATTATAAAGTTGAAGAGGTTTTTTTTGGTGGAACGCACTAATCTCAGGAACTACTGCTTCTAACTGAAAAATTATTTTTGTCTTGAATAGTCCATTCATTGAGGAAGCCTATAAGGCTATATAACATCACGCTATGACTAATAGCGGTGGAGCAACAATAAATTAAAATTAAACCAATAATAGTCATGATGCATTTTTTGTTGCATCAATAGCTCGAGGTTTTGTTGCGCGAATAGCTATGCCGGTAAAGCAATGGGCCAGCAACCCCACAGTTTCGGGTTCGAACCCGGCTGCGGGCAGGAAGATTTACAACATTTATAACACAGCTCATTTTAAAATTAATTAATTTATAAATTAAGGATTTTCAATTATTTTGATTGATTTTTTTTTTCGATTTTCTTATTTAACGGAAAAAATCGATGTGGATAAGGGTGTGCTATTTTTTACCATATATACATCATAGCGTGAAGTACTTAAAATAGTTTTTTAACACTTTGTTGTCTTATTAAAGCGTGTAAAACCGCGAGCCACAGCTAAAATGAATAAAGGAAAGTATAAATTGTTTCTCAGTATTACTACTGACCCAGACAGCGCTGGGTATATTTGCTAGTAATTTATAAGTAAAATGGAAAAGTGTGTGTGTAAATGATTTCAGTAACATTTTCAATTAATTATTTTTAGACGTAAATGTTTGCTTATAAAATTAATTAGTTGTTTTTATGCCCTACTAGGCGCTTTTATTTTTGGCTGATTAGGGGCTTTTTATTGGTACCCAAGCAGTTTCAGAAATTTTTCCTACTCAAAACCGCCTATATGCTTCAGCATGACCTCCCCCCTCCCTTTCCCCCGCCTTAAAACGATAGTCTGTATCGCCCCTAGTTTCAGGAATGTTGCAATACCGGTAATATTATATTATTCTGAATTTTACGATAACCTTTTTCATAAACTACGTTTAATAAGTTTTTCTAAAAACGAGCGGTCATTCAAAGTTCGCCAGCTTGCGAGATCGAGATTTTTGCTCACGTGATCGGTTGTGAGGTAGAAATTTCACAAAGTCGTATTCTAATCTACTCGAACCTACCCACAAGCTAAGTTCGAGTAGTTTAGAATACTACTTTGCGACATTTCTACGTCACAACCGATCACGTGAGCGAAAATCTCGGTCTCGCAAGCTAGCGAGCTTGGAATGACCGCTCTGATGAAGCTCATATTTATTCTACGAGACTCACAAAAAAAATTTTTAATGCTTTTTTTCGATATAAATGTGCGGCTTGGCTGTATAAAGCTGCTCTGACATTCTTTATAAACCGTCTTCTTGTCTTTATTGTGAAAGCAAAAATTCTAAAGTAATTTTTACATTCAAATGCATACGAAAAAGCAAATTTTCAAAAAACAAGAAAATAAAATAAGAAAAAAAGTTCTAGTATAGAACGTGTTTTATATATATATATATATATATATATATATATATATATATATATATATATATATATATATATATATATATATATATATATATATATATATATAGGGTGTTCCGTTTTAACCTGCAAGACCTCTATTTTCAGAAAAGGTTAGTCCAAGATGCATACTTTCAATTGCAAAAATGTTCAAAACCAGGTGCAGAGTTATTAAGATATTGAAAATTTGAAGTGGAAATAGAAATGATTAAAAAAAATCCAAAATTTAACTGTTTATACGAGACCAAGATCCCCTAACTTATATTTAGGGAAATAATCACCATTGAAAACAATTCCAACACTAAAAGGTTTGAAATTAGTTCTACCTATATTCACAGAGATATGAAACGCAGCGTTTTGTGACTTACACCACTTTACACTCGCCGTCAATAACACCTTTTGGGAGAAAATATAGCAGTTAACAAGTGTTTAAAATTTATATGTGTGCAGAGTATAGTTTTACAAATTGTTCGAGGTTTTGCAGTTTGTTTTTGCGTAACACGCCATAACATTTGCATGAATTTTTGAATAGCGATGAAAAATATAAATACTTTTTACTTTATTTTTTTTACTTTGACAACCTGCCATTCTTCTGAAAGAGCGATAAGTTCCAATCTTATCTTCTGTATGGTCCCTCAAAACTTTTAACTGGAATATCTCCTTGAGTTTTGGTCGCACAAATGTCCAGTTTTTAGTTAGTTAGTTTTCAATGGAGATTATTTCTCTAAGCCTAAGATAGGGAACCTAGGGCCCATATAAAAAGAAAAAATTTTACGTTTTTTGACTCATTTTAATTTTTGCTTCGAACTCTCAATATCTAAATTCCGCATCTGATTCTGAACATTTTTGCAAGTGGAAGTATGCATCTAGAATTATGGGTTGCGGAAATGGAGGTCTTGCAGGTTAAAACGGAACACCCGTATTATTACATATATATATATATTATATATATATATATATATATATATATATATATAATCACACATAAAAACAAGTAAACATTACAGCTTTCTACCCCTCTAATCCATTTGGAAGTATCAATTTTCACATAATATCCTTAGACTTTTGCGTAAAATCGAGGTTCCTGCATTTTCTTCTACAAGGAAAAAGTCAAGTAACAGCTTATGCCTTTCTATAAACAACGTAGCAAATCCATCATGCATATTAAAATAAAATTCAAATAAGGTTTTTTAGAAGAAAGAGTGCAGGCAAGAATGTCTATTTCTCTTAGCAACTTTGTTTAGGAAAATACATCATGTTCTAAGTAAAGGTAACCAAACAAACCGAACGAAGTCATCCCGTTTTATAACGTGAATGCGAGAGGTTTTGTGCGGAAACGATGTAGTATACAATCTGAGGTTTGGTTTTGATGTGAAGAGACTAACAGATTTTTATAGAAGATACTAAGGGTAAATAATTATAATGCATAGCAAAGAGTAATTTGTTAAAATTTTAAAGTCAAGTAAAAATGCTTCCCTAATTAAAATATATTAGCCATAACCAGTCACCTTGTCGCCTTTTATTAACTCTCAATGAAAATGAATAAATTAGTTAAAAAAAATAAGTAAACGCATATTTTTTGGTATAAAAAAATGCAAAAATGAACTAAGTTTTCTTCACGGCTCATAAAATTAACTTTGTTGAGCACTATAATGCATTCATGCACATTCGTAAATGTATGGCAGCATACTTTCGTGGGCAGGTAAAAGGCAGTAACTGCAAATTTTTCTCTTTTTCTTCTCTTTTCTTTTTTGAGCAATCACGATTGCTTATTGCTTTCATTTGACTATTTTGATGTCTTATGATTTTATTTTCCCGCCAGCATCATCGTCGACCGGCTCCTCACGATGCTGCTCCTATAGCGAAAACCGCCTCCTGGTTGCATCCATATCCTACACTTACACGCATGCACACAGGCACGTACACACACACACACACATACATACACCTGCACACATACACAAACACATACATACACCTACACACATACACACACACTCAAACACATACACACACTCAAGTACATACACACATGCATACATACATACACTTACACATACACACACCTACACACAAAACTACCCACACACTAATGCCTGCACACATACACAAACACATATGCCTAGACACACATACACATTCCCCCCACACACGAACACTCATACACATAACTACCCACACACTCATACCCGCACACACACACAAATATGCATGCCTACACACACATACATATACCCTCCTACACACAAACACACATACCCCACACACATAAACACACACTTCTACATACACACACACTCGTGATTGCGAAAAACATAATTTGAATTCAAGAGGTCAAAATTCAAATTATTATTATTATTTTTTAATTTATATATTTTTTTTTTTTTTTTGCATTTTTGTTATCTATTTGTACGTTAGCTTTATTGCACAAGCTTGCTTATTTGGCTTCCGCTTAATTAAAAGCGCATAAAACACTACCTATTGTTGGTACTATAGAATCCCATATGCGTTTTCTTTCTCGAAAACCCAATTTCTCGAAAACCCATTTCTGCAGATACTTCCGTTTACCTGTCCAAGGCAAAATAGCAGTTCAGTGCTACTCTGCTTTTACAACCTGTGCCACTATTATAAATGCATAGATATTTACTGGACAATAGCTGTACAAAAATGCACTGAATAGCTATTGTAAATGTATGAGAGCAAATCAAAAAGTCTTTGCGCCTATTTCTTATTCGCCAAAAACAGGTACATACAGGTATTTGCAAATATACGTACTGTACTACGTACCTTACGTTATTTCTCTATATAGTGACCACACCGGTTCAGATATTTGTCCCATCGCAGCACGAAATTAGAGATCCCCCTGTGGTAAATTCTTTCGGCTGCCTGTGGAACCACCGTCAGACCGCGTTCTTAGCTTCTTCGTCGCATGTGAATCTCTGTTCTGCCAGAAATTTCTTCAGTGGAGCGAAAACGTGAAAATCGCTAGGGCAACATCTGGACTGTAGGCGTACCTGTGAATTGCTATGTGCGTTTGTCCGTTGCTCCATACAAAACCAATAAAACTCCGCTGATTATAAATTGTAGACGTCTGAAGAACAACCGTCATCTTAAATGACTGATAGTAGCTCCGCTCTTCCGAGCAAAAAGCAGATACGGCTGGTACGGTTCAAGGAACTGTCACTGCAGGGAATGTATATGTCTGCTTTGTATTCACAGCCATATTTTAAATTTAAAAAATACGCGCAAAGACTTTTTGATTTGCCCTCGTACCATAAAAAGATTTACTTGTTCTGGGTTTCAGTTGTCATTTTATTTATTTACTACTGGTACCCGCACGGCTTCGCCCGTAGTAGAAAATTAAAAGGTCATTTTAGTTCGCCTGTATATTTACAAATAATGGATGACGAATTTCTCGCCAATTGGCTATGTTCCTTCGCTCTCCCATTCCACGTCATGATAATTTCGTAATTTACTCGTCCATCTTATGATAATTTTGCTCCGGAAAATGTTCTAAAAATTGAAATAGAAAAATAACAAGATCGAATTTTCGAAAAATCGCTTCGAGGCGCACACCCACATGCTACAAACTAACTTTGTGCCAAATTTCATGAAAATCGGTCGAACGGTCTAGGCGCTATGCGCGTCACAGAGATCCACACGTCCTGACAGAGAGACTTTGAGCTTTATTATTAGTAAAGATTTATATCCAGTTAACTTTCGATAACTCAAACTTCCAAAGGACCGGTTTAAGCGTTCAAGTTATTGGTAGTTCGGGCTACGGGAAGTTCTCACAATAGTTTGGGACCGAATGAAAGCTCCGAGATAAAAAAATATTCGAGTTATAAACGAGTTATCAAGATTCGACTGTATTTTCTAGAACGTCTGGAGCTTATGCAAATGATTTTTTAACATAATTTTGTGCATAAGAAACTCACATGTTGTTTTAAAACTTTTTGTAAGTACATTTCAACTTTTTTTCAGATAATACCCAAAGCAGCAGATCGCTGGAAACTGAAGAGTTGCCCTCTGGAGTTTTGTAACTGGAGGAGTTGTCACCAAAATATTTGACTAATCATCTGTGATTCAATGTTTAAGAAAGATTTGAACTGATATTTCTAAATAAAGAGAGATGCCAAATTATATTTCCTTAAAACAAGCTGAAGTTATAGAACTTTCTTTAATTTCTTCAGTGTGAAAATTTAAATGCAATGAAATATTTTGCATTTTCATGATCATGGCACTAAAGCACATTTTTGGGTAGAAATTGAAATTATGAAACAGCATGAGTTCCCAAACTCTGAAGCTTTCTTTTTCAGCAAAAAAAAAAAAAAAAGATGTTAAGAAAATGTCAAACTGTGTTTCTTTTACGTAGCTTCATGTTTTTTTTTCTTCCAAACAACAAAATACGAGTATGTATACCTGAATATTTGATTCCCTTTTTTTACCTTGATGTGATGAACTAATTTAATCTAAAGATATCACAATTCAACATTATTCTAGAATCAATGATTCCAATAACATAAGCTATAGATATATTAGACTATATTTTGGGCTGTTTCTCCTAAATTGAATATTTCTTTGCCAATTAAAGATTAATAGTTCTTGCATCGATAAAAAAATGCAAAACAAAGAAATATTGTAAAAAAAGAAAAGCCGGTGTATTCGTATTAACTAAGCCGATGGCCTTTAAAGTATTTTTTAAATATAATTGATTTTTCAAAATATATTTTACAGAAAAATTCTTCCTTTACTTCTAGTTAATCTTATTTCTGAAACAAAAACTGCAAAAAAGGGTTATTGAAGTAAAAAAATTGTAATGTACCATGAGTACTCCAAAATAAAAATTTAGAAGAAAAATTCTACGTACAAATACACAACTATTATGACTGCTATGAATAAATTTAACGTTAAATATCCCAAAAATTTTACATTAATTGTTGGTAATGCAGCTGAAAGAGAATAATGTTTCCGTTTTTCCCCATTACCAACAATTACTGTATAAAATTGTTAAACATCAATAAATTAAAACAATTAATTAATTAAAATTAATAAATTAAAACTACTACCAACAAATAACAATTAATTATTTTTATTTGTTGGTAGTAGGGAAATACATTTATTGTAAAAACAATTAATGTATTTCCCTACTACCAATAATTACCAACAATCAATGTAAAACTCCCTATTACTTCTGTTATGAAAGAACATTAATTATATTACCCCTTTTCAGTCAATTTTGTTATTTACCTGTCTGCAAGTATTATTCTTATACCCGCTGTTCTGGTATGTAAACGAAGTACTTGTACTTGCGTTGAAAATTCTAGTAGGTAACGAAAAAATTGTTAATTGATATTAAAAAGATTTTTTTTTTAAGGAATTTGCGTTGCTAAGTATTAGAACTGGAGAGCACTGTTTCTTTTTAGCTTGCATAAAAATTAAAACCTTATAAAAATATTGAAAAAGGTTTTTAGAAAATAAAAGTTGTTACGAGATATCCCTTTTCCCCCTTTTTTTAAACTATTACTTTATGAAAATGCAAAAAAAGGTTTCTGGAAATTCAAAAATGGAGAATTTTGCTTTAAAAAAACATTCTTAATTAATATTGAAATCATGTACAGGAAGTAAAAAGTTTCGCTCAATTAACATTTTCACAACATTTTCAAACTTTATAAAAATACTGGAAGATTTTTTTGAAAGCAACAACCTTTACAATCAGTTAGTTCTGAGTGAAAAAATAATTAACAAAATTGCGGTAAATGTATTAAGACAGAGCGTGTAGTAAAAGCAAAAAAAAAAAATCCTTAGTACCATTTTGAAGAACTTTTCTCTTACGAATAACAAAGGAGAAATTAGATTCATTAAAAAAAAAAGTAGCAGCAATTTTATTTTTACATAGGTATTTTTGAACCTCCGTGCACTTCATATGTATACTACTGCATTGTATAGTATATAATACATTCTCTCATCATCTTCATATTCCAAAACTCATATTGGAGCTTGGTTACGTTTCTTGCAAAAGAGATCTGTAGTGAGTAGAGATCTGTAAAACAGTGATTTGAAATCCCGTATTTTACATGATCCGTTTGAAGAAAAATTCATCTTTCGTAAAACTTCCCAACTCGGTGAAATATCACCGAACCCAAACATTTTCTGTGTTTATTGTTCAAACTACGTGTAAAAGATGCCATACAATCAAATAACTTTAAGAAATAGTCTGTTAATATTGCGTTAAATGTAACTATTTAATAATTGTTTTGTTTTTTTTAATTTTATGAAACATATTTATGACTGTATTTTTCAATCTAATTGGTATTTTGGTTTTGTGAATTGAAACTGTACATTAGTTTTCAAAAACTTGTATTTTTTTATCTGTAATAAAATTTTAACAATATTTTGAATTTTTGAACATTGTATTGACTTTTGATTTTGTGAAACAACTACCAATATTTTATTTTCTAAAAAATACTTATCTATTGAACATTTAACTTGCTACTTAAAGGCAAGAGGATATTTTTAGAACATTTATTTTCCTTTTGTGGCTATGAGTTACTTACAAAATGTTTTTAACAATATCATTTATGAAGCTTATAAAACAACACATACAAAGAAACAAAAACTAAAACATAAACGAAAGCACAAATAACAAAACCCTTTTTCTTCAAAAAAAAGTTAAGGAGAGACATTCTCTCTTTACTGAAAAGTAGAAATTTGTACTGTTCATGACAGTTCTATATTTCATTTTAGAGCGTGTTTTCGCCTTAGAAACCGAAGGAAATGTTTTTTGTTTTATTATATTTTTGACTAACTACGTCACCCGGCATCGCAAGGTTACTAAGGACGCTTATGTGTACTGATTTTTGTTAGTAAAAACTTTGAATATTGGTATCTAATTTTAGTTTCCATATGATTTTAATCTCTGTTCAGTACGGCGTTATCTTCAAATTTAGTAAATTTGATTCGGTCAGCCCAGATTCACGAGATTTTTTCTAGAACGGATACTTTTACGACTAATGTCCAAAAGCATGTCCTGCACCTCACAGGTAAACTTCGTTTAAAAAATAACAATAACAATATATTATGAAAAATTATTTTGCTTAGCAAATTGCACAAGTAATGTACTTCCACTTAGTTAATGATTTTTAACTTTTATCTCTAAACAATTCGTATGCTCCGTAATCCATTTGCACAGGCGAGGAATTTTCACGCATATTTTGCACTTCATTATCGAAACATAGAGCAGGCTTTAGATATTAATTGTGATATATTTGAACATAAAGAGCTATTATGTAACTTAACATGAAGTATCTATTTTCTAAAACATACATTTTCGTATTTGAAAAATAATGATTTGTACGTGTTGCAACTCGACGTTAAATCCCGGTTATCACAAATTTGCCATTTCAACTGCGCTTGCTCGCGAACTTAGCTGATTTCAAAAATTTTGCTAAAATTAATTACAAACATTTTAAATTTGGTAATAAATATGAGATGGCAACAGATAAAAATTAGAAATCACAAAGCTTTCTCTGATTTAGTTTTTAGGCCTCGGTAAAGATTGAATTTTACGCCTTAATTATTAATGGATTCGGTGTCTGATTTGTCTGTCATTTTTCAGAACCAAATTTTTAACCTCAGAAGAGCGTACTAGAATTGCAGCATCACTTTTTATACAAAGCCGAACCCTCAACCTAAATAAAAATGTATAATACTAAGTTGTTTACGCCTAACGTAAAATATCCGCAAAAGACGGATTTCTGTACTAATATTCCAATCATTTTTGAAGTACACAACGTGTTTTACGTTTATGTTAAATAAATATTTCCAAACCAATAAATATTGAAGTGTCATTTTTCTCTTAACATTATAAAGATTATCAGTTATTCATATCCGTAGTTTCATATAATATATCACGAAATCGCTGTGAAAATATTCTAAGCGCATTCATTAATTTGTTGGGACTCTCGCTCAGCTTAATATAAACAAGCTTTACGAAATCTTAAAACAGAGAGCCCAAAAAGCGAAGTCCGCGCGCAAGCGCAGTTGAAATAGCAAATTTTTGATAACCGGGATTTAACGTCTAGTCGTGTTGCAGGCGTTGTGGTCACCTCCCCCCCCCACAACCCCCAACATGCACAAATCATTAGTTTTGAAACACAAGAAAACGCGATAGAAATTTTTATTAATATTTTTACTTCCTTTTACAAAAAGGAAGTACTGTATTCGCGAAAAAATTTTCACTCAAAAGTCGGCCTTCATTTGCATTTTTCTCACCCCCGAATGAATGTTGAGTTTTTTTTTTCGACCTGACCACACGTGGATATATGCCTAAGAACCTACAGACAACCGAAACATCCATTTTGACGACCCCCAAGTTAATTACAACGAATTTTCTCGTGACGTCCGTATGTACGTATGTATGTGTGTATGTATCTCACATAAATCAAAAACGGTAGGTCCTAGAAAGTTGAAATTTGGTACGTAGACTCCTAGTGGGGCCTAGTTGTGCACCTTCTCTTTTGGTTGCATTCGGATGTTCCTAAGGGGGTCTTTTGCCCCTTTTTGGGGGAAATCATTGTTAATTTCGATGTAAACTCAAGTGGTGTTATAATTTGTCGCACGCTTGGCGATATATCGCCAGTATTTTGGTCGCCAAGTTTTGTCGCCAACTTGGTGACAAATTTGACGATTTTTTTTTAAATTTTAAATTTGGTTTCAATTTGGCCACTGTTGGTGATATTTAGAGAGTGAACAATTGAATGACATTAAAATTGCCAATCATGAGGAAATAGCATTAAATTGGAGTAAAAGGAAGTCATGTGATGCACACATCAGCTCGTTATCTTTAGCAGTAGCACTTGAACATCGGATTCAATGACAAGAGTGCACTCAGCACTAACACATGAAGAGAGCAAAATGTGAAAATGCAACAGGGCAAAATACAAAAGGTAAACTATGAAAACATAAAATGTAACAAGTACAGATTAAAAGGTAAAATGTACAAATATAGGCTGTAAAAAGTAAAATTAAAAAATTGTTAAAACATAAAATGTAAAGAAATAAAATGTACAAACAAGTAAGTAGTTAATAAAGTCAATCAGTCTGTAAGTCCCTGTAGCTTTTCTCTGGCCTTCTAGCATCCTGACATATACAGGGTGTTCCGTTTTAACCTGCAACACCTCTATTTTCGCACTCGTTAGTCTTAGATGCATACTTCCGGTTACAAAAATGTTCAAAATCAGATGCGGAGTTGAGACATTGAAAGTTTGAAGTAAAAATAAAAATAAGTCAAAAAATACAAAATTTAACTTTTTATACGAGCCCCAGGTCCACTAACTCATATTCAGGGAAATAATCTCCATTGAAAAATAATTCCAACCCAAAAAGTTAGAAATTACTACGACCTGTATTTACCGAGCTACGAAACGCAGCGTTTTGTGACTTACACCACTTTACACTCGCCGTCAATAACACCTTTTGAGGGGAAATATAGCAGTTAACAAGTGTTTAAAATTATATGTGTGCATAGAGTGGTTTTTCGAATTGTTCGAGGTCTTGTAGTGTGTTTTTGCATATCATGCCATAACATGTGCATAAATTTTGGAATAGCTATGACAAATATATATACTTTTTTTTTATTTCAACAACCTGTCATTCTTCTGAAAGGTCAATAAGTTCCAATCTCATCTTCTGTATAGTCCCTTAAAACTTTGAACTCTAATATCTCCTTGAGTTTTGGTTGCACAAATGTCAAACTTTTTATGTCAGTAATAGTTTTCAATGAAAATTATTTCTCTATAAATACAAGTTAGAGGATTAGGACCCGTATAAAATTTTGTAACTCATTTTTATTTTCGCAACAAACTTTCAATGTCTTAACTCTGCATCTGAATTTGAACACTTTTTCAACTGAAAGCATGCATCTACGACGAACTGTTTCGAAAATAGAGGTCTTGCAGGTTCAAACGGAACACCCTGTATATTTCCGTGCGTTCTTTGAGAGGCACCGCATCCATAACAGTGCCACGTCCACACAATGTACCGTTTGAGGAAGAAAAGATATTAAACCTAAAAGGGCGTCCCGGAAGGCAATCTTGTCCTCGTGGTAGAAAGTTGATGCTTCATATTAAGACACGTAATGGTACCTTATACAGGTGGTGGGGTGATATCCCTCGTAAAACACAATTAATTCATTCCGTGTAGTATCGAAACCGTGTTATACGAGAATTTTTTATAAATAGGTTTTTTACACATTATTTAATCTAATTACGCATGTTCATACCATTAATCATGTCAATATGTTTCGTGTTATATCGAAGCCGCGTACCGTGTTATATCGAAACCGTGTTATACGAGCCTTAGAAATAATGTAAATCAAGTTACGTGTACCGTGTTATATCGAAACCAAGTTTCATAAAAACAAAGTAAAAACTCTTAAGAGTTATCAAACATTAACAGGATGTATTAAACAGAAATGAAATTCCATCTTTTTTATATATACTGTTTGACCTGTTTTTATATATACTGTAATTTGGCAATCTGCCAAGTAAAGACGATCCCATCTGATCGGCTCTAGCAGGGGAGAAGGGAAAATAACGATGGGATTTTGATGCACGCGTTTTATAATGTCACAAGTGCCTTATTCATTTATTGCATTTTCTAAAATAAAATAAGGGGAAACAAAAATAGTTTCCATGGAAACAACAAAAAGAAAAACCATTTTCATTTCGTTCAGGAACGTAAAAGCAAAATGGTAAGCTAAAAACTTTGTTGTAAATAAATAAATAAATCAATTAGTTTTTGCCGCGGGAATATAGATTGAATATACTTAAGATTTAAAAAATGTTGCAGTGAGCAAATTTTCATTTTTACAAAACTAAAGCTAAATAATAGAGAGGCAAAAGTGCACATCTGAAACAAACCAACTAACATCCCTATAAACTAATAGATACGTCCATTTCCGCCTATAAACCGGACATTAGCCTTTCCATGTAATTGATGGTCAAACAGTAACGTTCGTGCTTTATCAAAATCGTGTAGTATTTAATTCAAGTTTTGAATCGTGTAATATCGAAACCGTGTTGTAATAATCGCAAATTTGGTACCGTGGAATATCGAATTCGTGTTGTAGAAGTACCGTGTTACACGAGGGACGCCTGTAATGGGATATATCACAAAAAAAAAAAAAAAGCCAAAGTTTGATGTTTCGGGAATGAAGTGTAAATATATACGTAAAAATGTCTCCTTTAGGTAAATAAATAGGGCGATGTGTAAAAATGTAACGAAAAATTTCGTGTCACACGCTGACTCTGAAATCACCGAAAAACGGATTGAAAACTGCGCCTATGAATAACCAAATGAGGAGTATACTTTCAAAATGGATTATATCCAGTTTTATATTTTTTGGCAAAACGAAAAAAAAGTTTTACGCAAACACTAACTGTTAGAATTTCGAATCGCTCAGGATGTTTTTTGGTATGATAACAAGTGACTATTGGCATAAGTCTAGGATTTTTTCATCAATTTTATCCCCCATACCTAAATTGCCAATTTTATTTTTAATAGTTTCTTTTTTGGTGTAAAACAGTGGATATCATTCCTTTTGCAAAAAAACACATTTTTTTTTTCAGAAATAAACTATATTATATTAAAACAAAATATTCAACATTTTTAAATATTTTTTTTCAGTCCACTTTATTCCTTCCTACTTACTTTATTCCTTTCAATGAACATTAAAAAAAATCGATCTAATTAATTATGAACAATAAAACCACTCAAGCCAATTCAAATAACAACGTTGTATAGGTATTTATAGATCACAATTCTTATCTCAATTAATGAATCAATTTTTATCAAACCTAATCACAATTTAATCATTAATGAATCACAATTCAGTAGTAATATTAATTATTCAATATTAATTTAGTAATCGCAATTTGAGGTCGCGCTTGCCTAACTGATAACAGACTTGCACAAAGCGCAAGGTGCTGTGATCTCTTAATACGGACGGGTGTCACGCTTGATTGGAAATGCTCAGCCAGTGCTTCGCTCCGGTATTTTATTAGTAAACTATTTTTAATTAGAAGAGGCAATATCCAATTTGGATATGTGCCCTTTTGATATGAAAGTGAATGAGTGGGTACCGGCAAATAAGGGATAAGTTCTTCTTTGTGGTTGAAGACTTGGCGAGAAATAAGGGGATGGATATATACACCGCTTAGGTGGTAAAACCAATGTTTACGCATTGTTTAACAGTAGATATAAAACACTTTGGAATGGAAGAAATTCATGGGTCGATAGGGCTTATAATACAGATTTTGAAAACGAAGAAAATATGTTTTTTAACAGTAGATATAAAACACTTCGGGAAGAAAGAAATTCATGGGTCGATGAGGCTTAAAATACAGATTCTGAAAACGAATAAAAAATGTTTTTCAACAGTAGATATAAAACATTTCGGGAAGAAAGAAATTCATGGGTCGATAGGGCTTATAATACAGATTCTGAAAACAAAGAAAATATGTTTTTTAACAGTAGATACAAAACACTTTGGGAAGAAAGAAATTCATGGGTCGATAGGGCTTATAATACAGATTCTGAAAACGAAGAAAATATGTTTTTTAACAGTAGATACAAAACACTTTGGGAAGAAAGAAATTCATGGGTCGATAGGGCTTATAATACAGATTCTGAAAACGAAGAAAATATGTTTTTTAACAGTAGATACAAAACACTTTGGGAAGAAAGAAATTCATGGGTCGATAGGGCTTATAATACAGATTCTGAAAACGAAGAAAATATGTTTTTTAACAGTAGATATAAAACACTTCGGAAAGAAAGAAATTCATGGATCGATAGGGCTTATAATACAGATTCTGAAAACGAATAAATAAAGTTCTTTAACAATAGATATAAAACACTTCGGAAAGAAGGAAATTCATGGATCGATAGGGCTTATAATACAGATTCTTAAAACGAAGAAAATATGTTTTTTAACAGTAGATACAAAACACTTCGGAAAGAAAGAAATTCATGGGTCGCGATAGCGCTTAAAATACAGATTCTGAAAACGAAGAAAATATGTTTTTTAACAGTAGATATAAAACACTTCGGGAAGAAAGAAAATCATGGGTCGATAGCGCTTATAATATAGATTCTGAAAGCGACGAAAAAGTGGTATTCAACAGTAGATATAAAACATTTCGGGAAGAAATAAATTCATGGGTCGATAGGGCTTACAATACAGATTCTTAAAACGAAGAAAATATGTTTTTTAACAGTAGATACAAAACACTTCGGAAAGAAAGAAATTCATGGGTCGATAGGGCTTATAATACAGATTCTGAAAACGAATAAAAAATGTTTTTTAACAATAGATATAAAACACTTCGGAAAGAAAGAAGTTCATGGGTCGCGATAGCGCTTATAATACAGATTCTGAAAACGAAGAAAATATGTTTTTTAACATTAGGTATAAAACACTTCGGGAAGAAAGAAAATCATGGGTCGATAGCGCTTATAATATAGATTCTGAAAACGAAGAAAAAGTGTTTTTCAACAGTAGATATAAAACATTTCGGGAAGATATAAATTCATGGGTCGATAGGGCTTACAATACAGATTCTGAAAACGAAGAAGAAATGTTTTTTCCAAAAGTGAATATAATCCGTTTTGAAATTAACCTCCTCAAATTAAGTACAAGACACTGTTTTCCATACATTTCTGTTTTATTATAACAAAGCAGAAAAAAGAACTATTATACAGAATTAAAATACAAGGGAAAAAATGAGTTAGATCTCTTTGTGCTATCTTGAAAATTTCCACTTGTACTAAATTATTCCTTTTTAGAAGTTTGAGGAAACTTAAAAAGAAATAAGAATTATTGGGTTGTTTCCGAAATTTTAAAAGCATTTTTTTTTTTTTTTTGAAAGAGCATTTTTCAAAACATAAGATTTAATTATTTTTTAAATAGTTTGACAAAGTTTAATATTTTTTAACAATTATTTATCGGTGCATAGATTCAATTTCATTTTTTACTCTTCTGCTCATGACATCACAAGTGATGGAAATGCCATTCATTGATGCCATTAGCATGGAGCGCAATATTTAATTAGCTTCTTAATTATCACATCGTAAAAATGCGGTAGACAACAAGCATCACTGCAGCGAGTGCGCCAGTGGAGTAGCGTGCCAAAGTACATCATTTGAGACGTCATAAAGACCACATCATAAAGACCAATAATTTCCAAAATCGGACATTTAGAAAAAATATTTAAAAATCAAATGTTGAGAAAATTAAAGTTTTTTCTCGCTCAATGCTATTTATTTTGATTTATTCTATCAATTTCAGTGACTAAAAGTAAGTACTTTTGACTGAAGGAAACAACCCCATTGCTGCCAAAACTAATTTATTACTTTATGATTGACGTTTATCTTACTTTATTTTCATAATTCTTGAAAGTAACAAAAACAATTTGTAACAAATAACAAATGTTTTTAAAATTTGATCTTTGTTTCTATAAGTATTAGGTTTTCACTATAAAGATATCAGAAACGTTTCAGTGTACTAATTCACGATACCGTCGCTTCAGAGCTATAGTAGGATATCTTACTGTTATTCCTGCGATAAGATGTCTTACTGTCGCTCTGAGGCGCGATATCTGGTATTTTATTTCCAGTTTTGGTTAAATTAGCTTATCTTATGAAAAAAAATATGGGTAAAAAGCTCAGAAAATGATCTATTTTTTACCTTCCTTTTACAAAAAAGGAAGTATTGTATTCGCAAAAAAAATTTTCACTCCAAAATCGACCTTAATTTTCATTTTACTCACCCCCGAATGAATATTGAGTTTTTTTTCCGACTCGACCACACGTGGATAAGTGCCTAAAAACGTATAGACACGCGAAATATCCATAATGACGATTCCCGAGTTAATTACAACGAATTTTCTCGTGACGTCTGTATGTACGTATGTATGTATGTGCGTATGTATGTCGCATGCATAACTCAAGAACGGTAAGTCCTAGAAAGTTGAAGTTTGGTACGTAGACTCCTAGTGGGGTCAAGTTGTGCACCTTCCTTTTTGGTTGCATTCGGGTGTTTCTAAAGGGGTCTTTTGCCCCTTTTTGGGGGGAACTGATTGTTAATTTCGATGTAAACTCAAGTGGTGTTATAATTTGGTATACACTTGGCGATATATCGCCAGTCTTCTGGTCGCCAAGTTTTGTCGCCAACTTGCCGACAAATTTTGCGATTTTTTTAAAAATCTGTTTTAATTTGGCCACTGTTGGTGATATTTGGAAAGTAAACTATTGAATCACATTAAAATTTCCAGTAATGGGGAAATTACATTAAATTGGAGTAAAAGTAAGTCATATGATGCACACATCAGCTCGTTATATATTATGGAAATACCGGAAAACGTTTTTAAAAAATCATAAACGTGAAAATTCGAAAAGTATACTAATATATTTATACTTTATAAAACACATCGGAAACATTTTCAGAAATGACAAAGTTTGTTTCCAGCTTGGGGACTCCAACCCCTGCTCATTTCGCACAATTTGCCACCTAGTACGAATGGCTTACCAACGAGCCTTCAGCGGTGTATTTTCGGTGATTTTCCTCTTCCTTGCCGCCTTCGGTGGCTGTAACTTCGAGGGGAGGGAGATATGTCGCAAATACTTAGCGCTTCGTAACACCTTAAAACTCGCAAGTTAGCGAAAATGTATTAATTTACATTGATTTACATTTTAATTAATGTCTCTGCTAATTAAGATAAAATCGAATATGATGGTACTTTTGTAAAATTTGAAAATTTTCGCTGCTCCGTGCGACTCTGGAGTCTTTTGGTCGTATAAGAGATGAGGTTTCAGACAGACGCTTCCATATTTTAATAGTATTTGTCGTCTGGGAAGCTAGACTAGCCGCGCGCCTTGCCGCCTACTGCAGCTCGTGCAACACGCCTTCGACAGGTTGGACCACTACTGTCTTCGGCTGTGTACTTCGGGGGCTTTGCCCCCCTCTTAATGCCAACGGTTGGCACCTCGGCCAAAAAGAATGATTTATTAAATGCAATTAACAGGAAACAAAATTAAAGATTATTTTACTGTGAGATAGACGGGTTGGGCCACAACTGTCTTCGGCTCTGTACTTCGGCGGCTTCGCCCCCTTCTAGCTGCCAACGGCTGGCACCTCGGCCAAAAAGAATGATTTACGAAATGTAATTAACAGGAAACAAAATTAAACATTATTTTACTGTGAGATAGACGGGTTGGGCCACAACTGTCTTCGGCTGTGTACTTCGAAGGCTTTGCCCCCTTCTAGCTGCCAACGGCTGGCACCGCGGCCAAAAAGAATGATTTAGGAAACGTAATTATCAAGAAACAAAATTAAACATTATTTTACTGTGAGATAGTGCAATTAAAAATTATGATGAATGTTTGAAATTATTATATTTTCGTTATGCTGCAGTTGTACCAACAGTGATCAGTTCTTGTCACAGTTTTGTACAAACATGTTTCTGTCTATCGCAGTGATTGCAGTGCAGGTTCTACATTTGAGCTCCAGAATGGTCGCAAGTAGTGGCAAAGTGTTTACTCTTGATCCTTAACAGAGCCTGAGTTTCAATAAATTTGATCAACAGAGATATGCTGATAAATAGAGAAGTTTTCGATTCTTCAATTTTATTTTTATATGACAGAGTAACATGTATGAATATCATAGGTGAAAAAATTTTTGCGATACGATAAGTAGTTTTTTTTTAAATTAATTTTTAAAGTTCAAGTCATAGTGACGACAAATGGCACAGAAAGTGACGTGATGCGCTCTTCCGTCGCAGGAGAAGCCGAAGGACGTGCAGTTGGCTTCGCAGACGAAACGTAAACCTTACCTCCTCGCATTTAACGCCTCGCGTTTCTGGAACATTAAACCTCTCATCCTCTCGGAAATATTCGAATACCATCATTGATGTTACTTGAGGAAGATTATTAGATTGTGCTTTAACGAATCCGGCCTCCATAGTGTGTTTAAAAGGATTATTGAATTTAAAAAAAATTAAAATATCAGCGCTCTCAAAATGTCCGTAGCGAAAACAAGGGACCTTCGGCGCAAGGCTGCCCATTAGTACCCTGTGACGTAAGCTCGTGACGTTTCAGAAAAGCGCACTTTGGCGCGTGAATTTTTAAAAATTCATTAAAAATCAATCACGGTGTTTTAAAATTCGGCGATGGTGAATTTTTTAGTTTTGAGGGTCAATTAACAATATCCAATAGTCAAAATATGAACATTTAATAGGTTGCAACTTCCCTATTGGTGGTATAGGAAGTAAACGATTTACCAATGGGATGTTTGCAGAGCAAAGAAAAGAAGTCTCATCAAAATTTAAGGAAAATGGTAAATTTGGACTATTTCTGTGTCTTGCAACAAAATGTATTTTCTTTTTGCCTGTAAATTATAGTCAGTAAATCCCTCTTTTGACTAATTAATTTGTTGACACCCTGTGTCTAACATTTTAATAATAAATAAGACATCGCTTTAAAAAACCGTGCTTTTGATAAGCCACCAATATCGCCAAATGCATTTTTTTCCCTATGAACTCTTATACCCTACACTGTAAAAACGATTCAGAAACGTTCCTGGAAAATAATAGGCAGCTGATGTGCCCAATTTCAATCAGTAACATATCTTACAAAAACCAGGAACGTTTTCCGATAAAAATCAGTAACCTTCCTGAAATATTGGGAAATCAGCCAAAAAGCCCAAAAGCGCAAAGCTGTTAAAGCCAGGCGTGAACCTTCAAAAAAAAAAAAAAAATGAAACAAGTTTTATGTACTTGATTAGAACCTTCCTAATTTCCCAAGAAAGCTCCAGAAGCATTAGAGCAACCATGGCAAAAGCTACACGAAAATTGGGAGCAAGAACCATGCAAATTCCTTGCCTGCAATTCCTGCCTCGCAAAGCTGCAGGTATCCAGACTTATTTGCCCCCATTGGGAGTTAAGTCAATCTGGACGAGCCGTCATCAACTTGAAACCGATACACTAAATAAACACGCTCAGTCAATCTTTAAACTGGTAGCAAAAAATGTTTTTCACACCAGTGAAAAGTCTGCATTCGTGCATCTTTTAGCAATTCAGGAAACTTTTTTGCGAAGATACTTGATTTGGCGGGGAAAAAGGGAAAAATCTCTGAAATCCCTACACGTTTCACGGAAATAACCAGTAACGTTTCGGAATTTTTTTACAGTGTAGCCCCCTTGTGGTTGGACAGTCCCAGAATTACATGTGAAATGGACGAGATATCTCGCCAAGAACTGCAAGGTGGCTAGAAAGATACTGGAATAATTTCTAGAAAAGGAAACATATTAAAGCATATTATCATCATTATTTTCAAGGCTGCTGAGCCGGAGTCGGATGGAGTTTGGGGTAAAGAAGTCGGAGTCAGGAGTCGAAAGTTTAAATTTTCAAGAGTAGGAGTTGGTCATTTTCCCCAAAGTCCGGACCCGGTGCTTGCGGAGTCTGAGTCGGATTCGGACGGATTTTGGGGTAAAGGAATCGGAGTCTAAGGTTAAGTCTCTAAAATTGCTGGAGTCAGAGCCGGTCACTTTCCTCCAAATCTACAGTAGGGTGGGCAGTAAAAACATTTTTTTTTTTTTTTTTAATTTCGATGATGGGTAGTGCGGAAAAAGTGCCATTGGTGGAACAAATGGGACAAAAAAAGTTGAATTGTTTTTGACAGTTTCATGATTTGCCTCAATTGGGTTGAAATTTGGACTAAATGCTGTTTTTGGATGATGTTAGCAAAGTTAGTAAAAAAAAAAAAAAAATATTTTTCCAATTTCGATGACGGATAGTGCGGAAAATCCTTCCGTTGTTACAAATCCATAGACATTTCGTCAATTTCCGTTTCTTTAAACGTTTTTATTAAATTTTGTAAAAATGTTAAAGTTCTGTTATCGCCACGTATTTATCTGTAATAAATATGTTGCCTCTCACACATGATGCATTTTCAAATGCTTAATGTGTTATAAATTAACTACTTATTGCTTATAATTTTTCTAATTTGAAATATGCTTTTAGAAAACTTAGTGCAGCTCTCTGTTTGTTTTGCGTGGGAAAAATTCAGAACTCGCTCATAATCGCTGGGAATTCTTTTAAAATAAGAACTAAGATACTATTAACTAAAAGCAGCCGGGTGAAACAGCACTCCCGTAAATACAGGAAAGCAAAAACCAACAAGAAGTTCCTTCTAGAACTATACGAGCCTACTTTTCCGTATACCCACACTACTTTCTAGTACCTGATCAATATTCTCAAAAATAGCTAAAATCGCAAATTGTTTCAAACATATTTTTTTAATATTTTAAGCTGATTTCTAGGAATAAAATATTCCTCACTCATCTAAAAAAGAAAATAGCAGCACCTTTTCAACAAAGTAGCTAATACACTTTTTCCATTAAAAAATTCTTTAACAGCTTTCAAAATTACAAAAATAATCATTAAAATTAATAAACTCATTAAAATAAATACATCATATAAAAAAAGTTTCTTTTTCCCCTGTTGCCAAAAATAATTTTTTTTAATGAATTAATGCACTTACCAAAATAAATAAAAACAATAAAATGTCAACTTAAAGAAATAGTTTTCATTGTCAAAAAAAAAAAAAAAAAAAATCTGCGCATATCTTCATGTAGAAACATGAATGACTTTCGCAGGTATTATTAAAAGCTGGGTACCGAGTACTGAAAAGGTGATAAGTGCTTTTTTTTTGGATACGAAGAAAATAATAACAACCGATTAAATTGCATGCTGTTAAAAAGAGTTTTTACGTTAAAATTAAAAACAAACAACAAAAGTGCTCTTCAACTCTTTGCCCTTTAACGTGAAAGCATTGAATTACAGTACGTTTTGTCATTGCTCGTGGGAAGTGGGTTGGTTCTTCCCGCAGAGGGAGGAATCCTGGGTCATCTGTAGCGAAAGGCAGCAGTTCTAATTACTATAGGCGTCCCTCGTATAACACGGTACTTTTACAACACGATTTCAATACTACATGGTATCAAATTTGCGTTTATTATAAACACGGTTTCGATATTACACGGTACTAAATTTGCGAGTATTATAACACTGTTTAGATATTACACGGTACCAAATTTGCGATTATTATAACACGGTTTTGATATTACAGTAAAATCCCTAAAATGCGGACACTAACGGGACATTTTTTTTTTTTTTGTCCGCAATAGAGAGGTGTCCGCAGGACAGGGGTTTAATAATGTTATTTGCATTGGAACTGGGAAATTAAAAACTGTCCGCATAGGAGGGGTGTCCGTTAGGAGGGGTTTTACTGTACACGAGACGAAACTTGCGATTATTATAACACGGTTTCGATATTACACGGTACCAAATTTGCGACTATTATAACACACTTTCGATATTACACGGTATCAAATTTGCGATTATTATAACACGGTTTCGATATTACACGGTATCAAATTTGCGATTATTATAACACACTTTCGATATTACACGGTATCACATTTGCGATTATTATAACACGGTTTCTATATTACACGGTACCAAATTTGCGATTATTATAACATGGTTTCGATATTACACGGTATCAAATTTGCGATTATTATAACATGGTTTCGATATTACACGGTATCACATTTGCGATTATTATAACATGGTTTCGGTATTACACGGTATCAAATTTACGATTATTATAACACGGTTTCTATATTACACGGTACCAAATTTGCGATTATTATAACATGGTTTCGATATTACACGGTATCAAATTTGCGATTATTATAAGACGGTTTCTATATTACACGGTACCAAATTTGCGATTATTATAACACACTTTCGATATTACACGGTATCAAATTTGCGATTATTATAACACGGTTTCGATATTACACGGTATCAAATTTGCGATTATTATAACATGGTTTCGGTATTACACGGTATCAAATTTGCGATTATTATAACACGGTTTCTATATTACACAGTACCAAATTTGCGATTATTATAACATGGTTTCGATATTGCACGGTACGAAACTTGAATTTAATGCTTCATGGTTTTGATATAACTCGAATGTTATATTTATAAAAGATGGAATTTCATTTTTGTTTAATACATTCTGTTAATAGTTGATAAGTCTAATAAGTTTTTACTTTATTTTTGTGAAACATGGTTTCGAAATAACACGGTACACATCCCTTGATTTACATTATTTCTATGTCTCGTATAACACGGTTTCGATAAAACACGATACATCTTAACCTGATTTTTCTCATGCACATATATAATTACAGTCGAGCCCGCTTAATGGAATAGGCAATTTGCCAGGAAAAATTATTCTAATAAGCGGGATATTCCATTATCCGGGATAAAAATAACACACATCAACGGTGTAGTACATGGGAATTTTATTACATTAAGCGGGATATTCTATTATCCGATATTCCATTAAGCGGGCTCGACTGTAATATTAAAAATAAGTAAAAATGTTATTTTTAAAAACGTCTCGCATAACACGGTTTCGATATCACACGGAACAAATTAACCGTGTTATACCAGGGACACTTGGACACTGAAACAAATGCAGTTCCGACAAGAAAATTTTAAGGAAAACCGTGATTCCATAAAATTGTATAATAACCGATACAGTTTCTTCAGTTGTATTGTAACGTTACTTGAGAAGTTATTAAAGGATTTTATTGAAGTTGAGTTTCCTAGAGATTAGCCAGTAGTACTGCAGGTTTTTTTTATGTAGAGCACTAAGAACTTCAATCAGACTATACTGGCGAATGAATCATAAATTAAATTTCGGAAACATACACCCACTAAACAATCAATTATTCCCGATCAATTTATGAAAATGAGAATTCCCGAAAAGTTGCGAACATTCATACAAAACTGTAAAAATTTTATATCATCTGATTAGTAAAACACGGTGACACAAACAACACCTTATTCACGAGGCAAGTGCACTTTATCAACTTTACTAATTTGAAGCATTCCAATAATTGCCAAAGCAACTAGGGTATTTATAGAATTTTCTGAAAATGTGGGCTTGGTTACGTTGGACAAACTAAATGTGCACATTAGCACAGTCTGAAGTTTGTTAAACATAAAGATTTTGCTCGTTTGTCCGTTGCTCAGCATTGTTGAACTTAAGGCCACTGTTTTGGTTTTTCAACTGCTAGAATTATTAGTAAATGTTCTTGGTTCTGTGGCCTTCATTTTTGGGAAGCTTGTTACATTTTGAAAAATTCATTCTCTAGTCAATGGTTTTTTCCAGTACTCTACTTTTTCCTGACATCTGGAAACAGTTTTTGTAATTGCTTCTTCTGGTTATTCGTTTCTAGCATTTGGCTAGCAAATAAGCTAGCATTTTGGAAACAATTTACCGATATTTCGCCAAATTTGAAGCCGAAAATGGTATGCCAATTTAAGTGACAAGCGTACATGAAGACATTGCAACTCAAGACTGTTGGCGCTCTGTCTTGTACGTCATTGGAACTTCATACCACTTTCATTTCTAATCAAAATACCGCTAGCGCAGTAATAAATAGAAAATTGCCTTTTTTAGACTTTGAGCCCCTGAGCAGGCTTTTATCACTGTGTATAATTCCATGTCATTAAAACTCTGAGCCAGAAATCATTAATGTTAATACCATTGTGATCATCAATGAAGAAATAAAAGAGGAAATACAATTAAAACAAAACAATATATGATGTATGAAATTTTGCTTTAAAAAAATCCACACACAATTTCCTTCTAAAACCAAACATTTAATATGATACCTTACTGGAAACTCAGAGACAGATTTAGTTTTAAACTTCTTATGTGTAATGAATGAATAAATCCATGTTCTTGTATGGACCAAGCAGAAATTAAATCAATGGATTCATAAGGAATCCTTGATAGCAGACTGCAAAAAGGAAAAACAATCTTTAACTAGTCATGCTCGGTCATATCCGGAGGAAGAAATTTTGAAATTTTTACATAAAATAATAAAAGATCATCTAAATATGCAAGTACATTTCGCATCAGAGTTAACTAACAAAGCAGTTGTACGAAAATAACTTCACAAAAAAGATATAACTTTACATAAATTTTATTTGAAGACATATTGAAATATAGCAGCTCTCAAAAACTAACGAAGTTGATTCACAGCATTTTTAAAACTATATTGTTCATGAAACATACATTATAAGAGATATTTTACAGCAAAAAAATAGTCATGTTTATGAAAATTGTTTTTATTGCTGTATATATCGTCGCCTCAGAGCAACAGAAGGATGTCAGTGTTATTTCTGGGATTAGATATCTTAGTGTTGCTCTGAAGGCGACGATATATACAGCAATAAAAACTATTTTTATAAAACATGACTGTATTGTTTTGCTGTAAAATATCTCTTATAATGTATGTTTCATGAACAATATAGTTTTAAAAATGCTCTGAGTCAACTTTGTTAGTTTTTGAGAGCTGCTATATTTCAATATGTCTTCAAATAAAATGTATGTAAAGTTATATCTTTCGTGTGAAGTTATTTTCGTACAACTGCTTTGTTAGTTAACTATATATTATATATATCGTCGTATATATATATATATATATATATATATATATATATATATATATATATATATATATATATATATATATTTATATATATATATACATAGATATATATACATATATATATACATATACATATATATATACATATACATATACATACATATATATACATATATATACATATATATACATATATATACATATATATACATATATATATACATATATATACATATATATATACATATATATACATATATATATACATATATATATACATATATATACATATATATATACATATATATACATATATATATACATATATATACATATATATATACATATATATACATATATATATACATATATATATACATATATATACATATATATATACATATATATATACATATATATATACATATATATATATATATATATATATATATATATATATATATAAAATATATCGTCGCCTCAGAGCAACAGTAGGATATCAGTGTTATTTCTGGGATTAGATATCTTAGTGTTGCTCTGAAGGCGACGATATATGTAATGTAATATCTAACAGGAAAATACATTTAAAACAATTTTTCAAAGATGACACATGAGTGTTTTTTGATTGAAGTCTTTTTTATGAAAACTTATATTGCAATATGATGCAGATTTTGTTTGACATATTTTAACAAAGAAAAATTAAGTGAAATAATACAATGTTTTATGAACAAAAAATTAATTACTGCTAAAATTATATTTGGGACTCAATTGTTGGAAAAAATAACTAACGACTCATACATTTATTGTTTTAAGATTTAAAAAAAAAAGATTTTATTTCTGATGAATTTTGCCATCTATATGTAAATATTAAATTGTTGGTAGCAGAAATTAATACTTGATGTTACATTATATGGCCATTAAAATGAAATACCTTTTAAAATTCTAATTTTAATATTCGTTACGACAGTTAAAGTTTGAAAACTCATTTCATTTTCTCAAATGTTCAATCAGTTTGAAGCTCATAAAAACAATATTTTTCATCCAGCTAAAAAGCTTTTTGATTCGCCACGTGCCATACTTAATTTATTGTTAATTAAGACTGGAGATTTTTAGAAAAATTCTGTAAAAGTTTTACATTAAGAATTGTTTAAAAGTGCATTACTTTTAACAGAAAACAATCGATTTACTGTTTTATATAAGAATTCTAAAGCAATGTTTGCTTTTTAATAATTGTCTGCATATTTTGATTTCTCTAGATTGATAGTTTTCTTTTTTCTTTTTACTTCATTTTACAAAAAAGGAAGTATTGTATTCGCGAAAAAAATTTCACTCAAAAATCCACCTTAATTTCCATTTTACTCACCCCCGAATGTTGAGTTTTTTTTTTGTCTCGACAACACGTAGATAAGTGCCTCAGAATGTATAGATACATGAAATATGCATTTTGACGATTCCTGAGTTGACTACAACGAGTTTTCTCGTGACGTCTGTATGTGAGTGTGTATGTTCGTATGTGCGTATGTATGTCGCATAACTCAAGAATGGCATGTCCCAGAAAGTTAAAATTTGGTAGGTAGACTCCTAGTGGGGTCTAGTTGTGCACCTTCCCTTTTGGTTGCATTCGGGTGTTTGTAAAGGGGTCTTTTGCCACTTTTTTTGGGGGGGGAATCATTGTTTCGATGTAAACTCAAGTGGTGTAAACAAGTTGGCGGACACTTGGCGATATATCGCCAGTCTGTAGGTTGCAAAGTTTTGTCGCCAACTTGGCGACCAATTTGGCGTTTTTTTTTTTTTTAAATGTTTCAATTTGGCCACTATTGTTGATATTTAGAGAGTAAACTATTGAATCACATTAAAATTGCCAATAATGGGAAAATGACATTAAATTGGAGTAAAAGGAAGTCAGATGATGCACACATCAGCTCGTTTCTTTCAAGTAATTGCTCTGGGCAGATCCCTAAAAAAATCTCCTTTTTGACAAACAAGGTAATTTTTTATCACTCACTACAGTAAATTTTGCAGTTCATTTAAAGAAACTAGGTTAGCTGAACTTATATCTAGATTTCGTATGTTTCTAAGTCTAATGTCTGGCTCCAGACATTAAAAAAATTTTGGTTGGTACAGGGGGATTTGGCCAGCCTTTTATCCAAGCAAATAATGAAGGTTTTTAGCTCAAAGTTTTTCAGCTGTTATATAAAATTGCATTTTAAGCAGTAGAAGTTTTAAACAGGTTTAGGGGCGCTGGGTAGGTCCCTAAAAAAAATTTTCTTTTTGACAAACAAGGTAATTTTTTATCACTCACTACAGTAAATTTTGCAGTTCATTTAAAGAAACTAGGTTAGCTGAACTTATATCTAGATTTCGTATGTTTCTAAGTCAAATGTCTGGCTCCAGACATTAAAAAAATTTTGGTTGGTACAGGGGGATTTGGCCAGCCTTTTATCCAAGCAAATAATGAAGGTTTTTAGCTCAAAGTTTTTCAGCTGTTATATAAAATTGCATTTTAAGCAGTAGAAGTTTTAAACAGGTTTAGGGGCGCTGGGTAGGTCCCTAAAAAAATTTTCTTTTTGACAAACAAGGTAATTTTTTATCACTCACTACAGTAAATTTTGCAGTTCATTTAAAGAAACTAGGTTAGCTGAACTTATATCTAGATTTCGTATGTTTCTAAGTCTAATGTCTGGCTCCAGACATTAAAAAAATTTTGGTTGGTACAGGGGGATTTGGCCAGCCTTTTATCCAAGCAAATAATGAAGGTTTTTAGCTCAAAGTTTTTCAGCTGTTATATAAAATTGCATTTTAAGCAGTAGAAGTTTTAAACAGGTTTAGGGGCGCTGGGTAGGTCCCTAAAAAAATTTTCTTTTTGACAAACAAGGTAATTTTTTATCACTCACTACAGTAAATTTTGCAGTTCATTTAAAGAAACTAGGTTAGCTGAACTTATATCTAGATTTCGTATGTTTCTAAGTCTAATGTCTGGCTCCAGACATTAAAAAAATTTTGGTTGGTACAGGGGGATTTGGCCAGCCTTTTATCCAAGCAAATAATGAAGGTTTTTAGCTCAAAGTTTTTCAGCTGTTATATAAAATTGCATTTTAAGCAGTAGAAGTTTTAAACAGGTTTAGGGGCGCTGGGTAGGTCCCTAAAAAAATTTTCTTTTTGACAAACAAGGTAATTTTTTATCACTCACTACAGTAAATTTTGCAGTTCATTTAAAGAAACTAGGTTAGCTGAACTTATATCTAGATTTCGTATGTTTCTAAGTCTAATGTCTGGCTCCAGACATTAAAAAAATTTTGGTTGGTACAGGGGGATTTGGCCAGCCTTTTATCCAAGCAAATAATGAAGGTTTTTAGCTCAAAGTTTTTCAGCTGTTATATAAAATTGCATTTTAAGCAGTAGAAGTTTTAAACAGGTTTAGGGGCGCTGGGTAGGTCCCTAAAAAAATTTTCTTTTTGACAAACAAGGTAATTTTTTATCACTCACTACAGTAAATTTTGCAGTTCATTTAAAGAAACTAGGTTAGCTGAACTTATATCTAGATTTCGTATGTTTCTAAGTCTAATGTCTGGCTCCAGACATTAAAAAAATTTTGGTTGGTACAGGGGGATTTGGCCAGCCTTTTATCCAAGCAAATAATGAAGGTTTTTAGCTCAAAGTTTTTCAGCTGTTATATAAAATTGCATTTTAAGCAGTAGAAGTTTTAAACAGGTTTAGGGGCGCTGGGTAGGTCCCTAAAAAAATTTTCTTTTTGACAAACAAGGTAATTTTTTATCACTCACTACAGTAAATTTTGCAGTTCATTTAAAGAAACTAGGTTAGCTGAACTTATATCTAGATTTCGTATGTTTCTAAGTCTAATGTCTGGCTCCAGACATTAAAAAAATTTTGGTTGGTACAGGGGGATTTGGCCAGCCTTTTATCCAAGCAAATAATGAAGGTTTTTAGCTCAAAGTTTTTCAGCTGTTATATAAAATTGCATTTTAAGCAGTAGAAGTTTTAAACAGGTTTAGGGGCGCTGGGTAGGTCCCTAAAAAAATTTTCTTTTTGACAAACAAGGTAATTTTTTATCACTCACTACAGTAAATTTTGCAGTTCATTTAAAGAAACTAGGTTAGCTGAACTTATATCTAGATTTCGTATGTTTCTAAGTCTAATGTCTGGCTCCAGACATTAAAAAAATTTTGGTTGGTACAGGGGGATTTGGCCAGCCTTTTATCCAAGCAAATAATGAAGGTTTTTAGCTCAAAGTTTTTCAGCTGTTATATAAAATTGCATTTTAAGCAGTAGAAGTTTTAAACAGGTTTAGGGGCGCTGGGTAGGTCCCTAAAAAAATTTTCTTTTTGACAAACAAGGTAATTTTTTATCACTCACTACAGTAAATTTTGCAGTTCATTTAAAGAAACTAGGTTAGCTGAACTTATATCTAGATTTCGTATGTTTCTAAGTCTAATGTCTGGCTCCAGACATTAAAAAAATTTTGGTTGGTACAGGGGGATTTGGCCAGCCTTTTATCCAAGCAAATAATGAAGGTTTTTAGCTCAAAGTTTTTCAGCTGTTATATAAAATTGCATTTTAAGCAGTAGAAGTTTTAAACAGGTTTAGGGGCGCTGGGTAGGTCCCTAAAAAAATTTTCTTTTTGACAAACAAGGTAATTTTTTATCACTCACTACAGTAAATTTTGCAGTTCATTTAAAGAAACTAGGTTAGCTGAACTTATATCTAGATTTCGTATGTTTCTAAGTCTAATGTCTGGCTCCAGACATTAAAAAAATTTTGGTTGGTACAGGGGGATTTGGCCAGCCTTTTATCCAAGCAAATAATGAAGGTTTTTAGCTCAAAGTTTTTCAGCTGTTATATAAAATTGCATTTTAAGCAGTAGAAGTTTTAAACAGGTTTAGGGGCGCTGGGTAGGTCCCTAAAAAAATTTTCTTTTTGACAAACAAGGTAATTTTTTATCACTCACTACAGTAAATTTTGCAGTTCATTTAAAGAAACTAGGTTAGCTGAACTTATATCTAGATTTCGTATGTTTCTAAGTCTAATGTCTGGCTCCAGACATTAAAAAAATTTTGGTTGGTACAGGGGGATTTGGCCAGCCTTTTATCCAAGCAAATAATGAAGGTTTTTAGCTCAAAGTTTTTCAGCTGTTATATAAAATTGCATTTTAAGCAGTAGAAGTTTTAAACAGGTTTAGGGGCGCTGGGTAGGTCCCTAAAAAAATTTTCTTTTTGACAAACAAGGTAATTTTTTATCACTCACTACAGTAAATTTTGCAGTTCATTTAAAGAAACTAGGTTAGCTGAACTTATATCTAGATTTCGTATGTTTCTAAGTCTAATGTCTGGCTCCAGACATTAAAAAAATTTTGGTTGGTACAGGGGGATTTGGCCAGCCTTTTATCCAAGCAAATAATGAAGGTTTTTAGCTCAAAGTTTTTCAGCTGTTATATAAAATTGCATTTTAAGCAGTAGAAGTTTTAAACAGGTTTAGGGGCGCTGGGTAGGTCCCTAAAAAAATTTTCTTTTTGACAAACAAGGTAATTTTTTATCACTCACTACAGTAAATTTTGCAGTTCATTTAAAGAAACTAGGTTAGCTGAACTTATATCTAGATTTCGTATGTTTCTAAGTCTAATGTCTGGCTCCAGACATTAAAAAAATTTTGGTTGGTACAGGGGGATTTGGCCAGCCTTTTATCCAAGCAAATAATGAAGGTTTTTAGCTCAAAGTTTTTCAGCTGTTATATAAAATCTGCATTTTAAGCAGTAGAAGTTTTAAACAGGTTTAGGGGCGCTGGGTAGGTCCCTAAAAAAATTTTCTTTTTGACAAACAAGGTAATTTTTTATCACTCACTACAGTAAATTTTGCAGTTCATTTAAAGAAACTAGGTTAGCTGAACTTATATCTAGATTTCGTATGTTTCTAAGTCTAATGTCTGGCTCCAGACATTAAAAAAATTTTGGTTGGTACAGGGGGATTTGGCCAGCCTTTTATCCAAGCAAATAATGAAGGTTTTTAGCTCAAAGTTTTTCAGCTGTTATATAAAATTGCATTTTAAGCAGTAGAAGTTTTAAACAGGTTTAGGGGCGCTGGGTAGGTCCCTAAAAAAATTTTCTTTTTGACAAACAAGGTAATTTTTTATCACTCACTACAGTAAATTTTGCAGTTCATTTAAAGAAACTAGGTTAGCTGAACTTATATCTAGATTTCGTATGTTTCTAAGTCTAATGTCTGGCTCCAGACATTAAAAAAATTTTGGTTGGTACAGGGGGATTTGGCCAGCCTTTTATCCAAGCAAATAATGAAGGTTTTTAGCTCAAAGTTTTTCAGCTGTTATATAAAATTGCATTTTAAGCAGTAGAAGTTTTAAACAGGTTTAGGGGCGCTGGGTAGGTCCCTAAAAAAATTTTCTTTTTGACAAACAAGGTAATTTTTTATCACTCACTACAGTAAATTTTGCAGTTCATTTAAAGAAACTAGGTTAGCTGAACTTATATCTAGATTTCGTATGTTTCTAAGTCTAATGTCTGGCTCCAGACATTAAAAAAATTTTGGTTGGTACAGGGGGATTTGGCCAGCCTTTTATCCAAGCAAATAATGAAGGTTTTTAGCTCAAAGTTTTTCAGCTGTTATATAAAATTGCATTTTAAGCAGTAGAAGTTTTAAACAGGTTTAGGGGCGCTGGGTAGGTCCCTAAAAAAATTTTCTTTTTGACAAACAAGGTAATTTTTTATCACTCACTACAGTAAATTTTGCAGTTCATTTAAAGAAACTAGGTTAGCTGAACTTATATCTAGATTTCGTATGTTTCTAAGTCTAATGTCTGGCTCCAGACATTAAAAAAATTTTGGTTGGTACAGGGGGATTTGGCCAGCCTTTTATCCAAGCAAATAATGAAGGTTTTTAGCTCAAAGTTTTTCAGCTGTTATATAAAATTGCATTTTAAGCAGTAGAAGTTTTAAACAGGTTTAGGGGCGCTGGGTAGGTCCCTAAAAAAATTTTCTTTTTGACAAACAAGGTAATTTTTTATCACTCACTACAGTAAATTTTGCAGTTCATTTAAAGAAACTAGGTTAGCTGAACTTATATCTAGATTTCGTATGTTTCTAAGTCTAATGTCTGGCTCCAGACATTAAAAAAATTTTGGTTGGTACAGGGGGATTTGGCCAGCCTTTTATCCAAGCAAATAATGAAGGTTTTTAGCTCAAAGTTTTTCAGCTGTTATATAAAATTGCATTTTAAGCAGTAGAAGTTTTAAACAGGTTTAGGGGCGCTGGGTAGGTCCCTAAAAAAATTTTCTTTTTGACAAACAAGGTAATTTTTTATCACTCACTACAGTAAATTTTGCAGTTCATTTAAAGAAACTAGGTTAGCTGAACTTATATCTAGATTTCGTATGTTTCTAAGTCTAATGTCTGGCTCCAGACATTAAAAAAATTTTGGTTGGTACAGGGGGATTTGGCCAGCCTTTTATCCAAGCAAATAATGAAGGTTTTTAGCTCAAAGTTTTTCAGCTGTTATATAAAATTGCATTTTAAGCAGTAGAAGTTTTAAACAGGTTTAGGGGCGCTGGGTAGGTCCCTAAAAAAATTTTCTTTTTGACAAACAAGGTAATTTTTTATCACTCACTACAGTAAATTTTGCAGTTCATTTAAAGAAACTAGGTTAGCTGAACTTATATCTAGATTTCGTATGTTTCTAAGTCTAATGTCTGGCTCCAGACATTAAAAAAATTTTGGTTGGTACAGGGGGATTTGGCCAGCCTTTTATCCAAGCAAATAATGAAGGTTTTTAGCTCAAAGTTTTTCAGCTGTTATATAAAATTGCATTTTAAGCAGTAGAAGTTTTAAACAGGTTTAGGGGCGCTGGGTAGGTCCCTAAAAAAAATTTTCTTTTTGACAAACAAGGTAATTTTTTATCACTCACTACAGTAAATTTTGCAGTTCATTTAAAGAAACTAGGTTAGCTGAACTTATATCTAGATTTCGTATGTTTCTAAGTCTAATGTCTGGCTCCAGACATTAAAAAAATTTTGGTTGGTACAGGGGGATTTGGCCAGCCTTTTATCCAAGCAAATAATGAAGGTTTTTAGCTCAAAGTTTTTCAGCTGTTATATAAAATTGCATTTTAAGCAGTAGAAGTTTTAAACAGGTTTAGGGGCGCTGGGTAGGTCCCTAAAAAAATTTTCTTTTTGACAAACAAGGTAATTTTTTATCACTCACTACAGTAAATTTTGCAGTTCATTTAAAGAAACTAGGTTAGCTGAACTTATATCTAGATTTCGTATGTTTCTAAGTCTAATGTCTGGCTCCAGACATTAAAAAAATTTTGGTTGGTACAGGGGGATTTGGCCAGCCTTTTATCCAAGCAAATAATGAAGGTTTTTAGCTCAAAGTTTTTCAGCTGTTATATAAAATTGCATTTTAAGCAGTAGAAGTTTTAAACAGGTTTAGGGGCGCTGGGTAGGTCCCTAAAAAAAATTTTCTTTTTGACAAACAAGGTAATTTTTTATCACTCACTACAGTAAATTTTGCAGTTCATTTAAAGAAACTAGGTTAGCTGAACTTATATCTAGATTTCGTATGTTTCTAAGTCTAATGTCTGGCTCCAGACATTAAAAAAATTTTGGTTGGTACAGGGGGATTTGGCCAGCCTTTTATCCAAGCAAATAATGAAGGTTTTTAGCTCAAAGTTTTTCAGCTGTTATATAAAATTGCATTTTAAGCAGTAGAAGTTTTAAACAGGTTTAGGGGCGCTGGGTAGGTCCCTAAAAAAATTTTCTTTTTGACAAACAAGGTAATTTTTTATCACTCACTACAGTAAATTTTGCAGTTCATTTAAAGAAACTAGGTTAGCTGAACTTATATCTAGATTTCGTATGTTTCTAAGTCTAATGTCTGGCTCCAGACATTAAAAAAATTTTGGTTGGTACAGGGGGATTTGGCCAGCCTTTTATCCAAGCAAATAATGAAGGTTTTTAGCTCAAAGTTTTTCAGCTGTTATATAAAATTGCATTTTAAGCAGTAGAAGTTTTAAACAGGTTTAGGGGCGCTGGGTAGGTCCCTAAAAAAAATTTTCTTTTTGACAAACAAGGTAATTTTTTATCACTCACTACAGTAAATTTTGCAGTTCATTTAAAGAAACTAGGTTAGCTGAACTTATATCTAGATTTCGTATGTTTCTAAGTCTAATGTCTGGCTCCAGACATTAAAAAAATTTTGGTTGGTACAGGGGGATTTGGCCAGCCTTTTATCCAAGCAAATAATGAAGGTTTTTAGCTCAAAGTTTTTCAGCTGTTATATAAAATTGCATTTTAAGCAGTAGAAGTTTTAAACAGGTTTAGGGGCGCTGGGTAGGTCCCTAAAAAAATTTTCTTTTTGACAAACAAGGTAATTTTTTATCACTCACTACAGTAAATTTTGCAGTTCATTTAAAGAAACTAGGTTAGCTGAACTTATATCTAGATTTCGTATGTTTCTAAGTCTAATGTCTGGCTCCAGACATTAAAAAAATTTTGGTTGGTACAGGGGGATTTGGCCAGCCTTTTATCCAAGCAAATAATGAAGGTTTTTAGCTCAAAGTTTTTCAGCTGTTATATAAAATTGCATTTTAAGCAGTAGAAGTTTTAAACAGGTTTAGGGGCGCTGGGTAGGTCCCTAAAAAAATTTTCTTTTTGACAAACAAGGTAATTTTTTATCACTCACTACAGTAAATTTTGCAGTTCATTTAAAGAAACTAGGTTAGCTGAACTTATATCTAGATTTCGTATGTTTCTAAGTCTAATGTCTGGCTCCAGACATTAAAAAAATTTTGGTTGGTACAGGGGGATTTGGCCAGCCTTTTATCCAAGCAAATAATGAAGGTTTTTAGCTCAAAGTTTTTCAGCTGTTATATAAAATTGCATTTTAAGCAGTAGAAGTTTTAAACAGGTTTAGGGGCGCTGGGTAGGTCCCTAAAAAAATTTTCTTTTTGACAAACAAGGTAATTTTTTATCACTCACTACAGTAAATTTTGCAGTTCATTTAAAGAAACTAGGTTAGCTGAACTTATATCTAGATTTCGTATGTTTCTAAGTCTAATGTCTGGCTCCAGACATTAAAAAAATTTTGGTTGGTACAGGGGGATTTGGCCAGCCTTTTATCCAAGCAAATAATGAAGGTTTTTAGCTCAAAGTTTTTCAGCTGTTATATAAAATTGCATTTTAAGCAGTAGAAGTTTTAAACAGGTTTAGGGGCGCTGGGTAGGTCCCTAAAAAAATTTTCTTTTTGACAAACAAGGTAATTTTTTATCACTCACTACAGTAAATTTTGCAGTTCATTTAAAGAAACTAGGTTAGCTGAACTTATATCTAGATTTCGTATGTTTCTAAGTCTAATGTCTGGCTCCAGACATTAAAAAAATTTTGGTTGGTACAGGGGGATTTGGCCAGCCTTTTATCCAAGCAAATAATGAAGGTTTTTAGCTCAAAGTTTTTCAGCTGTTATATAAAATTGCATTTTAAGCAGTAGAAGTTTTAAACAGGTTTAGGGGCGCTGGGTAGGTCCCTAAAAAAATTTTCTTTTTGACAAACAAGGTAATTTTTTATCACTCACTACAGTAAATTTTGCAGTTCATTTAAAGAAACTAGGTTAGCTGAACTTATATCTAGATTTCGTATGTTTCTAAGTCTAATGTCTGGCTCCAGACATTAAAAAAATTTTGGTTGGTACAGGGGGATTTGGCCAGCCTTTTATCCAAGCAAATAATGAAGGTTTTTAGCTCAAAGTTTTTCAGCTGTTATATAAAATTGCATTTTAAGCAGTAGAAGTTTTAAACAGGTTTAGGGGCGCTGGGTAGGTCCCTAAAAAAATTTTCTTTTTGACAAACAAGGTAATTTTTTATCACTCACTACAGTAAATTTTGCAGTTCATTTAAAGAAACTAGGTTAGCTGAACTTATATCTAGATTTCGTATGTTTCTAAGTCTAATGTCTGGCTCCAGACATTAAAAAAATTTTGGTTGGTACAGGGGGATTTGGCCAGCCTTTTATCCAAGCAAATAATGAAGGTTTTTAGCTCAAAGTTTTTCAGCTGTTATATAAAATTGCATTTTAAGCAGTAGAAGTTTTAAACAGGTTTAGGGGCGCTGGGTAGGTCCCTAAAAAAATTTTCTTTTTGACAAACAAGGTAATTTTTTATCACTCACTACAGTAAATTTTGCAGTTCATTTAAAGAAACTAGGTTAGCTGAACTTATATCTAGATTTCGTATGTTTCTAAGTCTAATGTCTGGCTCCAGACATTAAAAAAATTTTGGTTGGTACAGGGGGATTTGGCCAGCCTTTTATCCAAGCAAATAATGAAGGTTTTTAGCTCAAAGTTTTTCAGCTGTTATATAAAATTGCATTTTAAGCAGTAGAAGTTTTAAACAGGTTTAGGGGCGCTGGGTAGGTCCCTAAAAAAAATTTTCTTTTTGACAAACAAGGTAATTTTTTATCACTCACTACAGTAAATTTTGCAGTTCATTTAAAGAAACTAGGTTAGCTGAACTTATATCTAGATTTCGTATGTTTCTAAGTCTAATGTCTGGCTCCAGACATTAAAAAAATTTTGGTTGGTACAGGGGGATTTGGCCAGCCTTTTATCCAAGCAAATAATGAAGGTTTTTAGCTCAAAGTTTTTCAGCTGTTATATAAAATTGCATTTTAAGCAGTAGAAGTTTTAAACAGGTTTAGGGGCGCTGGGTAGGTCCCTAAAAAAATTTTCTTTTTGACAAACAAGGTAATTTTTTATCACTCACTACAGTAAATTTTGCAGTTCATTTAAAGAAACTAGGTTAGCTGAACTTATATCTAGATTTCGTATGTTTCTAAGTCTAATGTCTGGCTCCAGACATTAAAAAAATTTTGGTTGGTACAGGGGGATTTGGCCAGCCTTTTATCCAAGCAAATAATGAAGGTTTTTAGCTCAAAGTTTTTCAGCTGTTATATAAAATTGCATTTTAAGCAGTAGAAGTTTTAAACAGGTTTAGGGGCGCTGGGTAGGTCCCTAAAAAAATTTTCTTTTTGACAAACAAGGTAATTTTTTATCACTCACTACAGTAAATTTTGCAGTTCATTTAAAGAAACTAGGTTAGCTGAACTTATATCTAGATTTCGTATGTTTCTAAGTCTAATGTCTGGCTCCAGACATTAAAAAAATTTTGGTTGGTACAGGGGGATTTGGCCAGCCTTTTATCCAAGCAAATAATGAAGGTTTTTAGCTCAAAGTTTTTCAGCTGTTATATAAAATTGCATTTTAAGCAGTAGAAGTTTTAAACAGGTTTAGGGGCGCTGGGTAGGTCCCTAAAAAAATTTTCTTTTTGACAAACAAGGTAATTTTTTATCACTCACTACAGTAAATTTTGCAGTTCATTTAAAGAAACTAGGTTAGCTGAACTTATATCTAGATTTCGTATGTTTCTAAGTCTAATGTCTGGCTCCAGACATTAAAAAAATTTTGGTTGGTACAGGGGGATTTGGCCAGCCTTTTATCCAAGCAAATAATGAAGGTTTTTAGCTCAAAGTTTTTCAGCTGTTATATAAAATTGCATTTTAAGCAGTAGAAGTTTTAAACAGGTTTAGGGGCGCTGGGTAGGTCCCTAAAAAAAATTTTCTTTTTGACAAACAAGGTAATTTTTTATCACTCACTACAGTAAATTTTGCAGTTCATTTAAAGAAACTAGGTTAGCTGAACTTATATCTAGATTTCGTATGTTTCTAAGTCTAATGTCTGGCTCCAGACATTAAAAAAATTTTGGTTGGTACAGGGGGATTTGGCCAGCCTTTTATCCAAGCAAATAATGAAGGTTTTTAGCTCAAAGTTTTTCAGCTGTTATATAAAATTGCATTTTAAGCAGTAGAAGTTTTAAACAGGTTTAGGGGCGCTGGGTAGGTCCCTAAAAAAAATTTTCTTTTTGACAAACAAGGTAATTTTTTATCACTCACTACAGTAAATTTTGCAGTTCATTTAAAGAAACTAGGTTAGCTGAACTTATATCTAGATTTCGTATGTTTCTAAGTCTAATGTCTGGCTCCAGACATTAAAAAAATTTTGGTTGGTACAGGGGGATTTGGCCAGCCTTTTATCCAAGCAAATAATGAAGGTTTTTAGCTCAAAGTTTTTCAGCTGTTATATAAAATTGCATTTTAAGCAGTAGAAGTTTTAAACAGGTTTAGGGGCGCTGGGTAGGTCCCTAAAAAAATTTTCTTTTTGACAAACAAGGTAATTTTTTATCACTCACTACAGTAAATTTTGCAGTTCATTTAAAGAAACTAGGTTAGCTGAACTTATATCTAGATTTCGTATGTTTCTAAGTCTAATGTCTGGCTCCAGACATTAAAAAAATTTTGGTTGGTACAGGGGGATTTGGCCAGCCTTTTATCCAAGCAAATAATGAAGGTTTTTAGCTCAAAGTTTTTCAGCTGTTATATAAAATTGCATTTTAAGCAGTAGAAGTTTTAAACAGGTTTAGGGGCGCTGGGTAGGTCCCTAAAAAAATTTTCTTTTTGACAAACAAGGTAATTTTTTATCACTCACTACAGTAAATTTTGCAGTTCATTTAAAGAAACTAGGTTAGCTGAACTTATATCTAGATTTCGTATGTTTCTAAGTCTAATGTCTGGCTCCAGACATTAAAAAAATTTTGGTTGGTACAGGGGGATTTGGCCAGCCTTTTATCCAAGCAAATAATGAAGGTTTTTAGCTCAAAGTTTTTCAGCTGTTATATAAAATTGCATTTTAAGCAGTAGAAGTTTTAAACAGGTTTAGGGGCGCTGGGTAGGTCCCTAAAAAAATTTTCTTTTTGACAAACAAGGTAATTTTTTATCACTCACTACAGTAAATTTTGCAGTTCATTTAAAGAAACTAGGTTAGCTGAACTTATATCTAGATTTCGTATGTTTCTAAGTCTAATGTCTGGCTCCAGACATTAAAAAAATTTTGGTTGGTACAGGGGGATTTGGCCAGCCTTTTATCCAAGCAAATAATGAAGGTTTTTAGCTCAAAGTTTTTCAGCTGTTATATAAAATTGCATTTTAAGCAGTAGAAGTTTTAAACAGGTTTAGGGGCGCTGGGTAGGTCCCTAAAAAAATTTTCTTTTTGACAAACAAGGTAATTTTTTATCACTCACTACAGTAAATTTTGCAGTTCATTTAAAGAAACTAGGTTAGCTGAACTTATATCTAGATTTCGTATGTTTCTAAGTCTAATGTCTGGCTCCAGACATTAAAAAAATTTTGGTTGGTACAGGGGGATTTGGCCAGCCTTTTATCCAAGCAAATAATGAAGGTTTTTAGCTCAAAGTTTTTCAGCTGTTATATAAAATTGCATTTTAAGCAGTAGAAGTTTTAAACAGGTTTAGGGGCGCTGGGTAGGTCCCTAAAAAAAATTTTCTTTTTGACAAACAAGGTAATTTTTTATCACTCACTACAGTAAATTTTGCAGTTCATTTAAAGAAACTAGGTTAGCTGAACTTATATCTAGATTTCGTATGTTTCTAAGTCTAATGTCTGGCTCCAGACATTAAAAAAATTTTGGTTGGTACAGGGG